>NW_028142931.1:0-1324188 GCF_977018435.1 Lepisma saccharinum | reverse complement strand
AGTTTGGTGAAGATCTGAGTATGTCGTTTTTGACCTTATCTGGAACCTCCCATCTGAAAATTTGAAAATTCTTAAAAAATTCGTCGAAAATCTTGATGTCTCCGATCTCTTGTTTTGTACGTTTTTTCCACGTGTCTTGACATGCAAAGTATTCCTGCAAAGTTTGGTGAAGATCTGAGTATGTAGTTTTTGACCTCATCTGGAACCTCCTATCTGAAAATTTGAAAATTCTTAAAAAATTCGTCCAAAATCTTGATGTCTCCAATCTCTTGTTTTGTACGTTTTTTCCACGTGTCTTGACATCCAATGTATCCCTGCAATGTTTGGTGAAGATCTGAGTATGTAGTTTTTGACCTTATCTGGAACCTCCCATCTGAAAATTTGAAAATTCCTAAAAAATCCGTCCAAAATCTTGATGACCCCAATCTCTTGTTTTGTACTTTTTTTCCACGTGTCTCGACCTCCAATGTATCCCTGCAAAGTTTGGTGAAGATCTGAGTATGTAGTTTTTGACCTTATATGGAACCTCCTATCTGAAAATTTGAAAATTCTTAAAAAATTCGTCCAAAATCTTGATGTCACCAATCCTATGTTTTGTATGTTTTTTCCACGTGTCTTGACATCCAATGTATCCATGCAAAGTTTGGTGAAGATCTGAGTATGTCGTTTTTGACCTTATCTGGAACCTCCCATCTGAAAATTTGAAAATTCTTAAAAAATTCGTCGAAAATCTTGATGTCTCCGATCTCTTATTTTGTACGTTTTTTCCACGTGTCTTGACATGCAAAGTATCCCTGCAACGTTTGGTGAAGATCTGAGTATGTAGTTTTTGACCTTATCTGGAACCTCCTATCTGAAAATTTGAAAATTCTTAAAAAATTCGTCCAAAATCTTGATGTCTCCAATCTCTTGTTTTGTACGTTTTTTCCACGTGTCTTGACATCCAATGTATCCCTGCAATGTTTGGTGAAGATCTGAGTATGTAGTTTTTGACCTTATATGGAGCCTCCTATCTGAAAATTTGAAAATTCTTAAAAAATTCGTCCAAAATCTTGATGTCTCCAATCTCTTGTTTTGTACGTTCTTTCCACGTGTCTTGACATCCAATGTATCCCTGCAATGTTTGGTGAAGGTCTGATTATGTAGTTTTTGACCTTATATGGAACCTCCTATCTGAAAATTTGAAAATTCTTAAAAGAATTTAACAAAATCATGATGTCCCCAATCCTATGTTTTGTATGTTTTTTCCACGTGTCTTGACATACAATGTATCCCTGCAGAGTTTGGTGAAGATCTGAGTATGTAGTTTTTGTCCTTATCTGGAACCTCCCATCTGAAAATTTGAAAATTCCTAAAAAATCCGTCCAAAATCTTGTTGACCCGAATCTCTTGTTTTGTACGTTTTTTCCACGTGTCTTGACATCCAATGTATCCCTGCAAAGTTTGGTGAAGATCTGAGTATGTAGTTTTTGACCTTATCTGGAACCGCATTTCTGAAAATTTGAAAATTTTTAAAAAAATCGTCCAAAATCTTGATGTCTCCAATCTCTTGTTTTGTACGTTTTTTCCACGTGTCTTGACATCCAATGTATCCCTGCAAAGTTTGGTGAAGATCTGAGTATGTAGTTTTTGACCTTATATGGAACCTCCTATCTGAAAATTTGAAAATTCTTAAAAAATTCGTCCAAAATCTTGATGTCTCCAATCTCTTGTTTTGTACGTTTTTTCCACTTGTCTCGACCTCCAATGGATCCCTGCAAAGTTTGGTGAAGATCTGAGTATGTCGTTTTTGACCTTATCTGGAACCTCCTATCTGAAAATTTGAAAATTCTTAAAAAATTCGTCCAAAATCTTGATGTCTCCAATCTCTTGTTTTGTACGTTTTTCCCACGTGTCTTGATATCCAATGTATCCCTGCAAAGTTTGGTGAAGATCTGAGTATGTCGTTTTTGACCTTATCTGGAACATCCTTTCTGAAAATTTGAAAATTGTTAAAAAATTCGTCCAAAATCTTGATGTCTCCAATGTCTTTTTTGTACGTTTTTTCCACGTGTCTTGACATCCAATGGATCCCTGCAAAGTTTGGTGAAGATCTGAGTATGTAGTTTTTGACCTTATCTGGAACCTCCCATCTGAAAATTTGAAAATTCTTAAAAAATTCGACCAAAATCTTGATGTCTCCAATCTTTTGTTTTGTACGTTTTTTCCACGTGTCTTGACACATAATGTATCCATGCAAAGTTTGGTGAAGATCTGAGTATGTAGTTTTTGACCTTATATGGAACCTCCTATCTGAAAATTTGAAAATTCTTAAAAAATTCGTCCAAAATCTTGATGTCTCCAATCTCTTGTTTTGTACGTTTTTTCCACGTGTCTTGACATCCAATGTATCCCTGCAAAGTTTGGTGAAGATCTGAGTATGTAGTTTTTGACCTTATCTGGAACCTCCCATCTGAAAATTTGAAAATTCCTAAAAAATCCGTGCAAAATCTTGATGACCCCAATCTCTTGTTTTGTACGTTTTTTCCACGTGTCTTGACATCCAATGTATTCCTGCAATGTTTGGTGAAGATCTGAGTATGTAGTTTTTGACCTTATATGGAACCTCCTATCTGAAAATTTGAAAATTCTTAAAAAATTCGACCAAAATCTTGATGTTCCGAATCCTATGTTTTGTATGTTTTTTCCACGTGTCTTGACATCCAATGTATCCCTGCAAAGTTTGGTGAAGATCTGAGTATGTAGTTTTTGACCTTATATTGAACCTCCCATCTGAAAATTTGAAAATTCTTAAAAAATTCGTCCAAAATCTTGATGACCCCAATCTCTTGTTTTGTACGTTTTTTCCACGTGTCTTGACATCCAAAGTATCCCTGCAAAGTTTGGTGAAGATCTGAGTATGTAGTTTTTGACCATATATGGAACCTCCTTTCTGAAAATTTGAGAATTCTTAAAAAATTCGTCCAAAATCTTGATGTCTCCAATCTCTTGTTTTGTACGTTTTTTCCACGTGTCTTGACATCCAATGTATCCATGCAAAGTTTGGTGAAGATCTGAGTATGTCGTTTTTGACCTTATCTGGAACCTCCCATCTGAAAATTTGAAAATTCTTAAAAAATTCTTCGAAAATCTTGATGTCTCCAATCTTTTGTTTTGTACGTTTTTTCCACGTGTCTTGACATGCAAAGTATCCCTGCAACGTTTGGTGAAGATCTGAGTATGTAGTTTTTGACCTTATCTGGAACCTCCTATCTGAAAATTTGAAAATTCTTAAAAAATTCGTCGAAAATCTTGATGTCTCCAATCTCTTGTTTTGTACGTTTTTTCCACGTGTCTTGATATCCAATGTATCCCTGCAAAGTTTGGTGAAGATCTGAGTATGTCGTTTTTGACCTTATCTGGAACATCCTTTCTGAAAATTTGAAAATTGTTAAAAAATTCGTCCAAAATCTTGATGTCTCCAATCTCTTTTTTGTACGTTTTTTCCACGTGTCTTGACATCCAATGTATCCCTGCAAAGTTTGGTGAAGATCTGAGTATGTAGTTTTTGACCTTATCTGGAACCTCCCATCTGAAAATTTGAAAATTCTTAAAAAATTCGACCAAAATCTTGATGTCTCCAATCTTTTATTTTGTACGTTTTTTCCACGTGTCTTGACACATAATGTATCCATGCAAAGTTTGGTGAAGATCTGAGTATGTAGTTTTTGACCTTATATGGAACCTCCTATCTGAAAATTTGAAAATTCTTAAAAAATTCGTCCAAAATATTGATGTCTCCAATCTCTTGTTTTGTACGTTTTTTCCACGTGTCTTGACATCCAATGTATCCCTGCAAAGTTTGGTGAAGATCTGAGTATGTAGTTTTTGACCTTATCTGGAACCTCCCATCTGAAAATTTGAAAATTCCTAAAAAATCCGTGCAAAATCTTGATGACCCCAATCTCTTGTTTTGTACGTTTTTTCCACGTGTCTTGACATCCAATGTATCCACGCAAAGTTTGGTGAAGATCTGAGTATGTAGTTTTTGACCTTATATGGAACCTCCTATCTGAAAATTTGAAAATTCTTAAAAAATTCGTCCAAAATCTTGATGTCTCCAATCTCTTGTTTTGTACGTTTTTTCCACGTGTCTCGACCTCCAATGGATCCCTGCAAACTTTGGTGAAGATCTGAGTATGTCGTTTTTGACCTTATCTGGAACCTCCCATCTGAAAATTTGAAAATTCTTAAAAAATTCGTCGAAAATCTTGATGTCTCCGATCTCTTGTTTTGTACGTTTTTTCCACGTGTCTTGACATGCAAAGTATTCCTGCAAAGTTTGGTGAAGATCTGAGTATGTAGTTTTTGACCTCATCTGAAACCTCCTATCTGAAAATTTGAAAATTCTTAAAAAATTCGTCCAAAATCTTGATGTCTCCAATCTCTTGTTTTGTACGTTTTTTCCACGTGTCTTGACATCCAATGTATCCCTGCAAAGTTTGGTGAAGATCTGAGTATGTAGTTTTTGACCTTATCTGGAACCTCCTATCTGAAAATTTGAAAATTCTTAAAAAATTCGTCCAAAATCTTGATGTCTCCAATCTCTTGTTTTGTACGTTTTTTCCACGTGTCTTGATATCCAATGTATCCCTGCAAAGTTTGGTGAAGATCTGAGTATGTCGTTTTTGACCTTATCTGGAACATCCTTTCTGAAAATTTGAAAATTGTTAAAAAATTCGTCCAAAATCTTGATGTCTCCAATCTCTTTTTTGTACGTTTTTTCCACGTGTCTTGACATCCAATGTATCCCTGCAAAGTTTGGTGAAGATCTGAGTATGTAGTTTTTGACCTTATCTGGAACCTCCCATCTGAAAATTTGAAAATTCTTCAAAAATTCGTCGAAAATCTTGATGTCTCCAATCTCTTGTTTTGTACGTTTTTTCCACGTGTCTTGACATCCAATGTATCCCTGCAATGTTTGGTGGAGATCTGAGTATGTAGTTTTTGACCTTATCTGGGACCTCCTATCAGAAAATTTGAAAATTCTTCAAAAATTCGTCCAAAATCTTGATGTCTCCAATCTCTTGTTTTGTACGTTTTTTCCACGTGTCTCGACCTCCAATGTATCCCTGCAAAGTTTGGTGAAGATCTGAGTATGTCGTTTTTGACCTTATCTGGAACATCCTTTCTGAAAATTTGAAAATTCTTAAAAAATTCGTCGAAAATCTTGATGTCTCCAATCTCTTGTTTTGTACGTTTTTTCCACGTGTCTTGACATCCAATGTATCCCTGCAAAGTTTGGTGAAGATCTGAGTATGTAGTTTTTGACCTTATATGGAACCTCCTTTCTGAAAATTTGAAAATTCTCAAAAAATTCGTCCATAATCTTGATGTCTCCAATCTCTTGTTTTGTACGTTTTTTCCACGTGTCTTGACATCCAATGTATCCCTGCAAAGTTTGGTGAAGATCTGAGTATGTAGTTTTTGAACTTATCTGGAACCTCCCATCTGAAAATTTGAAAATTCTTAAAAAATTCGACCAAAATCTTGATGTCTCCAATCTTTTGTTTTGTACGTTTTTTCCACGTGTCTTGACACATAATGTATCCATGCAAAGTTTGGTGAAGATCTGAGTATGTAGTTTTTGACCTTATATGGAACCTCCTATCTGAAAATTTGAAAATTCTTAAAAAATTCGTCCAAAATCTTGATGTCTCCAATCTCTTGTTTTGTACGTTTTTTCCACGTGTCTTGACATCCAATGTATCCCTGCAAAGTTTGGTGAAGATCTGAGTATGTAGTTTTCGACCTTATCTGGAACCTCCCATCTGAAAATTTGAAAATTCCTAAAAAATCCGTGCAAAATCTTGATGACCCCAATCTTTTTTTTTGTACATTTTTTCCACGTGTCTTGACATCCAATGTATTCCTGCAATGTTTGGTGAAGATCTGAGTATGTAGTTTTTGACCTTATATGGAACCTCCTATCTGAAAATTTGAAAATTCTTAAAAAATTCGTCGAAAATCTTGATGTCTCCAATCTCTTGTTTTGTACGTTTTTTCCACGTGTCTTGACATGCAAATTATCCCTGCAACGTTTGGTGAAGATCTGAGTATGTAGTTTTTGACCTTATCTGGAACCTCCTATCTGAAAATTTGAAAATTCTTCAAAAATTCGTCGAAAATCTTGATGTCTCCAATCTCTTGTTTTGTACGTTTTTTCCACGTGTCTTGACATCCAATGTATTCCTGCAATGTTTGGTGAAGATCTGAGTATGTAGTTTTTGACCTTATATGGAACCTCCTATCTGAAAATTTGAAAATTCTTAAAAAATTCGTCGAAAATCTTGATGTCTCCAATCTCTTGTTTTGTACGTTTTTTCCACGTGTCTTGACATGCAAAGTATCCCTGCAACGTTTGGTGAAGATCTGAGTATGTAGTTTTTGACCTTATCTGGAACCTCCTATCTGAAAATTTGAAAATTCTTAAAAAATTCGTCCAAAATCTTGAAGACCCCAATCTCTTGTTTTGTACGTTTTTTCCACGTGTCTTGACATCCAATGTATCCCTGCAAAGTTTGGTGAAGATCTGAGTATGTAGTTTTTGACCTTATATGGAACCTCCTTTCTGAAAATTTGAGAATTCTTAAAAAATTCGTCCAAAATCTTGATGTCTCCAATCTCTTGTTTTGTACGTTTTTTCCACGTGTCTTGACATCCAATGTATCCATGCAAAGTTTGGTGAAGATCTGAGTATGTCGTTTTTGACCTTATCTGGAACCTCCCATCCGAAAATTTGAAAATTCTTAAAAAATTCGTCGAAAATCTTGATGTCTCCAATCTCTTGTTTTGTACGTTTTTTCCACGTGTCTTGACATGCAAAGTATCCCTGCAACGTTTGGTGAAGATCTGAGTATGTAGTTTTTGACCTTATCTGGAACCTCCTATCTGAAAATTTGAAAATTCTTCAAAAATTCGTCGAAAATCTTGATGTCTCCAATCTCTTGTTTGTACGTTTTTTCCACGTGTCTTGACATCCAATGTATTCCTGCAATGTTTGGTGGAGATCTGAGTATGTAGTTTTAGACCTTATCTGGAACCTCCTATCTGAAAATTTGAAAATTCTTAAAAAATTCGTCCAAAATCTTGATGTCTCCAATCTCTTGTTTTGTACGTTTTTTCCACGTGTCTCGACCTCCAATGTATCCCTGCAAAGTTAGTGAAGATCTGAGTATGTCGTTTTTGACCTTATCTGGAACATCCTTTCTGAAAATTTGAAAATTCTTAAAAAATTCGTCGAAAATCTTGATGTCTCCAATCTCTTGTTTTGTACGTTTTTTCCACGTGTCTTGACATCCAATGTATCCCTGCAAAGTTTGGTGAAGACCTGAGTATGTAGTTTTTGACCTTATATGGAACCTCCTATCTGAAAATTTGAAAATTCTTAAAAAATTCGTCCAAAATCTTGATGTCTCCAATCTCTTGTTTTGTACGTTTTTTCCACGTGTCTCGACCTCCAATGGATCCCTGCAAAGTTTGGTGAAGATCTGAGTATGTCGTTTTTGACCTTATCTGGAACCTCCTATCTGAAAATTTGAAAATTCTTAAAAAATTCGTCGAAAATCTTGATGTCTCCAATCTCTTGTTTTGTACGTTTTTTCCACGTGTCTTGATATCCAATGTATCCCTGCAAAGTTTGGTGAAGATCTGAGTATGTCGTTTTTGACCTTATCTGGAACATCCTTTCTGAAAATTTGAAAATTGTTAAAAAATTCGTCCAAAATCTTGATGTCTCCAATCTCTTTTTTGTACGTTTTTTCCACGTGTCTTGACATCCAATGTATCCCTGCAAAGTTTGGTGAAGATCTGAGTATGTAGTTTTTGACCTTATCTGGAACCTCCCATCTGAAAATTTGAAAATTCTTAAAAAATTCGACCAAAATCTTGATGTCTCCAATCTTTTGTTTTGTACGTTTTTTCCACGTGTCTTGACACATAATGTATCCATGCAAAGTTTGGTGAAGATCTGAGTATGTAGTTTTTGACCTTATATGGAACCTCCTATCTGAAAATTTGAAAATTCTTAAAAAATTCCTCCAAAATCTTGATGTCTCCAATCTCTTGTTTTGTACGTTTTTTCCACGTGTCTTGACATCCAATGTATCCCTGCAAAGTTTGGTGAAGATCTGAGTATGTAGTTTTTGACCTTATCTGGAACCTCCCATCTGAAAATTTGAAAATTCCTAAAAAATCCGTGCAAAATCTTGATGACCCCAATCTCTTGTTTTGTACGTTTTTTCCACGTGTCTTGACATCCAATGTATCCATGCAAAGTTTGGTGAAGATCTGAGTATGTAGTTTTTGACCTTATATGGAACCTCCTATCTGAAAATTTGAAAATTCTTAAAAAATTCGTCCAAAATCTTGATGTCTCCAATCTCTTGTTTTGTACGTTTTTTCCACGTGTCTCGACCTCCAATGGATCCCTGCAAACTTTGGTGAAGATCTGAGTATGTCGTTTTTGACCTTATCTGGAACCTCCCATCTGAAAATTTGAAAATTCTTAAAAAATTCGTCGAAAATCTTGATGTCTCCGATCTCTTGTTTTGTACGTTTTTTCCACGTGTCTTGACATGCAAAGTATTCCTGCAAAGTTTGGTGAAGATCTGAGTATGTAGTTTTTGACCTCATCTGGAACCTCCTATCTGAAAATTTGAAAATTCTTAAAAAATTCGTCCAAAATCTTGATGTCTCCAATCTCTTGTTTTGTACGTTTTTTCCACGTGTCTTGACATCCAATGTATCCCTGCAAAGTTTGGTGAAGATCTGAGTATGTAGTTTTTGACCTTATCTGGAACCTCCTATCTGAAAATTTGAAAATTCTTAAAAAATTCGTCCAAAATCTTGATGTCTCCAATCTCTTGTTTTGTACGTTTTTTCCACGTGTCTTGATATCCAATGTATCCCTGCAAAGTTTGGTGAAGATCTGAGTATGTCGTTTTTGACCTTATCTGGAACATCCTTTCTGAAAATTTGAAAATTGTTAAAAAATTCGTCCAAAATCTTGATGTCTCCAATCTCTTTTTTGTACGTTTTTCCACGTGTCTTGACATCCAATGTATCCCTGCAAAGTTTGGTGAAGATCTGAGTATGTAGTTTTTGACCTTATCTGGAACCTCCCATCTGAAAATTTGAAAATTCTTCAAAAATTCGTCGAAAATCTTGATGTCTCCAATCTCTTGTTTTGTACGTTTTTTCCACGTGTCTTGACATCCAATGTATCCCTGCAATGTTTGGTGGAGATCTGAGTATGTAGTTTTTGACCTTATCTGGGACCTCCTATCAGAAAATTTGAAAATTCTTCAAAAATTCGTCCAAAATCTTGATGTCTCCAATCTCTTGTTTTGTACGTTTTTTCCACGTGTCTCGACCTCCAATGTATCCCTGCAAAGTTTGGTGAAGATCTGAGTATGTCGTTTTTGACCTTATCTGGAACATCCTTTCTGAAAATTTGAAAATTCTTAAAAAATTCGTCGAAAATCTTGATGTCTCCAATCTCTTGTTTTGTACGTTTTTTCCACGTGTCTTGACATCCAATGTATCCCTGCAAAGTTTGGTGAAGATCTGAGTATGTAGTTTTTGACCTTATATGGAACCTCCTTTCTGAAAATTTGAAAATTCTCAAAAAATTCGTCCATAATCTTGATGTCTCCAATCTCTTGTTTTGTACGTTTTTTCCACGTGTCTTGACATCCAATGTATCCCTGCAAAGTTTGGTGAAGATCTGAGTATGTAGTTTTTGACCTTATCTGGAACCTCCCATCTGAAAATTTGAAAATTCTTAAAAAATTCGACCAAAATCTTGATGTCTCCAATCTTTTGTTTTGTACGTTTTTTCCACGTGTCTTGACACATAATGTATCCATGCAAAGTTTGGTGAAGATCTGAGTATGTAGTTTTTGACCTTATATGGAACCTCCTATCTGAAAATTTGAAAATTCTTAAAAAATTCGTCCAAAATCTTGATGTCTCCAATCTCTTGTTTTGTACGTTTTTTCCACGTGTCTTGACATCCAATGTATCCCTGCAAAGTTTGGTGAAGATCTGAGTATGTAGTTTTTGACCTTATCTGGAACCTCCCATCTGAAAATTTGAAAATTCCTAAAAAATCCGTGCAAAATCTTGATGACCCCAATCTTTTTTTTTGTACGTTTTTTCCACGTGTCTTGACATCCAATGTATTCCTGCAATGTTTGGTGAAGATCTGAGTATGTAGTTTTTGAACTTATATGGAACCTCCTATCTGAAAATTTGAAAATTCTTAAAAAATTCGTCGAAAATCTTGATGTCTCCAATCTCTTGTTTTGTACGTTTTTTCCACGTGTCTTGACATGCAAAGTATCCCTGCAACGTTTGGTGAAGATCTGAGTATGTAGTTTTTGACCTTATCTGGAACCTCCTATCTGAAAATTTGAAAATTCTTCAAAAATTCGTCGAAAATCTTGATGTCTCCAATCTCTTGTTTTGTACGTTTTTTCCACGTGTCTTGACATCCAATGTATTCCTGCAATGTTTGGTGAAGATCTGAGTATGTAGTTTTTGACCTTATATGGAACCTCCTATCTGAAAATTTGAAAATTCTTAAAAAATTCGTCGAAAATCTTGATGTCTCAAATCTCTTGTTTTGTACGTTTTTTCCACGTGTCTTGACATGCAAAGTATCCCTGCAACGTTTGGTGAAGATCTGAGTATGTAGTTTTTGACCTTATCTGGAACCTTCTATCTGAAAATTTGAAAATTCTTAAAAAATTCGTCCAAAATCTTGAAGACCCCAATCTCTTGTTTTGTACGTTTTTTCCACGTGTCTTGACATCCAATGTATCCCTGCAAAGTTTGGTGAAGATCTGAGTATGTAGTTTTTGACCTTATATGGAACCTCCTTTCTGAAAATTTGAGAATTCTTAAAAAATTCGTCCAAAATCTTGATGTCTCCAATCTCTTGTTTTGTACGTTTTTTCCACGTGTCTTGACATCCAATGTATCCATGCAAAGTTTGGTGAAGATCTGAGTATGTCGTTTTTGACCTTATCTGGAACCTCCCATCCGAAAATTTGAAAATTCTTAAAAAATTCGTCGAAAATCTTGATGTCTCCAATCTCTTGTTTTGTACGTTTTTTCCACGTGTCTTGACATGCAAAGTATCCCTGCAACGTTTGGTGAAGATCTGAGTATGTAGTTTTTGACCTTATCTGGAACCTCCTATCTGAAAATTTGAAAATTCTTCAAAAATTCGTCGAAAATCTTGATGTCTCCAATCTCTTGTTTGTACGTTTTTTCCACGTGTCTTGACATCCAATGTATTCCTGCAATGTTTGGTGGAGATCTGAGTATGTAGTTTTAGACCTTATCTGGAACCTCCTATCTGAAAATTTGAAAATTCTTCAAAAATTCGTCCAAAATCTTGATGTCTCCAATCTCTTGTTTTGTACGTTTTTTCCACGTGTCTCGACCTCCAATGTATCCCTGCAAAGTTAGTGAAGATCTGAGTATGTCGTTTTTGACCTTATCTGGAACATCCTTTCTGAAAATTTGAAAATTCTTAAAAAATTCGTCGAAAATCTTGATGTCTCCAATCTCTTGTTTTGTACGTTTTTTCCACGTGTCTTGACATCCAATGTATCCCTGCAAAGTTTGGTGAAGACCTGAGTATGTAGTTTTTGACCTTATATGGAACCTCCTATCTGAAAATTTGAAAATTCTTAAAAAATTCGTCCAAAATCTTGATGTCTCCAATCTCTTGTTTTGTACGTTTTTTCCACGTGTCTCGACCTCCAATGGATCCCTGCAAAGTTTGGTGAAGATCTGAGTATGTCGTTTTTGACCTTATCTGGAACCTCCCATCTGAAAATTTGAAAATTCTTAAAAAATTCGTCGAAAATCTTGATGTCTCCGATCTCTTGTTTTGTACGTTTTTTCCACGTGTCTTGACATGCAAAGTATTCCTGCAAAGTTTGGTGAAGATCTGAGTATGTAGTTTTTGACCTCATCTGGAACCTCCTATCTGAAAATTTGAAAATTCTTAAAAAATTCGTCCAAAATCTTGATGTCTCCAATCTCTTGTTTTGTACGTTTTTTCCACGTGTCTTGACATCCAATGTATCCCTGCAATGTTTGGTGAAGATCTGAGTATGTAGTTTTTGACCTTATCTGGAACCTCCCATCTGAAAATTTGAAAATTCCTAAAAAATCCGTCCAAAATCTTGATGACCCCAATCTCTTGTTTTGTACTTTTTTTCCACGTGTCTCGACCTCCAATGTATCCCTGCAAAGTTTGGTGAAGATCTGAGTATGTAGTTTTTGACCTTATATGGAACCTCCTATCTGAAAATTTGAAAATTCTTAAAAAATTCGTCCAAAATCTTGATGTCACCAATCCTATGTTTTGTATGTTTTTTCCACGTGTCTTGACATCCAATGTATCCATGCAAAGTTTGGTGAAGATCTGAGTATGTCGTTTTTGACCTTATCTGGAACCTCCCATCTGAAAATTTGAAAATTCTTAAAAAATTCGTCGAAAATCTTGATGTCTCCGATCTCTTGTTTTGTACGTTTTTTCCACGTGTCTTGACATGCAAAGTATTCCTGCAAAGTTTGGTGAAGATCTGAGTATGTAGTTTTTGACCTCATCTGGAACCTCCTATCTGAAAATTTGAAAATTCTTAAAAAATTCGTCCAAAATTTTGATGTCTCCAATCTCTTGTTTTGTACGTTTTTTCCACGTGTCTTGACATCCAATGTATCCCTGCAATGTTTGGTGAAGATCTGAGTATGTAGTTTTTGACCTTATCTGGAACCTCCCATCTGAAAATTTGAAAATTCCTAAAAAATCCGTCCAAAATCTTGATGACCCCAATCTCTTGTTTTGTACGTTTTTCCCACGTGTCTTGACATCCAATGTATCCCTGCAAAGTTTGGTGAAGATCTGAGTATGTAGTTTTTGACCTTATCTGGAACCTCCTATCTGAAAATTTGA
Organism: Lepisma saccharinum; assembly: GCF_977018435.1. NCBI lineage: Eukaryota > Metazoa > Arthropoda > Insecta > Zygentoma > Lepismatidae > Lepisma > Lepisma saccharinum. The sequence continues at coordinate 1,311,173 of NW_028142931.1, read as the reverse complement.
AAATTCTTAAAAAATTCGTCCAAAATCTTGATGTCTCCAATCTCTTGTTTTGTACGTTTTTTCCACGTGTCTTGATATCCAATGTATCCCTGCAAAGTTTGGTGAAGATCTGAGTATGTAGTTTTTGACCTTATATGGAACCTCCTATCTGAAAATTTGAAAATTCTTAAAAAATTCGTCCAAAATCTTGATGTCTCCAATCTCTTGTTTTGTACGTTTTTTCCACGTGTCTTGACATCCAATGTATCCCTGCAAAGTTTGGTGAAGATCTGAGTATGTAGTTTTTGACCTTATATTGAACCTCCCATCTGAAAATTTGAAAATTCTTAAAAAATTCGTCCAAAATCTTGATGTCTCCAATCTCTTGTTTTGTACGTTTTTTCCAAGTGTCTTGATATCCAATGTATCCCTGCAAAGTTTGGTGAAGATCTGAGTATGTAGTTTTTGACCTTATATGGAACCTCCTATCTGAAAATTTGAAAATTCTTAAAAAATTCGTCCAAAATTTTGATGTCTCCAATCTCTTGTTTTGTACGTTTTTTCCACGTGTCTTGACATCCAATGTATCCCTGCAATGTTTGGTGAAGATCTGAGTATGTAGTTTTTGACCTTATCTGGAACCTCCCATCTGAAAATTTGAAAATTCCTAAAAAATCCGTCCAAAATCTTGATGACCCCAATCTCTTGTTTTGTACGTTTTTTCCACGTGTCTTGACATCCAATGTATCCCTGCAAAGTTTGGTGAAGATCTGAGTATGTAGTTTTTGACCTTATATTGAACCTCCCATCTGAAAATTTGAAAATTCTTAAAAAATTCGTCCAAAAGCTTGATGTCTCCAATCTCTTGTTTTGTACGTTTTTTCCACGTGTCTTGATATTAAATGTATCCCTGCAAAGTTTGGTGAAGATCTGAGTATGTAGTTTTTGACCTTATATGGAACCTCCTATCTGAAAATTTGAAAATTCTTAAAAAATTCGTCCAAAATCTTGATGTCTCCAATCTCTTGTTTTGTACGTTTTTTCCACGTGTCTCGACCTCCAATGGATCCCTGCAAAGTTTGGTGAAGATCTGAGTATGTAGTTTTTGACCTTATCTGGAACCTCCCATCTGAAAATTTGAAAATTCTTAAAAAATCCGTGCAAAATCTTGATGACCCCAATCCTATGTTTTGTATGTTTTTTCCACGTGTCTTGACATCCAATGTATCCATGCAAAGTTTGGTGAAGATCTGAGTATGTCGTTTTTGACCTTATCTGGAACCTCCCATCTGAAAATTTGAAAATTCTTAAAAAATTCGTCGAAAATCTTGATGTCTCCGATCTCTTGTTTTGTACGTTTTTTCCACGTGTCTTGACATGCAAAGTATCCCTGCAACGTTTGGTGAAGATCTGAGTATGTAGTTTTTGACCTTATCTGGAACCTCCTATCTGAAAATTTGAAAATTCTTAAAAAATTCGTCCAAAATCTTGATGTCTCCAATCTCTTGTTTTGTACGTTTTTTCCACGTGTCTTGACATCCAATGTATCCCTGCAATGTTTGGTGAAGATCTGAGTATGTAGTTTTTGACCTTATATGGAGCCTCCTATCTGAAAATTTGAAAATTCTTAAAAAATTCGTCCAAAATCTTGATGTCTCCAATCTCTTGTTTTGTACGTTCTTTCCACGTGTCTTGACATCCAATGTATCCCTGCAATGTTTGGTGAAGATCTGAGTATGTAGTTTTTGACCTTATATGGAACCTCCTATCTGAAAATTTGAAAATTCTTAAAAGAATTTAACAAAATCTTGATGTCCCCAATCCTATGTTTTGTATGTTTTTTCCACGTGTCTTGACATACAATGTATCCCTGCAGAGTTTGGTGAAGATCTGAGTATGTAGTTTTTGACCTTATCTGGAACCTCCCATCTGAAAATTTGAAAATTCCTAAAAAATCCGTCCAAAATCTTGTTGACCCGAATCTCTTGTTTTGTACGTTTTTTCCACGTGTCTTGACATCCAATGTATCCCTGCAAAGTTTGGTGAAGATCTGAGTATGTAGTTTTTGACCTTATCTGGAACCGCATTTCTGAAAATTTGAAAATTTTTAAAAAAATCGTCCAAAATCTTGATGTCTCCAATCTCTTGTTTTGTACGTTTTTTCCACGTGTCTTGACATCCAATGTATCCCTGCAAAGTTTGGTGAAGATCTGAGTATGTAGTTTTTGACCTTATATGGAACCTCCTATCTGAAAATTTGAAAATTCTTAAAAAATTCGTCCAAAATCTTGATGTCTCCAATCTCTTGTTTTGTACGTTTTTTCCACGTGTCTCGACCTCCAACGGATCCCTGCAAAGTTTGGTGAAGATCTGAGTATGTCGTTTTTGACCTTATCTGGAACCTCCCATCTGAAAATTTGAAAATTCTTAAAAAATTCGTCGAAAATCTTGATGTCTCCGATCTCTTGTTTTGTACGTTTTTTCCACGTGTCTTGACATGCAAAGTATTCCTGCAAAGTTTGGTGAAGATCTGAGTATGTAGTTTTTGACCTCATCTGGAACCTCCTATCTGAAAATTTGAAAATTCTTAAAAAATTCGTCCAAAATCTTGATGTCTCCAATCTCTTGTTTTGTACGTTTTTTCCACGTGTCTTGACATCCAATGTATCCCTGCAAAGTTTGGTGAAGATCTGAGTATGTAGTTTTTGACCTTATCTGGAACCTCCTATCTGAAAATTTGAAAATTCTTAAAAAATTCGTCCAAAATCTTGATGTCTCCAATCTCTTGTTTTGTACGTTTTTTCCACGTGTCTTGATATCCAATGTATCCCTGCAAAGTTTGGTGAAGATCTGAGTATGTCGTTTTTGACCTTATCTGGAACATCCTTTCTGAAAATTTGAAAATTGTTAAAAAATTCGTCCAAAATCTTGATGTCTCCAATCTCTTTTTTGTACGTTTTTTCCACGTGTCTTGACATCCAATGGATCCCTGCAAAGTTTGGTGAAGATCTGAGTATGTAGTTTTTGACCTTATCTGGAACCTCCCATCTGAAAATTTGAAAATTCTTAAAAAATTCGACCAAAATCTTGATGTCTCCAATCTTTTGTTTTGTACGTTTTTTCCACGTGTCTTGACACATAATGTATCCATGCAAAGTTTGGTGAAGATCTGAGTATGTAGTTTTTGACCTTATATGGAACCTCCTATCTGAAAATTTGAAAATTCTTAAAAAATTCGTCCAAAATCTTGATGTCTCCAATCTCTTGTTTTGTACGTTTTTTCCACGTGTCTTGACATCCAATGTATCCCTGCAAAGTTTGGTGAAGATCTGAGTATGTAGTTTTTGACCTTATCTGGAACCTCCCATCTGAAAATTTGAAAATTCCTAAAAAATCCGTGCAAAATCTTGATGACCCCAATCTCTTGTTTTGTACGTTTTTTCCACGTGTCTTGACATCCAATGTATTCCTGCAATGTTTGGTGAAGATCTGAGTATGTAGTTTTTGACCTTATATGGAACCTCCTATCTGAAAATTTGAAAATTCTTAAAAAATTCGACCAAAATCTTGATGTTCCGAATCCTATGTTTTGTATGTTTTTTCCACGTGTCTTGACATCCAATGTATCCCTGCAAAGTTTGGTGAAGATCTGAGTATGTAGTTTTTGACCTTATATTGAACCTCCCATCTGAAAATTTGAAAATTCTTAAAAAATTCGTCCAAAATCTTGATGACCCCAATCTCTTGTTTTGTACGTTTTTTCCACGTGTCTTGACATCCAAAGTATCCCTGCAAAGTTTGGTGAAGATCTGAGTATGTAGTTTTTGACCTTATATGGAACCTCCTTTCTGAAAATTTGAGAATTCTTAAAAAATTCGTCCAAAATCTTGATGTCTCCAATCTCTTGTTTTGTACGTTTTTTCCACGTGTCTTGACATCCAATGTATCCATGCAAAGTTTGGTGAAGATCTGAGTATGTCGTTTTTGACCTTATCTGGAACCTCCCATCTGAAAATTTGAAAATTCTTAAAAAATTCGTCCAAAATCTTGATGACCCCAATCTCTTGTTTTGTACGTTTTTCCACGTGTCTTGACATGCAAAGTATCCCTGCAACGTTTGGTGAAGATCTGAGTATGTAGTTTTTGACCTTATCTGGAACCTCCCATCTGAAAATTTGAAAATTCTTAAAAAATTCGACCAAAATCTTGATGTCTCCAATCTTTTGTTTTGTACGTTTTTTCCACGTGTCTTGACACATAATGTATCCATGCAAAGTTTGGTGAAGATCTGAGTATGTAGTTTTTGACCTTATATGGAACCTCCTATCTGAAAATTTGAAAATTCTTAAAAAATTCGTCCAAAATCTTGATGTCTCCAATCTCTTGTTTTGAACGTTTTTTCCACGTGTCTTGACATCCAATGTATCCCTGCAAAGTTTGGTGAAGATCTGAGTATGTAGTTTTTGACCTTATCTGGAACCTCCCATCTGAAAATTTGAAAATTCCTAAAAAATCCGTGCAAAATCTTGATGACCCCAATCTCTTGTTTTGTACGTTTTTTCCACGTGTCTTGACATCCAATGTATCCATGCAAAGTTTGGTGAAGATCTGAGTATGTCGTTTTTGACCTTATCTGGAACATCCTTTCTGAAAATTTGAAAATTGTTAAAAAATTCGTCCAAAATCTTGATGTCTCCAATCTCTTTTTTGTACGTTTTTTCCACGTGTCTTGACATCCAATGTATCCCTGCAAAGTTTGGTGAAGATCTGAGTATGTAGTTTTTGACCTTATCTGGAACCTCCCATCTGAAAATTTGAAAATTCTTAAAAAATTCGTCCAAAATCTTGATGTCTCCAATCTCTTGTTTTGTACGTTTTTTCCACGTGTCTCGACCTCCAATGGATCCCTGCAAAGTTTGGTGAAGATCTGAGTATGTCGTTTTTGACCTTATCTGGAACCTCCCATCTGAAAATTTGAAAATTCTTAAAAAATTCGTCGAAAATCTTGATGTCTCCGATCTCTTGTTTTGTACGTTTTTTCCACGTGTCTTGACATGCAAAGTATTCCTGCAAAGTTTGGTGAAGATCTGAGTATGTAGTTTTTGACCTCATCTGGAACCTCCTATCTGAAAATTTGAAAATTCTTAAAAAATTCGTCCAAAATCTTGATGTCTCCAATCTCTTGTTTTGTACGTTTTTTCCACGTGTCTTGACATCCAATGTATCCCTGCAAAGTTTGGTGAAGATCTGAGTATGTAGTTTTTGACCTTATCTGGAACCTCCTATCTGAAAATTTGAAAATTCTTAAAAAATTCGTCCAAAATCTTGATGTCTCCAATCTCTTGTTTTGTACGTTTTTTCCACGTGTCTTGATATCCAATGTATCCCTGCAAAGTTTGGTGAAGATCTGAGTATGTCGTTTTTGACCTTATCTGGAACATCCTTTCTGAAAATTTGAAAATTGTTAAAAAATTCGTCCAAAATCTTGATGTCTCCAATCTCTTTTTTGTACGTTTTTTCCACGTGTCTTGACATCCAATGGATCCCTGCAAAGTTTGGTGAAGATCTGAGTATGTAGTTTTTGACCTTATCTGGAACCTCCCATCTGAAAATTTGAAAATTCTTAAAAAATTCGACCAAAATCTTGATGTCTCCAATCTTTTGTTTTGTACGTTTTTTCCACGTGTCTTGACACATAATGTATCCATGCAAAGTTTGGTGAAGATCTGAGTATGTAGTTTTTGACCTTATATGGAACCTCCTATCTGAAAATTTGAAAATTCTTAAAAAATTCGTCCAAAATCTTGATGTCTCCAATCTCTTGTTTTGTACGTTTTTTCCACGTGTCTTGACATCCAATGTATCCCTGCAAAGTTTGGTGAAGATCTGAGTATGTAGTTTTTGACCTTATCTGGAACCTCCCATCTGAAAATTTGAAAATTCCTAAAAAATCCGTGCAAAATCTTGATGACCCCAATCTCTTGTTTTGTACGTTTTTTCCACGTGTCTTGACATCCAATGTATTCCTGCAATGTTTGGTGAAGATCTGAGTATGTAGTTTTTGACCTTATATGGAACCTCCTATCTGAAAATTTGAAAATTCTTAAAAAATTCGACCAAAATCTTGATGTTCCGAATCCTATGTTTTGTATGTTTTTTCCACGTGTCTTGACATCCAATGTATCCCTGCAAAGTTTGGTGAAGATCTGAGTATGTAGTTTTTGACCTTATATTGAACCTCCCATCTGAAAATTTGAAAATTCTTAAAAAATTCGTCCAAAATCTTGATGACCCCAATCTCTTGTTTTGTACGTTTTTTCCACGTGTCTTGACATCCAAAGTATCCCTGCAAAGTTTGGTGAAGATCTGAGTATGTAGTTTTTGACCTTATATGGAACCTCCTTTCTGAAAATTTGAGAATTCTTAAAAAATTCGTCCAAAATCTTGATGTCTCCAATCTCTTGTTTTGTACGTTTTTTCCACGTGTCTTGACATCCAATGTATCCATGCAAAGTTTGGTGAAGATCTGAGTATGTCGTTTTTGACCTTATCTGGAACCTCCCATCTGAAAATTTGAAAATTCTTAAAAAATTCGTCCAAAATCTTGATGACCCCAATCTCTTGTTTTGTACGTTTTTTCCACGTGTCTTGACATGCAAAGTATCCCTGCAACGTTTGGTGAAGATCTGAGTATGTAGTTTTTGACCTTATCTGGAACCTCCCATCTGAAAATTTGAAAATTCTTAAAAAATTCGACCAAAATCTTGATGTCTCCAATCTTTTGTTTTGTACGTTTTTTCCACGTGTCTTGACACATAATGTATCCATGCAAAGTTTGGTGAAGATCTGAGTATGTAGTTTTTGACCTTATATGGAACCTCCTATCTGAAAATTTGAAAATTCTTAAAAAATTCGTCCAAAATCTTGATGTCTCCAATCTCTTGTTTTGTACGTTTTTTCCACGTGTCTTGACATCCAATGTATCCCTGCAAAGTTTGGTGAAGATCTGAGTATGTAGTTTTTGACCTTATCTGGAACCTCCCATCTGAAAATTTGAAAATTCCTAAAAAATCCGTGCAAAATCTTGATGACCCCAATCTCTTGTTTTGTACGTTTTTTCCACGTGTCTTGACATCCAATGTATCCATGCAAAGTTTGGTGAAGATCTGAGTATGTCGTTTTTGACCTTATCTGGAACATCCTTTCTGAAAATTTGAAAATTGTTAAAAAATTCGTCCAAAATCTTGATGTCTCCAATCTCTTTTTTGTACGTTTTTTCCACGTGTCTTGACATCCAATGTATCCCTGCAAAGTTTGGTGAAGATCTGAGTATGTAGTTTTTGACCTTATCTGGAACCTCCCATCTGAAAATTTGAAAATTCTTCAAAAATTCGTCGAAAATCTTGATGTCTCCAATCTCTTGTTTTGTACGTTTTTTCCACGTGTCTTGACATCCAATGTATCCCTGCAATGTTTGGTGGAGATCTGAGTATGTAGTTTTTGACCTTATCTGGGACCTCCTATCAGAAAATTTGAAAATTCTTCAAAAATTCGTCCAAAATCTTGATGTCTCCAATCTCTTGTTTTGTACGTTTTTTCCACGTGTCTCGACCTCCAATGTATCCCTGCAAAGTTTGGTGAAGATCTGAGTATGTCGTTTTTGACCTTATCTGGAACATCCTTTCTGAAAATTTGAAAATTCTTAAAAAATTCGTCGAAAATCTTGATGTCTCCAATCTCTTGTTTTGTACGTTTTTTCCACGTGTCTTGACATCCAATGTATCCCTGCAAAGTTTGGTGAAGATCTGAGTATGTAGTTTTTGACCTTATATGGAACCTCCTTTCTGAAAATTTGAAAATTCTCAAAAAATTCGTCCATAATCTTGATGTCTCCAATCTCTTGTTTTGTACGTTTTTTCCACGTGTCTTGACATCCAATGTATCCCTGCAAAGTTTGGTGAAGATCTGAGTATGTAGTTTTTGACCTTATCTGGAACCTCCCATCTGAAAATTTGAAAATTCTTAAAAAATTCGACCAAAATCTTGATGTCTCCAATCTTTTGTTTTGTACGTTTTTTCCACGTGTCTTGACACATAATGTATCCATGCAAAGTTTGGTGAAGATCTGAGTATGTAGTTTTTGACCTTATATGGAACCTCCTATCTGAAAATTTGAAAATTCTTAAAAAATTCGTCCAAAATCTTGATGTCTCCAATCTCTTGTTTTGTACGATTTTTCCACGTGTCTTGACATCCAATGTATCCCTGCAAAGTTTGGTGAAGATCTGAGTATGTAGTTTTTGACCTTATCTGGAACCTCCCATCTGAAAATTTGAAAATTCCTAAAAAATCCGTGCAAAATCTTGATGACCCCAATCTCTTGTTTTGTACGTTTTTTCCACGTGTCTTGACATCCAATGTATTCCTGCAATGTTTGGTGAAGATCTGAGTATGTAGTTTTTGACCTTATATGGAACCTCCCATCTGAAAATTTGAAAATTCTTAAAAAATTCGTCGAAAATCTTGATGTCTCCAATCTCTTGTTTTGTACGTTTTTTCCACGTGTCTTGACATGCAAAGTATCCCTGCAACGTTTGGTGAAGATCTGAGTATGTAGTTTTTGACCTTATCTGGAACCTCCTATCTGAAAATTTGAAAATTCTTCAAAAATTCGTCGAAAATCTTGATGTCTCCAATCTCTTGTTTTGTACGTTTTTTCCACGTGTCTTGACATCCAATGTATTCCTGCAATGTTTGGTGAAGATCTGAGTATGTAGTTTTTGACCTTATATGGAACCTCCTATCTGAAAATTTGAAAATTCTTAAAAAATTCGTCGAAAATCTTGATGTCTCCAATCTCTTGTTTTGTACGTTTTTTCCACGTGTCTTGACATGCAAAGTATCCCTGCAACGTTTGGTGAAGATCTGAGTATGTAGTTTTTGACCTTATCTGGAACCTCCTATCTGAAAATTTGCAAATTCTTAAAAAATTCGTCCAAAATCTTGAAGACCCCAATCTCTTGTTTTGTACGTTTTTTCCACGTGTCTTGACATCCAATGTATCCCTGCAAAGTTTGGTGAAGATCTGAGTATGTAGTTTTTGACCTTATATGGAACCTCCTTTCTGAAAATTTGAGAATTCTTAAAAAATTCGTCCAAAATCTTGATGTCTCCAATCTCTTGTTTTGTACGTTTTTTCCACGTGTCTTGACATCCAATGTATCCATGCAAAGTTTGGTGAAGATCTGAGTATGTCGTTTTTGACCTTATCTGGAACCTCCCATCCGAAAATTTGAAAATTCTTAAAAAATTCGTCGAAAATCTTGATGTCTCCAATCTCTTGTTTTGTACGTTTTTTCCACGTGTCTTGACATGCAAAGTATCCCTGCAACGTTTGGTGAAGATCTGAGTATGTAGTTTTTGACCTTATCTGGAACCTCCTATCTGAAAATTTGAAAATTCTTCAAAAATTCGTCGAAAATCTTGATGTCTCCAATCTCTTGTTTTGTACGTTTTTTCCACGTGTCTTGACATCCAATGTATTCCTGCAATGTTTGGTGGAGATCTGAGTATGTAGTTTTAGACCTTATCTGGAACCTCCTATCTGAAAATTTGAAAATTCTTCAAAAATTCGTCCAAAATCTTGATGTCTCCAATCTCTTGTTTTGTACGTTTTTTCCACGTGTCTCGACCTCCAATGGATCCCTGCAAAGTTTGGTGAAGATCTGAGTATGTCGTTTTTGACCTTATCTGGAACATCCTTTCTGAAAATTTGAAAATTCTTAAAAAATTCGTCGAAAATCTTGATGTCTCCAATCTCTTGTTTTGTACGTTTTTTCCACGTGTCTTGACATCCAATGTATCCCTGCAAAGTTTGGTGAAGATCTGAGTATGTAGTTTTTGACCTTATATGGAACCTCCTATCTGAAAATTTGAAAATTCTTAAAAAATTCGTCCAAAATCTTGATGTCTCCAATCTCTTGTTTTGTACGTTTTTTCCACGTGTCTCGACCTCCAATGGATCCCTGCAAAGTTTGGTGAAGATCTGAGTATGTCGTTTTTGACCTTATCTGGAACCTCCCATCTGAAAATTTGAAAATTCTTAAAAAATTCGTCGAAAATCTTGATGTCTCCGATCTCTTGTTTTGTACGTTTTTTCCACGTGTCTTGACATGCAAAGTATTCCTGCAAAGTTTGGTGAAGATCTGAGTATGTAGTTTTTGACCTCATCTGGAACCTCCTATCTGAAAATTTGAAAATTCTTAAAAAAATCGTCCAAAATCTTGATGTCTCCAATCTCTTGTTTTGTACGTTTTTTCCACGTGTCTTGACATCCAATGTATCCCTGCAATGTTTGGTGAAGATCTGAGTATGTAGTTTTTGACCTTATCTGGAACCTCCCATCTGAAAATTTGAAAATTCCTAAAAAATCCGTCCAAAATCTTGATGACCCCAATCTCTTGTTTTGTACTTTTTTTCCACGTGTCTCGACCTCCAATGTATCCCTGCAAAGTTTGGTGAAGATCTGAGTATGTAGTTTTTGACCTTATATGGAACCTCCTATCTGAAAATTTGAAAATTCTTAAAAAATTCGTCCAAAATCTTGATGTCACCAATCCTATGTTTTGTATGTTTTTTCCACGTGTCTTGACATCCAATGTATCCATGCAAAGTTTGGTGAAGATCTGAGTATGTCGTTTTTGACCTTATCTGGAACCTCCCATCTGAAAATTTGAAAATTCTTAAAAAATTCGTCGAAAATCTTGATGTCTCCGATCTCTTGTTTTGTACGTTTTTTCCACGTGTCTTGACATGCAAAGTATTCCTGCAAAGTTTGGTGAAGATCTGAGTATGTAGTTTTTGACCTCATCTGGAACCTCCTATCTGAAAATTTGAAAATTCTTAAAAAATTCGTCCAAAATTTTGATGTCTCCAATCTCTTGTTTTGTACGTTTTTTCCACGTGTCTTGACATCCAATGTATCCCTGCAATGTTTGGTGAAGATCTGAGTATGTAGTTTTTGACCTTATCTGGAACCTCCCATCTGAAAATTTGAAAATTCCTAAAAAATCCGTCCAAAATCTTGATGACCCCAATCTCTTGTTTTGTACGTTTTTTCCACGTGTCTTGACATCCAATGTATCCCTGCAAAGTTTGGTGAAGATCTGAGTATGTAGTTTTTGACCTTATCTGGAACCTCCCATCTGAAAATTTGAAAATTCTTAAAAAATTCGTCCAAAATCTTGATGTCTCCAATCTCTTGTTTTGTACGTTTTTTCCACGTGTCTTGATATCCAATGTATCCCTGCAAAGTTTGGTGAAGATCTGAGTATGTAGTTTTTGACCTTATATGGAACCTCCTATCTGAAAATTTGAAAATTCTTAAAAAATTCGTCCAAAATCTTGATGTCTCCAATCTCTTGTTTTGTACGTTTTTTCCACGTGTCTTGACATCCAATGTATCCCTGCAAAGTTTGGTGAAGATCTGAGTATGTAGTTTTTGACCTTATATTGAACCTCCCATCTGAAAATTTGAAAATTCTTAAAAAATTCGTCCAAAATCTTGATGTCTCCAATCTCTTGTTTTGTACGTTTTTTCCACGTGTCTTGATATCCAATGTATCCCTGCAAAGTTTGGTGAAGATCTGAGTATGTAGTTTTTGACCTTATATGGAACCTCCTATCTGAAAATTTGAAAATTCTTAAAAAATTCGTCCAAAATTTTGATGTCTCCAATCTCTTGTTTTGTACGTTTTTTCCACGTGTCTTGACATCCAATGTATCCCTGCAATGTTTGGTGAAGATCTGAGTATGTAGTTTTTGACCTTATCTGGAACCTCCCATCTGAAAATTTGAAAATTCCTAAAAAATCCGTCCAAAATCTTGATGACCCCAATCTCTTGTTTTGTACGTTTTTTCCACGTGTCTTGACATCCAATGTATCCCTGCAAAGTTTGGTGAAGATCTGAGTATGTAGTTTTTGACCTTATATTGAACCTCCCATCTGAAAATTTGAAAATTCTTAAAAAATTCGTCCAAAATCTTGATGTCTCCAATCTCTTGTTTTGTACGTTTTTTCCACGTGTCTTGATATCCAATGTATCCCTGCAAAGTTTGGTGAAGATCTGAGTATGTAGTTTTTGACCTTATCTGGAACCTCCTATCTGAAAATTTGAAAATTCTTAAAAAATTCGTCCAAAATCTTGATGTCTCCAATCTCTTGTTTTGTACGTTTTTTCCACGTGTCTCGACCTCCAATGGATCCCTGCAAAGTTTGGTGAAGATCTGAGTATGTAGTTTTTGACCTTATCTGGAACCTCCCATCTGAAAATTTGAAAATTCTTAAAAAATTCGACCAAAATCTTGATGTCTCCAATCTTTTGTTTTGTACGTTTTTTCCACGTGTCTTGACACATAATGTATCCCTGCAAAGTTTGGTGAAGATCTGAGTATGTAGTTTTTGACCTTATCTGGAACCTCCTATCTGAAAATTTGAAAATTCTTAAAAAATTCGTCGAAAATCTTGATGTCTCCAATCTTTTGTTTTGTACGTTTTTTCCACGTGTCTTGACATCCAATGTATCCCTGCAAAGTTTGGTGAAGATCTGAGTATGTAGTTTTTGACCTTATATGGAACCTCCTATCTGAAAATTTGAAAATTCTTAAAAAATTCGTCCAAAATCTTGATGTCTCCAATCTCTTGTTTTGTAAGTTTTTTCCACGTGTCTCGACCTCCAATGGATCCCTGCAAAGTTTGGTGAAGATCTGAGTATGTCGTTTTTGACCTTATCTGGAACCTCCCATCTGAAAATTTGAAAATTCTTAAAAAATTCGTCGAAAATCTTGATGTCTCCGATCTCTTGTTTTGTACGTTTTTTCCACGTGTCTTGACATGCAAAGTATTCCTGCAAAGTTTGGTGAAGATCTGAGTATGTAGTTTTTGACCTCATCTGGAACCTCCTATCTGAAAATTTGAAAATTCTTAAAAAATTCGTCCAAAATCTTGATGTCTCCAATCTCTTGTTTTGTACGTTTTTTCCACGTGTCTTGACATCCAATGTATCCCTGCAATGTTTGGTGAAGATCTGAGTATGTAGTTTTTGACCTTATCTGGAACCTCCCATCTGAAAATTTGAAAATTCCTAAAAAATCCGTCCAAAATCTTGATGACCCCAATCTCTTGTTTTGTACTTTTTTTCCACGTGTCTCGACCTCCAATGTATCCCTGCAAAGTTTGGTGAAGATCTGAGTATGTAGTTTTTGACCTTATATGGAACCTCCTATCTGAAAATTTGAAAATTCTTAAAAAATTCGTCCAAAATCTTGATGTCACCAATCCTATGTTTTGTATGTTTTTTCCACGTGTCTTGACATCCAATGTATCCATGCAAAGTTTGGTGAAGATCTGAGTATGTCGTTTTTGACCTTATCTGGAACCTCCCATCTGAAAATTTGAAAATTCTTAAAAAATTCGTCGAAAATCTTGATGTCTCCGATCTCTTGTTTTGTACGTTTTTTCCACGTGTCTTGACATGCAAAGTATTCCTGCAAAGTTTGGTGAAGATCTGAGTATGTAGTTTTTGACCTCATCTGGAACCTCCTATCTGAAAATTTGAAAATTCTTAAAAAATTCGTCCAAAATTTTGATGTCTCCAATCTCTTGTTTTGTACGTTTTTTCCACGTGTCTTGACATCCAATGTATCCCTGCAATGTTTGGTGAAGATCTGAGTATGTAGTTTTTGACCTTATCTGGAACCTCCCATCTGAAAATTTGAAAATTCCTAAAAAATCCGTCCAAAATCTTGATGACCCCAATCTCTTGTTTTGTACGTTTTTTCCACGTGTCTTGACATCCAATGTATCCCTGCAAAGTTTGGTGAAGATCTGAGTATGTAGTTTTTGACCTTATCTGGAACCTCCCATCTGAAAATTTGAAAATTCTTAAAAAATTCGTCCAAAATCTTGATGTCTCCAATCTCTTGTTTTGTACGTTTTTTCCACGTGTCTTGATATCCAATGTATCCCTGCAAAGTTTGGTGAAGATCTGAGTATGTAGTTTTTGACCTTATATGGAACCTCCTATCTGAAAATTTGAAAATTCTTAAAAAATTCGTCCAAAATCTTGATGTCTCCAATCTCTTGTTTTGTACGTTTTTTCCACGTGTCTTGACATCCAATGTATCCCTGCAAAGTTTGGTGAAGATCTGAGTATGTAGTTTTTGACCTTATCTGGAACCTCCAGTCTGAAAATTTGAAAATTCTTCAAAAATTCGTCCAAAATCTTGATGTCTCCAATCTCTTGTTTTGTACGTTTTTTCCACGTGTCTTGATATCCAATGTATCCCTGCAAAGTTTGGTGAAGATCTGAGTATGTAGTTTTTGACCTTATATGGAACCTCCTATCTGAAAATTTGAAAATTCTTAAAAAATTCGTCCAAAATTTTGATGTCTCCAATCTCTTGTTTTGTACGTTTTTTCCACGTGTCTTGACATCCAATGTATCCCTGCAATGTTTGGTGAAGATCTGAGTATGTAGTTTTTGACCTTATCTGGAACCTCCCATCTGAAAATTTGAAAATTCCTAAAAAATCCGTCCAAAATCTTGATGACCCCAATCTCTTGTTTTGTACGTTTTTTCCACGTGTCTTGACATCCAATGTATCCCTGCAAAGTTTGGTGAAGATCTGAGTATGTAGTTTTTGACCTTATATTGAACCTCCCATCTGAAAATTTGAAAATTCTTAAAAAAATTGTCCAAAATCTTGATGTCTCCAATCTCTTGTTTTGTACGTTTTTTCCACGTGTCTTGATATCCAATGTATCCCTGCAAAGTTTGGTGAAGATCTGAGTATGTAGTTTTTGACCTTATATGGAACCTCCTATCTGAAAATTTGAAAATTCTTAAAAAATTCGTCCAAAATCTTGATGTCTCCAATCTCTTGTTTTGTACGTTTTTTCCACGTGTCTCGACCTCCAATGGATCCCTGCAAAGTTTGGTGAAGATCTGAGTATGTAGTTTTTGACCTTATCTGGAACCTCCCATCTGAAAATTTGAAAATTCTTAAAAAATTCGACCAAAATCTTGATGTCTCCAATCTTTTGTTTTGTACGTTTTTTCCACGTGTCTTGACACATAATGTATCCCTGCAAAGTTTGGTGAAGATCTGAGTATGTAGTTTTTGACCTTATCTGGAACCTCCTATCTGAAAATTTGAAAATTCTTAAAAAATTCGTCGAAAATCTTGATGTCTCCAATCTTTTGTTTTGTACGTTTTTTCCACGTGTCTTGACATCCAATGTATCCCTGCAAAGTTTGGTGAAGATCTGAGTATGTAGTTTTTGACCTTATATGGAACCTCCTATCTGAAAATTTGAAAATTCTTAAAAAATTCGTCCAAAATCTTGATGTCTCCCATCTCTTGTTTTGTAAGTTTTTTCCACGTGTCTCGACCTCCAATGGATCCCTGCAAAGTTTGGTGAAGATCTGAGTATGTCGTTTTTGACCTTATCTGGAACCTCCCACCTGAAAATTTGAAAATTCTTAAAAAATTCGTCGAAAATCTTGATGTCTCCGATCTCTTGTTTTGTACGTTTTTTCCACGTGTCTTGACATGCAAAGTATTCCTGCAAAGTTTGGTGAAGATCTGAGTATGTAGTTTTTGACCTCATCTGGAACCTCCTATCTGAAAATTTGAAAATTCTTAAAAAATTCGTCCAAAATCTTGATGTCTCCAATCTCTTGTTTTGTACGTTTTTTCCACGTGTCTTGACATCCAATGTATCCCTGCAATGTTTGGTGAAGATCTGAGTATGTAGTTTTTGACCTTATCTGGAACCTCCCATCTGAAAATTTGAAAATTCCTAAAAAATCCGTCCAAAATCTTGATAACCCCAATCTCTTGTTTTGTACTTTTTTTCCACGTGTCTCGACCTCCAATGTATCCCTGCAAAGTTTGGTGAAGATCTGAGTATGTAGTTTTTGACCTTATATGGAACCTCCTATCTGAAAATTTGAAAATTCTTAAAAAATTCGTCCAAAATCTTGATGTCACCAATCCTATGTTTTGTATGTTTTTTCCACGTGTCTTGACATCCAATGTATCCATGCAAAGTTTGGTGAAGATCTGAGTATGTCGTTTTTGACCTTATCTGGAACCTCCCATCTGAAAATTTGAAAATTCTTAAAAAATTCGTCGAAAATCTTGATGTCTCCAATCTCTTGTTTTGTACGTTTTTTCCACGTGTCTCGACCTCCAATGGATCCCTGCAAAGTTTGGTGAAGATCTGAGTATGTCGTTTTTGACCTTATCTGGAACCTCCCATCTGAAAATTTGAAAATTCTTAAAAAATTCGTCGAAAATCTTGATGTCTCCGATCTCTTGTTTTGTACGTTTTTTCCACGTGTCTTGACATGCAAAGTATTCCTGCAAAGTTTGGTGAAGATCTGAGTATGTAGTTTTTGACCTCATCTGGAACCTCCTATCTGAAAATTTGAAAATTCTTAAAAAATTCGTCCAAAATCTTGATGTCTCCAATCTCTTGTTTTGTACGTTTTTTCCACGTGTCTTGACATCCAATGTATCCCTGCAATGTTTGGTGAAGATCTGAGTATGTAGTTTTTGACCATATCTGGAACCTCCCATCTGAAAATTTGAAAATTCCTAAAAAATCCGTCCAAAATCTTGATGACCCCAATCTCTTGTTTTGTACTTTTTTTCCACGTGTCTCGACCTCCAATGTATCCCTGCAAAGTTTGGTGAAGATCTGAGTATGTAGTTTTTGACCTTATATGGAACCTCCTATCTGAAAATTTGAAAATTCTTAAAAAATTCGTCCAAAATCTTGATGTCACCAATCCTATGTTTTGTATGTTTTTTCCACGTGTCTTGACATCCAATGTATCCATGCAAAGTTTGGTGAAGATCTGAGTATGTCGTTTTTGACCTTATCTGGAACCTCCCATCTGAAAATTTGAAAATTCTTAAAAAATTCGTCGAAAATCTTGATGTCTCCGATCTCTTGTTTTGTACGTTTTTTCCACGTGTCTTGACATGCAAAGTATCCCTGCAACGTTTGGTGAAGATCTGAGTATGTAGTTTTTGACCTTATCTGGAACCTCCTATCTGAAAATTTGAAAATTCTTAAAAAATTCGTCCAAAATCTTGATGTCTCCAATCTCTTGTTTTGTACGTTTTTTCCACGTGTCTTGACATCCAATGTATCCCTGCAATGTTTGGTGAAGATCTGAGTATGTAGTTTTTGACCTTATATGGAGCCTCCTATCTGAAAATTTGAAAATTCTTAAAAAATTCGTCCAAAATCTTGATGTCTCCAATCTCTTGTTTTGTACGTTCTTTCCACGTGTCTTGACATCCAATGTATCCCTGCAATGTTTGGTGAAGATCTGAGTATGTAGTTTTTGACCTTATATGGAACCTCCTATCTGAAAATTTGAAAATTCTTAAAAGAATTTAACAAAATCTTGATGTCCCCAATCCTATGTTTTGTATGTTTTTCCCACGTGTCTTGACATACAATGTATCCCTGCAGAGTTTGGTGAAGATCTGAGTATGTAGTTTTTGACCTTATCTGGAACCTCCCATCTGAAAATTTGAAAATTCCTAAAAAATCCGTCCAAAATCTTGTTGACCCGAATCTCTTGTTTTGTACGTTTTTTCCACGTGTCTTGACATCCAATGTATCCCTGCAAAGTTTGGTGAAGATCTGAGTATGTAGTTTTTGACCTTATCTGGAACCGCATTTCTGAAAATTTGAAAATTTTTAAAAAAATCGTCCAAAATCTTGATGTCTCCAATCTCTTGTTTTGTACGTTTTTTCCACGTGTCTTGACATCCAATGTATCCCTGCAAAGTTTGGTGAAGATCTGAGTATGTAGTTTTTGACCTTATCTGGAACCTCCTATCTGAAAATTTGAAAATTCTTAAAAAATTCGTCCAAAATCTTGATGTCTCCAATCTCTTGTTTTGTACGTTTTTTCCACGTGTCTCGACCTCCAATGGATCCCTGCAAAGTTTGGTGAAGATCTGAGTATGTCGTTTTTGACCTTATCTGGAACCTCCTATCTGAAAATTTGAAAATTCTTAAAAAATTCGTCGAAAATCTTGATGTCTCCGATCTCTTGTTTTGTACGTTTTTTCCACGTGTCTTGACATGCAAAGTATTCCTGCAAAGTTTGGTGAAGATCTGAGTATGTAGTTTTTGACCTCATCTGGAACCTCCTATCTGAAAATTTGAAAATTCTTAAAAAATTCGTCCAAAATCTTGATGTCTCCAATCTCTTGTTTTGTACGTTTTTTCCACGTGTCTTGACATCCAATGTATCCCTGCAAAGTTTGGTGAAGATCTGAGTATGTAGTTTTTGACCTTATCTGGAACCTCCCATCTGAAAATTTGAAAATTCTTAAAAAATTCGTCCAAAATCTTGATGTCTCCAATCTCTTGTTTTGTACGTTTTTTCCACGTGTCTTGATATCCAATGTATCCCTGCAAAGTTTGGTGAAGATCTGAGTATGTCGTTTTTGACCTTATCTGGAACATCCTTTCTGAAAATTTGAAAATTGTTAAAAAATTCGTCCAAAATCTTGATGTCTCCAATCTCTTTTTTGTACGTTTTTTCCACGTGTCTTGACATCCAATGGATCCCTGCAAAGTTTGGTGAAGATCTGAGTATGTAGTTTTTGACCTTATCTGGAACCTCCCATCTGAAAATTTGAAAATTCTTAAAAAATTCGACCAAAATCTTGATGTCTCCAATCTTTTGTTTTGTACGTTTTTTCCACGTGTCTTGACACATAATGTATCCATGCAAAGTTTGGTGAAGATCTGAGTATGTAGTTTTTGACCTTATATGGAACCTCCTATCTGAAAATTTGAAAATTCTTAAAAAATTCGTCCAAAATCTTGATGTCTCCAATCTCTTGTTTTGTACGTTTTTTCCACGTGTCTTGACATCCAATGTATCCCTGCAAAGTTTGGTGAAGATCTGAGTATGTAGTTTTTGACCTTATCTGGAACCTCCCATCTGAAAATTTGAAAATTCCTAAAAAATCCGTGCAAAATCTTGATGACCCCAATCTCTTGTTTTGTACGTTTTTTCCACGTGTCTTGACATCCAATGTATTCCTGCAATGTTTGGTGAAGATCTGAGTATGTAGTTTTTGACCTTATATGGAACCTCCTATCTGAAAATTTGAAAATTCTTAAAAAATTCGACCAAAATCTTGATGTTCCGAATCCTATGTTTTGTATGTTTTTTCCACGTGTCTTGACATCCAATGTATCCCTGCAAAGTTTGGTGAAGATCTGAGTATGTAGTTTTTGACCTTATATTGAACCTCCCATCTGAAAATTTGAAAATTCTTAAAAAATTCGTCCAAAATCTTGATGACCCCAATCTCTTGTTTTGTACGTTTTTTCCACGTGTCTTGACATCCAAAGTATCCCTGCAAAGTTTGGTGAAGATCTGAGTATGTAGTTTTTGACCTTATATGGAACCTCCTTTCTGAAAATTTGAGAATTCTTAAAAAATTCGTCCAAAATCTTGATGTCTCCAATCTCTTGTTTTGTACGTTTTTTCCACGTGTCTTGACATCCAATGTATCCATGCAAAGTTTGGTGAAGATCTGAGTATGTCGTTTTTGACCTTATCTGGAACCTCCCATCTGAAAATTTGAAAATTCTTAAAAAATTCGTCGAAAATCTTGATGTCTCCAATCTTTTGTTTTGTACGTTTTTTCCACGTGTCTTGACATGCAAAGTATCCCTGCAACGTTTGGTGAAGATCTGAGTATGTAGTTTTTGACCTTATCTGGAACCTCCTATCTGAAAATTTGAAAATTCTTAAAAAATTCGTCGAAAATCTTGATGTCTCCAATCTCTTGTTTTGTACGTTTTTTCCACGTGTCTTGATATCCAATGTATCCCTGCAAAGTTTGGTGAAGATCTGAGTATGTCGTTTTTGACCTTATCTGGAACATCCTTTCTGAAAATTTGAAAATTGTTAAAAAATTCGTCCAAAATCTTGATGTCTCCAATCTCTTTTTTGTACGTTTTTTCCACGTGTCTTGACACATAATGTATCCATGCAAAGTTTGGTGAAGATCTGAGTATGTAGTTTTTGACCTTATATGGAACCTCCTATCTGAAAATTTGAAAATTCTTAAAAAATTCGTCCAAAATCTTGATGTCTCCAATCTCTTGTTTTGTACGTTTTTTCCACGTGTCTTGACATCCAATGTATCCCTGCAAAGTTTGGTGAAGATCTGAGTATGTAGTTTTTGACCTTATCTGGAACCTCCCATCTGAAAATTTGAAAATTCCTAAAAAATCCGTGCAAAATCTTGATGACCCCAATCTCTTGTTTTGTACGTTTTTTCCACGTGTCTTGACATCCAATGTATCCATGCAAAGTTTGGTGAAGATCTGAGTATGTCGTTTTTGACCTTATCTGGAACATCCTTTCTGAAAATTTGAAAATTGTTAAAAAATTCGTCCAAAATCTTGATGTCTCCAATCTCTTTTTTGTACGTTTTTTCCACGTGTCTTGACATCCAATGGATCCCTGCAAAGTTTGGTGAAGATCTGAGTATGTAGTTTTTGACCTTATCTGGAACCTCCCATCTGAAAATTTGAAAATTCTTAAAAAATTCGACCAAAATCTTGATGTCTCCAATCTTTTGTTTTGTACGTTTTTTCCACGTGTCTTGACACATAATGTATCCATGCAAAGTTTGGTGAAGATCTGAGTATGTAGTTTTTGACCTTATATGGAACCTCCTATCTGAAAATTTGAAAATTCTTAAAAAATTCGTCCAAAATCTTGATGTCTCCAATCTCTTGTTTTGTACGTTTTTTCCACGTGTCTTGACATCCAATGTATCCCTGCAAAGTTTGGTGAAGATCTGAGTATGTAGTTTTTGACCTTATCTGGAACCTCCCATCTGAAAATTTGAAAATTCCTAAAAAATCCGTGCAAAATCTTGATGACCCCAATCTCTTGTTTTGTACGTTTTTTCCACGTGTCTTGACATCCAATGTATTCCTGCAATGTTTGGTGAAGATCTGAGTATGTAGTTTTTGACCTTATATGGAACCTCCTATCTGAAAATTTGAAAATTCTTAAAAAATTCGACCAAAATCTTGGTGTTCCGAATCCTATGTTTTGTATGTTTTTTCCACGTGTCTTGACATCCAATGTATCCCTGCAAAGTTTGGTGAAGATCTGAGTATGTAGTTTTTGACCTTATATTGAACCTCCCATCTGAAAATTTGAAAATTCTTAAAAAATTCGTCCAAAATCTTGATGACCCCAATCTCTTGTTTTGTACGTTTTTTCCACGTGTCTTGACATCCAAAGTATCCCTGCAAAGTTTGGTGAAGATCTGAGTATGTAGTTTTTGACCTTATATGGAACCTCCTTTCTGAAAATTTGAGAATTCTTAAAAAATTCGTCCAAAATCTTGATGTCTCCAATCTCTTGTTTTGTACGTTTTTTCCACGTGTCTTGACATGCAAAGTATCCCTGCAACGTTTGGTGAAGATCTGAGTATGTAGTTTTTGACCTTATCTGGAACCTCCTATCTGAAAATTTGAAAATTCTTAAAAAATTCGTCGAAAATCTTGATGTCTCCAATCTCTTGTTTTGTACGTTTTTTCCACGTGTCTTGATATCCAATGTATCCCTGCAAAGTTTGGTGAAGATCTGAGTATGTCGTTTTTGACCTTATCTGGAATATCCTTTCTGAAAATTTGAAAATTGTTAAAAAATTCGTCCAAAATCTTGATGTCTCCAATCTCTTTTTTGTACGTTTTTTCCACGTGTCTTGACATCCAATGTATCCCTGCAAAGTTTGGTGAAGATCTGAGTATGTAGTTTTTGACCTTATCTGGAACCTCCCATCTGAAAATTTGAAAATTCTTAAAAAATTCGACCAAAATCTTGATGTCTCCAATCTTTTGTTTTGTACGTTTTTTCCACGTGTCTTGACACATAATGTATCCATGCAACGTTTGGTGAAGATCTGAGTATGTAGTTTTTGACCTTATATGGAACCTCCTATCTGAAAATTTGAAAATTCTTAAAAAATTCGTCCAAAATCTTGATGTCTCCAATCTCTTGTTTTGTACGTTTTTTCCACGTGTCTTGACATCCAATGTATCCCTGCAAAGTTTGGTGAAGATCTGAGTATGTAGTTTTTGACCTTATCTGGAACCTCCCATCTGAAAATTTGAAAATTCCTAAAAAATCCGTGCAAAATCTTGATGACCCCAATCTCTTGTTTTGTACGTTTTTTCCACGTGTCTTGACATCCAATGTATTCCTGCAATGTTTGGTGAAGATCTGAGTATGTAGTTTTTGACCTTATATGGAACCTCCTATCTGAAAATTTGAAAATTCTTAAAAAATTCGACCAAAATCTTGATGTTCCGAATCCTATGTTTTGTATGTTTTTTCCACGTGTCTTGACATCCAATGTATCCATGCAAAGTTTGGTGAAGATCTGAGTATGTAGTTTTTGACCTTATATTGAACCTCCCATCTGAAAATTTGAAAATTCTTAAAAAATTCGTCCAAAATCTTGATGACCCCAATCTCTTGTTTTGTACGTTTTTTCCACGTGTCTTGACATCCAAAGTATCCCTGCAAAGTTTGGTGAAGATCTGAGTATGTAGTTTTTGACCTTATATTGAACCTCCCATCTGAAAATTTGAAAATTCTTAAAAAATTCGTCCAAAATCTTGATATCTCCAATCTCTTGTTTTGTATGTTTTTTCCACGTGTCTTGACATCCAATGTATCCATGCAAAGTTTGGTGAATATCTGAGTATGTCGTTTTTGACCTTATCTGGAACCTCCCATCTGAAAATTTGAAAATTCTTAAAAAATTCGTCGAAAATCTTGATGTCTCCAATCTTTTGTTTTGTACGTTTTTTCCACGTGTCTTGACATGCAAAGTATCCCTGCAACGTTTGGTGAAGATCTGAGTATGTAGTTTTTGACCTTATCTGGAACCTCCTATCTGAAAATTTGAAAATTCTTCAAAAATTCGTCGAAAATCTTGATGTCTCCAATCTCTTGTTTTGTACGTTTTTTCCACGTGTCTTGACATCCAATGTATTCCTGCAATGTTTGGTGGAGATCTGAGTATGTAGTTTTAGACCTTATCTGGAACCTCCTATCTGAAAATTTGAAAATTCTTCAAAAATTCGTCCAAAATCTTGATGTCTCCAATCTCTTGTTTTGTACGTTTTTTCCACGTGTCTCGACCTCCAATGGATCCCTGCAAAGTTTGGTGAAGATCTGAGTATGTCGTTTTTGACCTTATCTGGAACATCCTTTCTGAAAATTTGAAAATTCTTAAAAAATTCGTCGAAAATCTTGATGTCTCCAATCTCTTGTTTTGTACGTTTTTTCCACGTGTCTTGACATCCAATGTATCCCTGCAAAGTTTGGTGAAGATCTGAGTATGTAGTTTTTGACCTTATATGGAACCTCCTATCTGAAAATTTGAAAATTCTTAAAAAATTCGTCCAAAATCTTGATGTCTCCAATCTCTTGTTTTGTACGTTTTTTCCACGTGTCTCGACCTCCAATGGATCCCTGCAAAGTTTGGTGAAGATCTGAGTATGTCGTTTTTGACCTTATATTGAACCTCCCATCTGAAAATTTGAAAATTCTTAAAAAATTCGTCCAAAATCTTGATGTCTCCAATCTCTTGTTTTGTACGTTTTTTCCACGTGTCTTGATATCCAATGTATCCCTGCAAAGTTTGGTGAAGATCTGAGTATGTAGTTTTTGACCTTATATGGAACCTCCTATCTGAAAATTTGAAAATTCTTAAAAAATTCGTCCAAAATCTTGATGTCTCCAATCTCTTGTTTTGTACGTTTTTTCCACGTGTCTCGACCTCCAATGGATCCCTGCAAAGTTTGGTGAAGATCTGAGTATGTAGTTTTTGACCTTATCTGGAACCTCCCATCTGAAAATTTGAAAATTCTTAAAAAATTCGACCAAAATCTTGATGTCTCCAATCTTTTGTTTTGTACGTTTTTTCCACGTGTCTTGACACATAATGTATCCCTGCAAAGTTTGGTGAAGATCTGAGTATGTAGTTTTTGACCTTATCTGGAACCTCCTATCTGAAAATTTGAAAATTCTTAAAAAATTCGTCGAAAATCTTGATGTCTCCAATCTTTTGTTTTGTACGTTTTTTCCACGTGTCTTGACATCCAATGTATCCCTGCAAAGTTTGGTGAAGATCTGAGTATGTAGTTTTTGACCTTATATGGAACCTCCTATCTGAAAATTTGAAAATTCTTAAAAAATTCGTCCAAAATCTTGATGTCTCCAATCTCTTGTTTTGTAAGTTTTTTCCACGTGTCTCGACCTCCAATGGATCCCTGCAAAGTTTGGTGAAGATCTGAGTATGTCGTTTTTGACCTTATCTGGAACCTCCCATCTGAAAATTTGAAAATTCTTAAAAAATTCGTCGAAAATCTTGATGTCTCCGATCTCTTGTTTTGTACGTTTTTTCCACGTGTCTTGACATGCAAAGTATTCCTGCAAAGTTTGGTGAAGATCTGAGTATGTAGTTTTTGACCTCATCTGGAACCTCCTATCTGAAAATTTGAAAATTCTTAAAAAATTCGTCCAAAATCTTGATGTCTCCAATCTCTTGTTTTGTACGTTTTTTCCACGTGTCTTGACATCCAATGTATCCCTGCAATGTTTGGTGAAGATCTGAGTATGTAGTTTTTGACCTTATCTGGAACCTCCCATCTGAAAATTTGAAAATTCCTAAAAAATCCGTCCAAAATCTTGATGACCCCAATCTCTTGTTTTGTACATTTTTTCCACGTGTCTCGACCTCCAATGTATCCCTGCAAAGTTTGGTGAAGATCTGAGTATGTAGTTTTTGACCTTATATGGAACCTCCTATCTGAAAATTTGAAAATTCTTAAAAAATTCGTCCAAAATCTTGATGTCACCAATCCTATGTTTTGTATGTTTTTTCCACGTGTCTTGACATCCAATGTATCCATGCAAAGTTTGGTGAAGATCTGAGTATGTCGTTTTTGACCTTATCTGGAACCTCCCATCTGAAAATTTGAAAATTCTTAAAAAATTCGTCGAAAATCTTGATGTCTCCGATCTCTTGTTTTGTACGTTTTTTCCACGTGTCTTGACATGCAAAGTATTCCTGCAAAGTTTGGTGAAGATCTGAGTATGTAGTTTTTGACCTCATCTGGAACCTCCTATCTGAAAATTTGAAAATTCTTAAAAAATTCGTCCAAAATTTTGATGTCTCCAATCTCTTGTTTTGTACGTTTTTTCCACGTGTCTTGACATCCAATGTATCCCTGCAATGTTTGGTGAAGATCTGAGTATGTAGTTTTTGACCTTATCTGGAACCTCCCATCTGAAAATTTGAAAATTCCTAAAAAATCCGTCCAAAATCTTGATGACCCCAATCTCTTGTTTTGTACGTTTTTTTCCACGTGTCTTGACATCCAATGTATCCCTGCAAAGTTTGGTGAAGATCTGAGTATGTAGTTTTTGACCTTATCTGGAACCTCCCATCTGAAAATTTGAAAATTCTTAAAAAATTCGTCCAAAATCTTGATGTCTCCAATCTCTTGTTTTGTACGTTTTTTCCACGTGTCTTGATATCCAATGTATCCCTGCAAAGTTTGGTGAAGATCTGAGTATGTAGTTTTTGACCTTATATGGAACCTCCTATCTGAAAATTTGAAAATTCTTAAAAAATTCGTCCAAAATCTTGATGTCTCCAATCTCTTGTTTTGTACGTTTTTTCCACGTGTCTTGACATCCAATGTATCCCTGCAAAGTTTGGTGAAGATCTGAGTATGTAGTTTTTGACCTTATATTGAACCTCCCATCTGAAAATTTGAAAATTCTTAAAAAATTCGTCCAAAATCTTGATGTCTCCAATCTCTTGTTTTGTACGTTTTTTCCACGTGTCTTGATATCCAATGTATCCCTGCAAAGTTTGGTGAAGATCTGAGTATGTAGTTTTTGACCTTATATGGAACCTCCTATCTGAAAATTTGAAAATTCTTAAAAAATTCGTCCAAAATTTTGATGTCTCCAATCTCTTGTTTTGTACGTTTTTTCCACGTGTCTTGACATCCAATGTATCCCTGCAATGTTTGGTGAAGATCTGAGTATGTAGTTTTTGACCTTATCTGGAACCTCCCATCTGAAAATTTGAAAATTCCTAAAAAATCCGTCCAAAATCTTGATGACCCCAATCTCTTGTTTTGTACGTTTTTTCCACGTGTCTTGACATCCAATGTATCCCTGCAAAGTTTGGTGAAGATCTGAGTATGTAGTTTTTGACCTTATATTGAACCTCCCATCTGAAAATTTGAAAATTCTTAAAAAATTCGTCCAAAATCTTGATGTCTCCAATCTCTTGTTTTGTACGTTTTTTCCACGTGTCTTGATATCCAATGTATCCCTGCAAAGTTTGGTGAAGATCTGAGTATGTAGTTTTTGACCTTATATGGAACCTCCTATCTGAAAATTTGAAAATTCTTAAAAAATTCGTCCAAAATCTTGATGTCTCCAATCTCTTGTTTTGTACGTTTTTTCCACGTGTCTCGACCTCCAATGGATCCCTGCAAAGTTTGGTGAAGATCTGAGTATGTAGTTTTTGACCTTATCTGGAACCTCCCATCTGAAAATTTGAAAATTCTTAAAAAATTCGACCAAAATCTTGATGTCTCCAATCTTTTGTTTTGTACGTTTTTTCCACGTGTCTTGACACATAATGTATCCCTGCAAAGTTTGGTAAAGATCTGAGTATGTAGTTTTTGACCTTATCTGGAACCTCCTATCTGAAAATTTGAAAATTCTTAAAAAATTCGTCGAAAATCTTGATGTCTCCAATCTTTTGTTTTGTACGTTTTTTCCACGTGTCTTGACATCCAATGTATCCCTGCAAAGTTTGGTGAAGATCTGAGTATGTAGTTTTTGACCTTATATGGAACCTCCTATCTGAAAATTTGAAAATTCTTAAAAAATTCGTCGAAAATCTTGATGTCTCCAATCTCTTGTTTTGTAAGTTTTTTCCACGTGTCTCGACCTCCAATGGATCCCTGCAAAGTTTGGTGAAGATCTGAGTATGTCGTTTTTGACCTTATCTGGAACCTCCCACCTGAAAATTTGAAAATTCTTAAAAAATTCGTCGAAAATCTTGATGTCTCCGATCTCTTGTTTTGTACGTTTTTTCCACGTGTCTTGACATGCAAAGTAT
This sequence comes from Lepisma saccharinum, assembly GCF_977018435.1. Lineage (NCBI taxonomy): Eukaryota > Metazoa > Arthropoda > Insecta > Zygentoma > Lepismatidae > Lepisma > Lepisma saccharinum. The sequence goes on along the minus strand of NW_028142931.1, from coordinate 1,283,894 downwards.
TCCTGCAAAGTTTGGTGAAGATCTGAGTATGTAGTTTTTGACCTCATCTGGAACCTCCTATCTGAAAATTTGAAAATTCTTAAAAAATTCGTCCAAAATCTTGATGTCTCCAATCTCTTGTTTTGTACGTTTTTTCCACGTGTCTCGACCTCCAATGTATCCCTGCAAAGTTTGGTGAAGATCTGAGTATGTAGTTTTTGACCTTATATGGAACCTCCTATCTGAAAATTTGAAAATTCTTAAAAAATTCGTCCAAAATCTTGATGTCACCAATCCTATGTTTTGTATGTTTTTTCCACGTGTCTTGACATCCAATGTATCCATGCAAAGTTTGGTGAAGATCTGAGTATGTCGTTTTTGACCTTATCTGGAACCTCCCATCTGAAAATTTGAAAATTCTTAAAAAATTCGTCGAAAATCTTGATGTCTCCAATCTCTTGTTTTGTACGTTTTTTCCACGTGTCTCGACCTCCAATGGATCCCTGCAAAGTTTGGTGAAGATCTGAGTATGTCGTTTTTGACCTTATCTGGAACCTCCCATCTGAAAATTTGAAAATTCTTAAAAAATTCGTCGAAAATCTTGATGTCTCCGATCTCTTGTTTTGTACGTTTTTTCCACGTGTCTTGACATGCAAAGTATTCCTGCAAAGTTTGGTGAAGATCTGAGTATGTAGTTTTTGACCTCATCTGGGACCTCCTATCTGAAAATTTGAAAATTCTTAAAAAATTCGTCCAAAATCTTGATGTCTCCAATCTCTTGTTTTGTACGTTTTTTCCACGTGTCTTGACATCCAATGTATCCCTGCAATGTTTGGTGAAGATCTGAGTATGTAGTTTTTGACCATATCTGGAACCTCCCATCTGAAAATTTGAAAATTCCTAAAAAATCCGTCCAAAATCTTGATGACCCCAATCTCTTGTTTTGTACTTTTTTTCCACGTGTCTCGACCTCCAATGTATCCCTGCAAAGTTTGGTGAAGATCTGAGTATGTAGTTTTTGACCTTATATGGAACCTCCTATCTGAAAATTTGAAAATTCTTAAAAAATTCGTCCAAAATCTTGATGTCACCAATCCTATGTTTTGTATGTTTTTTCCACGTGTCTTGACATCCAATGTATCCATGCAAAGTTTGGTGAAGATCTGAGTATGTCGTTTTTGACCTTATCTGGAACCTCCCATCTGAAAATTTGAAAATTCTTAAAAAATTCGTCGAAAATCTTGATGTCTCCGATCTCTTGTTTTGTACGTTTTTTCCACGTGTCTTGACATGCAAAGTATCCCTGCAACGTTTGGTGAAGATCTGAGTATGTAGTTTTTGACCTTATCTGGAACCTCCTATCTGAAAATTTGAAAATTCTTAAAAAATTCGTCCAAAATCTTGATGTCTCCAATCTCTTGTTTTGTACGTTTTTTCCACGTGTCTTGACATCCAATGTATCCCTGCAATGTTTGGTGAAGATCTGAGTATGTAGTTTTTGACCTTATATGGAGCCTCCTATCTGAAAATTTGAAAATTCTTAAAAAATTCGTCCAAAATCTTGATGTCTCCAATCTCTTGTTTTGTACGTTCTTTCCACGTGTCTTGACATCCAATGTATCCCTGCAATGTTTGGTGAAGATCTGAGTATGTAGTTTTTGACCTTATATGGAACCTCCTATCTGAAAATTTGAAAATTCTTAAAAGAATTTAACAAAATCTTGATGTCCCCAATCCTATGTTTTGTATGTTTTTCCCACGTGTCTTGACATACAATGTATCCCTGCAGAGTTTGGTGAAGATCTGAGTATGTAGTTTTTGACCTTATCTGGAACCTCCCATCTGAAAATTTGAAAATTCCTAAAAAATCCGTCCAAAATCTTGTTGACCCGAATCTCTTGTTTTGTACGTTTTTTCCACGTGTCTTGACATCCAATGTATCCCTGCAAAGTTTGGTGAAGATCTGAGTATGTAGTTTTTGACCTTATCTGGAACCGCATTTCTGAAAATTTGAAAATTTTTAAAAAAATCGTCCAAAATCTTGATGTCTCCAATCTCTTGTTTTGTACGTTTTTTCCACGTGTCTTGACATCCAATGTATCCCTGCAAAGTTTGGTGAAGATCTGAGTATGTAGTTTTTGACCTTATCTGGAACCTCCTATCTGAAAATTTGAAAATTCTTAAAAAATTCGTCCAAAATCTTGATGTCTCCAATCTCTTGTTTTGTACGTTTTTTCCACGTGTCTCGACCTCCAATGGATCCCTGCAAAGTTTGGTGAAGATCTGAGTATGTCGTTTTTGACCTTATCTGGAACCTCCCATCTGAAAATTTGAAAATTCTTAAAAAATTCGTCGAAAATCTTGATGTCTCCAATCTCTTGTTTTGTACGTTTTTTCCACGTGTCTTGACATGCAAAGTATTCCTGCAAAGTTTGGTGAAGATCTGAGTATGTAGTTTTTGACCTCATCTGGAACCTCCTATCTGAAAATTTGAAAATTCTTAAAAAATTCGTCCAAAATCTTGATGTCTCCAATCTCTTGTTTTGTACGTTTTTTCCACGTGTCTTGACATCCAATGTATCCCTGCAAAGTTTGGTGAAGATCTGAGTATGTAGTTTTTGACCTTATCTGGAACCTCCCATCTGAAAATTTGAAAATTCTTAAAAAATTCGTCCAAAATCTTGATGTCTCCAATCTCTTGTTTTGTACGTTTTTTCAACGTGTCTTGATATCCAATGTATCCCTGCAAAGTTTGGTGAAGATCTGAGTATGTCGTTTTTGACCTTATCTGGAACATCCTTTCTGAAAATTTGAAAATTGTTAAAAAATTCGTCCAAAATCTTGATGTCTCCAATCTCTTTTTTGTACGTTTTTTCCACGTGTCTTGACATCCAATGGATCCCTGCAAAGTTTGGTGAAGATCTGAGTATGTAGTTTTTGACCTTATCTGGAACCTCCCATCTGAAAATTTGAAAATTCTTAAAAAATTCGACCAAAATCTTGATGTCTCCAATCTTTTGTTTTGTACGTTTTTTCCACGTGTCTTGACACATAATGTATCCATGCAAAGTTTGGTGAAGATCTGAGTATGTAGTTTTTGACCTTATATGGAACCTCCTATCTGAAAATTTGAAAATTCTTAAAAAATTCGTCCAAAATCTTGATGTCTCCAATCTCTTGTTTTGTACGTTTTTTCCACGTGTCTTGACATCCAATGTATCCCTGCAAAGTTTGGTGAAGATCTGAGTATGTAGTTTTTGACCTTATCTGGAACCTCCCATCTGAAAATTTGAAAATTCCTAAAAAATCCGTGCAAAATCTTGATGACCCCAATCTCTTGTTTTGTACGTTTTTTCCACGTGTCTTGACATCCAATGTATTCCTGCAATGTTTGGTGAAGATCTGAGTATGTAGTTTTTGACCTTATATGGAACCTCCTATCTGAAAATTTGAAAATTCTTAAAAAATTCGACCAAAATCTTGATGTTCCGAATCCTATGTTTTGTATGTTTTTTCCACGTGTCTTGACATCCAATGTATCCATGCAAAGTTTGGTGAAGATCTGAGTATGTAGTTTTTGACCTTATATTGAACCTCCCATCTGAAAATTTGAAAATTCTTAAAAAATTCGTCCAAAATCTTGATGACCCCAATCTCTTGTTTTGTACGTTTTTTCCACGTGTCTTGACATCCAAAGTATCCCTGCAAAGTTTGGTGAAGATCTGAGTATGTAGTTTTTGACCTTATATGGAACCTCCTTTCTGAAAATTTGAGAATTCTTAAAAAATTCGTCCAAAATCTTGATGTCTCCAATCTCTTGTTTTGTACGTTTTTTCCACGTGTCTTGACATCCAATGTATCCATGCAAAGTTTGGTGAAGATCTGAGTATGTCGTTTTTGACCTTATCTGGAACCTCCCATCTGAAAATTTGAAAATTCTTAAAAAATTCGTCGAAAATCTTGATGTCTCCAATCTTTTGTTTTGTACGTTTTTTCCACGTGTCTTGACATGCAAAGTATCCCTGCAACGTTTGGTGAAGATCTGAGTATGTAGTTTTTGACCTTATCTGGAACCTCCTATCTGAAAATTTGAAAATTCTTAAAAAATTCGTCGAAAATCTTGATGTCTCCAATCTCTTGTTTTGTACGTTTTTTCCACGTGTCTTGATATCCAATGTATCCCTGCAAAGTTTGGTGAAGATCTGAGTATGTAGTTTTTGACCTTATATGGAACCTCCTTTCTGAAAATTTGAGAATTCTTAAAAAATTCGTCCAAAATCTTGATGTCTCCAATCTCTTGTTTTGTACGTTTTTTCCACGTGTCTTGACATCCAATGTATCCATGCAAAGTTTGGTGAAGATCTGAGTATGTCGTTTTTGACCTTATCTGGAACCTCCCATCTGAAAATTTGAAAATTCTTAAAAAATTCGTCGAAAATCTTGATGTCTCCAATCTTTTGTTTTGTACGTTTTTTCCACGTGTCTTGACATGCAAAGTATCCCTGCAACGTTTGGTGAAGATCTGAGTATGTAGTTTTTGACCTTATCTGGAACCTCCTATCTGAAAATTTGAAAATTCTTAAAAAATTCGTCGAAAATCTTGATGTCTCCAATCTCTTGTTTTGTACGTTTTTTCCACGTGTCTTGATATCCAATGTATCCCTGCAAAGTTTGGTGAAGATCTGAGTATGTCGTTTTTGACCTTATCTGGAACATCCTTTCTGAAAATTTGAAAATTGTTAAAAAATTCGTCCAAAATCTTGATGTCTCCAATCTCTTTTTTGTACGTTTTTTCCACGTGTCTTGACACATAATGTATCCATGCAAAGTTTGGTGAAGATCTGAGTATGTAGTTTTTGACCTTATATGGAACCTCCTATCTGAAAATTTGAAAATTCTTAAAAAATTCGTCCAAAATCTTGATGTCTCCAATCTCTTGTTTTGTACGTTTTTTCCACGTGTCTTGACATCCAATGTATCCCTGCAAAGTTTGGTGAAGATCTGAGTATGTAGTTTTTGACCTTATCTGGAACCTCCCATCTGAAAATTTGAAAATTCCTAAAAAATCCGTGCAAAATCTTGATGACCCCAATCTCTTGTTTTGTACGTTTTTTCCACGTGTCTTGACATCCAATGTATCCATGCAAAGTTTGGTGAAGATCTGAGTATGTCGTTTTTGACCTTATCTGGAACATCCTTTCTGAAAATTTGAAAATTGTTAAAAAATTCGTCCAAAATCTTGATGTCTCCAATCTCTTTTTTGTACGTTTTTTCCACGTGTCTTGACATCCAATGGATCCCTGCAAAGTTTGGTGAAGATCTGAGTATGTAGTTTTTGACCTTATCTGGAACCTCCCATCTGAAAATTTGAAAATTCTTAAAAAATTCGACCAAAATCTTGATGTCTCCAATCTTTTGTTTTGTACGTTTTTTCCACGTGTCTTGACACATAATGTATCCATGCAAAGTTTGGTGAAGATCTGAGTATGTAGTTTTTGACCTTATATGGAACCTCCTATCTGAAAATTTGAAAATTCTTAAAAAATTCGTCCAAAATCTTGATGTCTCCAATCTCTTGTTTTGTACGTTTTTTCCACGTGTCTTGACATCCAATGTATCCCTGCAAAGTTTGGTGAAGATCTGAGTATGTAGTTTTTGACCTTATCTGGAACCTCCCATCTGAAAATTTGAAAATTCCTAAAAAATCCGTGCAAAATCTTGATGACCCCAATCTCTTGTTTTGTACGTTTTTTCCACGTGTCTTGACATCCAATGTATTCCTGCAATGTTTGGTGAAGATCTGAGTATGTAGTTTTTGACCTTATATGGAACCTCCTATCTGAAAATTTGAAAATTCTTAAAAAATTCGACCAAAATCTTGGTGTTCCGAATCCTATGTTTTGTATGTTTTTTCCACGTGTCTTGACATCCAATGTATCCCTGCAAAGTTTGGTGAAGATCTGAGTATGTAGTTTTTGACCTTATATTGAACCTCCCATCTGAAAATTTGAAAATTCTTAAAAAATTCGTCCAAAATCTTGATGACCCCAATCTCTTGTTTTGTACGTTTTTTCCACGTGTCTTGACATCCAAAGTATCCCTGCAAAGTTTGGTGAAGATCTGAGTATGTAGTTTTTGACCTTATATGGAACCTCCTTTCTGAAAATTTGAGAATTCTTAAAAAATTCGTCCAAAATCTTGATGTCTCCAATCTCTTGTTTTGTACGTTTTTTCCACGTGTCTTGACATGCAAAGTATCCCTGCAACGTTTGGTGAAGATCTGAGTATGTAGTTTTTGACCTTATCTGGAACCTCCTATCTGAAAATTTGAAAATTCTTAAAAAATTCGTCGAAAATCTTGATGTCTCCAATCTCTTGTTTTGTACGTTTTTTCCACGTGTCTTGATATCCAATGTATCCCTGCAAAGTTTGGTGAAGATCTGAGTATGTCGTTTTTGACCTTATCTGGAACATCCTTTCTGAAAATTTGAAAATTGTTAAAAAATTCGTCCAAAATCTTGATGTCTCCAATCTCTTTTTTGTACGTTTTTTCCACGTGTCTTGACATCCAATGTATCCCTGCAAAGTTTGGTGAAGATCTGAGTATGTAGTTTTTGACCTTATCTGGAACCTCCCATCTGAAAATTTGAAAATTCTTAAAAAATTCGACCAAAATCTTGATGTCTCCAATCTTTTGTTTTGTACGTTTTTTCCACGTGTCTTGACACATAATGTATCCATGCAACGTTTGGTGAAGATCTGAGTATGTAGTTTTTGACCTTATATGGAACCTCCTATCTGAAAATTTGAAAATTCTTAAAAAATTCGTCCAAAATCTTGATGTCTCCAATCTCTTGTTTTGTACGTTTTTTCCACGTGTCTTGACATCCAATGTATCCCTGCAAAGTTTGGTGAAGATCTGAGTATGTAGTTTTTGACCTTATCTGGAACCTCCCATCTGAAAATTTGAAAATTCCTAAAAAATCCGTGCAAAATCTTGATGACCCCAATCTCTTGTTTTGTACGTTTTTTCCACGTGTCTTGACATCCAATGTATTCCTGCAATGTTTGGTGAAGATCTGAGTATGTAGTTTTTGACCTTATATGGAACCTCCTATCTGAAAATTTGAAAATTCTTAAAAAATTCGACCAAAATCTTGATGTTCCGAATCCTATGTTTTGTATGTTTTTTCCACGTGTCTTGACATCCAATGTATCCATGCAAAATTTGGTGAAGATCTGAGTATGTAGTTTTTGACCTTATATTGAACCTCCCATCTGAAAATTTGAAAATTCTTAAAAAATTCGTCCAAAATCTTGATGACCCCAATCTCTTGTTTTGTACGTTTTTTCCACGTGTCTTGACATCCAAAGTATCCCTGCAAAGTTTGGTGAAGATCTGAGTATGTAGTTTTTGACCTTATATTGAACCTCCCATCTGAAAATTTGAAAATTCTTAAAAAATTCGTCCAAAATCTTGATGTCTCCAATCTCTTGTTTTGTATGTTTTTTCCACGTGTCTTGACATCCAATGTATCCATGCAAAGTTTGGTGAATATCTGAGTATGTCGTTTTTGACCTTATCTGGAACCTCCCATCTGAAAATTTGAAAATTCTTAAAAAATTCGTCGAAAATCTTGATGTCTCCAATCTTTTGTTTTGTACGTTTTTTCCACGTGTCTTGACATGCAAAGTATCCCTGCAACGTTTGGTGAAGATCTGAGTATGTAGTTTTTGACCTTATCTGGAACCTCCTATCTGAAAATTTGAAAATTCTTCAAAAATTCGTCGAAAATCTTGATGTCTCCAATCTCTTGTTTTGTACGTTTTTTCCACGTGTCTTGACATCCAATGTATTCCTGCAATGTTTGGTGGAGATCTGAGTATGTAGTTTTAGACCTTATCTGGAACCTCCTATCTGAAAATTTGAAAATTCTTCAAAAATTCGTCCAAAATCTTGATGTCTCCAATCTCTTGTTTTGTACGTTTTTTCCACGTGTCTCGACCTCCAATGGATCCCTGCAAAGTTTGGTGAAGATCTGAGTATGTCGTTTTTGACCTTATCTGGAACATCCTTTCTGAAAATTTGAAAATTCTTAAAAAATTCGTCGAAAATCTTGATGTCTCCAATCTCTTGTTTTGTACGTTTTTTCCACGTGTCTTGACATCCAATGTATCCCTGCAAAGTTTGGTGAAGATCTGAGTATGTAGTTTTTGACCTTATATGGAACCTCCTATCTGAAAATTTGAAAATTCTTAAAAAATTCGTCCAAAATCTTGATGTCTCCAATCTCTTGTTTTGTACGTTTTTTCCACGTGTCTCGACCTCCAATGGATCCCTGCAAAGTTTGGTGAAGATCTGAGTATGTCGTTTTTGACCTTATCTGAAACCTCCCATCTGAAAATTTGAAAATTCTTAAAAAATTCGTCGAAAATCTTGATGTCTCCGATCTCTTGTTTTGTACGTTTTTTCCACGTGTCTTGACATGCAAAGTATTCCTGCAAAGTTTGGTGAAGATCTGAGTATGTAGTTTTTGACCTCATCTGGAACCTCCTATCTGAAAATTTGAAAATTCTTAAAAAATTCGTCCAAAATATTGATGTCTCCAATCTCTTGTTTTGTACGTTTTTTCCACGTGTCTTGACATCCAATGTATCCCTGCAATGTTTGGTGAAGATCTGAGTATGTAGTTTTTGACCTTATCTGGAACCTCCCATCTGAAAATTTGAAAATTCCTAAAAAATCCGTCCAAAATCTTGATGACCCCAATCTCTTGTTTTGTACTTTTTTTCCACGTGTCTCGACCTCCAATGTATCCCTGCAAAGTTTGGTGAAGATCTGAGTATGTACTTTTTGACCTTATCTGGAACCTCCCATCTGAAAATTTGAAAATTCTTAAAAAATTCGACCAAAATCTTGATGTCTCCAATCTTTTGTTTTGTACGTTTTTTCCACGTGTCTTGACACATAATGTATCCCTGCAAAGTTTGGTGAAGATCTGAGTATGTAGTTTTTGACCTTATCTGGAACCTCCTATCTGAAAATTTGAAAATTCTTAAAAAATTCGTCCAAAATCTTGATGTCTCCAATCTCTTGTTTTGTACGTTTTTTCCACGTGTCTCGACCTCCAATGGATCCCTGCAAACTTTGGTGAAGATCTGAGTATGTAGTTTTTGACCTTATCTGGAACCTCCTATCTGAAAATTTGAAAATTCTTAAAAAATTCGTCGAAAATCTTGATGTCTCCGATCTCTTGTTTTGTACGTTTTTTCCACGTGTCTTGACATGCAAAGTATTCCTGCAAAGTTTGGTGAAGATCTGAGTATGAAGTTTTTGACTTCATCTGGAACCTCCTATCTGAAAATTTGAAAATTCTTAAAAAATTCGTCCAAAATCTTGATGTCTCCAATCTCTTGTTTTGTACGTTTTTTCCACGTGTCTTGACATCCAATGTATCCCTGCAATGTTTGGTGAAGATCTGAGTATGTAGTTTTTGACCTTATCTGGAACCTCCCATCTGAAAATTTGAAAATTCCTAAAAAATCCGTCCAAAATCTTGATGACCCCAATCTCTTGTTTTGTACTTTTTTTCCACGTGTCTCGACCTCCAATGTATCCCTGCAAAGTTTGGTGAAGATCTGAGTATGTAGTTTTTGACCTTATATGGAACCTCATATCTGAAAATTTGAAAATTCTTAAAAAATTCGTCCAAAATCTTGATGTCACCAATCCTATGTTTTGTATGTTTTTTCCACGTGTCTTGACATCCAATGTATCCATGCAAAGTTTGGTGAAGATCTGAGTATGTCGTTTTTGACCTTATCTGGAACCTCCCATCTGAAAATTTGAAAATTCTTAAAAAATTCGTCCAAAATCTTGATGTCTCCAATCTCTTGTTTTGTACGTTTTTTCCACGTGTCTCGACCTCCAATGGATCCCTGCAAAGTTTGGTGAAGATCTGAGTATGTCGTTTTTGACCTTATCTGGAACCTCCCATCTGAAAATTTGAAAATTCTTAAAAAATTCGTCGAAAATCTTGATGTCTCCGATCTCTTGTTTTGTATGTTTTTTCCACGTGTCTTGACATGCAAAGTATTCCTGCAAAGTTTGGTGAAGATCTGAGTATGTAGTTTTTGACCTCATCTGGAACCTCCTATCTGAAAATTTGAAAATTCTTAAAAAATTCGTCCAAAATCTTGATGTCTCCAATCTCTTGTTTTGTACGTTTTTTCCACGTGTCTTGACATCCAATGTATCCCTGCAATGTTTGGTGAAGATCTGAGTATGTAGTTTTTGACCTTATCTGGAACCTCCCATCTGAAAATTTGAAAAATCCTAAAAAATCCGTCCAAAATCTTGATGACCCCAATCTCTTGTTTTGTACTTTTTTTCCACGTGTCTCGACCTCCAATGTATCCCTGCAAAGTTTGGTGAAGATCTGAGTATGTAGTTTTTGACCTTATATGGAACCTCCTATCTGAAAATTTGAAAATTCTTAAAAAATTCGTCCAAAATCTTGATGTCACCAATCCTATGTTTTGTATGTTTTTTCCACGTGTCTTGACATCCAATGTATCCATGCAAAGTTTGGTGAAGATCTGAGTATGTCGTTTTTGACCTTATCTGGAACCTCCCATCTGAAAATTTGAAAATTCTTAAAAAATTCGTCGAAAATCTTGATGTCTCCGATCTCTTGTTTTGTACGTTTTTTCCACGTGTCTTGACATGGAAAGTATCCCTGCAACGTTTGGTGAAGATCTGAGTATGTAGTTTTTGACCTTATCTGGAACCTCCTATCTGAAAATTTGAAAATTCTTAAAAAATTCGTCCAAAATCTTGATGTCTCCAATCTCTTGTTTTGTACGTTTTTTCCACGTGTCTTGACATCCAATGTATCCCTGCAATGTTTGGTGAAGATCTGAGTATGTAGTTTTTGACCTTATATGGAGCCTCTTATCTGAAAATTTGAAAATTCTTAAAAAATTCGTCCAAAATCTTGATGTCTCCAATCTCTTGTTTTGTACGTTCTTTCCACGTGTCTTGACATCCAATGTATCCCTGCAATGTTTGGTGAAGATCTGAGTATGTAGTTTTTGACCTTATATGGAACCTCCTATCTGAAAATTTGAAAATTCTTAAAAAATTTAACAAAATCTTGATGTCCCCAGTAGTGCAAGTGGGGGAGTTCACAAACCTCTTGTGAGGAGCTGAAGTGAGGAGCTCGCCTTAATGGATTTCTATCGTAAGGCATGAGCTCTATTTGATGGCGCAGTGTTGCTAGCTCCTTACTCGAAAAAATCACCAAGGTTTTTGGTCTAACCTAACCTAAAGCAAGGGGCTGGCAACCTTTTTCTCGCAGTGTTGCCAGCTTCTCACTCGAAAAAATCACCAAGGTTTTTGGGGTAACATAACCTAAAGCAAGGAGCTGGCAATTTTTTTCTCGCAGTGTTGGCAACACTACACCCGAAAGTAAAGCTCTGTGGGGCTTGCTTTAATAGTTTGCTCTTGTAAGACATAACCCCCCCCCCCTATTTTCGGACACAGTATTACCAACATCTTACTCAAAAAAAAATCACCAAGGTTTTTGGTCTAACGTAACCTAAAGCAAGGTTGCCAACCTACTGGTACTTTTGCCATAGCTTTTTACAAAAAAAGAGAGAGAAGAGAGGGAGGGAAGAGTTAAACAACCGACAGCCTACCTACAGCTTTTTTTTGTCTAACCTAGCCTAAAGCAAGGGGCTGGCAACTTTGCTTGAGGCTTGCCTTACAGCGCATAAAGCAATTTTTGCCAACCTACATATACTAAACAAGGAAAGCGGGCACTGCCGTAAAAGAGAGAGAGGGATGGATGGAATATGTAGTATTATTAACTAGAGTGTGTTGGCAACTCGCTTGTAACTAAAAAAAATAGAGATGCCAATGGTGCTGTAAGATAAAGAGAGAGACTAAGCTGGCAACAATAACGAGTGAATGCGCCATATCGTAATTTTCCAACTCCGTATATCGCGACTTTTGTAAACCTCTCTCTCTCGGTGGAACGACGTGCCGCGCACACACACACACACGCACGCACACACATACACACGCGCATGTGCGCGCATATGTATTGTAACACAAACAAACAAACAAAATAATAATAATTGTTGTTTTTTAGGATGCCTGGCCCCTATAACCTCGCCAGGGTGCGTGGTGCCCAACCAAAAATGTAAAAGTTTTCTAATGGCTGCGGTTATAGATTACCGCACCTCTGTAGAGTTTCACGTGTTTTTTTTTTTCCCCCAAACTTCCATGAAACCCTACAGAGGACCTCCGTAATGCATGCAACGTGTACTAACGACTCTAGTGTTATTTGATGTTGTGATATTTTTGGATATAGAGTTTTATTGTGAGATATAGATAAAAAATGATTATGTTTATTATAATATTTTCTTGATGAAGATGGAGAATGTATGTGTGTGTTACAAATAAAGTTGCATGCTTATTTTTTTAGTGTGTGTGTATGTGTTTTTGATGTTTCGACAGCATCTGAAACGATAAAAAAAGAAATTTTATTGTTAATTTTCACGTGTAAAAACAACAACAAATTTTTTTTTTGTGCAAATTTTCTGATTGTCTCTCGTGCTATAGTGCAAAAAAGATATTGTGACTGATAACTAATGAAATTAACATTTGTAAGTGATCTGAACTAGTGAAATTCGTATTGTGCCATTGTAACTGATTGTGCTAGTGCAGAAAATTTCTTATTGTGCAAGAAAATAGATGTTAAAAAACTTGTTAAAACTGCTCTGTGACCCTCTCGTTCTTCACGTCGTAGGCGAAGGACTTCTCTGCAATCAGGATGACACTGCATAGGGTATCCTCGGGCAAGGCATCGTGGAACTCGCAGACGACCTTGATGTTGGTTCGATCGTTGACCACAACCTTCTTCCTCTTAGATGTGTTGATGACGGTCATGGGTCTCCGTGCTTTGAACTCGCTGGGCGTGTAGTACATGTCCACGCTTCCCTCGGTCACGCGTTTGTAAGCCGAGAACGCTTCGTAAAGTTTGAGGTAATCGTTTTTGGTCACGTCGAGGTTGTAATTCTCGCGCGGGAACACTTCGTTGCGTCCATTCTTCAGATAAACGTTCTTGATCTTGCAGTCGTCGAACTTGCTGGAATCTTTCTCCTGATTCTTGTCCCTCCCGGTCTGAAAGAGCACTACGACGAAATCTGGCATGTCGAACTGTATGTTGTTGAACTGCGTCGTCACGTCGAATTCCATGTGACTTCCCGACGCCACCTTCTGCACGCACTGGTAACCGTGAAAGTGAATCAGCACCTGCGGACTTTTCAAGATCTCCGCTTTGTACTTGAGGGCGTAGTTCGTTTCGTATTCCACCACCGGCATTCTCAATTCCATGCTCCGGATGACGCATTTCGCCGCTTCGGGTAAAGTGTTGGCTATCGGCGTGGTGCCGTCCGGACCCAAAGTAGCGTATCGCATCAGTGCGTCGTTGTCGTTGGCCGCTCTTCGAAACGTAACGCGCAGTCCTCCCTTCCACATGATCTCCTTGTAGTCTGAGAAGAAACCAGGCAGCAGACGCATGGGAAAGAGCACCGTGTGACTTTTCGTCGATATTTTGGTCCCGGCTTCGAATCCTCCTGCCTGATAGTACGCTGCGTCCGTTTTGGATAATTTCAAAGTTCCCACTGCCGTCGACGTGATGCCTGGATAATCTATTCTGTCGATGACGGTGTTGTGTTTCCTCACCTCCACCTGCGAGAACAGGTGAGGCACGAAGTTGTCTACGAGTATCAAGTTTGCTGCTGCGGGAAACGTGTCTCCGCTTTCTTTCTTCACCACGTCGAATTGAAGGTAGAGGTCCGCTCTGTGAGGATGAATGAACCCATCGCCTACGTCAACGTCGTATTCGATCTCCCTGTTCGCCTCGTTGAGATTGGCGAACGTGCGACGGTTGGGAGGGAAAGATTGCAATTCGTAACTTTCGATTTGCTCCATTTTACATGTATGGTTATTTATTATACGTTGATCTCCACGATGGCAGTAGTTGTTGCACCTGCGAAATCCACCACGTCTCCTTTCTCGTTCGTCACCACCAACTCTATGTCGTCTATGCGGTTGCGACATACTGGAAAATAGATCGGCGAAGAGGGCGTGTAGATGATCGGTTCCATGAACTCGGAACTTGGTTTGAAAGTGGCTATGATTCCCGTCTGCTTGTGACTTCCCAGCAATCCGTCCGAAGATTTCGTGATCATACCTTCGGCCACGTTACAGTGTACGTTCAGAGTCTCTATGGCCAAGAATTTAGGAATGTTGGTTGCTACGTGCTTGATGCCAGCTTCGAGTTTGGTGTCGTTCTCGAAACCTAAAAGTTCTCCCATGGTGCCCAGGTCCACGGTCTCTGTCGCGGATAGGATTTCCACTCTGTGCGTGACCGAATTTTGAGAAAGGTACGTGCCTTTGGGTAATTGAGCTTGCAAAGTGGAAAGATTGTATTGTCCTGGCGTGACGACGATGTGTTCGCTTCCGACGCTAATTTTGTTGTTGTGCTGCGTAACATTGGGTATGAGGTACATGCTGTAGAATGCACGCAGAGCCACGGATTTAGGATAGACGATGTCGTCGTGCAGCGTGAGTTTCAAGATCGATGATTCGCTCGTGAGATGGAACACGCCCATCCTAGTGATGCTGTTTGAGGTTCCACAATGCTTTCTGGAAATCCTCGATCGTAGGGTTATTTATTTTAGAGAGAAACGCGAGCACGGAGAGGCAGAGATGGCCGCAGTTCACGTCTCCGAAATCTTGAATGCGTTCGTCGTTGTAGTATATAGAGGTTTTGTTCGTTTTCAGATAATAAATTAAATTTGTAGGTGGAACACCTCCGAAAGAATCGAAAACGAATGCTTTATTATTGTTGTTTTTGTGGTAACATATCCAATGCGTGCCTGGATTTTTTTGATTGTCCAAGTTGACTACTCCGCATTCTCTTCTTTTAACGCTTGAAGGTAACGAGTCGGACATGAAAACTCCTCTGAAGTGTTTGATTTGTAACGGTTCGATCAGAGATTCAATGTCTCGGTTGGTGAGTGCTTCTGTTTCTTTTTTTTAAACTTTCTCATCACGCCTTTTCCTCCTTTCTTCTCCATGGCCAGGTTGTGACGTTTCTGTTCTTCCAACTCGGCCTTGTTCTTCTTCGAGTCGATGACGGTTTTCGCAATGGCGGCACTTCCGCCGGCCAAACTTCCAACGGCCCCCAATGCTGCCAGGATGGCCGGGATGCTGAATATGAAACCTCCGATCTTTTGCTGTTTCCGCGAACGCTGCAATCTTTTCAATTGAGGTGTGCTGAGCAGCAATTTCATTCCGTGTCCTTTCGACAAGCAAGAACGTTTCTTTTCGCGTTGTTTCTTGGTGAGTAACCCATCGAGAGCACCTAGATTTTTAAGATTGGAGTATGGTATCTGGTACACGACACCCTTGGGCTTCATGTTGATGCTCTATGTGTTATTTTCACGGTATGTTATTTATATATATATTCTGAGATTTTTTCTTGTGTAGTTTTTTTACGGTATGTTATTTATATATTTTCAAGGCTTCGCAGTCGTTACACAAATTCTATTACGTGCTTCGTTTTCTTACCAAGAAGTTCCTTTGTCCCCTTGTACACGATTCGAGTTTTGTTCTCGATTAAAATAGATAGCTTCTCGTCAGATAACATGTTAGCGTATCGATCTGGTAAAAATAGACTGTATTGTGCGTTGAGCAACAGGCGTACCTTGGGACCATACTGGGTAGAAACGATTGAACCGGAAGTTATCGTGTAAGATTTGTCGACTTCCAATTCCCGAATTTTTACATACTCAAATGACAAATTTAGCATTTGTTTTAATGCTTGGAGATCACTCATTTTTTCGGTTGTCATATCGAAGAAGAGAAAATTTTCAGTGTGTATGTTAGAGAGAAATTTAATTGCTTTTTTTTTTTTTCACGATGTGTGTTATTTATATATACCGAAGATTATTTTTTTCACGATGTGTGTTATTTATATATCAAGTTTTTTTTTGGCACGTATATATATTATTATTTTTTAACGGAGGAAGAAAGTTCGTGCTTCGGAAAACGCGAGGATGTGCGTAAGGATATCTTCCTTCTCCTGCATAGACTTGTACCAATCATCAGTATACTGTCTTCTTCCCTGCATCGCCTCGTACAGTTCGTCCGACCTATCGTTTAATTTTTCCCCTGCAGCCGAAAGCAGAATGTTGAGATCATCGCACCTCAGGCCGCTGATCTCCCGAAGAAGGTCCTTGAGAACCATTTCACAAGGGATGCGAAATTCCGGCATCGTTTTTGCCATGCTTACAAGTTTATTAACATCTCCGTTAACTACTTTCTTGAATATTTTAGATAGTAGCTCGGGTGGCAAATTAGTTATGTAATCCATGTTGTTTTTTTTACGGTATGTTATTTATATACCCCACCCCAATTTTTGTTTCGTGTTCATGGCGATGGTGGTGCCTAGTGCGGCGACCCGTTCACCCAGCGATGCGTCTCTGCTCACGAACCTTTCGAAAGCTGCATGTTCCAATTTTTTGTCTGCTTCGTGACGTGCATCCAGATCCGTCTGCGTGGTGTTGTAGGCGATGTCGTGATCTTTGCATGCCGCGTCCAACGGATTCACACCCTTGTCTCCTCTCTCCAATCTTTTCTCGAGTTTGGTACCCGGTCCGCAGTACTGGTAGCCAGGTAGATGCATCTCGAAAGGTAACTTGTTGATGATGTCGTTCACGAGTCCCTTTCCTTCGGCCACGTTCCAAAATTTCGGAGGCAGCGTGTTGATGATTTTGATCAGGTAACCTATGCCCTTGTCGTCGTTCACGATGAAGTTGGAAAGTTTCGTGCTGATCATGTCCACGATGCCAACCTTCTCGTTGTAGAAATTACGGTTGCCTGCATTCTCCTCGCCGGCTATCACCAACAATCGGTCCACGAGTTTCCTAACGTCGTCCACCCAAACGAATTCTTTGGGTAGCGTGTTGTAGCGTTTGACGCCGCTGCCCGTTTTGACCTGGTTCCAAATCGGTTTGATGAGATTCCTGTACTTCTCGCCGCTGCTCGATTTCACCCTATTCTGCGAGGCGTCGTTGTTCTGGTACAAGGCATCCGTCATGATCAGAATTTCCTTGTAACTTTGGTAATCTTCGTCGGTGTAATCTTTCGGCTGCTTTTTGGCGACGAGTTCCCACAGTCCCACCGTACCCGGATACCTGGTCCAACTATCCTTGTCGCCTAAATTGACTTTAATGTCGTTACCTTCGAAGGTCACCTTCGATTTCCCAATCTTCCACACCACACCGCCGCCTTCGCTGGTTTCCATGCTGGGATACAATCCGAACACTTCATCCTTGTCGAATTTCCCCGTGCTCAGGTAGTCTCGTGCCAAAGGTCCCAACTCGATTTTATCCGAAGACGACGTGCTACCAATGGCTCGACGTCGTGCCGGTGCATCCTTCAGTTCGAACGGCGTCGAAGGAATGCTCGAAATGGGCGTGGGTACGGCGTAACTTTTAGCTGCGAGCGGTACGAGTTCATTAATCAAATTTTTATTTTGTTCCGTGACACTTTTAATTTCTTTACCTAGACTGCTGATGGCATCGATCACAGGTTGATCCTGACGTTTCTTCTCTTCGTAGAATCCGCGATTCTCGGATTTCCAACCTTTGAAGCGTTTCGCGAGGTATTTTCGCAACTTGAGATTTTCGTCTTCGATTTTTCGTTTCGTCATGACGTTATTTATATACGTCGTTTCTCACAACGTTGCAACGTTTAGAAAGTCGTTGATTTTGTTTCTGTATTTTCCATCGTTGGGTTTTCTCGTCATGTCGATCGTCACAAATCCGAAATCGTCACCGTTCCAGCAAGTAGAGCAGCAGCCTTCCGAAAATTGATTGTAGTTCATGTCTCCGCCTACGTAGTCATCGTACGCGTGCTTGAGGTTGGTGTGATCTTGACGAAACAAACATATGAAATTGGCGTTGTCGCGCACTAACTGTTTTTTAATTTTGGAAAACGTTTGAGCTAGGTAGAAACAATCCATTCCTTTGTGACGACCTTGCGTGAAAAAATTGCGAATTTCATTTTGATTTTCCAGGATGGCGTCGTCGAACACAACGACTGAATTTTCACGACAATCGTCGAGTGGTTTTATTTCCGAGGCGAACGTTGCAATGTCCAGACCATCGTACAGTTTCATCAGTTGCTGGTATTTGGATTGCTCCAAACTTTTCGAGAACACGTACAGGTGCCTGTTCTTCCAATTTAACCAATTCGGTGCGAGGAGAAAATTGTCCACGAGCAGTGTCGTTTTCCCACACCCCGAAGGACCTACGATCAGACAGCGGATGCTGTCGGGAAGCAACTCGCCGTTCTTTTTCTTCGTTTGACTTTCCGGATCCGGTAGACGCTTCACCACGTTCCACGTACTCACAAGATCACTTCGTCCGCGTCGATCCAACTCTTTTCCGGAAGTCCCAGCCATTTGACAAACAGTTTGTCACCTTTCCTACGCAATACTTTCTCGATGAGGTACGTGTCGGGGTGTTTTGTTTTAGAGAGTTCCTCTTCGTAAAATCTTCCTTTCAAAATCTCGCCGCTACTATCTTTTATTATATACGTGTGTCGGTTTCCGGGTAGAACTCGAACCACCGTAAAGAGTTCCGTGCTCCAATTTTTTGTGAATCCCTTCTCGAAGGTGCGTTTGAATTTGCTGATCCTCACCTGGTCTCCAATTTTGTATTTAGCTTTTTTTGTCGTGGGAGTGTACTTTGGACAGTAAACGGTAGAAATTAAACGCTGCTCGTCGGACTTGGTAACGTCGGCTGGCTTCATGCCTATCGTTCTGTGCACCGTATCATTATAGGTGTCGACGAGTTCCGGCAGGATGTCGACCCATTTGTAATTTCCCCGAAGCGTGAATCGTTTCCACATGTGTGTTTTCAAGGTTCGATTGAATCTTTCCACGATGCTGGCTTTGATGTGGCTGAAGGTCGAATAATGTCGAATCTTGTGTTTTTGAATAAACTTTTGGAATACGGAGTTGTAAAATTCTTTACCGTTGTCCGTTTGCAGAAACCGAGGTCGTCTGCCGCCGCTTTCGCGAAAAATTAATTTGAATGCTTCCGTGACGCATGTCCCCGTTTTGGCTTTCAAGGGTAGAGCCCATGCGAATTTCGAAAACGTGTCTATGACGGTGAGGAGGTACTTGCTGCCCTTGTTCAATTTATGCACGTTTTTCAAATTGCCGCTACTCATCTCCACGAGGTCGCTTTGCCAGAGGTCGTCGATGCCCTTGGTTACCACAGCCAAACGTTCGTAGTTACGGCGTGCAGGTTTATGCAATTCTTCGACGATGGCTTGCCTAGACATTTTTTCTTAGAGATTACGTTTCAAGAGAAGCACAAGCGTGATGGGATTCAAAGAGGGTGGCACCTCGCTCGTGTTTTGAATGATCAGCTTATCGCCGGCACTCACGTCGAAAACGGTGAGATCTTCGTCTTCGTGTATTTCATATATGTTGCGCGTTTCGTTCCGACGTGCCAGAGGAATGTTTCCTGCTTTCTGGACACCACGATTCGATATCAAAGTCATGGTGGGAACGCTAGCTTTTCTACCGTGAGACCAGTACGAAAATTCGTTTATCTGAATCGTGCCATCGAGGAGAAACTTGTAGTATGGATGATAAGGATGCAACATGTACAGTTTGTTACCTTCGACGAACGTGGAGATTCTCTGTTGATTGGGTATGCTGTTGATTTCGATGGCTTGCAGAGAATGCAGTTTAGCGAATTTAGTGTCGACGCCGAGCAGATTACTGTGAAGCTGACCCAGTGTGTTTTGTACGGGCAACAAATGCTCGACTATGGTATCTGTTACGGTAGAAAACGACGGTTTGATTTTCACTTCCACGTTCAACTGCTTGTAGTTTTCGTTGAGTTCTTGCAACTTGGCACCGAAAGAGGCCAGCGTCGATTCCTGCGTGGATTCCAGCACTCCAACTTGATCTCTGATGTTGACGACGATGTTCTGAAGGTTCTCGACTTGATTCAATTTCGAGCTCTTCTCGGTAAGATCGTTCACGATGCTTCGCATCTCTGTAAACTGCGTGTGAAGGTCGGCTACGCTCTGGGAAGTGGGCAGCGTCGACACCAGCGAAGCAAGTTCGTCTCGAATCTGTTCCACGTTCGCCGTTTCCGTTTCTAGTCGTTTCAGCATTCGAGATATGTTTCTTTTCAAAGCGTGCAATTCTTTGGAGGTGGGGAGATTGGCCACTTTACTCTCGAGATCGCTCAACGAACTTTTGATGTCGCTCGAATCTGATAGTGCCGTCACCGCCGTTTTCAATTTTTCCAAATCTTCGCTCGAAGGCACGCTCGTTCGTAACGATTCCAAGTCACCCTGTATGTTGTCCAGTACGTGATGAAAATGAGCGAGATTCGTTTCGACGTTTAAATTTTCTAAATATTCGATCTTCTGCTGAACCGTGCTCAACGTGTCTTGAATGCTCGTCAACGCTCTCGCTTCAGCGTGAATATTTTTAATTTCTTCGTTGATCAATTCCAAGGACGCCTGAAGCGTAGCGATGGTGGTTTGAATGTGTTCGAAATCTTGATAGGCCTCCAATTGAATTTTTATGTTCGCGACGCTTTTACCGATGACCTGCAGTTCGTCCGACGATGGTAGGTTCGTCATTGTATCTTCCAAAGTCTGCAACTTGGATTTAATTTCTTCCAACGTGCCGGTGAATTCTTCTTGTAATTTGGAAACGACGACATGCAAGCGTTCTGCGTCTATATCGCTCACGACGGTTTGAAGTTCGGAGAAATTCTTTTCTATTGCGGAAGTTCGTTCTTCGATTTCGAGTTTCAGTTTTTCCAAATCTTCATTTTTCGATTGAAATTGCTGTAATTTGGCCAAATCATTTTGAAGCGAATCCACGCTCAACTGTATATTTTGAACGCTGTCGTAAGAAGGTACGTCGACATAATTTTTTATCAGCGTCTTCAGTTCGGAATCGATTTTCAGAATGGGGTCGAGACATTGCGTTTGGAGCGTAGCGATTTCCGACTCTAAACTTTTGTTTAAGGTTTCCTGCAAAGCGATCAAATCGGTCCTCAACTTCTTAACTCGAATGTCCAACATGAGAATCTCTTCTGCGTGGTCTACACGCTTGGTGTTGCCGAAAATGTCGTTAGGCATTTTTGGTTAACGGTTATTTATAATAGGATAGACGATTCGTAATTCTACGAAGAGAGGAATAAGTTTGTCGTAATCTCCGAGGAGTTCCATGTAAAGATAATCTCCTGCGGACACATCGTACGTAATGTTAGAAAGCATCTTGTCGTGCTTGATTCGAAAAATGTTCTTGCCGGTAGAAATTTTGATTTCGCCTGCGTTTTCCGGATTCACGGTGATTTGAAGTTTCCCGTCGATCGGAATTTCGTAGAAATGTAAATTGTTATTAAAAACATAAAACATCTTGCCCACATCGTCATTCAGTTTCGTCCAAATGCTGTTGAGATGAATGATCAACAGACCGTTGAGTTTAGGTAACACGGAAGGTAAGACTTCATGATCTGGTATGGTTTCCATAATGATCTGTTTTTTGAAACCGAACAAATTCATAGGCATGCTGGTTATTTAAGAATACGGTCAAAGTTTTTTGTAATGACAGTCAAAGTGTTTTTTTTTTTGTTTTGTTTTGTTTTATGAATCTTCTGTTGAAGATGGACATATGTTGCAGGTTTTGCTTTCTGCTAAGCGATAGTGCCCCCACGGCAATGTGTGAATACCACACTTGAGGATGCACCTCTTATCGTCGTTGGGATCCAGGGCAATTTTTCTAACTTTGTTTGTGGTGATGATATGGTCGACGCTCTGGATACGCTGTTCTACTCTTAGAACCGACGATCTGGTCTTGAGGCAATCGACGAAGTCCTCGAATGCGAGATGCTCCCGAACCACCTGTCTGCCGACACCCTTGGCCTTCTTGGTAACGCTGCCCTCGGCTTTGATGGCATAGGCCTTGGCGCGAAGACCTGCAAACTCGAGAATTACATCACCGTCCTTCTCGTCTTTGAGTTTGCCAGGTACTTTTTTGTTTCGGGGCAGGATGCCGTACTGGTTCGGCTGGGGATAGCCCGAGGTGTCGAAGAGGTTAACCAAAGATGGAACCGTGGCCATGTCCTTGTACGCGTCGGCTGAGTGGACGTGGTACACCAAGCTGTCCGTGTCCGTGTAGAGAAGCGAGATGTTGTGGCTATAATGTGGACGTAATATGTCGTAGTACGTCTCGAACATGTGCAGCTTGCTCAGGTCTAATACTGAGGCACCAACATAAATTGGCTTGTCGAGTTTTACCTCACCCTTCCTCATATGCACCAGAGCAAGCTGCTCGTTATAAATGGTCCTCGATTTGAATAACGGGTTCGCTACGAGCCTGCGACATTGTGCTTTCCTCGTTACCAATTTTATGTCCATACGATTCCGTACATTCTCCATAGTTTTGCCAAACACCGCATTGTTCATAAGCTTGAAGAAATCCTTATCAAGCTCGGACGTGGCTGCGGTGCGGTGTTTGGTGTTGACTTCAATATATGGCTTCAACCATGGAGAATGCTCGAACTTGAGGATGCGGTGAACTGCGCGGACTGCAACCCCTCGCTGCATCAACCACCGGAGATTCTGGTAGTGTAGGACGTAACGCTCTTTGGGCTCGAAATCCATGACGAGCTTCTTCTGGTTGGAATCGGGTGGACACTTGAACTCGGGTGCAGGGGGGAGATCGCTGAACAAATCCTGCAGCTTCTCGGAGAACTCAAGGTCCACCTCGGCGAAGAATCCATGTTCCGAATCGTCGAAGCTTTCGACGTCGAAGTTGGAAGGGTCAGCCCACTCGAAGCCTCTAAAAGGGAGTGACTGCATCATGGAGTGCCCGTAGAGGTTATTGACGTCCGTGTACATGATGTAGCTGGACGGTTGTGAGGGGTCGTAGCCGGTGGCCATGTGGTGATTGTTGGCGCGCGAGTGTCGCTGCGACACCTGGACCATTCCACCCCGCACGGCGCGTTCCACAAACAGCATCATGTCCACGTCCGAAAGAAGCTCCAGCTTGATCTTCGTCACCAGAAACATGGCTGACCACGCCAGTCCGGGGAGACTGTAGAAGTAGGCGGGGTCCAGCTTGTAGATCTTCATTGCGGTCGCACGGAACGTCTGGAACACGTCGGCGAGGAGCGTCACGTCAAGTCTGAGGTAGACGTCGTGGTAGTCCCCGAGAGTTCGACAGCCCAGCTCGCGCCACATGGACTGGGCGTGGTGATATTCCTCGTCGGTGATGTTCGACCCTCGCAGCTGACTGTAGAACTTCGCCTGGGGAGGTAGCGTCGTCTCCGCGAACTTGGAAGGGTCTGTGACGTATTCGTAGGGATAGACTCCCTTACGCTTGAAGAGGCCGGCGTCCAAGTTCGGAAAATTTCCGGAGGTAATAAGCATTTGCTCGTCGCTAAGCTTCCCTGCGAGAGCATCGAGGCTGGCCGGGAGGAACCTCAGGGAGTCGAGGAAGCGAAGCTCGACGGTGGAGTGTGATCCTGAAATTCGCACCCACTTGCTCACACTGATGTAACGCTCCTCGTTCTGCGCCAGGACGTTGATTCGCATGTCGTCGTACCCAAGATGCTTGACGAGGTGGTGGAAGTCGTATCCCGAGCCATTGTGAAAAAACACAGGGATAAATCGCGGGTCCCGGGCCATGAGGTTGCATCCGTTGCACCAAGGACCAACATACCTACCGTTAAAGTGATCGTGGTGTTGGACTTTACGGTTGTTGGTGGTGTACTCCTTGACGCAGACAGGGCAAGCAATGGCCTCGTCGTGTCTACGTTGATCGTCGGGGGACAGTGGGAGTATAGATTTGGGGGCCAACAGTACCTTCCCTATCTCGTTGGCCTCGACAACCATCCTCTCGAGGAAGTGTTTGGCTGCGTCGGGACCGCGATACACGTAGGGCTCGGGGGCAATGTGCTGGTCACGTCGCACCACAACGTATGCATAACTCGAAGCCTCGTGGAGTTGGTAAGGGGTGGTGGAAGAAACTTCAGGGTCGGGATCGCAAGTAGACAGGGGTTTGAGGAAGGCCTCGAAATCCGCGATGATGATAGCGGGGTGCTCCACCATGGCACCGTGCATGTGGAAACGCTCCACGGTGCCAGGTTTGGGCAAGACTGTCACACCCGGCTCGTTGGCATTGCAGTAGATCTTGTGGCTGGCAAGCTTCTCTGCAGCGATGTTGGGACCTCCGATGCGCTGGTAATCCTGCTGTTCTCGATCATCAAAAATTGACAAGCACCTGCGACAAACTTCTATGCTACCATGATGCTTGCTTTTTTGGCTCGAAACAAGTCTAGAGAGCGAGCGAATAAGAGTGTAGTGGTGATGGGTCTCGTCCTTGATAAGTAGGAGATGGATTTCCTGCGCACCATCAACGTTTACGTCACTCACCCGGATGGGGTACACCGCATTTTCGTCAGTGAGACCGTAAACGTTGATGGCCAACCGCGCACGAGCCTCGAACTTTCGAATATCCGTGACCTCTACCGGGTAGTCGATCCCAACCATCGCATCTTCCAGTTCCGACTCGTAGGGTAGGTAGTGGTTAACTCGGCGTGGTTGGTTTTTCCAGTGGACAGGGTGTAATGCTGCAAGCACCGACCAGAGAAAGCACTTGGCATCACTGTTTTGAATGTTCAGGACAGCCTTCTTTGCCGCAATGGTAGGTGGTAAGGGGACGTAGCTGGAGGCGGAGAGAGGTATGAACTTGCAAAGTTTGACGCACAGTTCGTGAGGCTCGCCACACAGCGAACCCCCCGAGCCTTTAGCTTGATGTTCTTCTTGTTTTGCCACCAGCTCATCGGCAAACTGGTTGTAGATGACCTCGAGGTTATCGACATCCGCCAGATGCAACGTCTTCGCCTTTGTGTTGTGGCAGAAGTTGTAAATTTCGTCGGACGGCTTCTTGTACTGGCAACGTAGCGATGCGTAGAATTTGGTGGAGTGCGTTGCAAGCGCATCGCCGAGGATGGAAATAATTTCGGCTCGCACGTTCTCCAAAAAGCTACGCACGTCGCATGAGCCCTCCGAAGTGATGACAAAATCCTCTAACAACTGCTGGAAAGCAGACTGGTTCGCTTTCGCCACAGGCTTGACGCGTTTGGCGGATGGTGGCGAGTCGGCTTCCGCCTTCCTCTTGGTCGAGCTGGTCGACGGTTGTGGAACAGATGTTCCGACGACAACTTTGCATGATGTTATATGCCTCTGCAAATTATTAATGGTAATAGGTATACCGCACCTGGGACATGGTTCGGTGGCAGCCAAATGCTTGCCTGGCACGCAGGTGCGACAATGTCTTGCAAAATTTTGGCTTGATATGGTTCTCTTGCACACAGGACAACTTTTCATGGAGTGCATCTTGTTGAAAATATTTGTGGGTATGTTATTATATATATATAGTGGAGTGCCACAAAATAAATACTGTGCAATAATTCACAATAGTGTTGGGTTTGATGGGAGTGTGTTATTTATGCTATTTCTTGCTTCTTAATGAATCCTGTAAATAATTGAAAAAAAAAAATAATTAAGCTTGTGTATAGAAAACACAAAAATATTATGTGTGCATAATTCTACCAAACAATTTTTTTTTCTAACCCTCAGCCCTCTTGGCGTATGAACTATAAATCATAATTTCAGAAAACATGGTTATTTTCCGCTCGCCATTTTAAAAATCAAACCATAAGCATTATTTATGTTTATAGTATTCGTCGAGCGATAGCAGATAGAGCAAGAATCGTTTTCCTACAACCCATAGTTGATGAATTACAAAACATCTTAGAAATTACATCTTGAAATTTTAATCCAAAATAACTCGAAAACAGCAGGCAGTAGTCATCATCCCTCCAATAAGTTGTAGAGTACTTCTAATTTTGTATCGAATGCTATTAAAATTTTCGAATTAGGGCAAAAACTAAGCCAGCAAATCAAGTTTCTCATAAAAAATAAAAAATTGTCTGTATTTCCGAAACTTGAGGGGGTAGAAACGATTTTATTTGCTAGTCGAATAGTTATCGTCGAATCCTATCCAACAAACCTAAAATCATCATCCTAGCTCAATTAGGAGCCGAGAAAATCAATGTCTTGGAAAACGTCTTAAGATTTTTGTCTTAAGAAAATTTTCTTGACAGACCGGAAGTAACATCTTGAGATACCGGAAGTCGACTTTCTTAAAGATTGAGATATTTGTCTTAAGACATTTTCCAAGACATTGATTTTCTCGGCTCCTGTGGGGCCTAGAACCATGTAACTTTGATCTATGTATATACCAACACTTGCCCGACCCTGTGACCGAGTGGTTAGCACATCGCGCTGCGACGCCAAGGGTCCCAGGTTCGAATCCTGGTCGGGCTTGGTTGTTTGTGAATGTCTATTTCATCACTCACCCCCAATCTTCGCAAATTAGCCAAGAGGTACAAAACGTAAAATAAAATAAACTAAATCAATCATTAAGTTCGTGTTGTAATCATGAAATTAAATTTTAATTAATTTCTTCCTATCCATCTCTCAAATCTATATAGCCTGTTCATATTTGGCATGTCGACCATTTTGTTTACGTAGCAAAAAAAATCTCAAGCCATTTTTTGCGAATGCTCGTTGTAGCCATAAGTATATTTGGATATAATTGTCGGATTTTATTTAACATTAGGTTTAAAAATTAATAAGCCTGCATAAAAAAAAAAACTAAATATTTTAAATAAATTAGATTCGATTAACTATGTACTTCCATTAGTTTTTGCAATGGTGTAGTGGTAGCATTGTAATCAAAAATTCGATATCCGCACAAGTGGTTTTTGAAACTGTAGGTCCAGTCCCGATTAACCTTACGTGCATAAAATGGACTTAAAACATCAAATCTATCAGTACTTCCACTAGCCTCTGCAATAGTACTGTAATAGTTTTGTAATTGAAAGTTTAATATCCGCACAAGTGGTTTTTGAAACTGTAGGTCCAGTCCCGATTAACCTTACTGTACATAAAATAGACTTAAAACATCAAATCCAACCCAGTGTACACGCGTCAATACTATCCACTATAAGTAAACTAACATGATCATAACTAACAGTTATGTTATTCGCAATGAAGAATAGTTTTTTTTTAAGCGCATGTTATATATGCTCATATTTTTTGTTTAGCATAATTTCGTTGTTTAATGAAGACAACACTTTCTGTTCACTGACACCACTTGCAATTATTATTAACACATACACATGTAAAAAATAATAAAAAAAAAAAAACAAAACTTACCTACAAAAAGCTGCTAGCAATTTAACACACACGAAACAGTAGTATAATTGCGTAAATTTTAGTTTTATAGCTGGTCAAGCTACTTGTGTGTATATAACTTATGCTGATATGGTACACACCTGACAGACCAAACTAATTCGGTTTCTATTACACTTGATATTCCACTTGATATAGCAAACACTTTTATACGACTATCTAGTAGCAATACTCGACTGCAACTGATGTGCGCGAGGTTTCTAATAGAAACTTATACCTGCCGGCAGCTAAACTTTCAAGGTTGGTTCGAGCTATGCGTGAACGCCCTTTCCTAGAAAAAATATCGTTGACGCCCAGCTGTATTCTAGCGAAAACAAGTAGAACTTGTTTCGTGCACAATTTATGACAGCTGTGTGAGTGATTGCTTCCTGTAGTCACCCAGTAGATTTGAATCTTGTGTGCCCTTTAGTGCAATCCAGAAAAAAAATATCGTTGAGTTTATCGCACAGTCTGGGTGCGACTGCAGGAAGCTGTCAATCACATAGCCGTCGCAAAAGCTGAGAATTTGCACAGTTTCCGGCAGTAACAAATAATCTTGATTTTTGTCGAGTAATGATACCATCAACTCGATGGACAGCTTCCTGCAGTCACACCCCAGGCGATTGACAGCTTCCTGTTGTGTGATTGATGGTTTCCCATAGTTACCCGCCCAAGTTTCCACATAACATAGTTGAGTTGACCACAGATTTTCAGCTTATCCTGTCAGTCACCCCCAACAGTCGATGAAAATTGTAGATAGGCTGTGATTGATAGCTTCCCGCAGTCACCCACCCAAAGTTTTTACATGGTTGAGTTGACTACAGATTTTCAGCTTGCCCTTCAGTCACTTCAGTAGATGAAAATACAGAAATAAAGAGAAGTACGTACGTGTGTGTGTGGCGCATCGTTGCCGCGAGAGAGGTTTGCAAAAATCATGATATACATTGGCGCTCGGGACTTGGAAATAATACGTATTCGCTCACCACTGTTGCCAGCTTAGTCTCTCTCTTTATCTTACAGCACCATTGGCATCTCTATTTTTTTTAGTTACAAGCGAGTTGCCAACACACTCTAGTTAATAATACTACATATTCCATCCATCCCTCTCTCTCTTTTACGGCAGTGCCCGCTTTCCTTGTTTAGTATATGTAGGTTGGCAAAAATTGCTTTATGCGCTGTAAGGCAAGCCTCAAGCAAAGTTGCCAGCCCCTTGCTTTAGGCTAGGTTAGACAAAAAAAAGCTGTAGGTAGGCTGTCGGTTGTTTAACTCTTCCCTCCCTCTCTTCTCTCTCTTTTTTTGTAAAAAGCTATGGCAAAAGTACCAGTAGGTTGGCAACCTTGCTTTAGGTTACGTTAGACCAAAAACCTTGGTGATTTTTTTTTGAGTAAGATGTTGGTAATACTGTGTCCGAAAATAGGGGGGGGGGTTATGTCTTACAAGAGCAAACTATTAAAGCAAGCCCCACAGAGCTTTACTTTCGGGTGTAGTGTTGCCAACACTGCGAGAAAAAAATTGCCAGCTCCTTGCTTTAGGTTATGTTACCCCAAAAACCTTGGTGATTTTTTCGAGTGAGAAGCTGGCAACACTGCGAGAAAAAGGTTGCCAGCCCCTTGCTTTAGGTTAGGTTAGACCAAAAACCTTGGTGATTTTTTCGAGTAAGGAGCTAGCAACACTGCGCCATCAAATAGAGCTCATGCCTTACGATAGAAATCCATTAAGGCGAGCTCCTCACTTCAGCTCCTCACAAGAGGTTTGTGAACTCCCCCACTTGCACTACTGTCCCCAATCCTATGTTTTGTATGTTTTTTCCACGTGTCTTGACATACAATGTATCCCTGCAGAGTTTGGTGAAGATCTGAGTATGTAGTTTTTGACCTTATCTGGAACCTCCCATCTGAAAATTTGAAAATTCCTAAAAAATCCGTCCAAAATCTTGTTGACCCGAATCTCTTGTTTTGTACGTTTTTTCCACGTGTCTTGACATCCAATGTATCCCTGCAAAGTTTGGTGAAGATCTGAGTATGTAGTTTTTGACCTTATCTGGAACCGCATTTCTGAAAATTTGAAAATTTTTAAAAAAATCGTCCAAAATCTTGATGTGTCCAATCTCTTGTTTTGTACGTTTTTTCCACGTGTCTTGACATCCAATGTATCCCTGCAAAGTTTGGTGAAGATCTGAGTATGTAGTTTTTGACCTTATATGGAACCTCCTATCTGAAAATTTGAAAATTCTTAAAAAATTCGTCCAAAATCTTGATGTCTCCAATCTCTTGTTTTGTACGTTTTTTCCATGTGTCTCGACCTCCAATGGATCCCTGCAAAGTTTGGTGAAGATCTGAGTATGTCGTTTTTGACCTTATCTGGAACCTCCCATCTGAAAATTTGAAAATTCTTAAAAAATTCGTCGAAAATCTTGATGTCTCCGATCTCTTGTTTTGTACGTTTTTTCCACGTGTCTTGACATCCAATGTATCCCTGCAAAGTTTGGTGAAGATCTGAGTATGTAGTTTTTGACCTTATCTGGAACCTCCTATCTGAAAATTTGAAAATTCTTAAAAAATTCGTCCAAAATCTTGATGTCTCCAATCTCTTGTTTTGTACGTTTTTTCCACGTGTCTTGATATCCAATGTATCCCTGCAAAGTTTGGTGAAGATCTGAGTATGTAGTTTTTGACCTTATCTGGAACCTCCTATCTGAAAATTTGAAAATTCTTAAAAAATTCGTCCAAAATCTTGATGTCTCCAATCTCTTGTTTTGTACGTTTTTTCCACGTGTCTTGATATCCAATGTATCCCTGCAAAGTTTGGTGAAGATCTGAGTATGTCGTTTTTGACCTTATCTGGAACATCCTTTCTGAAAATTTGAAAATTGTTAAAAAATTCGTCCAAAATCTTGATGTCTCCAATCTCTTTTTTGTACGTTTTTTCCACGTGTCTTGACATCCAATGGATCCCTGCAAAGTTTGGTGAAGATCTGAGTATGTAGTTTTTGACCTTATCTGGAACCTCCCATCTGAAAATTTGAAAATTCTTAAAAAATTCGACCAAAATCTTGATGTCTCCAATCTTTTGTTTTGTACGTTTTTTCCACGTGTCTTGACACATAATGTATCCATGCAAAGTTTGGTGAAGATCTGAGTATGTAGTTTTTGACCTTATATGGAACCTCCTATCTGAAAATTTGAAAATTCTTAAAAAATTCGTCCAAAATCTTGATGTCTCCAATCTCTTGTTTTGTACGTTTTTTCCACGTGTCTTGACATCCAATGTATCCCTGCAAAGTTTGGTGAAGATCTGAGTATGTAGTTTTTGACCTTATCTGGAACCTCCCATCTGAAAATTTGAAAATTCCTAAAAAATCCGTGCAAAATCTTGATGACCCCAATCTCTTGTTTTGTACGTTTTTTCCACGTGTCTTGACATCCAATGTATTCCTGCAATGTTTGGTGAAGATCTGAGTATGTAGTTTTTGACCTTATATGGAACCTCCTATCTGAAAATTTGAAAATTCTTAAAAAATTCGACCAAAATCTTGATGTTCCGAATCCTATGTTTTGTATGTTTTTTCCACGTGTCTTGACATCCAATGTATCCCTGCAAAGTTTGGTGAAGATCTGAGTATGTAGTTTTTGACCTTATATTGAACCTCCCATCTGAAAATTTGAAAATTCTTAAAAAATTCGTCCAAAATCTTGATGACCCCAATCTCTTGTTTTGTACGTTTTTTCTACGTGTCTTGACATCCAAAGTATCCCTGCAAAGTTTGGTGAAGATCTGAGTATGTAGTTTTTGACCTTATATGGAACCTCCTTTCTGAAAATTTGAGAATTCTTAAAAAATTCGTCCAAAATCTTGATGTCTCCAATCTCTTGTTTTGTACGTTTTTTCCACGTGTCTTGACATCCAATGTATCCATGCAAAGTTTGGTGAAGATCTGAGTATGTCGTTTTTGACCTTATCTGGAACCTCCCATCTGAAAATTTGAAAATTCTTAAAAAATTCCTCGAAAATCTTGATGTCTCCAATCTTTTGTTTTGTACGTTTTCTCCACGTGTCTTGACATGCAAAGTATCCCTGCAACGTTTGGTGAAGATCTGAGTATGTAGTTTTTGACCTTATCTGGAACCTCCTATCTGAAAATTTGAAAATTCTTAAAAAATTCGTCGAAAATCTTGATGTCTCCAATCTCTTGTTTTGTACGTTTTTTCCACGTGTCTTGATATCCAATGTATCCCTGCAAAGTTTGGTGAAGATCTGAGTATGTCGTTTTTGACCTTATCTGGAACATCCTTTCTGAAAATTTGAAAATTGTTAAAAAATTCGTCCAAAATCTTGATGTCTCCAATCTCTTTTTTGTACGTTTTTTCCACGTGTCTTGACATCCAATGTATCCCTGCAAAGTTTGGTGAAGATCTGAGTATGTAGTTTTTGACCTTATCTGGAACCTCCCATCTGAAAATTTGAAAATTCTTAAAAAATTCGACCAAAATCTTGATGTCTCCAATCTTTTGTTTTGTGCGTTTTTTCCACGTGTCTTGACACATAATGTATCCATGCAAAGTTTGGTGAAGATCTGAGTATGTAGTTTTTGACCTTATATGGAACCTCCTATCTGAAAATTTGAAAATTCTTAAAAAATTCGTCCAAAATCTTGATGTCTCCAATCTCTTGTTTTGTACGTTTTTTCCACGTGTCTTGACATCCAATGTATCCCTGCAAAGTTTGGTGAAGATCTGAGTATGTAGTTTTTGACCTTATCTGGAACCTCCCATCTGAAAATTTGAAAATTCCTAAAAAATCCGTGCAAAATCTTGATGACCCCAATCTCTTGTTTTGTACGTTTTTTCCACGTGTCTTGACATCCAATGTATCCATGCAAAGTTTGGTGAAGATCTGAGTATGTCGTTTTTGACCTTATCTGGAACATCTTTTCTGAAAATTTGAAAATTGTTAAAAAATTCGTCCAAAATCTTGATGTCTCCAATCTCTTTTTTGTACGTTTTTTCCACGTGTCTTGACATCCAATGTATCCCTGCAAAGTTTGGTGAAGATCTGAGTATGTAGTTTTTGACCTTATCTGGAACCTCCCATCTGAAAATTTGAAAATTCTTCAAAAATTCGTCGAAAATCTTGATGTCTCCAATCTCTTGTTTTGTACGTTTTTTCCACGTGTCTTGACATCCAATGTATCCCTGCAATGTTTGGTGGAGATCTGAGTATGTAGTTTTTGACCTTATCTGGGACCTCCTATCAGAAAATTTGAAAATTCTTCAAAAATTCGTCCAAAATCTTGATGTCTCCAATCTCTTGTTTTGTACGTTTTTTCCACGTGTCTCGACCTCCAATGTATCCCTGCAAAGTTTGGTGAAGATCTGAGTATGTCGTTTTTGACCTTATCTGGAACATCCTTTCTGAAAATTTGAAAATTCTTAAAAAATTCGTCGAAAATCTTGATGTCTCCAATCTCTTGTTTTGTACGTTTTTTCCACGTGTCTTGACATCCAATGTATCCCTGCAAAGTTTGGTGAAGGTCTGAGTATGTAGTTTTTGACCTTATATGGAACCTCCTTTCTGAAAATTTGAAAATTCTCAAAAAATTCGTCCATAATCTTGATGTCTCCAATCTCTTGTTTTGTACGTTTTTTCCACGTGTCTTGACATCCAATGTATCCCTGCAAAGTTTGGTGAAGATCTGAGTATGTAGTTTTTGACCTTATCTGGAACCTCCCATCTGAAAATTTGAAAATTCTTAAAAAATTCGACCAAAATCTTGATGTCTCCAATCTTTTGTTTTGTACGTTTTTTCCACGTGTCTTGACACATAATGTATCCATGCAACGTTTGGTGAAGATCTGAGTATGTAGTTTTTGACCTTATCTGGAACCTATTATCTGAAAATTTGAAAATTCTTCAAAAATTCTTCGAAAATCTTGATGTCTCCAATCTCTTGTTTTGTACGTTTTTTCCACGTGTCTTGACATCCAATGTATCCCTGCAATGTTTGGTGGAGATCTGAGTATGTAGTTTTTGACCTTATCTGGAACCTCCAGTCTGAAAATTTGAAAATTCTTCAAAAATTCGTCCAAAATCTTGATGTCTCCAATCTCTTGTTTTGTACGTTTTTTCCACGTGTCTCGACCTCCAATGTATCCCTGCAAAGTTAGTGAAGATCTGAGTATGTCGTTTTTGACCTTATCTGGAACATCCTTTCTGAAAATTTGAAAATTCTTAAAAAATTCGTCGAAAATCTTGATGTCTCCAATCTCTTGTTTTGTACGTTTTTTCCACGTTTCTTGACATCCAATGTATCCCTGCAAAGTTTGGTGAAGATCTGAGTATGTAGTTTTTGACCTTATATGGAACCTCCTTTCTGAAAATTTGAAAATTCTCAAAAAATTCGTCCATAATCTTGATGTCTCCAATCTCTTGTTTTGTACGTTTTTTCCACGTGTCTTGACATCCAATGTATCCCTGCAAAGTTTGGTGAAGATCTGAGTATGTAGTTTTTGACCTTATATGGAACCTCCTATCTGAAAATTTGAAAATTCTTAAAAAATTCGTCCAAAATCTTGATGTCACCAATCCTATGTTTTGTATGTTTTTTCCACGTGTCTTGACATCCAATGTATCCATGCAAAGTTTGGTGAAGATCTGAGTATGTCGTTTTTGACCTTATCTGGAACCTCCCATCTGAAAATTTGAAAATTCTTAAAAAATTCGTCGAAAATCTTGATGTCTCCAATCTTTTGTTTTGTACGTTTTCTCCACGTGTCTTGACATGCAAAGTATCCCTGCAACGTTTGGTGAAGATCTGAGTATGTAGTTTTTGACCTTATCTGGAACCTCCTATCTGAAAATTTGAAAATTCTTAAAAAATTCGTCGAAAATCTTGATGTCTCCAATCTCTTGTTTTGTACGTTTTTTCCACGTGTCTTGATATCCAATGTATCCCTGCAAAGTTTGGTGAAGATCTGAGTATGTCGTTTTTGACCTTATCTGGAACATCCTTTCTGAAAATTTGAAAATTGTTAAAAAATTCGTCCAAAATCTTGATGTCTCCAATCTCTTTTTTGTACGTTTTTTCCACGTGTCTTGACATCCAATGTATCCCTGCAAAGTTTGGTGAAGATCTGAGTATGTAGTTTTTGACCTTATCTGGAACCTCCCATCTGAAAATTTGAAAATTCTTAAAAAATTCGACCAAAATCTTGATGTCTCCAATCTTTTGTTTTGTACGTTTTTTCCACGTGTCTTGACACATAATGTATCCATGCAAAGTTTGGTGAAGATCTGAGTATGTAGTTTTTGACCTTATATGGAACCTCCTATCTGAAAATTTGAAAATTCTTAAAAAATTCGTCCAAAATCTTGATGTCTCCAATCTCTTGTTTTGTACGTTTTTTCCACGTGTCTTGACATCCAATGTATCCCTGCAAAGTTTGGTGAAGATCTGAGTATGTAGTTTTTGACCTTATCTGGAACCTCCCATCTGAAAATTTGAAAATTCCTAAAAAATCCGTGCAAAATCTTGATGACCCCAATCTCTTGTTTTGTACGTTTTTTCCACGTGTCTTGACATCCAATGTATCCATGCAAAGTTTGGTGAAGATCTGAGTATGTCGTTTTTGACCTTATCTGGAACATCTTTTCTGAAAATTTGAAAATTGTTAAAAAATTCGTCCAAAATCTTGATGTCTCCAATCTCTTTTTTGTACGTTTTTTCCACGTGTCTTGACATCCAATGTATCCCTGCAAAGTTTGGTGAAGATCTGAGTATGTAGTTTTTGACCTTATCTGGAACCTCCCATCTGAAAATTTGAAAATTCTTCAAAAATTCGTCGAAAATCTTGATGTCTCCAATCTCTTGTTTTGTACGTTTTTTCCACGTGTCTTGACATCCAATGTATCCCTGCAATGTTTGGTGGAGATCTGAGTATGTAGTTTTTGACCTTATCTGGGACCTCCTATCAGAAAATTTGAAAATTCTTCAAAAATTCGTCCAAAATCTTGATGTCTCCAATCTCTTGTTTTGTACGTTTTTTCCACGTGTCTCGACCTGCAATGTATCCCTGCAAAGTTTGGTGAAGATCTGAGTATGTCGTTTTTGACCTTATCTGGAACATCCTTTCTGAAAATTTGAAAATTCTTAAAAAATTCGTCGAAAATCTTGATGTCTCCAATCTCTTGTTTTGTACGTTTTTTCCACGTGTCTTGACATCCAATGTATCCCTGCAAAGTTTGGTGAAGATCTGAGTATGTAGTTTTTGACCTTATATGGAACCTCCTTTCTGAAAATTTGAAAATTCTCAAAAAATTCGTCCATAATCTTGATGTCTCCAATCTCTTGTTTTGTACGTTTTTTCCACGTGTCTTGACATCCAATGTATCCCTGCAAAGTTTGGTGAAGATCTGAGTATGTAGTTTTTGACCTTATCTGGAACCTCCCATCTGAAAATTTGAAAATTCTTCAAAAATTCGTCGAAAATCTTGATGTCTCCAATCTCTTGCTTTGTACGTTTTTTCCACGTGTCTTGACATCCAATGTATCCCTGCAATGTTTGGTGGAGATCTGAGTATGTAGTTTTTGACCTTATCTGGAACCTCCAGTCTGAAAATTTGAAAATTCTTCAAAAATTCGTCCAAAATCTTGATGTCTCCAATCTCTTGTTTTGTACGTTTTTTCCACGTGTCTCGACCTCCAATGTATCCCTGCAAAGTTAGTGAAGATCTGAGTATGTCGTTTTTGACCTTATCTGGAACATCCTTTCTGAAAATTTGAAAATTCTTAAAAAATTCGTCGAAAATCTTGATGTCTCCAATCTCTTGTTTTGTACGTTTTTTCCACGTTTCTTGACATCCAATGTATCCCTGCAAAGTTTGGTGAAGATCTGAGTATGTAGTTTTTGACCTTATATGGAACCTCCTTTCTGAAAATTTGAAAATTCTCAAAAAATTCGTCCATAATCTTGATGTCTCCAATCTCTTGTTTTGTACGTTTTTTCCACGTGTCTTGACATCCAATGTATCCCTGCAAAGTTTGGTGAAGATCTGAGTATGTAGTTTTTGACCTTATATGGAACCTCCTATCTGAAAATTTGAAAATTCTTAAAAAATTCGTCCAAAATCTTGATGTCACCAATCCTATGTTTTGTATGTTTTTTCCACGTGTCTTGACATCCAATGTATCCATGCAAAGTTTGGTGAAGATCTGAGTATGTCGTTTTTGACCTTATCTGGAACCTCCCATCTGAAAATTTGAAAATTCTTAAAAAATTCGTCGAAAATCTTGATGTCTCCGATCTCTTGTTTTGTACGTTTTTTCCACGTGTCTTGACATGCAAAGTATTCCTGCAAGGTTTGGTGAAGATCTGAGTATGTAGTTTTTGACCTCATCTGGAACCTCCTATCTGAAAATTTGAAAATTCTTAAAAAATTCGTCCAAAATTTTGATGACCCCAATCTCTTGTTTTGTACGTTTTTTCCACGTGTCTTGACATCCAATGTATCCCTGCAAAGTTTGGTGAAGATCTGAGTATGTAGTTTTTGACCTTATCTGGAACCTCCTATCTGAAAATTTGAAAATTCTTAAAAAATTCGTCCAAAATCTTGATGTCTCCAATCTCTTGTTTTGTACGTTTTTTCCACGTGTCTTGATATCCAATGTATCCCTGCAAAGTTTGGTGAAGATCTGAGTATGTCGTTTTTGACCTTATCTGGAACATCCTTTCTGAAAATTTGAAAATTGTTAAAAAATTCGTCCAAAATCTTGATGTCTCCAATCTCTTTTTTGTACGTTTTTTCCACGTGTCTTGACATCCAATGTATCCCTGCAAAGTTTGGTGAAGATCTGAGTATGTAGTTTTTGACCTTATCTGGAACCTCCCATCTGAAAATTTGAAAATTCTTAAAAAATTCGACCAAAATCTTGATGTCTCCAATCTTTTGTTTTGTACGTTTTTTCCACGTGTCTTGACACATAATGTATCCATGCAAAGTTTGGTGAAGATCTGAGTATGTCGTTTTTGACCTTATCTGGAACATCCTTTCTGAAAATTTGAAAATTCTTAAAAAATTCGTCGAAAATCTTGATGTCTCCAATCTCTTGTTTTGTACGTTTTTTCCACGTGTCTTGACATCCAATGTATCCCTGCAAAGTTTGGTGAAGGTCTGAGTATGTAGTTTTTGACCTTATATGGAACCTCCTTTCTGAAAATTTGAAAATTCTCAAAAAATTCGTCCATAATCTTGATGTCTCCAATCTCTTGTTTTGTACGTTTTTTCCACGTGTCTTGACATCCAATGTATCCCTGCAAAGTTTGGTGAAGATCTGAGTATGTAGTTTTTGACCTTATCTGGAACCTCCCATCTGAAAATTTGAAAATTCTTAAAAAATTCGACCAAAATCTTGATGTCTCCAATCTTTTGTTTTGTACGTTTTTTCCACGTGTCTTGACACATAATGTATCCATGCAACGTTTGGTGAAGATCTGAGTATGTAGTTTTTGACCTTATCTGGAACCTATTATCTGAAAATTTGAAAATTCTTCAAAAATTCTTCGAAAATCTTGATGTCTCCAATCTCTTGTTTTGTACGTTTTTTCCACGTGTCTTGACATCCAATGTATCCCTGCAATGTTTGGTGGAGATCTGAGTATGTAGTTTTTGACCTTATCTGGAACCTCCAGTCTGAAAATTTGAAAATTCTTCAAAAATTCGTCCAAAATCTTGATGTCTCCAATCTCTTGTTTTGTACGTTTTTTCCACGTGTCTCGACCTCCAATGTATCCCTGCAAAGTTAGTGAAGATCTGAGTATGTCGTTTTTGACCTTATCTGGAACATCCTTTCTGAAAATTTGAAAATTCTTAAAAAATTCGTCGAAAATCTTGATGTCTCCAATCTCTTGTTTTGTACGTTTTTTCCACGTTTCTTGACATCCAATGTATCCCTGCAAAGTTTGGTGAAGATCTGAGTATGTAGTTTTTGACCTTATATGGAACCTCCTTTCTGAAAATTTGAAAATTCTCAAAAAATTCGTCCATAATCTTGATGTCTCCAATCTCTTGTTTTGTACGTTTTTTCCACGTGTCTTGACATCCAATGTATCCCTGCAAAGTTTGGTGAAGATCTGAGTATGTAGTTTTTGACCTTATATGGAACCTCCTATCTGAAAATTTGAAAATTCTTAAAAAATTCGTCCAAAATCTTGATGTCACCAATCCTATGTTTTGTATGTTTTTTCCACGTGTCTTGACATCCAATGTATCCATGCAAAGTTTGGTGAAGATCTGAGTATGTCGTTTTTGACCTTATCTGGAACCTCCCATCTGAAAATTTGAAAATTCTTAAAAAATTCGTCGAAAATCTTGATGTCTCCAATCTTTTGTTTTGTACGTTTTCTCCACGTGTCTTGACATGCAAAGTATCCCTGCAACGTTTGGTGAAGATCTGAGTATGTAGTTTTTGACCTTATCTGGAACCTCCTATCTGAAAATTTGAAAATTCTTAAAAAATTCGTCGAAAATCTTGATGTCTCCAATCTCTTGTTTTGTACGTTTTTTCCACGTGTCTTGATATCCAATGTATCCCTGCAAAGTTTGGTGAAGATCTGAGTATGTCGTTTTTGACCTTATCTGGAACATCCTTTCTGAAAATTTGAAAATTGTTAAAAAATTCGTCCAAAATCTTGATGTCTCCAATCTCTTTTTTGTACGTTTTTTCCACGTGTCTTGACATCCAATGTATCCCTGCAAAGTTTGGTGAAGATCTGAGTATGTAGTTTTTGACCTTATCTGGAACCTCCCATCTGAAAATTTGAAAATTCTTAAAAAATTCGACCAAAATCTTGATGTCTCCAATCTTTTGTTTTGTACGTTTTTTCCACGTGTCTTGACACATAATGTATCCATGCAAAGTTTGGTGAAGATCTGAGTATGTAGTTTTTGACCTTATATGGAACCTCCTATCTGAAAATTTGAAAATTCTTAAAAAATTCGTCCAAAATCTTGATG
Source organism: Lepisma saccharinum (assembly GCF_977018435.1). Taxonomy (NCBI): domain Eukaryota; kingdom Metazoa; phylum Arthropoda; class Insecta; order Zygentoma; family Lepismatidae; genus Lepisma; species Lepisma saccharinum. The sequence goes on along the minus strand of NW_028142931.1, from coordinate 1,244,476 downwards.
TCTCCAATCTCTTGTTTTGTACGTTTTTTCCACGTGTCTTGACATCCAATGTATCCCTGCAAAGTTTGGTGAAGATCTGAGTATGTAGTTTTTGACCTTATCTGGAACCTCCCATCTGAAAATTTGAAAATTCCTAAAAAATCCGTGCAAAATCTTGATGACCCCAATCTCTTGTTTTGTACGTTTTTTCCACGTGTCTTGACATCCAATGTATCCATGCAAAGTTTGGTGAAGATCTGAGTATGTCGTTTTTGACCTTATCTGGAACATCTTTTCTGAAAATTTGAAAATTGTTAAAAAATTCGTCCAAAATCTTGATGTCTCCAATCTCTTTTTTGTACGTTTTTTCCACGTGTCTTGACATCCAATGTATCCCTGCAAAGTTTGGTGAAGATCTGAGTATGTAGTTTTTGACCTTATCTGGAACCTCCCATCTGAAAATTTGAAAATTCTTCAAAAATTCGTCGAAAATCTTGATGTCTCCAATCTCTTGTTTTGTACGTTTTTTCCACGTGTCTTGACATCCAATGTATCCCTGCAATGTTTGGTGGAGATCTGAGTATGTAGTTTTTGACCTTATCTGGGACCTCCTATCAGAAAATTTGAAAATTCTTCAAAAATTCGTCCAAAATCTTGATGTCTCCAATCTCTTGTTTTGTACGTTTTTTCCACGTGTCTCGACCTGCAATGTATCCCTGCAAAGTTTGGTGAAGATCTGAGTATGTCGTTTTTGACCTTATCTGGAACATCCTTTCTGAAAATTTGAAAATTCTTAAAAAATTCGTCGAAAATCTTGATGTCTCCAATCTCTTGTTTTGTACGTTTTTTCCACGTGTCTTGACATCCAATGTATCCCTGCAAAGTTTGGTGAAGATCTGAGTATGTAGTTTTTGACCTTATATGGAACCTCCTTTCTGAAAATTTGAAAATTCTCAAAAAATTCGTCCATAATCTTGATGTCTCCAATCTCTTGTTTTGTACGTTTTTTCCACGTGTCTTGACATCCAATGTATCCCTGCAAAGTTTGGTGAAGATCTGAGTATGTAGTTTTTGACCTTATCTGGAACCTCCCATCTGAAAATTTGAAAATTCTTCAAAAATTCGTCGAAAATCTTGATGTCTCCAATCTCTTGCTTTGTACGTTTTTTCCACGTGTCTTGACATCCAATGTATCCCTGCAATGTTTGGTGGAGATCTGAGTATGTAGTTTTTGACCTTATCTGGAACCTCCAGTCTGAAAATTTGAAAATTCTTCAAAAATTCGTCCAAAATCTTGATGTCTCCAATCTCTTGTTTTGTACGTTTTTTCCACGTGTCTCGACCTCCAATGTATCCCTGCAAAGTTAGTGAAGATCTGAGTATGTCGTTTTTGACCTTATCTGGAACATCCTTTCTGAAAATTTGAAAATTCTTAAAAAATTCGTCGAAAATCTTGATGTCTCCAATCTCTTGTTTTGTACGTTTATTCCACGTTTCTTGACATCCAATGTATCCCTGCAAAGTTTGGTGAAGATCTGAGTATGTAGTTTTTGACCTTATATGGAACCTCCTTTCTGAAAATTTGAAAATTCTCAAAAAATTCGTCCATAATCTTGATGTCTCCAATCTCTTGTTTTGTACGTTTTTTCCACGTGTCTTGACATCCAATGTATCCCTGCAAAGTTTGGTGAAGATCTGAGTATGTAGTTTTTGACCTTATATGGAACCTCCTATCTGAAAATTTGAAAATTCTTAAAAAATTCGTCCAAAATCTTGATGTCACCAATCCTATGTTTTGTATGTTTTTTCCACGTGTCTTGACATCCAATGTATCCATGCAAAGTTTGGTGAAGATCTGAGTATGTCGTTTTTGACCTTATCTGGAACCTCCCATCTGAAAATTTGAAAATTCTTAAAAAATTCGTCGAAAATCTTGATGTCTCCGATCTCTTGTTTTGTACGTTTTTTCCACGTGTCTTGACATGCAAAGTATTCCTGCAAGGTTTGGTGAAGATCTGAGTATGTAGTTTTTGACCTCATCTGGAACCTCCTATCTGAAAATTTGAAAATTCTTAAAAAATTCGTCCAAAATTTTGATGACCCCAATCTCTTGTTTTGTACGTTTTTTCCACGTGTCTTGACATCCAATGTATCCCTGCAAAGTTTGGTGAAGATCTGAGTATGTAGTTTTTGACCTTATCTGGAACCTCCTATCTGAAAATTTGAAAATTCTTAAAAAATTCGTCCAAAATCTTGATGTCTCCAATCTCTTGTTTTGTACGTTTTTTCCACGTGTCTTGATATCCAATGTATCCCTGCAAAGTTTGGTGAAGATCTGAGTATGTCGTTTTTGACCTTATCTGGAACATCCTTTCTGAAAATTTGAAAATTGTTAAAAAATTCGTCCAAAATCTTGATGTCTCCAATCTCTTTTTTGTACGTTTTTTCCACGTGTCTTGACATCCAATGTATCCCTGCAAAGTTTGGTGAAGATCTGAGTATGTAGTTTTTGACCTTATCTGGAACCTCCCATCTGAAAATTTGAAAATTCTTAAAAAATTCGACCAAAATCTTGATGTCTCCAATCTTTTGTTTTGTACGTTTTTTCCACGTGTCTTGACACATAATGTATCCATGCAAAGTTTGGTGAAGATCTGAGTATGTAGTTTTTGACCTTATATGGAACCTCCTATCTGAAAATTTGAAAATTCTTAAAAAATTCGTCCAAAATCTTGATGTCTCCAATCTCTTGTTTTGTACGTTTTTTCCACGTGTCTTGACATCCAATGTATCCCTGCAAATTTTGGTGAAGATCTGAGTATGTAGTTTTTGACCTTATCTGGAACCTCCCATCTGAAAATTTGAAAATTCCTAAAAAATCCGTGCAAAATCTTGATGACCCCAATCTCTTGTTTTGTACGTTTTTTCCACGTGTCTTGACATCCAATGTATTCCTGCAATGTTTGGTGAAGATCTGAGTATGTAGTTTTTGACCTTATATGGAACCTCCTATCTGAAAATTTGAAAATTCTTAAAAAATTCGACCAAAATCTTGATGTTCCGAATCCTATGTTTTGTATGTTTTTTCCACGTGTCTTGACATCCAATGTATCCATGCAAAGTTTGGTGAAGATCTGAGTATGTAGTTTTTGACCTTATATTGAACCTCCCATCTGAAAATTTGAAAATTCTTAAAAAATTCGTCCAAAATCTTGATGACCCCAATCTCTTGTTTTGTACGTTTTTTCCACGTGTCTTGACATCCAAAGTATCCCTGCAAAGTTTGGTGAAGATGTGAGTATGTAGTTTTTGACCTTATATGGAACCTCCTTTCTGAAAATTTGAGAATTCTTAAAAAATTCGTCCAAAATCTTGATGTCTCCAATCTCTTGTTTTGTACGTTTTTTCCACGTGTCTTGACATCCAATGTATCCATGCAAAGTTTGGTGAAGATCTGAGTATGTCGTTTTTGACCTTATCTGGAACCTCCCATCTGAAAATTTGAAAATTCTTAAAAAATTCGTCGAAAAACTTGATGTCTCCAATCTCTTGTTTTGTACGTTTTTTCCACGTGTCTTGACATGCAAAGTATCCCTGCAACGTTTGGTGAAGATCTGAGTATGTAGTTTTTGAACTTATCTGGAACCTCCTATCTGAAAATTTGAAAATTCTTCAAAAATTCGTCGAAAATCTTGATGTCTCCAATCTCTTGTTTTGTACGTTTTTTCCACGTGTCTTGACATCCAATGTATTCCTGCAATGTTTGGTGGAGATCTGAGTATGTAGTTTTAGACCTTATCTGGAACCTCCTATCTGAAAATTTGAAAATTCTTCAAAAATTCGTCCAAAATCTTGATGTCTCCAATCTCTTGTTTTGTACGTTTTTTCCACGTGTCTCGACCTCCAATGGATCCCTGCAAAGTTTGGTGAAGATCTGAGTATGTCGTTTTTGACCTTATCTGGAACATCCTTTCTGAAAATTTGAAAATTCTTAAAAAATTCGTCCAAAATCTTGATGTCTCCAATCTCTTGTTTTGTACGTTTTTTCCACGTGTCTTGATATCCAATGTATCCCTGCAAAGTTTGGTGAAGATCTGAGTATGTCGTTTTTGACCTTATATGGAACCTCCTATCTGAAAATTTGAAAATTCTTAAAAAAATCGTCTAAAATCTTGATGTCTCCAATCTCTTTTTTGTACGTTTTTTCCACGTGTCTTGACATCCAATGTATCCCTGCAAAGTTTGGTGAAGATCTGAGTATGTAGTTTTTGACCTTATCTGGAACCTCCCATCTGAAAATTTGAAAATTCTTAAAAAATTCGACCAAAATCTTGATGTCTCCAATCTTTTGTTTTGTACGTTTTTTCCACGTGTCTTGACACATAATGTATCCATGCAAAGTTTGGTGAAGATCTGAGTATGTAGTTTTTGACCTTATATGGAACCTCCTATCTGAAAATTTGAAAATTCTTAAAAAATTCGTCCAAAATCTTGATGTCTCCAATCTCTTGTTTTGTACGTTTTTTCCACGTGTCTTGACATCCAATGTATCCCTGCAAAGTTTGGTGAAGATCTGAGTATGTAGTTTTTGACCTTATCTGGAACCTCCCATCTGAAAATTTGAAAATTCCTAAAAAATCCGTGCAAAATCTTGATGACCCCAATCTCTTGTTTTGTACGTTTTTTCCACGTGTCTTAACATTCAATGTATTCCTGCAATGTTTGGTGAAGATCTGAGTATGTAGTTTTTGACCTTATATGGAACCTCCTATCTGAAAATTTGAAAATTCTTAAAAAATTCGACCAAAATCTTGATGTTCCGAATCCTATGTTTCGTATGTTTTTTCCACGTGTCTTGACATCCAATGTATCCATGCAAAGTTTGGTGAAGATCTGAGTATGTAGTTTTTGACCTTATATTGAACCTCCCATCTGAAAATTTGAAAATTCTTAAAAAATTCGTCCAAAATCTTGATGACCCCAATCTCTTGTTTTGTACGTTTTTTCCACGTGTCTTGACATCCAAAGTATCCCTGCAAAGTTTGGTGAAGATCTGAGTATGTAGTTTTTGACCTTATATGGAACCTCCTTTCTGAAAATTTGAGAATTCTTAAAAAATTCGTCCAAAATCTTGATGTCTCCAATCTCTTGTTTTGTACGTTTTTTCCACGTGTCTTGACATCCAATGTATCCATGCAAAGTTTGGTGAAGATCTGAGTATGTCGTTTTTGACCTTATCTGGAACCTCCCATCTGAAAATTTGAAAATTCTTAAAAAATTCGTCGAAAATCTTGATGTCTCCAATCTTTTGTTTTGTACGTTTTTTCCACGTGTCTTGACATGCAAAGTATCCCTGCAACGTTTGGTGAAGATCTGAGTATGTAGTTTTTGACCTTATCTGGAACTTCCTATCTGAAAATTTGAAAATTCTTAAAAAATTCGTCGAAAATCTTGATGTCTCCAATCTCTTGTTTTGTACGTTTTTTCCACGTGTCTTGATATCCAATGTATCCCTGCAAAGTTTGGTGAAGATCTGAGTATGTCGTTTTTGACCTTATCTGGAACATCCTTTCTGAAAATTTGAAAATTGTTAAAAAATTCGTCCAAAATCTTGATGTCTCCAATCTCTTTTTTGTACGTTTTTTCCACGTGTCTTGACATCCAATGTATCCCTGCAAAGTTTGGTGAAGATCTGAGTATGTAGTTTTTGACCTTATCTGGAACCTCCCATCTGAAAATTTGAAAATTCTTAAAAAATTCGACCAAAATCTTGATGTCTCCAATCTTTTGTTTTGTACGTTTTTTCCACGTGTCCTGACACATAATGTATCCATGCAAAGTTTGGTGAAGATCTGAGTATGTAGTTTTTGACCTTATATGGAACCTCCTATCTGAAAATTTGAAAATTCTTAAAAAATTCGTCCAAAATCTTGATGTCTCCAATCTCTTGTTTTGTACGTTTTTTCCACGTGTCTTGACATCCAATGTATCCCTGCAAAGTTTGGTGAAGATCTGAGTATGTAGTTTTTGACCTTATCTGGAACCTCCCATCTGAAAATTTGAAAATTCCTAAAAAATCCGTGCAAAATCTTGATGACCCCAATCTCTTGTTTTGTACGTTTTTTCCACGTGTCTTGACATCCAATGTATCCATGCAAAGTTTGGTGAAGATCTGAGTATATCGTTTTTGACCTTATCTGGAACCTCCCATCTGAAAATTTGAAAATTCTTAAAAAATTCGTCGAAAATCTTGATGTCTCCAATCTCTTGTTTTGTACGTTTTTTCCACGTGTCTTGACATGCAAAGTATCCCTGCAACGTTTGGTGAAGATCTGAGTATGTAGTTTTTGACCTTATCTGGAACCTCCTATCTGAAAATTTGAAAATTCTTCAAAAATTCGTCGAAAATCTTGATGTCTCCAATCTCTTGTTTTGTATGTTTTTTCCACGTGTCTTGACATCCAATGTATCCCTGCAATGTTTGGTGGAGATCTGAGTATGTAGTTTTTGACCTTATCTGGGACCTCCTATCAGAAAATTTGAAAATTCTTCAAAAATTCGTCCAAAATCTTGATGTCTCCAATCTCTTGTTTTGTACGTTTTTTCCACGTGTCTCGACCTCCAATGTATCCCTGCAAAGTTTGGTGAAGATCTGAGTATGTCGTTTTTGACCTTATCTGGAACATCCTTTCTGAAAATTTGAAAATTCTCAAAAAATTCGTCCATAATCTTGATGTCTCCAATCTCTTGTTTTGTACGTTTTTTCCACGTGTCTTGACATCCAATGTATCCCTGCAAAGTTTGGTGAAGATCTGAGTATGTAGTTTTTGACCTTATCTGGAACCTCCCATCTGAAAATTTGAAAATTCCTAAAAAATCCGTGCAAAATCTTGATGACCCCAATCTCTTGTTTTGTACGTTTTTTCCACGTGTCTTGACATCCAATGTATTCCTGCAATGTTTGGTGAAGATCTGAGTATGTAGTTTTTGACCTTATATGGAACCTCCTATCTGAAAATTTGAAAATTCTTAAAAAATTCGACCAAAATCTTGATGTTCCGAATCCTATGTTTTGTATGTTTTTTCCACGTGTCTTGACATCCAATGTATCCATGCAAAGTTTGGTGAAGATCTGAGTATGTAGTTTTTGACCTTATATTGAACCTCCCATCTGAAAATTTGAAAATTCTTAAAAAATTCGTCCAAAATCTTGATGACCCCAATCTCTTGTTTTGTACGTTTTTTCCACGTGTCTTGACATCCAAAGTATCCCTGCAAAGTTTGGTGAAGATCTGAGTATGTAGTTTTTGACCTTATATTGAACCTCCCATCTGAAAATTTGAAAATTCTTAAAAAAATCGTCCAAAATCTTGATGTCTCCAATCTCTTGTTTTGTACGTTTTTTCCACGTGTCTTGACATCCAATGTATCCATGCAAAGTTTGGTGAAGATCTGAGTATGTCGTTTTTGACCTTATCTGGAACCTCCCATCTGAAAATTTGAAAATTCTTAAAAAATTCGTCGAAAAACTTGATGTCTCCAATCTCTTGTTTTGTACGTTTTTTCAGTAGTGGTATTTATGATACTATAAACTCAAGAAAGTACGAACCCCTCTCCAGCAGATTTGCTATACTTAAATCAAGCTTAACATGCCTACATGAGCTTTTTGCTCTAGTGTGGAACCCTAGTCTAACCCAAGAATTTTGGAAAAATGCCCTCGGGAATTTTTCAGAAAGGAAGAGCTTTTTTCATGCAGATTTGCTATACTTACAAAAGTTGCATCAACCAGATTTTTGTCCATAAACTTGTCAAAAAGTGATATATTTTTGGCTACACCAGAAATTAAGCACATACACATACATACACACACATATTTACTTCCGGTTTAAGTTTAATTGGATACTAGGTTCAATTTGCTTGCTCCGTGACACTCTATTTCTTATATTATATGTTTGCATGTTTCTCCTCTGTGTCAGTGTGTGGAATTCCCGAGACGGTAGTATTGATTTTTGCCTTGACCTCAGCGCCAGTATTTACAGAAATTCCCGAGTATTGCATCATTCAGTATTGTAAGACTGACTGAGGAGAACAGATGTATTGATATAGTACTTCTTATACTTACAGGTTTAAATTCATATTGAACAATATAAAATCTGTTATTTGTTGTAATCCACTCATATTTAGAGTTAAGCTTATATTTGTCCCAGCCTGTTATTCATAACAAGGTCATTGCTATTCAAGATATGCATGTTTGTGCAGGCATTTGCGCTGGGTCAATGTGAATGATTTTCCACTTGTGGGCTATTGGCTTTACAACCTGTCATAAGATTAATATTAATAATATTAATCCATAGAGATTAGATTTGAACCCCAGGAAATTTTATATAAATACCAAAGCCAAAATATTAAGTGTATACACACCTACACACATACACACACACACAAAGCACACAGCTGAACCCAACTGATATTTTTTATTCAGCATAAAGTTTTGAATTGAAACCCAGGAAATTGTATATAATAAACAACAACAAAAATGCCGAATCAAAAATATTGTAATCAGTGCAATAAAAATATATCCAGCTCCAATTGGGCCAAACATCAAAAAATTTGTAATCCAGATAAATACAGAACTCCCACAAAAATTTGCCCCAAATGCAATAGAAAATATAACATGGAATACTTCACGTATAAACATAAAGATACTTGCTCTGCACAGTCATCAACATTGCCCCCTCAACCATCCACATCTGGTCTGAAAAGAAGGCATGAAGCACCTGTTAATGCCAGAGCAGCAAAGCAGCCACGCTATGCACCCATCCGTAGCAGTTTTAACGGCCAATTAAGGGATCACCGGTTTGTATCAGAGCCAAGATGTGGCATTGAGAATTTCTTGAACAGTGTAAATCCTAAAGTGCAGGCAATTCTCAATGCACAAAATGGCTCTTATAAGCTGTTCCTCAAATTGTTTGTACAATATAAGAAGCCAAATGACACAAAATTTACACACCCCCACGTAACAGAAACTGTACCGGTATATTCAAACGCAAATTCAGACAAAATAATAAGCAGATTGATAGATCAATTGAATATCAAACACTCTGAATTTGCAGCAAAAGAATCTGGATGGACCCTATGTGGCTCTCCACACAAGTTATATGTTAATATTTCTGAATTCAGCCCATTAAAAGGCTCCACTTATTTGCCATTACCTGCCAATATCAAAAACAAAAGAGCCGTGGTCAATATAAAAAATACCGACCAGAAATGCTTTTTGTGGTGTATATTAGCTGCTTTGTATCCAGTTTCAAGGAATCCTGAGAGAACAACTTATTACAAACAGCATGAACATGATTTTGACGATGCAATGGAGGGTTTGGAATATCCAATGTCTGTTCAGAATATTGACAAATTTGAAAAAAAAAGCCAGGCACATCGATGGCAAACAATTATCTATTAATGTATTTATTTGTTCCACTGGCAATTGCCCGATAGCACCTCTCAGAATCAGTACAATTGATGATGAATCTGCTATTCCGATTGATCTGCTCTTAATTGAAGGGAATAGCACATATCATTATACTCTGATACATAATCTTGAAGCTTTAGTGAGAACACAACTAGACAAAACTCATAGAATATTCAAGTTGTGCAGAAGATGTTTAACTGTATTTGATGGTCAAAAAATGGTGAAGGGGGTTCCTGAATGTAATGCAGAAATTGCCAAAAACAAGTTAATTGAGCATCTGAAATACTGTGGCAACCATAAACCTGTTCATATGGTGATGCCCAATCCAAGTGAAAATTGCAAATTCAAAAAGTATGAAGCCTCGTTGGAACACCCAGCATATATTGTCTGGGATTCCGAATCAAATCTCAAATCTCTTGCATTCTGCAATCCAGATCCTGAGGAATCTTCAATTACACCATACCAGCAACATGAACCTTCCAGCTTTTGTTATGTGGTTGTACAGGATGGTATTGTTACTAAAGAATATTCATACAAGGGACCAAATGCCATCAAAATATTTGCACATAGAATAGAAAATGAGTGCCGTGACATAGCATATAACATCTTATTAAAATCAAAGCCTATGTTGCCTTTAACAGAGGAACAGATTGAAGATTTCAACAATGCAGAAAAATGCCCGGTATGTGATTGTGAATTTTCAGATACAAATATCAAGGTACATCACCATTCTCATACAGATGGTAAATTCTTAATGGCCCTGTGTAATAGCTGTAATATTAAGATCAAGAGACCAAAATTTATCCCCATATTTTGCCACGGAGCATCCAATTATGATTTTCATCATATGATCAGGTACGAGGGGTTTGAGAAGCAGAATTTAAATATTTTAGCTGAAAATGATGAAAAATATATATCTATTAGCAAGATAATTAAAGTTGATGGTGTTCCTATTCACATAAGATTTCTTGATTCTTACAGAATTTTATCTGCTAGCCTGGCTACACTGGCCACTCAATTATCTGATGATCAATTCAAAATCACACGTGCAATGTTTCCAAATCAGGACTTGAAATTAATTAGGCGGAAGGGTGTATATCCATATGAATATGTTACAGATTTTTCTAAATTTGATGAGTGTTCCCTGCCACCACAAGAAGAGTTTTACAGCAGAATCAGAGGATCTGGAATCACTGATGAAGATTATCACCATGCTCAGTTGATGTGGAACAATTTAAAATGCAAGACATTTGGTGATTATCACATGGCATATTTGAAACTTGATGTGACCCTCTTAGCTGATATAATACAGGCATTCAGAAAATCTTCCATGCAAAATTATAAACTGGACCCAGTGTATTTTTACAGTGCCCCGGGCCTAGCATGGTCTGCAATGTTTTTCAACACCAAAATGCAATTGGATCTGATCCAAGATCAAGATATGTATCTGTTTATGGAGAAATGTATAAGAGGAGGCATGGTGCAATGTTCCCAGAGATATGCCAGAGCAAATAACAAGTATATGCCTGATTATGATCCAGCACGGCCATCAAATTATATACTGTATGTAGATGCAAACAACCTCTATGGTCACGCCATGATGGATAAATTGCCATATGCAGGGCTTGAATGGGTTGAAGATTTTAACATTGAAGATCTTCAGAATTTTGATGACAGTGACTGTGGCCTATTCTTAGAGGTTGATCTGACAATTCCTGATGATTTACACAATAAATTTTCTGATCTGCCCCCAATTCCCGAGGTTCAGTGCTCACCTGGCTCTAAACAGAAGAAACTCATGATGACTCTGGAGCCGAAACAGGGATATGTCATATATTACAAAAACCTCCAGTTCCTGATGCATCATGGTGTTCAAGTGACCAAAGTTGGAAAAGTTTTGAGGTTCAGGCACTCAGAATGGTTGAAACCATACATTGATACAAACACGGAGCTTCGAACATCTGCAAAGAGCCAATTTGATAAGGGCTTGTTTAAATTGATGGTGAATTCAGTGTATGGCAAAACAATTGAAAATGTCAGGAAACATACCGATGTTAAAATAATTACTGACCCCAGCCGGAGCAAAAAATTGGTTGCAAAGCCCAACTTCAATTACAGAAGAATTTATGATGAGCACATGGCACTTTTCAACATGATGAAAACAAAGATTAAGTTTGATAAACCTATTTATGTAGGGGCTGCGATATTGGAATTGTCCAAATTACATATGTTAACATTGTATTATGATGTGCTGAAACCTTTTTATGGTGATCGTGTAAAATTATTGTACATGGACACGGATAGTTTTATTCTTGATATTCAAACAGAAGATGTTTATCAAGATATGTCACAGCCTGAATTGTTTCAATACTTTGATACCAGTGAACATACAAAGATTCAACACCACAACAAAAAGGTGCCTGGCAAGTTAAAAGATGAGACACTTGGTGATGTTATTGTGAAATTTGCTGGGTTAAGTGCCAAGATGTACACCTTTGAAACATGTAGTGGCGCTGTTGCCAAAAAGGCCAAGGGCATTGGCAAAGTAACTGTGGAAAAAGAGCTTGTATTTGAAGATTATAAAAATTGCATCAAATCACAGAGTTCAATTAGAACATCAGAATCCAGAATTCAGAGTGAGGATCACTTGCTGACTTCAAATATTGTAAGAAAAGTGGCCCTGGACCCACATGATGATAAGAGATGCATTTTATCATGTGGCATACATACTTTACCTTGGGGGCATTGCGATTTGAAAAATGGCAAACAATGCCCAAACACAGAGCATGATTTGAAATAAATAAACATGCCTATGAACTTATTTGGGTTCAAAAAACAAGCTATTATGGAGCTGCCGACACCACAACCCTCTTCTGATATGATATCTAAACTGAGTGGCTTGTTAATTATTCATCTGAACAGCATACTTACAGATGTTGATGATGAAACAGGCAAAATATTGTACATATTTAACAATAATTTAAATCATTACCAATTACCTGTAGGTGGTCAATTACAATTTATTACAACCCCTGAGGGTGATGTCAAGATTTCAGTAGGGAGAAATATTTATAGAATTAAGCACTCAAACATGATTTCTGGCACTGTATATACTGTTTCTGCTGGTGACTGCTTATATATTGAGGTCCCTGGATCTTATGACAAGCTTATACCCTTTTTTATAGAATTAAGAATTAGATATTCAATAATAAATAACCAATAAATCAAAATGCCTAATGATATATTTGGCCATACAAGGCATGAAGATCACAGTGATGAGATTCTGATGCTTGATGTCAGAGTCAAGAAATTAAGAAGTGATTTGCAAGCTTTACAAACCACACTCAATGCCAGTCTTCAATTAGAAATTACAAATTTACAATCACAATGCATGGACCCTCTTCTTAAAATTGATTCTGAACTTAAATTATTGCTTCAGAAATATACTGATCTGGCAACATTAGATAATTTTCAAAGTTTAGAAGAAGCTGTAGCAGCTCTTCAAGCCAAATTTAAGACCCAGACCACCAACTCCGAGCAATTGAAACAGCAATTGGAAGAGCAGATAAATAATGTCCAGGCACAGCTCCAAACAATTGTCAAAAGCATAAAATCACAAGAAGATTTTGATCTAGTGATTTCCACTCTAAAAGAACAGATTCAATCACTCCAGATACCTAACCTGGATCCTCTGAACAATGCCATAGCCGAGGTTAAAGATAAAATTGAGACACTTGAAAATTTTATGAACAACTTGCCATCTTCTGATGCTTTGAATGCAATAACTCGGAGTGTTGCAAACATCAAGCTGCAACTTGAAACATATGAAGATTTTGGAAAAATTCAAAGTACCATAACCCATCTTGAAGGTATCATAGCAGCAGTGCAAAGTGATTTGGCAAATGTACAAGAATCCCGATTGCCTGGAATTGTAGATACACTTGTCAGTGTCCAGCACCAAATCACAAAGCTTGAAAACCTCAACACCGAATCTGAACTATCTCATTTTCATCACTTGATCGATGATATCCAAACAAAGCTTGAAATTTTACAACAATCCACACCCTCTCAGGCAGATATAGCCCTGCTCCAAAATGCTATGCAAAATGTGGCTGATGCATCTGAATTAAACAATGTGAAATTGGCACTTGAATCTTTGCAAAATACAGTATCAAATCTTCCCACATCACAGGAACTTAAAAATATTAAGAGAGCTGTGAATAGGATATTGAAATCAGAAGATATCAAGAATATCCAGACAGAGATCAAACAACTTACTCAGACAGTGGCCACTCTTCCAACCAATCAACATATTAATGAACTGCATGCCCTGTTTGAGGATATCAGAAGACAGGTCCATGATCTTACTGCTCAAAATTCAAAATTGGCAGTTGTTGAAAATTTGCAACAAATTGTAGCTAATATCAAGCAACAGCTAGGGACCATGGAATCCAATCAAGCAAATGCTCTGTCTGTTTTTGCCACCCCGCTACAAGAGATTGTGCAACAATACAAGAGACTTGCTGTGGACATAAAAATAAAGCCAGGCCATGATGATGTTGTTAGGACCATCAATGAGCATCTTGAATCTGTAACAAGCAGATTGCTTACAGCAGAAAAAGAAATAACAGGCATAATCGAGAATCCAAAACATACAGTAATTCTTGAATTGTACAGCATCCCCAACAAAGAATATGATTCACCATTTACACCAGGTGGCAAAATATATATGCTGTCCCCTGCACAATTTTATTACCAGTTTTTTGTTGGAGGCACATTGAGACCAATCAAGATCAAATATTGGCATCAGCCACAGGCACACCACTACCCCACCTTATCAATAACAAATGCTGACAACAAAGTAAAAATCACCAGTGTAGAATTAGAGGATTTTACAGACCCCGATACATTAGAAACAGCCTATACTGAAGATGATGGCACTCTGGAATTTAAAATACAAATAGGGGACAAATTATATTTAGAAAATCCTGCAGTATCAGCTGCTGAACACCCCATAGTTGCAATATTCTTGTTTACATATTATGTCTAGACAAATTATTGTTGATGAATTACACAGACAAGCCAGACATAATTATAAGAGACTGCCAGTAGTCACAAAAGGCATAGATGATTTATGGCAGAGCGACTTGATTGAATTGGCAAGTGGGCAGTTGAAAAACTTAGACAAAATCAACAAGGGCTACAAGTATCTACTCACTGTCATAGACACATTTTCAAAATTTGCCTGGGCCGTGCCACTCAAATCCAAGACTGGAAAATGTGTTACAGAAGCCCTCAGGACAATCATCAATCATTCAGGAAGATCACCGCGCTATTTGCAAACAGATAACGGCAAAGAATTTTATAATTCTGTGTTTCAACAATTTATTAAAAGTCAGGCAATAAAACATTATTCGAGTTACAGTGATCTCAAGGCCTCAATTGTAGAGAGATTCAACAGAACCTTAAAAAATCTTATGTATAAACAATTTACCCTCCAAGGTAATTATAAATGGGTTAATATTCTTCCAGAACTTCTACATAAATATAACAACTCGGTCCATTCCACAATCAACATGAAACCTTCTGAAGTAACTTCATCTGATGAGCAAAAATTGATCAGGACTGTTTATTATCCTAGATACCAGCCAACAACAAGAAGGGCCAAATACAGGGTGGGCGATCAAGTAAGAATCAGCAAATATAAGCACTTATTCAAAAGAGGCTTTACGAGAAACTGGAGCACCGAATTATTTACAGTGGTTCAAGTTAAACCCGGGATTCTTAACACATATATAATAAAAGATCACCGAGGAGAAATTCTCAAAGGCAGGTTCTATGAACAAGAGCTCAGCAAAACTAAACAGCCTGACACATATCTCATAGAAAAAATCATCCGCAGAAAAGGCAACAAGTTATTTGTCAAATGGCTGGGTCATCCGGAAAACAGCTGGATCGATGCAGACAAAGTGATAATATGAGCGCCTGGGATGTTATAAAAAGGCTGCCAGAACCTGAACAGCAGAATAAGATAAATGGAGTGCTGCTGCCTGAAAATATTAGATGTCTTATTGTTGGGCCATCTGCTTGTGGTAAAACTACACTAATGGTTGATAATTTTTTATTGGCACCCAACTGGTTAGACTGGAAAAATAGGCACTTGTATGTCTTCTCTAAGAGCTTGGAACAATTAAAATATCAGCAGCTGATGAAGCTATATGATGGATTGGATATAGCCACATTTGAACCAGATGTTAAGCCACTTGATGAATGTCTCGATAATTCTGTTGTTGTGTTTGATGACATTATACTGGATAATCAAAACAAGGTTAGAAATTTCTTTACACAGGACCGGCACAAAAACATTGACTGCTTCTACCTGGCACAGACTTTTTCTAAAATTCCGAAGCAACTGATCCGAGACAACAGCAATTTTATATGTGTGTTTCATCAAGATCATACCAACCTCAAACACATACATGATGAATATGTAGGTGGGGACTTGAGCTACAATGATTTTTCCAAGTTTTGCAGCAAGTGCTGGAACCAGGATAGTTATGGGTTTGTCACAATTGATATGACAAGAACACCCAATAGTGGCAAATACAGAAATAAAATCAACGATTTTCTAGACGTTGAGACATATATAAATAACCATGAAACGACCAGTCATTGATGATCTTAAGTTAAGAGATTATCTTGTAAAAAGATTTAAGGGATGGAAATCAGAGAACCGTGGAATTTATGAAAAACACAAACAAACAGAACAGCCTGTCATTGATGCTATTAATAATTTAGGTAAGAATATCAAAACTGTTACAGAGCAAAATCAAGATTTGATCACAGAGCTTGTGCCTGTAGCTGCAAGGAACATATTAGATTATCCATTCACCCCACTTTCCAGTATTCATACACCTAGTCCTGTTGCTCCTAGAAGAATTGAAGCTACTCTGGATCCTATTGAATTGGGTCTTCTTGCTCAAAAATATTTAACCACACCTAAAGACAACAAAGATGAGGTGTTTGGCTTATATGCCGACACAGAGCTTGATGGCAGCATTATTCATAGAATCGGTAATTTCAGAGTAACTTTTATGGGGGATGATATCATTGTTTATTCAGAATCTCGTCTCGGAGAAAAAGGTGCTTTTGTTAAGTACCCCGGCACACCTGGATTGTGGGAACTGATGACTAGGAAAAGGCCTGGCAGCTATACAGATCAAGATTATGAACATTACAAAGAAATATTAATAAAATCAGATGCTCTGTACCAGAACAATGATCCCACACAAAAAAGAGTCAAGTCGAGCAGTGGAGCAAAATACAATAATTTAATCAAGCCCATATGGTCACAGATCAAGACAGGTAGTGGGATCAAACAATACAACACCCTGCCCAAAGAATTTGTGTGGGTTGATGATGTCAGGAAGCTTGTGGATAGGTTGCTGGTGATAGCCGGGGAGGAAAATGCTGGCAACCACAATTTTTACAATGAAAAGGTTGGAATTATGGACATGATAAGCACAAAATTGTCTAATTTTATAGTGAATGACCCTAAAGGGATTGGATATCTCATAAAAATTATTAATACTCTACCACCTAAATTTTGGAATGTTTCTGAGGGTCGGGGCCTTGTTAATGACATTATAAACAAGCTGCCATTTGAACTACACATTCCAGGCTATCAGTATTGTGGTCCCGGTACAAAATTGGACCATAGATTAAACAGAGGGGACCCTGGTGTAAATCCCCTAGATGCTGCTTGTAGAGACCATGACATAGCATACAACACACATACTGATCTTGGCAAGAGACATGTTGCAGACAAGAAATTAGAAGAGGCTGCATTTGGTAGATTTGTAAGCAAAGATGCTTCTTTGAGTGAAAAAATAGCAGCATTGGGAACCACCATAGCTATGAGCACCAAACAAAAACTGGGGTGGGGGTTGTGAACATGTATATAATAAACATAGGATGAAGGCCAAGGGTGTTATGTATCAAATACCTTATGCAGGTCTCAAATCTCTTAAAACTATTGACAGTCTTTTAACCAAAAAGCAGCGAAAGAAAAAAAGCTCTTGTATTGCCAAGGGACATGGTATGAAATTGTTGCTTAGTACCCCCCAATTAAAAAAATTACAGCAATCAAGAAAAAAATCACATGTAGGGGGTTTCATATTTACCATCCCTGCCATCTTAGCTGCTCTCGGGGCTGTTGGGAGCTTGGCTGGGGGATCAGCTGCCATAGCAAAAACAGTAATAGATGCCAAGAAGAATAAGGCAGAATTAGATGAGCAGAGGCGCCATAACCTGGCCATGGAGAAACAAGGCAAAGGTGTTAAAAGAGCCATGAATAAGTTTAAAAAAAACAAGAACCGCTTACAAACCAAGATATTGAAGCTTTAATCAAGCCACTGGGCATCAAACATTTTAGAGGTGTGTACATGTCTGATTCTTTACCAGAACAACCACTCAACAAAGAGTGTGGCATTGTTAATTTGGATGAGTACAAAAATCAGGGCACTCACTGGATCTGTTATCTTAAATATTTAAACAATGAGGCATTTGTGTTTGATTCATTTGGAGGTGTTCCACCTGAAAATTTAGTAAAATATCTAAAATCACCTAATCTTTATTACAATAATGCCCGTGTTCAAAACTTCAAAGATGTTAATTGCGGACATCTGTGTTTATCTGTTCTCAGATACATGTCTCAAATAAATAAACCATCAATTGAAAATTTTCAAAAAGCCTTGTGGTATCTGAAACATCATGGGGGTATTCCATCTCACCAGCCAAAATTCAATATTGAAACTCAAATTGCATGATGACATAGTATATCCCAAAACAATAGCTCTCAGAGCATTTTACGGCATGTACCTGATCCCAAATATTACACACCACAACAATACAATTGCAGTAGGGGATCAAAAAATTGTCATAACTCCAGGGCAATATAATCTGTCCACTCTAAATGCTCAATTACCCAGAGGTGTAGTGTTAACTCAAAATTCTGTCACTCACAGAGTAGAGATTGTATCTGCCACAGAAACAGTGGATCTGGGTACTATAGGAGAGCTGTTAGGATTTGAGAACAACACAAAACTTGAACCGGCCATCAAACACACTGCTATGAATATACCTAAATTCTTGGCCATAGAGACTCTGAATATTCACTGTAATGTGGCCGAGGGTATGATCACCAAATCAAATGGCATAGGTACTCACAAACAAACTGGCATCATTGCAACATTCAAACCTAATTCCGAATTCATGGAGCCCATCATCTACAATCCATCCCCAACATTATATTTTCCTGTGTGCCATAATAGAATAGATTACATTGAATTGATGGTCACTAATGAAAAAGAAGAATTAGTTGATTTTGCTGGAGCCACAACAACTGCTATCATAGAAATTAACATTTAAATAAAAATACATACAATGGAAAATATTGAGAGTTATGAGCTACAATCATTCCCTCCAAACAGGAGGACATTTGCAAATTTAAATCAACCCAACACAGAAATAGAGGTTGATCTTGATGTAGGGGACGGATTTATACACCCTCACAGAGCAGATCTATACATCAAATTTGATGTTGTAAAGCTCGATGGAACAGATTATCCGGCAAATTCAAACATAAGATTGGTGGACAATTTTGTGCCGCATCTGTTCTCTGAAATTGAGATCAGAAAGCATGGCGTTGTTATAAACAGAGTGGATTATCCAGGCATTACCTCCACAGCTTTGGCTACATTAAAATTATCCAAAACCGAGGCTTCATACTACAGAATCGGTGGATTTGAAGCTGGTGATAAGATATTATCCAAGAGCCACACTGTGCTGTTCCCTATGCGCCTGTTGCCAGGATTCTTCTCGGATTACAAAGAAATTATGTGGAAGGGTGGGTTAAGAATTACATTTAGAAGAGCTGCCAATGATAACAATGCTTTGATGAGGTACAGTGCGATAAACCCTACAGGGGAAGCTCTGCCTAATACCCTACCTGATGAGGGCAAATGCATTATTCAGACTATGGAGTTAAGAATCCCGGTTGTTGAATATGAGGCCGGCTATGCTCTTAAATACAAAGCTGATATCCTAAAAAATCCGCAAATTCCTCTGCAATTTTACACATATCAATGCGTACAGAAGGTTGCCACTGGTACTTATTATGAATTTGATGCCACAAATTCATTCTCCAGTATTCAATTTGACATGCCTGATTTTGTGGTGGTACTGTTTCAGACTGGGAGACACAATAATCAGGAAAAAAATTCAAGCAAATTTGATAACTGCAACATCAAGAACATATATCTTAAAAATGGCAGAAATGAGGTTTTTCCTAGAGAAAATTACAATTTAGACATGTCCAAGGGTGATTTTCTCAAATTATATGAAGCTTTTTCGGCTTTCAAGCGTGTCACTACAGGCAATACGGATATGTATTACTCACCAGATGAATTCAAGACACGGAGACCCATGTTTGTAATTAACACTTCGAAAAGGAAACAGGTTGTGGTGAATGATAGAACAAACATTAAAATTATCTGTGAATTCCACGAGGCTTTACCAGATGACACCATATGCAGTGTCATTCTCATAGGTGAAAAATCATATGTTTATGATGTAAGAAATGAGCGGGTCACGGAGCAGTTCTAGAAGCACGATTCAAACACAGAAGCCCTTTGGATATAAAACAATACTTTACCGTCAGTTACCTACCCATTTTATAGCACCTCTGCTCGTGGCAGATACCTACCCAAGTAACACAGCCAAAAGCCTAAAATACAGAAATATTGCAATAATTATTCTGTAAGTTACAGACTTGTGTGCAACAAGACCAAACCTTTGCATGACAATATCCATGAAGACATTTCCTCAATATGATGGAATGGTCCCTGAAAGGGGGGCACAATACAGATAAGAATTTCTTTTTGAGTTCCATGACAAATGACATGTAATTTTCCTCGGAAAAGGCACAGTGTAGGTACTATCAACAGATATAATCACTCATGCATTTACTAATGTCTCTTTGATGATGAATAACTCTCTGAAAAGACACAATAAAGATTATATCTATTGGCATTAATTTCCCGGGCAAGCATGATTAATTGTTGGCAGAAACATGGGACTGATCAAAAGATTGGAAAGAACATGGAATGTTTACTTGACCTCCATTCTATTGTATCGATCAGGCAGTTTTGCCCGTATTGTTGAGCTGATATTTTACCCAGATAACAAAACTCTGGTGATTCTTAATAGAGAATAATTTTGCTCTGTTATACAACATTTTTACTAAATTTAAGATCTGGGGGCTATCAACAAAACAAAATTATTCTCAAAATCTCACATATGGAATGCCACATCTATCAGGACTCGAACCCAGAGCCCCTTGTTTACAAAACTACAATATTAACATTTTGCCATCAGATTTTATGAGGACTCAAACCCGAACCTTTTGATTACAAGACAATAAAAACTATGCACCACACTCCACTCGGTCTCAGAACCCAACAGATATCAATTCAAGATTCCTGGGATTTTGACAGAAAAACATACTATAAGCAATAAGATGATAAGAGAACTTGCCATTGTTGTAAGTATAGCAAATCTGCATGAAAAAAGCTCTTCCTTTCTGAAAAATACCCGAGGGCATTTTTCCAAAATTCTTGGGTTAGACTAGGGTTCCACACTAGAGCAAAAAGCTCATGTAGGCATGTTAAGCTTGATTTAAGTATAGCAAATCTGCTGGAGAGGGGTTCGTACTTTCTTGAGTTTATAGTATCATAAATGAAGTGGACCGGAAGTAGACCGGAAGTGGACCGGAAGTGGACCGGAAGTGGACCGGAAGTAAACCGGAAGTGGACCGGAAGTGGACCGGAAGTAGACCGGAAGTGGACCGGAAGTGGATATGTGTGGGTGGGTGTGGGTGGGTGTGGGTATCTGAGGGGCTTCGTACTTTCTGAGAGGGGTTCGTACTTTCTGAGAGATTCCCGAGGGCATTTTTTACAAAAATCTTGAATTATGCAGAGTTCCACACTTGAGCAAAAAGCTCATGTAGGCATGTTGAGCTTGATTTAAGTATAGCAAATCTGCTGGAGAGGGGCTCGTACTTTCTTGAGTTTATAGTATCATAAATACCACTACTTTTTTCCACGTGTCTTGACATGCAAAGTATCCCTGCAACGTTTGGTGAAGATCTGAGTATGTAGTTTTTGACCTTATCTGGAACCTCCTATCTGAAAATTTGAAAATTCTTCAAAAATTCGTCGAAAATCTTGATGTCTCCAATCTCTTGTTTTGTACGTTTTTTCCACGTGTCTTGACATCCAATGTATTCTTGCAATGTTTGGTGGAGATCTGAGTATGTAGTTTTAGACCTTATCTGGAACCTCCTATCTGAAAATTTGAAAATTCTTCAAAAATTCGTCCAAAATCTTGATGTCTCCAATCTCTTGTTTTGTACGTTTTTTCCACGTGTCTCGACCTCCAATGGATCCCTGCAAAGTTTGGTGAAGATCTGAGTATGTCGTTTTTGACCTTATCTGGAACATCCTTTCTGAAAATTTGAAAATTCTTAAAAAATTCGTCCAAAATCTTGATGTCTCCAATCTCTTGTTTTGTACGTTTTTTCCACGTGTCTTGATATCCAATGTATCCCTGCAAAGTTTGGTGAAGATCTGAGTATGTCGTTTTTGACCTTATATGGAACCTCCTATCTGAAAATTTGAAAATTCTTAAAAAATTCGTCCAAAATCTTGATGTCTCCAATCTCTTTTTTGTACGTTTTTTCCACGTGTCTTGACATCCAATGTATCCCTGCAAAGTTTGGTGAAGATCTGAGTATGTAGTTTTTGACCTTATCTGGAACCTCCCATCTGAAAATTTGAAAATTCTTAAAAAATTCGACCAAAATCTTGATGTCTCCAATCTTTTGTTTTGTACGTTTTTTCCACGTGTCTTGACACATAATGTATCCATGCAAAGTTTGGTGAAGATCTGAGTATGTAGTTTTTGACCTTATATGGAACCTCCTATCTGAAAATTTGAAAATTCTTAAAAAATTCGTCCAAAATCTTGATGTCTCCAATCTCTTGTTTTGTACGTTTTTTCCACGTGTCTTGACATCCAATGTATCCCTGCAAAGTTTGGTGAAGATCTGAGTATGTAGTTTTTGACCTTATCTGGAACCTCCCATCTGAAAATTTGAAAATTCCTAAAAAATCCGTGCAAAATCTTGATGACCCCAATCTCTTGTTTTGTACGTTTTTTCCACGTGTCTTGACATCCAATGTATTCCTGCAATGTTTGGTGAAGATCTGAGTATGTAGTTTTTGACCTTATATGGAACCTCCTATCTGAAAATTTGAAAATTCTTAAAAAATTCGACCAAAATCTTGATGTTCCGAATCCTATGTTTTGTATGTTTTTTCCACGTGTCTTGACATCCAATGTATCCATGCAAAGTTTGGTGAAGATCTGAGTATGTAGTTTTTGACCTTATATTGAACCTCCCATCTGAAAATTTGAAAATTCTTAAAAAATTCGTCCAAAATCTTGATGACCCCAATCTCTTGTTTTGTACGTTTTTTCCACGTGTCTTGACATCCAAAGTATCCCTGCAAAGTTTGGTGAAGATCTGAGTATGTAGTTTTTGACCTTATATGGAACCTCCTTTCTGAAAATTTGAGAATTCTTAAAAAATTCGTCCAAAATCTTGATGTCTCCAATCTCTTGTTTTGTACGTTTTTTCCACGTGTCTTGACATCCAATGTATCCATGCAAAGTTTGGTGAAGATCTGAGTATGTCGTTTTTGACCTTATCTGGAACCTCCCATCTGAAAATTTGAAAATTCTTAAAAAATTCGTCGAAAATCTTGATGTCTCCAATCTTTTGTTTTGTACGTTTTTTCCACGTGTCTTGACATGCAAAGTATCCCTGCAACGTTTGGTGAAGATCTGAGTATGTAGTTTTTGACCTTATCTGGAACCTCCTATCTGAAAATTTGAAAATTCTTAAAAAAATCGTCGAAAATCTTGATGTCTCCAATCTCTTGTTTTGTACGTTTTTTCCACGTGTCTTGATATCCAATGTATCCCTGCAAAGTTTGGTGAAGATCTGAGTATGTCGTTTTTGACCTTATCTGGAACATCCTTTCTGAAAATTTGAAAATTGTTAAAAAATTCGTCCAAAATCTTGATGTCTCCAATCTCTTTTTTGTACGTTTTTTCCACGTGTCTTGACATCCAATGTATCCCTGCAAAGTTTGGTGAAGATCTGAGTATGTAGTTTTTGACCTTATCTGGAACCTCCCATCTGAAAATTTGAAAATTCTTAAAAAATTCGACCAAAATCTTGATGTCTCCAATCTTTTGTTTTGTACGTTTTTTCCACGTGTCTTGACACATAATGTATCCATGCAAAGTTTGGTGAAGATCTGAGTATGTAGTTTTTGACCTTATATGGAACCTCCTATCTGAAAATTTGAAAATTCTTAAAAAATTCGTCCAAAATCTTGATGTCTCCAATCTCTTGTTTTGTACGTTTTTTCCACGTGTCTTGACATCCAATGTATCCCTGCAAAGTTTGGTGAAGATCTGAGTATGTAGTTTTTGACCTTATCTGGAACCTCCCATCTGAAAATTTGAAAATTCCTAAAAAATCCGTGCAAAATCTTGATGACCCCAATCTCTTGTTTTGTACGTTTTTTCCACGTGTCTTGACATCCAATGTATCCATGCAAAGTTTGGTGAAGATCTGAGTATGTCGTTTTTGACCTTATCTGGAACCTCCCATCTGAAAATTTGAAAATTCTTAAAAAATTCGTCGAAAATCTTGATGTCTCCAATCTCTTGTTTTGTACGTTTTTTCCACGTGTCTTGACATGCAAAGTATCCCTGCAACGTTTGGTGAAGATCTGAGTATGTAGTTTTTGACCTTATCTGGAACCTCCTATCTGAAAATTTGAAAATTCTTCAAAAATTCGTCGAAAATCTTGATGTCTCCAATCTCTTGTTTTGTACGTTTTTTCCACGTGTCTTGACATCCAATGTATCCCTGCAATGTTTGGTGGAGATCTGAGTATGTAGTTTTTGACCTTATCTGGGACCTCCTATCAGAAAATTTGAAAATTCTTCAAAAATTCGTCCAAAATCTTGATGTCTCCAATCTCTTGTTTTGTACGTTTTTTCCACGTGTCTCGACCTCCAATGTATTCCTGCAAAGTTTGGTGAAGATCTGAGTATGTCGTTTTTGACCTTATCTGGAACATCCTTTCTGAAAATTTGAAAATTCTTAAAAAATTCGTCGAAAATCTTGATGTCTCCAATCTCTTGTTTTGTACGTTTTTTCCACGTGTCTTGACATCCAATGTATCCCTGCAAAGTTTGGTGAAGATCTGAGTATGTAGTTTTTGACCTTATATGGAACCTCCTTTCTGAAAATTTGAAAATTCTCAAAAAATTCGTCCATAATCTTGATGTCTCCAATCTCTTGTTTTGTACGTTTTTTCCACGTGTCTTGACATCCAATGTATCCCTGCAAAGTTTGGTGAAGATCTGAGTATGTAGTTTTTGACCTTATCTGGAACCTCCCATCTGAAAATTTGAAAATTCTTAAAAAATTCGACCAAAATCTTGATGTCTCCAATCTTTTGTTTTGTACGTTTTTTCCACGTGTCTTGACACATAATGTATCCATGCAAAGTTTGGTGAAGATCTGAGTATGTAGTTTTTGACCTTATATGGAACCTCCTATCTGAAAATTTGAAAATTCTTAAAAAATTCGTCCAAAATCTTGATGTCTCCAATCTCTTGTTTTGTACGTTTTTTCCACGTGTCTTGACATCCAATGTATCCCTGCAAAGTTTGGTGAAGATCTGAGTATGTAGTTTTTGACCTTATCTGGAACCTCCCATCTGAAAATTTGAAAATTCCTAAAAAATCCGTGCAAAATCTTGATGACCCCAATCTCTTGTTTTGTACGTTTTTTCCACGTGTCTTGACATCCAATGTATTCCTGCAATGTTTGGTGAAGATCTGAGTATGTAGTTTTTGACCTTATATGGAACCTCCTATCTGAAAATTTGAAAATTCTTAAAAAATTCGACCAAAATCTTGATGTTCCGAATCCTATGTTTTGTATGTTTTTTCCACGTGTCTTAACATCCAATGTATCCATGCAAAGTTTGGTGAAGATCTGAGTATGTAGTTTTTGACCTTATATTGAACCTCCCATCTGAAAATTTGAAAATTCTTAAAAAATTCGTCCAAAATCTTGATGACCCCAATCTCTTGTTTTGTACGTTTTTTCCACGTGTCTTGACATCCAAAGTATCCCTGCAAAGTTTGGTGAAGATCTGAGTATGTAGTTTTTGACCTTATATTGAACCTCCCATCTGAAAATTTGAAAATTCTTAAAAAATTCGTCCAAAATCTAGATGTCTCCAATCTCTTGTTTTGTACGTTTTTTCCACGTGTCTTGACATCCAATGTATCCATGCAAAGTTTGGTGAAGATCTGAGTATGTCGTTTTTGACCTTATCTGGAACCTCCCATCTGAAAATTTGAAAATTCTTAAAAAATTCGTCGAAAATCTTGATGTCTCCAATCTTTTGTTTTGTACGTTTTTTCCACGTGTCTTGACATGCAAAGTATCCCTGCAACGTTTGGTGAAGATCTGAGTATGTAGTTTTTGACCTTATCTGGAACCTCCTATCTGAAAATTTGAAAATTCTTCAAAAATTCGTCGAAAATCTTGATGTCTCCAATCTCTTGTTTTGTACGTTTTTTCCACGTGTCTTGACATCCAATGTATTCCTGCAATGTTTGGTGGAGATCTGAGTATGTAGTTTTAGACCTTATCTGGAACCTCCTATCTGAAAATTTGAAAATTCTTCAAAAATTCGTCCAAAATCTTGATGTCTCCAATCTCTTGTTTTGTACGTTTTTTCCACGTGTCTCGACCTCCAATGGATCCCTGCAAAGTTTGGTGAAGATCTGAGTATGTCGTTTTTGACCTTATCTGGAACATCCTTTCTGAAAATTTGAAAATTCTTAAAAAATTCGTCGAAAATCTTGATGTCTCCAATCTCTTGTTTTGTACGTTTTTTCCACGTGTCTTGACATCCAATGTATCCCTGCAAAGTTTGGTGAAGATCTGAGTATGTAGTTTTTGACCTTATATGGAACCTCCTATCTGAAAATTTGAAAATTCTTAAAAAATTCGTCCAAAATCTTGATGTCTCCAATCTCTTGTTTTGTACGTTTTTTCCACGTGTCTCGACCTCCAATGGATCCCTGCAAAGTTTGGTGAAGATCTGAGTATGTCGTTTTTGACCTTATCTGGAACCTCCCATCTGAAAATTTGAAAATTCTTAAAAAATTCGTCGAAAATCTTGATGTCTCCGATCTCTTGTTTTGTACGTTTTTTCCACGTGTCTTGACATGCAAAGTATTCCTGCAAAGTTTGGTGAAGATCTGAGTATGTAGTTTTTGACCTCATCTGTAACCTCCTATCTGAAAATTTGAAAATTCTTAAAAAATCCGTGCAAAATCTTGATGACCCCAATCTCTTGTTTTGTACGTTTTTTCCACGTGTCTTGACATCCAATGTATTCCTGCAATGTTTGGTGAAGATCTGAGTATGTAGTTTTTGACCTTATATGGAACCTCCTATCTGAAAATTTGAAAATTCTTAAAAAATTCGACCAAAATCTTGATGTTCCGGATCCTATGTTTTGTATGTTTTTTCCACGTGTCTTGACATCCAATGTATCCATGCAAAGTTTGGTGAAGATCTGAGTATGTAGTTTTTGACCTTATATTGAACCTCCCATCTGAAAATTTGAAAATTCTTAAAAAATTCGTCCAAAATCTTGATGACCCCAATCTCTTGTTTTGTACGTTTTTTCCACGTGTCTTGACATCCAAAGTATCCCTGCAAAGTTTGGTGAAGATCTGAGTATGTAGTTTTTGACCTTATATGGAACCTCCTTTCTGAAAATTTGAGAATTCTTAAAAAATTCGTCCAAAATCTTGATGTCTCCAATCTCTTGTTTTGTACGTTTTTTCCACGTGTCTTGACATCCAATGTATCCATGCAAAGTTTGGTGAAGATCTGAGTATGTCGTTTTTGACCTTATCTGGAACATCCTTTCTGAAAATTTGAAAATTGTTAAAAAATTCGTCCAAAATCTTGATGTCTCCAATCTCTTTTTTGTACGTTTTTTCCACGTGTCTTGACATCCAATGTATCCCTGCAAAGTTTGGTGAAGATCTGAGTATGTAGTTTTTGACCTTATCTGGAACCTCCCACTTGAAAATTTGAAAATTCTTAAAAAATTCGACCAAAATCTTGATGTCTCCAATCTTTTGTTTTGTACGTTTTTTCCACGTGTCTTGACACATAATGTATCCATGCAAAGTTTGGTGAAGATCTGAGTATGTAGTTTTTGACCTTATATGGAACCTCCTATCTGAAAATTTGAAAATTCTTAAAAAATTCGTCCAAAATCTTGATGTCTCCAATCTCTTGTTTTGTACGTTTTTTCCACGTGTCTTGACATCCAATGTATCCCTGCAAAGTTTGGTGAAGATCTGAGTATGTAGTTTTTGACCTTATCTGGAACCTCCCATCTGAAAATTTGAAAATTCCTAAAAAATCCGTGCAAAATCTTGATGACCCCAATCTCTTGTTTTGTACGTTTTTTCCACGTGTCTTGACATCCAATGTATTCCTGCAATGTTTGGTGAAGATCTGAGTATGTAGTTTTTGGCCTTATATGGAACCTCCTATCTGAAAATTTGAAAATTCTTAAAAAATTCGACCAAAATCTTGATGTTCCGAATCCTATGTTTTGTATGTTTTTTCCACGTGTCTTGACATCCAATGTATCCATGCAAAGTTTGGTGAAGATCTGAGTATGTAGTTTTTGACCTTATATTGAACCTCCCATCTGAAAATTTGAAAATTCTTAAAAAATTCGTCCAAAATCTTGATGACCCCAATCTCTTGTTTTGTACGTTTTTTCCACGTGTCTTGACATCCAAAGTATCCCTGCAAAGTTTGGTGAAGATCTGAGTATGTAGTTTTTGACCTTATATTGAACCTCCCATCTGAAAATTTGAAAATTCTTAAAAAATTCGTCCAAAATCTTGATGTCTCCAATCTCTTGTTTTGTACGTTTTTTCCACGTGTCTTGACATCCAATGTATCCATGCAAAGTTTGGTGAAGATCTGAGTATGTCGTTTTTGACCTTATCTGGAACCTCCCATCTGAAAATTTGAAAATTCTTAAAAAATTCGTCGAAAATCTTGATGTCTCCAATCTCTTGTTTTGTACGTTTTTTCCACGTGTCTTGACATGCAAAGTATCCCTGCAA
This sequence comes from Lepisma saccharinum, assembly GCF_977018435.1. Classification (NCBI taxonomy): domain Eukaryota; kingdom Metazoa; phylum Arthropoda; class Insecta; order Zygentoma; family Lepismatidae; genus Lepisma; species Lepisma saccharinum. The sequence continues at coordinate 1,215,639 of NW_028142931.1, read as the reverse complement.
CGTTTGGTGAAGATCTGAGTATGTCGTTTTTGACCTTATCTGGAACCTCCCATCTGAAAATTTGAAAATTCTTCAAAAATTCGTCCAAAATCTTGATGTCTCCAATCTCTTGTTTTGTACGTTTTTTCCACGTGTCTCGACCTCCAATGGATCCCTGCAAAGTTTGGTGAAGATCTGAGTATGTCGTTTTTGACCTTATCTGGAACATCCTTTCTGAAAATTTGAAAATTCTTAAAAAATTCGTCCAAAATCTTGATGTCTCCAATCTCTTGTTTTGTACGTTTTTTCCACGTGTCTTGACATCCAATGTATCCCTGCAAAGTTTGGTGAAGATCTGAGTATGTAGTTTTTGACCTTATATGGAACCTCCTATCTGAAAATTTGAAAATTCTTAAAAAATTCGTCCAAAATCTTGATGACCCCAATCTCTTGTTTTGTACGTTTTTTCCACGTGTCTTGACATCCAATGTATCCCTGCAAAGTTTGGTGAAGATCTGAGTATGTAGTTTTTGACCTTATCTGGAACCTCCCATCTGAAAATTTGAAAATTCTTAAAAAATTCGACCAAAATCTTGATGTCTCCAATCTTTTGTTTTGTACGTTTTTTCCACGTGTCTTGACACATAATGTATCCATGCAAAGTTTGGTGAAGATCTGAGTATGTAGTTTTTGAACTTATATGGAACCTCCTATCTGAAAATTTGAAAATTCTTAAAAAATTCGTCCAAAATCTTGATGTCTCCAATCTCTTGTTTTGTACGTTTTTTCCACGTGTCTTGACATCCAATGTATTCCTGCAATGTTTGGTGAAGATCTGAGTATGTAGTTTTTGACCTTACATGGAACCTCCTATCTGAAAATTTGAAAATTCTTAAAAAATTCGACCAAAATCTTGATGTTCCGAATCCTATGTTTTGTATGTTTTTTCCACGTGTCTTGACATCCAATGTATCCATGCAAAGTTTGGTGAAGATCTGAGTATGTAGTTTTTGACCTTATCTGGAACCTCCTATCTGAAAATTTGAAAATTCTTAAAAAATTCGTCGAAAATCTTGATGTCTCCAATCTCTTGTTTTGTACGTTTTTTCCACGTGTCTTGATATCCAATGTATCCCTGCAAAGTTTGGTGAAGATCTGAGTATGTCGTTTTTGACCTTATCTGGAACATCCTTTCTGAAAATTTGAAAATTGTTAAAAAATTCGTCCAAAATCTTGATGTCTCCAATCTCTTTTTTGTACGTTTTTTCCACGTGTCTTGACATCCAATGTATCCCTGCAAAGTTTGGTGAAGATCTGAGTATGTAGTTTTTGACCTTATCTGGAACCTCCCATCTGAAAATTTGAAAATTCTTAAAAAATTCGACCAAAATCTTGATGTCTCCAATCTTTTGTTTTGTACGTTTTTTCCACGTGTCTTGACACATAATGTATCCATGCAAAGTTTGGTGAAGATCTGAGTATGTAGTTTTTGACCTTATATGGAACCTCCTATCTGAAAATTTGAAAATTCTTAAAAAATTCGTCCAAAATCTTGATGTCTCCAATCTCTTGTTTTGTACGTTTTTTCCACGTGTCTTGACATCCAATGTATCCCTGCAAAGTTTGGTGAAGATCTGAGTATGTAGTTTTTGACCTTATCTGGAACCTCCCATCTGAAAATTTGAAAATTCCTAAAAAATCCGTACAAAATCTTGATGACCCCAATCTCTTGTTTTGTACGTTTTTTCCACGTGTCTTGACATCCAATGTATCCATGCAAAGTTTGGTGAAGATCTGAGTATGTCGTTTTTGACCTTATCTGGAACCTCCCATCTGAAAATTTGAAAATTCTTAAAAAATTCGACCAAAATCTTGATGTTCCGAATCCTATGTTTTGTATGTTTTTTCCACGTGTCTTGACATCCAATGTATCCATGCAAAGTTTGGTGAAGATCTGAGTATGTAGTTTTTGACCTTATCTGGAACCTCCTATCTGAAAATTTGAAAATTCTTAAAAAATTCGTCGAAAATCTTGATGTCTCCAATCTCTTGTTTTGTACGTTTTTTCCACGTGTCTTGATATCCAATGTATCCCTGCAAAGTTTGGTGAAGATCTGAGTATGTCGTTTTTGACCTTATCTGGAACATCCTTTCTGAAAATTTGAAAATTGTTAAAAAATTCGTCCAAAATCTTGATGTCTCCAATCTCTTTTTTGTACGTTTTTTCCACGTGTCTTGACATCCAATGTATCCCTGCAAAGTTTGGTGAAGATCTGAGTATGTAGTTTTTGACCTTATCTGGAACCTCCCATCTGAAAATTTGAAAATTCTTAAAAAATTCGACCAAAATCTTGATGTCTCCAATCTTTTGTTTTGTACGTTTTTTCCACGTGTCTTGACACATAATGTATCCATGCAAAGTTTGGTGAAGATCTGAGTATGTAGTTTTTGACCTTATATGGAACCTCCTATCTGAAAATTTGAAAATTCTTAAAAAATTCGTCCAAAATCTTGATGTCTCCAATCTCTTGTTTTGTACGTTTTTTCCACGTGTCTTGACATCCAATGTATCCCTGCAAAGTTTGGTGAAGATCTGAGTATGTAGTTTTTGACCTTATCTGGAACCTCCCATCTGAAAATTTGAAAATTCCTAAAAAATCCGTACAAAATCTTGATGACCCCAATCTCTTGTTTTGTACGTTTTTTCCACGTGTCTTGACATCCAATGTATCCATGCAAAGTTTGGTGAAGATCTGAGTATGTCGTTTTTGACCTTATCTGGAACCTCCCATCTGAAAATTTGAAAATTCTTAAAAAATTCGTCGAAAATCTTGATGTCTCCAATCTCTTGTTTTGTACGTTTTTTCCACGTGTCTTGACATGCAAAGTATCCCTGCAACGTTTGGTGAAGATCTGAGTATGTAGTTTTTGACCTTATCTGGAACCTCCTATCTGAAAATTTGAAAATTCTTAAAAAATTCGTCGAAAATCTTGATGTCTCCAATCTCTTGTTTTGTACGTTTTTTCCACGTGTCTTGACATCCAATGTATCCCTGCAATGTTTGGTGGAGATCTGAGTATGTAGTTTTTGACCTTATCTGTGACCTCCTATCAGAAAATTTGAAAATTCTTCAAAAATTCGTCCAAAATCTTGATGTCTCCAATCTCTTGTTTTGTACGTTTTTTCCACGTGTCTCGACCTCCAATGTATCCCTGCAAAGTTTGGTGAAGATCTGAGTATGTCGTTTTTGACCTTATCTGGAACATCCTTTCTGAAAATTTGAAAATTCTTAAAAAATTCGTCGAAAATCTTGATGTCTCCAATCTCTTGTTTTGTACGTTTTTTCCACGTGTCTTGACATCCAATGTATCCCTGCAAAGTTTGGTGAAGATCTGAGTATGTAGTTTTTGACCTTATATGGAACCTCCTTTCTGAAAATTTGAAAATTCTCAAAAAATTCGTCCATAATCTTGATGTCTCCAATCTCTTGTTTTGTACGTTTTTTCCACGTGTCTTGACATCCAATGTATCCCTGCAAAGTTTGGTGAAGATCTGAGTATGTAGTTTTTGACCTTATCTGGAACCTCCCATCTGAAAATTTGAAAATTCTTAAAAAATTCGACCAAAATCTTGATGTCTCCAATCTTTTGTTTTGTACGTTTTTTCCACGTGTCTTGACACATAATGTATCCATGCAAAGTTTGGTGAAGATCTGAGTATGTAGTTTTTGACCTTTTATGGAACCTCCTATCTGAAAATTTGAAAATTCTTAAAAAATTCGTCCAAAATCTTGATGTCTCCAATCTCTTGTTTTGTACGTTTTTTCCACGTGTCTTGACATCCAATGTATCCCTGCAAAGTTTGGTGAAGATTTGAGTATGTAGTTTTTGACCTTATCTGGAACCTCCCATCTGAAAATTTGAAAATTCCTAAAAAATCCGTGCAAAATCTTGATGACCCCAATCTCTTGTTTTGTACGTTTTTTCCACGTGTCTTGACATCCAATGTATTCCTGCAATGTTTGGTGAAGATCTGAGTATGTAGTTTTTGACCTTATATGGAACCTCCTATCTGAAAATTTGAAAATTCTTAAAAAATTCGACCAAAATCTTGATGTTCCGAATCCTATGTTTTGTATGTTTTTTCCACGTGTCTTGACATCCAATGTATCCATGCAAAGTTTGGTGAAGATCTGAGTATGAAGTTTTTGACCTTATATTGAACCTCCCATCTGAAAATTTGAAAATTCTTAAAAAATTCGTCCAAAATCTTGATGACCCCAATCTCTTGTTTTGTACGTTTTTTCCACGTGTCTTGACATCCAAAGTATCCCTGCAAAGTTTGGTGAAGATCTGAGTATGTAGTTTTTGACCTTATATTGAACCTCCCATCTGAAAATTTGAAAATTCTTAAAAAATTCGTCCAAAATCTTGATGTCTCCAATCTCTTGTTTTGTACGTTTTTTCCACGTGTCTTGACATCCAATGTATCCATGCAAAGTTTGGTGAAGATCTGAGTATGTCGTTTTTGACCTTATCTGGAACCTCCCATCTGAAAATTTGAAAATTCTTAAAAAATTCGTCGAAAATCTTGATGTTCCGAATCCTATGTTTTGTATTTTTTTTCCACGTGTCTTGACATCCAATGTATCCATGCAAAGTTTGGTGAAGATCTGAGTATGTAGTTTTTGACCTTATCTGGAACCTCCCATCTGAAAATTTGAAAATTCTTAAAAAATTCGACCAAAATCTTGATGTCTCCAATCTTTTGTTTTGTACGTTTTTTCCACGTGTCTTGACACATAATGTATCCCTGCAAAGTTTGGTGAAGATCTGAGTATGTAGTTTTTGACCTTATCTGGAACCTCCCATCTGAAAATTTGAAAATTCTTAAAAAATTCGTCGAAAATCTTGATGTCTCCAATCTCTTGTTTTGTACGTTTTTTCCACGTGTCTTGACATGCAAAGTATCCCTGCAACGTTTGGTGAAGATCTGAGTATGTAGTTTTTGACCTTATCTGGAACCTCCTATCTGAAAATTTGAAAATTCTTAAAAAATTCGTCCAAAATCTTGAAGACCCCAATCTCTTGTTTTGTACGTTTTTTCCACGTGTCTTGACATCCAATGTATCCCTGCAAAGTTTGGTGAAGATCTGAGTATGTAGTTTTTGACCTTATATGGAACCTCCTTTCTGAAAATTTGAGAATTCTTAAAAAATTCGTCCAAAATCTTGATGTCTCCAATCTCTTGTTTTGTACGTTTTTTCCACGTGTCTTGACATCCAATGTATCCATGCAAAGTTTGGTGAAGATCTGAGTATGTCGTTTTTGACCTTATCTGGAACCTCCCATCCGAAAATTTGAAAATTCTTAAAAAATTCGTCGAAAATCTTGATGTCTCCAATCTCTTGTTTTGTACGTTTTTTCCACGTGTCTTGACATGCAAAGTATCCCTGCAACGTTTGGTGAAGATCTGAGTATGTAGTTTTTGACCTTATCTGGAACCTCCTATCTGAAAATTTGAAAATTCTTCAAAAATTCGTCGAAAATCTTGATGTCTCCAATCTCTTGCTTTGTACGTTTTTTCCACGTGTCTTGACATCCAATGTATCCCTGCAATGTTTGGTGGAGATCTGAGTATGTAGTTTTTGACCTTATCTGGAACCTCCTATCTGAAAATTTGAAAATTCTTCAAAAATTCGTCCAAAATCTTGATGTCTCCAATCTCTTGTTTTGTACGTTTTTTCCACGTGTCTCGACCTCCAATGTATCCCTGCAAAGTTAGTGAAGATCTGAGTATGTCGTTTTTGACCTTATCTGGAACATCCTTTCTGAAAATTTGAAAATTGTTAAAAAATTCGTCGAAAATCTTGATGTCTCCAATCTCTTGTTTTGTACGTTTTTTCCACGTTTCTTGACATCCAATGTATCCCTGCAAAGTTTGGTGAAGATCTGAGTATGTAGTTTTTGACCTTATATGGAACCTCCTTTCTGAAAATTTGAAAATTCTCAAAAAATTCGTCCATAATCTTGATGTCTCCAATCTCTTGTTTTGTACGTTTTTTCCACGTGTCTTGACATCCAATGTATCCCTGCAAAGTTTGGTGAAGATCTGAGTATGTAGTTTTTGACCTTATATGGAACCTCCTATCTGAAAATTTGAAAATTCTTAAAAAATTCGTCCAAAATCTTGATGTCACCAATCCTATGTTTTGTATGTTTTTTCCACGTGTCTTGACATCCAATGTATCCATGCAAAGTTTGGTGAAGATCTGAGTATGTCGTTTTTGACCTTATCTGGAACCTCCCATCTGAAAATTTGAAAATTCTTAAAAAATTCTTCGAAAATCTTGATGTCTCCGATCTCTTGTTTTGTACGTTTTTTCCACGTGTCTTGACATGCAAAGTATTCCTGCAAAGTTTGGTGAAGATCTGAGTATGTAGTTTTTGACCTCATCTGGAACCTCCTATCTAAAAATTTGAAAATTCTTAAAAAATTCGTCCAAAATTTTGATGTCTCCAATCTCTTGTTTTGTACGTTTTTTCCACGTGTCTTGACATCCAATGTATCCCTGCAATGTTTGGTGAAGATCTGAGTATGTAGTTTTTGACCTTATCTGGAACCTCCCATCTGAAAATTTGAAAATTCCTAAAAAATCCGTCCAAAATCTTGATGACCCCAATCTCTTGTTTTGTACGTTTTTTCCACGTGTCTTGACATCCAATGTATTCCTGCAATGTTTGGTGAAGATCTGAGTATGTAGTTTTTGACCTTATATGGAACCTCGTATCTGAAAATTTGAAAATTCTTAAAAAATTCGACCAAAATCTTGATGTTCCGAATCCTATGTTTTGTATGTTTTTTCCACGTGTCTTGACATCCAATGTATCCATGCAAAGTTTGGTGAAGATCTGAGTATGTAGTTTTTGACCTTATATTGAACCTCCCATCTGAAAATTTGAAAATTCTTAAAAAATTCGTCCAAAATCTTGATGACCCCAATCTCTTGTTTTGTACGTTTTTTCCACGTGTCTTGACATCCAATGTATTCCTGCAATGTTTGGTGAAGATCTGAGTATGTAGTTTTTGACCTTATATGGAACCTCCTATCTGAAAATTTGAAAATTCTTAAAAAATTCGACCAAAATCTTGATGTTCCGAATCCTATGTTTTGTATGTTTTTTCCACGTGTCTTGACATCCAATGTATCCATGCAAAGTTTGGTGAAGATCTGAGTATGAAGTTTTTGACCTTATATTGAACCTCCCATCTGAAAATTTGAAAATTCTTAAAAAATTCGTCCAAAATCTTGATGACCCCAATCTCTTGTTTTGTACGTTTTTTCCACGTGTCTTGACATCCAAAGTATCCCTGCAAAGTTTGGTGAAGATCTGAGTATGTAGTTTTTGACCTTATATTGAACCTCCCATCTGAAAATTTGAAAATTCTTAAAAAATTCGTCCAAAATCTTGATGTCTCCAATCTCTTGTTTTGTACGTTTTTTCCACGTGTCTTGACATCCAATGTATCCATGCAAAGTTTGGTGAAGATCTGAGTATGTCGTTTTTGACCTTATCTGGAACCTCCCATCTGAAAATTTGAAAATTCTTAAAAAATTCGTCGAAAATCTTGATGTTCCGAATCCTATGTTTTGTATTTTTTTTCCACGTGTCTTGACATCCAATGTATCCATGCAAAGTTTGGTGAAGATCTGAGTATGTAGTTTTTGACCTTATCTGGAACCTCCCATCTGAAAATTTGAAAATTCTTAAAAAATTCGACCAAAATCTTGATGTCTCCAATCTTTTGTTTTGTACGTTTTTTCCACGTGTCTTGACACATAATGTATCCCTGCAAAGTTTGGTGAAGATCTGAGTATGTAGTTTTTGACCTTATCTGGAACCTCCCATCTGAAAATTTGAAAATTCTTAAAAAATTCGTCGAAAATCTTGATGTCTCCAATCTCTTGTTTTGTACGTTTTTTCCACGTGTCTTGACATGCAAAGTATCCCTGCAACGTTTGGTGAAGATCTGAGTATGTAGTTTTTGACCTTATCTGGAACCTCCTATCTGAAAATTTGAAAATTCTTAAAAAATTCGTCCAAAATCTTGAAGACCCCAATCTCTTGTTTTGTACGTTTTTTCCACGTGTCTTGACATCCAATGTATCCCTGCAAAGTTTGGTGAAGATCTGAGTATGTAGTTTTTGACCTTATATGGAACCTCCTTTCTGAAAATTTGAGAATTCTTAAAAAATTCGTCCAAAATCTTGATGTCTCCAATCTCTTGTTTTGTACGTTTTTTCCACGTGTCTTGACATCCAATGTATCCATGCAAAGTTTGGTGAAGATCTGAGTATGTCGTTTTTGACCTTATCTGGAACCTCCCATCCGAAAATTTGAAAATTCTTAAAAAATTCGTCGAAAATCTTGATGTCTCCAATCTCTTGTTTTGTACGTTTTTTCCACGTGTCTTGACATGCAAAGTATCCCTGCAACGTTTGGTGAAGATCTGAGTATGTAGTTTTTGACCTTATCTGGAACCTCCTATCTGAAAATTTGAAAATTCTTCAAAAATTCGTCGAAAATCTTGATGTCTCCAATCTCTTGCTTTGTACGTTTTTTCCACGTGTCTTGACATCCAATGTATCCCTGCAATGTTTGGTGGAGATCTGAGTATGTAGTTTTTGACCTTATCTGGAACCTCCTATCTGAAAATTTGAAAATTCTTCAAAAATTCGTCCAAAATCTTGATGTCTCCAATCTCTTGTTTTGTACGTTTTTTCCACGTGTCTCGACCTCCAATGTATCCCTGCAAAGTTAGTGAAGATCTGAGTATGTCGTTTTTGACCTTATCTGGAACATCCTTTCTGAAAATTTGAAAATTGTTAAAAAATTCGTCGAAAATCTTGATGTCTCCAATCTCTTGTTTTGTACGTTTTTTCCACGTTTCTTGACATCCAATGTATCCCTGCAAAGTTTGGTGAAGATCTGAGTATGTAGTTTTTGACCTTATATGGAACCTCCTTTCTGAAAATTTGAAAATTCTCAAAAAATTCGTCCATAATCTTGATGTCTCCAATCTCTTGTTTTGTACGTTTTTTCCACGTGTCTTGACATCCAATGTATCCCTGCAAAGTTTGGTGAAGATCTGAGTATGTAGTTTTTGACCTTATATGGAACCTCCTATCTGAAAATTTGAAAATTCTTAAAAAATTCGTCCAAAATCTTGATGTCACCAATCCTATGTTTTGTATGTTTTTTCCACGTGTCTTGACATCCAATGTATCCATGCAAAGTTTGGTGAAGATCTGAGTATGTCGTTTTTGACCTTATCTGGAACCTCCCATCTGAAAATTTGAAAATTCTTAAAAAATTCTTCGAAAATCTTGATGTCTCCGATCTCTTGTTTTGTACGTTTTTTCCACGTGTCTTGACATGCAAAGTATTCCTGCAAAGTTTGGTGAAGATCTGAGTATGTAGTTTTTGACCTCATCTGGAACCTCCTATCTAAAAATTTGAAAATTCTTAAAAAATTCGTCCAAAATTTTGATGTCTCCAATCTCTTGTTTTGTACGTTTTTTCCACGTGTCTTGACATCCAATGTATCCCTGCAATGTTTGGTGAAGATCTGAGTATGTAGTTTTTGACCTTATCTGGAACCTCCCATCTGAAAATTTGAAAATTCCTAAAAAATCCGTCCAAAATCTTGATGACCCCAATCTCTTGTTTTGTACGTTTTTTCCACGTGTCTTGACATCCAATGTATTCCTGCAATGTTTGGTGAAGATCTGAGTATGTAGTTTTTGACCTTATATGGAACCTCGTATCTGAAAATTTGAAAATTCTTAAAAAATTCGACCAAAATCTTGATGTTCCGAATCCTATGTTTTGTATGTTTTTTCCACGTGTCTTGACATCCAATGTATCCATGCAAAGTTTGGTGAAGATCTGAGTATGTAGTTTTTGACCTTATATTGAACCTCCCATCTGAAAATTTGAAAATTCTTAAAAAATTCGTCCAAAATCTTGATGACCCCAATCTCTTGTTTTGTACGTTTTTTCCACGTGTCTTGACATCCAAAGTATCCCTGCAAAGTTTGGTGAAGATCTGAGTATGTAGTTTTTGACCTTATATGGAACCTCCTTTCTGAAAATTTGAGAATTCTTAAAAAATTCGTCCAAAATCTTGATGTCTCCAATCTCTTGTTTTGTACGTTTTTTCCACGTGTCTTGACATCCAATGTATCCATGCAAAGTTTGGTGAAGATCTGAGTATGTCGTTTTTGACCTTATCTGGAACCTCCCATCTGAAAATTTGAAAATTCTTAAAAAATTCGTCGAAAATCTTGATGTCTCCAATCTTTTGTTTTGTACGTTTTTTCCACGTGTCTTGATATCCAATGTATCCCTGCAAAGTTTGGTGAAGATCTGAGTATGTCGTTTTTGACCTTATCTGGAACATCCTTTCTGAAAATTTGAAAATTGTTAAAAATTTCGTCCAAAATCTTGATGTCTCCAATCTCTTTTTTGTACGTTTTTTCCACGTGTCTTGACATCCAATGTATCCCTGCAAAGTTTGGTGAAGATCTGAGTATGTAGTTTTTGACCTTATCTGGAACCTCCCATCTGAAAATTTGAAAATTCTTAAAAAATTCGACCAAAATCTTGATGTCTCCAATCTTTTGTTTTGTACGTTTTTTTCACGTGTCTTGACACATAATGTATCCATGCAAAGTTTGGTGAAGATCTGAGTATGTAGTTTTTGACCTTATATGGAACCTCCTATCTGAAAATTTGAAAATTCTTAAAAAATCCGTGCAAAATCTTGATGACCCCAATCTCTTGTTTTGTACGTTTTTTCCACGTGTCTTGACATCCAATGTATTCCTGCAATGTTTGGTGAAGATCTGAGTATGTAGTTTTTGACCTTATATGGAACCTCCTATCTGAAAATTTGAAAATTCTTAAAAAATTCGTCGAAAATCTTGATGTCTCCAATCTCTTGTTTTGTACGTTTTTTCCACGTGTCTTGACATGCAAAGTATCCCTGCAACGTTTGGTGAAGATCTGAGTATGTAGTTTTTGACCTTATCTGGAACCTCCTATCTGAAAATTTGAAAATTCTTCAAAAATTCGTCGAAAATCTTGATGTCTCCAATCTCTTGTTTTGTACGTTTTTTCCACGTGTCTTGACATCCAATGTATTCCTGCAATGTTTGGTGAAGATCTGAGTATGTAGTTTTTGACCTTATATGGAACCTCCTATCTGAAAATTTGAAAATTCTTAAAAAATTCGTCGAAAATCTTGATGTCTCCAATCTCTTGTTTTGTACGTTTTTTCCACGTGTCTTGACATGCAAAGTATCCCTGCAACGTTTGGTGAAGATCTGAGTATGTAGTTTTTGACCTTATCTGGAACCTCCTATCTGAAAATTTGAAAATTCTTAAAAAATTCGTCCAAAATCTTGAAGACCCCAATCTCTTGTTTTGTACGTTTTTTCCACGTGTCTTGACATCCAATGTATCCCTGCAAAGTTTGGTGAAGATCTGAGTATGTAGTTTTTGACCTTATATGGAACCTCCTTTCTGAAAATTTGAGAATTCTTAAAAAATTCGTCCAAAATCTTGATGTCTCCAATCTCTTGTTTTGTACGTTTTTTCCACGTGTCTTGACATCCAATGTATCCATGCAAAGTTTGGTGAAGATCTGAGTATGTCGTTTTTGACCTTATCTGGAACCTCCCATCCGAAAATTTGAAAATTCTTAAAAAATTCGTCGAAAATCTTGATGTCTCCAATCTCTTGTTTTGTACGTTTTTTCCACGTGTCTTGACATGCAAAGTATCCCTGCAACGTTTGGTGAAGATCTGAGTATGTAGTTTTTGACCTTATCTGGAACCTCCTATCTGAAAATTTGAAAATTCTTCAAAAATTCGTCGAAAATCTTGATGTCTCCAATCTCTTGCTTTGTACGTTTTTTCCACGTGTCTTGACATCCAATGTATCCCTGCAATGTTTGGTGGAGATCTGAGTATGTAGTTTTTGACCTTATCTGGAACCTCCTATCTGAAAATTTGAAAATTCTTCAAAAATTCGTCCAAAATCTTGATGTCTCCAATCTCTTGTTTTGTACGTTTTTTCCACGTGTCTCGACCTCCAATGTATCCCTGCAAAGTTAGTGAAGATCTGAGTATGTCGTTTTTGACCTTATCTGGAACATCCTTTCTGAAAATTTGAAAATTGTTAAAAAATTCGTCGAAAATCTTGATGTCTCCAATCTCTTGTTTTGTACGTTTTTTCCACGTTTCTTGACATCCAATGTATCCATGCAAAGTTTGGTGAAGATCTGAGTATGTCGTTTTTGACCTTATCTGGAACCTCCCATCTGAAAATTTGAAAATTCTTAAAAAATTCTTCGAAAATCTTGATGTCTCCGATCTCTTGTTTTGTACGTTTTTTCCACGTGTCTTGACATGCAAAGTATTCCTGCAAAGTTTGGTGAAGATCTGAGTATGTAGTTTTTGACCTTATCTGGAACCTCCCATCTGAAAATTTGAAAATTCCTAAAAAATCCGTCCAAAATCTTGATGACCCCAATCTCTTGTTTTGTACGTTTTTTCCACGTGTCTTGACATCCAATGTATCCCTGCAAAGTTTGGTGAAGATCTGAGTATGTCGTTTTTGACCTTATCTGGAACCTCCCATCTGAAAATTTGAAAATTCTTAAAAAATTCGTCGAAAATATAAATGTCTCCGATCTCTTGTTTTGTACGTTTTTTCCACGTGTCTTGACAGGCAAAGTATTCCTGCAAAGTTTGGTGAAGATCTGAGTATGTAGTTTTTGACCTCATCTGGAACCTCCCATCTGAAAATTTGAAAATTCCTAAAAAATCCGTGCAAAATCTTGATGACCCCAATCTCTTGTTTTGTACGTTTTTTCCACGTGTCTTGACATCCAATGTATCCATGCAAAGTTTGGTGAAGATCTGAGTATGTCGTTTTTGACCTTATCTGGAACCTCCCATCTGAAAATTTGAAAATTCTTAAAAAATTCGTCGAAAATCTTGATGTCTCCAATCTTTTGTTTTGTACGTTTTTTCCACGTGTCTTGATATCCAATGTATCCCTGCAAAGTTTGGTGAAGATCTGAGTATGTCGTTTTTGACCTTATCTGGAACATCCTTTCTGAAAATTTGAAAATTGTTAAAAATTTCGTCCAAAATCTTGATGTCTCCAATCTCTTTTTTGTACGTTTTTTCCACGTGTCTTGACATCCAATGTATCCCTGCAAAGTTTGGTGAAGATCTGAGTATGTAGTTTTTGACCTTATCTGGAACCTCCCATCTGAAAATTTGAAAATTCTTAAAAAATTCGACCAAAATCTTGATGTCTCCAATCTTTTGTTTTGTACGTTTTTTTCACGTGTCTTGACACATAATGTATCCATGCAAAGTTTGGTGAAGATCTGAGTATGTAGTTTTTGACCTTATATGGAACCTCCTATCTGAAAATTTGAAAATTCTTAAAAAATCCGTGCAAAATCTTGATGACCCCAATCTCTTGTTTTGTACGTTTTTTCCACGTGTCTTGACATCCAATGTATTCCTGCAATGTTTGGTGAAGATCTGAGTATGTAGTTTTTGACCTTATATGGAACCTCCTATCTGAAAATTTGAAAATTCTTAAAAAATTCGTCGAAAATCTTGATGTCTCCAATCTCTTGTTTTGTACGTTTTTTCCACGTGTCTTGACATGCAAAGTATCCCTGCAACGTTTGGTGAAGATCTGAGTATGTAGTTTTTGACCTTATCTGGAACCTCCTATCTGAAAATTTGAAAATTCTTCAAAAATTCGTCGAAAATCTTGATGTCTCCAATCTCTTGTTTTGTACGTTTTTTCCACGTGTCTTGACATCCAATGTATTCCTGCAATGTTTGGTGAAGATCTGAGTATGTAGTTTTTGACCTTATATGGAACCTCCTATCTGAAAATTTGAAAATTCTTAAAAAATTCGTCGAAAATCTTGATGTCTCCAATCTCTTGTTTTGTACGTTTTTTCCACGTGTCTTGACATGCAAAGTATCCCTGCAACGTTTGGTGAAGATCTGAGTATGTAGTTTTTGACCTTATCTGGAACCTCCTATCTGAAAATTTGAAAATTCTTAAAAAATTCGTCCAAAATCTTGAAGACCCCAATCTCTTGTTTTGTACGTTTTTTCCACGTGTCTTGACATCCAATGTATCCCTGCAAAGTTTGGTGAAGATCTGAGTATGTAGTTTTTGACCTTATATGGAACCTCCTTTCTGAAAATTTGAGAATTCTTAAAAAATTCGTCCAAAATCTTGATGTCTCCAATCTCTTGTTTTGTACGTTTTTTCCACGTGTCTTGACATCCAATGTATCCATGCAAAGTTTGGTGAAGATCTGAGTATGTCGTTTTTGACCTTATCTGGAACCTCCCATCCGAAAATTTGAAAATTCTTAAAAAATTCGTCGAAAATCTTGATGTCTCCAATCTCTTGTTTTGTACGTTTTTTCCACGTGTCTTGACATGCAAAGTATCCCTGCAACGTTTGGTGAAGATCTGAGTATGTAGTTTTTGACCTTATCTGGAACCTCCTATCTGAAAATTTGAAAATTCTTCAAAAATTCGTCGAAAATCTTGATGTCTCCAATCTCTTGCTTTGTACGTTTTTTCCACGTGTCTTGACATCCAATGTATCCCTGCAATGTTTGGTGGAGATCTGAGTATGTAGTTTTTGACCTTATCTGGAACCTCCTATCTGAAAATTTGAAAATTCTTCAAAAATTCGTCCAAAATCTTGATGTCTCCAATCTCTTGTTTTGTACGTTTTTTCCACGTGTCTCGACCTCCAATGTATCCCTGCAAAGTTAGTGAAGATCTGAGTATGTCGTTTTTGACCTTATCTGGAACATCCTTTCTGAAAATTTGAAAATTGTTAAAAAATTCGTCGAAAATCTTGATGTCTCCAATCTCTTGTTTTGTACGTTTTTTCCACGTTTCTTGACATCCAATGTATCCATGCAAAGTTTGGTGAAGATCTGAGTATGTCGTTTTTGACCTTATCTGGAACCTCCCATCTGAAAATTTGAAAATTCTTAAAAAATTCTTCGAAAATCTTGATGTCTCCGATCTCTTGTTTTGTACGTTTTTTCCACGTGTCTTGACATGCAAAGTATTCCTGCAAAGTTTGGTGAAGATCTGAGTATGTAGTTTTTGACCTCATCTGGAACCTCCTATCTAAAAATTTGAAAATTCTTAAAAAATTCGTCCAAAATTTTGATGTCTCCAATCTCTTGTTTTGTACGTTTTTTCCACGTGTCTTGATATCCAATGTATCCCTGCAATGTTTGGTGAAGATCTGAGTATGTAGTTTTTGACCTTATCTGGAACCTCCCATCTGAAAATTTGAAAATTCCTAAAAAATCCGTCCAAAATCTTGATGACCCCAATCTCTTGTTTTGTACGTTTTTTCCACGTGTCTTGACATCCAATGTATCCCTGCAAAGTTTGGTGAAGATCTGAGTATGTCGTTTTTGACCTTATCTGGAACCTCCCATCTGAAAATTTGAAAATTCTTAAAAAATTCGTCGAAAATATAAATGTCTCCGATCTCTTGTTTTGTACGTTTTTTCCACGTGTCTTGACAGGCAAAGTATTCCTGCAAAGTTTGGTGAAGATCTGAGTATGTAGTTTTTGACCTCATCTGGAACCTCCCATCTGAAAATTTGAAAATTCCTAAAAAATCCGTGCAAAATCTTGATGACCCCAATCTCTTGTTTTGTACGTTTTTTCCACGTGTCTTGACATCCAATGTATTCCTGCAATGTTTGGTGAAGATCTGAGTATGTAGTTTTTGACCTTATATGGAACCTCGTATCTGAAAATTTGAAAATTCTTAAAAAATTCGACCAAAATCTTGATGTTCCGAATCCTATGTTTTGTATGTTTTTTCCACGTGTCTTGACATCCAATGTATCCATGCAAAGTTTGGTGAAGATCTGAGTATGTAGTTTTTGACCTTATATTGAACCTCCCATCTGAAAATTTGAAAATTCTTAAAAAATTCGTCCAAAATCTTGATGACCCCAATCTCTTGTTTTGTACGTTTTTTCCACGTGTCTTGACATCCAAAGTATCCCTGCAAAGTTTGGTGAAGATCTGAGTATGTAGTTTTTGACCTTATATGGAACCTCCTTTCTGAAAATTTGAGAATTCTTAAAAAATTCGTCCAAAATCTTGATGTCTCCAATCTCTTGTTTTGTACGTTTTTTCCACGTGTCTTGACATCCAATGTATCCATGCAAAGTTTGGTGAAGATCTGAGTATGTCGTTTTTGACCTTATCTGGAACCTCCCATCTGAAAATTTGAAAATTCTTAAAAAATTCGTCGAAAATCTTGATGTCTCCAATCTTTTGTTTTGTACGTTTTTTCCACGTGTCTTGATATCCAATGTATCCCTGCAAAGTTTGGTGAAGATCTGAGTATGTCGTTTTTGACATTATCTGGAACATCCTTTCTGAAAATTTGAAAATTGTTAAAAATTTCGTTCAAAATCTTGATGTCTCCAATCTCTTTTTTGTACGTTTTTTCCACGTGTCTTGACATCCAATGTATCCCTGCAAAGTTTGGTGAAGATCTGAGTATGTAGTTTTTGACCTTATCTGGAACCTCCCATCTGAAAATTTGAAAATTCTTAAAAAATTCGACCAAAATCTTGATGTCTCCAATCTTTTGTTTTGTACGTTTTTTCCACGTGTCTTGACACATAATGTATCCATGCAAAGTTTGGTGAAGATCTGAGTATGTAGTTTTTGACCTTATATGGAACCTCCTATCTGAAAATTTGAAAATTCTTAAAAAATTCGTCCAAAATCTTGATGTCTCCAATCTCTTGTTTTGTACGTTTTTTCCACGTGTCTTGACATCCAATGTATCCCTGCAAAGTTTGGTGAAGATCTGAGTATGTAGTTTTTGACCTTATCTGGAACCTCCCATCTGAAAATTTGAAAATTCCTAAAAAATCCGTGCAAAATCTTGATGACCCCAATCTCTTGTTTTGTACGTTTTTTCCACGTGTCTTGACATCCAATGTATTCCTGCAATGTTTGGTGAAGATCTGAGTATGTAGTTTTTGACCTTATATGGAACCTCCTATCTGAAAATTTGAAAATTCTTAAAAAATTCGTCGAAAATCTTGATGTCTCCAATCTCTTGTTTTGTACGTTTTTTCCACGTGTCTTGACATGCAAAGTATCCCTGCAACGTTTGGTGAAGATCTGAGTATGTAGTTTTTGACCTTATCTGGAACCTCCTATCTGAAAATTTGAAAATTCTTCAAAAATTCGTCGAAAATCTTGATGTCTCCAATCTCTTGTTTTGTACGTTTTTTCCACGTGTCTTGACATCCAATGTATTCCTGCAATGTTTGGTGAAGATCTGAGTATGTAGTTTTTGACCTTATATGGAACCTCCTATCTGAAAATTTGAAAATTCTTAAAAAATTCGTCGAAAATCTTGATGTCTCCAATCTCTTGTTTTGTACGTTTTTTCCACGTGTCTTGACATGCAAAGTATCCCTGCAACGTTTGGTGAAGATCTGAGTATGTAGTTTTTGACCTTATCTGGAACCTCCTATCTGAAAATTTGAAAATTCTTAAAAAATTCGTCCAAAATCTTGAAGACCCCAATCTCTTGTTTTGTACGTTTTTTCCACGTGTCTTGACATCCAATGTATCCCTGCAAAGTTTGGTGAAGATCTGAGTATGTAGTTTTTGACCTTATATGGAACCTCCTTTCTGAAAATTTGAGAATTCTTAAAAAATTCGTCCAAAATCTTGATGTCTCCAATCTCTTGTTTTGTACGTTTTTTCCACGTGTCTTGACATCCAATGTATCCATGCAAAGTTTGGTGAAGATCTGAGTATGTCGTTTTTGACCTTATCTGGAACCTCCCATCCGAAAATTTGAAAATTCTTAAAAAATTCGTCGAAAATCTTGATGTCTCCAATCTCTTGTTTTGTACGTTTTTTCCACGTGTCTTGACATGCAAAGTATCCCTGCAACGTTTGGTGAAGATCTGAGTATGTAGTTTTTGACCTTATCTGGAACCTCCTATCTGAAAATTTGAAAATTCTTCAAAAATTCGTCGAAAATCTTGATGTCTCCAATCTCTTGCTTTGTACGTTTTTTCCACGTGTCTTGACATCCAATGTATCCCTGCAATGTTTGGTGGAGATCTGAGTATGTAGTTTTTGACCTTATCTGGAACCTCCTATCTGAAAATTTGAAAATTCTTCAAAAATTCGTCCAAAATCTTGATGTCTCCAATCTCTTGTTTTGTACGTTTTTTCCACGTGTCTCGACCTCCAATGTATCCCTGCAAAGTTAGTGAAGATCTGAGTATGTCGTTTTTGACCTTATCTGGAACATCCTTTCTGAAAATTTGAAAATTGTTAAAAAATTCGTCGAAAATCTTGATGTCTCCAATCTCTTGTTTTGTACGTTTTTTCCACGTTTCTTGACATCCAATGTATCCCTGCAAAGTTTGGTGAAGATCTGAGTATGTAGTTTTTGACCTTATATGGAACCTCCTTTCTGAAAATTTGAAAATTCTCAAAAAATTCGTCCATAATCTTGATGTCTCCAATCTCTTGTTTTGTACGTTTTTTCCACGTGTCTTGACATCCAATGTATCCCTGCAAAGTTTGGTGAAGATCTGAGTATGTAGTTTTTGACCTTATATGGAACCTCCTATCTGAAAATTTGAAAATTCTTAAAAAATTCGTCCAAAATCTTGATGTCACCAATCCTATGTTTTGTATGTTTTTTCCACGTGTCTTGACATCCAATGTATCCATGCAAAGTTTGGTGAAGATCTGAGTATGTCGTTTTTGACCTTATCTGGAACCTCCCATCTGAAAATTTGAAAATTCTTAAAAAATTCTTCGAAAATCTTGATGTCTCCGATCTCTTGTTTTGTACGTTTTTTCCACGTGTCTTGACATGCAAAGTATTCCTGCAAAGTTTGGTGAAGATCTGAGTATGTAGTTTTTGACCTCATCTGGAACCTCCTATCTAAAAATTTGAAAATTCTTAAAAAATTCGTCCAAAATTTTGATGTCTCCAATCTCTTGTTTTGTACGTTTTTTCCACGTGTCTTGACATCCAATGTATCCCTGCAATGTTTGGTGAAGATCTGAGTATGTAGTTTTTGACCTTATCTGGAACCTCCCATCTGAAAATTTGAAAATTCCTAAAAAATCCGTCCAAAATCTTGATGACCCCAATCTCTTGTTTTGTACGTTTTTTCCACGTGTCTTGACATCCAATGTATTCCTGCAATGTTTGGTGAAGATCTGAGTATGTAGTTTTTGACCTTATATGGAACCTCGTATCTGAAAATTTGAAAATTCTTAAAAAATTCGACCAAAATCTTGATGTTCCGAATCCTATGTTTTGTATGTTTTTTCCACGTGTCTTGACATCCAATGTATCCATGCAAAGTTTGGTGAAGATCTGAGTATGTAGTTTTTGACCTTATATTGAACCTCCCATCTGAAAATTTGAAAATTCTTAAAAAATTCGTCCAAAATCTTGATGACCCCAATCTCTTGTTTTGTACGTTTTTTCCACGTGTCTTGACATCCAAAGTATCCCTGCAAAGTTTGGTGAAGATCTGAGTATGTAGTTTTTGACCTTATATGGAACCTCCTTTCTGAAAATTTGAGAATTCTTAAAAAATTCGTCCAAAATCTTGATGTCTCCAATCTCTTGTTTTGTACGTTTTTTCCACGTGTCTTGACATCCAATGTATCCATGCAAAGTTTGGTGAAGATCTGAGTATGTCGTTTTTGACCTTATCTGGAACCTCCCATCTGAAAATTTGAAAATTCTTAAAAAATTCGTCGAAAATCTTGATGTCTCCAATCTTTTGTTTTGTACGTTTTTTCCACGTGTCTTGATATCCAATGTATCCCTGCAAAGTTTGGTGAAGATCTGAGTATGTCGTTTTTGACCTTATCTGGAACATCCTTTCTGAAAATTTGAAAATTGTTAAAAATTTCGTCCAAAATCTTGATGTCTCCAATCTCTTTTTTGTACGTTTTTTCCACGTGTCTTGACATCCAATGTATCCCTGCAAAGTTTGGTGAAGATCTGAGTATGTAGTTTTTGACCTTATCTGGAACCTCCCATCTGAAAATTTGAAAATTCTTAAAAAATTCGACCAAAATCTTGATGTCTCCAATCTTTTGTTTTGTACGTTTTTTTCACGTGTCTTGACACATAATGTATCCATGCAAAGTTTGGTGAAGATCTGAGTATGTAGTTTTTGACCTTATATGGAACCTCCTATCTGAAAATTTGAAAATTCTTAAAAAATCCGTGCAAAATCTTGATGACCCCAATCTCTTGTTTTGTACGTTTTTTCCACGTGTCTTGACATCCAATGTATTCCTGCAATGTTTGGTGAAGATCTGAGTATGTAGTTTTTGACCTTATATGGAACCTCCTATCTGAAAATTTGAAAATTCTTAAAAAATTCGTCGAAAATCTTGATGTCTCCAATCTCTTGTTTTGTACGTTTTTTCCACGTGTCTTGACATGCAAAGTATCCCTGCAACGTTTGGTGAAGATCTGAGTATGTAGTTTTTGACCTTATCTGGAACCTCCTATCTGAAAATTTGAAAATTCTTCAAAAATTCGTCGAAAATCTTGATGTCTCCAATCTCTTGTTTTGTACGTTTTTTCCACGTGTCTTGACATCCAATGTATTCCTGCAATGTTTGCTGAAGATCTGAGTATGTAGTTTTTGACCTTATATGGAACCTCCTATCTGAAAATTTGAAAATTCTTAAAAAATTCGTCGAAAATCTTGATGTCTCCAATCTCTTGTTTTGTACGTTTTTTCCACGTGTCTTGACATGCAAAGTATCCCTGCAACGTTTGGTGAAGATCTGAGTATGTAGTTTTTGACCTTATCTGGAACCTCCTATCTGAAAATTTGAAAATTCTTAAAAAATTCGTCCAAAATCTTGAAGACCCCAATCTCTTGTTTTGTACGTTTTTTCCACGTGTCTTGACATCCAATGTATCCCTGCAAAGTTTGGTGAAGATCTGAGTATGTAGTTTTTGACCTTATATGGAACCTCCTTTCTGAAAATTTGAGAATTCTTAAAAAATTCGTCCAAAATCTTGATGTCTCCAATCTCTTGTTTTGTACGTTTTTTCCACGTGTCTTGACATCCAATGTATCCATGCAAAGTTTGGTGAAGATCTGAGTATGTCGTTTTTGACCTTATCTGGAACCTCCCATCCGAAAATTTGAAAATTCTTAAAAAATTCGTCGAAAATCTTGATGTCTCCAATCTCTTGTTTTGTACGTTTTTTCCACGTGTCTTGACATGCAAAGTATCCCTGCAACGTTTGGTGAAGATCTGAGTATGTAGTTTTTGACCTTATCTGGAACCTCCTATCTGAAAATTTGAAAATTCTTCAAAAATTCGTCGAAAATCTTGATGTCTCCAATCTCTTGCTTTGTACGTTTTTTCCACGTGTCTTGACATCCAATGTATCCCTGCAATGTTTGGTGGAGATCTGAGTATGTAGTTTTTGACCTTATCTGGAACCTCCTATCTGAAAATTTGAAAATTCTTCAAAAATTCGTCCAAAATCTTGATGTCTCCAATCTCTTGTTTTGTACGTTTTTTCCACGTGTCTCGACCTCCAATGTATCCCTGCAAAGTTAGTGAAGATCTGAGTATGTCGTTTTTGACCTTATCTGGAACATCCTTTCTGAAAATTTGAAAATTGTTAAAAAATTCGTCGAAAATCTTGATGTCTCCAATCTCTTGTTTTGTACGTTTTTTCCACGTTTCTTGACATCCAATGTATCCATGCAAAGTTTGGTGAAGATCTGAGTATGTCGTTTTTGACCTTATCTGGAACCTCCCATCTGAAAATTTGAAAATTCTTAAAAAATTCTTCGAAAATCTTGATGTCTCCGATCTCTTGTTTTGTACGTTTTTTCCACGTGTCTTGACATGCAAAGTATTCCTGCAAAGTTTGGTGAAGATCTGAGTATGTAGTTTTTGACCTTATCTGGAACCTCCCATCTGAAAATTTGAAAATTCCTAAAAAATCCGTCCAAAATCTTGATGACCCCAATCTCTTGTTTTGTACGTTTTTTCCACGTGTCTTGACATCCAATGTATCCCTGCAAAGTTTGGTGAAGATCTGAGTATGTCGTTTTTGACCTTATCTGGAACCTCCCATCTGAAAATTTGAAAATTCTTAAAAAATTCGTCGAAAATATAAATGTCTCCGATCTCTTGTTTTGTACGTTTTTTCCACGTGTCTTGACAGGCAAAGTATTCCTGCAAAGTTTGGTGAAGATCTGAGTATGTAGTTTTTGACCTCATCTGGAACCTCCCATCTGAAAATTTGAAAATTCCTAAAAAATCCGTGCAAAATCTTGATGACCCCAATCTCTTGTTTTGTACGTTTTTTCCACGTGTCTTGACATCCAATGTATCCATGCAAAGTTTGGTGAAGATCTGAGTATGTCGTTTTTGACCTTATCTGGAACCTCCCATCTGAAAATTTGAAAATTCTTAAAAAATTCGTCGAAAATCTTGATGTCTCCAATCTTTTGTTTTGTACGTTTTTTCCACGTGTCTTGATATCCAATGTATCCCTGCAAAGTTTGGTGAAGATCTGAGTATGTCGTTTTTGACCTTATCTGGAACATCCTTTCTGAAAATTTGAAAATTGTTAAAAATTTCGTCCAAAATCTTGATGTCTCCAATCTCTTTTTTGTACGTTTTTTCCACGTGTCTTGACATCCAATGTATCCCTGCAAAGTTTGGTGAAGATCTGAGTATGTAGTTTTTGACCTTATCTGGAACCTCCCATCTGAAAATTTGAAAATTCTTAAAAAATTCGACCAAAATCTTGATGTCTCCAATCTTTTGTTTTGTACGTTTTTTTCACGTGTCTTGACACATAATGTATCCATGCAAAGTTTGGTGAAGATCTGAGTATGTAGTTTTTGACCTTATATGGAACCTCCTATCTGAAAATTTGAAAATTCTTAAAAAATCCGTGCAAAATCTTGATGACCCCAATCTCTTGTTTTGTACGTTTTTTCCACGTGTCTTGACATCCAATGTATTCCTGCAATGTTTGGTGAAGATCTGAGTATGTAGTTTTTGACCTTATATGGAACCTCCTATCTGAAAATTTGAAAATTCTTAAAAAATTCGTCGAAAATCTTGATGTCTCCAATCTCTTGTTTTGTACGTTTTTTCCACGTGTCTTGACATGCAAAGTATCCCTGCAACGTTTGGTGAAGATCTGAGTATGTAGTTTTTGACCTTATCTGGAACCTCCTATCTGAAAATTTGAAAATTCTTCAAAAATTCGTCGAAAATCTTGATGTCTCCAATCTCTTGTTTTGTACGTTTTTTCCACGTGTCTTGACATCCAATGTATTCCTGCAATGTTTGGTGAAGATCTGAGTATGTAGTTTTTGACCTTATATGGAACCTCCTATCTGAAAATTTGAAAATTCTTAAAAACTTCGTCGAAAATCTTGATGTCTCCAATCTCTTGTTTTGTACGTTTTTTCCACGTGTCTTGACATGCAAAGTATCCCTGCAACGTTTGGTGAAGATCTGAGTATGTAGTTTTTGACCTTATCTGGAACCTCCTATCTGAAAATTTGAAAATTCTTAAAAAATTCGTCCAAAATCTTGAAGACCCCAATCTCTTGTTTTGTACGTTTTTTCCACGTGTCTTGACATCCAATGTATCCCTGCAAAGTTTGGTGAAGATCTGAGTATGTAGTTTTTGACCTTATATGGAACCTCCTTTCTGAAAATTTGAGAATTCTTAAAAAATTCGTCCAAAATCTTGATGTCTCCAATCTCTTGTTTTGTACGTTTTTTCCACGTGTCTTGACATCCAATGTATCCATGCAAAGTTTGGTGAAGATCTGAGTATGTCGTTTTTGACCTTATCTGGAACCTCCCATCCGAAAATTTGAAAATTCTTAAAAAATTCGTCGAAAATCTTGATGTCTCCAATCTCTTGTTTTGTACGTTTTTTCCACGTGTCTTGACATGCAAAGTATCCCTGCAACGTTTGGTGAAGATCTGAGTATGTAGTTTTTGACCTTATCTGGAACCTCCTATCTGAAAATTTGAAAATTCTTCAAAAATTCGTCGAAAATCTTGATGTCTCCAATCTCTTGCTTTGTACGTTTTTTCCACGTGTCTTGACATCCAATGTATCCCTGCAATGTTTGGTGGAGATCTGAGTATGTAGTTTTTGACCTTATCTGGAACCTCCTATCTGAAAATTTGAAAATTCTTCAAAAATTCGTCCAAAATCTTGATGTCTCCAATCTCTTGTTTTGTACGTTTTTTCCACGTGTCTCGACCTCCAATGTATCCCTGCAAAGTTAGTGAAGATCTGAGTATGTCGTTTTTGACCTTATCTGGAACATCCTTTCTGAAAATTTGAAAATTGTTAAAAAATTCGTCGAAAATCTTGATGTCTCCAATCTCTTGTTTTGTACGTTTTTTCCACGTTTCTTGACATCCAATGTATCCATGCAAAGTTTGGTGAAGATCTGAGTATGTCGTTTTTGACCTTATCTGGAACCTCCCATCTGAAAATTTGAAAATTCTTAAAAAATTCTTCGAAAATCTTGATGTCTCCGATCTCTTGTTTTGTACGTTTTTTCCACGTGTCTTGACATGCAAAGTATTCCTGCAAAGTTTGGTGAAGATCTGAGTATGTAGTTTTTGACCTCATCTGGAACCTCCTATCTAAAAATTTGAAAATTCTTAAAAAATTCGTCCAAAATTTTGATGTCTCCAATCTCTTGTTTTGTACGTTTTTTCCACGTGTCTTGATATCCAATGTATCCCTGCAATGTTTGGTGAAGATCTGAGTATGTAGTTTTTGACCTTATCTGGAACCTCCCATCTGAAAATTTGAAAATTCCTAAAAAATCCGTCCAAAATCTTGATGACCCCAATCTCTTGTTTTGTACGTTTTTTCCACGTGTCTTGACATCCAATGTATCCCTGCAAAGTTTGGTGAAGATCTGAGTATGTCGTTTTTGACCTTATCTGGAACCTCCCATCTGAAAATTTGAAAATTCTTAAAAAATTCGTCGAAAATATAAATGTCTCCGATCTCTTGTTTTGTACGTTTTTTCCACGTGTCTTGACAGGCAAAGTATTCCTGCAAAGTTTGGTGAAGATCTGAGTATGTAGTTTTTGACCTCATCTGGAACCTCCCATCTGAAAATTTGAAAATTCCTAAAAAATCCGTGCAAAATCTTGATGACCCCAATCTCTTGTTTTGTACGTTTTTTCCACGTGTCTTGACATCCAATGTATTCCTGCAATGTTTGGTGAAGATCTGAGTATGTAGTTTTTGACCTTATATGGAACCTCGTATCTGAAAATTTGAAAATTCTTAAAAAATTCGACCAAAATCTTGATGTTCCGAATCCTATGTTTTGTATGTTTTTTCCACGTGTCTTGACATCCAATGTATCCATGCAAAGTTTGGTGAAGATCTGAGTATGTAGTTTTTGACCTTATATTGAACCTCCCATCTGAAAATTTGAAAATTCTTAAAAAATTCGTCCAAAATCTTGATGACCCCAATCTCTTGTTTTGTACGTTTTTTCCACGTGTCTTGACATCCAAAGTATCCCTGCAAAGTTTGGTGAAGATCTGAGTATGTAGTTTTTGACCTTATATGGAACCTCCTTTCTGAAAATTTGAGAATTCTTAAAAAATTCGTCCAAAATCTTGATGTCTCCAATCTCTTGTTTTGTACGTTTTTTCCACGTGTCTTGACATCCAATGTATCCATGCAAAGTTTGGTGAAGATCTGAGTATGTCGTTTTTGACCTTATCTGGAACCTCCCATCTGAAAATTTGAAAATTCTTAAAAAATTCGTCGAAAATCTTGATGTCTCCAATCTTTTGTTTTGTACGTTTTTTCCACGTGTCTTGATATCCAATGTATCCCTGCAAAGTTTGGTGAAGATCTGAGTATGTCGTTTTTGACATTATCTGGAACATCCTTTCTGAAAATTTGAAAATTGTTAAAAATTTCGTTCAAAATCTTGATGTCTCCAATCTCTTTTTTGTACGTTTTTTCCACGTGTCTTGACATCCAATGTATCCCTGCAAAGTTTGGTGAAGATCTGAGTATGTAGTTTTTGACCTTATCTGGAACCTCCCATCTGAAAATTTGAAAATTCTTAAAAAATTCGACCAAAATCTTGATGTCTCCAATCTTTTGTTTTGTACGTTTTTTCCACGTGTCTTGACACATAATGTATCCATGCAAAGTTTGGTGAAGATCTGAGTATGTAGTTTTTGACCTTATATGGAACCTCCTATCTGAAAATTTGAAAATTCTTAAAAAATTCGTCCAAAATCTTGATGTCTCCAATCTCTTGTTTTGTACGTTTTTTCCACGTGTCTTGACATCCAATGTATCCCTGCAAAGTTTGGTGAAGATCTGAGTATGTAGTTTTTGACCTTATCTGGAACCTCCCATCTGAAAATTTGAAAATTCCTAAAAAATCCGTGCAAAATCTTGATGACCCCAATCTCTTGTTTTGTACGTTTTTTCCACGTGTCTTGACATCCAATGTATTCCTGCAATGTTTGGTGAAGATCTGAGTATGTAGTTTTTGACCTTATATGGAACCTCCTATCTGAAAATTTGAAAATTCTTAAAAAATTCGTCGAAAATCTTGATGTCTCCAATCTCTTGTTTTGTACGTTTTTTCCACGTGTCTTGACATGCAAAGTATCCCTGCAACGTTTGGTGAAGATCTGAGTATGTAGTTTTTGACCTTATCTGGAACCTCCTATCTGAAAATTTGAAAATTCTTCAAAAATTCGTCGAAAATCTTGATGTCTCCAATCTCTTGTTTTGTACGTTTTTTCCACGTGTCTTGACATCCAATGTATTCCTGCAATGTTTGGTGAAGATCTGAGTATGTAGTTTTTGACCTTATATGGAACCTCCTATCTGAAAATTTGAAAATTCTTAAAAAATTCGTCGAAAATCTTGATGTCTCCAATCTCTTGTTTTGTACGTTTTTTCCACGTGTCTTGACATGCAAAGTATCCCTGCAACGTTTGGTGAAGATCTGAGTATGTAGTTTTTGACCTTATCTGGAACCTCCTATCTGAAAATTTGAAAATTCTTAAAAAATTCGTCCAAAATCTTGAAGACCCCAATCTCTTGTTTTGTACGTTTTTTCCACGTGTCTTGACATCCAATGTATCCCTGCAAAGTTTGGTGAAGATCTGAGTATGTAGTTTTTGACCTTATATGGAACCTCCTTTCTGAAAATTTGAGAATTCTTAAAAAATTCGTCCAAAATCTTGATGTCTCCAATCTCTTGTTTTGTACGTTTTTTCCACGTGTCTTGACATCCAATGTATCCATGCAAAGTTTGGTGAAGATCTGAGTATGTCGTTTTTGACCTTATCTGGAACCTCCCATCCGAAAATTTGAAAATTCTTAAAAAATTCGTCGAAAATCTTGATGTCTCCAATCTCTTGTTTTGTACGTTTTTTCCACGTGTCTTGACATGCAAAGTATCCCTGCAACGTTTGGTGAAGATCTGAGTATGTAGTTTTTGACCTTATCTGGAACCTCCTATCTGAAAATTTGAAAATTCTTCAAAAATTCGTCGAAAATCTTGATGTCTCCAATCTCTTGCTTTGTACGTTTTTTCCACGTGTCTTGACATCCAATGTATCCCTGCAATGTTTGGTGGAGATCTGAGTATGTAGTTTTTGACCTTATCTGGAACCTCCTATCTGAAAATTTGAAAATTCTTCAAAAATTCGTCCAAAATCTTGATGTCTCCAATCTCTTGTTTTGTACGTTTTTTCCACGTGTCTCGACCTCCAATGTATCCCTGCAAAGTTAGTGAAGATCTGAGTATGTCGTTTTTGACCTTATCTGGAACATCCTTTCTGAAAATTTGAAAATTCTTAAAAAATTCGTCGAAAATCTTGATGTCTCCAATCTCTTGTTTTGTACGTTTTTTCCACGTTTCTTGACATCCAATGTATCCCTGCAAAGTTTGGTGAAGATCTGAGTATGTAGTTTTTGACCTTATATGGAACCTCCTTTCTGAAAATTTGAAAATTCTCAAAAAATTCGTCCATAATCTTGATGTCTCCAATCTCTTGTTTTGTACGTTTTTTCCACGTGTCTTGACATCCAATGTATCCCTGCAAAGTTTGGTGAAGATCTGAGTATGTAGTTTTTGACCTTATATGGAACCTCCTATCTGAAAATTTGAAAATTCTTAAAAAATTCGTCCAAAATCTTGATGTCACCAATCCTATGTTTTGTATGTTTTTTCCACGTGTCTTGACATCCAATGTATCCCTGCAATGTTTGGTGAAGATCTGAGTATGTAGTTTTTGACCTTATCTGGAACCTCCCATCTGAAAATTTGAAAATTCTTAAAAAATTCGACCAAAATCTTGATGTCTCCAATCTTTTGTTTTGTACGTTTTTTCCACGTGTCTTGACACATAATGTATCCATGCAAAGTTTGGTGAAGATCTGAGTATGTAGTTTTTGACCTTATATGGAACCTCCTATCTGAAAATTTGAAAATTCTTAAAAAATTCGTCCAAAATCTTGATGTCTCCAATCTCTTGTTTTGTACGTTTTTTCCACGTGTCTTGACATCCAATGTATCCCTGCAAAGTTTGGTGAAGATCTGAGTATGTAGTTTTTGACCTTATCTGGAACCTCCCATCTGAAAATTTGAAAATTCCTAAAAAATCCGTGCAAAATCTTGATGACCCCAATCTCTTGTTTTGTACGTTTTTTCCACGTGTCTTGACATCCAATGTATCCATGCAAAGTTTGGTGAAGATCTGAGTATGTCGTTTTTGACCTTATCTGGAACATCCCTTCTGAAAATTTGAAAATTGTTAAAAAATTCGTCCAAAATCTTGATGTCTCCAATCTCTTTTTTGTACGTTTTTTCCACGTGTCTTGACATCCAATGTATCCCTGCAAAGTTTGGTGAAGATCTGAGTATGTAGTTTTTGACCTTATCTGGAACCTCCCATCTGAAAATTTGAAAATTCTTCAAAAATTCGTCGAAAATCTTGATGTCTCCAATCTCTTGTTTTGTACGTTTTTTCCACGTGTCTTGACATCCAATGTATCCCTGCAATGTTTGGTGGAGATCTGAGTATGTAGTTTTTGACCTTATCTGGGACCTCCTATCAGAAAATTTGAAAATTCTTCAAAAATTCGTCCAAAATCTTGATGTCTCCAATCTCTTGTTTTGTACGTTTTTTCCACGTGTCTCGACCTCCAATGTATCCCTGCAAAGTTTGGTGAAGATCTGAGTATGTCGTTTTTGACCTTATCTGGAACATCCTTTCTGAAAATTTGAAAATTCTTAAAAAATTCGTCGAAAATCTTGATGTCTCCAATCTCTTGTTTTGTACGTTTTTTCCACGTGTCTTGACATCCAATGTATCCCTGCAAAGTTTGGTGAAGATCTGAGTATGTAGTTTTTGACCTTATATGGAACCTCCTTTCTGAAAATTTGAAAATTCTCAAAAAATTCGTCCATAATCTTGATGTCTCCAATCTCTTGTTTTGTACGTTTTTTCCACGTGTCTTGACATCCAATTTATCCCTGCAAAGTTTGGTGAAGATCTGAGTATGTAGTTTTTGACCTTATCTGGAACCTCCCATCTGAAAATTTGAAAATTCTTAAAAAATTCGACCAAAATCTTGATGTCTCCAATCTTTTGTTTTGTACGTTTTTTCCACGTGTCTTGACACATAATGTATCCATGCAAAGTTTGGTGAAGATCTGAGTATGTAGTTTTTGACCTTATATGGAACCTCCTATCTGAAAATTTGAAAATTCTTAAAAAATTCGTCCAAAATCTTGATGTCTCCAATCTCTTGTTTTGTACGTTTTTTCCACGTGTCTTGACATCCAATGTATCCCTGCAAAGTTTGGTGAAGATCTGAGTATGTAGTTTTTGACCTTATCTGGAACCTCCCATCTGAAAATTTGAAAATTCCTAAAAAATCCGTGCAAAATCTTGATGACCCCAATCTCTTGTTTTGTACGTTTTTTCCACGTGTCTTGACATCCAATGTATTCCTGCAATGTTTGGTGAAGATCTGAGTATGTAGTTTTTGACCTTATATGGAACCTCCTATCTGAAAATTTGAAAATTCTTAAAAAATTCGTCGAAAATCTTGATGTCTCCAATCTCTTGTTTTGTACGTTTTTTCCACGTGTCTTGACATGCAAAGTATCCCTGCAACGTTTGGTGAAGATCTGAGTATGTAGTTTTTGACCTTATCTGGAACCTCCTATCTGAAAATTTGAAAATTCTTCAAAAATTCGTCGAAAATCTTGATGTCTCCAATCTCTTGTTTTGTACGTTTTTTCCACTTGTCTTGACATCCAATGTATTCCTGCAATGTTTGGTGAAGATCTGAGTATGTAGTTTTTGACCTTATATGGAACCTCCTATCTGAAAATTTGAAAATTCTTAAAAAATTCGTCGAAAATCTTGATGTCTCCAATCTCTTGTTTTGTACGTTTTTTCCACGTGTCTTGACATGCAAAGTATCCCTGCAACGTTTGGTGAAGATCTGAGTATGTAGTTTTTGACCTTATCTGGAACCTCCTATCTGAAAATTTGAAAATTCTTAAAAAATTCGTCCAAAATCTTGAAGACCCCAATCTCTTGTTTTGTACGTTTTTTCCACGTGTCTTGACATCCAATGTATCCCTGCAAAGTTTGGTGAAGATCTGAGTATGTAGTTTTTGACCTTATATGGAACCTCCTTTCTGAAAATTTGAGAATTCTTAAAAAATTCGTCCAAAATCTTGATGTCTCCAATCTCTTGTTTTGTACGTTTTTTCCACGTGTCTTGACATCCAATGTATCCATGCAAAGTTTGGTGAAGATCTGAGTATGTCGTTTTTGACCTTATCTGGAACCTCCCATCCGAAAATTTGAAAATTCTTAAAAAATTCGTCGAAAATCTTGATGTCTCCAATCTCTTGTTTTGTACGTTTTTTCCACGTGTCTTGACATGCAAAGTATCCCTGCAACGTTTGGTGAAGATCTGAGTATGTAGTTTTTGACCTTATCTGGAACCTCCTATCTGAAAATTTGAAAATTCTTCAAAAATTCGTCGAAAATCTTGATGTCTCCAATCTCTTGCTTTGTACGTTTTTTCCACGTGTCTTGACATCCAATGTATCCCTGCAATGTTTGGTGGAGATCTGAGTATGTAGTTTTTGACCTTATCTGGAACCTCCTATCTGAAAATTTGAAAATTCTTCAAAAATTCGTCCAAAATCTTGATGTCTCCAATCTCTTGTTTTGTACGTTTTTTCCACGTGTCTCGACCTCCAATGTATCCCTGCAAAGTTAGTGAAGATCTGAGTATGTCGTTTTTGACCTTATCTGGAACATCCTTTCTGAAAATTTGAAAATTGTTAAAAAATTCGTCGAAAATCTTGATGTCTCCAATCTCTTGTTTTGTACGTTTTTTCCACGTTTCTTGACATCCAATGTATCCCTGCAAAGTTTGGTGAAGATCTGAGTATGTAGTTTTTGACCTTATATGGAACCTCCTTTCTGAAAATTTGAAAATTCTCAAAAAATTCGTCCATAATCTTGATGTCTCCAATCTCTTGTTTTGTACGTTTTTTCCACGTGTCTTGACATCCAATGTATCCCTGCAAAGTTTGGTGAAGATCTGAGTATGTAGTTTTTGACCTTATATGGAACCTCCTATCTGAAAATTTGAAAATTCTTAAAAAATTCGTCCAAAATCTTGATGTCACCAATCCTATGTTTTGTATGTTTTTTCCACGTGTCTTGACATCCAATGTATCCATGCAAAGTTTGGTGAAGATCTGAGTATGTCGTTTTTGACCTTATCTGGAACCTCCCATCTGAAAATTTGAAAATTCTTAAAAAATTCTTCGAAAATCTTGATGTCTCCGATCTCTTGTTTTGTACGTTTTTTCCACGTGTCTTGACATGCAAAGTATTCCTGCAAAGTTTGGTGAAGATCTGAGTATGTAGTTTTTGACCTCATCTGGAACCTCCTATCTAAAAATTTGAAAATTCTTAAAAAATTCGTCCAAAATTTTGATGTCTCCAATCTCTTGTTTTGTACGTTTTTTCCATGTGTCTTGACATCCAATGTATCCCTGCAATGTTTGGTGAAGATCTGAGTATGTAGTTTTTGACCTTATCTGGAACCTCCCATCTGAAAATTTGAAAATTCCTAAAAAATCCGTCCAAAATCTTGATGACCCCAATCTCTTGTTTTGTACGTTTTTTCCACGTGTCTTGACATCCAATGTATCCCTGCAAAGTTTGGTGAAGATCTGAGTATGTAGTTTTTGACCTTATCTGGAACCTCCTATCTGAAAATTTGAAAATTCTTAAAAAATTCGTCCAAAATCTTGATGTCTCCAATCTCTTGTTTTGTACGTTTTTTCCACGTGTCTTGATATCCAATGTATCCCTGCAAAGTTTGGTGAAGATCTGAGTATGTCGTTTTTGACCTTATCTGGAACATCCTTTCTGAAAATTTGAAAATTGTTAAAAAATTCGTCCAAAATCTTGATGTCTCCAATCTCTTTTTTGTACGTTTTTTCCACGTGTCTTGACATCCAATGTATCCCTGCAAAGTTTGGTGAAGATCTGAGTATGTAGTTTTTGACCTTATCTGGAACCTCCCATCTGAAAATTTGAAAATTCTTAAAAAATTCGACCAAAATCTTGATGTCTCCAATCTTTTGTTTTGTACGTTTTTTCCACGTGTCTTGACACATAATGTATCCATGCAAAGTTTGGTGAAGATCTGAGTATGTAGTTTTTGACCTTATATGGAACCTCCTATCTGAAAATTTGAAAATTCTTAAAAAATTCGTTCAAAATCTTGATGTCTCCAATCTCTTGTTTTGTACGTTTTTTCCACGTGTCTTGACATCCAATGTATCCCTGCAAAGTTTGGTGAAGATCTGAGTATGTAGTTTTTGACCTTATCTGGAACCTCCCATCTGAAAATTTGAAAATTCCTAAAAAATCCGTGCAAAATCTTGATGACCCCAATCTCTTGTTTTGTACGTTTTTTCCACGTGTCTTGACATCCAATGTATTCCTGCAATGTTTGGTGAAGATCTGAGTATGTAGTTTTTGACCTTATATGGAACCTCCTATCTGAAAATTTGAAAATTCTTAAAAAATTCGACCAAAATCTTGATGTTCCGAATCCTATGTTTTGTATGTTTTTTCCACGTGTCTTGACATCCAATGTATCCATGCAAAGTTTGGTGAAGATCTGAGTATGTAGTTTTTGACCTTATATTGAACCTCCCATCTGAAAATTTGAAAATTCTTAAAAAATTCGTCCAAAATCTTGATGACCCCAATCTCTTGTTTTGTACGTTTTTTCCACGTGTCTTGACATCCAAAGTATCCCTGCAAAGTTTGGTGAAGATCTGAGTATGTAGTTTTTGACCTTATATGGAACCTCCTTTCTGAAAATTTGAGAATTCTTAAAAAATTCGTCCAAAATCTTGATGTCTCCAATCTCTTGTTTTGTACGTTTTTTCCACGTGTCTTGACATCCAATGTATCCATGCAAAGTTTGGTGAAGATCTGAGTATGTCGTTTTTGACCTTATCTGGAACCTCCCATCTGAAAATTTGAAAATTCTTAAAAAATTCGTCGAAAATCTTGAT
This sequence comes from Lepisma saccharinum, assembly GCF_977018435.1. Lineage (NCBI taxonomy): Eukaryota > Metazoa > Arthropoda > Insecta > Zygentoma > Lepismatidae > Lepisma > Lepisma saccharinum. The sequence continues at coordinate 1,181,801 of NW_028142931.1, read as the reverse complement.
GTCTCCAATCTCTTGTTTTGTACGTTTTTTCCACGTGTCTTGACATGCAAAGTATCCCTGCAACGTTTGGTGAAGATCTGAGTATGTAGTTTTTGACCTTATCTGGAACCTCCTATCTGAAAATTTGAAAATTCTTCAAAAATTCGTCGAAAATCTTGATGTCTCCAATCTCTTGTTTTGTAAGTTTTTTCCACGTGTCTTGACATCCAATGTATTCCTGCAATGTTTGGTGGAGATCTGAGTATGTAGTTTTAGACCTTATCTGGAACCTCCTATCTGAAAATTTGAAAATTCTTCAAAAATTCGTCCAAAATCTTGATGTCTCCAATCTCTTGTTTTGTACGTTTTTTCCACGTGTCTCGACCTCCAATGGATCCCTGCAAAGTTTGGTGAAGATCTGAGTATGTCGTTTTTGACCTTATCTGGAACATCCTTTCTGAAAATTTGAAAATTCTTAAAAAATTCGTCCAAAATCTTGATGTCTCCAATCTCTTGTTTTGTACGTTTTTTCCACGTGTCTTGATATCCAATGTATCCCTGCAAAGTTTGGTGAAGATCTGAGTATGTCGTTTTTGACCTTATCTGGAACATCCTTTCTGAAAATTTGAAAATTGTTAAAAAATTCGTCCAAAATCTTGATGTCTCCAATCTCTTTTTTGTACGTTTTTTCCACGTGTCTTGACATCCAATGGATCCCTGCAAAGTTTGGTGAAGATCTGAGTATGTAGTTTTTGACCTTATCTGGAACCTCCCATCTGAAAATTTGAAAATTCTTAAAAAATTCGACCAAAATCTTGATGTCTCCAATCTTTTGTTTTGTACGTTTTTTCCACGTGTCTTGACACATAATGTATCCATGCAAAGTTTGGTGAAGATCTGAGTATGTAGTTTTTGACCTTATATGGAACCTCCTATCTGAAAATTTGAAAATTCTTAAAAAATTCGTCCAAAATCTTGATGTCTCCAATCTCTTGTTTTGTACGTTTTTTCCACGTGTCTTGACATCCAATGTATCCCTGCAAAGTTTGGTGAAGATCTGAGTATGTAGTTTTTGACCTTATCTGGAACCTCCCATCTGAAAATTTGAAAATTCCTAAAAAATCCGTGCAAAATCTTGATGACCCCAATCTCTTGTTTTGTACGTTTTTTCCACGTGTCTTGACATCCAATGTATTCCTGCAATGTTTGCTGAAGATCTGAGTATGTAGTTTTTGACCTTATATGGAACCTCCTATCTGAAAATTTGAAAATTCTTAAAAAATTCGACCAAAATCTTGATGTTCCGAATCCTATGTTTTGTATGTTTTTTCCACGTGTCTTGACATCCAATGTATCCATGCAAAGTTTGGAGAAGATCTGAGTATGTAGTTTTTGACCTTATATTGAACCTCCCATCTGAAAATTTGAAAATTCTTAAAAAATTCGTCCAAAATCTTGATGACCCCAATCTCTTGTTTTGTACGTTTTTTCCACGTGTCTTGACATCCAAAGTATCCCTGCAAAGTTTGGTGAAGATCTGAGTATGTAGTTTTTGACCTTATATGTAACCTCCTTTCTGAAAATTTGAGAATTCTTAAAAAATTCGTCCAAAATCTTGATGTCTCCAATATCTTGTTTTGTACGTTTTTTCCACGTGTCTTGACATCCAATGTATCCATGCAAAGTTTGGTGAAGATCTGAGTATGTCGTTTTTGACCTTATCTGGAACCTCCCATCTGAAAATTTGAAAATTCTTAAAAAATTCGTCGAAAATCTTGATGTCTCCAATCTTTTGTTTTGTACGTTTTTTCCACGTGTCTTGACATGCAAAGTATCCCTGCAACGTTTGGTGAAGAACTGAGTATGTAGTTTTTGACCTTATCTGGAACCTCCTATCTGAAAATTTGAAAATTCTTCAAAAATTCGTCGAAAATCTTGATGTCTCCAATCTCTTGTTTTGTACGTTTTTTCCACGTGTCTTGACATCCAATGTATTCCTGCAATGTTTGGTGAAGATCTGAGTATGTAGTTTTTGACCTTATATGGAACCTCCTATCTGAAAATTTGAAAATTCTTAAAAAATTCGTCGAAAATCTTGATGTCTCCAATCTCTTGTTTTGTACGTTTTTTCCACGTGTCTTGACATGCAAAGTATCCCTGCAACGTTTGGTGAAGATCTGAGTATGTAGTTTTTGACCTTATCTGGAACCTCCTATCTGAAAATTTGAAAATTCTTAAAAAATTCGTCCAAAATCTTGAAGACCCCAATCTCTTGTTTTGTACGTTTTTTCCACGTGTCTTGACATCCAATGTATCCCTGCAAAGTTTGGTGAAGATCTGAGTATGTAGTTTTTGACCTTATATGGAACCTCCTTTCTGAAAATTTGAGAATTCTTAAAAAATTCGTCCAAAATCTTGATGTCTCCAATCTCTTGTTTTGTACGTTTTTTCCACGTGTCTTGACATCCAATGTATCCATGCAAAGTTTGGTGAAGATCTGAGTATGTCGTTTTTGACCTTATCTGGAACCTCCCATCCGAAAATTTGAAAATTCTTAAAAAATTCGTCGAAAATCTTGATGTCTCCAATCTCTTGTTTTGTACGTTTTTTCCACGTGTCTTGACATGCAAAGTATCCCTGCAACGTTTGGTGAAGATCTGAGTATGTAGTTTTTGACCTTATCTGGAACCTCCTATCTGAAAATTTGAAAATTCTTCAAAAATTCGTCGAAAATCTTGATGTCTCCAATCTCTTGCTTTGTACGTTTTTTCCACGTGTCTTGACATCCAATGTATCCCTGCAATGTTTGGTGGAGATCTGAGTATGTAGTTTTTGACCTTATCTGGAACCTCCTATCTGAAAATTTGAAAATTCTTCAAAAATTCGTCCAAAATCTTGATGTCTCCAATCTCTTGTTTTGTACGTTTTTTCCACGTGTCTCGACCTCCAATGTATCCCTGCAAAGTTAGTGAAGATCTGAGTATGTCGTTTTTGACCTTATCTGGAACATCCTTTCTGAAAATTTGAAAATTGTTAAAAAATTCGTCGAAAATCTTGATGTCTCCAATCTCTTGTTTTGTACGTTTTTTCCACGTTTCTTGACATCCAATGTATCCCTGCATTGTTTGGTGAAGATCTGAGTATGTAGTTTTTGACCTTATATGGAACCTCCTTTCTGAAAATTTGAAAATTCTCAAAAAATTCGTCCATAATCTTGATGTCTCCAATCTCTTGTTTTGTACGTTTTTTCCACGTGTCTTGACATCCAATGTATCCCTGCAAAGTTTGGTGAAGATCTGAGTATGTAGTTTTTGACCTTATATGGAACCTCCTATCTGAAAATTTGAAAATTCTTAAAAAATTCGTCCAAAATCTTGATGTCACCAATCCTATGTTTTGTATGTTTTTTCCACGTGTCTTGACATCCAATGTATCCCTGCAATGTTTGGTGAAGATCTGAGTATGTAGTTTTTGACCTTATCTGGAACCTCCCATCTGAAAATTTGAAAATTCCTAAAAAATCCGTCCAAAATCTTGATGACCCCAATCTCTTGTTTTGTACGTTTTTTCCACGTGTCTTGACATCCAATGTATCCCTGCAAAGTTTGGTGAAGATCTGAGTATGTAGTTTTTGACCTTATCTGGAACCTCCTATCTGAAAATTTGAAAATTCTTAAAAAATTCGTCCAAAATCTTGATGTCTCCAATCTCTTGTTTTGTACGTTTTTTCCACGTGTCTTGATATCCAATGTATCCCTGCAAAGTTTGGTGAAGATCTGAGTATGTCGTTTTTGACCTTATCTGGAACATCCTTTCTGAAAATTTGAAAATTGTTAAAAAATTCGTCCAAAATCTTGATGTCTCCAATCTCTTTTTTGTACGTTTTTTCCACGTGTCTTGACATCCAATGTATCCCTGCAAAGTTTGGTGAAGATCTGAGTATGTAGTTTTTGACCTTATCTGGAACCTCCCATCTGAAAATTTGAAAATTCTTAAAAAATTCGACCAAAATCTTGATGTCTCCAATCTTTTGTTTTGTACGTTTTTTCCACGTGTCTTGACACATAATGTATCCATGCAAAGTTTGGTGAAGATCTGAGTATGTAGTTTTTGACCTTATATGGAACCTCCTATCTGAAAATTTGAAAATTCTTAAAAAATTCGTTCAAAATCTTGATGTCTCCAATCTCTTGTTTTGTACGTTTTTTCCACGTGTCTTGACATCCAATGTATCCCTGCAAAGTTTGGTGAAGATCTGAGTATGTAGTTTTTGACCTTATCTGGAACCTCCCATCTGAAAATTTGAAAATTCCTAAAAAATCCGTGCAAAATCTTGATGACCCCAATCTCTTGTTTTGTACGTTTTTTCCACGTGTCTTGACATCCAATGTATTCCTGCAATGTTTGGTGAAGATCTGAGTATGTAGTTTTTGACCTTATATGGAACCTCCTATCTGAAAATTTGAAAATTCTTAAAAAATTCGACCAAAATCTTGATGTTCCGAATCCTATGTTTTGTATGTTTTTTCCACGTGTCTTGACATCCAATGTATCCATGCAAAGTTTGGTGAAGATCTGAGTATGTAGTTTTTGACCTTATATTGAACCTCCCATCTGAAAATTTGAAAATTCTTAAAAAATTCGTCCAAAATCTTGATGACCCCAATCTCTTGTTTTGTACGTTTTTTCCACGTGTCTTGACATCCAAAGTATCCCTGCAAAGTTTGGTGAAGATCTGAGTATGTAGTTTTTGACCTTATATGGAACCTCCTTTCTGAAAATTTGAGAATTCTTAAAAAATTCGTCCAAAATCTTGATGTCTCCAATCTCTTGTTTTGTACGTTTTTTCCACGTGTCTTGACATCCAATGTATCCATGCAAAGTTTGGTGAAGATCTGAGTATGTCGTTTTTGACCTTATCTGGAACCTCCCATCTGAAAATTTGAAAATTCTTAAAAAATTCGTCGAAAATCTTGATGTCTCCAATCTCTTGTTTTGTACGTTTTTTCCACGTGTCTTGACATGCAAAGTATCCCTGCAACGTTTGGTGAAGATCTGAGTATGTAGTTTTTGACCTTATCTGGAACCTCCTATCTGAAAATTTGAAAATTCTTCAAAAATTCGTCGAAAATCTTGATGTCTCCAATCTCTTGTTTTGTAAGTTTTTTCCACGTGTCTTGACATCCAATGTATTCCTGCAATGTTTGGTGGAGATCTGAGTATGTAGTTTTAGACCTTATCTGGAACCTCCTATCTGAAAATTTGAAAATTCTTCAAAAATTCGTCCAAAATCTTGATGTCTCCAATCTCTTGTTTTGTACGTTTTTTCCACGTGTCTCGACCTCCAATGGATCCCTGCAAAGTTTGGTGAAGATCTGAGTATGTCGTTTTTGACCTTATCTGGAACATCCTTTCTGAAAATTTGAAAATTCTTAAAAAATTCGTCCAAAATCTTGATGTCTCCAATCTCTTGTTTTGTACGTTTTTTCCACGTGTCTTGACATCCAATGTATCCATGCAAAGTTTGGTGAAGATCTGAGTATGTAGTTTTTGACCTTATATTGAACATCCCATCTGAAAATTTGAAAATTCTTAAAAAATTCGTCCAAAATCTTGATGACCCCAATCTCTTGTTTTGTACGTTTTTTCCACGTGCCTTGACATCCAAAGTATCCCTGCAAAGTTTGGTGAAGATCTGAGTATGTAGTTTTTGACCTTATATGGAACCTCCTTTCTGAAAATTTGAGAATTCTTAAAAAATTCGTCCAAAATCTTGATGTCTCCAATCTCTTGTTTTGTACGTTTTTTCCACGTGTCTTGACATCCAATGTATCCATGCAAAGTTTGGTGAAGATCTGAGTATGTCGTTTTTGACCTTATCTGGAACCTCCCATCTGAAAATTTGAAAATTCTTAAAAAATTCGTCGAAAATCTTGATGTCTCCAATCTCTTGTTTTGTACGTTTTTTCCACGTGTCTTGACATGCAAAGTATCCCTGCAACGTTTGGTGAAGATCTGAGTATGTAGTTTTTGACCTTATCTGGAACCTCCTATCTGAAAATTTGAAAATTCTTCAAAAATTCGTCGAAAATCTTGATGTCTCCAATCTCTTGTTTTGTAAGTTTTTTCCACGTGTCTTGACATCCAATGTATTCCTGCAATGTTTGGTGGAGATCTGAGTATGTAGTTTTAGACCTTATCTGGAACCTCCTATCTGAAAATTTGAAAATTCTTCAAAAATTCGTCCAAAATCTTGATGTCTCCAATCTCTTGTTTTGTACGTTTTTTCCACGTGTCTCGACCTCCAATGGATCCCTGCAAAGTTTGGTGAAGATCTGAGTATGTCGTTTTTGACTTTATCTGGAACATCCTTTCTGAAAATTTGTTGATTCTTAAAAAATTCGTCCAAAATCTTGATGTCTCCAATCTCTTGTTTTGTACGTTTTTTCCACGTGTCTTGATATCCAATGTATCCCTGCAAAGTTTGGTGAAGATCTGAGTATGTCGTTTTTGACCTTATCTGGAACATCCTTTCTGAAAATTTGAAAATTGTTAAAAAATTCGTCCAAAATCTTGATGTCTCCAATCTCTTTTTTGTACGTTTTTTCCACGTGTCTTGACATCCAATGTATCCCTGCAAAGTTTGGTGAAGATCTGAGTATGTAGTTTTTGACCTTATCTGGAACCTCCCATCTGAAAATTTGAAAATTCTTAAAAAATTCGACCAAAATCTTGATGTCTCCAATCTCTTGTTTTGTACGTTTTTTCCACGTGTCTTGAAATCCAATGTATCCCTGCAAAGTTTGGTGAAGATCTGAGTATGTAGTTTTTGACCTTATCTGGAACCTCCCATCTGAAAATTTGAAAATTCCTAAAAAATCCGTGCAAAATCTTGATGACCCCAATCTCTTGTTTTGTACGTTTTTTCCACGTGTCTTGACATCCAATGTATTCCTGCAATGTTTGCTGAAGATCTGAGTATGTAGTTTTTGACCTTATATGGAACCTCCTATCTGAAAATTTGAAAATTCTTAAAAAATTCGACCAAAATCTTGATGTTCCGAATCCTATGTTTTGTATGTTTTTTCCACGTGTCTTGACATCCAATGTATCCATGCAAAGTTTGGTGAAGATCTGAGTATGTAGTTTTTGACCTTATATTGAACCTCCCATCTGAAAATTTGAAAATTCTTAAAAAATTCGTCCAAAATCTTGATGACCCCAATCTCTTGTTTTGTACGTTTTTTCCACGTGTCTTGACATCCAAAGTATCCCTGCAAAGTTTGGTGAAGATCTGAGTATGTAGTTTTTGACCTTATATGGAACCTCCTTTCTGAAAATTTGAGAATTCTTAAAAAATTCGTCCAAAATCTTGATGTCTCCAATCTCTTGTTTTGTACGTTTTTTCCACGTGTCTTGACATCCAATGTATCCATGCAAAGTTTGGTGAAGATCTGAGTATGTCGTTTTTGACCTTATCTGGAACCTCCCATCTGAAAATTTGAAAATTCTTAAAAAATTCGTCGAAAATCTTGATGTCTCCAATCTTTTGTTTTGTACGTTTTTTCCACGTGTCTTGACATGCAAAGTATCCCTGCAACGTTTGGTGAAGATCTGAGTATGTAGTTTTTGACCTTATCTGGAACCTCCTATCTGAAAATTTGAAAATTCTTAAAAAATTCGTCGAAAATCTTGATGTCTCCAATCTCTTGTTTTGTACGTTTTTTCCACGTGTCTTGATATCCAATGTATCCCTGCAAAGTTTGGTGAAGATCTGAGTATGTCGTTTTTGACCTTATCTGGAACATCCTTTCTGAAAATTTGAAAATTGTTAAAAAATTCGTCCAAAATCTTGATGTCTCCAATCTCTTTTTTGTACGTTTTTTCCACGTGTCTTGACATCCAATGTATCCCTGCAAAGTTTGGTGAAGATCTGAGTATGTAGTTTTTGACCTTATCTGGAACCTCCCATCTGAAAATTTGAAAATTCTTAAAAAATTCGACCAAAATCTTGATGTCTCCAATCTTTTGTTTTGTACGTTTTTTCCACGTGTCTTGACACATAATGTATCCATGCAAAGTTTGGTGAAGATCTGAGTATGTAGTTTTTGACCTTATATGGAACCTCCTATCTGAAAATTTGAAAATTCTTAAAAAATTCGTCCAAAATCTTGATGTCTCCAATCTCTTGTTTTGTACGTTTTTTCCACGTGTCTTGACATCCAATGTATCCCTGCAAAGTTTGGTGAAGATCTGAGTATGTAGTTTTTGACCTTATCTGGAACCTCCCATCTGAAAATTTGAAAATTCCTAAAAAATCCGTGCAAAATCTTGATGACCCCAATCTCTTGTTTTGTACGTTTTTTCCACGTGTCTTGACATCCAATGTATCCATGCAAAGTTTGGTGAAGATCTGAGTATGTCGTTTTTGACCTTATCTGGAACCTCCCATCTGAAAATTTGAAAATTCTTAAAAAATTCGTCGAAAATCTTGATGTCTCCAATCTCTTGTTTTGTACGTTTTTTCCACGTGTCTTGACATCCAATGTATCCCTGCAATGTTTGGTGGAGATCTGAGTATGTAGTTTTTGACCTTATCTGGAACCTCCTATCTGAAAATTTGAAAATTCTTCAAAAATTCGTCCAAAATCTTGATGTCTCCAATCTCTTGTTTTGTACGTTTTTTCCACGTGTCTCGACCTCCAATGTATCCCTGCAAAGTTAGTGAAGATCTGAGTATGTCGTTTTTGACCTTATCTGGAACATCCTTTCTGAAAATTTGAAAATTCTTAAAAAATTCGTCGAAAATCTTGATGTCTCCAATCTCTTGTTTTGTACGTTTTTTCCACGTTTCTTGACATCCAATGTATCCCTGCAAAGTTTGGTGAAGATCTGAGTATGTAGTTTTTGACCTTATATGGAACCTCCTTTCTGAAAATTTGAAAATTCTCAAAAAATTCGTCCATAATCTTGATGTCTCCAATCTCTTGTTTTGTACGTTTTTTCCACGTGTCTTGACATCCAATGTATCCCTGCAAAGTTTGGTGAAGATCTGAGTATGTAGTTTTTGACCTTATATGGAAACTCCTATTTGAAAATTTGAAAATTCTTAAAAAATTCGTCCAAAATCTTGATGTCACCAATCCTATGTTTTGTATGTTTTTTCCACGTGTCTTGACATCCAATGTATCCATGCAAAGTTTGGTGAAGATCTGAGTATGTCGTTTTTGACCTTATCTGGAACCTCCCATCTGAAAATTTGAAAATTCTTAAAAAATTCGTCGAAAATCTTGATGTCTCCGATCTCTTGTTTTGTACGTTTTTTCCACGTGTCTTGACATGCAAAGTATTCCTGCAAAGTTTGGTGAAGATCTGAGTATGTAGTTTTTGACCTCATCTGGAACCTCCTATCTGAAAATTTGAAAATTCTTAAAAAATTCGTCCAAAATTTTGATGTCTCCAATCTCTTGTTTTGTACGTTTTTTCCACGTGTCTTGACATCCAATGTATCCCTGCAATGTTTGGTGAAGATCTGAGTATGTAGTTTTTGACCTTATCTGGAACCTCCCATCTGAAAATTTGAAAATTCCTAAAAAATCCGTCCAAAATCTTGATGACCCCAATCTCTTGTTTTGTACGTTTTTTCCACGTGTCTTGACATCCAATGTATCCCTGCAAAGTTTGGTGAAGATCTGAGTATGTAGTTTTTGACCTTATCTGGAACCTCCTATCTGAAAATTTGAAAATTCTAAAAAAATTCGTCCAAAATCTTGATGTCTCCAATCTCTTGTTTTGTACGTTTTTTCCACGTGTCTTGATATCCAATGTATCCCTGCAAAGTTTGGTGAAGATCTGAGTATGTCGTTTTTGACCTTATCTGGAACATCCTTTCTGAAAATTTGAAAATTGTTAAAAAATTCGTCCAAAATCTTGATGTCTCCAATCTCTTTTTTGTACGTTTTTTCCACGTGTCTTGACATCCAATGTATCCCTGCAAAGTTTGGTGAAGATCTGAGTATGTAGTTTTTGACCTTATCTGGAACCTCCCATCTGAAAATTTGAAAATTCTTAAAAAATTCGACCAAAACCTTGATGTCTCCAATCTTTTGTTTTGTACGTTTTTTCCACGTGTCTTGACACATAATGTATCCATGCAAAATTTGGTGAAGATCTGAGTATGTAGTTTTTGACCTTATATGGAACCTCCTATCTGAAAATTTGAAAATTCTTAAAAAATTCGTCCAAAATCTTGATGTCTCCAATCTCTTGTTTTGTACGTTTTTTCCACGTGTCTTGACATCCAATGTATCCCTGCAAAGTTTGGTGAAGATCTGAGTATGTAGTTTTTGACCTTATATTGAACCTCCCATCTGAAAATTTGAAAATTCTTAAAAAATTCGTCCAAAATCTTGATGACCCCAATCTCTTGTTTTGTACGTTTTTTCCACGTGTCTTGACATCCAAAGTATCCCTGCAAAGTTTGGTGAAGATCTGAGTATGTAGTTTTTGACCTTATATGGAACCTCCTTTCTGAAAATTTGAGAATTCTTAAAAAATTCGTCCAAAATCTTGATGTCTCCAATCTCTTGTTTTGTACGTTTTTTCCACGTGTCTTGACATCCAATGTATCCATGCAAAGTTTGGTGAAGATCTGAGTATGTCGTTTTTGACCTTATCTGGAACCTCCCATCTGAAAATTTGAAAATTCTTAAAAAATTCGTCGAAAATCTTGATGTCTCCAATCTCTTGTTTTGTACGTTTTTTCCACGTGTCTTGACATGCAAAGTATCCCTGCAACGTTTGGTGAAGATCTGAGTATGTAGTTTTTGACCTTATCTGGAACCTCCTATCTGAAAATTTGAAAATTCTTCAAAAATTCGTCGAAAATCTTGATGTCTCCAATCTCTTGTTTTGTACGTTTTTTCCACGTGTCTTGACATCCAATGTATTCCTGCAATGTTTGGTGGAGATCTGAGTATGTAGTTTTAGACCTTATCTGGAACCTCCTATCTGAAAATTTGAAAATTCTTCAAAAATTCGTCCAAAATCTTGATGTCTCCAATCTCTTGTTTTGTACGTTTTTTCCACGTGTCTCGACCTCCAATGGATCCCTGCAAAGTTTGGTGAAGATCTGAGTATGTCGTTTTTGACCTTATCTGGAACATCCTTTCTGAAAATTTGAAAATTCTTAAAAAATTCGTCCAAAATCTTGATGTCTCCAATCTCTTGTTTTGTACGTTTTTTCCACGTGTCTTGATATCCAATGTATCCCTGCAAAGTTTGGTGAAGATCTGAGTATGTCGTTTTTGACCTTATCTGGAACATCCTTTCTGAAAATTTGAAAATTGTTAAAAAATTCGTCCAAAATCTTGATGTCTCCAATCTCTTTTTTGTACGTTTTTTCCACGTGTCTTGACATCCAATGTATCCCTGCAAAGTTTGGTGAAGATCTGAGTATGTAGTTTTTGACCTTATCTGGAACCTCCCATCTGAAAATTTGAAAATTCTTAAAAAATTCGACCAAAATCTTGATGTCTCCAATCTTTTGTTTTGTACGTTTTTTCCACGTGTCTTGACACATAATGTATCCATGCAAAGTTTGGTGAAGATCTGAGTATGTAGTTTTTGACCTTATATGGAACCTCCTATCTGAAAATTTGAAAATTCTTAAAAAATTCGTCCAAAATCTTGATGTCTCCAATCTCTTGTTTTGTACGTTTTTTCCACGTGTCTTGACATCCAATGTATCCCTGCAAAGTTTGGTGAAGATCTGAGTATGTAGTTTTTGACCTTATCTGGAACCTCCCATCTGAAAATTTGAAAATTCCTAAAAAATCCGTGCAAAATCTTGATGACCCCAATCTCTTGTTTTGTACGTTTTTTCCACGTGTCTTGACATCCAATGTATTCCTGCAATGTTTGGTGAAGATCTGAGTATGTAGTTTTTGACCTTATATGGAACCTCCTATCTGAAAATTTGAAAATTCTTAAAAAATTCGACCAAAATCTTGATGTTCCGAATCCTATGTTTTGTATGTTTTTTCCACGTGTCTTGACATCCAATGTATCCATGCAAAGTTTGGTGAAGATCTGAGTATGTAGTTTTTGACCTTATATTGAACCTCCCATCTGAAAATTTGAAAATTCTTAAAAAATTCGTCCAAAATCTTGATGACCCCAATCTCTTGTTTTGTACGTTTTTTCCACGTGTCTTGACATCCAAAGTATCCCTGCAAAGTTTGGTGAAGATCTGAGTATGTAGTTTTTGACCTTATATGGAACCTCCTTTCTGAAAATTTGAGAATTCTTAAAAAATTCGTCCAAAATCTTGATGTCTCCAATCTCTTGTTTTGTACGTTTTTTCCACGTGTCTTGACATCCAATGTATCCATGCAAAGTTTGGTGAAGATCTGAGTATGTCGTTTTTGACCTTATCTGGAACCTCCCATCTGAAAATTTGAAAATTCTTAAAAAATTCGTCGAAAATCTTGATGTCTCCAATCTTTTGTTTTGTACGTTTTTTCCACGTGTCTTGACATGCAAAGTATCCCTGCAACGTTTGGTGAAGATCTGAGTATGTAGTTTTTGACCTTATCTGGAACCTCCTATCTGAAAATTTGAAAATTCTTAAAAAATTCGTCGAAAATCTTGATGTCTCCAATCTCTTGTTTTGTACGTTTTTTCCACGTGTCTTGATATCCAATGTATCCCTGCAAAGTTTGGTGAAGATCTGAGTATGTCGTTTTTGACCTTATCTGGAACATCCTTTCTGAAAATTTGAAAATTGTTAAAAAATTCGTCCAAAATCTTGATGTCTCCAATCTCTTTTTTGTACGTTTTTTCCACGTGTCTTGACATCCAATGTATCCCTGCAAAGTTTGGTGAAGATCTGAGTATGTAGTTTTTGACCTTATCTGGAACCTCCCATCTGAAAATTTGAAAATTCTTAAAAAATTCGACCAAAATCTTGATGTCTCCAATCTTTTGTTTTGTACGTTTTTTCCACGTGTCTTGACACATAATGTATCCATGCAAAGTTTGGTGAAGATCTGAGTATGTAGTTTTTGACCTTATATGGAACCTCCTATCTGAAAATTTGAAAATTCTTAAAAAATTCGTCCAAAATCTTGATGTCTCCAATCTCTTGTTTTGTACGTTTTTTCCACGTGTCTTGACATCCAATGTATCCCTGCAAAGTTTGGTGAAGATCTGAGTATGTAGTTTTTGACCTTATCTGGAACCTCCCATCTGAAAATTTGAAAATTCCTAAAAAATCCGTGCAAAATCTTGATGACCCCAATCTCTTGTTTTGTACGTTTTTTCCACGTGTCTTGACATCCAATGTATTCCTGCAATGTTTGGTGAAGATCTGAGTATGTAGATTTTGACCTTATATGGAACCTCCTATCTGAAAATTTGAAAATTCTTAAAAAATTCGACCAAAATCTTGATGTTCCGAATCCTATGTTTTGTATGTTTTTTCCACGTGTCTTGACATCCAATGTATCCATGCAAAGTTTGGTGAAGATCTGAGTATGTAGTTTTTGACCTTATATTGAACCTCCCATCTGAAAATTTGAAAATTCTTAAAAAATTCGTCCAAAATCTTGATGACCCCAATCTCTTGTTTTGTACGTTTTTTCCACGTGTCTTGACATCCAAAGTATCCCTGCAAAGTTTGGTGAAGATCTGAGTATGTAGTTTTTGACCTTATATGGAACCTCCTTTCTGAAAATTTGAGAATTCTTAAAAAATTCGTCCAAAATCTTGATGTCTCCAATCTCTTGTTTTGTACGTTTTTTCCACGTGTCTTGACATCCAATGTATCCATGCAAAGTTTGGTGAAGATCTGAGTATGTCGTTTTTGACCTTATCTGGAACCTCCCATCTGAAAATTTGAAAATTCTTAAAAAATTCGTCGAAAATCTTGATGTCTCCAATCTCTTGTTTTGTACGTTTTTTCCACGTGTCTTGACATGCAAAGTATCCCTGCAACGTTTGGTGAAGATCTGAGTATGTAGTTTTTGACCTTATCTGGAACCTCCTATCTGAAAATTTGAAAATTCTTCAAAAATTCGTCGAAAATCTTGATGTCTCCAATCTCTTGTTTTGTACGTTTTTTCCACGTGTCTTGACATCCAATGTATTCCTGTAATGTTTGGTGGAGATCTGAGTATGTAGTTTTAGACCTTATCTGGAACCTCCTATCTGAAAATTTGAAAATTCTTCAAAAATTCGTCCAAAATCTTGGTCTCCAATCTCTTGTTTTGTACGTTTTTTCCACGTGTCTCGACCTCCAATGGATCCCTGCAAAGTTTGGTGAAGATCTGAGTATGTCGTTTTTGACCTTATCTGGAACATCCTTTCTGAAAATTTGAAAATTCTTAAAAAATTCGTCCAAAATCTTGATGTCTCCAATCTCTTGTTTTGTACGTTTTTTCCACGTGTCTTGATATCCAATGTATCCCTGCAAAGTTTGGTGAAGATCTGAGTATGTCGTTTTTGACCTTATCTGGAACATCCTTTCTGAAAATTTGAAAATTGTTAAAAAATTCGTCCAAAATCTTGATGTCTCCAATCTCTTTTTTGTACGTTTTTTCCACGTGTCTTGACATCCAATGTATCCCTGCAAAGTTTGGTGAAGATCTGAGTATGTAGTTTTTGACCTTATCTGGAACCTCCCATCTGAAAATTTGAAAATTCTTAAAAAATTCGACCAAAATCTTGATGTCTCCAATCTTTTGTTTTGTACGTTTTTTCCACGTGTCTTGACATCCAATGTATTCCTGCAATGTTTGGTGAAGATCTGAGTATGTAGTTTTTGACCTTATATGGAACCTCCTATCTGAAAATTTGAAAATTCTTAAAAAATTCGTCGAAAATCTTGATGTCTCCAATCTCTTGTTTTGTACGTTTTTTCCACGTGTCTTGACATGCAAAGTATCCCTGCAACGTTTGGTGAAGATCTGAGTATGTAGTTTTTGACCTTATCTGGAACCTCCTATCTGAAAATTTGAAAATTCTTCAAAAATTCGTCGAAAATCTTGATGTCTCCAATCTCTTGTTTTGTACGTTTTTTCCACGTGTCTTGACATCCAATGTATTCCTGCAATGTTTGGTGAAGATCTGAGTATGTAGTTTTTGACCTTATATGGAACCTCCTATCTGAAAATTTGAAAATTCTTAAAAAATTCGTCGAAAATCTTGATGTCTCCAATGTCTTGTTTTGTACGTTTTTTCCACGTGTCTTGACATGCAAAGTATCCCTGCAACGTTTGGTGAAGATCTGAGTATGTAGTTTTTGACCTTATCTGGAACCTCCTATCTGAAAATTTGAAAATTCTTAAAAAATTCGTCCAAAATCTTGAAGACCCCAATCTCTTGTTTTGTACGTTTTTTCCACGTGTCTTGACATCCAATGTATCCCTGCAAAGTTTGGTGAAGATCTGAGTATGTAGTTTTTGACCTTATATGGAACCTCCTTTCTGAAAATTTGAGAATTCTTAAAAAATTCGTCCAAAATCTTGATGTCTCCAATCTCTTGTTTTGTACGTTTTTTCCACGTGTCTTGACATCCAATGTATCCATGCAAAGTTTGGTGAAGATCTGAGTATGTCGTTTTTGACCTTATCTGGAACCTCCCATCCGAAAATTTGAAAATTCTTAAAAAATTCGTCGAAAATCTTGATGTCTCCAATCTCTTGTTTTGTACGTTTTTTCCACGTGTCTTGACATGCAAAGTATCCCTGCAACGTTTGGTGAAGATCTGAGTATGTAGTTTTTGACCTTATCTGGAACCTCCTATCTGAAAATTTGAAAATTCTTCAAAAATTCGTCGAAAATCTTGATGTCTCCAATCTCTTGCTTTGTACGTTTTTTCCACGTGTCTTGACATCCAATGTATCCCTGCAATGTTTGGTGGAGATCTGAGTATGTAGTTTTTGACCTTATCTGGAACCTCCTATCTGAAAATTTGAAAATTCTTCAAAAATTCGTCCAAAATCTTGATGTCTCCAATCTCTTGTTTTGTACATTTTTTCCACGTGTCTCGACCTCCAATGTATCCCTGCAAAGTTAGTGAAGATCTGAGTATGTCGTTTTTGACCTTATCTGGAACATCCTTTCTGAAAATTTGAAAATTGTTAAAAAATTCGTCGAAAATCTTGATGTCTCCAATCTCTTGTTTTGTACGTTTTTTCCACGTTTCTTGACATCCAATGTATCCCTGCAAAGTTTGGTGAAGATCTGAGTATGTAGTTTTTGACCTTATATGGAACCTCCTTTCTGAAAATTTGAAAATTCTCAAAAAATTCGTCCATAATCTTGATGTCTCCAATCTCTTGTTTTGTACGTTTTTTCCACGTGTCTTGACATCCAATGTATCCCTGCAAAGTTTGGTGAAGATCTGAGTATGTAGTTTTTGACCTTATATGGAACCTCCTATCTGAAAATTTGAAAATTCTTAAAAAATTCGTCCAAAATCTTGATGTCACCAATCCTATGTTTTGTATGTTTTTTCCACGTGTCTTGACATCCAATGTATCCATGCAAAGTTTGGTGAAGATCTGAGTATGTCGTTTTTGACCTTATCTGGAACCTCCCATCTGAAAATTTGAAAATTCTTAAAAAATTCTTCGAAAATCTTGATGTCTCCGATCTCTTGTTTTGTACGTTTTTTCCACGTGTCTTGACATGCAAAGTATTCCTGCAAAGTTTGGTGAAGATCTGAGTATGTAGTTTTTGACCTCATCTGGAACCTCCTATCTAAAAATTTGAAAATTCTTAAAAAATTCGTCCAAAATTTTGATGTCTCCAATCTCTTGTTTTGTTCGTTTTTTCCACGTGTCTTGACATCCAATGTATCCCTGCAATGTTTGGTGAAGATCTGAGTATGTAGTTTTTGACCTTATCTGGAACCTCCCATCTGAAAATTTGAAAATTCCTAAAAAATCCGTCCAAAATCTTGATGACCCCAATCTCTTGTTTTGTACGTTTTTTCCACGTGTCTTGACATCCAATGTATCCCTGCAAAGTTTGGTGAAGATCTGAGTATGTAGTTTTTGACCTTATCTGGAACCTCCTATCTGAAAATTTGAAAATTCTTAAAAAATTCGTCCAAAATCTTGATGTCTCCAATCTCTTGTTTTGTACGTTTTTTCCACGTGTCTTGATATCCAATGTATCCCTGCAAAGTTTGGTGAAGATCTGAGTATGTCGTTTTTGACCTTATCTGGAACATCCTTTCTGAAAATTTGAAAATTGTTAAAAAATTCGTCCAAAATCTTGATGTCTCCAATCTCTTTTTTGTACGTTTTTTCCACGTGTCTTGACATCCAATGTATCCCTGCAAAGTTTGGTGAAGATCTGAGTATGTAGTTTTTGACCTTATCTGGAACCTCCCATCTGAAAATTTGAAAATTCTTAAAAAATTCGACCAAATTCTTGATGTCTCCAATCTTTTGTTTTGTACGTTTTTTCCACGTGTCTTGACACATAATGTATCCATGCAAAGTTTGGTGAAGATCTGAGTATGTAGTTTTTGACCTTATATGGAACCTCCTATCTGAAAATTTGAAAATTCTTAAAAAATTCGTTCAAAATCTTGATGTCTCCAATCTCTTGTTTTGTACGTTTTTTCCACGTGTCTTGACATCCAATGTATCCCTGCAAAGTTTGGTGAAGATCTGAGTATGTAGTTTTTGACCTTATCTGGAACCTCCCATCTGAAAATTTGAAAATTCCTAAAAAATCCGTGCAAAATCTTGATGACCCCAATCTCTTGTTTTGTACGTTTTTTCCACGTGTCTTGACATCCAATGTATTCCTGCAATGTTTGGTGAAGATCTGAGTATGTAGTTTTTGACCTTATATGGAACCTCCTATCTGAAAATTTGAAAATTCTTAAAAAATTCGACCAAAATCTTGATGTTCCGAATCCTATGTTTTGTATGTTTTTTCCACGTGTCTTGACATCCAATGTATCCATGCAAAGTTTGGTGAAGATCTGAGTATGTAGTTTTTGACCTTATATTGAACCTCCCATCTGAAAATTTGAAAATTCTTAAAAAATACGTCCAAAATCTTGATGACCCCAATCTCTTGTTTTGTACGTTTTTTCCACGTGTCTTGACATCCAAAGTATCCCTGCAAAGTTTGGTGAAGATCTGAGTATGTAGTTTTTGACCTTATATGGAACCTCCTTTCTGAAAATTTGAGAATTCTTAAAAAATTCGTCCAAAATCTTGATGTCTCCAATCTCTTGTTTTGTACGTTTTTTCCACGTGTCTTGACATCCAATGTATCCATGCAAAGTTTGGTGAAGATCTGAGTATGTCGTTTTTGACCTTATCTGGAACCTCCCATCTGAAAATTTGAAAATTCTTAAAAAATTCGTCGAAAATCTTGATGTCTCCAATCTCTTGTTTTGTACGTTTTTTCCACGTGTCTTGACATGCAAAGTATCCCTGCAACGTTTGGTGAAGATCTGAGTATGTCGTTTTTGACCTTATCTGGAACATCCTTTCTGAAAATTTGAAAATTCTTAAAAAATTCGTCCAAAATCTTGATGTCTCCAATCTCTTGTTTTGTACGTTTTTTCCACGTGTCTTGATATCCAATGTATCCCTGCAAAGTTTGGTGAAGATCTGAGTATGTCGTTTTTGACCTTATCTGGAACATCCTTTCTGAAAATTTGAAAATTGTTAAAAAATTCGTCCAAAATCTTGATGTCTCCAATCTCTTTTTTGTACGTTTTTTCCACGTGTCTTGACATCCAATGGATCCCTGCAAAGTTTGGTGAAGATCTGAGTATGTAGTTTTTGACCTTATCTGGAACCTCCCATCTGAAAATTTGAAAATTCTTAAAAAATTCGACCAAAATCTTGATGTCTCCAATCTTTTGTTTTGTACGTTTTTTCCACGTGTCTTGACACATAATGTATCCATGCAAAGTTTGGTGAAGATCTGAGTATGTAGTTTTTGACCTTATATGGAACCTCCTATCTGAAAATTTGAAAATTCTTAAAAAATTCGTCCAAAATCTTGATGTCTCCAATCTCTTGTTTTGTACGTTTTTTCCACGTGTCTTGACATCCAATGTATCCCTGCAAAGTTTGGTGAAGATCTGAGTATGTAGTTTTTGACCTTATCTGGAACCTCCCATCTGAAAATTTGAAAATTCCTAAAAAATCCGTGCAAAATCTTGATGACCCCAATCTCTTGTTTTGTACGTTTTTTCCACGTGTCTTGACATCCAATGTATTCCTGCAATGTTTGCTGAAGATCTGAGTATGTAGTTTTTGACCTTATATGGAACCTCCTATCTGAAAATTTGAAAATTCTTAAAAAATTCGACCAAAATCTTGATGTTCCGAATCCTATGTTTTGTATGTTTTTTCCACGTGTCTTGACATCCAATGTATCCATGCAAAGTTTGGTGAAGATCTGAGTATGTAGTTTTTGACCTTATATTGAACCTCCCATCTGAAAATTTGAAAATTCTTAAAAAATTCGTCCAAAATCTTGATGACCCCAATCTCTTGTTTTGTACGTTTTTTCCACGTGTCTTGACATCCAAAGTATCCCTGCAAAGTTTGGTGAAGATCTGAGTATGTAGTTTTTGACCTTATATGTAACCTCCTTTCTGAAAATTTGAGAATTCTTAAAAAATTCGTCCAAAATCTTGATGTCTCCAATATCTTGTTTTGTACGTTTTTTCCACGTGTCTTGACATCCAATGTATCCATGCAAAGTTTGGTGAAGATCTGAGTATGTCGTTTTTGACCTTATCTGGAACCTCCCATCTGAAAATTTGAAAATTCTTAAAAAATTCGTCGAAAATCTTGATGTCTCCAATCTTTTGTTTTGTACGTTTTTTCCACGTGTCTTGACATGCAAAGTATCCCTGCAACGTTTGGTGAAGATCTGAGTATGTAGTTTTTGACCTTATCTGGAACCTCCTATCTGAAAATTTGAAAATTCTTCAAAAATTCGTCGAAAATCTTGATGTCTCCAATCTCTTGTTTTGTACGTTTTTTCCACGTGTCTTGATATCCAATGTATCCCTGCAAAGTTTGGTGAAGATCTGAGTATGTCGTTTTTGACCTTATCTGGAACATCCTTTCTGAAAATTTGAAAATTGTTAAAAAATTCGTCCAAAATCTTGATGTCTCCAATCTCTTTTTTGTACGTTTTTTCCACGTGTCTTGACATCCAATGTATCCCTGCAAAGTTTGGTGAAGATCTGAGTATGTAGTTTTTGACCTTATCTGGAACCTCCCATCTGAAAATTTGAAAATTCTTAAAAAATTCGACCAAAATCTTGATGTCTCCAATCTTTTGTTTTGTACGTTTTTTCCACGTGTCTTGACACATAATGTATCCATGCAAAGTTTGGTGAAGATCTGAGTATGTAGTTTTTGACCTTATATGGAACCTCCTATCTGAAAATTTGAAAATTCTTAAAAAATTCGTCCAAAATCTTGATGTCTCCAATCTCTTGTTTTGTACGTTTTTTCCACGTGTCTTGACATCCAATGTATCCCTGCAAAGTTTGGTGAAGATCTGAGTATGTAGTTTTTGACCTTATCTGGAACCTCCCATCTGAAAATTTGAAAATTCCTAAAAAATCCGTGCAAAATCTTGATGACCCCAATCTCTTGTTTTGTACGTTTTTTCCACGTGTCTTGACATCCAATGTATTCCTGCAATGTTTGGTGAAGATCTGAGTATGTAGATTTTGACCTTATATGGAACCTCCTATCTGAAAATTTGAAAATTCTTAAAAAATTCGACCAAAATCTTGATGTTCCGAATCCTATGTTTTGTATGTTTTTTCCACGTGTCTTGACATCCAATGTATCCATGCAAAGTTTGGTGAAGATCTGAGTATGTAGTTTTTGACCTTATATTGAACCTCCCATCTGAAAATTTGAAAATTCTTAAAAAATTCGTCCAAAATCTTGATGACCCCAATCTCTTGTTTTGTACGTTTTTTCCACGTGTCTTGACATCCAAAGTATCCCTGCAAAGTTTGGTGAAGATCTGAGTATGTAGTTTTTGACCTTATATGGAACCTCCTTTCTGAAAATTTGAGAATTCTTAAAAAATTCGTCCAAAATCTTGATGTCTCCAATCTCTTGTTTTGTACGTTTTTTCCACGTGTCTTGACATCCAATGTATCCATGCAAAGTTTGGTGAAGATCTGAGTATGTCGTTTTTGACCTTATCTGGAACCTCCCATCTGAAAATTTGAAAATTCTTAAAAAATTCGTCGAAAATCTTGATGTCTCCAATCTCTTGTTTTGTACGTTTTTTCCACGTGTCTTGACATGCAAAGTATCCCTGCAACGTTTGGTGAAGATCTGAGTATGTAGTTTTTGACCTTATCTGGAACCTCCTATCTGAAAATTTGAAAATTCTTCAAAAATTCGTCGAAAATCTTGATGTCTCCAATCTCTTGTTTTGTACGTTTTTTCCACGTGTCTTGACATCCAATGTATTCCTGTAATGTTTGGTGGAGATCTGAGTATGTAGTTTTAGACCTTATCTGGAACCTCCTATCTGAAAATTTGAAAATTCTTCAAAAATTCGTCCAAAATCTTGGTCTCCAATCTCTTGTTTTGTACGTTTTTTCCACGTGTCTCGACCTCCAATGGATCCCTGCAAAGTTTGGTGAAGATCTGAGTATGTCGTTTTTGACCTTATCTGGAACATCCTTTCTGAAAATTTGAAAATTCTTAAAAAATTCGTCCAAAATCTTGATGTCTCCAATCTCTTGTTTTGTACGTTTTTTCCACGTGTCTTGATATCCAATGTATCCCTGCAAAGTTTGGTGAAGATCTGAGTATGTCGTTTTTGACCTTATCTGGAACATCCTTTCTGAAAATTTGAAAATTGTTAAAAAATTCGTCCAAAATCTTGATGTCTCCAATCTCTTTTTTGTACGTTTTTTCCACGTGTCTTGACATCCAATGTATCCCTGCAAAGTTTGGTGAAGATCTGAGTATGTAGTTTTTGACCTTATCTGGAACCTCCCATCTGAAAATTTGAAAATTCTTAAAAAATTCGACCAAAATCTTGATGTCTCCAATCTTTTGTTTTGTACGTTTTTTCCACGTGTCTTGACATCCAATGTATTCCTGCAATGTTTGGTGAAGATCTGAGTATGTAGTTTTTGACCTTATATGGAACCTCCTATCTGAAAATTTGAAAATTCTTAAAAAATTCGTCGAAAATCTTGATGTCTCCAATCTCTTGTTTTGTACGTTTTTTCCACGTGTCTTGACATGCAAAGTATCCCTGCAACGTTTGGTGAAGATCTGAGTATGTAGTTTTTGACCTTATCTGGAACCTCCTATCTGAAAATTTGAAAATTCTTCAAAAATTCGTCGAAAATCTTGATGTCTCCAATCTCTTGTTTTGTACGTTTTTTCCACGTGTCTTGACATCCAATGTATTCCTGCAATGTTTGGTGAAGATCTGAGTATGTAGTTTTTGACCTTATATGGAACCTCCTATCTGAAAATTTGAAAATTCTTAAAAAATTCGTCGAAAATCTTGATGTCTCCAATCTCTTGTTTTGTACGTTTTTTCCACGTGTCTTGACATGCAAAGTATCCCTGCAACGTTTGGTGAAGATCTGAGTATGTAGTTTTTGACCTTATCTGGAACCTCCTATCTGAAAATTTGAAAATTCTTAAAAAATTCGTCCAAAATCTTGAAGACCCCAATCTCTTGTTTTGTACGTTTTTTCCACGTGTCTTGACATCCAATGTATCCCTGCAAAGTTTGGTGAAGATCTGAGTATGTAGTTTTTGACCTTATATGGAACCTCCTTTCTGAAAATTTGAGAATTCTTAAAAAATTCGTCCAAAATCTTGATGTCTCCAATCTCTTGTTTTGTACGTTTTTTCCACGTGTCTTGACATCCAATGTATCCATGCAAAGTTTGGTGAAGATCTGAGTATGTCGTTTTTGACCTTATCTGGAACCTCCCATCCGAAAATTTGAAAATTCTTAAAAAATTCGTCGAAAATCTTGATGTCTCCAATCTCTTGTTTTGTACGTTTTTTCCACGTGTCTTGACATGCAAAGTATCCCTGCAACGTTTGGTGAAGATCTGAGTATGTAGTTTTTGACCTTATCTGGAACCTCCTATCTGAAAATTTGAAAATTCTTCAAAAATTCGTCGAAAATCTTGATGTCTCCAATCTCTTGCTTTGTACGTTTTTTCCACGTGTCTTGACATCCAATGTATCCCTGCAATGTTTGGTGGAGATCTGAGTATGTAGTTTTTGACCTTATCTGGAACCTCCTATCTGAAAATTTGAAAATTCTTCAAAAATTCGTCCAAAATCTTGATGTCTCCAATCTCTTGTTTTGTACATTTTTTCCACGTGTCTCGACCTCCAATGTATCCCTGCAAAGTTAGTGAAGATCTGAGTATGTCGTTTTTGACCTTATCTGGAACATCCTTTCTGAAAATTTGAAAATTGTTAAAAAATTCGTCGAAAATCTTGATGTCTCCAATCTCTTGTTTTGTACGTTTTTTCCACGTTTCTTGACATCCAATGTATCCCTGCAAAGTTTGGTGAAGATCTGAGTATGTAGTTTTTGACCTTATATGGAACCTCCTTTCTGAAAATTTGAAAATTCTCAAAAAATTCGTCCATAATCTTGATGTCTCCAATCTCTTGTTTTGTACGTTTTTTCCACGTGTCTTGACATCCAATGTATCCCTGCAAAGTTTGGTGAAGATCTGAGTATGTAGTTTTTGACCTTATATGGAACCTCCTATCTGAAAATTTGAAAATTCTTAAAAAATTCGTCCAAAATCTTGATGTCACCAATCCTATGTTTTGTATGTTTTTTCCACGTGTCTTGACATCCAATGTATCCATGCAAAGTTTGGTGAAGATCTGAGTATGTCGTTTTTGACCTTATCTGGAACCTCCCATCTGAAAATTTGAAAATTCTTAAAAAATTCTTCGAAAATCTTGATGTCTCCGATCTCTTGTTTTGTACGTTTTTTCCACGTGTCTTGACATGCAAAGTATTCCTGCAAAGTTTGGTGAAGATCTGAGTATGTAGTTTTTGACCTCATCTGGAACCTCCTATCTAAAAATTTGAAAATTCTTAAAAAATTCGTCCAAAATTTTGATGTCTCCAATCTCTTGTTTTGTACGTTTTTTCCACGTGTCTTGACATCCAATGTATCCCTGCAATGTTTGGTGAAGATCTGAGTATGTAGTTTTTGACCTTATCTGGAACCTCCCATCTGAAAATTTGAAAATTCCTAAAAAATCCGTCCAAAATCTTGATGACCCCAATCTCTTGTTTTGTACGTTTTTTCCACGTGTCTTGACATCCAATGTATCCCTGCAAAGTTTGGTGAAGATCTGAGTATGTAGTTTTTGACCTTATCTGGAACCTCCTATCTGAAAATTTGAAAATTCTTAAAAAATTCGTCCAAAATCTTGATGTCTCCAATCTCTTGTTTTGTACGTTTTTTCCACGTGTCTTGATATCCAATGTATCCCTGCAAAGTTTGGTGAAGATCTGAGTATGTCGTTTTTGACCTTATCTGGAACATCCTTTCTGAAAATTTGAAAATTGTTAAAAAATTCGTCCAAAATCTTGATGTCTCCAATCTCTTTTTTGTACGTTTTTTCCACGTGTCTTGACATCCAATGTATCCCTGCAAAGTTTGGTGAAGATCTGAGTATGTAGTTTTTGACCTTATCTGGAACCTCCCATCTGAAAATTTGAAAATTCTTAAAAAATTCGACCAAAATCTTGATGTCTCCAATCATTTGTTTTGTACGTTTTTTCCACGTGTCTTGACACATAATGTATCCATGCAAAGTTTGGTGAAGATCTGAGTATGTAGTTTTTGACCTTATATGGAACCTCCTATCTGAAAATTTGAAAATTCTTAAAAAATTCGTTCAAAATCTTGATGTCTCCAATCTCTTGTTTTGTACGTTTTTTCCACGTGTCTTGACATCCAATGTATCCCTGCAAAGTTTGGTGAAGATCTGAGTATGTAGTTTTTGACCTTATCTGGAACCTCCCATCTGAAAATTTGAAAATTCCTAAAAAATCCGTGCAAAATCTTGATGACCCCAATCTCTTGTTTTGTACGTTTTTTCCACGTGTCTTGACATCCAATGTATTCCTGCAATGTTTGGTGAAGATCTGAGTATGTAGTTTTTGACCTTATATGGAACCTCCTATCTGAAAATTTGAAAATTCTTAAAAAATTCGACCAAAATCTTGATGTTCCGAATCCTATGTTTTGTATGTTTTTTCCACGTGTCTTGACATCCAATGTATCCATGCAAAGTTTGGTGAAGATCTGAGTATGTAGTTTTTGACCTTATATTGAACCTCCCATCTGAAAATTTGAAAATTCTTAAAAAATTCGTCCAAAATCTTGATGACCCCAATCTCTTGTTTTGTACGTTTTTTCCACGTGTCTTGACATCCAAAGTATCCCTGCAAAGTTTGGTGAAGATCTGAGTATGTAGTTTTTGACCTTATATGGAACCTCCTTTCTGAAAATTTGAGAATTCTTAAAAAATTCGTCCAAAATCTTGATGTCTCCAATCTCTTGTTTTGTACGTTTTTTCCACGTGTCTTGACATCCAATGTATCCATGCAAAGTTTGGTGAAGATCTGAGTATGTCGTTTTTGACCTTATCTGGAACCTCCCATCTGAAAATTTGAAAATTCTTAAAAAATTCGTCGAAAATCTTGATGTCTCCAATCTCTTGTTTTGTACGTTTTTTCCACGTGTCTTGACATGCAAAGTATCCCTGCAACGTTTGGTGAAGATCTGAGTATGTCGTTTTTGACCTTATCTGGAACATCCTTTCTGAAAATTTGAAAATTCTTAAAAAATTCGTCCAAAATCTTGATGTCTCCAATCTCTTGTTTTGTACGTTTTTTCCACGTGTCTTGATATCCAATGTATCCCTGCAAAGTTTGGTGAAGATCTGAGTATGTCGTTTTTGACCTTATCTGGAACATCCTTTCTGAAAATTTGAAAATTGTTAAAAAATTCGTCCAAAATCTTGATGTCTCCAATCTCTTTTTTGTACGTTTTTTCCACGTGTCTTGACATCCAATGGATCCCTGCAAAGTTTGGTGAAGATCTGAGTATGTAGTTTTTGACCTTATCTGGAACCTCCCATCTGAAAATTTGAAAATTCTTAAAAAATTCGACCAAAATCTTGATGTCTCCAATCTTTTGTTTTGTACGTTTTTTCCACGTGTCTTGACACATAATGTATCCATGCAAAGTTTGGTGAAGATCTGAGTATGTAGTTTTTGACCTTATATGGAACCTCCTATCTGAAAATTTGAAAATTCTTAAAAAATTCGTCCAAAATCTTGATGTCTCCAATCTCTTGTTTTGTACGTTTTTTCCACGTGTCTTGACATCCAATGTATCCCTGCAAAGTTTGGTGAAGATCTGAGTATGTAGTTTTTGACCTTATCTGGAACCTCCCATCTGAAAATTTGAAAATTCCTAAAAAATCCGTGCAAAATCTTGATGACCCCAATCTCTTGTTTTGTACGTTTTTTCCACGTGTCTTGACATCCAATGTATTCCTGCAATGTTTGCTGAAGATCTGAGTATGTAGTTTTTGACCTTATATGGAACCTCCTATCTGAAAATTTGAAAATTCTTAAAAAATTCGACCAAAATCTTGATGTTCCGAATCCTATGTTTTGTATGTTTTTTCCACGTGTCTTGACATCCAATGTATCCATGCAAAGTTTGGTGAAGATCTGAGTATGTAGTTTTTGACCTTATATTGAACCTCCCATCTGAAAATTTGAAAATTCTTAAAAAATTCGTCCAAAATCTTGATGACCCCAATCTCTTGTTTTGTACGTTTTTTCCACGTGTCTTGACATCCAAAGTATCCCTGCAAAGTTTGGTGAAGATCTGAGTATGTAGTTTTTGACCTTATATGTAACCTCCTTTCTGAAAATTTGAGAATTCTTAAAAAATTCGTCCAAAATCTTGATGTCTCCAATATCTTGTTTTGTACGTTTTTTCCACGTGTCTTGACATCCAATGTATCCATGCAAAGTTTGGTGAAGATCTGAGTATGTCGTTTTTGACCTTATCTGGAACCTCCCATCTGAAAATTTGAAAATTCTTAAAAAATTCGTCGAAAATCTTGATGTCTCCAATCTTTTGTTTTGTACGTTTTTTCCACGTGTCTTGACATGCAAAGTATCCCTGCAACGTTTGGTGAAGATCTGAGTATGTAGTTTTTGACCTTATCTGGAACCTCCTATCTGAAAATTTGAAAATTCTTCAAAAATTCGTCGAAAATCTTGATGTCTCCAATCTCTTGTTTTGTACGTTTTTTCCACGTGTCTTGATATCCAATGTATCCCTGCAAAGTTTGGTGAAGATCTGAGTATGTCGTTTTTGACCTTATCTGGAACATCCTTTCTGAAAATTTGAAAATTGTTAAAAAATTCGTCCAAAATCTTGATGTCTCCAATCTCTTTTTTGTACGTTTTTTCCACGTGTCTTGACATCCAATGTATCCCTGCAAAGTTTGGTGAAGATCTGAGTATGTAGTTTTTGACCTTATCTGGAACCTCCCATCTGAAAATTTGAAAATTCTTAAAAAATTCGACCAAAATCTTGATGTCTCCAATCTTTTGTTTTGTACGTTTTTTCCACGTGTCTTGACACATAATGTATCCATGCAAAGTTTGGTGAAGGTCTGAGTATGTAGTTTTTGACCTTATCTGGAACCTCCCATCTGAAAATTTGAAAATTCCTAAAAAATCCGTGCAAAATCTTGATGACCCCAATCTCTTGTTTTGTACGTTTTTTCCACGTGTCTTGACATCCAATGTATTCCTGCAATGTTTGGTGAAGATCTCAGTATGTAGTTTTTGACCTTATATGGAACCTCCTATCTGAAAATTTGAAAATTCTTAACAAATTCGACCAAAATCTTGATGTTCCGAATCCTATGTTTTGTATGTTTTTTCCACGTGTCTTGACATCCAATGTATCCATGCAAAGTTTGGTGAAGATCTGAGTATGTAGTTTTTGACCTTATATTGAACATCCCATCTGAAAATTTGAAAATTCTTAAAAAATTCGTCCAAAATCTTGATGACCCCAATCTCTTGTTTTGTACGTTTTTTCCACGTGTCTTGACATCCAAAGTATCCCTGCAAAGTTTGGTGAAGATCTGAGTATGTAGTTTTTGACCTTATATGGAACCTCCTTTCTGAAAATTTGAGAATTCTTAAAAAATTCGTCCAAAATCTTGATGTCTCCAATCTCTTGTTTTGTACGTTTTTTCCACGTGTCTTGACATCCAATGTATCCATGCAAAGTTTGGTGAAGATCTGAGTATGTCGTTTTTGACCTTATCTGGAACCTCCCATCTGAAAATTTGAAAATTCTTAAAAAATTCGTCGAAAATCTTGATGTCTCCAATCTCTTGTTTTGTACGTTTTTTCCACGTGTCTTGACATGCAAAGTATCCCTGCAACGTTTGGTGAAGATCTGAGTATGTAGTTTTTGACCTTATCTGGAACCTCCTATCTGAAAATTTGAAAATTCTTCAAAAATTCGTCGAAAATCTTGATGTCTCCAATCTCTTGTTTTGTAAGTTTTTTCCACGTGTCTTGACATCCAATGTATTCCTGCAATGTTTGGTGGAGATCTGAGTATGTAGTTTTAGACCTTATCTGGAACCTCCTATCTGAAAATTTGAAAATTCTTCAAAAATTCGTCCAAAATCTTGATGTCTCCAATCTCTTGTTTTGTACGTTTTTTCCACGTGTCTCGACCTCCAATGGATCCCTGCAAAGTTTGGTGAAGATCTGAGTATGTCGTTTTTGACCTTATCTGGAACATCCTTTCTGAAAATTTGTTGATTCTTAAAAAATTCGTCCAAAATCTTGATGTCTCCAATCTCTTGTTTTGTACGAGTAGTGCTATTGGGGGGTTTCAAAATAGTACTTAGTAGGTATGGTCTTTTTTTATCAATCGAATATCACTTTTTGACATATTTTGACAATTTTTTGTCGATATTTTAACGTTTAGCGATGTTTTAGTGCAAATTTTCACTATACTCATTTTTCCCCCACTCGTACTTGGTAGGTATATCATGATGTTACGTGATACAACTTAACCTATCCTTTTTTTACGATTATCAATCGAATATAAGTTTTTGGCATACTTTTGACAATTTTTTGTCGATGTTATAGTGTTTAGCGATGTTTTAGTACAAATTTTCACTGCACTCATTTTTTTTCCCTACTCGTACTTGGTAGGTATATCACGATGTTACGTGATACAACTTAACCTATCTTTTTTTTACGATTTTTTAATTTTCTTACGATCCTAAGTGATATAACTTAACCTATCATTTTTTTTATTTACGCACCGAACTAACCTACAAGGGGGACTCCGTTTGTTTTAATATTTCAGTATTATAAGGTTTTCACAAATTTTATATAACCTAAAATGTGTTGGATGTTGATTTTTAGTATGTGGCAATTTTTTATGAATTTAAAACTGTTCCGTCACCCTCTCGTTCTTCACGTCGTGGACGAAGGACTTCTCTGCAATCAGGATGACGCTGCATAGGGTATCCTCGGGCAAGGCATCGTGGAACTCGCAAACACCCACTCTACAAAAATTCTACTATATGATCTTTCACTGGCTAAGCTAACCTACAAATAGGAATTGGCAGCACTGACTTATAAACCCACTGGGTCTTCTTGACATGTTTTTTCATGATGTGTTGCCAACTGGGCAACTGGGGAAAATAATTGTACAACAATTTGTACCTAATTGTACAATACTTGTACCTAATTGTACAACATATACACAGACATAAAAAATAGAGCCTTCCCGTAACTTACTTCATGTACAACTGTGAAAAGAAAGCATATGTGTTCTGTATGCACACATTCATTCTTATTTTTCGAAGTTGAATGGAAGCACGTGTTTTTTACGCTCTCGTAATACTGACCTTGCCCCAGTGATTTTAAATTGCTTCCATCCGGTCTTTTTTCCTCTGCTATTTCCGCATGCACGCAACATTCGCTTTCAATAGTTTAATGAAACACAGAAGGAGTATTAGTTTAGCAAGTTCCGAGTTTACAATTTATTAAATTAAACAATAATTTATTAAATTAAACAATAATTTATGTAAGAATATACTTGTACTTACCGAACACAAAATAATAAAAGCACATGTGAATATTTGCGTGCGTTCATGTTATATGACGACTGAGTAAAAAATAATGTTGACTCCCCGAAAGATAAAAGTTCCCGGTTCGACATCAGATGCATGCAAATTTTATGTTTTGCTCTCCAAAATCTTGATTTTTATGTTTGCGCTATTTGTCATACAGCAGAGGAGAAGAGGGGGGAGGGGGTACTATTAGCGCCATCTATTAGCAAACAATAGAAATAAAAAAGTAGCGTCAAACTTTTTCAACACCCAAAAATTTTAAACGTCCTCGTTTAGTAATACGATCAGCAGAAGACGTTTGAAAGAGTACTCTTAGTCGAGAAAGCTAATTGCTAGGGCCCATATATTGCTAAAATGTTCTTTAATTTACATATTTCTCATACCGCCATATGTTGTTCTAGTTGACTTCTTCCAAAAAAATGCTAATTAGCGAGAGTTAATTAAGCAAGGCAAGTAAAAGAAGCAAATAGGACAATATGTGGCGGCGTGGAAATATGTAAAAATTCGACTCGATTCGAATTAAAATTGGAGGATATTTTGCATTTTTTCCCTATAATGTACAAAATATTTACCGTACATAATCTTTTCTATTTACAACAGTATAAAATAAGAGAAATGTGTGACAATATCCATATTAATTAGGAAGGTGTGTTGTATGCTAGGTTAGCTAATTGTGTCTTCACTGTATAGAGGAAAGATGGAAAAAGAGAGCTCTACAAAAACTAACGCTCTTGACAATATTGTACGCCCCGTGAAAATTCTATATAAATAAGGCATAAGCGTATTATCTGCTTTCATGTCAGATTTTCCCGACCTGTGAGCTGCAGTGTTTAGGTGACAAGCGACGTGCTCAAATATGATACCGTTGACAATATTGTACGCCCCATGAAAATTATATATAAATAAGGCATAAGCGCATTATCTACTTTCATGTCAGATTTTCCCGACCTGTGAGCTGCGGTGTTTAGGTGACAAGCGACGTGCTCAAATATGATACCGTTGACAATATTGTACGCCCCGTGAAAATTCTATATAAATAAGGCATAAGCGTATTATCTGCTTTCATGTCAGATTTTCCCGACCTGTGAGCTGTAGTGTTTAGGCGACAAGCGCCGCGCTCTAATATGATACCGTTGACAATATTGTACGCCCCATGAAAATTATATATAAATAAGGCATAAACGTATTGTCTACTTTCATGTCAGATTTTCCCGACCTGTGAGCTGCAGTGTTTAGGTGACAAGCGACGCGGTCAAATATGATACCGTTGACAATATTGTACGCCCCATGAAAATTATATATAAATAAGGCATAAACGTATTGTCTACTTTCATGTCAGATTTTCCCGACCTGTGAGCTGCAGTGTTTAGGTGACAAGCGACGCGGTCAAATATGATACCGTTGACAATATTGAACGCCCCGTGAAAATTATATATAAATAAGGCATAAACGTATTGTCTACTTTCATGTCAGATTTTCCCGACCTGTGAGCTGCAGTGTTTAGGTGACAAGCGACGCGGTCAAATATGATACCGTTGACAATATTGTACGCCCCATGAAAATTATATATAAATAAGGCATAAACGTATTGTCTACTTTCATGTCAGATTTTCCCGACCTGTGAGCTGCAGTGTTTAGGTGACAAGCGACGTGCTCAAATATGATACCGTTGACAATATTGAACGCCCCGTGAAAATTATATATAAATAAGGCATAAACGTATTATCTGCTTTCATGTCAGATTTTCCCGACCTGTGAGCTGCAGTGTTTAGGTGACAAGCGACTCGCTCAAATATGATACCGTTGACAATATTGTACGCCCCGTGAAAATTATATATAAATAAGGCATAAACGTATTGTCTACTTTCATGTCAGATTTTCCCGACCTGTGAGCTGTAGTGTTTAGGTGACAAGCGACGTGCTCAAATATGATACCGTTGACAATATTGTACGCCCCGTGAAAATTATATATAAATAAGGCATAAACGTATTATCTGCTTTCATGTCAGATTTTCCCGACCTGTGAGCTGCAGTGTTTAGGTGACAAGCGACGTGCTCAAATATGATACCGTTGACAATATTGAACGCCCCGTGAAAATTATATATAAATAAGGCATAAACGTATTATCTGCTTTCATGTCAGATTTTCCCGACCTGTGAGCTGTAGTGTTTAGGCGACAAGCGACTCGCTCAAATATGATACCGTTGACAATATTGTACGCCCCGTGAAAATTATATATAAATAAGGCATAAACGTATTATCTGCTTTCATGTCAGATTTTCCCGACCTGTGAGCTGTAGTGTTTAGGCGACAAGCGACTCGCTCAAATATGATACCGTTGACAATATTGTACGCCCCGTGAAAATTATATATAAATAAGGCATAAACGTATTGTCTACTTTCATGTCAGATTTTCCCGACCTGTGAGCTGTAGTGTTTAGGTGACAAGCGACGCGGTCAAATATGATACCGTTGACAATATTGAACGCCCCGTGAAAATTATATATAAATAAGGCATAAGCGTATTATCTGCTTTCATGTCAGATTTTCCCGACCTGTGAGCTGTAGTGTTTAGGCGACAAGCGACTCGCTCAAATATAATACTGTTGACAATATTGAACGCCCCGAGAAAATTCTATATAAAATAACATACCTGAAAATTATATTCACAGTAGATTTATTTTTTGAGTTTTGTAATTACCCCAAGAAATTCTATATAAAATAACATACCTGAAAATTGTATTTACAGTAGATTGAATTCTTGAGTTTTTGTATTCGCACACAAGAAATTCTATATAAATAACATACCTGAAATTCTATTTACAGTAGATTGAATTTTTGAGTTTTGTAATCACTCCAAGAAATTCTATATAAAATAACATACCTGAAAATTGTGTCGCTATATACTAGACTTTTTGATTTCTGTGATTTTGGAGAAAGCAATGGCATCCACCACCAGTTTCAATCGTAAAAATGATAAAACTGAATGTGTTACTTGTGGGAAGCTAATCTCAAGGAACAATTTATCGGTACACAGGGCAAGATGTAGCGAAACAGGTTCGAGAATTAATCGTTCGTTACCTTCTAAGCCCTGTGCTCGATGCGGAAAGATGATCAGCATTACAAATTTAAGTAAACATCTCAAAATTTGCAAACCATCGACCGAACAAGAAACATCGAAAAGGAAAATCGATAATTCAGAAACGGAAGCTTCCACTTCCAAGCAAATTAAATTATCCGATGAACCCAAACCAATTAGATCTGCATTCAACGACCAACTCCAGGATTTTTCAATTAAGTCAGAAGCAGGCCGTGACATCCTTAGTTTCTTGGACGAAACGAAAACATCCGTGATAAATATTCTAAAAAATAAATTGGAAAACAACTCTATAAAAGTATACGTTGTTCTGTTTTCCGAATACAAGAAAGTTGATGGCACAACGAGTATTTTTTATCATCGTACAAAAAACCAGACTCTTTATTTTGCTGACGTCGAAAATTTGGACAACTTCTATTATAAAGTTTCCAACGAGCTGGTTAAGAAACACGACGATTTCGAGGCTAAAGGGTCGGGATGGTCTCTGTGTGGAAGTCCTCACACGTTAACCGTTTACGTGAACCGATTCTCGCCTCTTCGCGCTTCCAGCTACGTTCCTCTTCCACCAAACATTCAACACAAGAGGGCTGTGTTAAATATACAGAACAGGGATAAAAAGTGTTTTCTCTGGTGTGTGTTGGCTGCACTGCATCCTGTTCATTGCAAAAATAATCCACAGTGGGTTGGACATTACAAACAATACGAGACCGACTTTCAAAGTGTAATGTCTGATATTGAATACCCGGTGACATTGTCGGATATAACAAAGTTCGAAAATCGTACAGGAAAACGCATCGCTATTAATGTGTATTCCTTCACGTCAGATAAATATCTCGTGCACCCTGTCAGGATAAGCGATATCGACGATGACGATGCCTGTGTAATAAATCTCCTTCTAATTTCAAACGAGGATGTTCATCACTACACGCTAATTCGTTCACTATCACGTTTGGTCAGAAGTCAATCAACCAAGCATAAAAATTGCATCGAAGTTTGCCCGAGATGCCTAACCACGTTCGACGATCGTGACCGACGTGATCATCAAAATCTTCATAGTCGTCAAATTGCTCTGGAGAAACTTGTCGAACATAAAATTTATTGCGGCGACAACAGACCGGCTAGAATGTTGATGCCCGAAACGAACGAAGTCGAAGAATTCAAAATGCACAAGGCATTGTTGGAACATCCCGCAATCATCGTCGCAGATTTCGAGGCGTTCCTCAAACCACTCTCCTACTGCGAACCGGATCCTGAAATTTCCTCCACAACGCCGTACCAGCTTCATCAACCTAATAGTTTCGGCTATGTTGTTGTGCGACGTGATAAAATAAATGAAGCATATATATATCGCGGGCCAAATGTAATCGAACACTTCCTGGAAAAAATGGTGGAGGAGGTTGAGGTAATTGGTAGCGTACTGCTTACATCAAAACCGATGGCACCTTTAACTGAAAATGAACTTCAAAATTATAATTCCACTGAGGTGTGTCCGGTATGTGATCAAAATTTCACTGATGAGAACAAAAAAATATTCCACCACGATCATTTCAGCGGAAACTACATAGGTGGAATTTGCAACACGTGCAATCTTAAAATCCAGAAACCTAAATTCATCCCCATATTCTTTCACAACGGAAGCGGATATGATTTTCACCACCTGGTGAGACATCTTGGCTACGATCCAAAACGTATAGGTGTCTTGGCCGAGAATGAAGAACGCTACATTAGTCTCAGCAAGCAAGTGTCGATTCCGGGAACGAAAAATACAATCGAGATGCGCTTTCTGGATTCGTATAGATTTCTCTCTGCAAGTCTGGATGCTTTAGCGAACAAACTCACCGACGATCAATTTAAAATAACTAGAGCTAGTTTTCCCAACGTAGACATAGAACTCGTTAGACGTAAAGGAGTTTATCCTTACGAATATGTTAGTGATGGTTCTAAATTTAACGACGACGCTCTTCCACTTCCAAGAGAATTTTACAGCAGACTCAGAGAGAAAGGAATCGCGGAAGAAGAATACCAACACGCGCAACTCATGTGGGAGAAATTAGAATGTAGGACACTCGGAGACTACCACGACGCATACTTAAAACTGGACGTGACGATACTCGCGGATGTTTTTCAAGCGTTCAGGAAAACGGCAACGAATATTTACAAATTAGATCCAGCGTATTTCTACAGTCTACCGGGATTAGCGTGGTCGGCAATGTTATTCCAGACAAAGGTCAAGCTGGAACTGATATCGGACGTGGACATGTTACTTTTCATCGAAAGAGGGATACGAGGTGGAATGGTGCAATGCGTACAGAGACATGCAAAAGCTAATAACGTACACATGAAAGAAGATTACGATTCAAATCGAGCATCGAATTACATCTTCTACGCCGACGTTAATAATCTCTACGGACATGCCATGGTTCAGAAACTTCCTTACGGGGGATTCGAATGGTTAGATCCCGCTTCGATAGACATTATTCATTTCGACGATAGCGAGTGTGGTGTCTTCGCAGAGGTAGATCTCCAATTCTCCGACCACCAGCACGACACGTTTTCGGATTTGCCTCCGACTCCCGAAATCAAATGTCCACCCGACTCGGTTCAAGACAAGCTTTTGTTAACATTGGACCCTAAACAGAGATACGTCGTCCACTACAAGAATCTCCGGTTTTTGATTGGGAAGGGTGTTCAGATAGTAAATGTTAGAAGAATACTAAAGTTTAAACATTCCACGTGGTTAAGACCTTACATAGAAACTAACACACAACATAGAACAGTCGCCACTTCCGATTTAGACAAGGACTTCTTTAAATTAATGAACAATGCGGTGTACGGAAAGACCATGGAGAATGTTAGAAAGCACGTAGACGTGAAATTAATTTCCGATAAGAATAAATGTCGGAAGTGGATAGCCGATCCTAGATTCAAGTCGAGAAAAATTTACAACGAGAATTTGGCACTTTTCAATCTACATATAAAATTGATGAAATTCAGAAAACCAATTTACGTTGGCGCAACGGTTCTCGACTTGTCGAAACTTTACATGTTCGAATTTCATTATGACGTGATGAAACCCTTCTACAATGATAAGATATCACTTTTGTACACGGACACCGACAGCTTCATTTACAGCATACAAACACCTAACCTCTATGAAGACATAAAAAATCCTTCCATGCTTGAGTATTTCGATACTTCTGCGTATCCTCAACCCAACAGATTTGGGATTCCTTCCCTCAACAAAAAAGTCCTAGGTAAGCTGAAAGATGAATGTAACGGTGATATTATTGTCGAGTTCGCGGGTTTGCGTTCGAAGATGTATGCCATGAGAACAGAGAGTAGTGTCACGAAGAAAGCAAAAGGTGTGGGCAAAAATACGGTGGAGAACAAACTCACCTTCCACGATTACATCGATTGCCTTTACTCACAATCGACGATACTAAGCATAGAACAAAGAATCCAGAGCGTCGACCATATCATCAGCACAAACGAAGTTAGGAAAGTAGCATTAGATCCGCATGACGACAAGAGGTGCGTCCTCGAGTGTGGTATTCACACATTGCCTTGGGGACATCGTCGTTTAGAAATAAATAAGAATTGCGCACAGTGCAAATAATTAGCACTTACCACCACACACAACAATTTTCACTAACTCAAAAAAAAACCTTTTGTTACTGAGTAAAAAAACACTGACTGTTATTACAAAAAACTATGACCGTATTCTTAAATAACCAGCATGCCTATGAACTTGTTCGGTTTCAAAAAACAGATCATCATGGAAACCATACCAGATCATGAAGTCTTACCTTCCGTGTTACCTAAACTCAACGGTCTGTTGATCATTCACCTCAACAGAATTTGAACGAAACTAAATGACGATGTGGGCAAGATGTTTTATGTTTTTAATAACAATTTACATTTCTACGAAATTCCGATCGACGGGAAACTTCAAATCACCGTGAATCCGGAAAACGCAGGCGAAATCAAAATTTCTACCGGCAAGAACATTTTTCGAATCAAGCACGACAAGATGCTTTCTAACATTACGTACGATGTGTCTGCAGGAGATTATTTTTACATAGAACTCCTCGGAGATTACGACAAACTTATTCCTCTCTTCGTAGAATTACGAATCGTCTATCCTATTATAAATAACCGTTAACCAAAAATGCCTAACGACATTTTCGGCAACACCAAGCGTGTAGACCATGCAGAAGAGATTCTCATGTTGGACATTCGAGTTAAGAAGTTAAGGACCGATTTGATCGCTTTGCAGGAGACCTTAAACAAAAGTTTAGAGTCGGAAATCGCTACGCTCCAAACGCAATGTCTCGACCCCATTCTGAAAATCGATTCCGAACTGAAAACGCTCATAAAAAATTATGTCGACGTACCTTCTTACGACAACGTTCAAAATATACAGTTAAGCGTGGATTCGCTTCAAAATGATTTGGCCAAATTACAGCAATTTCAATCGAAAAATGAAGATTTGGAAAAATTGAAACTCGAAATCGAAGAACGAACTTCCGCAATAGAAAAGAATTTCTCTGAACTTCAAACCGTCGTGAACGATATTGATGTAGAACGCTTGCATGTCGTCGTTTCCAAATTACAAGAAGAATTCACCAGCACGTTGGAAGAAATTAAATCCAAGTTGCAGACTTTGGAAGATACAATGACGAACCTACCATCGTCGGACGAACTGCAGGTCATCGGTAAAAGCGTCGCGAACATAAAAATTCAATTGGAGGCCTATCGAGATTTCGAACACATTCAAACCACCATCGCTACGCTTCAGGCGTCCTTGGAATTGATCAACGAAGAAATTAAAAATATTCACGCTGAAGCGAGAGCGTTGACGAGCATTCAAGACACGCTGAGCACGGTTCAGCAGAAGATCGAATATTTAGAAAATTTGAACGTCGAAACGAATCTCGCTCATTTTCATCACGTACTGGACAACATACAGGGTGACTTGGAATCGTTACGGACGAGCGTGCCTTCGAGCGAAGATTTGGAAAAATTGAAAACGGCGGTGACGGCACTATCCGATTCGAGCGACATCAAAAGTTCATTGAGCGATCTCGAGAGTAAAGTGGCCAATCTCCCCACCTCCAAAGAATTGCACGCTTTGAAAAGAAACATATCTCGAATGGTGAAACGACTAGAAACGGAAACGGCGAACGTGGAACAGATTCGAGACGAAATTAGTTCGCTGGTGTCGACGCTGCCCACTTCGCAGAGCGTCGCCGACCTTCACACGCAGTTTACAGAGATGCGAAGCATCGTGAACGATCTTACCGAGAAGAGCTCGAAATTGAATCAAGTCGAGAACCTTCAGAACATTGTCGTCAACATCAGAGATCAAGTTGGAGTGCTGGAATCCACGCAGGAATCGACGCTGGCCTCTTTCGGTGCCAAGTTGCAAGAACTCAACGAAAACTACAAGCAGTTGAACGTGGAAGTGAAAATCAAACCGTCGTTTTCTGCCGTAACGGATACCATAGTCGAGCATTTGCTGCCCATCGAAAATAAACTCGGACAAGTTCACAGTAATCTGCTCGGCGTCGACACTAAATTCGCTAAACTGCATTCTCTGCAAGCCATCGAAATCAACAGCGTACCCAATCAACAGAGAATCTCCACGTTCGTCGAAGGTAACAAACTGTACATGTTACATCCTTATCATCCGTACTACAAGTTTCTCCTCGATGGCACGATTCAGATAAACGAATTTTCGTACTGGTCTCACGGCAGAAAAGCTAGCGTTCCCACCATGACTTTGATATCGAATCGTGGTGTCCAGAAAGCAGGAAACATTCCTCTGGCACGTTGGAACGAAACGCGCAACATATATGAAATACACGAAGACGAAGATCTCACCGTTTTCGACGTGAGCGCCGGCGATAAGCTGATTATTCAAAACACGAGCGAAGTGCCACCTTCTTTGAATCCCATCACGCTTGTGCTTCTCTTGAAACGTAATCTCTAAGAAAATGTCTAGGCAAGCCATCGTCGAAGAATTGCATAAACCTGCACGCCGCAACTACGAACGTTTGGCTGTGGTAACCAAGGGCATCGACGACCTCTGGCAAAGTGACCTCGTGGAGATGAGTAGCGGCAATTTGAAAAACGTACATAAATTGAACAAGGGCAACAAGTACCTCCTCACCGTCATAGACACGTTTTCGAAATTCGCATGGGCTCTACCTTTGAAGGCGAAAACGGGAACGTGCGTCACGGAAGCATTCAAATTAATTTTTCGCGAAAGCGGTGGCAGACGACCACGGTTTCTGCAAACGGACAACGGTAAAGAATTTTACAACGCCGTATTCCAAAAATTTATTCAAAAACACAAGATTCGACATTATTCGAGCTTCAGTCACATCAAAGCCAGCATCGTGGAAAGATTCAATCGAACCTTGAAAACACACATGTGGAAACGATTCACGCTTCGGGGAAATTACAAATGGGTCGACATCCTGCCGGAACTCGTCGATACCTATAATGAAACGGTACACAGAACGATAGGCATGAAGCCAGCGGACGTTGCCAAGTCCGACGAGCAGCGTTTAATTTCTACCGTTTACTGTCCAAAATACACACCCACGACAAAAAAAGCTAAATACAAAATTGGAGACCGGGTGAGGATCAGCAAATTCAAACGCACCTTCGAGAAGGGGTTCACAAAAAATTGGAGCACGGAACTCTTTACGGTGGTTCGAGTTCTACCTGGAAACCGACACACGTATATAATAAAAGATAGTAGCGGCGAGATTTTGAAAGGAAGATTTTACGAAGAGGAACTCTCTAAAACGAAACACCCCGACACGTACCTCATCGAGAAAGTATTGCGTAGGAAAGGTGACAAACTTTTGGTCAAATGGCTGGGACTTCCGGAAAAGAGTTGGATCGACGCGGACGAAGTGATCTTGTGAGTACGTGGAACGTGGTGAAGCGTCTACCGGATCCGGAAAGTCAAACGAAGAAAAAGAACGGCGAGTTGCTTCCCGACAGCATCCGCTGTCTGATCGTAGGTCCTTCGGGGTGTGGGAAAACGACACTGCTCGTGGACAATTTTCTCCTCGCACCGAATTGGTTAGATTGGAAGAACAGGCACCTGTACGTGTTCTCGAAAAGTTTGGAGCAATCCAAATACCAGCAACTGATGAAACTGTACGATGGTCTGGACATTGCAACGTTTGCCTCGGAAATAAAACCACTCGACGATTGTCGTGAAAATTCAGTCGTTGTGTTCGACGACGCCATCCTGGAAAATCAAAATGAAATTCGCAACTTTTTCACGCAAGGTCGTCACAAAGGAATGGATTGTTTTTACCTAGCTCAAACGTTTTCCAAAATTCCAAAACAGTTAGTGCGCGACAACGCCAATTTCATATGTTTGTTTCGTCAAGATCACACCAACCTCAAGCACGCGTACGATGACTACGTAGGCGGAGACATGAACTACAATCAATTTTCGGAAGGCTGCTGCTCTACTTGCTGGAACGGTGACGATTTCGGATTCGCGACGATCGACATGACGAGGAAACCCAACGACGGAAAATACAGAAACAAAATCAACGACTTTCTAAACGTTGCAACGTTGTGAGAAACGACGTATATAAATAACGTCATGACGAAACGAAAAATCGAAGACGAAAATCTCAAGTTGCGAAAATACCTCGCGAAACGCTTCAAAGGTTGGAAATCCGAGAATCGCGGATTCTACGAAGAGAAGAAACGTCAGGATCAACCCGTGATCGATGCCATCAGCAGTCTAGGTAAAGAAATTAAAAGTGTCACGGAACAAAATAAAAATTTGATTAATGAACTCGTACCGCTCGCAGCTAAAAGTTACGCCGTACCCACGCCTATTTCGAGCATTCCTTCGACGCCGTTCGAACTGAAGGATGCACCGGCACGACGTCGAGCCATAGGTAGCACGTCGTCGTCTTCGGATAAAATCGAGTTGGGACCTTTGGCACGAGACTACCTGAGCACGGGGAAATTCGACAAGGATGAAGTGTTCGGATTGTATCCCAGCATGGAAACCAGCGAAGGCGGCGGTGTGGTGTGGAAGATTGGGAAATCGAAGGTGACCTTCGAAGGCAACGACATTAAAGTCAATTTAGGCGACAAGGATAGTTGGAACAGGTATCCGGGTACGGTGGGACTGTGGGAACTCGTCGCCAAAAAGCAGCCGAAAGATTACACCGACGAAGATTACCAAAGTTACAAGGAAATTCTGATCATGACGGATGCCTTGTACCAGAACAACGACGCCTCGCAGAATAGGGTGAAATCGAGCAGCGGCGAGAAGTACAGGAATCTCATCAAACCGATTTGGAACCAGGTCAAAACAGGCAGCGGCGTCAAACGCTACAACACGTTACCCAAAGAATTTGTTTGGGTGGACGACGTTAGGAAACTCGTGGACCGATTGTTGGTGATAGCCGGCGAAGAGAATGCAGGTAACCGTAATTTCTACAACGAGAAGGTTGGCATCGTGGACATGATCAGCACGAAACTTTCCAACTTCATCGTGAACGACGACAAGGGCATAGGTTACCTGATCAAAATCATCAACACGCTGCCTCCGAAATTTTGGAACGTGGCCGAAGGAAAGGGACTCGTGAACGACATCATCAACAAGTTACCTTTCGAGATGCATTTACCTGGCTACCAGTACTGCGGGCCGGGTACCAAACTCGAGAAAAGATTGGAGAGAGGAGACAAGGGTGTGAATCCGTTGGACGCGGCATGCAAAGATCATGACATCGCCTACAATACCACGCAGACGGATCTGGACGCACGTCACGAAGCAGACAGAAAGTTAGAGCACGTAGCTTTCGAAAGGTTCGTGAGCAGAGATGCATCGCTGGGTGAACGAGTCGCCGCACTGGGTACCACCATCGCCATGAACACGAAACAAAAATTGGGGTGGGGTATATAAATAACATACCGTAAAAAAAACTTGATATATAAATAACACACATCGTAAAAAAATAATTTTTGGTATATATAAATAACACACATAGTGAAAAAAAAGCAATTAAATTTCTCTCTAACACTCTGACAACTGAAAAAATGAGCGATCTCCAAGCACTAAAACAAATGCTAAATTTGTCAGTCGAGTATGTAAAAATTCAGGAATTGGAAGTCGACAAACCTTACACGATAACTTCCGGTTCAATCGTTTCTACCCAGTATGGTCCCAAGGTACGCCTGTTGCTCAACGCACAATACAGTCTATTTTTACCAGATCGATACGCTAACATGTTATCCGACGAGAAGCTATCTATTTTAATCGAGAACAAAACTCGAATCGTATACAAGGGGACAAAGGAACTTCTTGGCAAGAAAACGAAGCACGTAATAGAATTTGTGTAACGACTGCGAGGCCTTGAAAATATATAAATAACATACCGTAAAAAACTACACAAAAAAAATCTCAGAATATATATATAAATAACATACCGTGAAAATAACACATAGAGCATCAACATGAAGCCCAAGGGTGTCGTGTACCAGATACCATACTCCAATCTTAAAAATCTAGGTGCCCTCGATGGGTTACTCACCAAGAAACAACGTGAGAAGAAACGTTCTTGCTTGTCGAAAGGACATGGAATGAAATTGCTGCTCAGCACACCTCAATTG
The DNA here is from genome assembly GCF_977018435.1 of Lepisma saccharinum. Classification (NCBI taxonomy): domain Eukaryota; kingdom Metazoa; phylum Arthropoda; class Insecta; order Zygentoma; family Lepismatidae; genus Lepisma; species Lepisma saccharinum. The sequence continues at coordinate 1,138,804 of NW_028142931.1, read as the reverse complement.
AAAAGATTGCAGCGTTCGCGGAAACAACAAAAGGTCGGAGGTTTCATATTCAGCATCCCGGCCATCCTGGCAGCATTGGGGGCCGTTGGAAGTTTGGCCGGCGGAAGTGCCGCCATCGCGAAAACCGTCATCGACTCGAAGAAGAACAAGGCGGAATTGGAAGAACAGAAACGTCACAACCTGGCCATGGAGAAGAAGGGGAAGGGCGTGATGAAGAAGTTTAAAAAAAAGAAACAGAAGCACTCACCAACCGAGATATTGAATCTCTGATCGAACCGTTACAAATCAAACACTTCAGAGGAGTTTTCATGTCCGACTCGTTACCTTCAAGCGTCAAAAGAAGAGAATGCGGAGTAGTCAACTTGGACGGTCAAGAAAATCCAGGCACGCATTGGATATGTTACCACAAAAATGATGATAAAGCATTCGTTTTCGATTCTTTCGGAGGTGTTCCACCTACAAATTTAATTCATTATCTGAAAACGAACAAAACCTCCATATACTACAACGACGAACGCATTCAAGATTTCGGAGACGTGAACTGCGGTCATCTCTGCCTCTCCGTGCTCGCGTTTCTCTCTAAAATAAATAACCCTACGATCGAGGATTTCCAGAAAGCATTGTGGAACCTCAAACAACATCACTAGGATGGGCGTGTTCCATCTCACGAGCGAATCTTCGATCTTGAAACTCACGCTGCACGACGACATCGTCTATCCTAAATCCGTGGCTCTGCGTGCATTCTACAGCATGTACCTCATACCTAACGTCACCCAGCACAACAACAAAATTAGCGTCGGAAGCGAACACATCGTCGTCACGCCAGGACAATACAATCTTTCCACTTTGCAAGCTCAATTACCCAAAGGCACATACCTTTCTCAAAATTCGGTCACGCACAGAGTGGAAATCCTATCCGCGACGGAGACCGTGGACCTGGGCACCATAGGAGAACTTTTAGGTTTCGAGAACGACACCAAACTCGAAGCTGGCATCAAGCACGTAGCAACCAACATTCCTAAATTCTTGGCCATAGAGACTCTGAACGTACACTGTAACGTGGCCGAAGGTATGATCACGAAATCTTCGGACGGATTGTTAGGAAGTCACAAGCAGACGGGAATCATAGCCACTTTCAAACCAAGTTCCGAGTTCATGGAACCGATCATCTACACGCCCTCTTCGCCGATCTATTTTCCAGTATGTCGCAACCGCATAGACGACATAGAGTTGGTGGTGACGAACGAGAAAGGAGACGTGGTGGATTTCGCAGGTGCCACTACGACGGCCATCGTGGAGATCAACGTATAATAAATAACCATACATGTAAAATGGAGCAAATCGAAAGTTACGAATTGCAATCTTTCCCTCCCAACCGTCGCACGTTCGCCAATCTCAACGAGGCAAACAGGGAGATCGAATACGACGTGGACGTAGGCGACGGGTTTATTCATCCTCACAGAGCGGACCTCTACCTTCAATTCGACGTGGTGAAGAAAGAAAGCGGAGACGCGTTTCCCGCAGCAGCAAACTTGATACTCGTGGACAACTTCGTGCCCCACCTGTTCTCGCAGGTGGAGGTGAGGAAACACAACACCGTCATCGACAGAATAGATTATCCAGGCATCACGTCGACGGCAGTGGGAACGTTGAAATTATCCAAAACGGACGCAGCGTACTACCAGGCCGGGGGATTCGAAGCCGGAACCAAAATATCGACGAAAAGTCACACGGTGCTCTTTCCCATGCGTCTGCTGCCTGGTTTCTTCTCGGACTACAAGGAGATCATGTGGAAGGGAGGACTGAGGATCACGTTTCGAAGAGCGGCCAACGACAACGACGCACTGATGCGATACGCTACTTTGGGTCCGGACGGCACCACGCCGATAGCCAATACTTTACCCGAAGCAGCAAAATGCATCATCCGGAGCATGGAATTGAGAATGCCGGTGGTGGAATACGAAACAAACTACGCCCTCAAGTACAAAGCGGAGATCTTAAAAAGTCCGCAGGTGTTGATTCACTTTCACGGTTACCAGTGCGTGCAGAAGATGGCGTCGGGAAGTCACATGGAATTCGACGTGACGACGCAGTTCAACAACATACAGTTCGACATGCCAGATTTCGTCGTAGTGCTTTTTCAGACCGGGCGCGATAACAACCAGGAGAAAGATTCCAGCAAGTTCGACGACTGCAAGATCAAGAACGTTTATCTGAAGAATGGACGCAACGAAGTGTTCCCGCGCGAGAATTACAACCTCGACGTGACCAAAAACGATTACCTCAAACTTTACGAAGCGTTCTCGGCTTACAAACGCGTGACCGAGGGAAGCGTGGACATGTACTACACGCCCAGCGAGTTCAAAGCACGGAGACCCATGACCGTCATCAACACATCTAAGAGAAAGAAGGTTGTGGTCAACGATCGAACCAACATCAAGGTCGTCTGCGAGTTCCACGACGCCTTGCCCGAGGATACTCTATGCAGTGTCATCCTGATTGCAGAGAAGTCCTTCGCCTACGACGTGAAGAACGAGAGGGTCACAGAGCAGTTTTAAAATTCATAAAAAATTGCCACATACTAAAAATCAACATCCAACACATTTTAGGTTATATACAATTTGTGAAAACCTTATAATACTGAAATATTAAAACAAACGGACTCCCCCTTGAAGGTTAGTTCGGTGCGTAAATAAAAAAAATGATAGGTTAAGTTATATCACTTAGGATCGTAAGAAAATTAAAAAAAATCGTAAAAAAAAAAGATAGGTTAAGTTATATCACGTAAGATCGTGATATACCTACCAAGTATAAATGGGGAAAAAAATGAGTGCAGTGAAAATTTGTACTAAAACATCGCTAAACGCTATAACATCGACAAAAAATTGTCAAAATATGTCAAAAAGTGATATTCGATTGATAAAAAAAGAGGATACCTACAAAATATGATCCTCAAATAATAACGTTCAAACAGTACCTAAATAAAAAAAATGATAGGTTAAGTTATATCACTTAGGATCATAAAAAAATTAAATAATCGTAAAAAAAAGGATAGGTTAAGTTGTATCACGTAACATCATGATATACCTACCAAGTACGAGTGGGGGAAAAAATGAGTATAGTGAAAATTTGTACTAAAACATCGCTAAACGCTAAAACATCGACAAAAAATTGTCAAAATATGTCAAAAAGTGATATTCAATTGGTAAAAAAAGACCATACCTACTAAGTACTATTTTGAAACCCCCCAATAGCACTACTTGTACGTTTTTTCCACGTGTCTTGATATCCAATGTATCCCTGCAAAGTTTGGTGAAGATCTGAGTATGTCGTTTTTGACCTTATCTGGAACATCCTTTCTGAAAATTTGAAAATTGTTAAAAAATTCGTCCAAAATCTTGATGTCTCCAATCTCTTTTTTGTACGTTTTTTCCACGTGTCTTGACATCCAATGTATCCCTGCAAAGTTTGGTGAAGATCTGAGTATGTAGTTTTTGACCTTATCTGGAACCTCCCATCTGAAAATTTGAAAATTCTTAAAAAATTCGACCAAAATCTTGATGTCTCCAATCTCTTGTTTTGTACGTTTTTTCCACGTGTCTTGAAATCCAATGTATCCCTGCAAAGTTTGGTGAAGATCTGAGTATGTAGTTTTTGACCTTATCTGGAACCTCCCATCTGAAAATTTGAAAATTCCTAAAAAATCCGTGCAAAATCTTGATGACCCCAATCTCTTGTTTTGTACGTTTTTTCCACGTGTCTTGACATCCAATGTATTCCTGCAATGTTTGCTGAAGATCTGAGTATGTAGTTTTTGACCTTATATGGAACCTCCTATCTGAAAATTTGAAAATTCTTAAAAAATTCGACCAAAATCTTGATGTTCCGAATCCTATGTTTTGTATGTTTTTTCCACGTGTCTTGACATCCAATGTATCCATGCAAAGTTTGGTGAAGATCTGAGTATGTAGTTTTTGACCTTATATTGAACCTCCCATCTGAAAATTTGAAAATTCTTAAAAAATTCGTCCAAAATCTTGATGACCCCAATCTCTTGTTTTGTACGTTTTTTCCACGTGTCTTGACATCCAAAGTATCCCTGCAAAGTTTGGTGAAGATCTGAGTATGTAGTTTTTGACCTTATATGGAACCTCCTTTCTGAAAATTTGAGAATTCTTAAAAAATTCGTCCAAAATCTTGATGTCTCCAATCTCTTGTTTTGTACGTTTTTTCCACGTGTCTTGACATCCAATGTATCCATGCAAAGTTTGGTGAAGATCTGAGTATGTCGTTTTTGACCTTATCTGGAACCTCCCATCTGAAAATTTGAAAATTCTTAAAAAATTCGTCGAAAATCTTGATGTCTCCAATCTTTTGTTTTGTACGTTTTTTCCACGTGTCTTGACATGCAAAGTATCCCTGCAACGTTTGGTGAAGATCTGAGTATGTAGTTTTTGACCTTATCTGGAACCTCCTATCTGAAAATTTGAAAATTCTTAAAAAATTCGTCGAAAATCTTGATGTCTCCAATCTCTTGTTTTGTACGTTTTTTCCACGTGTCTTGATATCCAATGTATCTCTGCAAAGTTTGGTGAAGATCTGAGTATGTCGTTTTTGACCTTATCTGGAACATCCTTTCTGAAAATTTGAAAATTGTTAAAAAATTCGTCCAAAATCTTGATGTCTCCAATCTCTTTTTTGTACGTTTTTTCCACGTGTCTTGACATCCAATGTATCCCTGCAAAGTTTGGTGAAGATCTGAGTATGTAGTTTTTGACCTTATCTGGAACCTCCCATCTGAAAATTTGAAAATTCTTAAAAAATTCGACCAAAATCTTGATGTCTCCAATCTTTTGTTTTGTACGTTTTTTCCACGTGTCTTGACACATAATGTATCCATGCAAAGTTTGGTGAAGATCTGAGTATGTAGTTTTTGACCTTATATGGAACCTCCTATCTGAAAATTTGAAAATTCTTAAAAAATTCGTCCAAAATCTTGATGTCTCCAATCTCTTGTTTTGTACGTTTTTTCCACGTGTCTTGACATCCAATGTATCCCTGCAAAGTTTGGTGAAGATCTGAGTATGTAGTTTTTGACCTTATCTGGAACCTCCCATCTGAAAATTTGAAAATTCCTAAAAAATCCGTGCAAAATCTTGATGACCCCAATCTCTTGTTTTGTACGTTTTTTCCACGTGTCTTGACATCCAATGTATCCATGCAAAGTTTGGTGAAGATCTGAGTATGTCGTTTTTGACCTTATCTGGAACCTCCCATCTGAAAATTTGAAAATTCTTAAAAAATTCGTCGAAAATCTTGATGTCTCCAATCTCTTGTTTTGTACGTTTTTTCCACGTGTCTTGACATCCAATGTATCCCTGCAATGTTTGGTGGAGATCTGAGTATGTAGTTTTTGACCTTATCTGGAACCTCCTATCTGAAAATTTGAAAATTCTTCAAAAATTCGTCCAAAATCTTGATGTCTCCAATCTCTTGTTTTGTACGTTTTTTCCACGTGTCTCGACCTCCAATGTATCCCTGCAAAGTTAGTGAAGATCTGAGTATGTCGTTTTTGACCTTATCTGGAACATCCTTTCTGAAAATTTGAAAATTCTTAAAAAATTCGTCGAAAATCTTGATGTCTCCAATCTCTTGTTTTGTACGTTTTTTCCACGTTTCTTGACATCCAATGTATCCCTGCAAAGTTTGGTGAAGATCTGAGTATGTAGTTTTTGACCTTATATGGAACCTCCTTTCTGAAAATTTGAAAATTCTCAAAAAATTCGTCCATAATCTTGATGTCTCCAATCTCTTGTTTTGTACGTTTTTTCCACGTGTCTTGACATCCAATGTATCCCTGCAAAGTTTGGTGAAGATCTGAGTATGTAGTTTTTGACCTTATATGGAACCTCCTATTTGAAAATTTGAAAATTCTTAAAAAATTCGTCCAAAATCTTGATGTCACCAATCCTATGTTTTGTATGTTTTTTCCACGTGTCTTGACATCCAATGTATCCATGCAAAGTTTGGTGAAGATCTGAGTATGTCGTTTTTGACCTTATCTGGAACCTCCCATCTGAAAATTTGAAAATTCCTAAAAAATCCGTGCAAAATCTTGATGACCCCAATCTCTTGTTTTGTACGTTTTTTCCACGTGTCTTGACATCCAATGTATTCCTGCAATGTTTGGTGAAGATCTCAGTATGTAGTTTTTGACCTTATATGGAACCTCCTATCTGAAAATTTGAAAATTCTTAACAAATTCGACCAAAATCTTGATGTTCCGAATCCTATGTTTTGTATGTTTTTTCCACGTGTCTTGACATCCAATGTATCCATGCAAAGTTTGGTGAAGATCTGAGTATGTAGTTTTTGACCTTATATTGAACATCCCATCTGAAAATTTGAAAATTCTTAAAAAATTCGTCCAAAATCTTGATGACCCCAATCTCTTGTTTTGTACGTTTTTTCCACGTGTCTTGACATCCAAAGTATCCCTGCAAAGTTTGGTGAAGATCTGAGTATGTAGTTTTTGACCTTATATGGAACCTCCTTTCTGAAAATTTGAGAATTCTTAAAAAATTCGTCCAAAATCTTGATGTCTCCAATCTCTTGTTTTGTACGTTTTTTCCACGTGTCTTGACATCCAATGTATCCATGCAAAGTTTGGTGAAGATCTGAGTATGTCGTTTTTGACCTTATCTGGAACCTCCCATCTGAAAATTTGAAAATTCTTAAAAAATTCGTCGAAAATCTTGATGTCTCCAATCTCTTGTTTTGTACGTTTTTTCCACGTGTCTTGACATGCAAAGTATCCCTGCAACGTTTGGTGAAGATCTGAGTATGTAGTTTTTGACCTTATCTGGAACATCCTATCTGAAAATTTGAAAATTCTTCAAAAATTCGTCGAAAATCTTGATGTCTCCAATCTCTTGTTTTGTAAGTTTTTTCCACGTGTCTTGACATCCAATGTATTCCTGCAATGTTTGGTGGAGATCTGAGTATGTAGTTTTAGACCTTATCTGGAACCTCCTATCTGAAAATTTGAAAATTCTTCAAAAATTCGTCCAAAATCTTGATGTCTCCAATCTCTTGTTTTGTACGTTTTTTCCACGTGTCTCGACCTCCAATGGATCCCTGCAAAGTTTGGTGAAGATCTGAGTATGTCGTTTTTGACCTTATCTGGAACATCCTTTCTGAAAATTTGTTGATTCTTAAAAAATTCGTCCAAAATCTTGATGTCTCCAATCTCTTGTTTTGTACGTTTTTTCCACGTGTCTTGATATCCAATGTATCCCTGCAAAGTTTGGTGAAGATCTGAGTATGTCGTTTTTGACCTTATCTGGAACATCCTTTCTGAAAATTTGAAAATTGTTAAAAAATTCGTCCAAAATCTTGATGTCTCCAATCTCTTTTTTGTACGTTTTTTCCACGTGTCTTGACATCCAATGTATCCCTGCAAAGTTTGGTGAAGATCTGAGTATGTAGTTTTTGACCTTATCTGGAACCTCCCATCTGAAAATTTGAAAATTCTTAAAAAATTCGACCAAAATCTTGATGTCTCCAATCTCTTGTTTTGTACGTTTTTTCCACGTGTCTTGAAATCCAATGTATCCCTGCAAAGTTTGGTGAAGATCTGAGTATGTAGTTTTTGACCTTATCTGGAACCTCCCATCTGAAAATTTGAAAATTCCTAAAAAATCCGTGCAAAATCTTGATGACCCCAATCTCTTGTTTTGTACGTTTTTTCCACGTGTCTTGACATCCAATGTATTCCTGCAATGTTTGCTGAAGATCTGAGTATGTAGTTTTTGACCTTATATGGAACCTCCTATCTGAAAATTTGAAAATTCTTAAAAAATTCGACCAAAATCTTGATGTTCCGAATCCTATGTTTTGTATGTTTTTTCCACGTGTCTTGACATCCAATGTATCCATGCAAAGTTTGGTGAAGATCTGAGTATGTAGTTTTTGACCTTATATTGAACCTCCCATCTGAAAATTTGAAAATTCTTAAAAAATTCGTCCAAAATCTTGATGACCCCAATCTCTTGTTTTGTACGTTTTTTCCACGTGTCTTGACATCCAAAGTATCCCTGCAAAGTTTGGTGAAGATCTGAGTATGTAGTTTTTGACCTTATATGGAACCTCCTTTCTGAAAATTTGAGAATTCTTAAAAAATTCGTCCAAAATCTTGATGTCTCCAATCTCTTGTTTTGTACGTTTTTTCCACGTGTCTTGACATCCAATGTATCCATGCAAAGTTTGGTGAAGATCTGAGTATGTCGTTTTTGACCTTATCTGGAACCTCCCATCTGAAAATTTGAAAATTCTTAAAAAATTCGTCGAAAATCTTGATGTCTCCAATCTTTTGTTTTGTACGTTTTTTCCACGTGTCTTGACATGCAAAGTATCCCTGCAACGTTTGGTGAAGATCTGAGTATGTAGTTTTTGACCTTATCTGGAACCTCCTATCTGAAAATTTGAAAATTCTTAAAAAATTCGTCGAAAATCTTGATGTCTCCAATCTCTTGTTTTGTACGTTTTTTCCACGTGTCTTGATATCCAATGTATCTCTGCAAAGTTTGGTGAAGATCTGAGTATGTCGTTTTTGACCTTATCTGGAACATCCTTTCTGAAAATTTGAAAATTGTTAAAAAATTCGTCCAAAATCTTGATGTCTCCAATCTCTTTTTTGTACGTTTTTTCCACGTGTCTTGACATCCAATGTATCCCTGCAAAGTTTGGTGAAGATCTGAGTATGTAGTTTTTGACCTTATCTGGAACCTCCCATCTGAAAATTTGAAAATTCTTAAAAAATTCGACCAAAATCTTGATGTCTCCAATCTTTTGTTTTGTACGTTTTTTCCACGTGTCTTGACACATAATGTATCCATGCAAAGTTTGGTGAAGATCTGAGTATGTAGTTTTTGACCTTATATGGAACCTCCTATCTGAAAATTTGAAAATTCTTAAAAAATTCGTCCAAAATCTTGATGTCTCCAATCTCTTGTTTTGTACGTTTTTTCCACGTGTCTTGACATCCAATGTATCCCTGCAAAGTTTGGTGAAGATCTGAGTATGTAGTTTTTGACCTTATCTGGAACCTCCCATCTGAAAATTTGAAAATTCCTAAAAAATCCGTGCAAAATCTTGATGACCCCAATCTCTTGTTTTGTACGTTTTTTCCACGTGTCTTGACATCCAATGTATCCATGCAAAGTTTGGTGAAGATCTGAGTATGTCGTTTTTGACCTTATCTGGAACCTCCCATCTGAAAATTTGAAAATTCTTAAAAAATTCGTCGAAAATCTTGATGTCTCCAATCTCTTGTTTTGTACGTTTTTTCCACGTGTCTTGACATCCAATGTATCCCTGCAATGTTTGGTGGAGATCTGAGTATGTAGTTTTTGACCTTATCTGGAACCTCCTATCTGAAAATTTGAAAATTCTTCAAAAATTCGTCCAAAATCTTGATGTCTCCAATCTCTTGTTTTGTACGTTTTTTCCACGTGTCTCGACCTCCAATGTATCCCTGCAAAGTTAGTGAAGATCTGAGTATGTCGTTTTTGACCTTATCTGGAACATCCTTTCTGAAAATTTGAAAATTCTTAAAAAATTCGTCGAAAATCTTGATGTCTCCAATCTCTTGTTTTGTACGTTTTTTCCACGTTTCTTGACATCCAATGTATCCCTGCAAAGTTTGGTGAAGATCTGAGTATGTAGTTTTTGACCTTATATGGAACCTCCTTTCTGAAAATTTGAAAATTCTCAAAAAATTCGTCCATAATCTTGATGTCTCCAATCTCTTGTTTTGTACGTTTTTTCCACGTGTCTTGACATCCAATGTATCCCTGCAAAGTTTGGTGAAGATCTGAGTATGTAGTTTTTGACCTTATATGGAACCTCCTATTTGAAAATTTGAAAATTCTTAAAAAATTCGTCCAAAATCTTGATGTCACCAATCCTATGTTTTGTATGTTTTTTCCACGTGTCTTGACATCCAATGTATCCATGCAAAGTTTGGTGAAGATCTGAGTATGTCGTTTTTGACCTTATCTGGAACCTCCCATCTGAAAATTTGAAAATTCTTAAAAAATTCGTCGAAAATCTTGATGTCTCCGATCTCTTGTTTTGTACGTTTTTTCCACGTGTCTTGACATGCAAAGTATTCCTGCAAAGTTTGGTGAAGATCTGAGTATGTAGTTTTTGACCTCATCTGGAACCTCCTATCTGAAAATTTGAAAATTCTTAAAAAATTCGTCCAAAATTTTGATGTCTCCAATCTCTTGTTTTGTACGTTTTTTCCACGTGTCTTGACATCCAATGTATCCCTGCAATGTTTGGTGAAGATCTGAGTATGTAGTTTTTGACCTTATCTGGAACCTCCCATCTGAAAATTTGAAAATTCCTAAAAAATCCGTCCAATTTCTTGATGACCCCAATCTCTTGTTTTGTACGTTTTTTCCACGTGTCTTGACATCCAATGTATCCCTGCAAAGTTTGGTGAAGATCTGAGTATGTAGTTTTTGACCTTATCTGGAACCTCCTATCTGAAAATTTGAAAATTCTTAAAAAATTCGTCCAAAATCTTGATGTCTCCAATCTCTTGTTTTGTACGTTTTTTCCACGTGTCTTGATATCCAATGTATCCCTGCAAAGTTTGGTGAAGATCTGAGTATGTCGTTTTTGACCTTATCTGGAACATCCTTTCTGAAAATTTGAAAATTGTTAAAAAATTCGTCCAAAATCTTGATGTCTCCAATCTCTTTTTTGTACGTTTTTTCCACGTGTCTTGACATCCAATGTATCCCTGCAAAGTTTGGTGAAGATCTGAGTATGTAGTTTTTGACCTTATCTGGAACCTCCCATCTGAAAATTTGAAAATTCTTAAAAAATTCGACCAAAACCTTGATGTCTCCAATCTTTTGTTTTGTACGTTTTTTCCACGTGTCTTGACACATAATGTATCCATGCAAAGTTTGGTGAAGATCTGAGTATGTAGTTTTTGACCTTATATGGAACCTCCTATCTGAAAATTTGAAAATTCTTAAAAAATTCGTCCAAAATCTTGATGTCTCCAATCTCTTGTTTTGTACGTTTTTTCCACGTGTCTTGACATCCAATGTATCCCTGCAAAGTTTGGTGAAGATCTGAGTATGTAGTTTTTGACCTTATATTGAACCTCCCATCTGAAAATTTGAAAATTCTTAAAAAATTCGTCCAAAATCTTGATGACCCCAATCTCTTGTTTTGTACGTTTTTTCCACGTGTCTTGACATCCAAAGTATCCCTGCAAAGTTTGGTGAAGATCTGAGTATGTAGTTTTTGACCTTATATGGAACCTCCTTTCTGAAAATTTGAGAATTCTTAAAAAATTCGTCCAAAATCTTGATGTCTCCAATCTCTTGTTTTGTACGTTTTTTCCACGTGTCTTGACATCCAATGTATCCATGCAAAGTTTGGTGAAGATCTGAGTATGTCGTTTTTGACCTTATCTGGAACCTCCCATCTGAAAATTTGAAAATTCTTAAAAAATTCGTCGAAAATCTTGATGTCTCCAATCTCTTGTTTTGTACGTTTTTTCCACGTGTCTTGACATGCAAAGTATCCCTGCAACGTTTGGTGAAGATCTGAGTATGTAGTTTTTGACCTTATCTGGAACCTCCTATCTGAAAATTTGAAAATTCTTCAAAAATTCGTCGAAAATCTTGATGTCTCCAATCTCTTGTTTTGTACGTTTTTTCCACGTGTCTTGACATCCAATGTATCCCTGCAAAGTTTGGTGAAGATCTGAGTATGTAGTTTTTGACCTTATCTGGAACCTCCCATCTGAAAATTTGAAAATTCTTAAAAAATTCGACCAAAATCTTGATGTCTCCAATCTTTTGTTTTGTACGTTTTTTCCACGTGTCTTGACACATAATGTATCCATGCAAAGTTTGGTGAAGATCTGAGTATGTAGTTTTTGACCTTATATGGAACCTCCTATCTGAAAATTTGAAAATTCTTAAAAAATTCGTCCAAAATCTTGATGTCTCCAATCTCTTGTTTTGTACGTTTTTTCCACGTGTCTTGACATCCAATGTATCCCTGCAAAGTTTGGTGAAGATCTGAGTATGTAGTTTTTGACCTTATCTGGAACCTCCCATCTGAAAATTTGAAAATTCCTAAAAAATCCGTGCAAAATCTTGATGACCCCAATCTCTTGTTTTGTACGTTTTTTCCACGTGTCTTGACATCCAATGTATTCCTGCAATGTTTGGTGAAGATCTGAGTATGTAGATTTTGACCTTATATGGAACCTCCTATCTGAAAATTTGAAAATTCTTAAAAAATTCGACCAAAATCTTGATGTTCCGAATCCTATGTTTTGTATGTTTTTTCCACGTGTCTTGACATCCAATGTATCCATGCAAAGTTTGGTGAAGATCTGAGTATGTCGTTTTTGACCTTATCTGGAACCTCCCATCTGAAAATTTGAAAATTCTTAAAAAATTCGTCCAAAATCTTGATGACCCCAATCTCTTGTTTTGTACGTTTTTTCCACGTGTCTTGACATCCAAAGTATCCCTGCAAAGTTTGGTGAAGATCTGAGTATGTAGTTTTTGACCTTATATGGAACCTCCTTTCTGAAAATTTGAGAATTCTTAAAAAATTCGTCCAAAATCTTGATGTCTCCAATCTCTTGTTTTGTACGTTTTTTCCACGTGTCTTGACATCCAATGTATCCATGCAAAGTTTGGTGAAGATCTGAGTATGTCGTTTTTGACCTTATCTGGAACCTCCCATCTGAAAATTTGAAAATTCTTAAAAAATTCGTCGAAAATCTTGATGTCTCCAATCTCTTGTTTTGTACGTTTTTTCCACGTGTCTTGACATGCAAAGTATCCCTGCAACGTTTGGTGAAGATCTGAGTATGTAGTTTTTGACCTTATCTGGAACCTCCTATCTGAAAATTTGAAAATTCTTCAAAAATTCGTCGAAAATCTTGATGTCTCCAATCTCTTGTTTTGTACGTTTTTTCCACGTGTCTTGACATCCAATGTATTCCTGTAATGTTTGGTGGAGATCTGAGTATGTAGTTTTAGACCTTATCTGGAACCTCCTATCTGAAAATTTGAAAATTCTTCAAAAATTCGTCCAAAATCTTGATGTCTCCAATCTCTTGTTTTGTACGTTTTTTCCACGTGTCTCGACCTCCAATGGAACCCTGCAAAGTTTGGTGAAGATCTGAGTATGTCGTTTTTGACCTTATCTGGAACATCCTTTCTGAAAATTTGAAAATTCTTAAAAAATTCGTCCAAAATCTTGATGTCTCCAATCTCTTGTTTTGTACGTTTTTTCCACATGTCTTGATATCCAATGTATCCCTGCAAAGTTTGGTGAAGATCTGAGTATGTCGTTTTTGACCTTATCTGGAACATCCTTTCTGAAAATTTGAAAATTGTTAAAAAATTCGTCCAAAATCTTGATGTCTCCAATCTCTTTTTTGTACGTTTTTTCCACGTGTCTTGACATCCAATGTATCCCTGCAAAGTTTGGTGAAGATCTGAGTATGTAGTTTTTGACCTTATCTGGAACCTCCCATCTGAAAATTTGAAAATTCTTAAAAAATTCGACCAAAATCTTGATGTCTCCAATCTTTTGTTTTGTACGTTTTTTCCACGTGTCTTGACACATAATGTATCCATGCAAAGTTTGGTGAAGATCTGAGTATGTAGTTTTTGACCTTATATGGAACCTCCTATCTGAAAATTTGAAAATTCTTAAAAAATTCGTCCAAAATCTTGATGTCTCCAATCTCTTGTTTTGTACGTTTTTTCCACGTGTCTTGACATCCAATGTATCCCTGCAAAGTTTGGTGAAGATCTGAGTATGTAGTTTTTGACCTTATCTGGAACCTCCCATCTGAAAATTTGAAAATTCCTAAAAAATCCGTGCAAAATCTTGATGACCCCAATCTCTTGTTTTGTACGTTTTTTCCACGTGTCTTGACATCCAATATATTCCTGCAATGTTTGGTGAAGATCTGAGTATGTAGTTTTTGACCTTATATGGAACCTCCTATCTGAAAATTTGAAAATTCTTAAAAAATTCGACCAAAATCTTGATGTTCCGAATCCTATGTTTTGTATGTTTTTTCCACGTGTCTTGACATCCAATGTATCCATGCAAAGTTTGGTGAAGATCTGAGTATGTAGTTTTTGACCTTATATTGAACCTCCCATCTGAAAATTTGAAAATTCTTAAAAAATTCGTCCAAAATCTTGATGACCCCAATCTCTTGTTTTGTACGTTTTTTCCACGTGTCTTGACATCCAAAGTATCCCTGCAAAGTTTGGTGAAGATCTGAGTATGTAGTTTTTGACCTTATATGGAACCTCCTTTCTGAAAATTTGAGAATTCTTTAAAAAATTCGTCCAAAATCTTGATGTCTCCAATCTCTTGTTTTGTACGTTTTTTCCACGTGTCTTGACATCCAATGTATCCATGCAAAGTTTGGTGAAGATCAGAGTATGTCGTTTTTGACCTTATCTGGAACCTCCCATCTGAAAATTTGAAAATTCTTAAAAAATTCGTCGAAAATCTTGATGTCTCCAATCTTTTGTTTTGTACGTTTTTTCCACGTGTCTTGACATGCAAAGTATCCCTGCAACGTTTGGTGAAGATCTGAGTATGTAGTTTTTGACCTTATCTGGAACCTCCTATCTGAAAATTTGAAAATTCTTAAAAAATTCGTCGAAAATCTTGATGTCTCCAATCTCTTGTTTTGTACGTTTTTCCACGTGTCTTGATATCCAATGTATCCCTGCAAAGTTTGGTGAAGATCTGAGTATGTCGTTTTTGACCTTATCTGGAACATCCTTTCTGAAAATTTGAAAATTGTTAAAAAATTCGTCCAAAATCTTGATGTCTCCAATCTCTTTTTTGTACGTTTTTTCCACGTGTCTTGACATCCAATGTATCCCTGCAAAGTTTGGTGAAGATCTGAGTATGTAGTTTTTGACCTTATCTGGAACCTCCCATCTGAAAATTTGAAAATTCTTAAAAAATTCGACCAAAATCTTGATGTCTCCAATCTTTTGTTTTGTACGTTTTTTCCACGTGTCTTGACACATAATGTATCCATGCAAAGTTTGGTGAAGATCTGAGTATGTAGTTTTTGACCTTATATGGAAGCTCCAATCTGAAAATTTGAAAATTCTTAAAAAATTCGTCCAAAATCTTGATGTCTCCAATCTCTTGTTTTGTACGTTTTTTCCACGTGTCTTGACATCCAATGTATCCCTGCAAAGTTTGGTGAAGATCTGAGTATGTAGTTTTTGACCTTATCTGGAACCTCCCATCTGAAAATTTGAAAATTCCTAAAAAATCCGTCCAAAATCTTGATGACCCCAATCTCTTGTTTTGTACGTTTTTTCCACGTGTCTTGACATCCAATGTATCCCTGCAAAGTTTGGTGAAGATCTGAGTATGTAGTTTTTGACCTTATCTGGAACCTCCCATCTGAAAATTTGAAAATTCTTAAAAAATTCGTCGAAAATCTTGATGTCTCCGATCTCTTGTTTTGTACGTTTTTTCCACGTGTCTTGACATGCAAAGTATTCCTGCAAAGTTTGGTGAAGATCTGAGTATGTAGTTTTTGACCTCATCTGGAACCTCCTATCTGAAAATTTGAAAATTCTTAAAAAATTCGTCCAAAATTTTGATGTCTCCAATCTCTTGTTTTGTACGTTTTTTCCACGTGTCTTGACATCCAATGTATCCCTGCAATGTTTGGTGAAGATCTGAGTATGTAGTTTTTGACCTTATCTGGAACCTCCCATCTGAAAATTTGAAAATTCCTAAAAAATCCGTCCAAAATCTTGATGACCCCAATCTCTTGTTTTGTACGTTTTTTCCACGTGTCTTGACATCCAATGTATCCCTGCAAAGTTTGGTGAAGATCTGAGTATGTAGTTTTTGACCTTATCTGGAACCTCCTATCTGAAAATTTGAAAATTCTTAAAAAATTCGTCCAAAATCTTGATGTCTCCAATCTCTTGTTTTGTACGTTTTTTCCACGTGTCTTGATATCCAATGTATCCCTGCAAAGTTTGGTGAAGATCTGAGTATGTCGTTTTTGACCTTATCTGGAACATCCTTTCTGAAAATTTGAAAATTGTTAAAAAATTTGTCCAAAATCTTGATGTCTCCAATCTCTTTTTTGTACGTTTTTTCCACGTGTCTTGACATCCAATGTATCCCTGCAAAGTTTGGTGAAGATCTGAGTATGTAGTTTTTGACCTTATCTGGAACCTCCCATCTGAAAATTTGAAAATTCTTAAAAAATTCGACCAAAATCTTGATGTCTCCAATCTTTTGTTTTGTACGTTTTTTCCACGTGTCTTGACACATAATGTATCCATGCAAAGTTTGGTGAAGATCTGAGTATGTAGTTTTTGACCTTATATGGAACCTCCTATCTGAAAATTTGAAAATTCTTAAAAAATTCGTCCAAAATCTTGATGTCTCCAATCTCTTGTTTTGTACGTTTTTTCCACGTGTCTTGACATCCAATGTATCCCTGCAAAGTTTGGTGAAGATCTGAGTATGTAGTTTTTGACCTTATCTGGAACCTCCCATCTGAAAATTTGAAAATTCCTAAAAAATCCGTGCAAAATCTTGATGAACCCAATCTCTTGTTTTGTACGTTTTTTCCACGTGTCTTGACATCCAATGTATTCCTGCAATGTTTGGTGAAGATCTGAGTATGTAGTTTTTGACCTTATATGGAACCTCCTATCTGAAAATTTGAAAATTCTTAAAAAATTCGACCAAAATCTTGATGTTCCGAATCCTATGTTTTGTATGTTTTTTCCACGTGTCTTGACATCCAATGTATCCATGCAAAGTTTGGTGAAGATCTGAGTATGTAGTTTTTGACCTTATATTGAACCTCCCATCTGAAAATTTGAAAATTCTTAAAAAATTCGTCCAAAATCTTGATGACCCCAATCTCTTGTTTTGTACGTTTTTTCCACGTGTCTTGACATCCAAAGTATCCCTGCAAAGTTTGGTGAAGATCTGAGTATGTAGTTTTTGACCTTATATGGAACCTCCTTTCTGAAAATTTGAGAATTCTTAAAAAATTCGTCCAAAATCTTGATGTCTCCAATCTCTTGTTTTGTACGTTTTTTCCACGTGTCTTGACATCCAATGTATCCATGCAAAGTTTGGTGAAGATCTGAGTATGTCGTTTTTGACCTTATCTGGAACCTCCCATCTGAAAATTTGAAAATTCTTAAAAAATTCGTCGAAAATCTTGATGTCTCCAATCTCTTGTTTTGTACGTTTTTTCCACGTGTCTTGACATGCAAAGTATCCCTGCAACGTTTGGTGAAGATCTGAGTATGTAGTTTTTGACCTTATCTGGAACCTCCTATCTGAAAATTTGAAAATTCTTCAAAAATTCGTCGAAAATCTTGATGTCTCCAATCTCTTGTTTTGTACGTTTTTTCCACGTGTCTTGACATCCAATGTATTCCTGCAATGTTTGGTGGAGATCTGAGTATGTAGTTTTAGACCTTATCTGGAACCTCCTATCTGAAAATTTGAAAATTCTTCAAAAATTCGTCCAAAATCTTGATGTCTCCAATCTCTTGTTTTGTACGTTTTTTCCACGTGTCTCGACCTCCAATGGATCCCTGCAAAGTTTGGTGAAGATCTGAGTATGTCGTTTTTGACCTTATCTGGAACATCCTTTCTGAAAATTTGAAAATTCTTAAAAAATTCGTCGAAAATCTTGATGTCTCCAATCTCTTGTTTTGTACGTTTTTTCCACG
The DNA here is from genome assembly GCF_977018435.1 of Lepisma saccharinum. Lineage (NCBI taxonomy): Eukaryota > Metazoa > Arthropoda > Insecta > Zygentoma > Lepismatidae > Lepisma > Lepisma saccharinum. The sequence continues at coordinate 1,120,976 of NW_028142931.1, read as the reverse complement.
TGTCTTGACATCCAATGTATCCCTGCAAAGTTTGGTGAAGATCTGAGTATGTAGTTTTTGACCTTATATGGAACCTCCTATCTGAAAATTTGAAAATTCTTAAAAAATTCGTCCAAAATCTTGATGTCTCCAATCTCTTGTTTTGTACGTTTTTTCCACGTGTCTCGACCTCCAATGGATCCCTGCAAAGTTTGGTGAAGATCTGAGTATGTCGTTTTTGACCTTATCTGGAACCTCCCATCTGAAAATTTGAAAATTCTTAAAAAATTCGTCGAAAATCTTGATGTCTCCGATCTCTTGTTTTGTACGTTTTTTCCACGTGTCTTGACATGCAAAGTATTCCTGCAAAGTTTGGTGAAGATCTGAGTATGTCGTTTTTGACCTCATCTGGAACCTCCCATCTGAAAATTTGAAAATTCTTAAAAAATTCGTCGAAAATCTTGATGTCTCCAATCTTTTGTTTTGTACGTTTTTTCCACGTGTCTTGACATGCAAAGTATCCCTGCAACGTTTGGTGAAGATCTGAGTATGTAGTGTTTGACCTTATCTGGAACCTCCTATCTGAAAATTTGAAAATTCTTCAAAAATTCGTCGAAAATCTTGATGTCTCCAATCTCTTGTTTTGTACGTTTTTTCCACGTGTCTTGACATCCAATGTATTCCTGCAATGTTTGGTGGAGATCTGAGTATGTAGTTTTAGACCTTATCTGGAACCTCCTATCTGAAAAATTTGAAAATTCTTCAAAAATTCGTCCAAAATCTTGATGTCTCCAATCTCTTGTTTTGTACGTTTTTTCCACGTGTCTCGACCTCCAATGGATCCCTGCAAAGTTTGGTGAAGATCTGAGTATGTCGTTTTTGACCTTATCTGGAACATCCTTTCTGAAAATTTGAAAATTCTTAAAAAATTCGTCGAAAATCTTGATGTCTCCAATCTCTTGTTTTGTACGTTTTTTCCACGTGTCTTGACATCCAATGTATCCCTGCAAAGTTTGGTGAAGATCTGAGTATGTAGTTTTTGACCTTATATGGAACCTCCTATCTGAAAATTTGAAAATTCTTAAAAAATTCGTCCAAAATCTTGATGTCTCCAATCTCTTGTTTTGTACGTTTTTTCCACGTGTCTCGACCTCCAATGGATCCCTGCAAAGTTTGGTGAAGATCTGAGTATGTCGTTTTTGACCTTATCTGGAACCTCCCATCTGAAAATTTGAAAATTCTTAAAAAATTCGTCGAAAATCTTGATGTCTCCGATCTCTTGTTTTGTACGTTTTTTCCACGTGTCTTGACATGCAAAGTATTCCTGCAAAGTTTGGTGAAGATCTGAGTATGTAGTTTTTGACCTCATCTGGAACCTCCTATCTGAAAATTTGAAAATTCTTAAAAAATTCGTCCAAAATCTTGATGTCTCCAATCTCTTGTTTTGTACGTTTTTTCCACGTGTCTTGACATCCAATGTATCCCTGCAATGTTTGGTGAAAATCTGAGTATGTAGTTTTTGACCTTATCTGGAACCTCCCATCTGAAAATTTGAAAATTCCTAAAAAATCCGTCCAAAATCTTGATGACCCCAATCTCTTGTTTTGTACTTTTTTTCCACGTGTCTCGACCTCCAATGTATCCCTGCAAAGTTTGGTGAAGATCTGAGTATGTAGTTTTTGACCTTATATGGAACCTCCTATCTGAAAATTTGAAAATTCTTAAAAAATTCGTCCAAAATCTTGATGTCACCAATCCTATGTTTTGTATGTTTTTTCCACGTGTCTTGACATCCAATGTATCCATGCAAAGTTTGGTGAAGATCTGAGTATGTCGTTTTTGACCTTATCTGGAACCTCCCATCTGAAAATTTGAAAATTCTTAAAAAATTCGTCGAAAATGTTGATGTCTCCGATCTCTTGTTTTGTACGTTTTTTCCACGTGTCTTGACATGCAAAGTATTCCTGCAAAGTTTGGTGAAGATCTGAGTATGTAGTTTTTGACCTCATCTGGAACCTCCTATCTGAAAATTTGAAAATTCTTAAAAAAATCGTCCAAAATCTTGATGTCTCCAATCTCTTGTTTTGTACGTTTTTTCCACGTGTCTTGACATCCAATGTATCCCTGCAATGTTTGGTGAAGATCTGAGTATGTAGTTTTTGACCTTATCTGGAACCTCCCACCTGAAAATTTGAAAATTCCTAAAAAATCCGTCCAAAATCTTGATGACCCCAATCTCTTGTTTTGTACTTTTTTTCCACGTGTCTCGACCTCCAATGTATCCCTGCAAAGTTTGGTGAAGATCTGAGTATGTAGTTTTTGACCTTATATGGAACCTCCTATCTGAAAATTTGAAAATTCTTAAAAAATTCGTCCAAAATCTTGATGTCACCAATCCTATGTTTTGTATGTTTTTTCCACGTGTCTTGACATCCAATGTATCCATGCAAAGTTTGGTGAAGATCTGAGTATGTCGTTTTTGACCTTATCTGGAACCTCCCATCTGAAAATTTGAAAATTCTTAAAAAATTCGTCGAAAATCTTGATGTCTCCGATCTCTTGTTTTGTACGTTTTTTCCACGTGTCTTGACATGCAAAGTATTCCTGCAAAGTTTGGTGAAGATCTGAGTATGTAGTTTTTGACCTCATCTGGAACCTCCTATCTGAAAATTTGAAAATTCTTAAAAAATTCGTCGAAAATCTTGATGTCTCCAATCTCTTGTTTTGTACGTTTTTTCCACGTGTCTTGACATCCAATGTATCCCTGCAAAGTTTGGTGAAGATCTGAGTATGTAGTTTTTGACCTTATATGGAACCTCCTATCTGAAAATTTGAAAATTCTTAAAAAATTCGTCCAAAATCTTGATGTCTCCAATCTCTTGTTTTGTACGTTTTTTCCACGTGTCTCGACCTCCAATGGATCCCTGCAAAGTTTGGTGAAGATCTGAGTATGTCGTTTTTGACCTTATCTGGAACCTCCCATCTGAAAATTTGAAAATTCTTAAAAAATTCGTCGAAAATCTTGATGTCTCCGATCTCTTGTTTTGTACGTTTTTTCCACGTGTCTTGACATGCAAAGTATTCCTGCAAAGTTTGGTGAAGATCTGAGTATGTCGTTTTTGACCTCATCTGGAACCTCCCATCTGAAAATTTGAAAATTCTTAAAAAATTCGTCGAAAATCTTGATGTCTCCAATCTTTTGTTTTGTACGTTTTTTCCACGTGTCTTGACATGCAAAGTATCCCTGCAACGTTTGGTGAAGATCTGAGTATGTAGTGTTTGACCTTATCTGGAACCTCCTATCTGAAAATTTGAAAATTCTTCAAAAATTCGTCGAAAATCTTGATGTCTCCAATCTCTTGTTTTGTACGTTTTTTCCACGTGTCTTGACATCCAATGTATTCCTGCAATGTTTGGTGGAGATCTGAGTATGTAGTTTTAGACCTTATCTGGAACCTCCTATCTGAAAAATTTGAAAATTCTTCAAAAATTCGTCCAAAATCTTGATGTCTCCAATCTCTTGTTTTGTACGTTTTTTCCACGTGTCTCGACCTCCAATGGATCCCTGCAAAGTTTGGTGAAGATCTGAGTATGTCGTTTTTGACCTTATCTGGAACATCCTTTCTGAAAATTTGAAAATTCTTAAAAAATTCGTCGAAAATCTTGATGTCTCCAATCTCTTGTTTTGTACGTTTTTTCCACGTGTCTTGACATCCAATGTATCCCTGCAAAGTTTGGTGAAGATCTGAGTATGTAGTTTTTGACCTTATATGGAACCTCCTATCTGAAAATTTGAAAATTCTTAAAAAATTCGTCCAAAATCTTGATGTCTCCAATCTCTTGTTTTGTACGTTTTTTCCACGTGTCTCGACCTCCAATGGATCCCTGCAAAGTTTGGTGAAGATCTGAGTATGTCGTTTTTGACCTTATCTGGAACCTCCCATCTGAAAATTTGAAAATTCTTAAAAAATTCGTCGAAAATCTTGATGTCTCCGATCTCTTGTTTTGTACGTTTTTTCCACGTGTCTTGACATGCAAAGTATTCCTGCAAAGTTTGGTGAAGATCTGAGTATGTAGTTTTTGACCTCATCTGGAACCTCCTATCTGAAAATTTAAAAATTCTTAAAAAATTCGTCCAAAATCTTGATGTCTCCAATCTCTTGTTTTGTACGTTTTTTCCACGTGTCTTGACATCCAATGTATCCCTGCAATGTTTGGTGAAAATCTGAGTATGTAGTTTTTGACCTTATCTGGAACCTCCCATCTGAAAATTTGAAAATTCCTAAAAAATCCGTCCAAAATCTTGATGACCCCAATCTCTTGTTTTGTACTTTTTTTCCACGTGTCTCGACCTCCAATGTATCCCTGCAAAGTTTGGTGAAGATCTGAGTATGTAGTTTTTGACCTTATATGGAACCTCCTATCTGAAAATTTGAAAATTCTTAAAAAATTCGTCCAAAATCTTGATGTCACCAATCCTATGTTTTGTATGTTTTTTCCACGTGTCTTGACATCCAATGTATCCATGCAAAGTTTGGTGAAGATCTGAGTATGTCGTTTTTGACCTTATCTGGAACCTCCCATCTGAAAATTTGAAAATTCTTAAAAAATTCGTCGAAAATGTTGATGTCTCCGATCTCTTGTTTTGTACGTTTTTTCCACGTGTCTTGACATGCAAAGTATTCCTGCAAAGTTTGGTGAAGATCTGAGTATGTAGTTTTTGACCTCATCTGGAACCTCCTATCTGAAAATTTGAAAATTCTTAAAAAAATCGTCCAAAATCTTGATGTCTCCAATCTCTTGTTTTGTACGTTTTTTCCACGTGTCTTGACATCCAATGTATCCCTGCAATGTTTGGTGAAGATCTGAGTATGTAGTTTTTGACCTTATCTGGAACCTCCCACCTGAAAATTTGAAAATTCCTAAAAAATCCGTCCAAAATCTTGATGACCCCAATCTCTTGTTTTGTACTTTTTTTCCACGTGTCTCGACCTCCAATGTATCCCTGCAAAGTTTGGTGAAGATCTGAGTATGTAGTTTTTGACCTTATATGGAACCTCCTATCTGAAAATTTGAAAATTCTTAAAAAATTCGTCCAAAATCTTGATGTCACCAATCCTATGTTTTGTATGTTTTTTCCACGTGTCTTGACATCCAATGTATCCATGCAAAGTTTGGTGAAGATCTGAGTATGTCGTTTTTGACCTTATCTGGAACCTCCCATCTGAAAATTTGAAAATTCTTAAAAAATTCGTCGAAAATCTTGATGTCTCCGATCTCTTGTTTTGTACGTTTTTTCCACGTGTCTTGACATGCAAAGTATTCCTGCAAAGTTTGGTGAAGATCTGAGTATGTAGTTTTTGACCTCATCTGGAACCTCCTATCTGAAAATTTGAAAATTCTTAAAAAATTCGTCCAAAATTTTGATGTCTCCAATCTCTTGTTTTGTACGTTTTTTCCACGTGTCTTGACATCCAATGTATCCCTGCAATGTTTGGTGAAGATCTGAGTATGTAGTTTTTGACCTTATCTGGAACCTCCCATCTGAAAATTTGAAAATTCCTAAAAAATCCGTCCAAAATCTTGATGACCCCAATCTCTTGTTTTGTACGTTTTTTCCACGTGTCTTGACATCCAATGTATCCCTGCAAAGTTTGGTGAAGATCTGAGTATGTAGTTTTTGACCTTATCTGGAACCTCCTATCTGAAAATTTGAAAATTCTTAAAAAATTCGTCCAAAATCTTGATGTCTCCAATCTCTTGTTTTGTACGTTTTTTCCACGTGTCTTGACATCCAAAGTATCCCTGCAAAGTTTGGTGAAGATCTGAGTATGTAGTTTTTGACCTTATATGGAACCTCCTTTCTGAAAATTTGAGAATTCTTAAAAAATTCGTCCAAAATCTTGATGTCTCCAATCTCTTGTTTTGTACGTTTTTTCCACGTGTCTTGACATCCAATGTATCCATGCAAAGTTTGGTGAAGATCTGAGTATGTCGTTTTTGACCTTATCTGGAACCTCCCATCTGAAAATTTGAAAATTCTAAAAAAATCCGTGCAAAATCTTGATGACCCCAATCTCTTGTTTTGTACGTTTTTTCCACGTGTCTTGACATCCAATGTATCCATGCAAAGTTTGGTGAAGATCTGAGTATGTCGTTTTTGACCTTATCTGGAACCTCCCATCTGAAAATTTGAAAATTCTTAAAAAATTCGTCGAAAATCTTGATGTCTCCAACCTATTGTTTTGTACGTTTTTTCCACGTGTCTTGACATGCAAAGTATCCCTGCAACGTTTGGTGAAGATCTGAGTATGTAGTTTTTGACCTTATCTGGAACCTCCTATCTGAAAATTTGAAAATTCTTCAAAAATTCGTCGAAAATCTTGATGTCTCCAATCTCTTGTTTTGTACGTTTTTTCCACGTGTCTTGACATCCAATGTATCCCTGCAATGTTTGGTGGAGATCTGAGTATGTAGTTTTTGACCTTATCTGGGACCTCCTATCAGAAAATTTGAAAATTCTTCAAAAATTCGTCCAAAATCTTGATGTCTCCAATCTCTTGTTTTGTACGTTTTTTCCACGTGTCTCGACCTCCAATGTATCCCTGCAAAGTTTGGTGAAGATCTGAGTATGTCGTTTTTGACCTTATCTGGAACATCCTTTCTGAAAATTTGAAAATTCTTAAAAAATTCGTCGAAAATCTTGATGTCTCCAATCTCTTGTTTTGTACGTTTTTTCCACGTGTCTTGACATCCAATGTATCCCTGCAAAGTTTGGTGAAGATCTGAGTATGTAGTTTTTGACCTTATATGGAACCTCCTATCTGAAAATTTGAAAATTCTTAAAAAATTCGACCAAAATCTTGATGTTCCGAATCCTATGTTTTGTATGTTTTTTCCACGTGTCTTGACATCCAATGTATCCATGCAAAGTTTGGTGAAGATCTGAGTATGTAGTTTTTGACCTTATATTGAACCTCCCATCTGAAAATTTGAAAATTCTTAAAAAATTCGTCCAAAATCTTGATGACCCCAATCTCTTGTTTTGTACGTTTTTTCCACGTGTCTTGACATCCAAAGTATCCCTGCAAAGTTTGGTGAAGATCTGAGTATGTAGTTTTTGACCTTATATGGAACCTCCTTTCTGAAAATTTGAGAATTCTTAAAAAATTCGTCCAAAATCTTGATGTCTCCAATCTCTTGTTTTGTACGTTTTTTCCACGTGTCTTGACATCCAATGTATCCATGCAAAGTTTGGTGAAGATCTGAGTATGTCGTTTTTGACCTTATCTGGAACCTCCCATCTGAAAATTTGAAAATTCTTAAAAAATCCGTGCAAAATCTTGATGACCCCAATCTCTTGTTTTGTACGTTTTTTCCACGTGTCTTGACATCCAATGTATCCATGCAAAGTTTGGTGAAGATCTGAGTATGTCGTTTTTGACCTTATCTGGAACCTCCCATCTGAAAATTTGAAAATTCTTAAAAAATTCGTCGAAAATCTTGATGTCTCCAATCTCTTGTTTTGTACGTTTTTTCCACGTGTCTTGACATGCAAAGTATCCCTGCAACGTTTGGTGAAGATCTGAGTATGTAGTTTTTGACCTTATCTGGAACCTCCTATCTGAAAATTTGAAAATTCTTAAAAAATTCGTCCAAAATCTTGATGTCTCCAATCTCTTGTTTTGTACGTTTTTTCCACGTGTCTTGACATCCAATGTATCCCTGCAATGTTTGGTGAAGATCTGAGTATGTAGTTTTTGACCTTATATGGAGCCTCCTATCTGAAAATTTGAAAATTCTTAAAAAATTCGTCCAAAATCTTGATGTCTCCAATCTCTTGTTTTGTACGTTCTTTCCACGTGTCTTGACATCCAATGTATCCCTGCAATGTTTGGTGAAGATCTGAGTATGTAGTTTTTGACCTTATATGGAACCTCCTATCTGAAAATTTGAAAATTCTTAAAAGAATTTAACAAAATCTTGATGTCCCCAATCCTATGTTTTGTATGTTTTTTCCACGTGTCTTGACATACAATGTATCCCTGCAGAGTTTGGTGAAGATCTGAGTATGTAGTTTTTGACCTTATCTGGAACCTCCCATCTGAAAATTTGAAAATTCCTAAAAAATCCGTCCAAAATCTTGTTGACCCGAATCTCTTGTTTTGTACGTTTTTTCCACGTGTCTTGACATCCAATGTATCCCTGCAAAGTTTGGTGAAGATCTGAGTATGTAGTTTTTGACCTTATCTGGAACCGCATTTCTGAAAATTTGAAAATTTTTAAAAAAATCGTCCAAAATCTTGATGTCTCCAATCTCTTGTTTTGTACGTTTTTTCCACGTGTCTTGACATCCAATGTATCCCTGCAAAGTTTGGTGAAGATCTGAGTATGTAGTTTTTGACCTTATTTGGAACCTCCTATCTGAAAATTTGAAAATTCTTAAAAAATTCGTCCAAAATCTTGATGTCTCCAATCTCTTGTTTTGTACGTTTTTTCCACGTGTCTCGACCTCCAATGGATCCCTGCAAAGTTTGGTGAAGATCTGAGTATGTCGTTTTTGACCTTATCTGGAACCTCCCATCTGAAAATTTGAAAATTCTTAAAAAATTCGTCGAAAATCTTGATGTCTCCGATCTCTTGTTTTGTACGTTTTTTCCACGTGTCTTGACATGCAAAGTATTCCTGCAAAGTTTGGTGAAGATCTGAGTATGTAGTTTTTGACCTCATCTGGAACCTCCTATCTGAAAATTTGAAAATTCTTAAAAAATTCGTCCAAAATCTTGATGTCTCCAATCTCTTGTTTTGTACGTTTTTTCCACGTGTCTTGACATCCAATGTATCCCTGCAAAGTTTGGTGAAGATCTGAGTATGTAGTTTTTGACCTTATCTGGAACCTCCTATCTGAAAATTTGAAAATTCTTAAAAAATTCGTCCAAAATCTTGATGTCTCCAATCTCTTGTTTTGTACGTTTTTTCCACGTGTCTTGATATCCAATGTATCCCTGCAAAGTTTGGTGAAGATCTGAGTATGTCGTTTTTGACCTTATCTGGAACATCCTTTCTGAAAATTTGAAAATTGTTAAAAAATTCGTCCAAAATCTTGATGTCTCCTATCTCTTGTTTTGTACGTTTTTTCCACGTGTCTTGACATCCAATGTATCCCTGCAAAGTTTGGTGAAGATCTGAGTATGTAGTTTTTGACCTTATCTGGAACCTCCCATCTGAAAATTTGAAAATTCTTAAAAAATTCGACCAAAATCTTGATGTCTCCAATCTTTTGTTTTGTACGTTTTTTCCACGTGTCTTGACACATAATGTATCCATGCAAAGTTTGGTGAAGATCTGAGTATGTAGTTTTTGACCTTATATGGAACCTCCTATCTGAAAATTTGAAAATTCTTAAAAAATTCGTCCAAAATCTTGATGTCTCCAATCTCTTGTTTTGTACGTTTTTTCCACGTGTCTTGACATCCAATGTATCCCTGCAAAGTTTGGTGAAGATCTGAGTATGTAGTTTTTGACCTTATCTGGAACCTCCCATCTGAAAATTTGAAAATTCTTAAAAAATTCGACCAAAATCTTGATGTCTCCAATCTTTTGTTTTGTACGTTTTTTCCACGTGTCTTGACACATAATGTATCCATGCAAAGTTTGGTGAAGATCTGAGTATGTAGTTTTTGACCTTATATGGAACCTCCTTTCTGAAAATTTGAGAATTCTTAAAAAATTCGTCCAAAATCTTGATGTCTCCAATCTCTTGTTTTGTACGTTTTTTCCACGTGTCTTGACATCCAATGTATCCATGCAAAGTTTGGTGAAGATCTGAGTCTGTCGTTTTTGACCTTATCTGGAACCTCCCATCTGAAAATTTGAAAATTCTTAAAAAATTCGTCGAAAATCTTGATGTCTCCAATCTCTTGTTTTGTACGTTTTTTCCACGTGTCTTGACATGCAAAGTATCCCTGCAACGTTTGGTGAAGATCTGAGTATGTAGTTTTTGACCTTATCTGGAACCTCCTATCTGAAAATTTGAAAATTCTTCAAAAATTCGTCGAAAATCTTGATGTCTCCAATCTCTTGTTTTGTACGTTTTTTCCACGTGTCTTGACATCCAATGTATTCCTGCAATGTTTGGTGGAGATCTGAGTATGTAGTTTTAGACCTTATCTGGAACCTCCTATCTGAAAATTTGAAAATTCTTCAAAAATTCGTCCAAAATCTTGATGTCTCCAATCTCTTGTTTTGTACGTTTTTTCCACGTGTCTCGACCTCCAATGGATCCCTGCAAAGTTTGGTGAAGATCTGAGTATGTCGTTTTTGACCTTATCTGGAACATCCTTTCTGAAAATTTGAAAATTCTTAAAAAATTCGTCGAAAATCTTGATGTCTCCGATCTCTTGTTTTGTACGTTTTTTCCACGTGTCTTGACATGCAAAGTATTCCTGCAAAGTTTGGTGAAGATCTGAGTATGTAGTTTTTGACCTCATCTGGAACCTCCTATCTGAAAATTTGAAAATTCTTAAAAAATTCGTCCAAAATTTTGATGTCTCCAATCTCTTGTTTTGTACGTTTTTTCCACGTGTCTTGACATCCAATGTATCCCTGCAATGTTTGGTGAAGATCTGAGTATGTAGTTTTTGACCTTATCTGGAACCTCCCATCTGAAAATTTGAAAATTCCTAAAAAATCCGTCCAAAATCTTGATGACCCCAATCTCTTGTTTTGTACGTTTTTTCCACGTGTCTTGACATCCAATGTATCCCTGCAAAGTTTGGTGAAGATCTGAGTATGTAGTTTTTGACCTTATCTGGAACCTCCTATCTGAAAATTTGAAAATTCTTAAAAAATTCGTCCAAAATCTTGATGTCTCCAATCTCTTGTTTTGTACGTTTTTTCCACGTGTCTTGACATCCAAAGTATCCCTGCAAAGTTTGGTGAAGATCTGAGTATGTAGTTTTTGACTTTATATGGAACCTCCTTTCTGAAAATTTGAGAATTCTTAAAAAATTCGTCCAAAATCTTGATGTCTCCAATCTCTTGTTTTGTACGTTTTTTCCACGTGTCTTGACATCCAATGTATCCCTGCAAAGTTTGGTGAAGATCTGAGTATGTAGTTTTTGACCTTATATGGAACCTCCTATCTGAAAATTTGAAAATTCTTAAAAAATTCGTCCAAAATCTTGATGTCTCCAATCTCTTGTTTTGTACGTTTTTTCCACGTGTCTCGACCTCCAATGGATCCCTGCAAAGTTTGGTGAAGATCTGAGTATGTCGTTTTTGACCTTATCTGGAACCTCCCATCTGAAAATTTGAAAATTCTTAAAAAATTCGTCGAAAATCTTGATGTCTCCGATCTCTTGTTTTGTACGTTTTTTCCACGTGTCTTGACATGCAAAGTATTCCTGCAAAGTTTGGTGAAGATCTGAGTATGTAGTTTTTGACCTCATCTGGAACCTCCTATCTGAAAATTTGAAAATTCTTAAAAAATTCGTCCAAAATCTTGATGTCTCCAATCTCTTGTTTTGTACGTTTTTTCCACGTGTCTTGACATCCAATGTATCCCTGCAATGTTTGGTGAAGATCTGAGTATGTAGTTTTTGACCTTATCTGGAACCTCCCATCTGAAAATTTGAAAATTCCTAAAAAATCCGTCCAAAATCTTGATGACCCCAATCTCTTGTTTTGTACTTTTTTTCCACGTGTCTCGACCTCCAATGTATCCCTGCAAAGTTTGGTGAAGATCTGAGTATGTAGTTTTTGACCTTATATGGAACCTCCTATCTGAAAATTTGAAAATTCTTAAAAAATTCGTCCAAAATCTTGATGTCACCAATCCAATGTTTTGTATGTTTTTTCCACGTGTCTTGACATCCAATGGATCCCTGCAAAGTTTGGTGAAGATCTGAGTATGTCGTTTTTGACCTTATCTGGAACCTCCCATCTGAAAATTTGAAAATTCTTAAAAAATTCTTCGAAAATCTTGATGTCTCCGATCTCTTGTTTTGTACGTTTTTTCCACGTGTCTTGACATGCAAAGTATTCCTGCAAAGTTTGGTGAAGATCTGAGTTTGTAGTTTTTGACCTCATCTGGAACCTCCTATCTGAAAATTTGAAAATTCTTAAAAAATTCGTCCAAAATCTTGATGTCTCCAATCTCTTGTTTTGTACGTTTTTTCCACGTGTCTTGACATCCAATGTATCCCTGCAATGTTTGGTGAAGATCTGAGTATGTAGTTTTTGACCTTATCTGGAACCTCCCATCTGAAAATTTGAAAATTCCTAAAAAATCCGTCCAAAATCTTGATGACCCCAATCTCTTGTTTTGTACTTTTTTTCCACGTGTCTCGACCTCCAATGTATCCCTGCAAAGTTTGGTGAAGATCTGAGTATGTAGTTTTTGACCTTATATGGAACCTCCTATCTGAAAATTTGAAAATTCTTAAAAAATTCGTCCAAAATCTTGATGTCACCAATCCTATGTTTTGTATGTTTTTTCCACGTGTCTTGACATCCAATGTATCCATGCAAAGTTTGGTGAAGATCTGAGTATGTCGTTTTTGACCTTATCTGGAACCTCCCATCTGAAAATTTGAAAATTCTTAAAAAATTCGTCGAAAATCTTGATGTCTCCGATCTCTTGTTTTGTACGTTTTTTCCACGTGTCTTGACATGCAAAGTATTCCTGCAAAGTTTGGTGAAGATCTGAGTATGTAGTTTTTGACCTCATCTGGAACCTCCTAACTGAAAATTTGAAAATTCTTAAAAAATTCGTCCAAAATTTTGATGTCTCCAATCTCTTGTTTTGTACGTTTTTTCCACGTGTCTTGACATCCAATGTATCCCTGCAATGTTTGGTGAAGATCTGAGTATGTAGTTTTTGACCTTATCTGGAACCTCCCATCTGAAAATTTGAAAATTCCTAAAAAATCCGTCCAAAATCTTGATGACCCCAATCTCTTGTTTTGTACGTTTTTTCCACGTGTCTTGACATCCAATGTATCCCTGCAAAGTTTGGTGAAGATCTGAGTATGTAGTTTTTGAACTTATCTGGAACCTCCTATCTGAAAATTTGAAAATTCTTAAAAAATTCGTCCAAAATCTTGATGTCTCCAATCTCTTGTTTTGTACGTTTTTTCCACGTGTCTTGACATCCAAAGTATCCCTGCAAAGTTTGGTGAAGATCTGAGTATGTAGTTTTTGACCTTATATGGAACCTCCTTTCTGAAAATTTGAGAATTCTTAAAAAATTCGTCCAAAATCTTGATGTCTCCAATCTCTTGTTTTGTACGTTTTTTCCACGTGTCTTGACATCCAATGTATCCATGCAAAGTTTGGTGAAGATCTGAGTATGTCGTTTTTGACCTTATCTGGAACCTCCCATCTGAAAATTTGAAAATTCTTAAAAAATCCGTGCAAAATCTTGATGACCCCAATCTCTTGTTTTGTACGTTTTTTCCACGTGTCTTGACATCCAATGTATCCATGCAAAGTTTGGTGAAGATCTGAGTATGTCGTTTTTGACCTTATCTGGAACCTCCCATCTGAAAATTTGAAAATTCTTAAAAAATTCGTCGAAAATCTTGATGTCTCCAATCTCTTGTTTTGTACGTTTTTTCCACGTGTCTTGACATGCAAAGTATCCCTGCAACGTTTGGTGAAGATCTGAGTATGTAGTTTTTGACCTTATCTGGAACCTCCTATCTGAAAATTTGAAAATTCTTCAAAAATTCGTCGAAAATCTTGATGTCTCCAATCTCTTGTTTTGTACGTTTTTTCCACGTGTCTTGACATCCAATGTATCCCTGCAATGTTTGGTGGAGATCTGAGTATGTAGTTTTTGACCTTATCTGGGACCTCCTATCAGAAAATTTGAAAATTCTTCAAAAATTCGTCCAAAATCTTGATGTCTCCAATCTCTTGTTTTGTACGTTTTTTCCACGTGTCTCGACCTCCAATGTATCCCTGCAAAGTTTGGTGAAGATCTGAGTATGTCGTTTTTGACCTTATCTGGAACATCCTTTCTGAAAATTTGAAAATTCTTAAAAAATTCGTCCAAAATCTTGATGACCCCAATCTCTTGTTTTGTACGTTTTTTCCACGTGTCTTGACATCCAAAGTATCCCTGCAAAGTTTGGTGAAGATCTGAGTATGTAGTTTTTGACCTTATATGGAACCTCCTTTCTGAAAATTTGAGAATTCTTAAATAATTCGTCCAAAATCTTGATGTCTCCAATCTCTTGTTTTGTACGTTTTTTCCACGTGTCTTGACATCCAATGTATCCATGCAAAGTTTGGTGAAGATCTGAGTATGTCGTTTTTGACCTTATCTGGAACCTCCCATCTGAAAATTTGATAATTCTTAAAAAATCCGTGCAAAATCTTGATGACCCCAATCTCTTGTTTTGTACGTTTTTTCCACGTGTCTTGACATCCAATGTATCCATGCAAAGTTTGGTGAAGATCTGAGTATGTCGTTTTTGACCTTATCTGGAACCTCCCATCTGAAAATTTGAAAATTCTTAAAAAATTCGTCGAAAATCTTGATGTCTCCAATCTCTTGTTTTGTACGTTTTTTACACGTGTCTTGACATGCAAAGTATCCCTGCAACGTTTGGTGAAGATCTGAGTATGTAGTTTTTGACCTTATCTGGAACCTCCTATCTGAAAATTTGAAAATTCTTAAAAAATTCGTCCAAAATCTTGATGTCTCCAATCTCTTGTTTTGTACGTTTTTTCCACGTGTCTTGACATCCAATGTATCCCTGCAATGTTTGGTGAAGATCTGAGTATGTAGTTTTTGACCTTATATGGAGCCTCCTATCTGAAAATTTGAAAATTCTTAAAAAATTCGTCCAAAATCTTGATGTCTCCAATCTCTTGTTTTGTACGTTCTTTCCACGTGTCTTGACATCCAATGTATCCCTGCAATGTTTGGTGAAGATCTGAGTATGTAGTTTTTGACCTTATATGGAACCTCCTATCTGAAAATTTGAAAATTCTTAAAAGAATTTAACAAAATCTTGATGTCCCCAATCCTATGTTTTGTATGTTTTTTCCACGTGTCTTGACATACAATGTATCCCTGCAGAGTTTGGTGAAGATCTGAGTATGTAGTTTTTGACCTTATCTGGAACCTCCCATCTGAAAATTTGAAAATTCCTAAAAAATCCGTCCAAAATCTTGTTGACCCGAATCTCTTGTTTTGTACGTTTTTTCCACGTGTCTTGACATCCAATGTATCCCTGCAAAGTTTGGTGAAGATCTGAGTATGTAGTTTTTGACCTTATCTGGAACCGCATTTCTGAAATTTTGAAAATTTTTAAAAAAATCGTCCAAAATCTTGATGTCTCCAATCTCTTGTTTTGTACGTTTTTTCCACGTGTCTTGACATCCAATGTATCCCTGCAAAGTTTGGTGAAGATCTGAGCATGTAGTTTTTGACCTTATATGGAACCTCCTATCTGAAAATTTGAAAATTCTTAAAAGAATTTAACAAAATCTTGATGTCCCCAATCCTATGTTTTGTATGTTTTTTCCACGTGTCTTGACATACAATGTATCCCTGCAGAGTTTGGTGAAGATCTGAGTATGTAGTTTTTGACCTTATCTGGAACCTCCTATCTGAAAATTTGAAAATTCTTAAAAAATTCGTCCAAAATCTTGATGTCTCCAATCTCTTGTTTTGTACGTTTTTTCCACGTGTCTTGACATCCAATGTATCCCTGCAATGTTTGGTGAAGATCTGAGTATGTAGTTTTTGACCTTATATGGAGCCTCCTATCTGAAAATTTGAAAATTCTTAAAAAATTCGTCCAAAATCTTGATGTCTCCAATCTCTTGTTTTGTACGTTCTTTCCACGTGTCTTGACATCCAATGTATCCCTGCAATGTTTGGTGAAGATCTGAGTATGTCGTTTTTGACCTTATATGGAACCTCCTATCTGAAAATTTGAAAATTCTTAAAAGAATTTAACAAAATCTTGATGTCCCCAATCCTATGTTTTGTATGTTTTTTCCACGTGTCTTGACATACAATGTATCCCTGCAGAGTTTGGTGAAAATCTGAGTATGTAGTTTTTGACCTTATCTGGAACCTCCCATCTGAAAATTTGAAAATTCCTAAAAAATCCGTGCAAAATCTTGATGACCCCAATCTCTTGTTTTGTACGTTTTTTCCACGTGTCTTGACATCCAATGTTTTCCTGCAATGTTTGGTGAAGATCTGAGTATGTAGTTTTTGACCTTATATGGAACCTCCTATCTGAAAATTTGAAAATTCTTAAAAAATTCGACCAAAATCTTGATGTTCCGAATCCTATGTTTTGTATGTTTTTTCCACGTGTCTTGACATCCAATTTATCCATGCAAAGTTTGGTGAAGATCTGAGTATGTAGTTTTTGACCTTATATTGAACCTCCCATCTGAAAATTTGAAAATTCTTAAAAAATTCGTCCAAAATCTTGATGACCCCAATCTCTTGTTTTGTACGTTTTTTCCACGTGTCTTGACATCCAAAGTATCCCTGCAAAGTTTGGTGAAGATCTGAGTATGTAGTTTTTGACCTTATATGGAACCTCCTTTCTGAAAATTTGAGAATTCTTAAAAAATTCGTCCAAAATCTTGATGTCTCCAATCTCTTGTTTTGTACGTTTTTTCCACGTGTCTTGACATCCAATGTATCCATGCAAAGTTTGGTGAAGATCTGAGTATGTCGTTTTTGACCTTATCTGGAACCTCCCATCTGAAAATTTGAAAATTCTTAAAAAATTCGTCGAAAATCTTGATGTCTCCAATCTTTTGTTTTGTACGTTTTTTCCACGTGTCTTGACATGCAAAGTATCCCTGCAACGTTTGGTGAAGATCTGAGTATGTAGTTTTTGACCTTATCTGGAACCTCCTATCTGAAAATTTGAAAATTCTTAAAAAATTCGTCGAAAATCTTGATGTCTCCAATCTCTTGTTTTGTACGTTTTTTCCACGTGTCTTGATATCCAATGTATCCCTGCAAAGTTTGGTGAAGATCTGAGTATGTCGTTTTTGACCTTATCTGGAACATCCTTTCTGAAAATTTGAAAATTGTTAAAAAATTCGTCCAAAATCTTGATGTCTCCAATCTCTTTTTTGTACGTTTTTTCCACGTGTCTTGACATCCAATGTATCCCTGCAAAGTTTGGTGAAGATCTGAGTATGTAGTTTTTGACCTTATCTGGAACCTCCCATCTGAAAATTTGAAAATTCTTAAAAAATTCGACCAAAATCTTGATGTCTCCAATCTTTTGTTTTGTACGTTTTTTCCACGTGTCTTGACACATAATGTATCCATGCAAAGTTTGGTGAAGATCTGAGTATGTAGTTTTTGACCTTATATGGAACCTCCTTTCTGAAAATTTGAGAATTCTTAAAAAATTCGTCCAAAATCTTGATGTCTCCAATCTCTTGTTTTGTACGTTTTTTCCACGTGTCTTGACATCCAATGTATCCATGCAAAGTTTGGTGAAGATCTGAGTCTGTCGTTTTTGACCTTATCTGGAACCTCCCATCTGAAAATTTGAAAATTCTTAAAAAATTCGTCGAAAATCTTGATGTCTCCAATCTCTTGTTTTGTACGTTTTTTCCACGTGTCTTGACATGCAAAGTATCCCTGCAACGTTTGGTGAAGATCTGAGTATGTAGTTTTTGACCTTATCTGGAACCTCCTATCTGAAAATTTGAAAATTCTTCAAAAATTCGTCGAAAATCTTGATGTCTCCAATCTCTTGTTTTGTACGTTTTTTCCACGTGTCTTGACATCCAATGTATTCCTGCAATGTTTGGTGGAGATCTGAGTATGTAGTTTTAGACCTTATCTGGAACCTCCTATCTGAAAATTTGAAAATTCTTCAAAAATTCGTCCAAAATCTTGATGACTCCAATCTCTTGTTTTGTACGTTTTTTCCACGTGTCTCGACCTCCAATGGATCCCTGCAAAGTTTGGTGAAGATCTGAGTATGTCGTTTTTGACCTTATCTGGAACATCCTTTCTGAAAATTTGAAAATTCTTAAAAAATTCGTCGAAAATCTTGATGTCTCCAATCTCTTGTTTTGTACGTTTTTTCCACGTGTCTTGACATCCAATGTATCCCTGCAAAGTTTGGTGAAGATCTGAGTATGTAGTTTTTGACCTTACATGGAACCTCCTATCTGAAAATTTGAAAATTCTTAAAAAATTCGTCCAAAATCTTGATGTCACCAATCCTATGTTTTGTATGTTTTTTCCACGTGTCTTGACATCCAATGTATCCATGCAAAGTTTGGTGAAGATCTGAGTATGTCGTTTTTGACCTTATCTGGAACCTCCCATCTGAAAATTTGAAAATTCTTAAAAAATTCGTCGAAAATCTTGATGTCTCCGATCTCTTGTTTTGTACGTTTTTTCCACGTGTCTTGACATGCAAAGTATTCCTGCAAAGTTTGGTGAAGATCTGAGTATGTAGTTTTTGACCTCATCTGGAACCTCCTATCTGAAAATTTGAAAATTCTTAAAAAAATCGTCCAAAATTTTGATGTCTCCAATCTCTTGTTTTGTACGTTTTTTCCACGTGTCTTGACATCCAATGTATCCCTGCAATGTTTGGTGAAGATCTGAGTATGTAGTTTTTGACCTTATCTGGAACCTCCCATCTGAAAATTTGAAAATTCCTAAAAAATCCGTCCAAAATCTTGATGACCCCAATCTCTTGTTTTGTACGTTTTTTCCACGTGTCTTGACATCCAATGTATCCCTGCAAAGTTTGGTGAAGATCTGAGTATGTAGTTTTTGACCTTATCTGGAACCTCCTATCTGAAAATTTGAAAATTCTTAAAAAATTCGTCCAAAATCTTGATGTCTCCAATCTCTTGTTTTGTACGTTTTTTCCACGTGTCTTGACATCCAAAGTATCCCTGCAAAGTTTGGTGAAGATCTGAGTATGTAGTTTTTGACCTTATATGGAACCTCCTTTCTGAAAATTTGAGAATTCTTAAAAAATTCGTCCAAAATCTTGATGTCTCCAATCTCTTGTTTTGTACGTTTTTTCCACGTGTCTTGACATCCAATGTATCCCTGCAAAGTTTGGTGAAGATCTGAGTATGTAGTTTTTGACCTTATATGGAACCTCCTATCTGAAAATTTGAAAATTCTTAAAAAATTCGTCCAAAATCTTGATGTCTCCAATCTCTTGTTTTGTACGTTTTTTCCACGTGTCTCGACCTCCAATGGATCCCTGCAAAGTTTGGTGAAGATCTGAGTATGTCGTTTTTGACCTTATCTGGAACCTCCCATCTGAAAATTTGAAAATTCTTAAAAAATTCGTCGAAAATCTTGATGTCTCCGATCTCTTGTTTTGTACGTTTTTTCCACGTGTCTTGACATGCAAAGTATTCCTGCAAAGTTTGGTGAAGATCTGAGTATGTAGTTTTTGACCTCATCTGGAACCTCCTATCTGAAAATTTGAAAATTCTTAAAAAATTCGTCCAAAATCTTGATGTCTCCAATCTCTTGTTTTGTACGTTTTTTCCACGTGTCTTGACATCCAATGTATCCCTGCAATGTTTGGTGAAGATCTGAGTACGTAGTTTTTGACCTTATCTGGAACCTCCCATCTGAAAATTTGAAAATTCCTAAAAAATCCGTCCAAAATCTTGATGACCCCAATCTCTTGTTTTGTACTTTTTTTCCACGTGTCTCGACCTCCAATGTATCCCTGCAAAGTTTGGTGAAGATCTGAGTATGTAGTTTTTGACCTTATATGGAACCTCCTATCTGAAAATTTGAAAATTCTTAAAAAATTCGTCCAAAATCTTGATGTCACCAATCCAATGTTTTGTATGTTTTTTCCACGTGTCTTGACATCCAATGGATCCCTGCAAAGTTTGGTGAAGATCTGAGTATGTCGTTTTTGACCTTATCTGGAACCTCCCATCTGAAAATTTGAAAATTCTTAAAAAATTCGTCGAAAATCTTGATGTCTCCGATCTCTTGTTTTGTACGTTTTTTCCACGTGTCTTGACATGCAAAGTATTCCTGCAAAGTTTGGTGAAGATCTGAGTATGTAGTTTTTGACCTCATCTGGAACCTCCTATCTGAAAATTTGAAAATTCTTAAAAAATTCGTCCAAAATCTTGATGTCTCCAATCTCTTGTTTTGTACGTTTTTTCCACGTGTCTTGACATCCAATGTATCCCTGCAATGTTTGGTGAAGATCTGAGTATGTAGTTTTTGACCTTATCTGGAACCTCCCATCTGAAAATTTGAAAATTCCTAAAAAATCCGTCCAAAATCTTGATGACCCCAATCTCTTGTTTTGTACTTTTTTTCCACGTGTCTCGACCTCCAATGTATCCCTGCAAAGTTTGGTGAAGATCTGAGTATGTAGTTTTTGACCTTATATTAAACCTCCTATCTGAAAATTTGAAAATTCTTAAAAAATTCGTCCAAAATCTTGATGTCACCAATCCTATGTTTTGTATGTTTTTTCCACGTGTCTTGACATCCAATGTATCCATGCAAAGTTTGGTGAAGATCTGAGTATGTCGTTTTTGACCTTATCTGGAACCTCCCATCTGAAAATTTGAAAATTCTTAAAAAATTCGTCGAAAATCTTGATGTCTCCGATCTCTTGTTTTGTACGTTTTTTCCACGTGTCTTGACATGCAAAGTATTCCTGCAAAGTTTGGTGAAGATCTGAGTATGTAGTTTTTGACCTCATCTGGAACCTCCTAACTGAAAATTTGAAAATTCTTAAAAAATTCGTCCAAAATTTTGATGTCTCCAATCTCTTGTTTTGTACGTTTTTTCCACGTGTCTTGACATCCAATGTATCCCTGCAATGTTTGGTGAAGATCTGAGTATGTAGTTTTTGACCTTATCTGGAACCTCCCATCTGAAAATTTGAAAATTCCTAAAAAATCCGTCCAAAATCTTGATGACCCCAATCTCTTGTTTTGTACGTTTTTTCCACGTGTCTTGACATCCAATGTATCCCTGCAAAGTTTGGTGAAGATCTGAGTATGTAGTTTTTGACCTTATCTGGAACCTCCTATCTGAAAATTTGAAAATTCTTAAAAAATTCGTCCAAAATCTTGATGTCTCCAATCTCTTGTTTTGTACGTTTTTTCCACGTGTCTTGACATCCAAAGTATCCCTGCAAAGTTTGGTGAAGATCTGAGTATGTAGTTTTTGACCTTATATGGAACCTCCTTTCTGAAAATTTGAGAATTCTTAAAAAATTCGTCCAAAATCTTGATGTCTCCAATCTCTTGTTTTGTACGTTTTTTCCACGTGTCTTGACATCCAATGTATCCATGCAAAGTTTGGTGAAGATCTGAGTATGTCGTTTTTGACCTTATCTGGAACCTCCCATCTGAAAATTTGAAAATTCTTAAAAAATCCGTGCAAAATCTTGATGACCCCAATCTCTTGTTTTGTACGTTTTTTCCACGTGTCTTGACATCCAATGTATCCATGCAAAGTTTGGTGAAGATCTGAGTATGTCGTTTTTGACCTTATCTGGAACCTCCCATCTGAAAATTTGAAAATTCTTAAAAAATTCGTCGAAAATCTTGATGTCTCCAATCTCTTGTTTTGTACGTTTTTTCCACGTGTCTTGACATGCAAAGTATCCCTGCAACGTTTGGTGAAGATCTGAGTATGTAGTTTTTGACCTTATCTGGAACCTCCTATCTGAAAATTTGAAAATTCTTCAAAAATTCGTCGAAAATCTTGATGTCTCCAATCTCTTGTTTTGTACGTTTTTTCCACGTGTCTTGACATCCAATGTATCCCTGCAATGTTTGGTGGAGATCTGAGTATGTAGTTTTTGACCTTATCTGGGACCTCCTATCAGAAAATTTGAAAATTCTTCAAAAATTCGTCCAAAATCTTGATGTGTCCAATCTCTTGTTTTGTACGTTTTTTCCACGTGTCTCGACCTCCAATGTATCCCTGCAAAGTTTGGTGAAGATCTGAGTATGTCGTTTTTGACCTTATCTGGAACATCCTTTCTGAAAATTTGAAAATTCTTAAAAAATTCGTCCAAAATCTTGATGACCCCAATCTCTTGTTTTGTACGTTTTTTCCACGTGTCTTGACATCCAAAGTATCCCTGCAACGTTTGGTGAAGATCTGAGTATGTAGTTTTTGACCTTATATGGAACCTCCTTTCTGAAAATTTGAGAATTCTTAAATAATTCGTCCAAAATCTTGATGTCTCCAATCTCTTGTTTTGTACGTTTTTTCCACGTGTCTTGACATCCAATGAATCCATGCAAAGTTTGGTGAAGATCTGAGTATGTCGTTTTTGACCTTATCTGGAAGCTCCCATCTGAAAATTTGATAATTCTTAAAAAATCCGTGCAAAATCTTGATGACCCCAATCTCTTGTTTTGTACGTTTTTTCCACGTGTCTTGACATCCAATGTATCCATGCAAAGTTTGGTGAAGATCTGAGTATGTCGTTTTTGACCTTATCTGGAACCTCCCATCTGAAAATTTGAAAATTCTTAAAAAATTCGTCGAAAATCTTGATGTCTCCAATCTCTTGTTTTGTACGTTTTTTCCACGTGTCTTGACATGCAAAGTATCCCTGCAACGTTTGGTGAAGATCTGAGTATGTAGTTTTTGACCTTATCTGGAACCTCCTATCTGAAAATTTGAAAATTCTTAAAAAATTCGTCCAAAATCTTGATGTCTCCAATCTCTTGTTTTGTACGTTTTTTCCACGTGTCTTGACATCCAATGTATCCCTGCAATGTTTGGTGAAGATCTGAGTATGTCGTTTTTGACCTTATCTGGAACCTCCCATCTGAAAATTTGAAAATTCTTAAAAAATTCGTCCAAAATCTTGATGTCTCCAATCTCTTGTTTTGTACGTTTTTTCCACGTGTCTTGACATGCAAAGTATCCCTGCAACGTTTGGTGAAGATCTGAGTATGTAGTTTTTGACCTTATCTGGAACCTCCTATCTGAAAATTTGAAAATTCTTCAAAAATTCGTCGAAAATCTTGATGTCTCCAATCTCTTGTTTTGTACGTTTTTTCCACGTGTCTTGACATCCAATGTATCCCTGCAATGTTTGGTGGAGATCTGAGTATGTAGTTTTTGACCTTATCTGGGACCTCCTATCAGAAAATTTGAAAATTCTTCAAAAATTCGTCCAAAATCTTGATGTGTCCAATCTCTTGTTTTGTACGTTTTTTCCACGTGTCTCGACCTCCAATGTATCCCTGCAAAGTTTGGTGAAGATCTGAGTATGTAGTTTTTGACCTTATCTGGAACCGCATTTCTGAAATTTTGAAAATTTTTAAAAAAATCGTCCAAAATCTTGATGTCTCCAATCTCTTGTTTTGTACGTTTTTTCCACGTGTCTTGACATCCAATGTATCCCTGCAAAGTTTGGTGAAGATCTGAGTATGTAGTTTTTGACCTTATATGGAACCTCCTATCTGAAAATTTGAAAATTCTTAAAAAATTCGTCCAAAATCTTGATGTCTCCAATCTCTTGTTTTGTACGTTTTTTCCACGTGTCTCGACCTCCAATGGATCCCTGCAAAGTTTGGTGAAGATCTGAGTATGTTGTTTTTGACCTTATCTGGAACCTCCCATCTGAAAATTTGAAAATTCTTAAAAAATTCGTCGAAAATCTTGATGTCTCCGATCTCTTGTTTTGTACGTTTTTTCCACGTGTCTTGACATGCAAAGTATTCCTGCAAAGTTTGGTGAAGATCTGAGTATGTAGTTTTTGACCTCATTTGGAACCTCCTATCTGAAAATTTGAAAATTCTTAAAAAATTCGTCCAAAATCTTGATGTCTCCAATCTCTTGTTTTGTACGTTTTTTCCACGTGTCTTGACATCCAATGTATCCCTGCAAAGTTTGGTGAAGATCTGAGTATGTAGTTTTTGACCTTATCTGGAACCTCCTATCTGAAAATTTGAAAATTCTTAAAAAATTCGTCCAAAATCTTGATGTCTCCAATCTCTTGTTTTGTACGTTTTTTCCACGTGTCTTGATATCCAATGTATCCCTGCAAAGTTTGGTGAAGATCTGAGTATGTCGTTTTTGACCTTATCTGGAACATCCTTTCTGAAAATTTGAAAATTGTTAAAAAATTCGTCCAAAATCTTGATGTCTCCAATCTCTTTTTTGTACGTTTTTTCCACGTGTCTTGACATCCAATGTATCCCTGCAAAGTTTGGTGAAGATCTGAGTATGTAGTTTTTGACCTTATCTGGAACCTCCCATCTGAAAATTTGAAAATTCTTAAAAAATTCGACCAAAATCTTGATGTCTCCAATCTTTTGTTTTGTACGTTTTTTCCACGTGTCTTGACACATAATGTATCCATGCAAAGTTTGGTGAAGATCTGAGTATGTAGTTTTTGACCTTATATGGAACCTCCTATCTGAAAATTTGAAAATTCTTAAAAAATTCGTCCAAAATCTTGATGTCTCCAATCTCTTGTTTTGTACGTTTTTTCCACGTGTCTTGACATCCAATGTATCCCTGCAAAGTTTGGTGAAGATCTGAGTATGTAGTTTTTGACCTTATCATGAACCTCCCATCTGAAAATTTGAAAATTCCTAAAAAATCCGTGCAAAATCTTGATGACCCCAATCTCTTGTTTTGTACGTTTTTTCCACGTGTCTTGACATCCAATGTATTCCTGCAATGTTTGGTGAAGATCTGAGTATGTAGTTTTTGACCTTATATGGAACCTCCTATCTGAAAATTTGAAAATTCTTAAAAAATTCGACCAAAATCTTGATGTTCCGAATCCTATGTTTTGTATGTTTTTTCCACGTGTCTTGACATCCAATGTATCCATGCAAAGTTTGGTGAAGATCTGAGTATGTAGTTTTTGACCTTATCTGGAACCTCCCATCTGAAAATTTGAAAATTCTTAAAAAATTCGTCGAAAATCTTGATGTCTCCAATCTTTTGTTTTGTACGTTTTTTCCACGTGTCTTGACATGCAAAGTATCCCTGCAACGTTTGGTGAAGATCTGAGTATGTAGTTTTTGACCTTATCTGGAACCTCCTATCTGAAAATTTGAAAATTCTTAAAAAATTCGTCGAAAATCTTGATGTCTCCAATCTCTTGTTTTGTACGTTTTTTCCACGTGTCTTGATATCCAATGTATCCCTGCAAAGTTTGGTGAAGATCTGAGTATGTCGTTTTTGACCTTATCTGGAACATCCTTTCTGAAAATTTGAAAATTGTTAAAAAATTCGTCCAAAATCTTGATGTCTCCAATCTCTTTTTTGTACGTTTTTTCCACGTGTCTTGACATCCAATGTATCCCTGCAAAGTTTGGTGAAGATCTGAGTATGTAGTTTTTGACCTTATCTGGAACCTCCCATCTGAAAATTTGAAAATTCTTAAAAAATTCGACCAAAATCTTGATGTCTCCAATCTTTTGTTTTGTACGTTTTTTCCACGTGTCTTGACACAATGTATCCATGCAAAGTTTGGTGAAGATCTGAGTATGTAGTTTTTGACATTATATGGAACCTCCTATCTGAAAATTTGAAAATTCTTAAAAAATTCGTCCAAAATCTTGATGTCTCCAATCTCTTGTTTTGTACGTTTTTTCCACGTGTCTTGACATCCAATGTATCCCTGCAAAGTTTGGTGAAGATCTGAGTATGTAGTTTTTGACCTTATCTGGAACCTCCCATCTGAAAATTTGAAAATTCCTAAAAAATCCGTGCAAAATCTTGATGACCCCAATCTCTTGTTTTGTACGTTTTTTCCACGTGTCTTGACATCCAATGTATCCATGCAAAGTTTGGTGAAGATCTGAGTATGTCGTTTTTGACCTTATCTGGAACATCCTTTCTGAAAATTTGAAAATTGTTAAAAAATTCGTCCAAAATCTTGATGTCTCCAATCTCTTTTTTGTACGTTTTTTCCACGTGTCTTGACATCCAATGTATCCCTGCAAAGTTTGGTGAAGATCTGAGTATGTAGTTTTTGACCTTATCTGGAACCTCCCATCTGAAAATTTGAAAATTCTTAAAAAATTCGACCAAAATCTTGATGTCTCCAATCTTTTGTTTTGTACGTTTTTTCCACGTGTCTTGACACATAATGTATCCATGCAAAGTTTGGTGAAGATCTGAGTATGTAGTTTTTGACCTTATATGGAACCTCCTATCTGAAAATTTGAAAATTCTTAAAAAATTCGTCCAAAATCTTGATGTCTCCAATCTCTTGTTTTGTACGTTTTTTCCACGTGTCTTGACATCCAATGTATCCCTGCAAAGTTTGGTGAAGATCTGAGTATATAGTTTTTGACCTTATCTGGAACCTCCCATCTGAAAATTTGAAAATTCCTAAAAAATCCGTGCAAAATCTTGATGACCCCAATCTCTTGTTTTGTACGTTTTTTCCACGTGTCTTGACATCCAATGTATTCCTGCAATGTTTGGTGAAGATCTGAGTATGTAGTTTTTGACCTTATATGGAACCTCCTATCTGAAAATTTGAAAATTCTTAAAAAATTCGACCAAAATCTTGATGTTCCGAATCCTATGTTTTGTATGTTTTTTCCACGTGTCTTGACATCCAATGTTTCCATGCAAAGTTTGGTGAAGATCTGAGTATGTCGTTTTTGACCTTATCTGGAACCTCCCATCTGAAAATTTGAAAATTCTTAAAAAATTCGTCGAAAATCTTGATGTCTCCGATCTCTTGTTTTGTACGTTTTTTCCACGTGTCTTGACATGCAAAGTATTCCTGCAAAGTTTGGTGAAGATCTGAGTATGTCGTTTTTGACCTCATCTGGAACCTCCCATCTGAAAATTTGAAAATTCTTAAAAAATTCGTCGAAAATCTTGATGTCTCCAATCTTTTGTTTTGTACGTTTTTTCCACGTGTCTTGACATCCAATGTATCCCTGCAAAGTTTGGTGAAGATCTGAGTATGTAGTTTTTGACCTTATATGGAACCTCCTATCTGAAAATTTGAAAATTCTTAAAAAATTCGTCCAAAATCTTGATGTCTCCAATCTCTTGTTTTGTACGTTTTTTCCACGTGTCTCGACCTCCAATGGATCCCTGCAAAGTTTGGTGAAGATCTGAGTATGTCGTTTTTGACCTTATCTGGAACCTCCCATCTGAAAATTTGAAAATTCTTAAAAAATTCGTCGAAAATCTTGATGTCTCCGATCTCTTGTTTTGTACGTTTTTTCCACGTGTCTTGACATGCAAAGTATTCCTGCAAAGTTTGGTGAAGATCTGAGTATGTAGTTTTTGACCTCATCTGGAACCTCCTATCTGAAAATTTGAAAATTCTTAAAAAATTCGTCCAAAATCTTGATGTCTCCAATCTCTTGTTTTGTACGTTTTTTCCACGTGTCTTGACATCCAATGTATCCCTGCAATGTTTGGTGAAGATCTGAGTATGTAGTTTTTGACCTTATCTGGAACCTCCCATCTGAAAATTTGAAAATTCCTAAAAAATCCGTCCAAAATCTTGATGACCCCAATCTCTTGTTTTGTACTTTTTTTCCACGTGTCTCGACCTCCAATGTATCCCTGCAAAGTTTGGTGAAGATCTGAGTATGTAGTTTTTGACCTTATATGGAACCTCCTATCTGAAAATTTGAAAATTCTTAAAAAATTCGTCCAAAATCTTGATGTCACCAATCCTATGTTTTGTATGTTTTTTCCACGTGTCTTGACATCCAATGTATCCATGCAAAGTTTGGTGAAGATCTGAGTATGTCGTTTTTGACCTTATCTGGAACCTCCCATCTGAAAATTTGAAAATTCTTAAAAAATTCGTCGAAAATCTTGATGTCTCCGATCTCTTGTTTTGTACGTTTTTTCCACGTGTCTTGACATGCAAAGTATTCCTGCAAAGTTTGGTGAAGATCTGAGTAGGTAGTTTTTGACCTCATCTGGAACCTCCTATCTGAAAATTTGAAAATTCTTAAAAAATTCGTCCAAAATTTTGATGTCTCCAATCTCTTGTTTTGTACGTTTTTTCCACGTGTCTTGACATCCAATGTATTCCTGCAATGTTTGGTGGAGATCTGAGTATGTAGTTTTAGACCTTATCTGGAACCACCTATCTGAAAATTTGAAAATTCTTCAAAAATTCGTCCAAAATCTTGATGTCTCCAATCTCTTGTTTTGTACGTTTTTTCCACGTGTCTCGACCTCCAATGGATCCCTGCAAAGTTTGGTGAAGATCTGAGTATGTAGTTTTTGACCTTATCTGGAACATCCTTTCTGAAAATTTGAAAATTCTTAAAAAATTCGTCCAAAATCTTGATGTCTCCAATCTCTTGTTTTGTACGTTTTTTCCACGTGTCTTGATATCCAATGTATCCCTGCAAAGTTTGGTGAAGATCTGAGTATGTCGTTTTTGACCTTATCTGGAACATCCTTTCTGAAAATTTGAAAATTGTTAAAAAATTCGTCCAAAATCTTGATGTCTCCAATCTCTTTTTTGTACGTTTTTTCCACGTGTCTTGACATCCAATGTTTCCCTGCAAAGTTTGGTGAAGATCTGAGTATGTAGTTTTTGACCTTATCTGGAACCTCCCATCTGAAAATTTGAAAATTCTTAAAAAATTCGTCCAAAATCTTGATGTCTCCAATCTCTTGTTTTGTACGTTTTTTCCACGTGTCTCGACCTCCAATGGATCCCTGCAAAGTTTGGTGAAGATCTGAGTATGTCGTTTTTGACCTTATCTGGAACCTCCCATCTGAAAATTTGAAAATTCTTAAAAAATTCGTCGAAAATCTTGATGTCTCCGATCTCTTGTTTTGTACGTTTTTTCCACGTGTCTTGACATGCAAAGTATTCCTGCAAAGTTTGGTGAAGATCTGAGTATGTAGTTTTTGACCTCATCTGGAACCTCCTATCTGAAAATTTGAAAATTCTTAAAAAATTCGTCCAAAATCTTGATGTCTCCAATCTCTTGTTTTGTACGTTTTTTCCACGTGTCTTGACATCCAATGTATCCCTGCAATGTTTGGTGAAGATCTGAGTATGTAGTTTTTGACCTTATCTGGAACCTCCCATCTGAAAATTTGAAAATTCCTAAAAAATCCGTCCAAAATCTTGATGACCCCAATCTCTTGTTTTGTACTTTTTTTCCACGTGTCTCGACCTCCAATGTATCCCTGCAAAGTTTGGTGAAGATCTGAGTATGTAGTTTTTGACCTTATATGGAACCTCCTATCTGAAAATTTGAAAATTCTTAAAAAATTCGTCCAAAATCTTGATGTCACCAATCCTATGTTTTGTATGTTTTTTCCACGTGTCTTGACATCCAATGTATCCATGCAAAGTTTGGTGAAGATCTGAGTATGTCGTTTTTGACCTTATCTGGAACCTCCCATCTGAAAATTTGAAAATTCTTAAAAAATTCGTCGAAAATCTTGATGTCTCCGATCTCTTGTTTTGTACGTTTTTTCCACGTGTCTTGACATGCAAAGTATTCCTGCAAAGTTTGGTGAAGATCTGAGTAGGTAGTTTTTGACCTCATCTGGAACCTTCTATCTGAAAATTTGAAAATTCTTAAAAAATTCGTCCAAAATCTTGATGTCTCCAATCTCTTGTTTTGTACGTTTTTTCCACGTGTCTCGACCTCCAATGGATCCCTGCAAAGTTTGGTGAAGATCTGAGTATGTCGTTTTTGACCTTATCTGGAACCTCCCATCTGAAAATTTGAAAATTCTTAAAAAATTCGTCGAAAATCTTGATGTCTCCGATCTCTTGTTTTGTACGTTTTTTCCACGTGTCTTGACATGCAAAGTATTCCTGCAAAGTTTGGTGAAGATCTGAGTATGTAGTTTTTGACCTCATCTGGAACCTCCTATCTGAAAATTTGAAAATTGTTAAAAAATTCGTCCAAAATCTTGATGTCTCCAATCTCTTGTTTTGTACGTTTTTTCCACGTGTCTTGACATCCAATGTATCCCTGCAATGTTTGGTGAAGATCTGAGTATGTAGTTTTTGACCTTATCTGGAACCTCCCATCTGAAAATTTGAAAATTCCTAAAAAATCCGTCCAAAATCTTGATGACCCCAATCTCTTGTTTTGTACTTTTTTTCCACGTGTCTCGACCTCCAATGTATCCCTGCAAAGTTTGGTGAAGATCTGAGTATGTAGTTTTTGACCTTATATGGAACCTCCTATCTGAAAATTTGAAAATTCTTAAAAAATTCGTCCAAAATCTTGATGTCACCAATCCTATGTTTTGTATGTTTTTTCCACGTGTCTTGACATCCAATGTATCCATGCAAAGTTTGGTGAAGATCTGAGTATGTCGTTTTTGACCTTATCTGGAACCTCCCATCTGAAAATTTGAAAATTCTTAAAAAATTCGTCGAAAATCTT
Organism: Lepisma saccharinum; assembly: GCF_977018435.1. Classification (NCBI taxonomy): domain Eukaryota; kingdom Metazoa; phylum Arthropoda; class Insecta; order Zygentoma; family Lepismatidae; genus Lepisma; species Lepisma saccharinum. The sequence continues at coordinate 1,090,619 of NW_028142931.1, read as the reverse complement.
GATGTCTCCGATCTCTTGTTTTGTACGTTTTTTCCACGTGTCTTGACATGCAAAGTATTCCTGCAAAGTTTGGTGAAGATCTGAGTAGGTAGTTTTTGACCTCATCTGGAACCTCCTATCTGAAAATTTGAAAATTCTTAAAAAATTCGTCCAAAATTTTGATGTCTCCAATCTCTTGTTTTGTACGTTTTTTCCACGTGTCTTGACATGCAAAGTATCCCTGCAACGTTTGGTGAAGATCTGAGTATGTAGTTTTTGACCATATCTGGAACCTCCTATCTGAAAATTTGAAAATTCTTAAAAAATTCGTCGAAAATCTTGATGTCTCCAATCTCTTGTTTTGTACGTTTTTTCCACGTGTCTTGATATCCAATGTATCCCTGCAAAGTTTGGTGAAGATCTGAGTATGTCGTTTTTGACCTTATCTGGAACATCCTTTCTGAAAATTTGAAAATTGTTAAAAAATTCGTCCAAAATCTTGATGTCTCCAATCTCTTTTTTGTACGTTTTTTCCACGTGTCTTGACATCCAATGTATCCCTGCAAAGTTTGGTGAAGATCTGAGTATGTAGTTTTTGACCTTATCTGGAACCTCCCATCTGAAAATTTGAAAATTCTTAAAAAATTCGACCAAAATCTTGATGTCTCCAATCTTTTGTTTTGTACGTTTTTTCCACGTGTCTTGACACAATGTATCCATGCAAAGTTTGGTGAAGATCTGAGTATGTAGTTTTTGACATTATATGGAACCTCCTATCTGAAAATTTGAAAATTCTTAAAAAATTCGTCCAAAATCTTGATGTCTCCAATCTCTTGTTTTGTACGTTTTTTCCACGTGTCTTGACATCCAATGTATCCCTGCAAAGTTTGGTGAAGATCTGAGTATGTAGTTTTTGACCTTATCTGGAACCTCCCATCTGAAAATTTGAAAATTCCTAAAAAATCCGTGCAAAATCTTGATGACCCCAATCTCTTGTTTTGTACGTTTTTTCCACGTGTCTTGACATCCAATGTATCCATGCAAAGTTTGGTGAAGATCTGAGTATGTCGTTTTTGACCTTATCTGGAACATCCTTTCTGAAAATTTGAAAATTGTTAAAAAATTCGTCCAAAATCTTGATGTCTCCAATCTCTTTTTTGTACGTTTTTTCCACGTGTCTTGACATCCAATGTATCCCTGCAAAGTTTGGTGAAGATCTGAGTATGTAGTTTTTGACCTTATCTGGAACCTCCCATCTGAAAATTTGAAAATTCTTAAAAAATTCGACCAAAATCTTGATGTCTCCAATCTTTTGTTTTGTACGTTTTTTCCACGTGTCTTGACACATAATGTATCCATGCAAAGTTTGGTGAAGATCTGAGTATGTAGTTTTTGACCTTATATGGAACCTCCTATCTGAAAATTTGAAAATTCTTAAAAAATTCGTCCAAAATCTTGATGTCTCCAATCTCTTGTTTTGTACGTTTTTTCCACGTGTCTTGACATCCAATGTATCCCTGCAAAGTTTGGTGAAGATCTGAGTATGTAGTTTTTGACCTTATATGGAACCTCCTATCTGAAAATTTGAAAATTCTTAAAAAATTCGTCCAAAATCTTGATGTCTCCAATCTCTTGTTTTGTACGTTTTTTCCACGTGTCTCGACCTCCAATGGATCCCTGCAAAGTTTGGTGAAGATCTGAGTATGTCGTTTTTGACCTTATCTGGAACCTCCCATCTGAAAATTTGAAAATTCTTAAAAAATTCGTCGAAAATCTTGATGTCTCCGATCTCTTGTTTTGTACGTTTTTTCCACGTGTCTTGACATGCAAAGTATTCCTGCAAAGTTTGGTGAAGATCTGAGTATGTAGTTTTTGACCTCATCTGGAACCTCCTATCTGAAAATTTGAAAATTCTTAAAAAATTCGTCCAAAATCTTGATGTCTCCAATCTCTTGTTTTGTACGTTTTTTCCACGTGTCTTGACATCCAATGTATCCCTGCAATGTTTGGTGAAGATCTGAGTACGTAGTTTTTGACCTTATCTGGAACCTCCCATCTGAAAATTTGAAAATTCCTAAAAAATCCGTCCAAAATCTTGATGACCCCAATCTCTTGTTTTGTACTTTTTTTCAACGTGTCTCGACCTCCAATGTATCCCTGCAAAGTTTGGTGAAGATCTGAGTATGTAGTTTTTGACCTTATATGGAACCTCCTATCTGAAAATTTGAAAATTCTTAAAAAATTCGTCCAAAATCTTGATGTCACCAATCCAATGTTTTGTATGTTTTTTCCACGTGTCTTGACATCCAATGGATCCCTGCAAAGTTTGGTGAAGATCTGAGTATGTCGTTTTTGACCTTATCTGGAACCTCCCATCTGAAAATTTGAAAATTCTTAAAAAATTCGTCGAAAATCTTGATGTCTCCGATCTCTTGTTTTGTACGTTTTTTCCACGTGTCTTGACATGCAAAGTATTCCTGCAAAGTTTGGTGAAGATCTGAGTATGTAGTTTTTGACCTCATCTGGAACCTCCTATCTGAAAATTTGAAAATTCTTAAAAAATTCGTCCAAAATCTTGATGTCTCCAATCTCTTGTTTTGTACGTTTTTTCCACGTGTCTTGACATCCAATGTATCCCTGCAATGTTTGGTGAAGATCTGAGTATGTAGTTTTTGACCTTATCTGGAACCTCCCATCTGAAAATTTGAAAATTCCTAAAAAATCCGTCCAAAATCTTGATGACCCCAATCTCTTGTTTTGTACTTTTTTTCCACGTGTCTCGACCTCCAATGTATCCCTGCAAAGTTTGGTGAAGATCTGAGTATGTAGTTTTTGACCTTATATTAAACCTCCTATCTGAAAATTTGAAAATTCTTAAAAAATTCGTCCAAAATCTTGATGTCACCAATCCTATGTTTTGTATGTTTTTTCCACGTGTCTTGACATCCAATGTATCCATGCAAAGTTTGGTGAAGATCTGAGTATGTCGTTTTTGACCTTATCTGGAACCTCCCATCTGAAAATTTGAAAATTCTTAAAAAATTCGTCGAAAATCTTGATGTCTCCGATCTCTTGTTTTGTACGTTTTTTCCACGTGTCTTGACATGCAAAGTATTCCTGCAAAGTTTGGTGAAGATCTGAGTATGTAGTTTTTGACCTCATCTGGAACCTCCTAACTGAAAATTTGAAAATTCTTAAAAAATTCGTCCAAAATTTTGATGTCTCCAATCTCTTGTTTTGTACGTTTTTTCCACGTGTCTTGACATCCAATGTATCCCTGCAATGTTTGGTGAAGATCTGAGTATGTAGTTTTTGACCTTATCTGGAACCTCCCATCTGAAAATTTGAAAATTCCTAAAAAATCCGTCCAAAATCTTGATGACCCCAATCTCTTGTTTTGTACGTTTTTTCCACGTGTCTTGACATCCAATGTATCCCTGCAAAGTTTGGTGAAGATCTGAGTATGTAGTTTTTGACCTTATCTGGAACCTCCTATCTGAAAATTTGAAAATTCTTAAAAAATTCGTCCAAAATCTTGATGTCTCCAATCTCTTGTTTTGTACGTTTTTTCCACGTGTCTTGACATCCAAAGTATCCCTGCAAAGTTTGGTGAAGATCTGAGTATGTAGTTTTTGACCTTATATGGAACCTCCTTTCTGAAAATTTGAGAATTCTTAAAAAATTCGTCCAAAATCTTGATGTCTCCAATCTCTTGTTTTGTACGTTTTTTCCACGTGTCTTGACATCCAATGTATCCATGCAAAGTTTGGTGAAGATCTGAGTATGTCGTTTTTGACCTTATCTGGAACCTCCCATCTGAAAATTTGAAAATTCTTAAAAAATCCGTGCAAAATCTTGATGACCCCAATCTCTTGTTTTGTACGTTTTTTCCACGTGTCTTGACATCCAATGTATCCATGCAAAGTTTGGTGAAGATCTGAGTATGTCGTTTTTGACCTTATCTGGAACCTCCCATCTGAAAATTTGAAAATTCTTAAAAAATTCGTCGAAAATCTTGATGTCTCCAATCTCTTGTTTTGTACGTTTTTTCCACGTGTCTTGACATGCAAAGTATCCCTGCAACGTTTGGTGAAGATCTGAGTATGTAGTTTTTGACCTTATCTGGAACCTCCTATCTGAAAATTTGAAAATTCTTCAAAAATTCGTCGAAAATCTTGATGTCTCCAATCTCTTGTTTTGTACGTTTTTTCCACGTGTCTTGACATCCAATGTATCCCTGCAATGTTTGGTGGAGATCTGAGTATGTAGTTTTTGACCTTATCTGGGACCTCCTATCAGAAAATTTGAAAATTCTTCAAAAATTCGTCCAAAATCTTGATGTGTCCAATCTCTTGTTTTGTACGTTTTTTCCACGTGTCTCGACCTCCAATGTATCCCTGCAAAGTTTGGTGAAGATCTGAGTATGTCGTTTTTGACCTTATCTGGAACATCCTTTCTGAAAATTTGAAAATTCTTAAAAAATTCGTCCAAAATCTTGATGACCCCAATCTCTTGTTTTGTACGTTTTTTCCACGTGTCTTGACATCCAAAGTATCCCTGCAACGTTTGGTGAAGATCTGAGTATGTAGTTTTTGACCTTATATGGAACCTCCTTTCTGAAAATTTGAGAATTCTTAAATAATTCGTCCAAAATCTTGATGTCTCCAATCTCTTGTTTTGTACGTTTTTTCCACGTGTCTTGACATCCAATGAATCCATGCAAAGTTTGGTGAAGATCTGAGTATGTCGTTTTTGACCTTATCTGGAAGCTCCCATCTGAAAATTTGATAATTCTTAAAAAATCCGTGCAAAATCTTGATGACCCCAATCTCTTGTTTTGTACGTTTTTTCCACGTGTCTTGACATCCAATGTATCCATGCAAAGTTTGGTGAAGATCTGAGTATGTCGTTTTTGACCTTATCTGGAACCTCCCATCTGAAAATTTGAAAATTCTTAAAAAATTCGTCGAAAATCTTGATGTCTCCAATCTCTTGTTTTGTACGTTTTTTCCACGTGTCTTGACATGCAAAGTATCCCTGCAACGTTTGGTGAAGATCTGAGTATGTAGTTTTTGACCTTATCTGGAACCTCCTATCTGAAAATTTGAAAATTCTTAAAAAATTCGTCCAAAATCTTGATGTCTCCAATCTCTTGTTTTGTACGTTTTTTCCACGTGTCTTGACATCCAATGTATCCCTGCAATGTTTGGTGAAGATCTGAGTATGTAGTTTTTGACCTTATATGGAGCCTCCTATCTGAAAATTTGAAAATTCTTAAAAAATTCGTCCAAAATCTTGATGTCTCCAATCTCTTGTTTTGTACGTTCTTTCCACGTGTCTTGACATCCAATGTATCCCTGCAATGTTTGGTGAAGATCTGAGTATGTAGTTTTTGACCTTATATGGAACCTCCTATCTGAAAATTTGAAAATTCTTAAAAGAATTTAACAAAATCTTGATGTCCCCAATCCTATGTTTTGTATGTTTTTTCCACGTGTCTTGACATACAATGTATCCCTGCAGAGTTTGGTGAAGATCTGAGTATGTAGTTTTTGACCTTATCTGGAACCTCCCATCTGAAAATTTGAAAATTCCTAAAAAATCCGTCCAAAATCTTGTTGACCCGAATCTCTTGTTTTGTACGTTTTTTCAACGTGTCTTGACATCCAATGTATCCCTGCAAAGTTTGGTGAAGATCTGAGTATGTAGTTTTTGACCTTATCTGGAACCGCATTTCTGAAATTTTGAAAATTTTTAAAAAAATCGTCCAAAATCTTGATGTCTCCAATCTCTTGTTTTGTACGTTTTTTCCACGTGTCTTGACATCCAATGTATCCCTGCAAAGTTTGGTGAAGATCTGAGTATGTAGTTTTTGACCTTATATGGAACCTCCTATCTGAAAATTTGAAAATTCTTAAAAAATTCGTCCAAAATCTTGATGTCTCCAATCTCTTGTTTTGTACGTTTTTTCCACGTGTCTCGACCTCCAATGGATCCCTGCAAAGTTCGGTGAAGATCTGAGTATGTTGTTTTTGACCTTATCTGGAACCTCCCATCTGAAAATTTGAAAATTCTTAAAAAATTCGTCGAAAATCTTGATGTCTCCGATCTCTTGTTTTGTACGTTTTTTCCACGTGTCTTGACATGCAAAGTATTCCTGCAAAGTTTGGTGAAGATCTGAGTATGTAGTTTTTGACCTCATTTGGAACCTCCTATCTGAAAATTTGAAAATTCTTAAAAAATTCGTCCAAAATCTTGATGTCTCCAATCTCTTGTTTTGTACGTTTTTTCCACGTGTCTTGACATCCAATGTATCCCTGCAAAGTTTGGTGAAGATCTGAGTATGTAGTTTTTGACCTTATCTGGAACCTCCTATCTGAAAATTTGAAAATTCTTAAAAAATTCGTCCAAAATATTGATGTCTCCAATCTCTTGTTTTGTACGTTTTTTCCACGTGTCTTGATATCCAATGTATCCCTGCAAAGTTTGGTGAAGATCTGAGTATGTCGTTTTTGACCTTATCTGGAACATCCTTTCTGAAAATTTGAAAATTGTTAAAAAATTCGTCCAAAATCTTGATGTCTCCAATCTCTTTTTTGTACGTTTTTTCCACGTGTCTTGACATCCAATGTATCCCTGCAAAGTTTGGTGAAGATCTGAGTATGTAGTTTTTGACCTTATCTGGAACCTCCCATCTGAAAATTTGAAAATTCTTAAAAAATTCGACCAAAATCTTGATGTCTCCAATCTTTTGTTTTGTACGTTTTTTCCACGTGTCTTGACACATAATGTATCCATGCAAAGTTTGGTGAAGATCTGAGTATGTAGTTTTTGACCTTATATGGAACCTCCTATCTGAAAATTTGAAAATTCTTAAAAAATTCGTCCAAAATCTTGATGTCTCCAATCTCTTGTTTTGTACGTTTTTTCCACGTGTCTTGACATCCAATGTATCCCTGCAAAGTTTGGTGAAGATCTGAGTATGTAGTTTTTGACCTTATCATGAACCTCCCATCTGAAAATTTGAAAATTCCTAAAAAATCCGTGCAAAATCTTGATGACCCCAATCTCTTGTTTTGTACGTTTTTTCCACGTGTCTTGACATCCAATGTATTCCTGCAATGTTTGGTGAAGATCTGAGTATGTAGTTTTTGACCTTATATGGAACCTCCTATCTGAAAATTTGAAAATTCTTAAAAAATTCGACCAAAATCTTGATGTTCCGAATCCTATGTTTTGTATGTTTTTTCCACGTGTCTTGACATCCAATGTATCCATGCAAAGTTTGGTGAAGATCTGAGTATGTAGTTTTTGACCTTATATTGAACCTCCCATCTGAAAATTTGAAAATTCTTAAAAAATTCGTCCAAAATCTTGATGACCCCAATCTCTTGTTTTGTACGTTTCTTCCACGTGTCTTGACATCCAAAGTATCCCTGCAAAGTTTGGTGAAGATCTGAGTATGTAGTTTTTGACCTTATATGGAACCTCCTTTCTGAAAATTTGAGAATTCTTAAAAAATTCGTCCGAAACCTTGATGTCTCCAATCTCTTGTTTTGTACGTTTTTTCCACGTGTCTTGACATCCAATGTATCCATGCAAAGTTTGGTGAAGATCTGAGTATGTCGTTTTTGACCTTATCTGGAACCTCCCATCTGAAAATTTGAAAATTCTTAAAAAATTCGTCGAAAATCTTGATGTCTCCAATCTTTTGTTTTGTACGTTTTTTCCACGTGTCTTGACATGCAAAGTATCCCTGCAACGTTTGGTGAAGATCTGAGTATGTAGTTTTTGACCTTATCTGGAACCTCCTATCTGAAAATTTGAAAATTCTTAAAAAATTCGTCGAAAATCTTGATGTCTCCAATCTCTTGTTTTGTACGTTTTTTCCACGTGTCTTGATATCCAATGTATCCCTGCAAAGTTTGGTGAAGATCTGAGTATGTCGTTTTTGACCTTATCTGGAACATCCTTTCTGAAAATTTGAAAATTGTTAAAAAATTCGTCCAAAATCTTGATGTCTCCAATCTCTTTTTTGTACGTTTTTTCCACGTGTCTTGACATCCAATGTATCCCTGCAAAGTTTGGTGAAGATCTGAGTATGTAGTTTTTGACCTTATCTGGAACCTCCCATCTGAAAATTTGAAAATTCTTAAAAAATTCGACCAAAATCTTGATGTCTCCAATCTTTTGTTTTGTACGTTTTTTCCACGTGTCTTGACACAATGTATCCATGCAAAGTTTGGTGAAGATCTGAGTATGTAGTTTTTGACATTATATGGAACCTCCTATCTGAAAATTTGAAAATTCTTAAAAAATTCGTCCAAAATCTTGATGTCTCCAATCTCTTGTTTTGTACGTTTTTTCCACGTGTCTTGACATCCAATGTATCCCTGCAAAGTTTGGTGAAGATCTGAGTATGTAGTTTTTGACCTTATCTGGAACCTCCCATCTGAAAATTTGAAAATTCCTAAAAAATCCGTGCAAAATCTTGATGACCCCAATCTCTTGTTTTGTACGTTTTTTCCACGTGTCTTGACATCCAATGTATCCATGCAAAGTTTGGTGAAGATCTGAGTATGTCGTTTTTGACCTTATCTGGAACATCCTTTCTGAAAATTTGAAAATTGTTAAAAAATTCGTCCAAAATCTTGATGTCTCCAATCTCTTTTTTGTACGTTTTTTCCACGTGTCTTGACATCCAATGTATCCCTGCAAAGTTTGGTGAAGATCTGAGTATGTAGTTTTTGACCTTATCTGGAACCTCCCATCTGAAAATTTGAAAATTCTTAAAAAATTCGACCAAAATCTTGATGTCTCCAATCTTTTGTTTTGTACGTTTTTTCCACGTGTCTTGACACATAATGTATCCATGCAAAGTTTGGTGAAGATCTGAGTATGTAGTTTTTGACCTTATATGGAACCTCCTATCTGAAAATTTGAAAATTCTTAAAAAATTCGTCCAAAATCTTGATGTCTCCAATCTCTTGTTTTGTACGTTTTTTCCACGTGTCTTGACATCCAATGTATCCCTGCAAAGTTTGGTGAAGATCTGAGTATATAGTTTTTGACCTTATCTGGAACCTCCCATCTGAAAATTTGAAAATTCCTAAAAAATCCGTGCAAAATCTTGATGACCCCAATCTCTTGTTTTGTACGTTTTTTCCACGTGTCTTGACATCCAATGTATTCCTGCAATGTTTGGTGAAGATCTGAGTATGTAGTTTTTGACCTTATATGGAACCTCCTATCTGAAAATTTGAAAATTCTTAAAAAATTCGACCAAAATCTTGATGTTCCGAATCCTATGTTTTGTATGTTTTTTCCACGTGTCTTGACATCCAATGTTTCCATGCAAAGTTTGGTGAAGATCTGAGTATGTCGTTTTTGACCTTATCTGGAACCTCCCATCTGAAAATTTGAAAATTCTTAAAAAATTCGTCGAAAATCTTGATGTCTCCGATCTCTTGTTTTGTACGTTTTTTCCACGTGTCTTGACATGCAAAGTATTCCTGCAAAGTTTGGTGAAGATCTGAGTATGTCGTTTTTGACCTCATCTGGAACCTCCCATCTGAAAATTTGAAAATTCTTAAAAAATTCGTCGAAAATCTTGATGTCTCCAATCTTTTGTTTTGTACGTTTTTTCCACGTGTCTTGACATCCAATGTATCCCTGCAAAGTTTGGTGAAGATCTGAGTATGTAGTTTTTGACCTTATATGGAACCTCCTATCTGAAAATTTGAAAATTCTTAAAAAATTCGTCCAAAATCTTGATGTCTCCAATCTCTTGTTTTGTACGTTTTTTCCACGTGTCTCGACCTCCAATGGATCCCTGCAAAGTTTGGTGAAGATCTGAGTATGTCGTTTTTGACCTTATCTGGAACCTCCCATCTGAAAATTTGAAAATTCTTAAAAAATTCGTCGAAAATCTTGATGTCTCCGATCTCTTGTTTTGTACGTTTTTTCCACGTGTCTTGACATGCAAAGTATTCCTGCAAAGTTTGGTGAAGATCTGAGTATGTAGTTTTTGACCTCATCTGGAACCTCCTATCTGAAAATTTGAAAATTCTTAAAAAATTCGTCCAAAATCTTGATGTCTCCAATCTCTTGTTTTGTACGTTTTTTCCACGTGTCTTGACATCCAATGTATCCCTGCAATGTTTGGTGAAGATCTGAGTATGTAGTTTTTGACCTTATCTGGAACCTCCCATCTGAAAATTTGAAAATTCCTAAAAAATCCGTCCAAAATCTTGATGACCCCAATCTCTTGTTTTGTACTTTTTTTCCACGTGTCTCGACCTCCAATGTATCCCTGCAAAGTTTGGTGAAGATCTGAGTATGTAGTTTTTGACCTTATATGGAACCTCCTATCTGAAAATTTGAAAATTCTTAAAAAATTCGTCCAAAATCTTGATGTCACCAATCCTATGTTTTGTATGTTTTTTCCACGTGTCTTGACATCCAATGTATCCATGCAAAGTTTGGTGAAGATCTGAGTATGTCGTTTTTGACCTTATCTGGAACCTCCCATCTGAAAATTTGAAAATTCTTAAAAAATTCGTCGAAAATCTTGATGTCTCCGATCTCTTGTTTTGTACGTTTTTTCCACGTGTTTTGACATGCAAAGTATTCCTGCAAAGTTTGGTGAAGATCTGAGTAGGTAGTTTTTGACCTCATCTGGAACCTCCTATCTGAAAATTTGAAAATTCTTAAAAAATTCGTCCAAAATTTTGATGTCTCCAATCTCTTGTTTTGTACGTTTTTTCCACGTGTCTTGACATCCAATGTATTCCTGCAATGTTTGGTGGAGATCTGAGTATGTAGTTTTAGACCTTATCTGGAACCTCCTATCTGAAAATTTGAAAATTCTTCAAAAATTCGTCCAAAATCTTGATGTCTCCAATCTCTTGTTTTGTACGTTTTTTCCACGTGTCTCGACCTCCAATGGATCCCTGCAAAGTTTGGTGAAGATCTGAGTATGTAGTTTTTGACCTTATCTGGAACATCCTTTCTGAAAATTTGAAAATTCTTAAAAAATTCCTCCAAAATCTTGATGTCTCCAATCTCTTGTTTTGTACGTTTTTTCCACGTGTCTTGATATCCAATGTATCCCTGCAAAGTTTGGTGAAGATCTGAGTATGTCGTTTTTGACCTTATCTGGAACATCCTTTCTGAAAATTTGAAAATTGTTAAAAAATTCGTCCAAAATCTTGATGTCTCCAATCTCTTTTTTGTACGTTTTTTCCACGTGTCTTGACATCCAATGTTTCCCTGCAAAGTTTGGTGAAGATCTGAGTATGTAGTTTTTGACCTTATCTGGAACCTCCCATCTGAAAATTTGAAAATTCTTAAAAAATTCGTCCAAAATCTTGATGTCTCCAATCTCTTGTTTTGTACGTTTTTTCCACGTGTCTCGACCTCCAATGGATCCCTGCAAAGTTTGGTGAAGATCTGAGTATGTCGTTTTTGACCTTATCTGGAACCTCCCATCTGAAAATTTGAAAATTCTTAAAAAATTCGTCGAAAATCTTGATGTCTCCGATCTCTTGTTTTGTACGTTTTTTCCACGTGTCTTGACATGCAAAGTATTCCTGCAAAGTTTGGTGAAGATCTGAGTATGTAGTTTTTGACCTCATCTGGAACCTCCTATCTGAAAATTTGAAAATTCTTAAAAAATTCGTCCAAAATCTTGATGTCTCCAATCTCTTGTTTTGTACGTTTTTTCCACGTGTCTTGACATCCAATGTATCCCTGCAATGTTTGGTGAAGATCTGAGTATGTAGTTTTTGACCTTATCTGGAACCTCCCATCTGAAAATTTGAAAATTCCTAAAAAATCCGTCCAAAATCTTGATGACCCCAATCTCTTGTTTTGTACTTTTTTCCACGTGTCTCGACCTCCAATGTATCCCTGCAAAGTTTGGTGAAGATCTGAGTATGTAGTTTTTGACCTTATATGGAACCTCCTATCTGAAAATTTGAAAATTCTTAAAAAATTCGTCCAAAATCTTGATGTCACCAATCCTATGTTTTGTATGTTTTTTCCACGTGTCTTGACATCCAATGTATCCATGCAAAGTTTGGTGAAGATCTGAGTATGTCGTTTTTGACCTTATCTGGAACCTCCCATCTGAAAATTTGAAAATTCTTAAAAAATTCGTCGAAAATCTTGATGTCTCCGATCTCTTGTTTTGTACGTTTTTTCCACGTGTCTTGACATGCAAAGTATTCCTGCAAAGTTTGGTGAAGATCTGAGTAGGTAGTTTTTGACCTCATCTGGAACCTTCTATCTGAAAATTTGAAAATTCTTAAAAAATTCGTCCAAAATCTTGATGTCTCCAATCTCTTGTTTTGTACGTTTTTTCCACGTGTCTCGACCTCCAATGGATCCCTGCAAAGTTTGGTGAAGATCTGAGTATGTCGTTTTTGACCTTATCTGGAACCTCCCATCTGAAAATTTGAAAATTCTTAAAAAATTCGTCGAAAATCTTGATGTCTCCGATCTCTTGTTTTGTACGTTTTTTCCACGTGTCTTGACATGCAAAGTATTCCTGCAAAGTTTGGTGAAGATCTGAGTATGTAGTTTTTGACCTCATCTGGAACCTCCTATCTGAAAATTTGAAAATTGTTAAAAAATTCGTCCAAAATCTTGATGTCTCCAATCTCTTGTTTTGTACGTTTTTTCCACGTGTCTTGACATCCAATGTATCCCTGCAATGTTTGGTGAAGATCTGAGTATGTAGTTTTTGACCTTATCTGGAACCTCCCATCTGAAAATTTGAAAATTCCTAAAAAATCCGTCCAAAATCTTGATGACCCCAATCTCTTGTTTTGTACTTTTTTTCCACGTGTCTCGACCTCCAATGTATCCCTGCAAAGTTTGGTGAAGATCTGAGTATGTAGTTTTTGACCTTATATGGAACCTCCTATCTGAAAATTTGAAAATTCTTAAAAAATTCGTCCAAAATCTTGATGTCACCAATCCTATGTTTTGTATGTTTTTTCCACGTGTCTTGACATCCAATGTATCCATGCAAAGTTTGGTGAAGATCTGAGTATGTCGTTTTTGACCTTATCTGGAACCTCCCATCTGAAAATTTGAAAATTCTTAAAAAATTCGTCGAAAATCTTGATGTCTCCGATCTCTTGTTTTGTACGTTTTTTCCACGTGTCTTGACATGCAAAGTATTCCTGCAAAGTTTGGTGAAGATCTGAGTAGGTAGTTTTTGACCTCATCTGGAACCTCCTATCTGAAAATTTGAAAATTCTTAAAAAATTCGTCCAAAATTTTGATGTCTCCAATCTCTTGTTTTGTACGTTTTTTCCACGTGTCTTGACATCCAATGTATTCCTGCAATGTTTGGTGGAGATCTGAGTATGTAGTTTTAGACCTTATCTGGAACCTCCTATCTGAAAATTTGAAAATTCTTCAAAAATTCGTCCAAAATCTTGATGTCTCCAATCTCTTGTTTTGTACGTTTTTTCCACGTGTCTCGACCTCCAATGGATCCCTGCAAAGTTTGGTGAAGATCTGAGTATGTAGTTTTTGACCTTATCTGGAACATCCTTTCTGAAAATTTGAAAATTCTTAAAAAATTCGTCCAAAATCTTGATGTCTCCAATCTCTTGTTTTGTACGTTTTTTCCACGTGTCTTGATATCCAATGTATCCCTGCAAAGTTTGGTGAAGATCTGAGTATGTCGTTTTTGACCTTATCTGGAACATCCTTTCTGAAAATTTGAAAATTGTTAAAAAATTCGTCCAAAATCTTGATGTCTCCAATCTCTTTTTTGTACGTTTTTTCCACGTGTCTTGACATCCAATGTTTCCCTGCAAAGTTTGGTGAAGATCTGAGTATGTAGTTTTTGACCTTATCTGGAACCTCCCATCTGAAAATTTGAAAATTCTTAAAAAATTCGACCAAAATCTTGATGTCTCCAATCTTTTGTTTTGTACGTTTTTTCCACGTGTCTTGACACATAATGTATCCATGCAAAGTTTGGTGAAGATCTGAGTATGTAGTTTTTGACCTTATATGGAACCTCCTATCTGAAAATTTGAAAATTCTTAAAAAATTCGTCCAAAATCTTGATGTCTCCAATCTCTTGTTTTGTACGTTTTTTTCCACGTGTCTTGACATCCAATGTATCCCTGCAAAGTTTGGTGAAGATCTGAGTATGTAGTTTTTGACCTTATCTGGAACCTCCCATCTGAAAATTTGAAAATTCTTAAAAAATTCGACCAAAATCTTGATGTCTCCAATCTTTTGTTTTGTACGTTTTTTCCACGTGTCTTGACACATAATGTATCCATGCAAAGTTTGGTGAAGATCTGAGTATGTAGTTTTTGACCTTATATGGAACCTCCTATCTGAAAATTTGAAAATTCTTAAAAAATTCGTCCAAAATCTTGATGTCTCCAATCTCTTGTTTTGTACGTTTTTTCCACGTGTCTTGACATCCAATGTATCCCTGCAAAGTTTGGTGAAGATCTGAGTATGTAGTTTTTGACCTTATCTGGAACCTCCCATTTGAAAATTTGAAAATTCCTAAAAAATACGTGCAAAATCTTGATGACCCCAATCTCTTGTTTTGTACGTTTTTTCCACGTGTCTTGACATCCAATGTATTCCTGCAATGTTTGGTGAAGATCTGAGTATGTAGTTTTTGACCTTATATGGAACCTCCTATCTGAAAATTTGAAAATTCTTAAAAAATTCGACCAAAATCTTGATGTTCCGAATCCTATGTTTTGTATGTTTTTCCACGTGTCTTGACATCCAATGTATCCATGCAAAGTTTGGTGAAGATCTGAGTATGTAGTTTTTGACCTTATATTGAACCTCCCATCTGAAAATTTGAAAATTCTTAAAAAATTCGTCCAAAATCTTGATGACCCCAATCTCTTGTTTTGTACGTTTTTTCCACGTGTCTTGACATCCAAAGTATCCCTGCAAAGTTTGGTGAAGATCTGAGTATGTAGTTTTTGACCTTATATGGAACCTCCTTTCTGAAAATTTGAGAATTCTCAAAAAATTCGTCCAAAATCTTGATGTCTCCAATCTCTTGTTTTGTACGTTTTTTCCACGTGTCTTGACATCCAATGTATCCATGCAAAGTTTGGTGAAGATCTGAGTATGTCGTTTTTGACCTTATCTGGAACCTCCCATCTGAAAATTTGAAAATTCTTAAAAAATTCGTCGAAAATCTTGATGTCTCCAATCTTTTGTTTTGTACGTTTTTTCCACGTGTCTTGACATGCAAAGTATCCCTGCAACGTTTGGTGAAGATCTGAGTATGTAGTTTTTGACCTTATCTGGAACCTCCTATCTGAAAATTTGAAAATTCTTAAAAAATTCGTCGAAAATCTTGATGTCTCCAATCTCTTGTTTTGTACGTTTTTTCCACGTGTCTTGATATCCAATGTATCCCTGCAAAGTTTGGTGAAGATCTGAGTATGTCGTTTTTGACCTTATCTGGAACATCCTTTCTGAAAATTTGAAAATTGTTAAAAAATTCGTCCAAAATCTTGATGTCTCCAATCTCTTTTTTGTACGTTTTTTCCACGTGTCTTGACATCCAATGTATCCCTGCAAAGTTTGGTGAAGATCTGAGTATGTAGTTTTTGACCTTATCTGGAACCTCCCATCTGAAAATTTGAAAATTCTTAAAAAATCCCTGCAAAATCTTGATGACCCCAATCTCTTGTTTTGTACGTTTTTTCCACGTGTCTTGATATCCAATGTATCCCTGCAAAGTTTGGTGAAGATCTGAGTATGTCGTTTTTGACCTTATCTGGAACATCCTTTCTGAAAATTTGAAAATTGTTAAAAAATTCGTCCAAAATCTTGATGTCTCCAATCTCTTTTTTGTACGTTTTTTCCACGTGTCTTGACATCCAATGTATCCCTGCAAAGTTTGGTGAAGATCTGAGTATGTAGTTTTTGACCTTATCTGGAACCTCCCATCTGAAAATTTGAAAATTCTTAAAAAATTCGACCAAAATCTTGATGTCTCCAATCTTTTGTTTTGTACGTTTTTTCCACGTGTCTTGACACATAATGTATCCATGCAAAGTTTGGTGAAGATCTGAGTATGTAGTTTTTGACCTTATATGGAACCTCCTATCTGAAAATTTAAAAATTCTTAAAAAATTCGTCCAAAATCTTGATGTCTCCAATCTCTTGTTTTGTACGTTTTTTCCACGTGTCTTGACATCCAATGTATCCCTGCAAAGTTTGGTGAAGATCTGAGTATGTAGTTTTTGACCTTATCTGGAACCTCCCATCTGAAAATTTGAAAATTCCTAAAAAATCCGTGCAAAATCTTGATGACCCCAATCTCTTGTTTTGTACGTTTTTTCCACGTGTCTTGACATCCAATGTATTCCTGCAATGTTTGGTGAAGATCTGAGTATGTAGTTTTTGACCTTTAATGGAACCTCCTATCTGAAAATTTGAAAATTCTTAAAAAATTCGACCAAAATCTTGATGTTCCGAATCCTATGTTTTGTGTGTTTTTTCCACGTGTCTTGACATCCAATGTATCCATGCAAAGTTTGGTGAAGATCTGAGTATGTCGTTTTTGACTTTATCTGGAACCTCCCATCTGAAAATTTGAAAATTCTTAAAAAATTCGTCGAAAATCTTGATGTCTCCGATCTCTTGTTTTGTACGTTTTTTCCACGTGTCTTGACATGCAAAGTATTCCTGCAAAGTTTGGTGAAGATCTGAGTATGTCGTTTTTGACCTCATCTGGAACCTCCCATCTGAAAATTTGAAAATTCTTAAAAAATTCGTCGAAAATCTTGATGTCTCCAATCTTTTGTTTTGTACGTTTTTTCCAAGTGTCTTGACATCCAATGTATCCCTGCAAAGTTTGGTGAAGATCTGAGTATGTAGTTTTTGACCTTATATGGAACCTCCTATCTGAAAATTTGAAAATTCTTAAAAAATTCGTCCAAAATCTTGATGTCTCCAATCTCTTGTTTTGTACGTTTTTTCCACGTGTCTCGACCTCCAATGGATCCCTGCAAAGTTTGGTGAAGATCTGAGTATGTCGTTTTTGACCTTATCTGGAACCTCCCATCTGAAAATTTGAAAATTCTTAAAAAATTCGTCGAAAATCTTGATGTCTCCGATCTCTTGTTTTGTACGTTTTTTCCACGTGTCTTGACATGCAAAGTATTCCTGCAAAGTTTGGTGAAGATCTGAGTATGTAGTTTTTGACCTCATCTGGAACCTCCTATCTGAAAATTTGAAAATTCTTAAAAAATTCGTCCAAAATCTTGATGTCTCCAATCTCTTGTTTTGTACGTTTTTTCCACGTGTCTTGACATCCAATGTATCCCTGCAATGTTTGGTGAAGATCTGAGTATGTAGTTTTTGACCTTATCTGGAACCTCCCATCTGAAAATTTGAAAATTCCTAAAAAATCCGTCCAAAATCTTGATGACCCCAATCTCTTGTTTTGTACATTTTTTCCACGTGTCTCGACCTCCAATGTATCCCTGCAAAGTTTGGTGAAGATCTGAGTATGTAGTTTTTGACCTTATATGGAACCTCCTATCTGAAAATTTGAAAATTCTTAAAAAATTCGTCCAAAATCTTGATGTCACCAATCCTATGTTTTGTATGTTTTTTCCACGTGTCTTGACATCCAATGTATCCATGCAAAGTTTGGTGAAGATCTGAGTATGTCGTTTTTGACCTTATCTGGAACCTCCCATCTGAAAATTTGAAAATTCTTAAAAAATTCGTCGAAAATCTTGATGTCTCCGATCTCTTGTTTTGTACGTTTTTTCCACGTGTCTTGACATGCAAAGTATTCCTGCAAAGTTTGGTGAAGATCTGAGTATGTAGTTTTTGACCTCATCTGGAACCTCCTATCTGAAAATTTGAAAATTCTTAAAAAATTCGTCCAAAATTTTGATGTCTCCAATCTCTTGTTTTGTACGTTTTTTCCACGTGTCTTGACATCCAATGTATTCCTGCAATGTTTGGTGGAGATCTGAGTATGTAGTTTTAGACCTTATCTGGAACCTCCTATCTGAAAATTTGAAAATTCTTCAAAAATTCGTCCAAAATCTTGATGTCTCCAATCTCTTGTTTTGTACGTTTTTTCCACGTGTCTCGACCTCCAATGGATCCCTGCAAAGTTTGGTGAAGATCTGAGTATGTCGTTTTTGACCTTATCTGGAACATCCTTTCTGAAAATTTTAAAATTCTTAAAAAATTCGTCCAAAATCTTGATGTCTCCAATCTCTTGTTTTGTACGTTTTTTCCACGTGTCTTGATATCCAATGTATCCCTGCAAAGTTTGGTGAAGATCTGAGTATGTCGTTTTTGACCTTATCTGGAACATCCTTTCTGAAAATTTGAAAATTGTTAAAAAATTCGTCCAAAATCTTGATGTCTCCAATCTCTTTTTTGTACGTTTTTTCCACGTGTCTTGACATCCAATGTATCCCTGCAAAGTTTGGTGAAGATCTGAGTATGTAGTTTTTGACCTTATCTGGAACCTCCCATCTGAAAATTTGAAAATTCTTAAAAAATTCGACCAAAATCTTGATGTCTCCAATCTTTTGTTTTGTACGTTTTTTCCACGTGTCTTGACACATAATGTATCCATGCAAAGTTTGGTGAAGATCTGAGTATGTAGTTTTTGACCTTATATGGAACCTCCTATCTGAAAATTTGAAAATTCTTAAAAAATTCGTCCAAAATCTTGATGTCTCCAATCTCTTGTTTTGTACGTTTTTTCCACGTGTCTTGACATCCAATGTATCCCTGCAAAGTTTGGTGAAGATCTGAGTATGTAGTTTTTGACCTTATCTGGAACCTCCCATCTGAAAATTTGAAAATTCTTAAAAAATTCGACCAAAATCTTGATGTCTCCAATCTTTTGTTTTGTACGTTTTTTCCACGTGTCTTGACACATAATGTATCCATGCAAAGTTTGGTGAAGATCTGAGTATGTAGTTTTTGACCTTATATGGAACCTCCTATCTGAAAATTTGAAAATTCTTAAAAAATTCGTCCAAAATCTTGATGTCTCCAATCTCTTGTTTTGTACGTTTTTTCCACGTGTCTTGACATCCAATGTATCCCTGCAAAGTTTGGTGAAGATCTGAGTATGTAGTTTTTGACCTTATCTGGAACCTCCCATCTGAAAATTTGAAAATTCCTAAAAAATCCGTGCAAAATCTTGATGACCCCAATCTCTTGTTTTGTACGTTTTTTCCACGTGTCTTGACATCCAATGTATCCATGCAAAGTTTGGTGAAGATCTGAGTATGTCGTTTTTGACCTTATCTGGAACCTCCCATCTGAAAATTTGAAAATTCTTAAAAAATTCGTCGAAAATCTTGATGTCTCCAATCTCTTGTTTTGTACGTTTTTTCCACGTGTCTTGACATGCAAAGTATCCCTGCAACGTTTGGTGAAGATCTGAGTATGTAGTTTTTGACCTTATCTGGAACCTCCTATCTGAAAATTTGAAAATTCTTCAAAAATTCGTCGAAAATCTTGATGTCTCCAATCTCTTGTTTTGTACGTTTTTTCCACGTGTCTTGACATCCAATGTATCCCTGCAATGTTTGGTGGAGATCTGAGTATGTAGTTTTTGACCTTATCTGGGACCTCCTATCAGAAAATTTGAAAATTCTTCAAAAATTCGTCCAAAATCTTGATGTCTCCAATCTCTTGTTTTGTACGTTTTTTCCACGTGTCTCGACCTCCAATGTATCCCTGCAAAGTTTGGTGAAGATCTGAGTATGTCGTTTTTGACCTTATCTGGAACATCCTTTCTGAAAATTTGAAAATTCTTCAAAAATTCGTCCAAAATCTTGATGTCTCCAATCTCTTGTTTTGTACGTTTTTTCCACGTGTCTCGACCTCCAATGTATCCCTGCAAAGTTAGTGAAGATCTGAGTATGTCGTTTTTGACCTTATCTGGAACATCCTTTCTGAAAATTTGAAAATTCTTAAAAAATTCGTCGAAAATCTTGATGTCTCCAATCTCTTGTTTTGTACGTTTTTTCCACGTTTCTTGACATCCAATGTATCCCTGCAAAGTTTGGTGAAGATCTGAGTATGTAGTTTTTGACCTTATATGGAACCTCCTATCTGAAAATTTGAAAATTCTTAAAAAATTCGTCCAAAATCTTGATGTCTCCAATCTCTTGTTTTGTACGTTTTTTCCACGTGTCTCGACCTCCAATGGATCCCTGCAAAGTTTGGTGAAGATCTGAGTATGTCGTTTTTGACCTTATCTGGAACCTCCCATCTGAAAATTTGAAAATTCTTAAAAAATTCGTCGAAAATCTTGATGTCTCCGATCTCTTGTTTTGTACGTTTTTTCCACGTGTCTTGACATGCAAAGTATTCCTGCAAAGTTTGGTGAAGATCTGAGTATGTAGTTTTTGACCTCATCTGGAACCTCCTATCTGAAAATTTGAAAATTCTTAAAAAATTCGTCCAAAATCTTGATGTCTCCAATCTCTTGTTTTGTACGTTTTTTCCACGTGTCTTGACATCCAATGTATCCCTGCAATGTTTGGTGAAGATCTGAGTATGTAGTTTTTGACCTTATCTGGAACCTCCCATCTGAAAATTTGAAAATTCCTAAAAAATCCGTCCAAAATCTTGATGACCCCAATCTCTTGTTTTGTACTTTTTTTCCACGTGTCTCGACCTCCAATGTATCCCTGCAAAGTTTGGTGAAGATCTGAGTATGTAGTTTTTGACCTTATATGGAACCTCCTATCTGAAAATTTGAAAATTCTTAAAAAATTCGTCCAAAATCTTGATGTCACCAATCCTATGTTTTGTATGTTTTTTCCACGTGTCTTGACATCCAATGTATCCATGCAAAGTTTGGTGAAGATCTGAGTATGTCGTTTTTGACCTTATCTGGAACCTCCCATCTGAAAATTTGAAAATTCTTAAAAAATTCGTCGAAAATCTTGATGTCTCCGATCTCTTGTTTTGTACGTTTTTTCCACGTGTCTTGACATGCAAAGTATTCCTGCAAAGTTTGGTGAAGATCTGAGTATGTAGTTTTTGACCTCATCTGGAACCTCCTATCTGAAAATTTGAAAATTCTTAAAAAATTCGTCCAAAATTTTGATGTCTCCAATCTCTTGTTTTGTACGTTTTTTCCACGTGTCTTGACATCCAATGTATCTCTGCAATGTTTGGTGAAGATCTGAGTATGTAGTTTTTGACCTTATCTGGAACCTCCCATCTGAAAATTTGAAAATTCCTAAAAAATCCGTCCAAAATCTTGATGACCCCAATCTCTTGTTTTGTACGTTTTTTCCACGTGTCTTGACATCCAATGTATCCCTGCAAAGTTTGGTGAAGATCTGAGTATGTAGTTTTTGACCTTATCTGGAACCTCCTATCTGAAAATTTGAAAATTCTTCAAAAATTCGTCCAAAATCTTGATGTCTCCAATCTCTTGTTTTGTACGTTTTTTCCACGTGTCTTGATATCCAATGTATCCCTGCAAAGTTTGGTGAAGATCTGAGTATGTCGTTTTTGACCTTATATGGAACCTCCTTTCTGAAAATTTGAGAATTCTTAAAAAATTCGTCCAAAATCTTGATGTCTCCAATCTCTTGTTTTGTACGTTTTTCCCACGTGTCTTGACATCCAATGTATCCATGCAAAGTTTGGTGAAGATCTGAGTATGTCGTTTTTGACCTTATCTGGAACCTCCCATCTGAAAATTTGAAAATTCTTAAAAAATCCGTGCAAAATCTTGATGACCCCAATCTCTTGTTTTGTTCGTTTTTTCCACGTGTCTTGACATCCAATGTATCCATGCAAAGTTTGGTGAAGATCTGAGTATGTCGTTTTTGACCTTATCTGGAACCTCCCATCTGAAAATTTGAAAATTCTTAAAAAATTCGTCGAAAATCTTGATGTCTCCAATCTCTTGTTTTGTACGTTTTTTCCACGTGTCTTGACATGCAAAGTATCCCTGCAACGTTTGGTGAAGATCTGAGTATGTAGTTTTTGACCTTATCTGGAACCTCCTATCTGAAAATTTGAAAATTCTTCAAAAATTCGTCGAAAATCTTGATGTCTCCAATCTCTTGTTTTGTACGTTTTTTCCACGTGTCTTGACATCCAATGTATCCCTGCAATGTTTGGTGGAGATCTGAGTATGTAGTTTTTGACCTTATCTGGGACCTCCTATCAGAAAATTTGAAAATTCTTCAAAAATTCGTCCAAAATCTTGATGTCTCCAATCTCTTGTTTTGTACGTTTTTTCCACGTGTCTCGACCTCCAATGTATCCCTGCAAAGTTTGGTGAAGATCTGAGTATGTCGTTTTTGACCTTATCTGGAACATCCTTTCTGAAAATTTGAAAATTCTTAAAAAATTCGTCGAAAATCTTGATGTCTCCAATCTCTTGTTTTGTACGTTTTTTCCACGTGTCTTGACATCCAATGTATCCCTGCAAAGTTTGGTGAAGATCTGAGTATGTAGTTTTTGACCTTATATGGAACCTCCTATCTGAAAATTTGAAAATTCTTAAAAAATTCGACCAAAATCTTGATGTTCCGAATCCTATGTTTTGTATGTTTTTTCCACGTGTCTTGACATCCAATGTATCCATGCAAAGTTTGGTGAAGATCTGAGTATGTAGTTTTTGACCTTATATTGAACCTCCCATCTGAAAATTTGAAAATTCTTAAAAAATTCGTCCAAAATCTTGATGACCCCAATCTCTTGTTTTGTACGTTTTTTCCACGTGTCTTGACATCCAATGTATCCCTGCAATGTTTGGTGAAGATCTGAGTATGTAGTTTTTGACCTTATATGGAGCCTCCTATCTGAAAATTTGAAAATTCTTAAAAAATTCGTCCAAAATCTTGATGTCTCCAATCTCTTGTTTTGTACGTTCTTTCCACGTGTCTTGACATCCAATGTATCCCTGCAAAGTTTGGTGAAGATCTGAGTATGTAGTTTTTGACCTTATATGGAACCTCCTATCTGAAAATTTGAAAATTCTTAAAAGAATTTAACAAAATCTTGATGTCCCCAATCCTATGTTTTGTATGTTTTTTCCACGTGTCTTGACATACAATGTATCCCTGCAGAGTTTGGTGAAGATCTGAGTATGTAGTTTTTGACCTTATCTGGAACCTCCCATCTGAAAATTTGAAAATTCCTAAAAAATCCGTCCAAAATCTTGTTGACCCGAATCTCTTGTTTTGTACGTTTTTTCCACGTGTCTTGACATCCAATGTATCCCTGCAAAGTTTGGTGAAGATCTGAGTATGTAGTTTTTCACCTTATCTTGAACCGCATTTCTGAAAATTTGAAAATTTTTAAAAAAATCGTCCAAAATCTTGATGTCTCCAATCTCTTGTTTTGTACGTTTTTTCCACGTGTCTTGACATCCAATGTATCCCTGCAAAGTTTTGTGAAGATCTGAGTATGTAGTTTTTGACCTTATATGGAACCTCCTATCTGAAAATTTGAAAATTCTTAAAAAATTCGTCCAAAATCTTGATGTCTCCAATCTCTTGTTTTGTACGTTTTTTCCACGTGTCTCGACCTCCAATGGATCCCTGCAAAGTTTGGTGAAGATCTGAGTATGTCGTTTTTGACCTTATCTGGAACCTCCCATCTGAAAATTTGAAAATTCTTAAAAAATTCGTCGAAAATCTTGATGTCTCCGATCTCTTGTTTTGTACGTTTTTTCCACGTGTCTTGACATGCAAAGTATTCCTGCAAAGTTTGGTGAAGATCTGAGTATGTAGTTTTTGACCTCATCTGGAACCTCCTATCTGAAAATTTGAAAATTCTTAAAAAATTCGTCCAAAATCTTGATGTCTCCAATCTCTTGTTTTGTACGTTTTTTCCACGTGTCTTGACATCCAATGTATCCCTGCAAAGTTTGGTGAAGATCTGAGTATGTAGTTTTTGACCTTATCTGGAACCTCCTATCTGAAAATTTGAAAATTCTTAAAAAATTCGTCCAAAATCTTGATGTCTCCAATCTCTTGTTTTGTACGTTTTTTCCACGTGTCTTGATATCCAATGTATCCCTGCAAAGTTTGGTGAAGATCTGAGTATGTCGTTTTTGAACTTATCTGGAACATCCTTTCTGAAAATTTGAAAATTGTTAAAAAATTCGTCCAAAATCTTGATGTCTCCAATCTCTTTTTTGTACGTTTTTTCCACGTGTCTTGACATCCAATGTATCCCTGCAAAGTTTGGTGAAGATCTGAGTATGTAGTTTTTGACCTTATCTGGAACCTCCCATCTGAAAATTTGAAA
The DNA here is from genome assembly GCF_977018435.1 of Lepisma saccharinum. NCBI lineage: Eukaryota > Metazoa > Arthropoda > Insecta > Zygentoma > Lepismatidae > Lepisma > Lepisma saccharinum. The sequence continues at coordinate 1,066,343 of NW_028142931.1, read as the reverse complement.
ATTCTTAAAAAATTCGACCAAAATCTTGATGTCTCCAATCTTTTGTTTTGTACGTTTTTTCCACGTGTCTTGACACATAATGTATCCATGCAAAGTTTGGTGAAGATCTGAGTATGTAGTTTTTGACCTTATATGGAACCTCCTATCTGAAAATTTGAAAATTCTTAAAAAATTCGTCCAAAATCTTGATGTCTCCAATCTCTTGTTTTGTACGTTTTTTCCACGTGTCTTGACATCCAATGTATCCCTGCAAAGTTTGGTGAAGATCTGAGTATGTAGTTTTTGACCTTATCTGGAACCTCCCATCTGAAAATTTGAAAATTCCTAAAAAATCCGTGCAAAATCTTGATGACCCCAATCTCTTGTTTTGTACGTTTTTCCCACGTGTCTTGACATCCAATGTATTCCTGCAATGTTTGGTGAAGATCTGAGTATGTAGTTTTTGACCTTATATGGAACCTATCTGAAAATTTGAAAATTCTTAAAAAATTCGACCAAAATCTTGATGTTCCGAATCCTATGTTTTGTATGTTTTTTCCACGTGTCTTGACATCCAATGTATCCCTGCAAAGTTTGGTGAAGATCTGAGTATGTAGTTTTTGACCTTATATTGAACCTCCCATCTGAAAATTTGAAAATTCTTAAAAAATTCGTCGAAAATCTTGATGTCTCCAATCTTTTGTTTTGTACGTTTTTTCCACGTGTCTTGACATCCAATGTATCCCTGCAAAGTTTGGTGAAGATCTGAGTATGTAGTTTTTGACCTTATAAGGAACCTCCTATCTGAAAATTTGAAAATTCTTAAAAAATTCGTCCAAAATCTTGATGTCTCCAATCTCTTGTTTTGTACGTTTTTTCCACGTGTCTCGACCTCCAATGGATCCCTGCAAAGTTTGGTGAAGATCTGAGTATGTCGTTTTTGACCTTATCTGGAACCTCCCATCTGAAAATTTGAAAATTCTTAAAAAATTCGTCGAAAATCTTGATGTCTCCGATCTCTTGTTTTGTACGTTTTTTCCACGTGTCTTGACATGCAAAGTATTCCTGCAAAGTTTGGTGAAGATCTGAGTATGTAGTTTTTGACCTCATCTGGAACCTCCTATCTGAAAATTTGAAAATTCTTAAAAAATTCTTCCAAAATCTTGATGTCTCCAATCTCTTGTTTTGTACGTTTTTTCCACGTGTCTTGACATCCAATGTATCCCTGCAATGTTTGGTGAAGATCTGAGTATGTAGTTTTTGACCTTATCTGGAACCTCCCATCTGAAAATTTGAAAATTCCTAAAAAATCCGTCCAAAATCTTGATGACCCCAATCTCTTGTTTTGTACTTTTTTTCCACGTGTCTCGACCTCCAATGTATCCCTGCAAAGTTTGGTGAAGATCTGAGTATGTAGTTTTTGACCTTATATGGAACCTCCTATCTGAAAATTTGAAAAATTTAAAAAATTCGTCCAAAATCTTGATGTCACCAATCCTATGTTTTGTATGTTTTTTCCACGTGTCTTGACATCCAATGTATCCATGCAAAGTTTGGTGAAGATCTGAGTATGTCGTTTTTGACCTTATCTGGAACCTCCCATCTGAAAATTTGAAAATTCTTAAAAAATTCGTCGAAAATCTTGATGTCTCCGATCTCTTGTTTTGTACGTTTTTTCCACGTGTCTTGACATGCAAAGTATTCCTGCAAAGTTTGGTGAAGATCTGAGTATGTAGTTTTTGACCTCATCTGGAACCTCCTATCTGAAAATTTGAAAATTCTTAAAAAATTCGTCCAAAATTTTGATGTCTCCAATCTCTTGTTTTGTACGTTTTTTCCACGTGTCTTGACATCCAATGTATTCCTGCAATGTTTGGTGGAGATCTGAGTATGTAGTTTTAGACCTTATCTGGAACCTCCTATCTGAAAATTTGAAAATTCTTAAAAAATTCGTCCAAAATCTTGATGTCTCCAATCTCTTGTTTTGTATGTTTTTTCCACGTGTCTCGACCTCCAATGGATCCCTGCAAAGTTTGGTGAAGATCTGAGTATGTCGTTTTTGACCTTATCTGGAACATCCTTTCTGAAAATTTGAAAATTCTTAAAAAATTCGTCCAAAATCTTGATGTCTCCAATCTCTTGTTTTGTACGTTTTTTCCACGTGTCTTGATATCCAATGTATCCCTGCAAAGTTTGGTGAAGATCTGAGTATGTCGTTTTTGACCTTATCTGGAACATCCTTTCTGAAAATTTGAAAATTGTTAAAAAATTCGTCCAAAATCTTGATGTCTCCAATCTCTTTTTTGTACGTTTTTTCCACGTGTCTTGACATCCAATGTATCCCTGCAAAGTTTGGTGAAGATCTGAGTATGTAGTTTTTGACCTTATCTGGAACCTCCCATCTGAAAATTTGAAAATTCTTAAAAAATTCGACCAAAATCTTGATGTCTCCAATCTTTTGTTTTGTACGTTTTTTCCACGTGTCTTGACACATAATGTATCCATGCAAAGTTTGGTGAAGATCTGAGTATGTAGTTTTTGACCTTATATGGAACCTCCTATCTGAAAATTTGAAAATTCTTAAAAAATTCGTCCAAAATCTTGATGTCTCCAATCTCTTGTTTTGTACGTTTTTTCCACGTGTCTTGACATCCAATGTATCCCTGCAAAGTTTGGTGAAGATCTGAGTATGTAGTTTTTGACCTTATCTGGAACCTCCCATCTGAAAATTTGAAAATTCCTAAAAAATCCGTGCAAAATCTTGATGACCCCAATCTCTTGTTTTGTACGTTTTTTCCACGTGTCTTGACATCCAATGTATCCATGCAAAGTTTGGTGAAGATCTGAGTATGTCGTTTTTGACCTTATCTGGAACCTCCCATCTGAAAATTTGAAAATTCTTAAAAAATTCGTCGAAAATCTTGATGTCTCCAATCTCTTGTTTTGTACGTTTTTCCACGTGTCTTGACATGCAAAGTATCCCTGCAACGTTTGGTGAAGATCTGAGTATGTAGTTTTTGACCTTATCTGGAACCTCCTATCTGAAAATTTGAAAATTCTTCAAAAATTCGTCGAAAATCTTGATGTCTCCAATCTCTTGTTTTGTACGTTTTTTCCACGTGTCTTGACATCCAATGTATCCCTGCAATGTTTGGTGGAGATCTGAGTATGTAGTTTTTGACCTTATCTGGGACCTCCTATCAGAAAATTTGAAAATTCTTCAAAAATTCGTCCAAAATCTTGATGTCTCCAATCTCTTGTTTTGTACGTTTTTTCCACGTGTCTCGACCTCCAATGTATCCCTGCAAAGTTTGGTGAAGATCTGAGTATGTCGTTTTTGACCTTATCTGGAACATCCTTTCTGAAAATTTGAAAATTATTCAAAAATTCGTCCAAAATCTTGATGTCTCCAATCTCTTGTTTTGTACGTTTTTTCCACGTGTCTCGACCTCCAATGGATCCCTGCAAAGTTTGGTGAAGATCTGAGTATGTCGTTTTTGACCTTATCTGGAACATCCTTTCTGAAAATTTGAAAATTCTTCAAAAATTCGTCGAAAATCTTGATGTCTCCAATCTCTTGTTTTGTACGTTTTTTCCACGTGTCTTGACATCCAATGTATTCCTGCAATGTTTGGTGGAGATCTGAGTATGTAGTTTTAGACCTTATCTGGAACCTCCTATCTGAAAATTTGAAAATTCTTCAAAAATTCGTCGAAAATCTTGATGTCTCCGATCTCTTGTTTTGTACGTTTTTTCCACGTGTCTTGACATCCAAAGTATCCCTGCAAAGTTTGGTGAAGATCTGAGTATGTAGTTTTTGACCTCATCTGGAACATCCTTTCTGAAAATTTGAAAATTCTTCAAAAATTCGTCGAAAATCTTGATGTCTCCAATCTCTTGTTTTGTACGTTTTTTCCACGTGTCTTGACATCCAATGTATTCCTGCAATGTTTGGTGGAGATCTGAGTATGTAGTTTTAGACCTTATCTGGAACCTCCTATCTGAAAATTTGAAAATTCTTCAAAAATTCGTCCAAAATCTTGATGTCTCCAATCTCTTGTTTTGTACGTTTTTTCCACGTGTCTCGACCTCCAATGGATCCCTGCAAAGTTTGGTGAAGATCTGAGTATGTAGTTTTTGACCTTATCTGGAACCTCCTATCTGAAAATTTGAAAATTCTTGAAAAATTCGTCGAAAATCTTGATGTCTCCAATCTCTTGTTTTGTACGTTTTTTCCACGTGTCTTGACATCCAATGTATTCCTGCAATGTTTGGTGGAGATCTGAGTATGTAGTTTTAGACCTTATCTGGAACCTCCTATCTGAAAATTTGAAAATTCTTCAAAAATTCGTCGAAAATCTTGATGTCTCCGATCTCTTGTTTTGTACGTTTTTTCCACGTGTCTTGACATGCAAAGTATTCCTGCAAAGTTTGGTGAAGATCTGAGTATGTAGTTTTTGACCTCATCTGGAACCTCCTATCTGAAAATTTGAAAATTCTTAAAAAATTCGTCCAAAATCTTGATGTCTCCAATCTCTTGTTTTGTACGTTTTTTCCACGTGTCTTGACATCCAATGTATCCCTCCAATGTTTGGTGAAGATCTGAGTATGTAGTTTTTGACCTTATCTGGAACCTCCCATCTGAAAATTTGAAAATTCCTAAAAAATCCGTCCAAAATCTTGATGACCCCAATCTCTTGTTTTGTACTTTTTTTCCACGTGTCTCGACCTCCAATGTATCCCTGCAAAGTTTGGTGAAGATCTGAGTATGTAGTTTTTGACCTTATATGGAACCTCCTATCTGAAAATTTGAAAATTCTTAAAAAATTCGTCGAAAATCTTGATGTCTCCGATCTCTTGTTTTGTACGTTTTTTCCACGTGTCTTGACATGCAAAGTATCCCTGCAAAGTTTGGTGAAGATCTGAGTATGTCGTTTTTGACCTCATCTGGAACCTCCTTTCTGAAAATTTGAGAATTCTTAAAAAATTCGTCCAAAATCTTGATGTCTCCAATCTCTTGTTTTGTACGTTTTTTCCACGTGTCTTGACATCCAATGTATTCCTGCAATGTTTGGTGGAGATCTGAGTATGTAGTTTTAGACCTTATCTGGAACCTCCCATCTGAAAATTTGAAAATTCCTAAAAAATCCGTCCAAAATCTTGATGACCCCAATCTCTTGTTTCGTACTTTTTTTCCACGTGTCTCGACCTCCAATGTATCCCTGCAAAGTTTGGTGAAGATCTGAGTATGTCGTTTTTGACCTTATCTGGAACCTCCCATCTGAAAATTTGAAAATTCTTCAAAAATTCGTCCAAAATCTTGATGTCTCCAATCTCTTGTTTTGTACGTTTTTTCCACGTGTCTCGACCTCCAATGGATCCCTGCAAAGTTTGGTGAAGATCTGAGTATGTCGTTTTTGACCTTATCTGGAACATCCTTTCTGAAAATTTGAAAATTCTTAAAAAATTCGTCCAAAATCTTGATGTCTCCAATCTCTTGTTTTGTACGTTTTTTCCACGTGTCTTGATATCCAATGTATCCCTGCAAAGTTTGGTGAAGATCTGAGTATGTCGTTTTTGACCTTATCTGGAACATCCTTTCTGAAAATTTGAAAATTGTTAAAAAATTCGTCCAAAATCTTGATGTCTCCAATCTCTTTTTTGTACGTTTTTTCCACGTGTCTTGACATCCAATGTATCCCTGCAAAGTTTGGTGAAGATCTGAGTATGTAGTTTTTGACCTTATCTGGAACCTCCCATCTGAAAATTTGAAAATTCTTAAAAAATTCGACCAAAATCTTGATGTCTCCAATCTTTTGTTTTGTACGTTTTTTCCACGTGTCTTGACACATAATGTATCCATGCAAAGTTTGGTGAAGATCTGAGTATGTAGTTTTTGACCTTATATGGAACCTCCTATCTGAAAATTTGAAAATTCTTAAAAAATTCGTCCAAAATCTTGATGTCTCCAATCTCTTGTTTTGTACGTTTTTTCCACGTGTCTCGACCTCCAATGGATCCCTGCAAAGTTTGGTGAAGATCTGAGTATGTCGTTTTTGACCTTATCTGGAACATCCTTTTCTAAAATTTGAAAATTCTTAAAAAATTCGTCCAAAATCTTGATGTCTCCAATCTCTTGTTTTGTACGTTTTTTCCACGTGTCTTGATATCCAATGTATCCCTGCAAAGTTTGGTGAAGATCTGAGTATGTCGTTTTTGACCTTATCTGGAACATCCTTTCTGAAAATTTGAAAATTGTTAAAAAATTCGTCCAAAATCTTGATGTCTCCAATCTCTTTTTTGTACGTTTTTTCCACGTGTCTTGACATCCAATGTATCCCTGCAAAGTTTGGTGAAGATCTGAGTATGTAGTTTTTGACCTTATCTGGAACCTCCCATCTGAAAATTTGAAAATTCTTAAAAAATTCGACCAAAATCTTGATGTCTCCAATCTTTTGTTTTGTACGTTTTTTCCACGTGTCTTGACACATAATGTATCCATGCAAAGTTTGGTGAAGATCTGAGTATGTAGTTTTTGACCTTATATGGAACCTCCTATCTGAAAATTTGAAAATTCTTAAAAAATTCGTCCAAAATCTTGATGTCTCCAATCTCTTGTTTTGTACGTTTTTTCCACGTGTCTTGACATCCAATGTATCCCTGCAAAGTTTGGTGAAGATCTGAGTATGTAGTTTTTGACCTTATCTGGAACCTCCCATCTGAAAATTTGAAAATTCCTAAAAAATCCGTGCAAAATCTTGATGACCCCAATCTCTTGTTTTGTACGTTTTTTCCACGTGTCTTGACATCCAATGTATCCATGCAAAGTTTGGTGAAGATCTGAGTATGTCGTTTTTGACCTTATCTGGAACCTCCCATCTGAAAATTTGAAAATTCTTAAAAAATTCGTCGAAAATCTTGATGTCTCCAATCTCTTGTTTTGTACGTTTTTTCCACGTGTCTTGACATGCAAAGTATCCCTGCAACGTTTGGTGAAGATCTGAGTATGTAGTTTTTGACCTTATCTGGAACCTCCTATCTGAAAATTTGAAAATTCTTCAAAAATTCGTCGAAAATCTTGATGTCTCCAATCTCTTGTTTTGTACGTTTTTTCCACGTGTCTTGACATCCAATGTATCCCTGCAATGTTTGGTGGAGATCTGAGTATGTAGTTTTTGACCTTATCTGGGACCTCCTATCAGAAAATTTGAAAATTCTTCAAAAATTCGTCCAAAATCTTGATGTCTCCAATCTCTTGTTTTGTACGTTTTTTCCACGTGTCTCGACCTCCAATGTATCCCTGCAAAGTTTGGTGAAGATCTGAGTATGTCGTTTTTGACCTTATCTGGAACATCCTTTCTGAAAATTTGAAAATTATTCAAAAATTCGTCCAAAATCTTGATGTCTCCAATCTCTTGTTTTGTACGTTTTTTCCACGTGTCTCGACCTCCAATGGATCCCTGCAAAGTTTGGTGAAGATCTGAGTATGTCGTTTTTGACCTTATCTGGAACATCCTTTCTGAAAATTTGAAAATTCTTCAAAAATTCGTCGAAAATCTTGATGTCTCCAATCTCTTGTTTTGTACGTTTTTTCCACGTGTCTTGACATCCAATGTATTCCTGCAATGTTTGGTGGAGATCTGAGTATGTAGTTTTAGACCTTATCTGGAACCTCCTATCTGAAAATTTGAAAATTCTTCAAAAATTCGTCGAAAATCTTGATGTCTCCGATCTCTTGTTTTGTACGTTTTTTCCACGTGTCTTGACATCCAAAGTATCCCTGCAAAGTTTGGTGAAGATCTGAGTATGTAGTTTTTGACCTCATCTGGAACATCCTTTCTGAAAATTTGAAAATTCTTCAAAAATTCGTCGAAAATCTTGATGTCTCCAATCTCTTGTTTTGTACGTTTTTTCCACGTGTCTTGACATCCAATGTATTCCTGCAATGTTTGGTGGAGATCTGAGTATGTAGTTTTAGACCTTATCTGGAACCTCCTATCTGAAAATTTGAAAATTCTTCAAAAATTCGTCCAAAATCTTGATGTCTCGAATCTCTTGTTTTGTACGTTTTTTCCACGTGTCTCGACCTCCAATGGATCCCTGCAAAGTTTGGTGAAGATCTGAGTATGTAGTTTTTGACCTTATCTGGAACCTCCTATCTGAAAATTTGAAAATTCTTCAAAAATTCGTCGAAAATCTTGATGTCTCCAATCTCTTGTTTTGTACGTTTTTTCCACGTGTCTTGACATCCAATGTATTCCTGCAATGTTTGGTGGAGATCTGAGTATGTAGTTTTAGACCTTATCTGGAACCTCCTATCTGAAAATTTGAAAATTCTTCAAAAATTCGTCGAAAATCTTGATGTCTCCGATCTCTTGTTTTGTACGTTTTTTCCACGTGTCTTGACATGCAAAGTATTCCTGCAAAGTTTGGTGAAGATCTGAGTATGTAGTTTTTGACCTCATCTGGAACCTCCTATCTGAAAATTTGAAAATTCTTAAAAAATTCGTCCAAAATCTTGATGTCTCCAATCTCTTGTTTTGTACGTTTTTTCCACGTGTCTTGACATCGAATGTATCCCTGCAATGTTTGGTGAAGATCTGAGTATGTAGTTTTTGACCTTATCTGGAACCTCCCATCTGAAAATTTGAAAATTCCTAAAAAATCCGTCCAAAATCTTGATGACCCCAATCTCTTGTTTTGTACTTTTTTTCCACGTGTCTCGACCTCCAATGTATCCCTGCAAAGTTTGGTGAAGATCTGAGTATGTAGTTTTTGACCTTATATGGAACCTCCTATCTGAAAATTTGAAAATTCTTAAAAAATTCGTCGAAAATCTTGATGTCTCCGATCTCTTGTTTTGTACGTTTTTTCCACGTGTCTTGACATGCAAAGTATCCCTGCAAAGTTTGGTGAAGATCTGAGTATGTCGTTTTTGACCTCATCTGGAACCTCCTTTCTGAAAATTTGAGAATTCTTAAAAAATTCGTCCAAAATCTTGATGTCTCCAATCTCTTGTTTTGTACGTTTTTTCCACGTGTCTTGACATCCAATGTATCCATGCAAAGTTTGGTGAAGATCTGAGTATGTCGTTTTTGACCATATCTGGAACCTCCCATCTGAAAATTTGAAAATTCTTAAAAAATTCGTCCAAAATCTTGATGTCTCCAATCTCTTGTTTTGTACGTTTTTTCCACGTGTCTCGACCTCCAATGGATCCCTGCAAAGTTTGGTGAAGATCTGAGTATGTCGTTTTTGATCTTATCTGGAACCTCCCATCTGAAAATTTGAAAATTCTTAAAAAATTCGTCGAAAATCTTGATGTCTCCGATCTCTTGTTTTGTACGTTTTTTCCACGTGTCTTGACATGCAAAGTATTCCTGCAAAGTTTGGTGAAGATCTGAGTATGTAGTTTTTGACCTCATCTGGAACCTCCTATCTGAAAATTTGAAAATTCTTAAAAAATTCGTCCAAAATCTTGATGTCTCCAATCTCTTGTTTTGTACGTTTTTTCCACGTGTCTTGACATCCAATGTATCCCTGCAATGTTTGGTGAAGATCTGAGTATGTAGTTTTTGACCTTATCTGGAACCTCCCATCTGAAAATTTGAAAATTCCTAAAAAATCCGTCCAAAATCTTGATGACCCCAATCTCTTGTTTTGTACTTTTTTTCCACGTGTCTCGACCTCCAATGTATCCCTGCAAAGTTTGGTGAAGATCTGAGTATGTAGTTTTTGACCTTATATTGAACCTCCCATCTGAAAATTTGAAAATTCTTAAAAAATTCGTCCAAAATCTTGATGACCCCAATCTCTTGTTTTGTACGTTTTTTCCACGTGTCTTGACATCCAAAGTATCCCTGCAAAGTTTGGTGAAGATCTGAGTATGTAGTTTTTGACCTTATATGGAACCTCCTTTCTGAAAATTTGAGAATTCTTAAAAAATTCGTCCAAAATTTTGATGTCTCCAATCTCTTGTTTTGTACGTTTTTTCCACGTGTCTTGACATCCAATGTATCCATGCAAAGTTTGGTGAAGATCTGAGTATGTCGTTTTTGACCTTATCTGGAACCTCCCATCTGAAAATTTGAAAATTCTTAAAAAATTCGTCGAAAATCTTGATGTCTCCAATCTTTTGTTTTGTACGTTTTTTCCACGTGTCTTGACATGCAAAGTATCCCTGCAACGTTTGGTGAAGATCTGAGTATGTAGTTTTTGACCTTATCTGGAACCTCCTATCTGAAAATTTGAAAATTCTTCAAAAATTCGTCGAAAATCTTGATGTCTCCAATCTCTTGTTTTGTACGTTTTTTCCACGTGTCTTGACATCCAATGTATTCCTGCAATGTTTGGTGGAGATCTGAGTATGTAGTTTTAGACCTTATCTGGAACCTCCTATCTGAAAATTTGAAAATTCTTCAAAAATTCGTCCAAAATCTTGATGTCTCCAATCTCTTGTTTTGTACGTTTTTTCCACGTGTCTCGACCTCCAATGGATCCCTGCAAAGTTTGGTGAAGATCTGAGTAAGTCGTTTTTGACCTTATCTGGAACATCCTTTCTGAAAATTTGAAAATTCTTCAAAAATTCGTCGAAAATCTTGATGTCTCCAATCTCTTGTTTTGTACGTTTTTTCCACGTGTCTTGACATCCAATGTATTCCTGCAATGTTTGGTGGAGATCTGAGTATGTAGTTTTAGACCTTATCTGGAACATCCTATCTGAAAATTTGAAAATTCTTCAAAAATTCGTCGAAAATCTTGATGTCTCCGATCTCTTGTTTTGTACGTTTTTTCCACGTGTCTCGACCTCCAATGGATCCCTGCAAAGTTTGGTGAAGATCTGAGTATGTAGTTTTTGACCTCATCTGGAACATCCTTTCTGAAAATTTGAAAATTCTTCAAAAATTCGTCGAAAATCTTGATGTCTCCAATCTCTTGTTTTGTACGTTTTTTCCACGTGTCTTGACATCCAATGTATTCCTGCAATGTTTGGTGGAGATCTGAGTATGTAGTTTTAGACCTTATCTGGAACCTCCTATCTGAAAATTTGAAAATTCTTCAAAAATTCGTCCAAAATCTTGATGTCTCCAATCTCTTGTTTTGTACGTTTTTTCCACGTGTCTCGACCTCCAATGGATCCCTGCAAAGTTTGGTGAAGATCTGAGTATGTAGTTTTTGACCTTATCTGGAACCTCCTATCTGAAATTTGAAAATTCTTCAAAAATCCGTGCAAAATCTTGATGACCCCAATCTCTTGTTTTGTACGTTTTTTCCACGTGTCTTGACATCCAATGTATCCATGCAAAGTTTGGTGAAGATCTGAGTATGTCGTTTTTGACCTTATCTGGAACCTCCCATCTGAAAATTTGAAAATTCTTAAAAAATTCGTCGAAAATCTTGATGTCTCCAATCTCTTGTTTTGTACGTTTTTTCCACGTGTCTTGACATGCAAAGTATCCCTGCAACGTTTGGTGAAGATCTGAGTATGTAGTTTTTGACCTTATCTGGAACCTCCTATCTGAAAATTTGAAAATTCTTAAAAAATTCGTCGAAAATCTTGATGTCTCCAATCTCTTGTTTTGTACGTTTTTTCCACGTGTCTTGACATCCAATGTATCCCTGCAATGTTTGGTGGAGATCTGAGTATGTAGTTTTTGACCTTATCTGGGACCTCCTATCAGAAAATTTGAAAATTCTTCAAAAATTCGTCCAAAATCTTGATGTCTCCAATCTCTTGTTTTGTACGTTTTTTCCACGTGTCTCGACCTCCAATGGATCCCTGCAAAGTTTGGTGAATATCTGAGTATGTCGTTTTTGACCTTATCTGGAACATCCTTTCTGAAAATTTGAAAATTCTTAAAAAATTCGTCCAAAATCTTGATGTCTCCAATCTCTTGTTTTGTACGTTTTTTCCACGTGTCTTGATATCCAATGTATCCCTGCAAAGTTTGGTGAAGATCTGAGTATGTCGTTTTTGACCTTATCTGGAACATCCTTTCTGAAAATTTGAAAATTGTTAAAAAATTCGTCCAAAATCTTGATGTCTCCAATCTCTTTTTTGTACGTTTTTTCCACGTGTCTTGACATCCAATGTATCCCTGCAAAGTTTGGTGAAGATCTGAGTATGTAGTTTTTGACCTTATCTGGAACCTCCCATCTGAAAATTTGAAAATTCTTAAAAAATTCGACCAAAATCTTGATGTCTCCAATCTTTTGTTTTGTACGTTTTTTCCACGTGTCTTGACACATAATGTATCCATGCAAAGTTTGGTGAAGATCTGAGTATGTAGTTTTTGACCTTATATGGAACCTCCTATCTGAAAATTTGAAAATTCTTAAAAAATTCGTCCAAAATCTTGATGTCTCCAATCTCTTGTTTTGTACGTTTTTTCCACGTGTCTTGACATCCAATGTATCCCTGCAAAGTTTGGTGAAGATCTGAGTATGTAGTTTTTGACCTTATCTGGAACCTCCCATCTGAAAATTTGAAAATTCCTAAAAAATCCGTGCAAAATCTTGATGACCCCAATCTCTTGTTTTGTACGTTTTTTCCACGTGTCTTGACATCCAATGTATCCATGCAAAGTTTGGTGAAGATCTGAGTATGTCGTTTTTGACCTTATCTGGAACCTCCCATCTGAAAATTTGAAAATTCTTAAAAAATTCGTCGAAAATCTTGATGTCTCCAATCTCTTGTTTTGTACGTTTTTTCCACGTGTCTTGACATGCAAAGTATCCCTGCAACGTTTGGTGAAGATCTGAGTATGTAGTTTTTGACCTTATCTGGAACCTCCTATCTGAAAATTTGAAAATTCTTCAAAAATTCGTCGAAAATCTTGATGTCTCCAATCTCTTGTTTTGTACGTTTTTTCCACGTGTCTTGACATCCAATGTATCCCTGCAATGTTTGGTGGAGATCTGAGTATGTAGTTTTTGACCTTATCTGGGACCTCCTATCAGAAAATTTGAAAATTCTTCAAAAATTCGTCCAAAATCTTGATGTCTCCAATCTCTTGTTTTGTACGTTTTTTCCACGTGTCTCGACCTCCAATGTATCCCTGCAAAGTTTGGTGAAGATCTGAGTATGTCGTTTTTGACCTTATCTGGAACATCCTTTCTGAAAATTTGAAAATTATTCAAAAATTCGTCCAAAATCTTGATGTCTCCAATCTCTTGTTTTGTACGTTTTTTCCACGTGTCTCGACCTCCAATGGATCCCTGCAAAGTTTGGTGAAGATCTGAGTATGTCGTTTTTGACCTTATCTGGAACATCCTTTCTGAAAATTTGAAAATTCTTCAAAAATTCGTCGAAAATCTTGATGTCTCCAATCTCTTGTTTTGTACGTTTTTTCCACGTGTCTTGACATCCAATGTATTCCTGCAATGTTTGGTGGAGATCTGAGTATGTAGTTTTAGACCTTATCTGGAACCTCCTATCTGAAAATTTGAAAATTCTTCAAAAATTCGTCGAAAATCTTGATGTCTCCGATCTCTTGTTTTGTACGTTTTTTCCACGTGTCTTGACATCCAAAGTATCCCTGCAAAGTTTGGTGAAGATCTGAGTATGTAGTTTTTGACCTCATCTGGAACATCCTTTCTGAAAATTTGAAAATTCTTCAAAAATTCGTCGAAAATCTTGATGTCTCCAATCTCTTGTTTTGTACGTTTTTTCCACGTGTCTTGACATCCAATGTATTCCTGCAATGTTTGGTGGAGATCTGAGTATGTAGTTTTAGACCTTATCTGGAACCTCCTATCTGAAAATTTGAAAATTCTTCAAAAATTCGTCCAAAATCTTGATGTCTCCAATCTCTTGTTTTGTACGTTTTTTCCACGTGTCTCGACCTCCAATGGATCCCTGCAAAGTTTGGTGAAGATCTGAGTATGTAGTTTTTGACCTTATCTGGAACCTCCTATCTGAAAATTTGAAAATTCTTCAAAAATTCGTCGAAAATCTTGATGTCTCCAATCTCTTGTTTTGTACGTTTTTTCCACGTGTCTTGACATCCAATGTATTCCTGCAATGTTTGGTGGAGATCTGAGTATGTAGTTTTAGACCTTATCTGGAACCTCCTATCTGAAAATTTGAAAATTCTTCAAAAATTCGTCGAAAATCTTGATGTCTCCGATCTCTTGTTTTGTACGTTTTTTCCACGTGTCTTGACATGCAAAGTATTCCTGCAAAGTTTGGTGAAGATCTGAGTATGTAGTTTTTGACCTCATCTGGAACCTCCTATCTGAAAATTTGAAAATTCTTAAAAAATTCGTCCAAAATCTTGATGTCTCCAATCTCTTGTTTTGTACGTTTTTTCCACGTGTCTTGACATCCAATGTATCCCTGCAATGTTTGGTGAAGATCTGAGTATGTAGTTTTTGACCTTATCTGGAACCTCCCATCTGAAAATTTGAAAATTCCTAAAAAATCCGTCCAAAATCTTGATGACCCCAATCTCTTGTTTTGTACTTTTTTTCCACGTGTCTCGACCTCCAATGTATCCCTGCAAAGTTTGGTGAAGATCTGAGTATGTAGTTTTTGACCTTATATGGAACCTCCTATCTGAAAATTTGAAAATTCTTAAAAAATTCGTCGAAAATCTTGATGTCTCCGATCTCTTGTTTTGTACGTTTTTTCCACGTGTCTTGACATGCAAAGTATCCCTGCAAAGTTTGGTGAAGATCTGAGTATGTCGTTTTTGACCTCATCTGGAACCTCCTTTCTGAAAATTTGAGAATTCTTAAAAAATTCGTCCAAAATCTTGATGTCTCCAATCTCTTGTTTTGTACGTTTTTTCCACGTGTCTTGACATCCAATGTATCCATGCAAAGTTTGGTGAAGATCTGAGTATGTCGTTTTTGACCATATCTGGAACCTCCCATCTGAAAATTTGAAAATTCTTAAAAAATTCGTCCAAAATCTTGATGTCTCCAATCTCTTGTTTTGTACGTTTTTTCCACGTGTCTCGACCTCCAATGGATCCCTGCAAAGTTTGGTGAAGATCTGAGTATGTCGTTTTTGATCTTATCTGGAACCTCCCATCTGAAAATTTGAAAATTCTTAAAAAATTCGTCGAAAATCTTGATGTCTCCGATCTCTTGTTTTGTACGTTTTTTCCACGTGTCTTGACATGCAAAGTATTCCTGCAAAGTTTGGTGAAGATCTGAGTATGTAGTTTTTGACCTCATCTGGAACCTCCTATCTGAAAATTTGAAAATTCTTAAAAAATTCGTCCAAAATCTTGATGTCTCCAATCTCTTGTTTTGTACGTTTTTTCCACGTGTCTTGACATCCAATGTATCCCTGCAATGTTTGGTGAAGATCTGAGTATGTAGTTTTTGACCTTATCTGGAACCTCCCATCTGAAAATTTGAAAATTCCTAAAAAATCCGTCCAAAATCTTGATGACCCCAATCTCTTGTTTTGTACTTTTTTTCCACGTGTCTCGACCTCCAATGTATCCCTGCAAAGTTTGGTGAAGATCTGAGTATGTAGTTTTTGACCTTATATTGAACCTCCCATCTGAAAATTTGAAAATTCTTAAAAAATTCGTCCAAAATCTTGATGACCCCAATCTCTTGTTTTGTACGTTTTTTCCACGTGTCTTGACATCCAAAGTATCCCTGCAAAGTTTGGTGAAGATCTGAGTATGTAGTTTTTGACCTTATATGGAACCTCCTTTCTGAAAATTTGAGAATTCTTAAAAAATTCGTCCAAAATTTTGATGTCTCCAATCTCTTGTTTTGTACGTTTTTTCCACGTGTCTTGACATCCAATGTATCCATGCAAAGTTTGGTGAAGATCTGAGTATGTCGTTTTTGACCTTATCTGGAACCTCCCATCTGAAAATTTGAAAATTCTTAAAAAATTCGTCGAAAATCTTGATGTCTCCAATCTTTTGTTTTGTACGTTTTTTCCACGTGTCTTGACATGCAAAGTATCCCTGCAACGTTTGGTGAAGATCTGAGTATGTAGTTTTTGACCTTATCTGGAACCTCCTATCTGAAAATTTGAAAATTCTTCAAAAATTCGTCGAAAATCTTGATGTCTCCAATCTCTTGTTTTGTACGTTTTTTCCACGTGTCTTGACATCCAATGTATTCCTGCAATGTTTGGTGGAGATCTGAGTATGTATTTTTAGACCTTATCTGGAACCTCCTATCTGAAAATTTGAAAATTCTTCAAAAATTCGTCCAAAATCTTGATGTCTCCAATCTCTTGTTTTGTACGTTTTTTCCACGTGTCTCGACCTCCAATGGATCCCTGCATAGTTTGGTGAAGATCTGAGTAAGTCGTTTTTGACCTTATCTGGAACATCCTTTCTGAAAATTTGAAAATTCTTCAAAAATTCGTCGAAAATCTTGATGTCTCCAATCTCTTGTTTTGTACGTTTTTTCCACGTGTCTTGACATCCAATGTATTCCTGCAATGTTTGGTGGAGATCTGAGTATGTAGTTTTAGACCTTATCTGGAACATCCTATCTGAAAATTTGAAAATTCTTCAAAAATTCGTCGAAAATCTTGATGTCTCCGATCTCTTGTTTTGTACGTTTTTTCCACGTGTCTCGACCTCCAATGGATCCCTGCAAAGTTTGGTGAAGATCTGAGTATGTAGTTTTTGACCTCATCTGGAACATCCTTTCTGAAAATTTGAAAATTCTTCAAAAATTCGTCGAAAATCTTGATGTCTCCAATCTCTTGTTTTGTACGTTTTTTCCACGTGTCTTGACATCCAATGTATTCCTGCAATGTTTGGTGGAGATCTGAGTATGTAGTTTTAGACCTTATCTGGAACCTCCTATCTGAAAATTTGAAAATTCTTCAAAAATTCGTCCAAAATCTTGATGTCTCCAATCTCTTGTTTTGTACGTTTTTTCCACGTGTCTCGACCTCCAATGGATCCCTGCAAAGTTTGGTGAAGATCTGAGTATGTAGTTTTTGACCTTATCTGGAACCTCCTATCTGAAATTTGAAAATTCTTCAAAAATCCGTGCAAAATCTTGATGACCCCAATCTCTTGTTTTGTACGTTTTTTCCACGTGTCTTGACATCCAATGTATCCATGCAAAGTTTGGAGAAGATCTGAGTATGTCGTTTTTGACCTTATCTGGAACCTCCCATCTGAAAATTTGAAAATTCTTAAAAAATTCGTCGAAAATCTTGATGTCTCCAATCTCTTGTTTTGTACGTTTTTTCCACGTGTCTTGACATGCAAAGTATCCCTGCAACGTTTGGTGAAGATCTGAGTATGTAGTTTTTGACCTTATCTGGAACCTCCTATCTGAAAATTTGAAAATTCTTAAAAAATTCGTCGAAAATCTTGATGTCTCCAATCTCTTGTTTTGTACGTTTTTTCCACGTGTCTTGACATCCAATGTATCCCTGCAATGTTTGGTGGAGATCTGAGTATGTAGTTTTTGACCTTATCTGGGACCTCCTATCAGAAAATTTGAAAATTCTTCAAAAATTCGTCCAAAATCTTGATGTCTCCAATCTCTTGTTTTGTACGTTTTTTCCACGTGTCTCGACCTCCAATGGATCCCTGCAAAGTTTGGTGAATATCTGAGTATGTCGTTTTTGACCTTATCTGGAACATCCTTTCTGAAAATTTGAAAATTCTTAAAAAATTCGTCCAAAAACTTGATGTCTCCAATCTCTTGTTTTGTACGTTTTTTCCACGTGTCTTGATATCCAATGTATCCCTGCAAAGTTTGGTGAAGATCTGAGTATGTCATTTTTGACCTTATCTGGAACATCCTTTCTGAAAATTTGAAAATTATTCAAAAATTCGTCCAAAATCTTGATGTCTCCAATCTCTTGTTTTGTACGTTTTTTCCACGTGTCTCGACCTCCAATGGATCCCTGCAAAGTTTGGTGAAGATCTGAGTATGTCGTTTTTGACCTTATCTGGAACATCCTTTCTGAAAATTTGAAAATTCTTCAAAAATTCGTCGAAAATCTTGATGTCTCCAATCTCTTGTTTTGTACGTTTTTTCCACGTGTCTTGACATCCAATGTATTCCTGCAATGTTTGGTGGAGATCTGAGTATGTAGTTTTAGACCTTATCTGGAACCTCCTATCTGAAAATTTGAAAATTCTTCAAAAATTCGTCGAAAATCTTGATGTCTCCGATCTCTTGTTTTGTACGTTTTTTCCACGTGTCTTGACATCCAAAGTATCCCTGCAAAGTTTGGTGAAGATCTGAGTATGTAGTTTTTGACCTCATCTGGAACATCCTTTCTGAAAATTTGAAAATTCTTCAAAAATTCGTCGAAAATCTTGATGTCTCCAATCTCTTGTTTTGTACGTTTTTTCCACGTGTCTTGACATCCAATGTATTCCTGCAATGTTTGGTGGAGATCTGAGTATGTAGTTTTAGACCTTATCTGGAACCTCCTATCTGAAAATTTGAAAATTCTTCAAAAATTCGTCCAAAATCTTGATGTCTCCAATCTCTTGTTTTGTACGTTTTTTCCACGTGTCTCGACCTCCAATGGATCCCTGCAAAGTTTGGTGAAGATCTGAGTATGTAGTTTTTGACCTTATCTGGAACCTCCTATCTGAAAATTTGAAAATTCTTCAAAAATTCGTCGAAAATCTTGATGTCTCCGATCTCTTGTTTTGTACGTTTTTTCCACGTGTCTTGACATGCAAAGTATTCCTGCAAAGTTTGGTGAAGATCTGAGTATGTAGTTTTTGACCTCATCTGGAACCTCCTATCTGAAAATTTGAAAATTCTTAAAAAATTCGTCCAAAATCTTGATGTCTCCAATCTCTTGTTTTGTACGTTTTTTCCACGTGTCTTGACATCCAATGTATCCCTGCAATGTTTGGTGAAGATCTGAGTATGTAGTTTTTGACCTTATCTGGAACCTCCCATCTGAAAATTTGAAAATTCCTAAAAAATCCGTCCAAAATCTTGATGACCCCAATCTCTTGTTTTGTACTTTTTTTCCACGTGTCTCGACCTCCAATGTATCCCTGCAAAGTTTGGTGAAGATCTGAGTATGTAGTTTTTGACCTTATATGTAACCTCCTATCTGAAAATTTGAAAATTCTTAAAAAATTCGTCGAAAATCTTGATGTCTCCGATCTCTTGTTTTGTACGTTTTTTCCACGTGTCTTGACATGCAAAGTATCCCTGCAAAGTTTGGTGAAGATCTGAGTATGTCGTTTTTGACCTCATCTGGAACCTCCTTTCTGAAAATTTGAGAATTCTTAAAAAATTCGTCCAAAATCTTGATGTCTCCAATCTCTTGTTTTGTACGTTTTTTCCACGTGTCTTGACATCCAATGTATCCATGCAAAGTTTGGTGAAGATCTGAGTATGTCGTTTTTGACCTTATCTGGAACCTCCCATCTGAAAATTTGAAAATTCTTAAAAAATTCGTCCAAAATCTTGATGTCTCCAATCTCTTGTTTTGTACGTTTTTTCCACGTGTCTCGACCTCCAATGGATCCCTGCAAAGTTTGGTGAAGATCTGAGTATGTCGTTTTTGACCTTATCTGGAACCTCCCATCTGAAAATTTGAAAATTCTTAAAAAATTCGTCGAAAATCTTGATGTCTCCGATCTCTTGTTTTGTACGTTTTTTCCACGTGTCTTGACATGCAAAGTATTCCTGCAAAGTTTGGTGAAGATCTGAGTATGTAGTTTTTGACCTCATCTGGAACCTCCTATCTGAAAATTTGAAAATTCTTAAAAAATTCGTCCAAAATCTTGATGTCTCCAATCTCTTGTTTTGTACGTTTTTTCCACGTGTCTTGACATCCAATGTATCCCTGCAATGTTTGGTGAAGATCTGAGTATGTAGTTTTTGACCTTATCTGGAACCTCCCATCTGAAAATTTGAAAATTCCTAAAAAATCCGTCCAAAATCTTGATGACCCCAATCTCTTGTTTTGTACTTTTTTTCCACGTGTCTCGACCTCCAATGTATCCCTGCAAAGTTTGGTGAAGATCTGAGTATGTAGTTTTTGACCTTATATTGAACCTCCCATCTGAAAATTTGAAAATTCTTAAAAAATTCGTCCAAATTCTTGATGACCCCAATCTCTTGTTTTGTACGTTTTTTCCACGTGTATTGACATCCAAAGTATCCCTGCAAAGTTTGGTGAAGATCTGAGTATGTAGTTTTTGACCTTATATGGAACCTCCTTTCTGAAAATTTGAGAATTCTTAAAAAATTCGTCCAAAATCTTGATGTCTCCAATCTCTTGTTTTGTACGTTTTTTCCACGTGTCTTGACATCCAATGTATCCATGCAAAGTTTGGTGAAGATCTGAGTATGTCGTTTTTGACCTTATCTGGAACCTCCCATCTGAAAATTTGAAAATTCTTAAAAAATTCGTCGAAAATCTTGATGTCTCCAATCTTTTGTTTTGTACGTTTTTTCCACGTGTCTTGACATGCAAAGTATCCCTGCAACGTTTGGTGAAGATCTGAGTATGTAGTTTTTGACCTTATCTGGAACCTCCTATCTGAAAATTTGAAAATTCTTCAAAAATTCGTCGAAAATCTTGATGTCTCCAATCTCTTGTTTTGTACGTTTTTTCCACGTGTCTTGACATCCAATGTATTCCTGCAATGTTTGGTGGAGATCTGAGTATGTAGTTTTAGACCTTATCTGGAACCTCCTATCTGAAAATTTGAAAATTCTTCAAAAATTCGTCCAAAATCTTGATGTCTCCAATCTCTTGTTTTGTACGTTTTTTCCACGTGTCTCGACCTCCAATGGATCCCTGCAAAGTTTGGTGAAGATCTGAGTATGTCGTTTTTGACCTTATATGGAACATCCTTTCTGAAAATTTGAAAATTCTTCAAAAATTCGTCGAAAATCTTGATGTCTCCAATCTCTTGTTTTGTACGTTTTTTCCACGTGTCTTGACATCCAATGTATCCCTGCAATGTTTGGTGAAGATCTGAGTATGTAGTTTTTGACCTTATCTGGAACCTCCCATCTGAAAATTTGAAAATTCCTAAAAAATCCGTCCAAAATCTTGATGACCCCAATCTCTTGTTTTGTACTTTTTTTCCACGTGTCTCGACCTCCAATGTATCCCTGCAAAGTTTGGTGAAGATCTGAGTATGTAGTTTTTGACCTTATATTGAACCTCCCATCTGAAAATTTGAAAATTCTTAAAAAATTCGTCCAAAATCTTGATGACCCCAATCTCTTGTTTTGTACGTTTTTTCCACGTGTCTTGACATCCAAAGTATCCCTGCAAAGTTTGGTGAAGATCTGAGTATGTAGTTTTTGACCTTATATGGAACCTCCTTTCTGAAAATTTGAGAATTCTTAAAAAATTCGTCCAAAATTTTGATGTCTCCAATCTCTTGTTTTGTACGTTTTTTCCACGTGTCTTGACATCCAATGTATCCATGCAAAGTTTGGTGAAGATCTGAGTATGTCGTTTTTGACCTTATCTGGAACCTCCCATCTGAAAATTTGAAAATTCTTAAAAAATTCGTCGAAAATCTTGATGTCTCCAATCTTTTGTTTTGTACGTTTTTTCCACGTGTCTTGACATGCAAAGTATCCCTGCAACGTTTGGTGAAGATCTGAGTATGTAGTTTTTGACCTTATCTGGAACCTCCTATCTGAAAATTTGAAAATTCTTCAAAAATTCGTCGAAAATCTTGATGTCTCCAATCTCTTGTTTTGTACGTTTTTTCCACGTGTCTTGACATCCAATGTATTCCTGCAATGTTTGGTGGAGATCTGAGTATGTAGTTTTAGACCTTATCTGGAACCTCCTATCTGAAAATTTGAAAATTCTTCAAAAATTCGTCCAAAATCTTGATGTCTCCAATCTCTTGTTTTGTACGTTTTTTCCACGTGTCTCGACCTCCAATGGATCCCTGCATAGTTTGGTGAAGATCTGAGTAAGTCGTTTTTGACCTTATCTGGAACATCCTTTCTGAAAATTTGAAAATTCTTCAAAAATTCGTCGAAAATCTTGATGTCTCCAATCTCTTGTTTTGTACGTTTTTTCCACGTGTCTTGACATCCAATGTATTCCTGCAATGTTTGGTGGAGATCTGAGTATGTAGTTTTAGACCTTATCTGGAACATCCTATCTGAAAATTTGAAAATTCTTCAAAAATTCGTCGAAAATCTTGATGTCTCCGATCTCTTGTTTTGTACGTTTTTTCCACGTGTCTCGACCTCCAATGGATCCCTGCAAAGTTTGGTGAAGATCTGAGTATGTAGTTTTTGACCTCATCTGGAACATCCTTTCTGAAAATTTGAAAATTCTTCAAAAATTCGTCGAAAATCTTGATGTCTCCAATCTCTTGTTTTGTACGTTTTTTCCACGTGTCTTGACATCCAATGTATTCCTGCAATGTTTGGTGGAGATCTGAGTATGTAGTTTTAGACCTTATCTGGAACCTCCTATCTGAAAATTTGAAAATTCTTCAAAAATTCGTCCAAAATCTTGATGTCTCCAATCTCTTGTTTTGTACGTTTTTTCCACGTGTCTCGACCTCCAATGGATCCCTGCAAAGTTTGGTGAAGATCTGAGTATGTAGTTTTTGACCTTATCTGGAACCTCCTATCTGAAATTTGAAAATTCTTCAAAAATCCGTGCAAAATCTTGATGACCCCAATCTCTTGTTTTGTACGTTTTTTCCACGTGTCTTGACATCCAATGTATCCATGCAAAGTTTGGAGAAGATCTGAGTATGTCGTTTTTGACCTTATCTGGAACCTCCCATCTGAAAATTTGAAAATTCTTAAAAAATTCGTCGAAAATCTTGATGTCTCCAATCTCTTGTTTTGTACGTTTTTTCCACGTGTCTTGACATGCAAAGTATCCCTGCAACGTTTGGTGAAGATCTGAGTATGTAGTTTTTGACCTTATCTGGAACCTCCTATCTGAAAATTTGAAAATTCTTAAAAAATTCGTCGAAAATCTTGATGTCTCCAATCTCTTGTTTTGTACGTTTTTTCCACGTGTCTTGACATCCAATGTATCCCTGCAATGTTTGGTGGAGATCTGAGTATGTAGTTTTTGACCTTATCTGGGACCTCCTATCAGAAAATTTGAAAATTCTTCAAAAATTCGTCCAAAATCTTGATGTCTCCAATCTCTTGTTTTGTACGTTTTTTCCACGTGTCTCGACCTCCAATGGATCCCTGCAAAGTTTGGTGAATATCTGAGTATGTCGTTTTTGACCTTATCTGGAACATCCTTTCTGAAAATTTGAAAATTCTTAAAAAATTCGTCCAAAAACTTGATGTCTCCAATCTCTTGTTTTGTACGTTTTTTCCACGTGTCTTGATATCCAATGTATCCCTGCAAAGTTTGGTGAAGATCTGAGTATGTCATTTTTGACCTTATCTGGAACATCCTTTCTGAAAATTTGAAAATTATTCAAAAATTCGTCCAAAATCTTGATGTCTCCAATCTCTTGTTTTGTACGTTTTTTCCACGTGTCTCGACCTCCAATGGATCCCTGCAAAGTTTGGTGAAGATCTGAGTATGTCGTTTTTGACCTTATCTGGAACATCCTTTCTGAAAATTTGAAAATTCTTCAAAAATTCGTCGAAAATCTTGATGTCTCCAATCTCTTGTTTTGTACGTTTTTTCCACGTGTCTTGACATCCAATGTATTCCTGCAATGTTTGGTGGAGATCTGAGTATGTAGTTTTAGACCTTATCTGGAACCTCCTATCTGAAAATTTGAAAATTCTTCAAAAATTCGTCGAAAATCTTGATGTCTCCGATCTCTTGTTTTGTACGTTTTTTCCACGTGTCTTGACATCCAAAGTATCCCTGCAAAGTTTGGTGAAGATCTGAGTATGTAGTTTTTGACCTCATCTGGAACATCCTTTCTGAAAATTTGAAAATTCTTCAAAAATTCGTCGAAAATCTTGATGTCTCCAATCTCTTGTTTTGTACGTTTTTTCCACGTGTCTTGACATCCAATGTATTCCTGCAATGTTTGGTGGAGATCTGAGTATGTAGTTTTAGACCTTATCTGGAACCTCCTATCTGAAAATTTGAAAATTCTTCAAAAATTCGTCCAAAATCTTGATGTCTCCAATCTCTTGTTTTGTACGTTTTTTCCACGTGTCTCGACCTCCAATGGATCCCTGCAAAGTTTGGTGAAGATCTGAGTATGTAGTTTTTGACCTTATCTGGAACCTCCTATCTGAAAATTTGAAAATTCTTCAAAAATTCGTCGAAAATCTTGATGTCTCCGATCTCTTGTTTTGTACGTTTTTTCCACGTGTCTTGACATGCAAAGTATTCCTGCAAAGTTTGGTGAAGATCTGAGTATGTAGTTTTTGACCTCATCTGGAACCTCCTATCTGAAAATTTGAAAATTCTTAAAAAATTCGTCCAAAATCTTGATGTCTCCAATCTCTTGTTTTGTACGTTTTTTCCACGTGTCTTGACATCCAATGTATCCCTGCAATGTTTGGTGAAGATCTGAGTATGTAGTTTTTGACCTTATCTGGAACCTCCCATCTGAAAATTTGAAAATTCCTAAAAAATCCGTCCAAAATCTTGATGACCCCAATCTCTTGTTTTGTACTTTTTTTCCACGTGTCTCGACCTCCAATGTATCCCTGCAAAGTTTGGTGAAGATCTGAGTATGTAGTTTTTGACCTTATATGTAACCTCCTATCTGAAAATTTGAAAATTCTTAAAAAATTCGTCGAAAATCTTGATGTCTCCGATCTCTTGTTTTGTACGTTTTTTCCACGTGTCTTGACATGCAAAGTATCCCTGCAAAGTTTGGTGAAGATCTGAGTATGTCGTTTTTGACCTCATCTGGAACCTCCTTTCTGAAAATTTGAGAATTCTTAAAAAATTCGTCCAAAATCTTGATGTCTCCAATCTCTTGTTTTGTACGTTTTTTCCACGTGTCTTGACATCCAATGTATCCATGCAAAGTTTGGTGAAGATCTGAGTATGTCGTTTTTGACCTTATCTGGAACCTCCCATCTGAAAATTTGAAAATTCTTAAAAAATTCGTCCAAAATCTTGATGTCTCCAATCTCTTGTTTTGTACGTTTTTTCCACGTGTCTCGACCTCCAATGGATCCCTGCAAAGTTTGGTGAAGATCTGAGTATGTCGTTTTTGACCTTATCTGGAACCTCCCATCTGAAAATTTGAAAATTCTTAAAAAATTCGTCGAAAATCTTGATGTCTCCGATCTCTTGTTTTGTACGTTTTTTCCACGTGTCTTGACATGCAAAGTATTCCTGCAAAGTTTGGTGAAGATCTGAGTATGTAGTTTTTGACCTCATCTGGAACCTCCTATCTGAAAATTTGAAAATTCTTAAAAAATTCGTCCAAAATCTTGATGTCTCCAATCTCTTGTTTTGTACGTTTTTTCCACGTGTCTTGACATCCAATGTATCCCTGCAATGTTTGGTGAAGATCTGAGTATGTAGTTTTTGACCTTATCTGGAACCTCCCATCTGAAAATTTGAAAATTCCTAAAAAATCCGTCCAAAATCTTGATGACCCCAATCTCTTGTTTTGTACTTTTTTTCCACGTGTCTCGACCTCCAATGTATCCCTGCAAAGTTTGGTGAAGATCTGAGTATGTAGTTTTTGACCTTATATTGAACCTCCCATCTGAAAATTTGAAAATTCTTAAAAAATTCGTCCAAATTCTTGATGACCCCAATCTCTTGTTTTGTACGTTTTTTCCACGTGTATTGACATCCAAAGTATCCCTGCAAAGTTTGGTGAAGATCTGAGTATGTAATTTTTGACCTTATATGGAACCTCCTTTCTGAAAATTTGAGAATTCTTAAAAAATTCGTCCAAAATCTTGATGTCTCCAATCTCTTGTTTTGTACGTTTTTTCCACGTGTCTTGACATCCAATGTATCCATGCAAAGTTTGGTGAAGATCTGAGTATGTCGTTTTTGACCTTATCTGGAACCTCCCATCTGAAAATTTGAAAATTCTTAAAAAATTCGTCGAAAATCTTGATGTCTCCAATCTTTTGTTTTGTACGTTTTTTCCACGTGTCTTGACATGCAAAGTATCCCTGCAACGTTTGGTGAAGATCTGAGTATGTAGTTTTTGACCTTATCTGGAACCTCCTATCTGAAAATTTGAAAATTCTTCAAAAATTCGTCGAAAATCTTGATGTCTCCAATCTCTTGTTTTGTACGTTTTTTCCACGTGTCTTGACATCCAATGTATTCCTGCAATGTTTGGTGGAGATCTGAGTATGTAGTTTTAGACCTTATCTGGAACCTCCTATCTGAAAATTTGAAAATTCTTCAAAAATTCGTCCAAAATCTTGATGTCTCCAATCTCTTGTTTTGTACGTTTTTTCCACGTGTCTCGACCTCCAATGGATCCCTGCAAAGTTTGGTGAAGATCTGAGTATGTCGTTTTTGACCTTATATGGAACATCCTTTCTGAAAATTTGAAAATTCTTCAAAAATTCGTCGAAAATCTTGATGTCTCCAATCTCTTGTTTTGTACGTTTTTTCCACGTGTCTTGACATCCAATGTATTCCTGCAATGTTTGGTGGAGATCTGAGTATGTAGTTTTAGACCTTATCTGGAACATCCTATCTGAAAATTTGAAAATTCTTCAAAAATTCCTCGAAAATCTTGATGTCTCCGATCTCTTGTTTTGTACGTTTTTTCCACGTGTCTCGACCTCCAATGGATCCCTGCAAAGTTTGGTGAAGATCTGAGTATGTAGTTTTTGACCTCATCTGGAACATCCTTTCTGAAAATTTGAAAATTCTTCAAAAATTCGTCGAAAATCTTGATGTCTCCAATCTCTTGTTTTGTACGTTTTTTCCACGTGTCTTGACATCCAATGTATTCCTGCAATGTTTGGTGGAGATCTGAGTATGTAGTTTTAGACCTTATCTGGAACCTCCTATCTGAAAATTTGAAAATTCTTCAAAAATTCGTCCAAAATCTTGATGTCTCCAATCTCTTGTTTTGTACGTTTTTTCCACGTGTCTCGACCTCCAATGGATCCCTGCAAAGTTTGGTGAAGATCTGAGTATGTAGTTTTTGACCTTATCTGGAACCTCCTATCTGAAAATTTGAAAATTCTTCAAAAATCCGTGCAAAATCTTGATAACCCCAATCTCTTGTTTTGTACGTTTTTTCCACGTGTCTCGACCTCCAATGGATCCCTGCAAAGTTTGGTGAAGATCTGAGTATGTCGTTTTTGACCTTATCTGGAACCTCCCATCTGAAAATTTGAAAATTCTTAAAAAATTCGTCGAAAATCTTGATGTCTCCGATCTCTTGTTTTGTACGTTTTTTCCACGTGTCTTGACATGCAAAGTATTCCTGCAAAGTTTGGTGAAGATCTGAGTATGTAGTTTTTGACCTCATCTGGAACCTCCTATCTGAAAATTTGAAAATTCTTAAAAAATTCGTCCAAAATCTTGATGTCTCCAATCTCTTGTTTTGTACGTTTTTTCCACGTGTCTTGACATCCAATGTATCCCTGCAATGTTTGGTGAAGATCTGAGTATGTAGTTTTTGACCTTATCTGGAACCTCCCATCTGAAAATTTGAAAATTCCTAAAAAATCCGTCCAAAATCTTGATGACCCCAATCTCTTGTTTTGTACTTTTTTTCCACGTGTCTCGACCTCCAATGTATCCCTGCAAAGTTTGGTGAAGATCTGAGTATGTAGTTTTTGACCTTATATGGAACCTCCTATCTGAAAATTTGAAAATTCTTAAAAAATTCGTCCAAAATCTTGATGTCACCAATCCTATGTTTTGTATGTTTTTTCCACGTGTCTTGACATCCAATGTATCCATGCAAAGTTTGGTGAAGATCTGAGTATGTCGTTTTTGACCTTATCTGGAACCTCCCATCTGAAAATTTGAAAATTCTTAAAAAATTCGTCGAAAATCTTGATGTCTCCGATCTCTTGTTTTGTACGTTTTTTCCACGTGTCTTGACATGCAAAGTATTCCTGCAAAGTTTGGTGAAGATCTGAGTATGTAGTTTTTGACCTCATCTGGAACCTCCTATCTGAAAATTTGAAAATTCTTAAAAAATTCGTCCAAAATTTTGATGTCTCCAATCTCTTGTTTTGTACGTTTTTTCCACGTGTCTTGACATCCAATGTATTCCTGCAATGTTTGGTGGAGATCTGAGTATGTAGTTTTAGACCTTATCTGGAACCTCCTATCTGAAAATTTGAAAATTCTTCAAAAATTCGTCCAAAATCTTGATGTCTCCAATCTCTTGTTTTGTACGTTTTTTCCACGTGTCTCGACCTCCAATGGATCCCTGCAAAGTTTGGTGAAGATCTGAGTATGTCGTTTTTGACCTTATCTGGAAAATCCTTTCTGAAAATTTGAAAATTCTTAAAAAATTCGTCCAAAATCTTGATGTCTCCAATCTCTTGTTTTGTACGTTTTTTCCACGTGTCTTGATATCCAATGTATCCCTGCAAAGTTTGGTGAAGATCTGAGTATGTCGTTTTTGACCTTATCTGGAACATCCTTTCTGAAAATTTGAAAATTGTTAAAAAATTCGTCCAAAATCTTGATGTCTCCAATCTCTTTTTTGTACGTTTTTTCCACGTGTCTTGACATCCAATGTATCCCTGCAAAGTTTGGTGAAGATCTGAGTATGTAGTTTTTGACCTTATCTGGAACCTCCCATCTGAAAATTTGAAAATTCTTAAAAAATTCGACCAAAATCTTGATGTCTCCAATCTTTTGTTTTGTACGTTTTTTCCACGTGTCTTGACACATAATGTATCCATGCAAAGTTTGGTGAAGATCTGAGTATGTAGTTTTTGACCTTATATGGAACCTCCTATCTGAAAATTTGAAAATTCTTAAAAAATTCGTCCAAAATCTTGATGTCTCCAATCTCTTGTTTTGTACGTTTTTTCCACGTGTCTTGACATCCAATGTATCCCTGCAAAGTTTGGTGAAGATCTGAGTATGTAGTTTTTGACCTTATCTGGAACCTCCCATCTGAAAATTTGAAAATTCCTAAAAAATCCGTGCAAAATCTTGATGACCCCAATCTCTTGTTTTGTACGTTTTTTCCACGTGTCTTGACATCCAATGTATCCATGCAAAGTTTGGTGAAGATCTGAGTATGTCGTTTTTGACCTTATCTGGAACCTCCCATCTGAAAATTTGAAAATTCTTAAAAAATTCGTCGAAAATCTTGATGTCTCCAATCTCTTGTTTTGTACGTTTTTTCCACGTGTCTTGACATGCAAAGTATCCCTGCAACGTTTGGTGAAGATCTGAGTATGTAGTTTTTGACCTTATCTGGAACCTCCTATCTGAAAATTTGAAAATTCTTCAAAAATTCGTCGAAAATCTTGATGTCTCCAATCTCTTGTTTTGTACGTTTTTTCCACGTGTCTTGACATCCAATGTATCCCTGCAATGTTTGGTGGAGATCTGAGTATGTAGTTTTTGACCTTATCTGGGACCTCCTATCAGAAAATTTGAAAATTCTTCAAAAATTCGTCCAAAATCTTGATGTCTCCAATCTCTTGTTTTGTACGTTTTTTCCACGTGTCTCGACCTCCAATGTATCCCTGCAAAGTTTGGTGAAGATCTGAGTATGTCGTTTTTGACCTTATCTGGAACATCCTTTCTGAAAATTTGAAAATTATTCAAAAATTCGTCCAAAATCTTGATGTCTCCAATCTCTTGTTTTGTACGTTTTTTCCACGTGTCTCGACCTCCAATGGATCCCTGCAAAGTTTGGTGAAGATCTGAGTATGTCGTTTTTGACCTTATCTGGAACATCCTTTCTGAAAATTTGAAAATTCTTCAAAAATTCGTCGAAAATCTTGATGTCTCCAATCTCTTGTTTTGTACGTTTTTTCCACGTGTCTTGACATCCAATGTATTCCTGCAATGTTTGGTGGAGATCTGAGTATGTAGTTTTAGACATCTGGAACCTCCTATCTGAAAATTTGAAAATTCTTCAAAAATTCGTCGAAAATCTTGATGTCTCCGATCTCTTGTTTTGTACGTTTTTTCCACGTGTCTTGACATCCAAAGTATCCCTGCAAAGTTTGGTGAAGATCTGAGTATGTAGTTTTTGACCTCATCTGGAACATCCTTTCTGAAAATTTGAAAATTCTTCAAAAATTCGTCGAAAATCTTGATGTCTCCAATCTCTTGTTTTGTACGTTTTTTCCACGTGTCTTGACATCCAATGTATTCCTGCAATGTTTGGTGGAGATCTGAGTATGTAGTTTTAGACCTTATCTGGAACCTCCTATCAGAAAATTTGAAAATTCTTCAAAAATTCGTCCAAAATCTTGATGTCTCCAATCTCTTGTTTTGTACGTTTTTTCCACGTGTCTCGACCTCCAATGGATCCCTGCAAAGTTTGGTGAAGATCTGAGTATGTAGTTTTTGACCTTATCTGGAACCTCCTATCTGAAAATTTGAAAATTCTTCAAAAATTCGTCGAAAATCTTGATGTCTCCAATCTCTTGTTTTGTACGTTTTTTCCACGTGTCTTGACATCCAATGTATTCCTGCAATGTTTGGTGGAGATCTGAGTATGTAGTTTTAGACCTTATCTGGAACCTCCTATCTGAAAATTTGAAAATTCTTCAAAAATTCGTCGAAAATCTTGATGTCTCCGATCTCTTGTTTTGTACGTTTTTTCCACGTGTCTTGACATGCAAAGTATTCCTGCAAAGTTTGGTGAAGATCTGAGTATGTAGTTTTTGACCTCATCTGGAACCTCCTATCTGAAAATTTGAAAATTCTTAAAAAATTCGTCCAAAATCTTGATGTCTCCAATCTCTTGTTTTGTACGTTTTTTCCACGTGTCTTGACATCCAATGTATCCCTGCAATGTTTGGTGAAGATCTGAGTATGTAGTTTTTGACCTTATCTGGAACCTCCCATCTGAAAATTTGAAAGTTCCTAAAAAATCCGTCCAAAATCTTGATGACCCCAATCTCTTGTTTTGTACTTTTTTTCCACGTGTCTCGACCTCCAATGTATCCCTGCAAAGTTTGGTGAAGATCTGAGTATGTAGTTTTTGACCTTATATGGAACCTCCTATCTGAAAATTTGAAAATTCTTAAAAAATTCGTCGAAAATCTTGATGTCTCCGATCTCTTGTTTTGTACGTTTTTTCCACGTGTCTTGACATGCAAAGTATCCCTGCAAAGTTTGGTGAAGATCTGAGTATGTCGTTTTTGACCTCATCTGGAACCTCCTTTCTGAAAATTTGAGAATTCTTAAAAAATTCGTCCAAAATCTTGATGTCTCCAATCTCTTGTTTTGTACGTTTTTTCCACGTGTCTTGACATCCAATGTATCCGTGCAAAGTTTGGTGAAGATCTGAGTATGTCGTTTTTGACCATATCTGGAACCTCCCATCTGAAAATTTGAAAATTCTTAAAAAATTCGTCCAAAATCTTGATGTCTCCAATCTCTTGTTTTGTACGTTTTTTCCACGTGTCTCGACCTCCAATGGATCCCTGCAAAGTTTGGTGAAGATCTGAGTATGTCGTTTTTGACCTTATCTGGAACCTCCCATCTGAAAATTTGAAAATTCTTAAAAAATTCGTCGAAAATCTTGATGTCTCCGATCTCTTGTTTTGTACGTTTTTTCCACGTGTCTTGACATGCAAAGTATTCCTGCAAAGTTTGGTGAAGATCTGAGTATGTAGTTTTTGACCTCATCTGGAACCTCCTATCTGAAAATTTGAAAATTCTTAAAAAATTCGTCCAAAATCTTGATGTCTCCAATCTCTTGTTTTGTACGTTTTTTCCACGTGTCTTGACATCCAATGTATCCCTGCAATGTTTGGTGAAGATCTGAGTATGTAGTTTTTGACCTTATCTGGAACCTCCCATCTGAAAATTTGAAAATTCCTAAAAAATCCGTCCAAAATCTTGATGACCCCAATCTCTTGTTTTGTACTTTTTTTCCACGTGTCTCGACCTCCAATGTATCCCTGCAAAGTTTGGTGAAGATCTGAGTATGTAGTTTTTGACCTTATATTGAACCTCCCATCTGAAAATTTGAAAATTCTTAAAAAATTCGTCCAAAATCTTGATGACCCCAATCTCTTGTTTTGTACGTTTTTTCCACGTGTCTTGACATCCAAAGTATCCCTGCAAAGTTTGGTGAAGATCTGAGTATGTAGTTTTTGACCTTATATGGAACCTCCTTTCTGAAAATTTGAGAATTCTTAAAAAATTCGTCCAAAATTTTGATGTCTCCAATCTCTTGTTTTGTACGTTTTTTCCACGTGTCTTGACATCCAATGTATCCATGCAAAGTTTGGTGAAGATCTGAGTATGTCGTTTTTGACCTTATCTGGAACCTCCCATCTGAAAATTTGAAAATTCTTAAAAAATTCGTCGAAAATCTTGATGTCTCCAATCTTTTGTTTTGTACGTTTTTTCCACGTGTCTTGACATGCAAAGTATCCCTGCAACGTTTGGTGAAGATCTGAGTATGTAGTTTTTGACCTTATCTGGAACCTCCTATCTGAAAATTTGAAAATTCTTCAAAAATTCGTCGAAAATCTTGATGTCTCCAATCTCTTGTTTTGTACGTTTTTTCCACGTGTCTTGACATGCAAAGTATCCCTGCAACGTTTGGTGAAGATCTGAGTATGTAGTTTTTGACCTTATCTGGAACCTCCTATCTGAAAATTTGAAAATTCTTCAAAAATTCGTCGAAAATCTTGATGTCACCAATCTCTTGTTTTGTACGTTTTTTCCACGTGTCTTGACATCCAATGTATCCCTGCAATGTTTGGTGGAGATCTGAGTATGTAGTTTTTGACCTTATCTGGGACCTCCTATCAGAAAAATTTGAAAATTCTTCAAAAATTCGTCCAAAATCTTGATGTCTCCAATCTCTTGTTTTGTACGTTTTTTCCACGTGTCTCGACCTCCAATGTATCCCTGCAAAGTTTGGTGAAGATCTGAGTATGTCGTTTTTGACCTTATCTGGAACATCCTTTCTGAAAATTTGAAAATTATTCAAAAATTCGTCCAAAATCTTGATGTCTCCAATCTCTTGTTTTGTACGTTTTTTCCACGTGTCTCGACCTCCAATGGATCCCTGCAAAGTTTGGTGAAGATCTGAGTATGTCGTTTTTGACCTTATCTGGAACATCCTTTCTGAAAATTTGAAAATTCTTCAAAAATTCGTCGAAAATCTTGATGTCTCCAATCTCTTGTTTTGTACGTTTTTTCCACGTGTCTTGACATCCAATGTATTCCTGCAGAGTTTGGTGGAGATCTGAGTATGTAGTTTTAGACCTTATCTGGAACCTCCTATCTGAAAATTTGAAAATTCTTCAAAAATTCGTCCAAAATCTTGATGTCTCCAATCTCTTGTTTTGTACGTTTTTTCCACGTGTCTCGACCTCCAATGGATCCCTGCAAAGTTTGGTGAAGATCTGAGTATGTAGTTTTTGACCTTATCTGGAACCTCCTATCTGAAAATTTGAAAATTCTTCAAAAATTCGTCGAAAATCTTGATGTCTCCAATCTCTTGTTTTGTACGTTTTTTCCACGTGTCTTGACATCCAATGTATTCCTGCAATGTTTGGTGGAGATCTGAGTATGTAGTTTTAGACCTTATCTGGAACCTCCTATCTGAAAATTTGAAAATTCTTCAAAAATTCGTCGAAAATCTTGATGTCTCCGATCTCTTGTTTTGTACGTTTTTTCCACGTGTCTTGACATGCAAAGTATTCCTGCAAAGTTTGGTGAAGATCTGAGTATGTAGTTTTTGACCTCATCTGGAACCTCCTATCTGAAAATTTGAAAATTCTTAAAAAATTCGTCCAAAATCTTGATGTCTCCAATCTCTTGTTTTGTACGTTTTTTCCACGTGTCTTGACATCCAATGTATCCCTGCAATGTTTGGTGAAGATCTGAGTATGTAGTTTTTGACCTTATCTGGAACCTCCCATCTGAAAATTTGAAAATTCCTAAAAAATCCGTCCAAAATCTTGATGACCCCAATCTCTTGTTTTGTACTTTTTTTCCACGTGTCTCGATCTCCAATGTATCCCTGCAAAGTTTGGTGAAGATCTGAGTATGTAGTTTTTGACCTTATATGGAACCTCCTATCTGAAAATTTGAAAATTCTTAAAAAATTCGTCGAAAATCTTGATGTCTCCGATCTCTTGTTTTGTACGTTTTTTCCACGTGTCTTGACATGCAAAGTATCCCTGCAAAGTTTGGTGAAGATCTGAGTATGTCGTTTTTGACCTCATCTGGAACCTCCTTTCTGAAAATTTGAGAATTCTTAAAAAATTCGTCCAAAATCTTGATGTCTCCAATCTCTTGTTTTGTACGTTTTTTCCACGTGTCTTGACATCCAATGTATCCATGCAAAGTTTGGTGAAGATCTGAGTATGTCGTTTTTGACCATATCTGGAACCTCCCATCTGAAAATTTGAAAATTCTTAAAAAATTCGTCCAAAATCTTGATGTCTCCAATCTCTTGTTTTGTACGTTTTTTCCACGTGTCTCGACCTCCAATGGATCCCTGCAAAGTTTGGTGAAGATCTGAGTATGTCGTTTTTGACCTTATCTGGAACCTCCCATCTGAAAATTTGAAAATTCTTAAAAAATTCGTCGAAAATCTTGATGTCTCCGATCTCTTGTTTTGTACGTTTTTTCCACGTGTCTTGACATGCAAAGTATTCCTGCAAAGTTTGGTGAAGATCTGAGTATGTAGTTTTTGACCTCATCTGGAACCTCCTATCTGAAAATTTGAAAATTCTTAAAAAATTCGTCCAAAATCTTGATGTCTCCAATCTCTTGTTTTGTACGTTTTTTCCACGTGTCTTGACATCCAATGTATCCCTGCAATGTTTGGTGAAGATCTGAGTATGTAGTTTTTGACCTTATCTGGAACCTCCCTTCTGAAAATTTGAAAATTCCTAAAAAATCCGTCCAAAATCTTGATGACCCCAATCTCTTGTTTTGTACTTTTTTTCCACGTGTCTCGACCTCCAATGTATCCCTGCAAAGTTTGGTGAAGATCTGAGTATGTAGTTTTTGACCTTATATTGAACCTCCCATCTGAAAATTTGAAAATTCTTAAAAAATTCGTCCAAAATCTTGATGACCCCAATCTCTTGTTTTGTACGTTTTTTCCACGTGTCTTGACATCCAAAGTATCCCTGCAAAGTTTGGTGAAGATCTGAGTATGTAGTTTTTGACCTTATATGGAACCTCCTTTCTGAAAATTTGAGAATTCTTAAAAAATTCGTCCAAAATTTTGATGTCTCCAATCTCTTGTTTTGTACGTTTTTTCCACGTGTCTTGACATCCAATGTATCCATGCAAAGTTTGGTGAAGATCTGAGTATGTCGTTTTTGACCTTATCTGGAACCTCCCATCTGAAAATTTGAAAATTCTTCAAAAATTCGTCGAAAATCTTGATGTCTCCAATCTCTTGTTTTGTACGTTTTTTCCACGTGTCTTGACATCCAATGTATTCCTGCAATGTTTGGTGGAGATCTGAGTATGTAGTTTTAGACCTTATCTGGAACCTCCTATCTGAAAATTTGAAAATTCTTCAAAAATTCGTCCAAAATCTTGATGTCTCCAATCTCTTGTTTTGTACGTTTTTTCCACGTGTCTCGACCTCCAATGGATCCCTGCAAAGTTTGGTGAAGATCTGAGTATGTCGTTTTTGACCTTATCTGGAACATCCTTTCTGAAAATTTGAAAATTCTTCAAAAATTCGTCGAAAATCTTGATGTCTCCAATCTCTTGTTTTGTACGTTTTTTCCACGTGTCTTGACATCCAATGTATTCCTGCAATGTTTGGTGGAGATCTGAGTATGTAGTTTTAGACCTTATCTGGAACATCCTATCTGAAAATTTGAAAATTCTTCAAAAATTCGTCGAAAATCTTGATGTCTCCGATCTCTTGTTTTGTACGTTTTTTCCACGTGTCTCGACCTCCAATGGATCCCTGCAAAGTTTGGTGAAGATCTGAGTATGTAGTTTTTGACCTCATCTGGAACATCCTTTCTGAAAATTTGAAAATTCTTAAAAAATTCGTCCAAAATCTTGATGACCCCAATCTCTTGTTTTGTACGTTTTTTCCACGTGTCTTGACATCCAAAGTATCCCTGCAAAGTTTGGTGAAGATCTGAGTATGTAGTTTTTGACCTTATATGGAACCTCCTTTCTGAAAATTTGAGGAATTCTTAAAAAATTCGTCCAAAATTTTGATGTCTCCAATCTCTTGTTTTGTACGTTTTTTCCACGTGTCTTGACATCCAATGTATCCATGCAAAGTTTGGTGAAGATCTGAGTATGTCGTTTTTGACCTTATCTGGAACCTCCCATCTGAAAATTTGAAAATTCTTCAAAAATTCGTCGAAAATCTTGATGTCTCCAATCTCTTGTTTTGTACGTTTTTTCCACGTGTCTTGACATCCAATGTATTCCTGCAATGTTTGGTGGAGATCTGAGTATGTAGTTTTAGACCTTATCTGGAACCTCCTATCTGAAAATTTGAAAATTCTTCAAAAATTCGTCCAAAATCTTGATGTCTCCAATCTCTTGTTTTGTACGTTTTTTCCACGTGTCTCGACCTCCAATGGATCCCTGCAAAGTTTGGAGAAGATCTGAGTATGTCGTTTTTGACCTTATCTGGAACATCCTTTCTGAAAATTTGAAAATTCTTCAAAAATTCGTCGAAAATCTTGATGTCTCCAATCTCTTGTTTTGTATGTTTTTTCCACGTGTCTTGACATCCAATGTATTCCTGCAATGTTTGGTGGAGATCTGAGTATGTAGTTTTAGACCTTATCTGGAACATCCTATCTGAAAATTTGAAAATTCTTCAAAAATTCGTCGAAAATCTTGATGTCTCCGATCTCTTGTTTTGTACGTTTTTTCCACGTGTCTCGACCTCCAATGGATCCCTGCAAAGTTTGGTGAAGATCTGAGTATGTAGTTTTTGACCTCATCTGGAACATCCTTTCTGAAAATTTGAAAATTCTTCAAAAATTCGTCGAAAATCTTGATGTCTCCAATCTCTTGTTTTGTACGTTTTTTCCACGTGTCTTGACATCCAATGTATTCCTGCAATGTTTGGTGGAGATCTGAGTATGTAGTTTTAGACCTTATCTGGAACCTCCTATCTGAAAATTTGAAAATTCTTCAAAAATTCGTCCAAAATCTTGATGTCTCCAATCTCTTGTTTTGTACGTTTTTTCCACGTGTCTCGACCTCCAATGGATCCCTGCAAAGTTTGGTGAAGATCTGAGTATGTAGTTTTTGACCTTATCTGGAACCTCCTATCTGAAAATTTGAAAATTCTTCAAAAATCCGTGCAAAATCTTGATGACCCCAATCTCTTGTTTTGTACGTTTTTTCCACGTGTCTTGACATCCAATGTATCCCTGCAATGTTTGGTGGAGATCTGAGTATGTAGTTTTTGACCTTATCTGGGACCTCCTATCAGAAAATTTGAAAATTCTTCAAAAATTCGTCCAAAATCTTGATGTCTCCAATCTCTTGTTTTGTACGTTTTTTCCACGTGTCTCGACCTCCAATGGATCCCTGCAAAGTTTGGTGAAGATCTGAGTATGTCGTTTTTGACCTTATCTGGAACATCCTTTCTGAAAATTTGAAAATTCTTAAAAAATTCGTCCAAAATCTTGATGTCTCCAATCTCTTGTTTTGTACGTTTTTTCCACGTGTCTTGATATCCAATGTATCCCTGCAAAGTTTGGTGAAGATCTGAGTATGTCATTTTTGACCTTATCTGGAACATCCTTTCTGAAAATTTGAAAATTATTCAAAAATTCGTCCAAAATCTTGATGTCTCCAATCTCTTGTTTTGTACGTTTTTTCCACGTGTCTCGACCTCCAATGGATCCCTGCAAAGTTTGGTGAAGATCTGAGTATGTCGTTTTTGACCTTATCTGGAACATCCTTTCTGAAAATTTGAAAATTCTTCAAAAATTCGTCGAAAATCTTGATGTCTCCAATCTCTTGTTTTGTACGTTTTTTCCACGTGTCTTGACATCCAATGTATTCCTGCAATGTTTGGTGGAGATCTGAGTATGTAGTTTTAGACCTTATCTGGAACCTCCTATCTGAAAATTTGAAAATTCTTCAAAAATTCGTCGAAAATCTTGATGTCTCCGATCTCTTGTTTTGTACGTTTTTTCCACGTGTCTTGACATCCAAAGTATCCCTGCAAAGTTTGGTGAAGATCTGAGTATGTAGTTTTTGACCTCATCTGGAACATCCTTTCTGAAAATTTGAAAATTCTTCAAAAATTCGTCGAAAATCTTGATGTCTCCAATCTCTTGTTTTGTACGTTTTTTCCACGTGTCTTGACATCCAATGTATTCCTGCAATGTTTGGTGGAGATCTGAGTATGTAGTTTTAGACCTTATCTGGAACCTCCTATCTGAAAATTTGAAAATTCTTCAAAAATTCGTCCAAAATCTTGATGTCTCCAATCTCTTGTTTTGTACGTTTTTTCCACGTGTCTCGACCTCCAATGGATCCCTGCAAAGTTTGGTGAAGATCTGAGTATGTAGTTTTTGACCTTATCTGGAACCTCCTATCTGAAAATTTGAAAATTCTTCAAAAATTCGTCGAAAATCTTGATGTCTCCAATCTCTTGTTTTGTACGTTTTTTCCACGTGTCTTGACATCCAATGTATTCCTGCAATGTTTGGTGGAGATCTGAGTATGTAGTTTTAGACCTTATCTGGAACCTCCTATCTGAAAATTTGAAAATTCTTAAAAAATTCGTCCAAAATCTTGATGTCTCCAATCTCTTGTTTTGTACGTTTTTTCCACGTGTCTCGACCTCCAATGGATCCCTGCAAAGTTTGGTGAAGATCTGAGTATGTCGTTTTTGACCTTATTTGGAACCTCCCATCTGAAAATTTGAAAATTCTTAAAAAATTCGTCGAAAATCTTGATGTCTCCGATCTCTTGTTTTGTACGTTTTTTCCACGTGTCTTGACATGCAAAGTATTCCTGCAAAGTTTGGTGAAGATCTGAGTATGTAGTTTTTGACCTCATCTGGAACCTCCTATCTGAAAATTTGAAAATTCTTAAAAAATTCGTCCAAAATCTTGATGTCTCCAATCTCTTGTTTTGTACGTTTTTTCCACGTGTCTTGACATCCAATGTATCCCTGCAATGTTTGGTGAAGATCTGAGTATGTAGTTTTTGACCTTATCTGGAACCTCCCATCTGAAAATTTGAAAATTCCTAAAAAATCCGTCCAAAATCTTGATGACCCCAATCTCTTGTTTTGTACTTTTTTTCCACGTGTCTCGACCTCCAATGTATCCCTGCAAAGTTTGGTGAAGATCTGAGTATGTAGTTTTTGACCTTATATTGAACCTCCCATCTGAAAATTTGAAAATTCTTAAAAAATTCGTCCAAAATCTTGATGACCCCAATCTCTTGTTTTGTACGTTTTTTCCACGTGTCTTGACATCCAAAGTATCCCTGCAAAGTTTGGTGAAGATCTGAGTATGTAGTTTTTGACCTTATATGGAACCTCCTTTCTGAAAATTTGAGAATTCTTAAAAAATTCGTCCAAAATTTTGATGTCTCCAATCTCTTGTTTTGTACGTTTTTTCCACGTGTCTTGACATCCAATGTATCCATGCAAAGTTTGGTGAAGATCTGAGTATGTCGTTTTTGACCTTATCTGGAACCTCCCATCTGAAAATTTGAAAATTCTTAAAAAATTCGTCGAAAATCTTGATGTCTCCAATCTTTTGTTTTGTACGTTTTTTCCACGTGTCTTGACATGCAAAGTATCCCTGCAACGTTTGGTGAAGATCTGAGTATGTAGTTTTTGACCTTATCTGGAACCTCCTATCTGAAAATTTGAAAATTCTTCAAAAATTCGTCGAAAATCTTGATGTCTCCAATCTCTTGTTTTGTACGTTTTTTCCACGTGTCTTGACATGCAAAGTATCCCTGCAACGTTTGGTGAAGATCTGAGTATGTAGTTTTTGACCTTATCTGGAACCTCCTATCTGAAAATTTGAAAATTCTTCAAAAATTCGTCGAAAATCTTGATGTCACCAATCTCTTGTTTTGTACGTTTTTTCCACGTGTCTTGACATCCAATGTATCCCTGCAATGTTTGGTGGAGATCTGAGTATGTAGTTTTTGACCTTATCTGGGACCTCCTATCAGAAAAATTTGAAAATTCTTCAAAAATTCGTCCAAAATCTTGATGTCTCCAATCTCTTGTTTTGTACGTTTTTTCCACGTGTCTCGACCTCCAATGTATCCCTGCAAAGTTTGGTGAAGATCTGAGTATGTCGTTTTTGACCTTATCTGGAACATCCTTTCTGAAAATTTGAAAATTATTCAAAAATTCGTCCAAAATCTTGATGTCTCCAATCTCTTGTTTTGTACGTTTTTTCCACGTGTCTCGACCTCCAATGGATCCCTGCAAAGTTTGGTGAAGATCTGAGTATGTCGTTTTTGACCTTATCTGGAACATCCTTTCTGAAAATTTGAAAATTCTTCAAAAATTCGTCGAAAATCTTGATGTCTCCAATCTCTTGTTTTGTACGTTTTTTCCACGTGTCTTGACATCCAATGTATTCCTGCAGAGTTTGGTGGAGATCTGAGTATGTAGTTTTAGACCTTATCTGGAACCTCCTATCTGAAAATTTGAAAATTCTTCAAAAATTCGTCCAAAATCTTGATGTCTCCAATCTCTTGTTTTGTACGTTTTTTCCACGTGTCTCGACCTCCAATGGATCCCTGCAAAGTTTGGTGAAGATCTGAGTATGTAGTTTTTGACCTTATCTGGAACCTCCTATCTGAAAATTTGAAAATTCTTCAAAAATTCGTCGAAAATCTTGATGTCTCCAATCTCTTGTTTTGTACG
The DNA here is from genome assembly GCF_977018435.1 of Lepisma saccharinum. Classification (NCBI taxonomy): domain Eukaryota; kingdom Metazoa; phylum Arthropoda; class Insecta; order Zygentoma; family Lepismatidae; genus Lepisma; species Lepisma saccharinum. The sequence goes on along the minus strand of NW_028142931.1, from coordinate 1,025,502 downwards.
TTTTTTCCACGTGTCTTGACATCCAATGTATTCCTGCAATGTTTGGTGGAGATCTGAGTATGTAGTTTTAGACCTTATCTGGAACCTCCTATCTGAAAATTTGAAAATTCTTCAAAAATTCGTCGAAAATCTTGATGTCTCCGATCTCTTGTTTTGTACGTTTTTTCCACGTGTCTTGACATGCAAAGTATTCCTGCAAAGTTTGGTGAAGATCTGAGTATGTAGTTTTTGACCTCATCTGGAACCTCCTATCTGAAAATTTGAAAATTCTTAAAAAATTCGTCCAAAATCTTGATGTCTCCAATCTCTTGTTTTGTACGTTTTTTCCACGTGTCTTGACATCCAATGTATCCCTGCAATGTTTGGTGAAGATCTGAGTATGTAGTTTTTGACCTTATCTGGAACCTCCCATCTGAAAATTTGAAAATTCCTAAAAAATCCGTCCAAAATCTTGATGACCCCAATCTCTTGTTTTGTACTTTTTTTCCACGTGTCTCGATCTCCAATGTATCCCTGCAAAGTTTGGTGAAGATCTGAGTATGTAGTTTTTGACCTTATATGGAACCTCCTATCTGAAAATTTGAAAATTCTTAAAAAATTCGTCGAAAATCTTGATGTCTCCGATCTCTTGTTTTGTACGTTTTTTCCACGTGTCTTGACATGCAAAGTATCCCTGCAAAGTTTGGTGAAGATCTGAGTATGTCGTTTTTGACCTCATCTGGAACCTCCTTTCTGAAAATTTGAGAATTCTTAAAAAATTCGTCCAAAATCTTGATGTCTCCAATCTCTTGTTTTGTACGTTTTTTCCACGTGTCTTGACATCCAATGTATCCATGCAAAGTTTGGTGAAGATCTGAGTATGTCGTTTTTGACCATATCTGGAACCTCCCATCTGAAAATTTGAAAATTCTTAAAAAATTCGTCCAAAATCTTGATGTCTCCAATCTCTTGTTTTGTACGTTTTTTCCACGTGTCTCGACCTCCAATGGATCCCTGCAAAGTTTGGTGAAGATCTGAGTATGTCGTTTTTGACCTTATCTGGAACCTCCCATCTGAAAATTTGAAAATTCTTAAAAAATTCGTCGAAAATCTTGATGTCTCCGATCTCTTGTTTTGTACGTTTTTTCCACGTGTCTTGACATGCAAAGTATTCCTGCAAAGTTTGGTGAAGATCTGAGTATGTAGTTTTTGACCTCATCTGGAACCTCCTATCTGAAAATTTGAAAATTCTTAAAAAATTCGTCCAAAATCTTGATGTCTCCAATCTCTTGTTTTGTACGTTTTTTCCACGTGTCTTGACATCCAATGTATCCCTGCAATGTTTGGTGAAGATCTGAGTATGTAGTTTTTGACCTTATCTGGAACCTCCCTTCTGAAAATTTGAAAATTCCTAAAAAATCCGTCCAAAATCTTGATGACCCCAATCTCTTGTTTTGTACTTTTTTTCCACGTGTCTCGACCTCCAATGTATCCCTGCAAAGTTTGGTGAAGATCTGAGTATGTAGTTTTTGACCTTATATTGAACCTCCCATCTGAAAATTTGAAAATTCTTAAAAAATTCGTCCAAAATCTTGATGACCCCAATCTCTTGTTTTGTACGTTTTTTCCACGTGTCTTGACATCCAAAGTATCCCTGCAAAGTTTGGTGAAGATCTGAGTATGTAGTTTTTGACCTTATATGGAACCTCCTTTCTGAAAATTTGAGAATTCTTAAAAAATTCGTCCAAAATTTTGATGTCTCCAATCTCTTGTTTTGTACGTTTTTTCCACGTGTCTTGACATCCAATGTATCCATGCAAAGTTTGGTGAAGATCTGAGTATGTCGTTTTTGACCTTATCTGGAACCTCCCATCTGAAAATTTGAAAATTCTTCAAAAATTCGTCGAAAATCTTGATGTCTCCAATCTCTTGTTTTGTACGTTTTTTCCACGTGTCTTGACATCCAATGTATTCCTGCAATGTTTGGTGGAGATCTGAGTATGTAGTTTTAGACCTTATCTGGAACCTCCTATCTGAAAATTTGAAAATTCTTCAAAAATTCGTCCAAAATCTTGATGTCTCCAATCTCTTGTTTTGTACGTTTTTTCCACGTGTCTCGACCTCCAATGGATCCCTGCAAAGTTTGGTGAAGATCTGAGTATGTCGTTTTTGACCTTATCTGGAACATCCTTTCTGAAAATTTGAAAATTCTTCAAAAATTCGTCGAAAATCTTGATGTCTCCAATCTCTTGTTTTGTACGTTTTTTCCACGTGTCTTGACATCCAATGTATTCCTGCAATGTTTGGTGGAGATCTGAGTATGTAGTTTTAGACCTTATCTGGAACATCCTATCTGAAAATTTGAAAATTCTTCAAAAATTCGTCGAAAATCTTGATGTCTCCGATCTCTTGTTTTGTACGTTTTTTCCACGTGTCTCGACCTCCAATGGATCCCTGCAAAGTTTGGTGAAGATCTGAGTATGTAGTTTTTGACCTCATCTGGAACATCCTTTCTGAAAATTTGAAAATTCTTAAAAAATTCGTCCAAAATCTTGATGACCCCAATCTCTTGTTTTGTACGTTTTTTCCACGTGTCTTGACATCCAAAGTATCCCTGCAAAGTTTGGTGAAGATCTGAGTATGTAGTTTTTGACCTTATATGGAACCTCCTTTCTGAAAATTTGAGGAATTCTTAAAAAATTCGTCCAAAATTTTGATGTCTCCAATCTCTTGTTTTGTACGTTTTTTCCACGTGTCTTGACATCCAATGTATCCATGCAAAGTTTGGTGAAGATCTGAGTATGTCGTTTTTGACCTTATCTGGAACCTCCCATCTGAAAATTTGAAAATTCTTCAAAAATTCGTCGAAAATCTTGATGTCTCCAATCTCTTGTTTTGTACGTTTTTTCCACGTGTCTTGACATCCAATGTATTCCTGCAATGTTTGGTGGAGATCTGAGTATGTAGTTTTAGACCTTATCTGGAACCTCCTATCTGAAAATTTGAAAATTCTTCAAAAATTCGTCCAAAATCTTGATGTCTCCAATCTCTTGTTTTGTACGTTTTTTCCACGTGTCTCGACCTCCAATGGATCCCTGCAAAGTTTGGAGAAGATCTGAGTATGTCGTTTTTGACCTTATCTGGAACATCCTTTCTGAAAATTTGAAAATTCTTCAAAAATTCGTCGAAAATCTTGATGTCTCCAATCTCTTGTTTTGTATGTTTTTTCCACGTGTCTTGACATCCAATGTATTCCTGCAATGTTTGGTGGAGATCTGAGTATGTAGTTTTAGACCTTATCTGGAACATCCTATCTGAAAATTTGAAAATTCTTCAAAAATTCGTCGAAAATCTTGATGTCTCCGATCTCTTGTTTTGTACGTTTTTTCCACGTGTCTCGACCTCCAATGGATCCCTGCAAAGTTTGGTGAAGATCTGAGTATGTAGTTTTTGACCTCATCTGGAACATCCTTTCTGAAAATTTGAAAATTCTTCAAAAATTCGTCGAAAATCTTGATGTCTCCAATCTCTTGTTTTGTACGTTTTTTCCACGTGTCTTGACATCCAATGTATTCCTGCAATGTTTGGTGGAGATCTGAGTATGTAGTTTTAGACCTTATCTGGAACCTCCTATCTGAAAATTTGAAAATTCTTCAAAAATTCGTCCAAAATCTTGATGTCTCCAATCTCTTGTTTTGTACGTTTTTTCCACGTGTCTCGACCTCCAATGGATCCCTGCAAAGTTTGGTGAAGATCTGAGTATGTAGTTTTTGACCTTATCTGGAACCTCCTATCTGAAAATTTGAAAATTCTTCAAAAATCCGTGCAAAATCTTGATGACCCCAATCTCTTGTTTTGTACGTTTTTTCCACGTGTCTTGACATCCAATGTATCCCTGCAATGTTTGGTGGAGATCTGAGTATGTAGTTTTTGACCTTATCTGGGACCTCCTATCAGAAAATTTGAAAATTCTTCAAAAATTCGTCCAAAATCTTGATGTCTCCAATCTCTTGTTTTGTACGTTTTTTCCACGTGTCTCGACCTCCAATGGATCCCTGCAAAGTTTGGTGAAGATCTGAGTATGTCGTTTTTGACCTTATCTGGAACATCCTTTCTGAAAATTTGAAAATTCTTAAAAAATTCGTCCAAAATCTTGATGTCTCCAATCTCTTGTTTTGTACGTTTTTTCCACGTGTCTTGATATCCAATGTATCCCTGCAAAGTTTGGTGAAGATCTGAGTATGTCATTTTTGACCTTATCTGGAACATCCTTTCTGAAAATTTGAAAATTATTCAAAAATTCGTCCAAAATCTTGATGTCTCCAATCTCTTGTTTTGTACGTTTTTTCCACGTGTCTCGACCTCCAATGGATCCCTGCAAAGTTTGGTGAAGATCTGAGTATGTCGTTTTTGACCTTATCTGGAACATCCTTTCTGAAAATTTGAAAATTCTTCAAAAATTCGTCGAAAATCTTGATGTCTCCAATCTCTTGTTTTGTACGTTTTTTCCACGTGTCTTGACATCCAATGTATTCCTGCAATGTTTGGTGGAGATCTGAGTATGTAGTTTTAGACCTTATCTGGAACCTCCTATCTGAAAATTTGAAAATTCTTCAAAAATTCGTCGAAAATCTTGATGTCTCCGATCTCTTGTTTTGTACGTTTTTTCCACGTGTCTTGACATCCAAAGTATCCCTGCAAAGTTTGGTGAAGATCTGAGTATGTAGTTTTTGACCTCATCTGGAACATCCTTTCTGAAAATTTGAAAATTCTTCAAAAATTCGTCGAAAATCTTGATGTCTCCAATCTCTTGTTTTGTACGTTTTTTCCACGTGTCTTGACATCCAATGTATTCCTGCAATGTTTGGTGGAGATCTGAGTATGTAGTTTTAGACCTTATCTGGAACCTCCTATCTGAAAATTTGAAAATTCTTCAAAAATTCGTCCAAAATCTTGATGTCTCCAATCTCTTGTTTTGTACGTTTTTTCCACGTGTCTCGACCTCCAATGGATCCCTGCAAAGTTTGGTGAAGATCTGAGTATGTAGTTTTTGACCTTATCTGGAACCTCCTATCTGAAAATTTGAAAATTCTTCAAAAATTCGTCGAAAATCTTGATGTCTCCAATCTCTTGTTTTGTACGTTTTTTCCACGTGTCTTGACATCCAATGTATTCCTGCAATGTTTGGTGGAGATCTGAGTATGTAGTTTTAGACCTTATCTGGAACCTCCTATCTGAAAATTTGAAAATTCTTCAAAAATTCGTCGAAAATCTTGATGTCTCCGATCTCTTGTTTTGTACGTTTTTTCCACGTGTCTTGACATGCAAAGTATTCCTGCAAAGTTTGGTGAAGATCTGAGTATGTAGTTTTTGACCTCATCTGGAACCTCCTATCTGAAAATTTGAAAATTCTTAAAAAATTCGTCCAAAATCTTGATGTCTCCAATCTCTTGTTTTGTACGTTTTTTCCACGTGTCTTGACATCCAATGTATCCCTGCAATGTTTGGTGAAGATCTGAGTATGTAGTTTTTGACCTTATCTGGAACCTCCCATCTGAAAATTTGAAAATTCCTAAAAAATCCGTCCAAAATCTTGATGACCCCAATCTCTTGTTTTGTACTTTTTTTCCACGTGTCTCGACCTCCAATGTATCCCTGCAAAGTTTGGTGAAGATCTGAGTATGTAGTTTTTGACCTTATATGGAACCTCCTATCTGAAAATTTGAAAATTCTTAAAAAATTCGTCGAAAATCTTGATGTCTCCGATCTCTTGTTTTGTACTTTTTTTCCACGTGTCTTGACATGCAAAGTATCCCTGCAAAGTTTGGTGAAGATCTGAGTATGTCGTTTTTGACCTCATCTGGAACCTCCTTTCTGAAAATTTGAGAATTCTTAAAAAATTCGTCCAAAATCTTGATGTCTCCAATCTCTTGTTTTCTACGTTTTTTCCACGTGTCTTGACATCCAATGTATCCATGCAAAGTTTGGTGAAGATCTGAGTATGTCGTTTTTGACCTTATCTGGAACCTCCCATCTGAAAATTTGAAAATTCTTAAAAAATTCGTCCAAAATCTTGATGTCTCCAATCTCTTGTTTTGTACGTTTTTTCCACGTGTCTCGACCTCCAATGGATCCCTGCAAAGTTTGGTGAAGATCTGAGTATGTCGTTTTTGACCTTATCTGGAACCTCCCATCTGAAAATTTGAAAATTCTTAAAAAATTCGTCGAAAATCTTGATGTCTCCGATCTCTTGTTTTGTACGTTTTTTCCACGTGTCTTGACATGCAAAGTATTCCTGCAAAGTTTGGTGAAGATCTGAGTATGTAGTTTTTGACCTCATCTGGAACCTCCTATCTGAAAATTTGAAAATTCTTAAAAAATTCGTCCAAAATCTTGATGTCTCCAATCTCTTGTTTTGTACGTTTTTTCCACGTGTCTTGACATCCAATGTATCCCTGCAATGTTTGGTGAAGATCTGAGTATGTAGTTTTTGACCTTATCTGGAACCTCCCATCTGAAAATTTGAAAATTCCTAAAAAATCCGTCCAAAATCTTGATGACCCCAATCTCTTGTTTTGTACTTTTTTTCCACGTGTCTCGACCTCCAATGTATCCCTGCAAAGTTTGGTGAAGATCTGAGTATGTAGTTTTTGACCTTATATTGAACCTCCCATCTGAAAATTTGAAAATTCTTAAAAAATTCGTCGAAAATCTTGATGTCTCCAATCTCTTGTTTTGTACGTTTTTTCCACGTGTCTTGACATCCAATGTATTCCTGCAATGTTTGGTGGAGATCTGAGTATGTAGTTTTAGACCTTATCTGGAACCTCCTATCTGAAAATTTGAAAATTCTTCAAAAATTCGTCCAAAATCTTGATGTCTCCAATCTCTTGTTTTGTACGTTTTTTCCACGTGTCTCGACCTCCAATGGATCCCTGCAAAGTTTGGTGAAGATCTGAGTATGTAGTTTTTGACCTTATATGGAAACTCCTTTCTGAAAATTTGAGAATTCTTAAAAAATTCGTCCAAAATCTTGATGTCTCCAATCTCTTGTTTTGTACGTTTTTTCCACGTGTCTTGACATCCAATGTATCCATGCAAAGTTTGGTGAAGATCTGAGTATGTCGTTTTTGACCTTATCTGGAACCTCCCATCTGAAAATTTGAAAATTCTTAAAAAATTCGTCGAAAATCTTGATGTCTCCAATCTTTTGTTTTGTACGTTTTTTCCACGTGTCTTGACATGCAAAGTATCCCTGCAACGTTTGGTGAAGATCTGAGTATGTAGTTTTTGACCTTATCTGGAACCTCCTATCTGAAAATTTGAAAATTCTTCAAAAATTCGTCGAAAATCTTGATGTCTCCAATCTCTTGTTTTGTACGTTTTTTCCACGTGTCTTGACATCCAATGTATTCCTGCAATGTTTGGTGGAGATCTGAGTATGTAGTTTTAGACCTTATCTGGAACCTCCTATCTGAAAATTTGAAAATTCTTCAAAAATTCGTCCAAAATCTTGATGTCTCCAATCTCTTGTTTTGTACGTTTTTTCCACGTGTCTCGACCTCCAATGGATCCCTGCAAAGTTTGGTGAAGATCTGAGTATGTCGTTTTTGACCTTATCTGGAACATCCTTTCTGAAAATTTGAAAATTCTTCAAAAATTCGTCGAAAATCTTGATGTCTCCAATCTCTTGTTTTGTACGTTTTTTCCACGTGTCTTGACATCCAATGTATTCCTGCAATGTTTGGTGGAGATCTGAGTATGTAGTTTTAGACCTTATCTGGAACATCCTATCTGAAAATTTGAAAATTCTTCAAAAATTCGTCGAAAATCTTGATGTCTCCGATCTCTTGTTTTGTACGTTTTTTCCACGTGTCTCGACCTCCAATGGATCCCTGCAAAGTTTGGTGAAGATCTGAGTATGTAGTTTTTGACCTCATCTGGAACATCCTTTCTGAAAATTTGAAAATTCTTCAAAAATTCGTCGAAAATCTTGATGTCTCCAATCTCTTGTTTTGTACGTTTTTTCCACGTGTCTTGACATCCAATGTATTCCTGCAATGTTTGGTGGAGATCTGAGTATGTAGTTTTAGACCTTATCTGGAACCTCCTATCTGAAAATTTGAAAATTCTTCAAAAATTCGTCCAAAATCTTGATGTCTCCAATCTCTTGTTTTGTACGTTTTTTCCACGTGTCTCGACCTCCAATGGATCCCTGCAAAGTTTGGTGAAGATCTGAGTATGTAGTTTTTGACCTTATCTGGAACCTCCTATCTGAAAATTTGAAAATTCTTCAAAAATCCGTGCAAAATCTTGATGACCCCAATCTCTTGTTTTGTACGTTTTTTCCACGTGTCTTGACATCCAATGTATCCATGCAAAGTTTGGTGAAGATCTGAGTATGTCGTTTTTGACCTTATCTGGAACCTCCCATCTGAAAATTTGAAAATTCTTAAAAAATTCGTCGAAAATCTTGATGTCTCCAATCTCTTGTTTTGTACGTTTTTTCCACGTGTCTTGACATGCAAAGTATCCCTGCAACGTTTGGTGAAGATCTGAGTATGTAGTTTTTGACCTTATCTGGAACCTCCTATTTGAAAATTTGAAAATTCTTAAAAAATTCGTCGAAAATCTTGATGTCTCCAATCTCTTGTCTTGTACGTTTTTTCCACGTGTCTTGACATCCAATGTATCCCTGCAATGTTTGGTGGAGATCTGAGTATGTAGTTTTTGACCTTATCTGGGACCTCCTATCAGAAAATATGAAAATTCTTCAAAAATTCGTCCAAAATCTTGATGTCTCCAATCTCTTGTTTTGTACGTTTTTTCCACGTGTCTTGACATCCAATGTATCCCTGCAAAGTTTGGTGAAGATCTGAGTATGTAGTTTTTGACCTTATCTGGAACCTCCCATCTGAAAATTTGAAAATTCTTAAAAAAATTGACCAAAATCTTGATGTCTCCAATCTTTTGTTTTGTACGTTTTTTCCACGTGTCTTGACACATAATGTATCCATGCAAAGTTTGGTGAAGATCTGAGTATGTAGTTTTTGACCTTATATGGAACCTCCTATCTGAAAATTTGAAAATTCTTAAAAAATTCGTCCAAAATCTTGATGTCTCCAATCTCTTGTTTTGTACGTTTTTTCCACGTGTCTTGACATCCAATGTATCCCTGCAAAGTTTGGTGAAGATCTGAGTATGTAGTTTTTGACCTTATCTGGAACCTCCCATCTGAAAATTTGAAAATTCCTAAAAAATCCGTGCAAAATCTTTATGACCCCAATCTCTTGTTTTGTACGTTTTTTCCACGTGTCTTGACATCCAATGTATCCATGCAAAGTTTGGTGAAGATCTGAGTATGTCGTTTTTGACCTTATCTGGAACCTCCCATCTGAAAATTTGAAAATTCTTAAAAAATTCGTCGAAAATCTTGATGTCTCCAATCTCTTGTTTTGTACGTTTTTTCCACGTGTCTTGACATGCAAAGTATCCCTGCAACGTTTGGTGAAGATCTGAGTATGTAGTTTTTGACCTTATCTGGAACCTCCTATCTGAAAATTTGAAAATTCTTCAAAAATTCGTCGAAAATCTTGATGTCTCCAATCTCTTGTTTTGTACGTTTTTTCCACGTGTCTTGACATCCAATGTATCCCTGCAATGTTTGGTGGAGATCTGAGTATGTAGTTTTTGACCTTATCTGGGACCTCCTATCAGAAAATTTGAAAATTCTTCAAAAATTCGTCCAAAATCTTGATGTCTCCAATCTCTTGTTTTGTACGTTTTTTCCACGTGTCTCGACCTCCAATGTATCCCTGCAAAGTTTGGTGAAGATCTGAGTATGTCGTTTTTGACCTTATCTGGAACATCCTTTCTGAAAATTTGAAAATTATTCAAAAATTCGTCCAAAATCTTGATGTCTCCAATCTCTTGTTTTGTACGTTTTTTCCACGTGTCTCGACCTCCAATGGATCCCTGCAAAGTTTGGTGAAGATCTGAGTATGTCGTTTTTGACCTTATCTGGAACATCCTTTCTGAAAATTTGAAAATTCTTCAAAAATTCGTCGAAAATCTTGATGTCTCCAATCTCTTGTTTTGTACGTTTTTTCCACGTGTCTTGACATCCAATGTATTCCTGCAATGTTTGGTGGAGATCTGAGTATGTAGTTTTAGACCTTATCTGGAACCTCCTATCTGAAAATTTGAAAATTCTTCAAAAATTCGTCGAAAATCTTGATGTCTCCGATCTCTTGTTTTGTACGTTTTTTCCACGTGTCTTGACATCCAAAGTATCCCTGCAAAGTTTGGTGAAGATCTGAGTATGTAGTTTTTGACCTCATCTGGAACATCCTTTCTGAAAATTTGAAAATTCTTCAAAAATTCGTCGAAAATCTTGATGTCTCCAATCTCTTGTTTTGTACGTTTTTTCCACGTGTCTTGAAATCCAATGTATTCCTGCAATGTTTGGTGGAGATCTGAGTATGTAGTTTTAGACCTTATCTGGAACCTCCTATCTGAAAATTTGAAAATTCTTCAAAAATTCGTCCAAAATCTTGATGTCTCCAATCTCTTGTTTTGTACGTTTTTTCCACGTGTCTCGACCTCCAATGGATCCCTGCAAAGTTTGGTGAAGATCTGAGTATGTAGTTTTTGACCTTATCTGGAACCTCCTATCTGAAAATTTGAAAATTCTTCAAAAATTCGTCGAAAATCTTGATGTCTCCGATCTCTTGTTTTGTACGTTTTTTCCACGTGTCTTGACATGCAAAGTATTCCTGCAAAGTTTGGTGAAGATCTGAGTATGTAGTTTTTGACCTCATCTGGAACCTCCTTTCTGAAAATTTGAGAATTCTTAAAAAATTCGTCCAAAATCTTGATGTCTCCAATCTCTTGTTTTGTACGTTTTTTCCACGTGTCTTGACATCCAATGTATCCATGCAAAGTTTGGTGAAGATCTGAGTATGTCGTTTTTGACCTTATCTGGAACCTCCCATCTGAAAATTTGAAAATTCTTAAAAAATTCGTCCAAAATCTTGATGTCTCCAATCTCTTGTTTTGTACGTTTTTTCCACGTGTCTCGACCTCCAATGTATCCCTGCAAAGTTTGGTGAAGATCTGAGTATGTAGTTTTTGACCTTATATTGAACCTCCCATCTGAAAATTTGAAAATTCTTAAAAAATTCGTCCAAAATCTTGATGACCCCAATCTCTTGTTTTGTATGTTTTTTCCACGTGTCTTGACATCCAAAGTATCCCTGCAAAGTTTGGTGAAGATCTGAGTCTGTAGTTTTTGACCTTATATGGAACCTCCTTTCTGAAAATTTGAGAATTCTTAAAAAATTCGTCCAAAATCTTGATGTCTCCAATCTCTTGTTTTGTACGTTTTTTCCACGTGTCTTGACATCCAATGTATCCATGCAAAGTTTGGTGAAGATCTGAGTATGTCGTTTTTGACCTTATCTGGAACCTCCCATCTGAAAATTTGAAAATTCTTAAAAAATTCGTCGAAAATCTTGATGTCTCCAATCTCTTGTTTTGTACGTTTTTTCCACGTGTCTTGACATGCAAAGTATCCCTGCAACGTTTGGTGAAGATCTGAGTATGTAGTTTTTGACCTTATCTGGAACCTCCTATCTGAAAATTTGAAAATTCTTCAAAAATTCGTCGAAAATCTTGATGTCTCCAATCTCTTGTTTTGTACGTTTTTTCCACGTGTCTTGACATCCAATGTATTCCTGCAATGTTTGGTGGAGATCTGAGTATGTAGTTTTAGACCTTATCTGGAACCTCCTATCTGAAAATTTGAAAATTCTTCAAAAATTCGTCCAAAATCTTGATGTCTCCAATCTCTTGTTTTGTACGTTTTTTCCACGTGTCTCGACCTCCAATGGATCCCTGCAAAGTTTGGTGAAGATCTGAGTATGTCGTTTTTGACCTTATCTGGAACATCCTTTCTGAAAATTTGAAAATTCTTCAAAAATTCGTCGAAAATCTTGATGTCTCCAATCTCTTGTTTTGTACGTTTTTTCCACGTGTCTTGACATCCAATGTATTCCTGCAATGTTTGGTGGAGATCTGAGTATGTAGTTTTAGACCTTATCTGGAACATCCTATCTGAAAATTTGAAAATTCTTCAAAAATTCGTCGAAAATCTTGATGTCTCCGATCTCTTGTTTTGTACGTTTTTTCCACGTGTCTCGACCTCCAATGGATCCCTGCAAAGTTTGGTGAAGATCTGAGTATGTAGTTTTTGACCTCATCTGGAACATCCTTTCTGAAAATTTGAAAATTCTTCAAAAATTCGTCGAAAATCTTGATGTCTCCAATCTCTTGTTTTGTACGTTTTTTCCACGTGTCTTGACATCCAATGTATTCATGCAATGTTTGGTGGAGATCTGAGTATGTAGTTTTAGACCTTATCTGGAACCTCCTATCTGAAAATTTGAAAATTCTTCAAAAATTCGTCCAAAATCTTGATGTCTCCAATCTCTTGTTTTGTACGTTTTTTCCACGTGTCTCGACCTCCAATGGATCCCTGCAAAGTTTGGTGAAGATCTGAGTATGTAGTTTTTGACCTTATCTGGAACCTCCTATCTGAAAATTTGAAAATTCTTCAAAAATCCGTGCAAAATCTTGATGACCCCAATCTCTTGTTTTGTACGTTTTTTCCACGTGTCTTGACATCCAATGTATCCATGCAAAGTTTGGTGAAGATCTGAGTATGTCGTTTTTGACCTTATCTGGAACCTCCCATCTGAAAATTTGAAAATTCTTAAAAAATTCGTCGAAAATCCTGATGTCTCCAATCTCTTGTTTTGTACGTTTTTTCCACGTGTCTTGACATGCAAAGTATCCCTGCAACGTTTGGTGAAGATCTGAGTATGTAGTTTTTGACCTTATCTGGAACCTCCTATCTGAAAATTTGAAAATTCTTAAAAAATTCGTCGAAAATCTTGATGTCTCCAATCTCTTGTTTTGTACGTTTTTTCCACGTGTCTTGATATCCAATGTATCCCTGCAAAGTTTGGTGAAGATCTGAGTATGTCATTTTTGACCTTATCTGGAACATCCTTTCTGAAAATTTGAAAATTGTTAAAAAATTCGTCCAAAATCTTGATGTCTCCAATCTCTTTTTTGTACGTTTTTTCCACGTGTCTTGACATCCAATGTATCCCTGCAAAGTTTGGTGAAGATCTGAGTATGTATTTTTTGACCTTATCTGGAACCTCCCATCTGAAAATTTGAAAATTCTTAAAAAAATTGACCAAAATCTTGATGTCTCCAATCTTTTGTTTTGTACGTTTTTTCCACGTGTCTTGACACATAATGTATCCATGCAAAGTTTGGTGAAGATCTGAGTATGTAGTTTTTGACCTTATATGGAACCTCCTATCTGAAAATTTGAAAATTCTTAAAAAATTCGTCCAAAATCTTGATGTCTCCAATCTCTTGTTTTGTACGTTTTTTCCACGTGTCTTGACATCCAATGTATCCCTGCAAAGTTTGGTGAAGATCTGAGTATGTAGTTTTTGACCTTATCTGGAACCTCCCATCTGAAAATTTGAAAATTCCTAAAAAATCCGTGCAAAATCTTGATGACCCCAATCTCTTGTTTTGTACGTTTTTTCCACGTGTCTTGACATCCAATGTATCCATGCAAAGTTTGGTGAAGATCTGAGTATGTCGTTTTTGACCTTATCTGGAACCTCCCATCTGAAAATTTGAAAATTCTTAAAAAATTCATCGAAAATCTTGATGTCTCCAATCTCTTGTTTTGTACGTTTTTTCCACGTGTCTTGACATGCAAAGTATCCCTGCAACGTTTGGTGAAGATCTGAGTATGTAGTTTTTGACCTTATCTGGAACCTCCTATCTGAAAATTTGAAAATTCTTAAAAAATTCGTCCAAAATCTTGATGTCTCCAATCTCTTGTTTTGTACGTTTTTTCCACGTGTCTTGACATCCAATGTATCCCTGCAATGTTTGGTGGAGATCTGAGTATGTAGTTTTTGACCTTATCTGGGACCTCCTATCAGAAAATTTGAAAATTCTTCAAAAATTCGTCCAAAATCTTGATGTCTCCAATCTCTTGTTTTGTACGTTTTTTCCACGTGTCTCGACCTCCAATGTATCCCTGCAAAGTTTGGTGAAGATCTGAGTATGTCGTTTTTGACCTTATCTGGAACATCCTTTCTGAAAATTTGAAAATTATTCAAAAATTCGTCCAAAATCTTGATGTCTCCAATCTCTTGTTTTGTACGTTTTTTCCACGTGTCTCGACCTCCAATGGATCCCTGCAAAGTTTGGTGAAGATCTGAGTATGTCGTTTTTGACCTTATCTGGAACATCCTTTCTGAAAATTTGAAAATTCTTCAAAAATTCGTCGAAAATCTTGATGTCTCCAATCTCTTGTTTTGTACGTTTTTTCCACGTGTCTTGACATCCAATGTATTCCTGCAATGTTTGGTGGAGATCTGAGTATGTAGTTTTAGACCTTATCTGGAACCTCCTATCTGAAAATTTGAAAATTCTTCAAAAATTCGTCGAAAATCTTGATGTCTCCGATCTCTTGTTTTGTACGTTTTTTCCACGTGTCTTGACATCCAAAGTATCCCTGCAAAGTTTGGTGAAGATCTGAGTATGTAGTTTTTGACCTCATCTGGAACATCCTTTCTGAAAATTTGAAAATTCTTCAAAAATTCGTCGAAAATCTTGATGTCTCCAATCTCTTGTTTTGTACGTTTTTTCCACGTGTCTTGACATCCAATGTATTCCTGCAATGTTTGGTGGAGATCTGAGTATGTAGTTTTAGACCTTATCTGGAACCTCCTATCTGAAAATTTTAAAATTCTTCAAAAATTCGTCCAAAATCTTGGTGTCTCCAATCTCTTGTTTTGTACGTTTTTTCCACGTGTCTCGACCTCCAATGTATCCCTGCAAAGTTTGGTGAAGATCTGAGTATGTAGTTTTTGACCTTATCTGGAACCTCCTATCTGAAAATTTGAAAATTCTTCAAAAATTCGTCGAAAATCTTGATGTCTCCAATCTCTTGTTTTGTACGTTTTTTCCACGTGTCTTGACATCCAATGTATTCCTGCAATGTTTGGTGGAGATCTGAGTATGTAGTTTTAGACCTTATCTGGAACCTCCTATCTGAAAATTTGAAAATTCTTCAAAAATTCGTCGAAAATCTTGATGTCTCCGATCTCTTGTTTTGTACGTTTTTTCCACGTGTCTTGACATGCAAAGTATTCCTGCAAAGTTTGGTGAAGATCTGAGTATGTAGTTTTTGACCTCATCTGGAACCTCCTATCTGAAAATTTGAAAATTCTTAAAAAATTCGTCCAAAATCTTGATGTCTCCAATCTCTTGTTTTGTAAGTTTTTTCCACGTGTCTTGACATCCAATGTATCCCTGCAATGTTTGGTGAAGATCTGAGTATGTAGTTTTTGACCTTATCTGGAACCTCCCATCTGAAAATTTGAAAATTCCTAAAAAATCCGTCCAAAATCTTGATGACCCCAATCTCTTGTTTTGTACTTTTTTTCCACGTGTCTCGACCTCCAATGTATCCCTGCAAAGTTTGGTGAAGATCTGAGTATGTAGTTTTTGACCTTATATGGAACCTCCTATCTGAAAATTTGAAAATTCTTAAAAAATTCGTCGAAAATCTTGATGTCTCCGATCTCTTGTTTTGTACGTTTTTTCCACGTGTCTTGACATGCAAAGTATCCCTGCAAAGTTTGGTGAAGATCTGAGTATGTCGTTTTTGACCTCATCTGGAACCTCCTTTCTGAAAATTTGAGAATTCTTAAAAAATTCGTCCAAAATCTTGATGTCTCCAATCTCTTGTTTTGTACGTTTTTTCCACGTGTCTTGACATCCAATGTATCCATGCAAAGTTTGGTGAAGATCTGAGTATGTCGTTTTTGACCTTATCTGGAACCTCCCATCTGAAAATTTGAAAATTCTTAAAAAATTCGTCCAAAATCTTGATGTCTCCAATCTCTTGTTTTGTACGTTTTTTCCACGTGTCTCGACCTCCAATGGATCCCTGCAAAGTTTGGTGAAGATCTGAGTATGTCGTTTTTGACCTTATCTGGAACCTCCCATCTGAAAATTTGAAAATTCTTAAAAAATTCGTCGAAAATCTTGATGTCTCCGATCTCTTGTTTTGTACGTTTTTTCCACGTGTCTTGACATGCAAAGTATTCCTGCAAAGTTTGGTGAAGATCTGAGTATGTAGTTTTTGACCTCATCTGGAACCTCCTATGTGAAAATTTGAAAATTCTTAAAAAATTCGTCCAAAATCTTGATGTCTCCAATCTCTTGTTTTGTACGTTTTTTCCACGTGTCTTGACATCCAATGTATCCCTGCAATGTTTGGTGAAGATCTGAGTATGTAGTTTTTGACCTTATCTGGAACCTCCCATCTGAAAATTTGAAAATTCCTAAAAAATCCGTCCAAAATCTTGATGACCCCAATCTCTTGTTTTCTACTTTTTTTCCACGTGTCTCGACCTCCAATGTATCCCTGCAAAGTTTGGTGAAGATCTGAGTATGTAGTTTTTGACCTTATATTGAACCTCCCATCTGAAAATTTGAAAATTCTTAAAAAATTCGTCCAAAATCTTGATGACCCCAATCTCTTGTTTTGTACGTTTTTTCCACGTGTCTTGACATCCAAAGTATCCCTGCAAAGTTTGGTGAAGATCTGAGTATGTAGTTTTTGAACTTATATGGAACCTCCTTTCTGAAAATTTGAGAATTCTTAAAAAATTCGTCCAAAATCTTGATGTCTCCAATCTCTTGTTTTGTACGTTTTTTCCACGTGTCTTGACATCCAATGTATCCATGCAAAGTTTGGTGAAGATCTGAGTATGTCGTTTTTGACCTTATCTGGAACCTCCCATCTGAAAATTTGAAAATTCTTAAAAAATTCGTCGAAAATCTTGATGTCTCCAATCTTTTGTTTTGTACGTTTTTTCCACGTGTCTTGACATGCAAAGTATCCCTGCAACGTTTGGTGAAGATCTGAGTATGTAGTTTTTGACCTTATCTGGAACCTCCTATCTGAAAATTTGAAAATTCTTCAAAAATTCGTCGAAAATCTTGATGTCTCCAATCTCTTGTTTTGTACGTTTTTTCCACGTGTCTTGACATCCAATGTATTCCTGCAATGTTTGGTGGAGATCTGAGTATGTAGTTTTAGACCTTATCTGGAACCTCCTATCTGAAAATTTGAAAATTCTTCAAAAATTCGTCCAAAATCTTGATGTCTCCAATCTCTTGTTTTGTACGTTTTTTCCACGTGTCTCGACCTCCAATGGATCCCTGCAAAGTTTGGTGAAGATCTGAGTATGTCGTTTTTGACCTTATCTGGAACCTCCCATCTGAAAATTTGAAAATTCTTAAAAAAATTGACCAAAATCTTGATGTCTCCAATCTTTTGTTTTGTACGTTTTTTCCACGTGTCTTGACACATAATGTATCCATGCAAAGTTTGGTGAAGATCTGATTATGTAGTTTTTGACCTTATATGGAACCTCCTATCTGAAAATTTGAAAATTCTTAAAAAATTCGTCCAAAATCTTGATGTCTCCAATCTCTTGTTTTGTACGTTTTTTCCACGTGTCTTGACATCCAATGTATCCCTGCAAAGTTTGGTGAAGATCTGAGTATGTAGTTTTTGACCTTATCTGGAACCTCCCATCTGAAAATTTGAAAATTCCTAAAAAATCCGTGCAAAATCTTGATGACCCCAAACTCTTGTTTTGTACGTTTTTTCCACGTGTCCTGACATCCAATGTATCCATGCAAAGTTTGGTGAAGATCTGAGTATGTCGTTTTTGACCTTATCTGGAACCTCCCATCTGAAAATTTG
This sequence comes from Lepisma saccharinum, assembly GCF_977018435.1. Classification (NCBI taxonomy): domain Eukaryota; kingdom Metazoa; phylum Arthropoda; class Insecta; order Zygentoma; family Lepismatidae; genus Lepisma; species Lepisma saccharinum. Next base: position 1,007,639 of record NW_028142931.1, on the reverse strand, counting down.
AAAATTCTTAAAAAATTCGTCGAAAATCTTGATGTCTCCAATCTCTTGTTTTGTACGTTTTTTCCACGTGTCTTGACATGCAAAGTATCCCTGCAACGTTTGGTGAAGATCTGAGTATGTAGTTTTTGACCTTATCTGGAACCTCCTATCTGAAAATTTGAAAATTCTTCAAAAATTCGTCGAAAATCTTGATGTCTCCAATCTCTTGTTTTGTACGTTTTTTCCACGTGTCTTGACATCCAATGTATCCCTGCAATGTTTGGTGGAGATCTGAGTATGTAGTTTTTGACCTTATCTGGGACCTCCTATCAGAAAATTTGAAAATTCTTCAAAAATTCGTCCAAAATCTTGATGTCTCCAATCTCTTGTTTTTTACGTTTTTTCCACGTGTCTCGACCTCCAATGTATCCCTGCAAAGTTTGGTGAAGATCTGAGTATGTCGTTTTTGACCTTATCTGGAACATCCTTTCTGAAAATTTGAAAATTATTCAAAAATTCGTCCAAAATCTTGATGTCTCCAATCTCTTGTTTTGTACGTTTTTTCCACGTGTCTCGACCTCCAATGGATCCCTGCAAAGTTTGGTGAAGATCTGAGTATGTCGTTTTTGACCTTATCTGGAACATCCTTTCTGAAAATTTGAAAATTCTTCAAAAATTCGTCGAAAATCTTGATGTCTCCAATCTCTTGTTTTGTACGTTTTTTCCACGTGTCTTGACATCCAATGTATTCCTGCAATGTTTGGTGGAGATCTGAGTATGTAGTTTTAGACCTTATCTGGAACCTCCTATCTGAAAATTTGAAAATTCTTCAAAAATTCGTCGAAAATCTTGATGTCTCCGATCTCTTGTTTTGTACGTTTTTTCCACGTGTCTTGACATCCAAAGTATCCCTGCAAAGTTTGGTGAAGATCTGAGTATGTAGTTTTTGACCTCATCTGGAACATCCTTTCTGAAAATTTGAAAATTCTTCAAAAATTCGTCGAAAATCTTGATGTCTCCAATCTCTTGTTTTGTACGTTTTTTCCACGTATCTTGACATCCAATGTATTCCTGCAATGTTTGGTGGAGATCTGAGTATGTAGTTTTAGACCTTATCTGGAACCTCCTATCTGAAAATTTTAAAATTCTTCAAAAATTCGTCCAAAATCTTGGTGTCTCCAATCTCTTGTTTTGTACGTTTTTTCCACGTGTCTCGACCTCCAATGGATCCCTGCAAAGTTTGGTGAAGATCTGAGTATGTAGTTTTTGACCTTATCTGGAACCTCCTATCTGAAAATTTGAAAATTCTTCAAAAATTCGTCGAAAATCTTGATGTCTCCAATCTCTTGTTTTGTACGTTTTTTCCACGTGTCTTGACATCCAATGTATTCCTGCAATGTTTGGTGGAGATCTGAGTATGTAGTTTTAGACCTTATCTGGAACCTCCTATCTGAAAATTTGAAAATTCTTCAAAAATTCGTCGAAAATCTTGATGTCTCCGATCTCTTGTTTTGTACGTTTTTTCCACGTGTCTTGACATGCAAAGTATTCCTGCAAAGTTTGGTGAAGATCTGAGTATGTAGTTTTTGACCTCATCTGGAACCTCCTATCTGAAAATTTGAAAATTCTTAAAAAATTCGTCCAAAATCTTGATGTCTCCAATCTCTTGTTTTGTAAGTTTTTCCACGTGTCTTGACATCCAATGTATCCCTGCAATGTTTGGTGAAGATCTGAGTATGTAGTTTTTGACCTTATCTGGAACCTCCCATCTGAAAATTTGAAAATTCCTAAAAAATCCGTCCAAAATCTTGATGACCCCAATCTCTTGTTTTGTACTTTTTTTCCACGTGTCTCGACCTCCAATGTATCCCTGCAAAGTTTGGTGAAGATCTGAGTATGTCGTTTTTGACCTTATATGGAACCTCCTATCTGAAAATTTGAAAATTCTTAAAAAATTCGTCGAAAATCTTGATGTCTCCGATCTCTTGTTTTGTACGTTTTTTCCACGTGTCTTGACATGCAAAGTATCCCTGCAAAGTTTGGTGAAGATCTGAGTATGTCGTTTTTGACCTCATCTGGAACCTCCTTTCTGAAAATTTGAGAATTCTTAAAAAATTCGTCCAAAATCTTGATGTCTCCAATCTCTTGTTTTGTACGTTTTTCCACGTGTCTTGACATCCAATGTATCCATGCAAAGTTTGGTGAAGATCTGAGTATGTCGTTTTTGACCTTATCTGGAACCTCCCATCTGAAAATTTGAAAATTCTTAAAAAATTCGTCCAAAATCTTGATGTCTCCAATCTCTTGTTTTGTACGCTTTTTCCACGTGTCTCGACCTCCAATGGATCCCTGCAAAGTTTGGTGAAGATCTGAGTATGTCGTTTTTGACCTTATCTGGAACCTCCCATCTGAAAATTTGAAAATTCTTAAAAAATTCGTCGAAAATCTTGATGTCTCCGATCTCTTGTTTTGTACGTTTTTTCCACGTGTCTTGACATGCAAAGTATTCCTGCAAAGTTTGGTGAAGATCTGAGTATGTAGTTTTTGACCTCATCTGGAACCTCCTATCTGAAAATTTGAAAATTCTTAAAAAATTCGTCCAAAATCTTGATGTCTCCAATCTCTTGTTTTGTACGTTTTTTCCACGTGTCTTGACATCCAATGTATCCCTGCAATGTTTGGTGAAGATCTGAGTATGTAGTTTTTGACCTTATCTGGAACCTCCCATCTGAAAATTTGAAAATTCCTAAAAAATCCGTCCAAAATCTTGATGACCCCAATCTCTTGTTTTCTACTTTTTTTCCACGTGTCTCGACCTCCAATGTATCCCTGCAAAGTTTGGTGAAGATCTGAGTATGTAGTTTTTGACCTTATATTGAACCTCCCATCTGAAAATTTGAAAATTCTTAAAAAATTCGTCCAAAATCTTGATGACCCCAATCTCTTGTTTTGTACGTTTTTTCCACGTGTCTTGACATCCAAAGTATCCCTGCAAAGTTTGGTGAAGATCTGAGTATGTAGTTTTTGACCTTATATGGAACCTCCTTTCTGAAAATTTGAGAATTCTTAAAAAATTCGTCCAAAATCTTGATGTCTCCAATCTCTTGTTTTGTACGTTTTTTCCACGTGTCTTGACATCCAATGTATCCATGCAAAGTTTGGTGAAGATCTGAGTATGTCGTTTTTGACCTTATCTGGAACCTCCCATCTGAAAATTTGAAAATTCTTAAAAAATTCGTCGAAAATCTTGATGTCTCCAATCTTTTGTTTTGTACGTTTTTTCCACGTGTCTTGACATGCAAAGTATCCCTGCAACGTTTGGTGAAGATCTGAGTATGTAGTTTTTGACCTCATCTGGAACATCCTTTCTGAAAATTTGAAAATTCTTCAAAAATTCGTCGAAAATCTTGATGTCTCCAATCTCTTGTTTTGTACGTTTTTTCCACGTGTCTTGACATCCAATGTATTCATGCAATGTTTGGTGGAGATCTGAGTTTTAGACCTTATCTGGAACCTCCTATCTGAAAATTTGAAAATTCTTCAAAAATTCGTCCAAAATCTTGATGTCTCCAATCTCTTGTTTTGTACGTTTTTTCCACGTGTCTCGACCTCCAATGGATCCCTGCAAAGTTTGGTGAAGATCTGAGTATGTAGTTTTTGACCTTATCTGGAACCTCCTATCTGAAAATTTGAAAATTCTTCAAAAATCCGTGCAAAATCTTGATGACCCCAATCTCTTGTTTTGTACGTTTTTTCCACGTGTCTTGACATCCAATGTATCCATGCAAAGTTTGGTGAAGATCTGAGTATGTCGTTTTTGACCTTATCTGGAACCTCCCATCTGAAAATTTGAAAATTCTTAAAAAATTCGTCGAAAATCTTGATGTCTCCAATCTCTTGTTTTGTACGTTTTTTCCACGTGTCTTGACATGCAAAGTATCCCTGCAACGTTTGGTGAAGATCTGAGTATGTAGTTTTTGACCTTATCTGGAACCTCCTATCTGAAAATTTGAAAATTCTTAAAAAATTCGTCGAAAATCTTGATGTCTCCAATCTCTTGTTTTGTACGTTTTTTCCACGTGTCTTGATATCCAATGTATCCCTGCAAAGTTTGGTGAAGATCTGAGTATGTCATTTTTGACCTTATCTGGAACATCCTTTCTGAAAATTTGAAAATTGTTAAAAAATTCGTCCAAAATCTTGATGTCTCCAATCTCTTTTTTGTACGTTTTTTCCACGTGTCTTGACATCCAATGTATCCCTGCAAAGTTTGGTGAAGATCTGAGTATGTAGTTTTTGACCTTATCTGGAACCTCCCATCTGAAAATTTGAAAATTCTTAAAAAAATTGACCAAAATCTTGATGTCTCCAATCTTTTGTTTTGTACGTTTTTTCCACGTGTCTTGACACATAATGTATCCATGCAAAGTTTGGTGAAGATCTGAGTATGTAGTTTTTGACCTTATATGGAACCTCCTATCTGAAAATTTGAAAATTCTTAAAAAATTCGTCCAAAATCTTGATGTCTCCAATCTCTTGTTTTGTACGTTTTTTCCACGTGTCTTGACATCCAATGTATCCCTGCAAAGTTTGGTGAAGATCTGAGTATGTAGTTTTTGACCTTATCTGGAACCTCCCATCTGAAAATTTGAAAATTCCTAAAAAATCCGTGCAAAATCTTGATGACCCCAATCTCTTGTTTTGTACGTTTTTTCCACGTGTCTTGACATCCAATGTATCCATGCAAAGTTTGGTGAAGATCTGAGTATGTCGTTTTTGACCTTATCTGGAACCTCCCATCTGAAAATTTGAAAATTCTTAAAAAATTCATCGAAAATCTTGATGTCTCCAATCTCTTGTTTTGTACGTTTTTTCCACGTGTCTTGACATGCAAAGTATCCCTGCAACGTTTGGTGAAGATCTGAGTATGTAGTTTTTGACCTTATCTGGAACCTCCTATCTGAAAATTTGAAAATTCTTAAAAAATTCGTCCAAAATCTTGATGTCTCCAATCTCTTGTTTTGTACGTTTTTTCCACGTGTCTTGACATCCAATGTATCCCTGCAATGTTTGGTGGAGATCTGAGTATGTAGTTTTTGACCTTATCTGGGACCTCCTATCAGAAAATTTGAAAATTCTTCAAAAATTCGTCCAAAATCTTGATGTCTCCAATCTCTTGTTTTGTACGTTTTTTCCACGTGTCTCGACCTCCAATGTATCCCTGCAAAGTTTGGTGAAGATCTGAGTATGTCGTTTTTGACCTTATCTGGAACATCCTTTCTGAAAATTTGAAAATTATTCAAAAATTCGTCCAAAATCTTGATGTCTCCAATCTCTTGTTTTGTACGTTTTTTCCACGTGTCTCGACCTCCAATGGATCCCTGCAAAGTTTGGTGAAGATCTGAGTATGTCGTTTTTGACCTTATCTGGAACATCCTTTCTGAAAATTTGAAAATTCTTCAAAAATTCGTCGAAAATCTTGATGTCTCCAATCTCTTGTTTTGTACGTTTTTTCCACGTGTCTTGACATCCAATGTATTCCTGCAATGTTTGGTGGAGATCTGAGTATGTAGTTTTAGACCTTATCTGGAACCTCCTATCTGAAAATTTGAAAATTCTTCAAAAATTCGTCGAAAATCTTGATGTCTCCGATCTCTTGTTTTGTACGTTTTTTCCACGTGTCTTGACATCCAAAGTATCCCTGCAAAGTTTGGTGAAGATCTGAGTATGTAGTTTTTGACCTCATCTGGAACATCCTTTCTGAAAATTTGAAAATTCTTCAAAAATTCGTCGAAAATCTTGATGTCTCCAATCTCTTGTTTTGTACGTTTTTTCCACGTGTCTTGACATCCAATGTATTCCTGCAATGTTTGGTGGAGATCTGAGTATGTAGTTTTAGACCTTATCTGGAACCTCCTATCTGAAAATTTTAAAATTCTTCAAAAATTCGTCCAAAATCTTGGTGTCTCCAATCTCTTGTTTTGTACGTTTTTTCCACGTGTCTCGACCTCCAATGGATCCCTGCAAAGTTTGGTGAAGATCTGAGTATGTAGTTTTTGACCTTATCTGGAACCTCCTATCTGAAAATTTGAAAATTCTTCAAAAATTCGTCGAAAATCTTGATGTCTCCAATCTCTTGTTTTGTACGTTTTTTCCACGTGTCTTGACATCCAATGTATTCCTGCAATGTTTGGTGGAGATCTGAGTATGTAGTTTTAGACCTTATCTGGAACCTCCTATCTGAAAATTTGAAAATTCTTCAAAAATTCGTCGAAAATCTTGATGTCTCCGATCTCTTGTTTTGTACGTTTTTTCCACGTGTCTTGACATGCAAAGTATTCCTGCAAAGTTTGGTGAAGATCTGAGTATGTAGTTTTTGACCTCATCTGGAACCTCCTATCTGAAAATTTGAAAATTCTTAAAAAATTCGTCCAAAATCTTGATGTCTCCAATCTCTTGTTTTGTAAGTTTTTTCCACGTGTCTTGACATCCAATGTATCCCTGCAATGTTTGGTGAAGATCTGAGTATGTAGTTTTTGACCTTATCTGGAACCTCCCATCTGAAAATTTGAAAATTCCTAAAAAATCCGTCCAAAATCTTGATGACCCCAATCTCTTGTTTTGTACTTTTTTTCCACGTGTCTCGACCTCCAATGTATCCCTGCAAAGTTTGGTGAAGATCTGAGTATGTAGTTTTTGACCTTATATGGAACCTCCTATCTGAAAATTTGAAAATTCTTAAAAAATTCGTCGAAAATCTTGATGTCTCCGATCTCTTGTTTTGTACGTTTTTTCCACGTGTCTTGACATGCAAAGTATCCCTGCAAAGTTTGGTGAAGATCTGAGTATGTCGTTTTTGACCTCATCTGGAACCTCCTTTCTGAAAATTTGAGAATTCTTAAAAAATTCGTCCAAAATCTTGATGTCTCCAATCTCTTGTTTTGTACGTTTTTTCCACGTGTCTTGACATCCAATGTATCCATGCAAAGTTTGGTGAAGATCTGAGTATGTCGTTTTTGACCTTATCTGGAACCTCCCATCTGAAAATTTGAAAATTCTTAAAAAATTCGTCCAAAATCTTGATGTCTCCAATCTCTTGTTTTGTACGTTTTTTCCACGTGTCTCGACCTCCAATGGATCCCTGCAAAGTTTGGTGAAGATCTGAGTATGTCGTTTTTGACCTTATCTGGAACCTCCCATCTGAAAATTTGAAAATTCTTAAAAAATTCGTCGAAAATCTTGATGTCTCCGATCTCTTGTTTTGTACGTTTTTTCCACGTGTCTTGACATGCAAAGTATTCCTGCAAAGTTTGGTGAAGATCTGAGTATGTAGTTTTTGACCTCATCTGGAACCTCCTATCTGAAAATTTGAAAATTCTTAAAAAATTCGTCCAAAATCTTGATGTCTCCAATCTCTTGTTTTGTACGTTTTTTCCACGTGTCTTGACATCCAATGTATCCCTGCAATGTTTGGTGAAGATCTGAGTATGTAGTTTTTGACCTTATCTGGAACCTCCCATCTGAAAATTTGAAAATTCCTAAAAAATCCGTCCAAAATCTTGATGACCCCAATCTCTTGTTTTCTACTTTTTTTCCACGTGTCTCGACCTCCAATGTATCCCTGCAAAGTTTGGTGAAGATCTGAGTATGTAGTTTTTGACCTTATATTGAACCTCCCATCTGAAAATTTGAAAATTCTTAAAAAATTCGTCCAAAATCTTGATGACCCCAATCTCTTGTTTTGTACGTTTTTTCCACGTGTCTTGACATCCAAAGTATCCCTGCAAAGTTTGGTGAAGATCTGAGTATGTAGTTTTTGACCTTATATGGAACCTCCTTTCTGAAAATTTGAGAATTCTTAAAAAATTCGTCCAAAATCTTGATGTCTCCAATCTCTTGTTTTGTACGTTTTTTCCACGTGTCTTGACATCCAATGTATCCATGCAAAGTTTGGTGAAGATCTGAGTATGTCGTTTTTGACCTTATCTGGAACCTCCCATCTGAAAATTTGAAAATTCTTAAAAAATTCGTCGAAAATCTTGATGTCTCCAATCTTTTGTTTTGTACGTTTTTTCCACGTGTCTTGACATGCAAAGTATCCCTGCAACGTTTGGTGAAGATCTGAGTATGTAGTTTTTGACCTTATCTGGAACCTCCTATCTGAAAATTTGAAAATTCTTCAAAAATTCGTCGAAAATCTTGATGTCTCCAATCTCTTGTTTTGTACGTTTTTTCCACGTGTCTTGACATCCAATGTATTCCTGCAATGTTTGGTGGAGATCTGAGTATGTAGTTTTAGACCTTATCTGGAACCTCCTATCTGAAAATTTGAAAATTCTTCAAAAATTCGTCCAAAATCTTGATGTCTCCAAGCTCTTGTTTTGTACGTTTTTTCCACGTGTCTCGACCTCCAATGGATCCCTGCAAAGTTTGGTGAAGATCTGAGTATGTCGTTTTTGACCTTATCTGGAACCTCCCATCTGAAAATTTGAAAATTCTTAAAAAAATTGACCAAAATCTTGATGTCTCCAATCTTTTGTTTTGTACGTTTTTTCCACGTGTCTTGACACATAATGTATCCATGCAAAGTTTGGTGAAGATCTGAGTATGTAGTTTTTGACCTTATATGGAACCTCCTATCTGAAAATTTGAAAATTCTTAAAAAATTCGTCCAAAATCTTGATGTCTCCAATCTCTTGTTTTGTACGTTTTTTCCACGTGTCTTGACATCCAATGTATCCCTGCAAAGTTTGGTGAAGATCTGAGTATGTAGTTTTTGACCTTATCTGGAACCTCCCATCTGAAAATTTGAAAATTCCTAAAAAATCCGTGCAAAATCTTGATGACCCCAATCTCTTGTTTTGTACGTTTTTTCCACGTGTCTTGACATCCAATGTATCCATGCAAAGTTTGGTGAAGATCTGAGTATGTCGTTTTTGACCTTATCTGGAACCTCCCATCTGAAAATTTGAAAATTCTTAAAAAATTCGTCGAAAATCTTGATGTCTCCAATCTCTTGTTTTGTACGTTTTTTCCACGTGTCTTGACATGCAAAGTATCCCTGCAACGTTTGGTGAAGATCTGAGTATGTAGTTTTTGACCTTATCTGGAACCTCCTATCTGAAAATTTGAAAATTCTTCAAAAATTCGTCGAAAATCTTGATGTCTCCAATCTCTTGTTTTGTACGTTTTTTCCACGTGTCTTGACATCCAATGTATCCCTGCAATGTTTGGTGGAGATCTGAGTATGTAGTTTTTGACCTTATCTGGGACCTCCTATCAGAAAATTTGAAAATTCTTCAAAAATTCGTCCAAAATCTTGATGTCTCCAATCTCTTGTTTTGTACGTTTTTTCCACGTGTCTCGACCTCCAATGTATCCCTGCAAAGTTTGGTGAAGATCTGAGTATGTCGTTTTTGACCTTATCTGGAACATCCTTTCTGAAAATTTGAAAATTATTCAAAAATTCGTCCAAAATCTTGATGTCTCCAATCTCTTGTTTTGTACGTTTTTTCCACGTGTCTCGACCTCCAATGGATCCCTGCAAAGTTTGGTGAAGATCTGAGTATGTCGTTTTTGACCTTATCTGGAACATCCTTTCTGAAAATTTGAAAATTCTTCAAAAATTCGTCGAAAATCTTGATGTCTCCAATCTCTTGTTTTGTACGTTTTTTCCACGTGTCTTGACATCCAATGTATTCCTGCAATGTTTGGTGGAGATCTGAGTATGTAGTTTTAGACCTTATCTGGAACCTCCTATCTGAAAATTTGAAAATTCTTCAAAAATTCGTCGAAAATCTTGATGTCTCCGATCTCTTGTTTTGTACGTTTTTTCCACGTGTCTTGACATCCAAAGTATCCCTGCAAAGTTTGGTGAAGATCTGAGTATGTAGTTTTTGACCTCATCTGGAACATCCTTTCTGAAAATTTGAAAATTCTTCAAAAATTCGTCGAAAATCTTGATGTCTCCAATCTCTTGTTTTGTACGTTTTTTCCACGTATCTTGACATCCAATGTATTCCTGCAATGTTTGGTGGAGATCTGAGTATGTAGTTTTAGACCTTATCTGGAACCTCCTATCTGAAAATTTTAAAATTCTTCAAAAATTCGTCCAAAATCTTGGTGTCTCCAATCTCTTGTTTTGTACGTTTTTTCCACGTGTCTCGACCTCCAATGGATCCCTGCAAAGTTTGGTGAAGATCTGAGTATGTAGTTTTTGACCTTATCTGGAACCTCCTATCTGAAAATTTGAAAATTCTTCAAAAATTCGTCGAAAATCTTGATGTCTCCAATCTCTTGTTTTGTACGTTTTTTCCACGTGTCTTGACATCCAATGTATTCCTGCAATGTTTGGTGGAGATCTGAGTATGTAGTTTTAGACCTTATCTGGAACCTCCTATCTGAAAATTTGAAAATTCTTCAAAAATTCGTCGAAAATCTTGATGTCTCCGATCTCTTGTTTTGTACGTTTTCTCCACGTGTCTTGACATGCAAAGTATTCCTGCAAAGTTTGGTGAAGATCTGAGTATGTAGTTTTTGACCTCATCTGGAACCTCCTATCTGAAAATTTGAAAATTCTTAAAAAATTCGTCCAAAATCTTGATGTCTCCAATCTCTTGTTTTGTAAGTTTTTTCCACGTGTCTTGACATCCAATGTATCCCTGCAATGTTTGGTGAAGATCTGAGTATGTAGTTTTTGACCTTATCTGGAACCTCCCATCTGAAAATTTGAAAATTCCTAAAAAATCCGTCCAAAATCTTGATGACCCCAATCTCTTGTTTTGTACTTTTTTTCCACGTGTCTCGACCTCCAATGTATCCCTGCAAAGTTTGGTGAAGATCTGAGTATGTAGTTTTTGACCTTATATGGAACCTCCTATCTGAAAATTTGAAAATTCTTAAAAAATTCGTCGAAAATCTTGATGTCTCCGATCTCTTGTTTTGTACGTTTTTTCCACGTGTCTTGACATGCAAAGTATCCCTGCAAAGTTTGGTGAAGATCTGAGTATGTCGTTTTTGACCTCATCTGGAACCTCCTTTCTGAAAATTTGAGAATTCTTAAAAAATTCGTCCAAAATCTTGATGTCTCCAATCTCTTGTTTTGTACGTTTTTCCACGTGTCTTGACATACAATGTATCCATGCAAAGTTTGGTGAAGATCTGAGTATGTCGTTTTTGACCTTATCTGGAACCTCCCATCTGAAAATTTGAAAATTCTTAAAAAATTCGTCCAAAATCTTGATGTCTCCAATCTCTTGTTTTGTACGTTTTTTCCACGTGTCTCGACCTCCAATGGATCCCTGCAAAGTTTGGTGAAGATCTGAGTATGTCGTTTTTGACCTTATCTGGAACCTCCCATCTGAAAATTTGAAAATTCTTAAAAAATTCGTCGAAAATCTTGATGTCTCCGATCTCTTGTTTTGTACGTTTTTTCCACGTGTCTTGACATGCAAAGTATTCCTGCAAAGTTTGGTGAAGATCTGAGTATGTAGTTTTTGACCTCATCTGGAACCTCCTATCTGAAAATTTGAAAATTCTTAAAAAATTCGTCCAAAATCTTGATGTCTCCAATCTCTTGTTTTGTACGTTTTTTCCACGTGTCTTGACATCCAATGTATCCCTGCAATGTTTGGTGAAGATCTGAGTATGTAGTTTTTGACCTTATCTGGAACCTCCCATCTGAAAATTTGAAAATTCCTAAAAAATCCGTCCAAAATCTTGATGACCCCAATCTCTTGTTTTCTACTTTTTTTCCACGTGTCTCGACCTCCAATGTATCCCTGCAAAGTTTGGTGAAGATCTGAGTATGTAGTTTTTGACCTTATATTGAACCTCCCATCTGAAAATTTGAAAATTCTTAAAAAATTCGTCCAAAATCTTGATGACCCCAATCTCTTGTTTTGTACGTTTTTTCCACGTGTCTTGACATCCAAAGTATCCCTGCAAAGTTTGTTGAAGATCTGAGTATGTAGTTTTTGACCTTATATGGAACCTCCTTTCTGAAAATTTGAGAATTCTTAAAAAATTCGTCCAAAATCTTGATGTCTCCAATCTCTTGTTTTGTACGTTTTTTCCACGTGTCTTGACATCCAATGTATCCATGCAAAGTTTGGTGAAGATCTGAGTATGTCGTTTTTGACCTTATCTGGAACCTCCCATCTGAAAATTTGAAAATTCTTAAAAAATTCGTCGAAAATCTTGATGTCTCCAATCTTTTGTTTTGTACGTTTTTTCCACGTGTCTTGACATGCAAAGTATCCCTGCAACGTTTGGTGAAGATCTGAGTATGTAGTTTTTGACCTTATCTGGAACCTCCTATCTGAAAATTTGAAAATTCTTCAAAAATTCGTCGAAAATCTTGATGTCTCCAATCTCTTGTTTTGTACGTTTTTTCCACGTGTCTTGACATCCAATGTATTCCTGCAATGTTTGGTGGAGATCTGAGTATGTAGTTTTAGACCTTATCTGGAACCTTCTATCTGAAAATTTGAAAATTCTTCAAAAATTCGTCCAAAATCTTGATGTCTCCAATCTCTTGTTTTGTACGTTTTTTCCACGTGTCTCGACCTCCAATGGATCCCTGCAAAGTTTGGTGAAGATCTGAGTATGTCGTTTTTGACCTTATCTGGAACATCCTTTCTGAAAATTTGAAAATTCTTAAAAAAATTGACCAAAATCTTGATGTCTCCAATCTTTTGTTTTGTACGTTTTTTCCACGTGTCTTGACACATAATGTATCCATGCAAAGTTTGGTGAAGATCTGAGTATGTAGTTTTTGACCTTATATGGAACCTCCTATCTGAAAATTTGAAAATTCTTAAAAAATTCGTCCAAAATCTTGATGTCTCCAATCTCTTGTTTTGTACGTTTTTTCCACGTGTCTTGACATCCAATGTATCCCTGCAAAGTTTGGTGAAGATCTGAGTATGTAGTTTTTGACCTTATCTGGAACCTCCCATCTGAAAATTTGAAAATTCCTAAAAAATCCGTGCAAAATCTTGATGACCCCAATCTCTTGTTTTGTACGTTTTTTCCACGTGTCTTGACATCCAATGTATCCATGCAAAGTTTGGTGAAGATCTGAGTATGTCGTTTTTGACCTTATCTGGAACCTCCCATCTGAAAATTTGAAAATTCTTAAAAAATTCGTCGAAAATCTTGATGTCTCCAATCTCTTGTTTTGTACGTTTTTTCCACGTGTCTTGACATGCAAAGTATCCCTGCAACGTTTGGTGAAGATCTGAGTATGTAGTTTTTGACCTTATCTGGAACCTCCTATCTGAAAATTTGAAAATTCTTCAAAAATTCGTCGAAAATCTTGATGTCTCCAATCTCTTGTTTTGTACGTTTTTTCCACGTGTCTTGACATCCAATGTATCCCTGCAATGTTTGGTGGAGATCTGAGTATGTAGTTTTTGACCTTATCTGGGACCTCCTATCAGAAAATTTGAAAATTCTTCAAAAATTCATCCAAAATCTTGATGTCTCCAATCTCTTGTTTTGTACGTTTTTTCCACGTGTCTCGACCTCCAATGTATCCCTGCAAAGTTTGGTGAAGATCTGAGTATGTCGTTTTTGACCTTATCTGGAACATCCTTTCTGAAAATTTGAAAATTATTCAAAAATTCGTCCAAAATCTTGATGTCTCCAATCTCTTGTTTTGTACGTTTTTTCCACGTGTCTCGACCTCCAATGGATCCCTGCAAAGTTTGGTGAAGATCTGAGTATGTCGTTTTTGACCTTATCTGGAACATCCTTTCTGAAAATTTGAAAATTCTTCAAAAATTCGTCGAAAATCTTGATGTCTCCAATCTCTTGTTTTGTACGTTTTTTCCACGTGTCTTGACATCCAATGTATTCCTGCAATGTTTGGTGGAGATCTGAGTATGTAGTTTTAGACCTTATCTGGAACCTCCTATCTGAAAATTTGAAAATTCTTCAAAAATTCGTCGAAAATCTTGATGTCTCCGATCTCTTGTTTTGTACGTTTTTTCCACGTGTCTTGACATCCAAAGTATCCCTGCAAAGTTTGGTGAAGATCTGAGTATGTAGTTTTTGACCTCATCTGGAACATCCTTTCTGAAAATTTGAAAATTCTTCAAAAATTCGTCGAAAATCTTGATGTCTCCAATCTCTTGTTTTGTACGTTTTTTCCACGTGTCTTGACATCCAATGTATTCCTGCAATGTTTGGTGGAGATCTGAGTATGTAGTTTTAGACCTTATCTGGAACCTCCTATCTGAAAATTTGAAAATTCTTCAAAAATTCGTCCAAAATCTTGATGTCTCCAATCTCTTGTTTTGTACGTTTTTTCCACGTGTCTCGACCTCCAATGGATCCCTGCAAAGTTTGGTGAAGATCTGAGTATGTAGTTTTTGACCTTATCTGGAACCTCCTATCTGAAAATTTGAAAATTCTTCAAAAATTCGTCGAAAATCTTGATGTCTCCGATCTCTTGTTTTGTACGTTTTTTCCACGTGTCTTGACATGCAAAGTATTCCTGCAAAGTTTGGTGAAGATCTGAGTATGTAGTTTTTGACCTCATCTGGAACCTCCTTTCTGAAAATTTGAGAATTCTTAAAAAATTCGTCCAAAATCTTGATGTCTCCAATCTCTTGTTTTGTACGTTTTTTCCACGTGTCTTGACATCCAATGTATCCATGCAAAGTTTGGTGAAGATCTGAGTATGTCGTTTTTGACCTTATCTGGAACCTCCCATCTGAAAATTTGAAAATTCTTAAAAAATTCGTCCAAAATCTTGATGTCTCCAATCTCTTGTTTTGTACGTTTTTTCCACGTGTCTCGACCTCCAATGTATCCCTGCAAAGTTTGGTGAAGATCTGAGTATGTAGTTTTTGACCTTATATTGAACCTCCCATCTGAAAATTTGAAAATTCTTAAAAAATTCGTCCAAAATCTTGATGACCCCAATCTCTTGTTTTGTACGTTTTTTCCACGTGTCTTGACATCCAATGTATCCATGCAAAGTTTGGTGAAGATCTGAGTATGTCGTTTTTGACCTTATCTGGAACCTCCCATCTGAAAATTTGAAAATTCTTAAAAAATTCGTCGAAAATCTTGATGTCTCCAATCTTTTGTTTTGTACGTTTTTTCCACGTGTCTTGACATGCAAAGTATCCCTGCAACGTTTGGTGAAGATCTGAGTATGTAGTTTTTGACCTTATCTGGAACCTCCTATCTGAAAATTTGAAAATTCTTCAAAAATTCGTCGAAAATCTTGATGTCTCCAATCTCTTGTTTTGTACGTTTTTTCCACGTGTCTTGACATCCAATGTATTCCTGCAATGTTTGGTGGAGATCTGAGTATGTAGTTTTAGACCTTATCTGGAACCTTCTATCTGAAAATTTGAAAATTCTTCAAAAATTCGTCCAAAATCTTGATGTCTCCAATCTCTTGTTTTGTACGTTTTTTCCACGTGTCTCGACCTCCAATGGATCCCTGCAAAGTTTGGTGAAGATCTGAGTATGTCGTTTTTGACCTTATCTGGAACCTCCCATCTGAAAATTTGAAAATTCTTAAAAAAATTGACCAAAATCTTGATGTCTCCAATCTTTTGTTTTGTACGTTTTTTCCACGTGTCTTGACACATAATGTATCCATGCAAAGTTTGGTGAAGATCTGAGTATGTAGTTTTTGACCTTATATGGAACCTCCTATCTGAAAATTTGAAAATTCTTAAAAAATTCGTCCAAAATCTTGATGTCTCCAATCTCTTGTTTTGTACGTTTTTTCCACGTGTCTTGACATCCAATGTATCCCTGCAAAGTTTGGTGAAGATCTGAGTATGTAGTTTTTGACCTTATCTGGAACCTCCCATCTGAAAATTTGAAAATTCCTAAAAAATCCGTGCAAAATCTTGATGACCCCAATCTCTTGTTTTGTACGTTTTTTCCACGTGTCTTGACATCCAATGTATCCATGCAAAGTTTGGTGAAGATCTGAGTATGTCGTTTTTGACCTTATCTGGAACCTCCCATCTGAAAATTTGAAAATTCTTAAAAAATTCGTCGAAAATCTTGATGTCTCCAATCTCTTGTTTTGTACGTTTTTTCCACGTGTCTTGACATGCAAAGTATCCCTGCAACGTTTGGTGAAGATCTGAGTATGTAGTTTTTGACCTTATCTGGAACCTCCTATCTGAAAATTTGAAAATTCTTCAAAAATTCGTCGAAAATCTTGATGTCTCCAATCTCTTGTTTTGTACGTTTTTTCCACGTGTCTTGACATCCAATGTATCCCTGCAATGTTTGGTGGAGATCTGAGTATGTAGTTTTTGACCTTATCTGGGACCTCCTATCAGAAAATTTGAAAATTCTTCAAAAATTCATCCAAAATCTTGATGTCTCCAATCTCTTGTTTTGTACGTTTTTTCCACGTGTCTCGACCTCCAATGTATCCCTGCAAAGTTTGGTGAAGATCTGAGTATGTCGTTTTTGACCTTATCTGGAACATCCTTTCTGAAAATTTGAAAATTATTCAAAAATTCGTCCAAAATCTTGATGTCTCCAATCTCTTGTTTTGTACGATTTTTCCACGTGTCTCGACCTCCAATGGATCCCTGCAAAGTTTGGTGAAGATCTGAGTATGTCGTTTTTGACCTTATCTGGAACATCCTTTCTGAAAATTTGAAAATTCTTCAAAAATTCGTCGAAAATCTTGATGTCTCCAATCTCTTGTTTTGTACGTTTTTTCCACGTGTCTTGACATCCAATGTATTCCTGCAATGTTTGGTGGAGATCTGAGTATGTAGTTTTAGACCTTATCTGGAACCTCCTATCTGAAAATTTGAAAATTCTTCAAAAATTCGTCGAAAATCTTGATGTCTCCGATCTCTTGTTTTGTACGTTTTTTCCACGTGTCTTGACATCCAAAGTATCCCTGCAAAGTTTGGTGAAGATCTGAGTATGTAGTTTTTGACCTCATCTGGAACATCCTTTCTGAAAATTTGAAAATTCTTCAAAAATTCGTCGAAAATCTTGATGTCTCCAATCTCTTGTTTTGTACGTTTTTTCCACGTGTCTTGACATCCAATGTATTCCTGCAATGTTTGGTGGAGATCTGAGTATGTAGTTTTAGACCTTATCTGGAACCTCCTATCTGAAAATTTGAAAATTCTTCAAAAATTCGTCCAAAATCTTGATGTCTCCAATCTCTTGTTTTGTACGTTTTTTCCACGTGTCTCGACCTCCAATGGATCCCTGCAAAGTTTGGTGAAGATCTGAGTATGTAGTTTTTGACCTTATCTGGAACCTCCTATCTGAAAATTTGAAAATTCTTCAAAAATTCGTCGAAAATCTTGATGTCTCCGATCTCTTGTTTTGTACGTTTTTTCCACGTGTCTTGACATGCAAAGTATTCCTGCAAAGTTTGGTGAAGATCTGAGTATGTAGTTT
This sequence comes from Lepisma saccharinum, assembly GCF_977018435.1. Lineage (NCBI taxonomy): Eukaryota > Metazoa > Arthropoda > Insecta > Zygentoma > Lepismatidae > Lepisma > Lepisma saccharinum. Next base: position 990,245 of record NW_028142931.1, on the reverse strand, counting down.
TTGACCTCATCTGGAACCTCCTTTCTGAAAATTTGAGAATTCTTAAAAAATTCGTCCAAAATCTTGATGTCTCCAATCTCTTGTTTTGTACGTTTTTTCCACGTGTCTTGACATCCAATGTATCCATGCAAAGTTTGGTGAAGATCTGAGTATGTCGTTTTTGACCTTATCTGGAACCTCCCATCTGAAAATTTGAAAATTCTTAAAAAATTCGTCCAAAATCTTGATGTCTCCAATCTCTTGTTTTGTACGTTTTTTCCACGTGTCTCGACCTCCAATGTATCCCTGCAAAGTTTGGTGAAGATCTGAGTATGTAGTTTTTGACCTTATATTGAACCTCCCATCTGAAAATTTGAAAATTCTTAAAAAATTCGTCCAAAATCTTGATGACCCCAATCTCTTGTTTTGTACGTTTTTTCCACGTGTCTTGACATCCAAAGTATCCCTGCAAAGTTTGGTGAAGATCTGAGTATGTAGTTTTTGACCTTATATGGAACCTCCTTTCTGAAAATTTGAGAATTCTTAAAAAATTCGTCCAAAATCTTGATGTCTCCAATCTCTTGTTTTGTACGTTTTTTCCACGTGTCTTGACATCCAATGTATCCATGCAAAGTTTGGTGAAGATCTGAGTATGTCGTTTTTGACCTTATCTGGAACCTCCCATCTGAAAATTTGAAAATTCTTAAAAAATTCGTCGAAAATCTTGATGTCTCCAATCTTTTGTTTTGTACTTTTTTTCCACGTGTCTTGACATGCAAAGTATCCCTGCAACGTTTGGTGAAGATCTGAGTATGTAGTTTTTGACCTTATCTGGAACCTCCTATCTGAAAATTTGAAAATTCTTCAAAAATTCGTCGAAAATCTTGATGTCTCCAATCTCTTGTTTTGTACGTTTTTTCCACGTGTCTTGACATCCAATGTATTCCTGCAATGTTTGGTGGAGATCTGAGTATGTAGTTTTAGACCTTATCTGGAACCTCCTATCTGAAAATTTGAAAATTCTTCAAAAATTCGTCCAAAATCTTGATGTCTCCAATCTCTTGTTTTGTACGTTTTTTCCACGTGTCTCGACCTCCAATGGATCCCTGCAAAGTTTGGTGAAGATCTGAGTATGTCGTTTTTGACCTTATCTGGAACATCCTTTCTGAATATTTGAAAATTCTTCAAAAATTCGTCGAAAATCTTGATGTCTCCAATCTCTTGTTTTGTACGTTTTTTCCACGTGTCTTGACATCCAATGTATTCCTGCAATGTTTGGTGGAGATCTGAGTATGTAGTTTTAGACCTTATCTGGAACATCCTATCTGAAAATTTGAAAATTCTTCAAAAATTCGTCGAAAATCTTGATGTCTCCGATCTCTTGTTTTGTACGTTTTTTCCACGTGTCTCGACCTCCAATGGATCCCTGCAAAGTTTGGTGAAGATCTGAGTATGTAGTTTTTGACCTCATCTGGAACATCCTTTCTGAAAATTTGAAAATTCTTCAAAAATTCGTCGAAAATCTTGATGTCTCCAATCTCTTGTTTTGTACGTTTTTTCCACGTGTCTTGACATCCAATGTATTCATGCAATGTTTGGTGGAGATCTGAGTATGTAGTTTTAGACCTTATCTGGAACCTCCTATCTGAAAATTTGAAAATTCTTCAAAAATTCGTCCAAAATCTTGATGTCTCCAATCTCTTGTTTTGTACGTTTTTTCCACGTGTCTCGACCTCCAATGGATCCCTGCAAAGTTTGGTGAAGATCTGAGTATGTAGTTTTTGACCTTATCTGGAACCTCCTATCTGAAAATTTGAAAATTCTTCAAAAATCCGTGCAAAATCTTGATGACCCCAATCTCTTGTTTTGTACGTTTTTTCCACGTGTCTTGACATCCAATGTATCCATGCAAAGTTTGGTGAAGATCTGAGTATGTCGTTTTTGACCTTATCTGGAACCTCCCATCTGAAAATTTGAAAATTCTTAAAAAATTCGTCGAAAATCTTGATGTCTCCAATCTCTTGTTTTGTACGTTTTTTCCACGTGTCTTGACATGCAAAGTATCCCTGCAACGTTTGGTGAAGATCTGAGTATGTAGTTTTTGACCTTATCTGGAACCTCCTATCTGAAAATTTGAAAATTCTTAAAAAATTCGTCGAAAATCTTGATGTCTCCAATCTCTTGTTTTGTACGTTTTTTCCACGTGTCTTGACATCCAATGTATCCCTGCAATGTTTGGTGGAGATCTGAGTATGTAGTTTTTGACCTTATCTGGGACCTCCTATCAGAAAATTTGAAAATTCTTCAAAAATTCGTCCAAAATCTTGATGTCTCCAATCTCTTGTTTTGTACGTTTTTTCCACGTGTCTCGACCTCCAATGGATCCCTGCAAAGTTTGGTGAAGATCTGAGTATGTCGTTTTTGACCTTATCTGGAACATCCTTTCTGAAAATTTGAAAATTCTTAAAAAATTCGTCCAAAATCTTGATGTCTCCAATCTCTTGTTTTGTACGTTTTTTCCACGTGTCTTGATATCCAATGTATCCCTGCAAAGTTTGGTGAAGATCTGAGTATGTCATTTTTGACCTTATCTGGAACATCCTTTCTGAAAATTTGAAAATTGTTAAAAAATTCGTCCAAAATCTTGATGTCTCCAATCTCTTTTTTGTACGTTTTTTCCACGTGTCTTGACATCCAATGTATCCCTGCAAAGTTTGGTGAAGATCTGAGTATGTAGTTTTTGACCTTATCTGGAACCTCCCATCTGAAAATTTGAAAATTCTTAAAAAAATTGACCAAAATCTTGATGTCTCCAATCTTTTGTTTTGTACGTTTTTTCCACGTGTCTTGACACATAATGTATCCATGCAAAGTTTGGTGAAGATCTGAGTATGTAGTTTTTGACCTTATATGGAACCTCCTATCTGAAAATTTGAAAATTCTTAAAAAATTCGTCCAAAATCTTGATGTCTCCAATCTCTTGTTTTGTACGTTTTTTCCACGTGTCTTGACATCCAATGTATCCCTGCAAAGTTTGGTGAAGATCTGAGTATGTAGTTTTTGACCTTATCTGGAACCTCCCATCTGAAAATTTGAAAATTCCTAAAAAATCCGTGCAAAATCTTGATGACCCCAATCTCTTGTTTTGTACGTTTTTTCCACGTGTCTTGACATCCAATGTATCCATGCAAAGTTTGGTGAAGATCTGAGTATGTCGTTTTTGACCTTATCTGGAACCTCCCATCTGAAAATTTGAAAATTCTTAAAAAATTCATCGAAAATCTTGATGTCTCCAATCTCTTGTTTTGTACGTTTTTTCCACGTGTCTTGACATGCAAAGTATCCCTGCAACGTTTGGTGAAGATCTGAGTATGTAGTTTTTGACCTTATCTGGAACCTCCTATCTGAAAATTTGAAAATTCTTAAAAAATTCGTCCAAAATCTTGATGTCTCCAATCTCTTGTTTTGTACGTTTTTTCCACGTGTCTTGACATCCAATGTATCCCTGCAATGTTTGGTGGAGATCTGAGTATGTAGTTTTTGACCTTATCTGGGACCTCCTATCAGAAAATTTGAAAATTCTTCAAAAATTCGTCCAAAATCTTGATGTCTCCAATCTCTTGTTTTGTACGTTTTTTCCACGTGTCTCGACCTCCAATGTATCCCTGCAAAGTTTGGTGAAGATCTGAGTATGTCGTTTTTGACCTTATCTGGAACATCCTTTCTGAAAATTTGAAAATTATTCAAAAATTCGTCCAAAATCTTGATGTCTCCAATCTCTTGTTTTGTACGTTTTTTCCACGTGTCTCGACCTCCAATGGATCCCTGCAAAGTTTGGTGAAGATCTGAGTATGTCGTTTTTGACCTTATCTGGAACATCCTTTCTGAAAATTTGAAAATTCTTCAAAAATTCGTCGAAAATCTTGATGTCTCCAATCTCTTGTTTTGTACGTTTTTTCCACGTGTCTTGACATCCAATGTATTCCTGCAATGTTTGGTGGAGATCTGAGTATGTAGTTTTAGACCTTATCTGGAACCTCCTATCTGAAAATTTGAAAATTCTTCAAAAATTCGTCGAAAATCTTGATGTCTCCGATCTCTTGTTTTGTACGTTTTTTCCACGTGTCTTGACATCCAAAGTATCCCTGCAAAGTTTGGTGAAGATCTGAGTATGTAGTTTTTGACCTCATCTGGAACATCCTTTCTGAAAATTTGAAAATTCTTCAAAAATTCGTCGAAAATCTTGATGTCTCCAATCTCTTGTTTTGTACGTTTTTTCCACGTGTCTTGACATCCAATGTATTCCTGCAATGTTTGGTGGAGATCTGAGTATGTAGTTTTAGACCTTATCTGGAACCTCCTATCTGAAAATTTTAAAATTCTTCAAAAATTCGTCCAAAATCTTGATGTCTCCAATCTCTTGTTTTGTACGTTTTTTCCACGTGTCTCGACCTCCAATGGATCCCTGCAAAGTTTGGTGAAGATCTGAGTATGTAGTTTTTGACCTTATCTGGAACCTCCTATCTGAAAATTTGAAAATTCTTCAAAAATTCGTCGAAAATCTTGATGTCTCCAATCTCTTGTTTTGTACGTTTTTTCCACGTGTCTTGACATCCAATGTATTCCTGCAATGTTTGGTGGAGATCTGAGTATGTAGTTTTAGACCTTATCTGGAACCTCCTATCTGAAAATTTGAAAATTCTTCAAAAATTCGTCGAAAATCTTGATGTCTCCGATCTCTTGTTTTGTACGTTTTTTCCACGTGTCTTGACATGCAAAGTATTCCTGCAAAGTTTGGTGAAGATCTGAGTATGTAGTTTTTGACCTCATCTGGAACCTCCTATCTGAAAATTTGAAAATTCTTAAAAAATTCGTCCAAAATCTTGATGTCTCCAATCTCTTGTTTTGTACGTTTTTTCCACGTGTCTTGACATCCAATGTATCCCTGCAATGTTTGGTGAAGATCTGAGTATGTAGTTTTTGACCTTATCTGGAACCTCCCATCTGAAAATTTGAAAATTCCTAAAAAATCCGTCCAAAATCTTGATGACCCCAATCTCTTGTTTTGTACTTTTTTTCCACGTGTCTCGACCTCCAATGTATCCCTGCAAAGTTTGGTGAAGATCTGAGTATGTAGTTTTTGACCTTATATGGAACCTCCTATCTGAAAATTTGAAAATTCTTAAAAAATTCGTCGAAAATCTTGATGTCTCCGATCTCTTGTTTTGTACGTTTTTTCCACGTGTCTTGACATGCAAAGTATCCCTGCAAAGTTTGGTGAAGATCTGAGTATGTCGTTTTTGACCTCATCTGGAACCTCCTTTCTGAAAATTTGAGAATTCTTAAAAAATTCGTCCAAAATCTTGATGTCTCCAATCTCTTGTTTTGTACGTTTTTTCCACGTGTCTTGACATCCAATGTATCCATGCAAAGTTTGGTGAAGATCTGAGTATGTCGTTTTTGACCTTATCTGGAACCTCCCATCTGAAAATTTGAAAATTCTTAAAAAATTCGTCCAAAATCTTGATGTCTCCAATCTCTTGTTTTGTACGTTTTTTCCACGTGTCTCGACCTCCAATGGATCCCTGCAAAGTTTGGTGAAGATCTGAGTATGTCGTTTTTGACCTTATCTGGAACCTCCCATCTGAAAATTTGAAAATTCTTAAAAAATTCGTCGAAAATCTTGATGTCTCCGATCTCTTGTTTTGTACGTTTTTTCCACGTGTCTTGACATGCAAAGTATTCCTGCAAAGTTTGGTGAAGATCTGAGTATGTAGTTTTTGACCTCATCTGGAACCTCCTATCTGAAAATTTGAAAATTCTTAAAAAATTCGTCCAAAATCTTGATGTCTCCAATCTCTTGTTTTGTACGTTTTTTCCACGTGTCTTGACATACAATGTATCCCTGCAATGTTTGGTGAAGATCTGAGTATGTAGTTTTTGACCTTATCTGGAACCTCCCATCTGAAAATTTGAAAATTCCTAAAAAATCCGTCCAAAATCTTGATGACCCCAATCTCTTGTTTTCTACTTTTTTTCCACGTGTCTCGACCTCCAATGTATCCCTGCAAAGTTTGGTGAAGATCTGAGTATGTAGTTTTTGACCTTATATTGAACCTCCCATCTGAAAATTTGAAAATTCTTAAAAAATTCGTCCAAAATCTTGATGACCCCAATCTCTTGTTTTGTACGTTTTTTCCACGTGTCTTGACATCCAAAGTATCCCTGCAAAGTTTGGTGAAGATCTGAGTATGTAGTTTTTGACCTTATATGGAACCTCCTTTCTGAAAATTTGAGAATTCTTAAAAAATTCGTCCAAAATCTTGATGTCTCCAATCTCTTGTTTTGTACGTTTTTTCCACGTGTCTTGACATCCAATGTATCCATGCAAAGTTTGGTGAAGATCTGAGTATGTCGTTTTTGACCTTATCTGGAACCTCCCATCTGAAAATTTGAAAATTCTTAAAAAATTCGTCGAAAATCTTGATGTCTCCAATCTTTTGTTTTGTACGTTTTTTCCACGTGTCTTGACATGCAAAGTATCCCTGCAACGTTTGGTGAAGATCTGAGTATGTAGTTTTTGACCTTATCTGGAACCTCCTATCTGAAAATTTGAAAATTCTTCAAAAATTCGTCGAAAATCTTGATGTCTCCAATCTCTTGTTTTGTACGTTTTTTCCACGTGTCTTGACATCCAATGTATTCCTGCAATGTTTGGTGGAGATCTGAGTATGTAGTTTTAGACCTTATCTGGAACCTCCTATCTGAAAATTTGAAAATTCTTCAAAAATTCGTCCAAAATCTTGATGTCTCCAATCTCTTGTTTTGTACGTTTTTTCCACGTGTCTCGACCTCCAATGGATCCCTGCAAAGTTTGGTGAAGATCTGAGTATGTCGTTTTTGACCTTATCTGGAACATCCTTTCTGAAAATTTGAAAATTCTTCAAAAATTCGTAGAAAATCTTGATGTCTCCAATCTCTTGTTTTGTACGTTTTTTCCACGTGTCTTGACATCCAATGTATTCCTGCAATGTTTGGTGGAGATCTGAGTATGTAGTTTTAGACCTTATCTGGAACATCCTATCTGAAAATTTGAAAATTCTTCAAAAATTCGTCGAAAATCTTGATGTCTCCGATCTCTTGTTTTGTACGTTTTTTCCACGTGTCTCGACCTCCAATGGATCCCTGCAAAGTTTGGTGAAGATCTGAGTATGTAGTTTTTGACCTCATCTGGAACATCCTTTCTGAAAATTTGAAAATTCTTCAAAAATTCGTCGAAAATCTTGATGTCTCCAATCTCTTGTTTTGTACGTTTTTTCCACGTGTCTTGACATCCAATGTATTCCTGCAATGTTTGGTGGAGATCTGAGTATGTAGTTTTAGACCTTATCTGGAACCTCCTATCTGAAAATTTGAAAATTCTTCAAAAATTCGTCCAAAATCTTGATGTCTCCAATCTCTTGTTTTGTACGTTTTTTCCACGTGTCTCGACCTCCAATGGATCCCTGCAAAGTTTGGTGAAGATCTGAGTATGTAGTTTTTGACCTTATCTGGAACCTCCTATCTGAAAATTTGAAAATTCTTCAAAAATCCGTGCAAAATCTTGATGACCCCAATCTCTTGTTTTGTACGTTTTTTCCACGTGTCTTGACATCCAATGTATCCATGCAAAGTTTGGTGAAGATCTGAGTATGTCGTTTTTGACCTTATCTGGAACCTCCCATCTGAAAATTTGAAAATTCTTAAAAAATTCGTCGAAAATCTTGATGTCTCCAATCTCTTGTTTTGTACGTTTTTTCCACGTGTCTTGACATGCAAAGTATCCCTGCAACGTTTGGTGAAGATCTGAGTATGTAGTTTTTGACCTTATCTGGAACCTCCTATCTGAAAATTTGAAAATTCTTCAAAAATTCGTCGAAAATCTTGATGTCTCCAATCTCTTGTTTTGTACGTTTTTTCCACGTGTCTTGACATCCAATGTATCCCTGCAATGTTTGGTGGAGATCTGAGTATGTAGTTTTTGACCTTATCTGGGACCTCCTATCAGAAAATTTGAAAATTCTTCAAAAATTCGTCCAAAATCTTGATGTCTCCAATCTCTTGTTTTGTACGTTTTTTCCACGTGTCTCGACCTCCAATGTATCCCTGCAAAATTTGGTGAAGATCTGAGTATGTCGTTTTTGACCTTATCTGGAACATCCTTTCTGAAAATTTGAAAATTCTTAAAAAATTCGTCGAAAATCTTGATGTCTCCAATCTCTTGTTTTGTACGTTTTTTCCACGTGTCTTGACATCCAATGTATCCCTGCAAAGTTTGGTGAAGATCTGAGTATGTAGTTTTTGACCTTATATGGAACCTCCTTTCTGAAAATTTGAAAATTCTCAAAAAATTCGTCCATAATCTTGATGTCTCCAATCTCTTGTTTTGTACGTTTTTTCCACGTGTCTTGACATCCAATGTATCCCTGCAAAGTTTGGTGAAGATCTGAGTATGTAGTTTTTGACCTTATCTGGAACCTCCCATCTGAAAATTTGAAAATTCTTAAAAAATTCGACCAAAATCTTGATGTCTCCAATCTTTTGTTTTGTACGTTTTTTCCACGTGTCTTGACACATAATGTATCCATGCAAAGTTTGGTGAAGATCTGAGTATGTAGTTTTTGACCTTATATGGAACCTCCTATCTGAAAATTTGAAAATTCTTAAAAAATTCGTCCAAAATCTTGATGTCTCCGGTCTCTTGTTTTGTACGTTTTTTCCACGTGTCTTGACATGCAAAGTATTCCTGCAAAGTTTGGTGAAGATCTGAGTATGTAGTTTTTGACCTCATCTGGAACCTCCTATCTGAAAATTTGAAAATTCTTAAAAAATTCGTCCAAAATTTTGATGTCTCCAATCTCTTGTTTTGTACGTTTTTTCCACGTGTCTTGACATCCAATGTATCCCTGCAAAGTTTGGTGAAGATCTGAGTATGTTGTTTTTGACCTTATCTGGAACATCCTTTCTGAAAATTTGAAAATTGTTAAAAAATTCGTCCAAAATCTTGATGTCTCCTATCTCTTGTTTTGTACGTTTTTTCCACGTGTCTTGACATCCAATGTATCCCTGCAAAGTTTGGTGAAGATCTGAGTATGTAGTTTTTGACCTTATCTGGAACCTCCCATCTGAAAATTTGAAAATTCTTAAAAAATTCGACCAATATCTTGATGTCTCCAATCTTTTGTTTTGTACGTTTTTTCCACGTGTCTTGACACATAATGTATCCATGCAAAGTTTGGTGAAGATCTGAGTATGTAGTTTTTGACCTTATATGGAACCTCCTATCTGAAAATTTGAAAATTCTTAAAAAATTCGTCCAAAATCTTGATGTCTCCAATCTCTTGTTTTGTACGTTTTTTCCACGTGTCTTGACATCCAATGTATCCCTGCAAAGTTTGGTGAAGATCTGAGTATGTAGTTTTTGACCTTATCTGGAACCTCCCATCTGAAAATTTGAAAATTCCTAAAAAATCCGTGCAAAATCTTGATGACCCCAATCTCTTGTTTTGTACGTTTTTTCCACGTGTCTTGACATCCAATGTATTCCTGCAATGTTTGGTGGAGATCTGAGTATGTAGTTTTAGACCTTATCTGGAACCTCCTATCTGAAAATTTGAAAATTCTTCAAAAATTCGTCCAAAATCTTGATGTCTCCAATCTCTTGTTTTGTACGTTTTTTCCACGTGTCTTGACATCCAATGTATTCCTGCAATGTTTGGTGGAGATCTGAGTATGTAGTTTTAGACCTTATCTGGAACCTCCTATCTGAAAATTTGAAAATTCTTCAAAAATTCGTCCAAAATCTTGATGTCTCCAATCTCTTGTTTTGTACGTTTTTTCCACGTGTCTCGACCTCCAATGGATCCCTGCAAAGTTTGGTGAAGATCTGAGTATGTCGTTTTTGACCTTATCTGGAACATCCTTTCTGAAAATTTGAAAATTCTTCAAAAATTCGTAGAAAATCTTGATGTCTCCAATCTCTTGTTTTGTACGTTTTTTCCACGTGTCTTGACATCCAATGTATTCCTGCAATGTTTGGTGGAGATCTGAGTATGTAGTTTTAGACCTTATCTGGAACATCCTATCTGAAAATTTGAAAATTCTTCAAAAATTCGTCGAAAATCTTGATGTCTCCGATCTCTTGTTTTGTACGTTTTTTCCACGTGTCTCGACCTCCAATGGATCCCTGCAAAGTTTGGTGAAGATCTGAGTATGTAGTTTTTGACCTCATCTGGAACATCCTTTCTGAAAATTTGAAAATTCTTCAAAAATTCGTCGAAAATCTTGATGTCTCCAATCTCTTGTTTTGTACGTTTTTTCCACGTGTCTTGACATCCAATGTATTCCTGCAATGTTTGGTGGAGATCTGAGTATGTAGTTTTAGACCTTATCTGGAACCTCCTATCTGAAAATTTGAAAATTCTTCAAAAATTCGTCCAAAATCTTGATGTCTCCAATCTCTTGTTTTGTACGTTTTTTCCACGTGTCTCGACCTCCAATGGATCCCTGCAAAGTTTGGTGAAGATCTGAGTATGTAGTTTTTGACCTTATCTGGAACCTCCTATCTGAAAATTTGAAAATTCTTCAAAAATCCGTGCAAAATCTTGATGACCCCAATCTCTTGTTTTGTACGTTTTTTCCACGTGTCTTGACATCCAATGTATCCATGCAAAGTTTGGTGAAGATCTGAGTATGTCGTTTTTGACCTTATCTGGAACCTCCCATCTGAAAATTTGAAAATTCTTAAAAAATTCGTCGAAAATCTTGATGTCTCCAATCTCTTGTTTTGTACGTTTTTTCCACGTGTCTTGACATGCAAAGTATCCCTGCAACGTTTGGTGAAGATCTGAGTATGTAGTTTTTGACCTTATCTGGAACCTCCTATCTGAAAATTTGAAAATTCTTCAAAAATTCGTCGAAAATCTTGATGTCTCCAATCTCTTGTTTTGTACGTTTTTTCCACGTGTCTTGACATCCAATGTATCCCTGCAATGTTTGGTGGAGATCTGAGTATGTAGTTTTTGACCTTATCTGGGACCTCCTATCAGAAAATTTGAAAATTCTTCAAAAATTCGTCCAAAATCTTGATGTCTCCAATCTCTTGTTTTGTACGTTTTTTCCACGTGTCTCGACCTCCAATGTATCCCTGCAAAATTTGGTGAAGATCTGAGTATGTCGTTTTTGACCTTATCTGGAACATCCTTTCTGAAAATTTGAAAATTCTTAAAAAATTCGTCGAAAATCTTGATGTCTCCAATCTCTTGTTTTGTACGTTTTTTCCACGTGTCTTGACATCCAATGTATCCCTGCAAAGTTTGGTGAAGATCTGAGTATGTAGTTTTTGACCTTATATGGAACCTCCTTTCTGAAAATTTGAAAATTCTCAAAAAATTCGTCCATAATCTTGATGTCTCCAATCTCTTGTTTTGTACGTTTTTTCCACGTGTCTTGACATCCAATGTATCCCTGCAAAGTTTGGTGAAGATCTGAGTATGTAGTTTTTGACCTTATCTGGAACCTCCCATCTGAAAATTTGAAAATTCTTAAAAAATTCGACCAAAATCTTGATGTCTCCAATCTTTTGTTTTGTACGTTTTTTCCACGTGTCTTGACACATAATGTATCCATGCAAAGTTTGGTGAAGATCTGAGTATGTAGTTTTTGACCTTATATGGAACCTCCTATCTGAAAATTTGAAAATTCTTAAAAAATTCGTCCAAAATCTTGATGTCTCCGATCTCTTGTTTTGTACGTTTTTTCCACGTGTCTTGACATGCAAAGTATTCCTGCAAAGTTTGGTGAAGATCTGAGTATGTAGTTTTTGACCTCATCTGGAACCTCCTATCTGAAAATTTGAAAATTCTTAAAAAATTCGTCCAAAATTTTGATGTCTCCAATCTCTTGTTTTGTACGTTTTTTCCACGTGTCTTGACATCCAATGTATCCCTGCAAAGTTTGGTGAAGATCTGAGTATGTTGTTTTTGACCTTATCTGGAACATCCTTTCTGAAAATTTGAAAATTGTTAAAAAATTCGTCCAAAATCTTGATGTCTCCTATCTCTTGTTTTGTACGTTTTTTCCACGTGTCTTGACATCCAATGTATCCCTGCAAAGTTTGGTGAAGATCTGAGTATGTAGTTTTTGACCTTATCTGGAACCTCCCATCTGAAAATTTGAAAATTCTTAAAAAATTCGACCAATATCTTGATGTCTCCAATCTTTTGTTTTGTACGTTTTTTCCACGTGTCTTGACACATAATGTATCCATGCAAAGTTTGGTGAAGATCTGAGTATGTAGTTTTTGACCTTATATGGAACCTCCTATCTGAAAATTTGAAAATTCTTAAAAAATTCGTCCAAAATCTTGATGTCTCCAATCTCTTGTTTTGTACGTTTTTTCCACGTGTCTTGACATCCAATGTATCCCTGCAAAGTTTGGTGAAGATCTGAGTATGTAGTTTTTGACCTTATCTGGAACCTCCCATCTGAAAATTTGAAAATTCCTAAAAAATCCGTGCAAAATCTTGATGACCCCAATCTCTTGTTTTGTACGTTTTTTCCACGTGTCTTGACATCCAATGTATTCCTGCAATGTTTGGTGGAGATCTGAGTATGTAGTTTTAGACCTTATCTGGAACCTCCTATCTGAAAATTTGAAAATTCTTCAAAAATTCGTCCAAAATCTTGATGTCTCCAATCTCTTGTTTTGTACGTTTTTTCCACGTGTCTCGACCTCCAATGGATCCCTGCAAAGTTTGGTGAAGATCTGAGTATGTACTTTTTGACCTTATCTGGAACCTCCTATCTGAAAATTTGAAAATTCTTCAAAAATCCGTGCAAAATCTTGATGACCCCAATCTCTTGTTTTGTACGTTTTTTCCACGTGTCTTGACATCCAATGTATCCATGCAAAGTTTGGTGAAGATCTGAGTATGTCGTTTTTGACCTTATCTGGAACCTCCCATCTGAAAATTTGAAAATTCTTAAAAAATTCGTCGAAAATCTTGATGTCTCCAATCTCTTGTTTTGTACGTTTTTTCCACGTGTCTTGACATGCAAAGTATCCCTGCAACGTTTGGTGAAGATCTGAGTATGTAGTTTTTGACCTTATCTGGAACCTCCTATCTGAAAATTTGAAAATTCTTCAAAAATTCGTCGAAAATCTTGATGTCTCCAATCTCTTGTTTTGTACGTTTTTTCCACGTGTCTTGACATCCAATGTATCCCTGCAATGTTTGGTGGAGATCTGAGTATGTAGTTTTTGACCTTATCTGGGACCTCCTATCAGAAAATTTGAAAATTCTTCAAAAATTCGTCCAAAATCTTGATGTCTCCAATCTCTTGTTTTGTACGTTTTTTCCACGTGTCTCGACCTCCAATGTATCCCTGCAAAATTTGGTGAAGATCTGAGTATGTCGTTTTTGACCTTATCTGGAACATCCTTTCTGAAAATTTGAAAATTCTTAAAAAATTCGTCGAAAATCTTGATGTCTCCAATCTCTTGTTTTGTACGTTTTTTCCACGTGTCTTGACATCCAATGTATCCCTGCAAAGTTTGGTGAAGATCTGAGTATGTAGTTTTTGACCTTATATGGAACCTCCTTTCTGAAAATTTGAAAATTCTCAAAAAATTCGTCCATAATCTTGATGTCTCCAATCTCTTGTTTTGTACGTTTTTTCCACGTGTCTTGACATCCAATGTATCCCTGCAAAGTTTGGTGAAGATCTGAGTATGTAGTTTTTGACCTTATCTGGAACCTCCCATCTGAAAATTTGAAAATTCTTAAAAAATTCGACCAAAATCTTGATGTCTCCAATCTTTTGTTTTGTACGTTTTTTCCACGTGTCTTGACACATAATGTATCCATGCAAAGTTTGGTGAAGATCTGAGTATGTAGTTTTTGACCTTATATGGAACCTCCTATCTGAAAATTTGAAAATTCTTAAAAAATTCGTCGAAAATCTTGATGTCTCCGATCTCTTGTTTTGTACGTTTTTTCCACGTGTCTTGACATGCAAAGTATTCCTGCAAAGTTTGGTGAAGATCTGAGTATGTAGTTTTTGACCTCATCTGGAACCTCCTATCTGAAAATTTGAAAATTCTTAAAAAATTCGTCCAAAATTTTGATGTCTCCAATCTCTTGTTTTGTACGTTTTTTCCACGTGTCTTGACATCCAATGTATCCCTGCAAAGTTTGGTGAAGATCTGAGTATGTAGTTTTTGACCTTATCTGGAACCTCCCATCTGAAAATTTGAAAATTCTTAAAAAATTCGTCGAAAATCTTGATGTCTCCAATCTCTTTTTTGTACGTTTTTTCCACGTGTCTTGACATCCAATGTATCCCTGCAAAGTTTGGTGAAGATCTGAGTATGTAGTTTTTGACCTTATCTGGAACCTCCCATCTGAAAATTTGAAAATTCTTAAAAAATTCGACCAAAATCTTGATGTCTCCAATCTTTTGTTTTGTACGTTTTTTCCACGTGTCTTGACACATAATGTATCCATGCAAAGTTTGGTGAAGATCTGAGTATGTAGTTTTTGACCTTGTATGGAACCTCCTATCTGAAAATTTGAAAATTCTTAAAAAATTCGTCCAAAATCTTGATGTCTCCAATCTCTTGTTTTGTACGTTTTTTCCACGTGTCTTGACATCCAATGTATCCCTGCAAAGTTTGGTGAAGATCTGAGTATGTAGTTTTTGACCTTATCTGGAACCTCCCATCTGAAAATTTGAAAATTCCTAAAAAATCCGTGCAAAATCTTGATGACCCCAATCTCTTGTTTTGTACGTTTTTTCCACGTGTCTTGACATCCAATGTATCCATGCAAAGTTTGGTGAAGATCTGAGTATGTCGTTTTTGACCTTATCTGGAACATCCTTTCTGAAAATTTGAAAATTGTTAAAAAATTCGTCCAAAATCTTGATGTCTCCAATCTCTTTTTTGTACGTTTTTTCCACGTGTCTTGACATCCAATGTATCCCTGCAAAGTTTGGTGAAGATCTGAGTATGTAGTTTTTGACCTTATCTGGAACCTCCCATCTGAAAATTTGAAAATTCTTCAAAAATTCGTCCAAAATCTTGATGTCTCCAATCTCTTGTTTTGTACGTTTTTTCCACGTGTCTCGACCTCCAATGGATCCCTGCAAAGTTTGGTGAAGATCTGAGTATGTCGTTTTTGACCTTATCTGGAACATCCTTTCTGAAAATTTGAAAATTCTTAAAAAATTCGTCGAAAATCTTGATGTCTCCAATCTCTTGTTTTGTACGTTTTTTCCACGTGTCTTGACATCCAATGTATCCCTGCAAAGTTTGGTGAAGATCTGAGTATGTAGTTTTTGACCTTATATGGAACCTCCTATCTGAAAATTTGAAAATTCTTAAAAAATTCGTCCAAAATCTTGATGTCTCCAATCTCTTGTTTTGTACGTTTTTTCCACGTGTCTCGACCTCCAATGGATCCCTGCAAAGTTTGGTGAAGATCTGAGTATGTCGTTTTTGACCTTATCTGGAACCTCCCATCTGAAAATTTGAAAATTCTTAAAAAATTCGTCGAAAATCTTGATGTCTCCGATCTCTTGTTTTGTACGTTTTTTCCACGTGTCTTGACATGCAAAGTATTCCTGCAAAGTTTGGTGAAGATCTGAGTATGTAGTTTTTGACCTCATCTGGAACCTCCTATCTGAAAATTTGAAAATTCTTAAAAAATTCGTCCAAAATCTTGATGTCTCCAATCTCTTGTTTTGTACGTTTTTTCCACGTGTCTTGACATCCAATGTATCCCTGCAATGTTTGGTGAAGATCTGAGTATGTAGTTTTTGACCTTATCTGGAACCTCCCATCTGAAAATTTGAAAATTCCTAAAAAAACCGTCCAAAATCTTGATGACCCCAATCTCTTGTTTTGTACTTTTTTTCCACGTGTCTCGACCTCCAATGTATCCCTGCAAAGTTTGGTGAAGATCTGAGTATGTAGTTTTTGACCTTATATGGAACCTCCTATCTGAAAATTTGAAAATTCTTAAAAAATTCGTCCAAAATCTTGATGTCACCAATCCTATGTTTTGTATGTTTTTTCCACGTGTCTTGACATGCAAAGTATTCCTGCAAAGTTTGGTGAAGATCTGAGTATGTAGTTTTTGACCTTATATGGAACCTCCTATCTGAAAATTTGAAAATTCTTAAAAAATTCGTCCAAAATCTTGATGTCTCCAATCTCTTGTTTTGTACGTTTTTTCCACGTGTCTTGACATCCAATGTATCCCTGCAATGTTTGGTGAAGATCTGAGTATGTAGTTTTTGACCTTATCTGGAACCTCCCATCTGAAAATTTGAAAATTCCTAAAAAATCCGTCCAAAATCTTGATGACCCCAATCTCTTGTTTTGTACATTTTTTCCACGTGTCTTGACATCCAATGTATCCCTGCAAAGTTTGGTGAAGATCTGAGTATGTAGTTTTTGACCTTATCTGGAACCTCCTATCTGAAAATTTGAAAATTCTTAAAAAATTCGTCCAAAATCTTGATGTCTCCAATCTCTTGTTTTGTACGTTTTTACCACGTGTCTTGACATCCAATGTATTCCTGCAATGTTTGGTGAAGATCTGAGTATGTAGTTTTTGACCTTATATGGAACCTCCTATCTGAAAATTTGAAAATTCTTAAAAAATTCGACCAAAATCTTGATGTCTCCAATCTCTTGTTTTGTACGTTTTTTCCACGTGTCTTGACATCCAATGTATCCCTGCAAAGTTTGGTGAAGATCTGAGTATGTAGTTTTTGACCTTATATGGAACCTCCTATCTGAAAATTTGAAAATTCTTAAAAAATTCGACCAAAATCTTGATGTCTCCAATCTCTTGTTTTGTACGTTTTTTCCACGTGTCTTGACATCCAATGTATCCCTGCAAAGTTTGGTGAAGATCTGAGTATGTCGTTTTTGACCTTATCTGGAACATCCTTTCTGAAAATTTGAAAATTGTTAAAAAATTCGTCCAAAATCTTGATGTCTCCAATCTCTTTTTTGTACGTTTTTTCCACGTGTCTTGACATCCAATGTATCCCTGCAAAGTTTGGTGAAGATCTGAGTATGTAGTTTTTGACCTTATCTGGAACCTCCCATCTGAAAATTTGAAAATTCTTAAAAAATTCGTCGAAAATCTTGATGTCTCCGATCTCTTGTTTTGTACGTTTTTTCCACGTGTCTTGACATGCAAAGTATTCCTGCAAAGTTTGGTGAAGATCTGAGTATGTAGTTTTTGACCTCATCTGGAATCTCCTATCTGAAAATTTGAAAATTCTTAAAAAATTCGTCCAAAATCTTGATGTCTCCAATCTCTTGTTTTGTACGTTTTTTCCACGTGTCTTGACATCCAATGTATCCCTGCAATGTTTGGTGAAGATCTGAGTATGTAGTTTTTGACCTTATCTGGAACCTCCCATCTGAAAATTTGAAAATTCCTAAAAAATCCGTCCAAAATCTTGATGACCCCAATCTCTTGTTTTGTACTTTTTTTCCACGTGTCTCGACCTCCAATGTATCCCTGCAAAGTTTGGTGAAGATCTGAGTATGTAGTTTTTGACCTTATATGGAACCTCCTATCTGAAAATTTGAAAATTCTTAAAAAATTCGTCGAAAATCTTGATGTCTAAGATCTCTTGTTTTGTACGTTTTTTCCACGTGTCTTGACATGCAAAGTATTCCTGCAAAGTTTGGTGAAGATCTGAGTATGTAGTTTTTGACCTCATCTGGAACCTCCTATCTGAAAATTTGAAAATTCTTAAAAAATTCGTCCAAAATTTTGATGTCTCCAATCTCTTGTTTTGTACGTTTTTTCCACGTGTCTTGACATCCAATGTATCCCTGCAATGTTTGGTGAAGATCTGAGTATGTAGTTTTTGACCTTATCTGGAACCTCCCATCTGAAAATTTGAAAATTCCTAAAAAATCCGTCCAAAATCTTGATGACCCCAATCTCTTGTTTTGTACGTTTTTTCCACGTGTCTTGACATCCAATGTATCCCTGCAAAGTTTGGTGAAGATCTGAGTATGTAGTTTTTGACCTTATCTGGAACCTCCTATCTGAAAATTTGAAAATTCTTAAAAAATTCGTCCAAAATCTTGATGTCTCCAATCTCTTGTTTTGTACGTTTTTTCCACGTGTCTTGACATCCAATGTATTCCTGCAATGTTTGGTGAAGATCTGAGTATGTAGTTTTTGACCTTATATGGAACCTCCTATCTGAAAATTTGAAAATTCTTAAAAAATTCGACCAAAATCTTGATGTCTCCAATCTCTTGTTTTGTACGTTTTTTCCACGTGTCTTGACATCCAATGTATCCCTGCAAAGTTTGGTGAAGATCTGAGTATGTAGTTTTTGACCTTATATTGAACCTCCCATCTGAAAATTTGAAAATTCTTAAAAAATTCGTCCAAAATCTTGATGTCTCCAATCTCTTGTTTTGTACGTTTTTTCCACGTGTCTTGATATCCAATGTATCCCTGCAAAGTTTGGTGAAGATCTGAGTATGTCGTTTTTGACCTTATCTGGAACATCCTTTCTGAAAATTTGAAAATTGTTAAAAAATTCGTCCAAAATCTTGATGTCTCCAATCTCTTTTTTGTACGTTTTTTCCACGTGTCTTGACATCCAATGTATCCCTGCAAAGTTTGGTGAAGATCTGAGTATGTAGTTTTTGACCTTATCTGGAACCTCCCATCTGAAAATTTGAAAATTCTTAAAAAATTCGACCAAAATCTTGATGTCTCCAATCTTTTGTTTTGTACGTTTTTTCCACGTGTCTTGACACATAATGTATCCATGCAAAGTTTGGTGAAGATCTGAGTATGTAGTTTTTGACCTTATATGGAACCTCCTATCTGAAAATTTGAAAATTCTTAAAAAATTCGTCGAAAATCTTGATGTCTCCGATCTCTTGTTTTGTACGTTTTTTCCACGTGTCTTGACATGCAAAGTATTCCTGCAAAGTTTGGTGAAGATCTGAGTATGTAGTTTTTGACCTCATCTGGAACCTCCTATCTGAAAATTTGAAAATTCTTAAAAAATTCGTCCAAAATCTTGATGTCTCCAATCTCTTGTTTTGTACGTTTTTTCCACGTGTCTTGATATCCAATGTATCCCTGCAAAGTTTGGTGAAGATCTGAGTATGTCGTTTTTGACCTTATCTGGAACATCCTTTCTGAAAATTTGAAAATTGTTAAAAAATTCGTCCAAAATCTTGATGTCTCCAATCTCTTTTTTGTACGTTTTTTCCACGTGTCTTGACATCCAATGTATCCCTGCAAAGTTTGGTGAAGATCTGAGTATGTAGTTTTTGACCTTATCTGGAACCTCCCATCTGAAAATTTGAAAATTCTTAAAAAATTCGTCGAAAATCTTGATGTCTCCGATCTCTTGTTTTGTACGTTTTTTCCACGTGTCTTGACATGCAAAGTATTCCTGCAAAGTTTGGTGAAGATCTGAGTATGTAGTTTTTGACCTCATCTGGAACCTCCTATCTGAAAATTTGAAAATTCTTAAAAAATTCGTCCAAAATCTTGATGTCTCCAATCTCTTGTTTTGTACGTTTTTTCCACGTGTCTTGACATCCAATGTATCCCTGCAATGTTTGGTGAAGATCTGAGTATGTAGTTTTTGACCTTATCTGGAACCTCCCATCTGAAAATTTGAAAATTCCTAAAAAATCCGTCCAAAATCTTGATGACCCCAATCTCTTGTTTTGTACTTTTTTTCCACGTGTCTCGACCTCCAATGTATCCCTGCAAAGTTTGGTGAAGATCTGAGTATGTAGTTTTTGACCTTATATGGAACCTCCTATCTGAAAATTTGAAAATTCTTAAAAAATTCGTCGAAAATCTTGATGTCTCCGATCTCTTGTTTTGTACGTTTTTTCCACGTGTCTTGACATGCAAAGTATTCCTGCAAAGTTTGGTGAAGATCTGAGTATGTAGTTTTTGACCTCATCTGGAACCTCCTATCTGAAAATTTGAAAATTCTTAAAAAATTCGTCCAAAATTTTGATGTCTAAAATCTCTTGTTTTGTACGTTTTTTCCACGTGTCTTGACATCCAATGTATCCCTGCAATGTTTGGTGAAGATCTGAGTATGTAGTTTTTGACCTTATCTGGAACCTCCCATCTGAAAATTTGAAAATTCCTAAAAAATCCGTCCAAAATCTTGATGACCCCAATCTCTTGTTTTGTACGTTTTTTCCACGTGTCTTGACATCCAATGTATCCCTGCAAAGTTTGGTGAAGATCTGAGTATGTAGTTTTTGACCTTATCTGGAACCTCCTATCTGAAAATTTGAAAATTCTTAAAAAATTCGTCCAAAATCTTGATGTCTCCAATCTCTTGTTTTGTACGTTTTTTCCACGTGTCTTGACATCCAATGTATTCCTGCAATGTTTGGTGAAGATCTGAGTATGTAGTTTTTGACCTTATATGGAACCTCCTATCTGAAAATTTGAAAATTCTTAAAAAATTCGACCAAAATCTTGATGTCTCCAATCTCTTGTTTTGTACGTTTTTTCCACGTGTCTTGACATCCAATGTATCCCTGCAAAGTTTGGTGAAGATCTGAGTATGTAGTTTTTGACCTTATATTGAACCTCCCATCTGAAAATTTGAAAATTCTTAAAAAATTCGTCCAAAATCTTGATGTCTCCAATCTCTTGTTTTGTACGTTTTTTCCACGTGTCTTGATATCCAATGTATCCCTGCAAAGTTTGGTGAAGATCTGAGTATGTCGTTTTTGACCTTATCTGGAACATCCTTTCTGAAAATTTGAAAATTGTTAAAAAATTCGTCCAAAATCTTGATGTCTCCAATCTCTTTTTTGTACGTTTTTTCCACGTGTCTTGACATCCAATGTATCCCTGCAAAGTTTGGTGAAGATCTGAGTATGTAGTTTTTGACCTTATCTGGAACCTCCCATCTGAAAATTTGAAAATTCTTAAAAAATTCGACCAAAATCTTGATGTCTCCAATCTTTTGTTTTGTACGTTTTTTCCACGTGTCTTGACACATAATGTATCCCTGCAAAGTTTGGTGAAGATCTGAGTATGTAGTTTTTGACCTTATATGGAACCTCCTATCTGAAAATTTGAAAATTCTTAAAAAATTCGTCGAAAATCTTGATGTCTCCGATCTCTTGTTTTGTACGTTTTTTCCACGTGTCTTGACATGCAAAGTATTCCTGCAAAGTTTGGTGAAGATCTGAGTATGTAGTTTTTAACCTCATCTGGAACCTCCTATCTGAAAATTTGAAAATTCTTAAAAAATTCGTCCAAAATCTTGATGTCTCAAATCTCTTGTTTTGTACGTTTTTTCCACGTGTCTTGATATCCAATGTATCCCTGCAATGTTTGGTGAAGATCTGAGTATGTAGTTTTTGACCTTATATGGAACCTCCTATCTGAAAATTTGAAAATTCTTAAAAAATTCGTCCAAAATCTTGATGTCTCCAATCTCTTGTTTTGTACGTTTTTTCCACTTGTCTTGACATAAAATGTATCCCTGCAAAGTTTGGTGAAGATCTGAGTATGTAGTTTTTGACCTTATCTGGAACCTCCTATCTGAAAATTTGAAAATTCTTAAAAAATTCGTCCAAAATCTTGATGTCTCCAATCTCTTGTTTTGTACGTTTTTTCCACGTGTCTTGATATCCAATGTATCCCTGCAAAGTTTGGTGAAGATCTGAGTATGTCGTTTTTGACCTTATCTGGAACATCCTTTCTGAAAATTTGAAAATTGTTAAAAAATTCGTCCAAAATCTTGATGTCTCCAATCTCTTTTTTGTACGTTTTTTCCAAGTGTCTTGACATCCAATGTATCCCTGCAAAGTTTGGTGAAGATCTGAGTATGTAGTTTTTGACCTTATCTGGAACCTCCCATCTGAAAATTTGAAAATTCTTAAAAAATTCGACCAAAATCTTGATGTCTCCAATCTTTTGTTTTGTACGTTTTTTCCACGTGTCTTGACACATAATGTATCCATGCAAAGTTTGGTGAAGATCTGAGTATGTAGTTTTTGACCTTATATGGAACCTCCTATCTGAAAATTTGAAAATTCTTAAAAAATTCGTCCAAAATCTTGATGTCTCCAATCTCTTGTTTTGTACGTTTTTTCCACGTGTCTTGACATCCAATGTATCCCTGCAAAGTTTGGTGAAGATCTGAGTATGTAGTTTTTGACCTTATATGGAACCTCCTATCTGAAAATTTGAAAATTCTTAAAAAATTCGTCCAAAATCTTGATGTCACCAATCCTATGTTTTGTATGTTTTTTCCACGTGTCTTGACATCCAATGTATCCATGCAAAGTTTGGTGAAGATCTGAGTATGTCGTTTTTGACCTTATCTGGAACCTCCCATCTGAAATTTTGAAAATTCTTAAAAAATTCGTCGAAAATCTTGATGTCTCCGATCTCTTGTTTTGTACGTTTTTTCCACGTGTCTTGACATGCAAAGTATTCCTGCAAAGTTTGGTGAAGATCTGAGTATGTAGTTTTTGACCTTATATGGAACCTCCTATCTGAAAATTTGAAAATTCTTAAAAAATTCGTCGAAAATCTTGATGTCTCCGATCTCTTGTTTTGTACGTTTTTTCCACGTGTCTTGACATGCAAAGTATTCCTGCAAAGTTTGGTGAAGATCTGAGTATGTAGTTTTTGACCTTCTTTGACCTCCTATCTGAAAATTTGAAAATTCTTAAAAAATTCGTCCAAAATCTTGATGTCTCCAATCTCTTGTTTTGTACGTTTTTTCCACGTGTCTTGAATTCCAATGTATCCCTGCAAAGTTTGGTGAAGATCTGAGTATGTAGTTTTTGACCTTATCTGGAACCTCCCATCTGAAAATTTGAAAATTCCTAAAAAATCCGTGCAAAATCTTGATGACCCCAATCTCTTGTTTTGTACGTTTTTTCCACGTGTCTTGACATCCAATGTATTCCTGCAATGTTTGGTGAAGATCTGAGTATGTAGTTTTTGACCTTATATGGAACCTCCTATCTGAAAATTTGAAAATTCTTAAAAAATTCGTCCAAAATCTTGATGTCTCCAATCTCTTGTTTTGTACGTTTTTTCCACGTGTCTTGACATCCAATGTATCCCTGCAAAGTTTGGTGAAGATCTGAGTATGTAGTTTTTGACCTTATCTGGAACCTCCCATCTGAAAATTTGAAAATTCCTAAAAAATCCGTGCAAAATCTTGATGACCCCAATCTCTTGTTTTGTACGTTTTTTCCACGTGTCTTGACATCCAATGTATCCATGCAAAGTTTGGTGAAGATCTGAGTATGTCGTTTTTGACCTTATCTGGAACCTCCCATCTGAAAATTTGAAAATTCTTAAAAAATTCGTCGAAAATCTTGATGTCTCCGATCTCTTGTTTTGTACGTTTTTTCCACGTGTCTTGACATGCAAAGTATTCCTGCAAAGTTTGGTGAAGATCTGAGTATGTAGTTTTTGACCTCATCTGGAACCTCCTATCTGAAAATTTGAAAATTCTTAAAAAATTCGTCCAAAATCTTGATGTCTCCAATCTCTTGTTTTGTACGTTTTTTCCACGTGTCTTGACATCCAATGTATCCCTGCAATGTTTGGTGAAGATCTGAGTATGTAGTTTTTGACCTTATCTGGAACCTCCCATCTGAAAATTTGAAAATTCCTAAAAAATCCATCCAAAATCTTGATGACCCCAATCTCTTGTTTTGTACTTTTTTTTCCACGTGTCTCGACCTCCAATGTATTCCTGCAAAGTTTGGTGAAGATCTGAGTATGTAGTTTTTGACCTTATATGGAACCTCCTATCTGAAAATTTGAAAATTCTTAAAAAATTCGTCCAAAATCTTGATGTCACCAATCCTATGTTTTGTATGCTTTTTCCACGTGTCTTGACATCCAATGTATCCATGCAAAGTTTGGTGAAGATCTGAGTATGTCGTTTTTGACCTTATCTGGAACCTCCCATCTGAAAATTTGAAAATTCTTAAAAAATTCGTCGAAAATCTTGATGTCTCCGATCTCTTGTTTTGTACGTTTTTTCCACGTGTCTTGACATGCAAAGTATTCCTGCAAAGTTTGGTGAAGATCTGAGTATGTAGTTTTTGACCTCATCTGGAACCTCCTATCTGAAAATTTGAAAATTCTTAAAAAATTCGTCCAAAATTTTGATGTCTCCAATCTCTTGTTTTGTACGTTTTTTCCACGTGTCTTGACATCCAATGTATCCCTGCAATGTTTGGTGAAGATCTGAGTATGTAGTTTTTGACCTTATCTGGAACCTCCCATCTGAAAATTTGAAAATTCCTAAAAAATCCGTCCAAAATCTTGATGACTCCAATCTCTTGTTTTGTACGTTTTTTCCACGTGTCTTGACATCCAATGTATCCCTGCAAAGTTTGGTGAAGATCTGAGTATGTAGTTTTTGACCTTATCTGGAACCTCCTATCTGAAAATTTGAAAATTCTTAAAAAATTCGTCCAAAATCTTGATGTCTCCAATCTCTTGTTTTGTACGTTTTTTCCACGTGTCTTGATATCCAATGTATCCCTGCAAAGTTTGGTGAAGATCTGAGTATGTAGTTTTTGACCTTATATGGAACCTCCTATCTGAAAATTTGAAAATTCTTAAAAAATTCGTCCAAAATCTTGATGTCTCCAATCTCTTGTTTTGTACGTTTTTTCCACGTGTCTTGACATCCAATGTATCCCTGCAAAGTTTGGTGAAGATCTGAGTATGTAGTTTTTGACCTTATATGGAACCTCCTATCTGAAAATTTGAAAATTCTTAAAAAATTCGTCCAAAATCTTGATGTCTCCAATCTCTTGTTTTGTACGTTTTTTCCACGTGTCTTGATATCCAATGTATCCCTGCAATGTTTGGTGAAGATCTGAGTATGTAGTTTTTGACCTTATATGGAACCTCCTATCTGAAAATTTGAAAATTCTTAAAAAATTCGTCCAAAATCTTGATGTCTCCAATCTCTTGTTTTGTACGTTTTTTCCACGTGTCTTGACATCCAATGTATCCCTGCAAAGTTTGGTGAAGATCTGAGTATGTAGTTTTTGACCTTATCTGGAACCTCCTATCTGAAAATTTGAAAATTCTTAAAAAATTCGTCCAAAATCTTGATGTCTCCAATCTCTTGTTTTGTACGTTTTTTCCACGTGTCTTGATATCCAATGTATCCCTGCAAAGTTTGGTGAAGATCTGAGTATGTCGTTTTTGACCTTATCTGGAACATCCTTTCTGAAAATTTGAAAATTGTTAAAAAATTCGTCCAAAATCTTGATGTCTCCAATCTCTTTTTTGTACGTTTTTTCCACGTGTCTTGACATCCAATGTATCCCTGCAAAGTTTGGTGAAGATCTGAGTATGTAGTTTTTGACCTTATCTGGAACCTCCCATCTGAAAATTTGAAAATTCTTAAAAAATTCGACCAAAATCTTGATGTCTCCAATCTTTTGTTTTGTACGTTTTTTCCACGTGTCTTGACACATAATGTATCCATGCAAAGTTTGGTGAAGATCTGAGTATGTAGTTTTTGACCTTATATGGAACCTCCTATCTGAAAATTTGAAAATTCTTAAAAAATTCTTCCAAAATCTTGATGTCTCCAATCTCTTGTTTTGTACGTTTTTTCCACGTGTCTTGACATCCAATGTATCCCTGCAAAGTTTGGTGAAGATCTGAGTATGTAGTTTTTGACCTTATCAGGAACCTCCCATCTGAAAATTTGAAAATTCCTAAAAAATCCGTGCAAAATCTTGATGACCCCAATCTCTTGTTTTGTACGTTTTTTCCACGTGTCTTGACATCCAATGTATTCCTGCAATGTTTGGTGAAGATCTGAGTATGTAGTTTTTGACCTTATATGGAACCTCCTATCTGAAAATTTGAAAATTCTTAAAAAATTCGACCAAAATCTTGATGACCCCAATCCTATGTTTCGTATGTTTTTTCCACGTGTCTTGACATCCAATGTATCCATGCAAAGTTTGGTGAAGATCTGAGTATGTCGTTTTTGACCTTATCTGGAACCTCCCATCTGAAAGTTTGAAAATTCTTAAAAAATTCGTCGAAAATCTTGATGTCTCCGATCTCTTGTTTTGTACGTTTTTTCCACGTGTCTTGACATGCAAAGTATTCCTGCAAAGTTTGGTGAAGATCTGAGTATGTAGTTTTTGACCTTATATGGAACCTCCTATCTGAAAATTTGAAAATTCTTAAAAAATTCGTCCAAAATTTTGATGTCTCCGATCTCTTGATTTGTACGTTTTTTCCACGTGTCTTGACATCCAATGTATCCCTGCAATGTTTGGTGAAGATCTGAGTATGTAGTTTTTGACCTTATCTGGAACCTCCCATCTGAAAATTTGAAAATTCCTAAAAAATCCGTCCAAAATCTTGATGACCCCAATCTCTTGTTTTGTACGTTTTTTCCACGTGTCTTGACATCCAATGTACCCCTGCAATGTTTGGTGAAGATCTGAGTATGTAGTTTTTGACCTTATCTGGAACCTCCCATCTGAAAATTTGAAAATTCCTAAAAAATCCGTCCAAAATCTTGATGACCCCAATCTCTTGTTTTGTACTTTTTTTCCACGTGTCTCGACCTCCAATGTATCCCTGCAAAGTTTGGTGAAGATCTGAGTATGTAGTTTTTGACCTTATATGGAACCTCCTATCTGAAAATTTGAAAATTCTTAAAAAATTCGTCCAAAATCTTGATGTCACCAATCCTATGTTTTGTATGTTTTTTCCACGTGTCTTGACATCCAATGTATCCATGCAAAGTTTGGTGAAGATCTGAGTATGTCGTTTTTGACCTTATCTGGAACCTCCCATCTGAAAATTTGAAAATTCTTAAAAAATTCGTCGAAAATCTTGATGTCTCCGATCTCTTGTTTTGTACGTTTTTTCCACGTGTCTTGACATGCAAAGTATTCCTGCAAAGTTTGGTGAAGATCTGAGTATGTAGTTTTTGACCTCATCTGGAACCTCCTATCTGAAAATTTGAAAATTCTTAAAAAATTCGTCCAAAATTTTGATGTCTCCAATCTCTTGTTTTGTACGTTTTTTCCACGTGTCTTGACATCCAATGTATCCCTGCAATGTTTGGTGAAGATCTGAGTATGTAGTTTTTGACCTTATCTGGAACCTCCCATCTGAAAATTTGAAAATTCCTAAAAAATCCGTCCAAAATCTTGATGACCCCAATCTCTTGTTTTGTACGTTTTTTCCACGTGTCTTGATATCCAATGTATCCCTGCAAAGTTTGGTGAAGATCTGAGTATGTAGTTTTTGACCTTATATGGAACCTCCTATCTGAAAATTTGAAAATTCTTAAAAAATTCGTCCAAAATCTTGATGTCTCCAATCTCTTGTTTTGTACGTTTTTTCCACGTGTCTTGACATCCAATGTATCCCTGCAAAGTTTGGTGAAGATCTGAGTATGTAGTTTTTGACCTTATATTGAACCTCCCATCTGAAAATTTGAAAATTCTTAAAAAATTCGTCCAAAATCTTGATGTCTCCAATCTCTTGTTTTGTACGTTTTTTCCACGTGTCTTGATATCCAATGTATCCCTGCAAAGTTTGGTGAAGATCTGAGTATGTCGTTTTTGACCTTATCTGGAACATCCTTTCTGAAAATTTGAAAATTGTTAAAAAATTCGTCCAAAATCTTGATGTCTCCAATCTCTTTTTTGTACGTTTTTTCCACGTGTCTTGACATCCAATGTATCCCTGCAAAGTTTGGTGAAGATCTGAGTATGTAGTTTTTGACCTTATCTGGAACCTCCCATCTGAAAATTTGAAAATTCTTAAAAAATTCGACCAAAATCTTGATGTCTCCAATCTTTTGTTTTGTACGTTTTTTCCACGTGTCTTGACACATAATGTATCCATGCAAAGTTTGGTGAAGATCTGAGTATGTAGTTTTTGACCTTATATGGAACCTCCTATCTGAAAATTTGAAAATTCTTAAAAAATTCGTCGAAAATCTTGATGTCTCCGATCTCTTGTTTTGTACGTTTTTTCCACGTGTCTTGACATGCAAAGTATTCCTGCAAAGTTTGGTGAAGATCTGAGTATGTAGTTTTTGACCTCATCTGGAACCTCCTATCTGAAAATTTGAAAATTCTTAAAAAATTCGTCCAAAATCTTGATGTCTCCAATCTCTTGTTTTGTACGTTTTTTCCACGTGTCTTGATATCCAATGTATCCCTGCAATGTTTGGTGAAGATCTGAGTATGTAGTTTTTGACCTTATATGGAACCTCCTATCTGAAAATTTGAAAATTCTTAAAAAATTCGTCCAAAATCTTGATGTCTCCAATCTCTTGTTTTGTACGTTTTTTCCACGTGTCTTGACATCCAATGTATCCCTGCAAAGTTTGGTGAAGATCTGAGTATGTAGTTTTTGACCTTATCTGGAACCTCCTATCTGAAAATTTGAAAATTCTTAAAAAATTCGTCCAAAATCTTGATGTCTCCAATCTCTTGTTTTGTACGTTTTTTCCACGTGTCTTGATATCCAATGTATCCCTGCAAAGTTTGGTGAAGATCTGAGTATGTCGTTTTTGACCTTATCTGGAACATCCTTTCTGAAAATTTGAAAATTGTTAAAAAATTCGTCCAAAATCTTGATGTCTCCAATCTATTTTTTGTACGTTTTTTCCACGTGTCTTGACATCCAATGTATCCCTGCAAAGTTTGGTGAAGATCTGAGTATGTAGTTTTTGACCTTATCTGGAACCTCCCATCTGAAAATTTGAAAATTCTTAAAAAATTCGACCAAAATCTTGATGTCTCCAATCTTTTGTTTTGTACGTTTTTTCCACGTGTCTTGACACATAATGTATCCATGCAAAGTTTGGTGAAGATCTGAGTATGTAGTTTTTGACCTTATATGGAACCTCCTTTCTGATAATTTGAAAATTCTCAAAAAATCCTTCCAAAATCTTGATGACCCCAATCTCTTGTTTTGTACTTTTTTTCCACGTGTCTCGACCTCCAATGTATCCCTGCAAAGTTTGGTGAAGATCTGAGTATGTAGTTTTTGACCTTATATGGAACCTCCTATCTGAAAATTTGAAAATTCTTAAAAAATTCGTCCAAAATCTTGATGTCACCAATCCTATGTTTTGTATGTTTTTTCCACGTGTCTTGACATCCAATGTATCCCTGCAAAGTTTGGTGAAGATCTGAGTATGTCGTTTTTGACCTTATCTGGAACCTCCCATCTGAAAATTTGAAAATTCTTAAAAAATTCGTCGAAAATCTTGATGTCTCCGATCTCTTGTTTTGTACGTTTTTTCCACGTGTCTTGACATGCAAAGTATTCCTGCAAAGTTTGGTGAAGATCTGAGTATGTAGTTTTTGACCTTATATGGAACCTCCTATCTGAAAATTTGAAAATTCTTAAAAAATTCGTCGAAAATCTTGATGTCTCCGATCTCTTGTTTTGTACGTTTTTTCCACGTGTCTTGACATGCAAAGTATTCCTGCAAAGTTTGGTGAAGATCTGAGTATGTAGTTTTTGACCTTATATGGAACCTCCTATCTGAAAATTTGAAAATTCTTAAAAAATTCGTCCAAAATCTTGATGTCTCCAATCTCTTGTTTTGTACGTTTTTTCCACGTGTCTTGACATCCAATGTATCCCTGCAAAGTTTGGTGAAGATCTGAGTATGTAGTTTTTGACCTTATCTGGAACATCCCATCTGAAAATTTGAAAATTCCTAAAAAATCCGTGCAAAATCTTGATGACCCCAATCTCTTGTTTTGTACGTTTTTTCCACGTGTCTTGACATCCAATGTATTCCTGCAATGTTTGGTGAAGATCTGAGTATGTAGTTTTTGACCTTATCTGGAACCTCCCATCTGAAAATTTGAAAATTCCTAAAAAATCCGTGCAAAATCTTGATGACCCCAATCTCTTGTTTTGTACGTTTTTTCCACGTGTCTTGACATCCAATGTATCCATGCAAAGTTTGGTGAAGATCTGAGTATGTCGTTTTTGACCTTATCTGGAACCTCCTATCTGAAAATTTGAAAATTCTTAAAAAATTCGTCGAAAATCTTGATGTCTCCAATCTCTTGTTTTGTACGTTTTTTCCACGTGTCTTGACATGCAAAGTATACCTGCAACGTTTGGTGAAGATCTGAGTATGTAGTTTTTGACCTTATCTGGAACCTCCTATCTGAAAATTTGAAAATTCTTCAAAAATTCGTCGAAAATCTTGATGTCTCCAATCTCTTGTTTTGTACGTTTTTTCCACGTGTCTTGACATCCAATGTATCCCTGCAATGTTTGGTGGAGATCTGAGTATGTAGTTTTTGACCTTATCTGGGACCTCCTATCAGAAAATTTGAAAATTCTTCAAAAATTCGTCCAAAATCTTGATGTCTCCAATCTCTTGTTTTGTACGTTTTTTCCACGTGTCTCGACCTCCAATGTATCCCTGCAAAGTTTGGTGAAGATCTGAGTATGTCGTTTTTGACCTTATCTGGAACATCCTTTCTGAAAATTTGAAAATTCTTAAAAAATTCGTCGAAAATCTTGATGTCTCCAATCTCTTGTTTTGTACGTTTTTTCCACGTGGCTTGACATCCAATGTATCCCTGCAAAGTTTGGTGAAGATCTGAGTATGTAGTTTTTGACCTTATATGGAACCTCCTTTCTGAAAATTTGAAAATTCTCAAAAAATTCGTCCATAATCTTGATGTCTCCAATCTCTTGTTTTGTACGTTTTTTCCACGTGTCTTGACATCCAATGTATCCCTGCAAAGTTTGGTGAAGATCTGAGTATGTAGTTTTTGACCTTATATGGAACCTCCTATCTGAAAATTTGAAAATTCTTAAAAAATTCGTCCAAAATCTTGATGTCACCAATCCTATGTTTTGTATGTTTTTTCCACGTGTCTTGACATCCAATGTATCCATGCAAAGTTTGGTGAAGATCTGAGTATGTCGTTTTTGAACTTATCTGGAACCTCCCATCTGAAAATTTGAAAATTCTTAAAAAATTCGTCGAAAATCTTGATGTCTCCGATCTCTTGTTTTGTACGTTTTTTCCACGTGTCTTGACATGCAAAGTATTCCTGCAAAGTTTGGTGAAGATCTGAGTATGTAGTTTTTGACCTTATATGGAACCTCCTATCTGAAAATTTGAAAATTCTTAAAAAATTCGTCCAAAATCTTGATGTCTCCAATCTCTTGTTTTGTACGTTTTTTCCACGTGTCTTGACATCCAATGTATCCCTGCAAAGTTTGGTGAAGATCTGAGTATGTAGTTTTTGACCTTATCGGGAACCTCCCATCTGAAAATTTGAAAATTCCTAAAAAATCCGTGCAAAATCTTGATGACCCCAATCTCTTGTTTGTACGTTTTTTCCACGTGTCTTGACATCCAATGTATCCATGCAAAGTTTGGTGAAGATCTGAGTATGTCGTTTTTGACCTTATCTGGAACCTCCCATCTGAAAATTTGAAAATTCTTAAAAAATTCGTCGAAAATCTTGATGTCTCCAATCTCTTGTTTTGTACGTTTTTTCCACGTGTCTTGACATGCAAAGTATCCCTGCAACGTTTGGTGAAGATCTGAGTATGTAGTTTTTGACCTTATCTGGAACCTCCTATCTGAAAATTTGAAAATTCTTCAAAAATTCGTCGAAAATCTTGATGTCTCCAATCTCTTGTTTTGTACGTTTTTTCCACGTGTCTTGACATCCAATGTATCCCTGCAATGTTTGGTGGAGATCTGAGTATGTAGTTTTTGACCTTATCTGGGACCTCCTATCAGAAAATTTGAAAATTCTTCAAAAATTCGTCCAAAATCTTGATGTCTCCAATCTCTTGTTTTGTACGTTTTTTCCACGTGTCTCGACCTCCAATGTATCCCTGCAAAGTTTGGTGAAGATCTGAGTATGTCGTTTTTGACCTTATCTGGAACATCCTTTCTGAAAATTTGAAAATTCTTAAAAAATTCGTCGAAAATCTTGATGTCTCCAATCTCTTGTTTTGTACGTTTTTTCCACGTGTCTTGACATCCAATGTATCCCTGCAAAGTTTGGTGAAGATCTGAGTATGTAGTTTTTGACCTTATATGGAACCTCCCATCTGAAAATTTGAAAATTCTTAAAAAATTCGACCAAAATCTTGATGTCTCCAATCTTTTGTTTTGTACGTTTTTTCCACGTGTCTTGACACATAATGTATCCATGCAAAGTTTGGTGAAGATCTGAGTATGTAGTTTTTGACCTTATATGGAACCTCCTATCTGAAAATTTGAAAATTCTTAAAAAATTCGTCGAAAATCTTGATGTCTCCGATCTCTTGTTTTGTACGTTTTTTCCACGTGTCTTGACATGCAAAGTATTCCTGCAAAGTTTGGTGAAGATCTGAGTATGTAGTTTTTGACCTCATCTGGAACCTCCTATCTGAAAATTTGAAAATTCTTAAAAAATTCGTCCAAAATTTTGATGTCTCCAATCTCTTGTTTTGTACGTTTTTTCCACGTGTCTTGACATCCAATGTATCCCTGCAAAGTTTGGTGAAGATCTGAGTATGTAGTTTTTGACCTTATCTGGAACCTCCCATCTGAAAATTTGAAAATTCTTAAAAAATTCGTCGAAAATCTTGATGTCTCCGATCTCTTGTTTTGTACGTTTTTTCCACGTGTCTTGACATCCAATGTATCCCTGCAAAGTTTGGTGAAGATCTGAGTATGTTGTTTTTGACCTTATCTGGAACATCCTTTCTGAAAATTTGAAAATTGTTAAAAAATTCGACCAAAATCTTGATGTCTCCTATCTCTTGTTTTGTACGTTTTTTCCACGTGTCTTGACATCCAATGTATCCCTGCAAAGTTTGGTGAAGATCTGAGTATGTAGTTTTTGACCTTATCTGGAACCTCCCATCTGAAAATTTGAAAATTCTTAAAAAATTCGACCAATATCTTGATGTCTCCAATCTTTTGTTTTGTACGTTTTTTCCACGTGTCTTGACATCCAATGTATCCCTGCAAAGTTTGGTGAAGATCTGAGTATGTAGTTTTTGACCTTATATGGAACCTCCTATCTGAAAATTTGAAAATTCTTAAAAAATTCGTCCAAAATCTTGATGTCTCCAATCTCTTGTTTTGTACGTTTTTTCCACGTGTCTTGACATCCAATGTATCCCTGCAAAGTTTGGTGAAGATCTGAGTATGTAGTTTTTGACCTTATCTGGAACCTCCCATCTGAAAATTTGAAAATTCCTAAAAAATCCGTGCAAAATCTTGATGACCCCAATCTCTTGTTTTGTACGTTTTTTCCACGTGTCTTGACATCCAATGTATCCATGCAAAGTTTGGTGAAGATCTGAGTATGTCGTTTTTGACCTTATCTGGAACATCCTTTCTGAAAATTTGAAAATTGTTAAAAAATTCGTCCAAAATCTTGATGTCTCCAATCTCTTTTTTGTACGTTTTTTCCACGTGTCTTGACATCCAATGTATCCCTGCAAAGTTTGGTGAAGATCTGAGTATGTAGTTTTTGACCTTATCTGGAACCTCCCATCTGAAAATTTGAAAATTCTTCAAAAATTCGTCGATAATCTTGATGTCTCCAATCTCTTGTTTTGTACGTTTTTTCCACGTGTCTTGACATCCAATGTATCCCTGCAATGTTTGTTGGAGATCTGAGTATGTAGTTTTTGACCTTATCTGGGACCTCCTATCAGAAAATTTGAAAATTCTTCAAAAATTCGTCCAAAATCTTGATGTCTCCAATCTCTTGTTTTGTACGTTTTTTCCACGTGTCTCGACCTCCAATGTATCCCTGCAAAGTTTGGTGAAGATCTGAGTATGTCGTTTTTGACCTTATCTGGAACATCCTTTCTGAAAATTTGAAAATTCTTAAAAAATTCGTCGAAAATCTTGATGTCTCCAATCTCTTGTTTTGTACGTTTTTTCCACGTGTCTTGACATCCAATGTATCCCTGCAAAGTTTGGTGAAGATCTGAGTATGTAGTTTTTGACCTTATATGGAACCTCCTTTCTGAAAATTTGAAAATTCTTAAAAAATTCGTCCAAAATCTTGATGTCTCCAATCTCTTGTTTTGTACGTTTTTTCCACGTGTCTTGACATCCAATGTATCCCTGCAAAGTTTGGTGAAGATCTGAGTTTGTAGTTTTTGACCTTATCTGGAACTTCCTTTCTGAAAATTTGAAAATTGTTAAAAAATTCGTCCAAAATCTTGATGTCTCCAATCTCTTGTTTTGTACGTTTTTTTCCACGTGTCTTGACATCCAATGTATCCCTGCAAAGTTTGGTGAAGATCTGAGTATGTAGTTTTTGACCTTATCTGGAACCTCCCATCTGAAAATTTGAAAATTCTTAAAAAATTCGACCAAAATCTTGATGTCTCCAATCTTTTGTTTTGTACGTTTTTTCCACGTGTCTTGACACATAATGTATCCATGCAAAGTTTGGTGAAGATCTGAGTATGTAGTTTTTGACCTTATATGGAACCTCCTATCTGAAAATTTGAAAATTCTTAAAAAATTCGTCCAAAATCTTGATGTCTCCAATCTCTTGTTTTGTACGTTTTTTCCACGTGTCTTGACATCCAATGTATCCCTGCAAAGTTTGGTGAAGATCTGAGTATGTAGTTTTTGACCTTATCTGGAACCTCCCATCTGAAAATTTGAAAATTCCTAAAAAATCCGTGCAAAATCTTGATGACCCCAATCTCTTGTTTTGTACGTTTTTTCCACGTGTCTTGACATCCAATGTATTCCTGCAATGTTTGGTGAAGATCTGAGTATGTAGTTTTTGACCTTATATGGAACCTCCTATCTGAAAATTTGAAAATTCTTAAAAAATTCGACCAAAATCTTGATGTTCCGAATCCTATGTTTTGTATGTTTTTTCCACGTGTCTTGACATCCAATGTATCCATGCAAAGTTTGGTGAAGATCTGAGTATGTAGTTTTTGACCTTATATTGAACCTCCCATCTGAAAATTTGAAAATTCTTAAAAAATTCGTCCAAAATTTTGATGACCCCAATCTCTTGTTTTGTACGTTTTTTCCACGTGTCTTGACATCCAAAGTATCCCTGCAAAGTTTGGTGAAGATCTGAGTATGTAGTTTTTGACCTTATATTGAACCTCCCATCTGAAAATTTGAAAATTCTTAAAAAATTCGTCCAAAATCTTGATGTCTCCAATCTCTTGTTTTGTACGTTTTTTCCACGTGTCTTGACATCCAATGTATCCATGCAAAGTTTGGTGAAGATCTGAGTATGTCGTTTTTGACCTTATCTGGAACCTCCCATCTGAAAATTTGAAAATTCTTAAAAAATTCGTCGAAAATCTTGATGTCTCCAATCTTTTGTTTTGTACGTTTTTTCCACGTGTCTTGACATGCAAAGTATCCCTGCAACGTTTGGTGAAGATCTGAGTATGTAGTTTTTGACCTTATCTGGAACCTCCTATCTGAAAATTTGAAAATTCTTCAAAAATTCGTCGAAAATCTTGATGTCTCCAATCTCTTGTTTTGTACGTTTTTTCCACGTGTCTTGACATCCAATGTATTCCTGCAATGTTTGGTGGAGATCTGAGTATGTAGTTTTTGACCTTATCTGGAACCTCCCATCTGAAAATTTGAAAATTCTTCAAAAATTCGTCCAAAATCTTGATGTCTCCAATCTCTTGTTTTGTACGTTTTTTCCACGTGTCTCGACCTCCAATGGATCCCTGCAAAGTTTGGTGAAGATCTGAGTATGTCGTTTTTGACCTTATATGGAACCTCCTATCTGAAAATTTGAAAATTCTTAAAAAATTCGTCCAAAATCTTGATGTCTCCAATCTCTTGTTTTGTACGTTTTTTCCACGTGTCTCGACCTCCAATGGATCCCTGCAAAGTTTGGTGAAGATCTGAGTATGTCGTTTTTGACCTTATCTGGAAACTCCCATCTGAAAATTTGAAAATTCTTAAAAAATTCGTCGAAAATCTTGATGTCTCCGATCTCTTGTTTTGTACGTTTTTTCCACGTGTCTTGACATGCAAAGTATTCCTGCAAAGTTTGGTGAAGATCTGAGTATGTAGTTTTTGACCTCATCTGGAACCTCCTATCTGAAAATTTGAAAATTCTTAAAAAATTCGTCCAAAATCTTGATGTCTCCAATCTCTTGTTTTGTACGTTTTTTCCACGTGTCTTGACATCCAATGTATCCCTGCAATGTTTGGTGAAGATCTGAGTATGTAGTTTTTGACCTTATCTGGAACCTCCCATCTGAAAATTTGAAAATTCCTAAAAAATCCGTCCAAAATCTTGATGACCCCAATCTCTTGTTTTGTACTTTTTTTCCACGTGTCTCGACCTCCAATGTATCCCTGCAAAGTTTGGTGAAGATCTGAGTATGTAGTTTTTGACCTTATATGGAACCTCCTATCTGAAAATTTGAAAATTCTTAAAAAATTCGTCCAAAATCTTGATGTCACCAATCCTATGTTTTGTATGTTTTTTCCACGTGTCTTGACATCCAATGTATCCATGCAAAGTTTGGTGAAGATCTGAGTATGTCGTTTTTGACCTTATCTGGAACCTCCCATCTGAAAATTTGAAAATTCTTAAAAAATTCGTCCAAAATTTTGATGTCTCCAATCTCTTGTTTTGTACGTTTTTTCCACGTGTCTTGACATCCAATGTATCCCTGCAATGTTTGGTGAAGATCTGAGTATGTAGTTTTTGACCTTATCTGGAACCTCCCATCTGAAAATTTGAAAATTCCTAAAAAATTCGTCCAAAATCTTGATGTCTCCAATCTCTTGTTTTGTACGTTTTTTCCACGTGCCTTGATATCCAATGTATCCCTGCAAAGTTTGGTGAAGATCTGAGTATGTAGTTTTTGACCTTATATGGAACCTCCTATCTGAAAATTTGAAAATTCTTAAAAAATTCGTCCAAAATCTTGATGTCTCCAATCTCTTGTTTTGTACGTTTTTTCCACGTGTCTTGACATCCAATGTATCCCTGCAAAGTTTGGTGAAGATCTGAGTATGTAGTTTTTGACCTTATATTGAACCTCCCATCTGAAAATTTGAAAATTCTTAAAAAATTCGTCCAAAATCTTGATGTCTCCAATCTCTTGTTTTGTACGTTTTTTCCACGTGTCTTGATATCCAATGTATCCCTGCAAAGTTTGGTGAAGATCTGAGTATGTAGTTTTTGACATTATATGGAACCTCCTATCTGAAAATTTGAAAATTCTTAAAAAATTCGTCCAAAATTTTGATGTCTCCAATCTCTTGTTTTGTACGTTTTTTCCACGTGTCTTGACATCCAATGTATCCCTGCAATGTTTGGTGAAGATCTGAGTATGTAGTTTTTGACCTTATCTGGAACCTCCCATCTGAAAATTTGAAAATTCCTAAAAAATCCGTCCAAAATCTTGATGACCCCAATCTCTTGTTTTGTACGTTTTTTCCACGTGTCTTGACATCCAATGTATCCATGCAAAGTTTGGTGAAGATCTGAGTATGTCGTTTTTGACCTTATCTGGAACATCCTTTCTGAAAATTTGAAAATTGTTAAAAAATTCGTCCAAAATCTTGATGTCTCCAATCTCTTGTTTTGTACGTTTTTTCCACGTGTCTTGACACATAATGTATCCATGCAAAGTTTGGTGAAGATCTGAGTATGTAGTTTTTGACCTTATATGGAACCTCCTATCTGAAAATTTGAAAATTCTTAAAAAATTCGTCGAAAATCTTGATGACCCCAATCTCTTGTTTTGTACGTTTTTTCCACGTGTCTTGACACATAATGTATCCATGCAAAGTTTGGTGAAGATCTGAGTATGTAGTTTTTGACCTTATCTGGAACCTCCTATCTGAAAATTTGAAAATTCTTCAAAAATTTCTTCGAAAATCTTGATGTCTCCAATCTCTTGTTTTGTACGTTTTTTCCACGTGTCTTGACATCCAATGTATTCCTGCAATGTTTGGTGGAGATCTGAGTATGTAGTTTTTGACCTTATCTGGAACCTCCCATCTGAAAATTTGAAAATTCTTCAAAAATTCGTCCAAAATCTTGATGTCTCCAATCTCTTGTTTTGTACGTTTTTTCCACGTGTCTCGACCTCCAATGGATCCCTGCAAAGTTTGGTGAAGATCTGAGTATGTCGTTTTTGACCTTATATGGAACCTCCTATCTGAAAATTTGAAAATTCTTAAAAAATTCGTCCAAAATCTTGATGTCTCCAATCTCTTGTTTTGTACGTTTTTTCCACGTGTCTCGACCTCCAATGGATCCCTGCAAAGTTTGGTGAAGATCTGAGTATGTCGTTTTTGACCTTATCTGGAACC
Source organism: Lepisma saccharinum (assembly GCF_977018435.1). Lineage (NCBI taxonomy): Eukaryota > Metazoa > Arthropoda > Insecta > Zygentoma > Lepismatidae > Lepisma > Lepisma saccharinum. The sequence continues at coordinate 951,839 of NW_028142931.1, read as the reverse complement.
TCCCATCTGAAAATTTGAAAATTCTTAAAAAATTCGTCGAAAATCTTGATGTCTCCGATCTCTTGTTTTGTACGTTTTTTCCACGTGTCTTGACATGCAAAGTATTCCTGCAAAGTTTGGTGAAGATCTGAGTATGTAGTTTTTGACCTCATCTGGAACCTCCTATCTGAAAATTTGAAAATTCTTAAAAAATTCGTCCAAAATCTTGATGTCTCCGATCTCTTGTTTTGTACGTTTTTTCCACGTGTCTTGACATCCAATGTATCCCTGCAATGTTTGGTGAAGATCTGAGTATGTAGTTTTTGACCTTATCTGGAACCTCCCATCTGAAAATTTGAAAATTCCTAAAAAATCCGTCCAAAATCTTGATGACCCCAATCTCTTGTTTTGTACTTTTTTTCCACGTGTCTCGACCTCCAATGTATCCCTGCAAAGTTTGGTGAAGATCTGAGTATGTAGTTTATGACCTTATATGGAACCTCCTATCTGAAAATTTGAAAATTCTTAAAAAATTCGTCCAAAATCATGATGTCACCAATCCTATGTTTTGTATGTTTTTTCCACGTGTCTTGACATCCAATGTATCCATGCAAAGTTTGGTGAAGATCTGAGTATGTCGTTTTTGACCTTATCTGGAACCTCCCATCTGAAAATTTGAAAATTCTTAAAAAATTCGTCGAAAATCTTGATGTCTCCGATCTCTTGTTTTGTACGTTTTTTCCACGTGTCTTGACATGCAAAGTATTCCTGCAAAGTTTGGTGAAGATCTGAGTATGTAGTTTTTGACCTCATCTGGAACCTCCTATCTGAAAATTTGAAAATTCTTAAAAAATTCGTCCAAAATTTTCATGTCTCCAATCTCTTGTTTTGTACGTTTTTCCACGTGTCTTGACATCCAATGTATCCCTGCAATGATTGGTGAAGATCTGAGTATGTAGTTTTTGACCTTATCTGGAACCTCCCATCTGAAAATTTGAAAATTCCTAAAAAATTCGTCCAAAATCTTGATGTCTCCAATCTCTTGTTTTGTACGTTTTTTCCACGTGTCTTGACATCCAATGTATTCCTGCAATGTTTGGTGAAGATCTGAGTATGTAGTTTTTGACCTTATATGGAACCTCCTATCTGAAAATTTGAAAATTCTTAAAAAATTCGACCAAAATCTTGATGTTCCGAATCCTATGTTTTGTATGTTTTTTCCACGTGTCTTGACATCCAATGTATCCATGCAAAGTTTGGTGAAGATCTGAGTATGTAGTTTTTGACCTTATATTGAACCTCCCATCTGAAAATTTGAAAATTCTTAAAAAATTCGTCCAAAATCTTGATGACCCCAATCTCTTGTTTTGTACGTTTTTTCCACGTGTCTTGACATCCAAAGTATCCCTGCAAAGTTTGGTGAAGATCTGAGTATGTAGTTTTTGACCTTATATTGAACCTCCCATCTGAAAATTTGAAAATTCTTAAAAAATTCGTCCAAAATCTTGATGTCTCCAATCTCTTGTTTTGTACGTTTTTTCCACGTGTCTTGACATCCAATGTATCCATGCAAAGTTTGGTGAAGATCTGAGTATGTCGTTTTTGACCTTATCTGGAACCTCCCATCTGAAAATTTGAAAATTCTTAAAAAATTCGTCGAAAATCTTGATGTCTCCAATCTTTTGTTTTGTACGTTTTTTCCACGTGTCTTGACATGCAAAGTATCCCTGCAACGTTTGGTGAAGATCTGAGTATGTAGTTTTTGACCTTATCTGGAACCTCCTATCTGAAAATTTGAAAATTCTTCAAAAATTCGTCGAAAATCTTGATGTCTCCAATCTCTTGTTTTGTACGTTTTTTCCACGTGTCTTGACATCCAATGTATTCCTGCAATGTTTGGTGGAGATCTGAGTATGTAGTTTTTGACCTTATCTGGAACCTCCCATCTGAAAATTTGAAAATTCTTCAAAAATTCGTCCAAAATCTTGATGTCTCCAATCTCTTGTTTTGTACGTTTTTTCCACGTGTCTCGACCTCCAATGGATCCCTGCAAAGTTTGGTGAAGATCTGAGTATGTCGTTTTTGACCTTATATGGAACCTCCTATCTGAAAATTTGAAAATTCTTAAAAAATTCGTCCAAAATCTTGATGTCTCCAATCTCTTGTTTTGTACGTTTTTTCCACGTGTCTCGACCTCCAATGGATCCCTGCAAAGTTTGGTGAAGATCTGAGTATGTCGTTTTTGACCTTATCTGGAAACTCCCATCTGAAAATTTGAAAATTCTTAAAAAATTCGTCGAAAATCTTGATGTCTCCGATCTCTTGTTTTGTACGTTTTTTCCACGTGTCTTGACATGCAAAGTATTCCTGCAAAGTTTGGTGAAGATCTGAGTATGTAGTTTTTGACCTCATCTGGAACCTCCTATCTGAAAATTTGAAAATTCTTAAAAAATTCGTCCAAAATCTTGATGTCTCCAATCTCTTGTTTTGTACGTTTTTTCCACGTGTCTTGACATCCAATGTATCCCTGCAATGTTTGGTGAAGATCTGAGTATGTAGTTTTTGACCTTATCTGGAACCTCCCATGTGAAAATTTGAAAATTCCTAAAAAATCCGTCCAAAATCTTGATGACCCCAATCTCTTGTTTTGTACTTTTTTTCCACGTGTCTCGACCTCCAATGTATCCCTGCAAAGTTTGGTGAAGATCTGAGTATGTAGTTTTTGACCTTATATGGAACCTCCTATCTGAAAATTTGAAAATTCTTAAAAAATTCGTCCAAAATCTTGATGTCACCAATCCTATGTTTTGTATGTTTTTTCCACGTGTCTTGACATCCAATGTATCCATGCAAAGTTTGGTGAAGATCTGAGTATGTCGTTTTTGACCTTATCTGGAACCTCCCATCTGAAAATTTGAAAATTCTTAAAAAATTCGTCGAAAATCTTGATGTCTCCGATCTCTTGTTTTGTACGTTTTTTCCACGTGTCTTGACATGCAAAGTATTCCTGCAAAGTTTGGTGAAGATCTGAGTATGTAGTTTTTGACCTCATCTGGAACCTCCTATCTGAAAATTTGAAAATTCTTAAAAAATTCGTCCAAAATTTTGATGTCTCCAATCTCTTGTTTTGTACGTTTTTTCCACGTGTCTTGACATCCAATGTATCCCTGCAATGTTTGGTGAAGATCTGAGTATGTAGTTTTTGACCTTATCTGGAACCTCCCATCTGAAAATTTGAAAATTCCTAAAAAATTCGTCCAAAATCTTGATGTCTCCAATCTCTTGTTTTGTACGTTTTTTCCACGTGTCTTGATATCCAATGTATCCCTGCAAAGTTTGGTGAAGATCTGAGTATGTAGTTTTTGACCTTATATGGAACCTCCTATCTGAAAATTTGAAAATTCTTAAAAAATTCGTCCAAAATCTTGATGTCTCCAATCTCTTGTTTTGTACGTTTTTTCCACGTGTCTTGACATCCAATGTATCCCTGCAAAGTTTGGTGAAGATCTGAGTATGTAGTTTTTGACCTTATATTGAACCTCCCATCTGAAAATTTGAAAATTCTTAAAAAATTCGTCCAAAATCTTGATGTCTCCAATCTCTTGTTTTGTACGTTTTTTCCACGTGTCTTGATATCCAATGTATCCCTGCAAAGTTTGGTGAAGATCTGAGTATGTAGTTTTTGACCTTATATGGAACCTCCTATCTGAAAATTTGAAAATTCTTAAAAAATTCGTCCAAAATTTTGATGTCTCCAATCTCTTGTTTTGTACGTTTTTTCCACGTGTCTTGACATCCAATGTATCCCTGCAATGTTTGGTGAAGATCTGAGTATGTTGTTTTTGACCTTATCTGGAACCTCCCATCTGAAAATTTGAAAATTCCTAAAAAATCCGTCCAAAATCTTGATGACCCCAATCTCTTGTTTTGTACGTTTTTTCCACGTGTCTTGACATCCAATGTATCCATGCAAAGTTTGGTGAAGATCTGAGTATGTCGTTTTTGACCTTATCTGGAACATCCTTTCTGAAAATTTGAAAATTGTTAAAAAATTCGTCCAAAATCTTGATGTCTCCAATCTCTTGTTTTGTACGTTTTTTCCACGTGTCTTGACACATAATGTATCCATGCAAAGTTTGGTGAAGATCTGAGTATGTAGTTTTTGACCTTATATGGAACCTCCTATCTGAAAATTTGAAAATTCTTAAAAAATTCGTCGAAAATCTTGATGACCCCAATCTCTTGTTTTGTACGTTTTTTCCACGTGTCTTGACACATAATGTATCCATGCAAAGTTTGGTGAAGATCTGAGTATGTAGTTTTTGACCTTATCTGGAACCTCCTATCTGAAAATTTGAAAATTCTTCAAAAATTCGTCGAAAATCTTGATGTCTCCAATCTCTTGTTTTGTACGTTTTTTCCACGTGTCTTGACATCCAATGTATTCCTGCAATGTTTGGTGGAGATCTGAGTATGTAGTTTTTGACCTTATCTGGAACCTCCCATCTGAAAATTTGAAAATTCTTAAAAAATTCGTCGAAAATCTTGATGTCTCCAATCTCTTGTTTTGTACGTTTTTTCCACGTGTCTTGATATCCAATGTATCCCTGCAAAGTTTGGTGAAGATCTGAGTATGTCGTTTTTGACCTTATATGGAACCTCCTATCTGAAAATTTGAAAATTCTTAAAAAATTCGTCCAAAATCTTGATGTCTCCAATCTCTTGTTTTGTACGTTTTTTCCACGTGTCTCGACCTCCAATGGATCCCTGCAAAGTTTGGTGAAGATCTGAGTATGTCGTTTTTGACCTTATCTGGAACCTCCCATCTGAAAATTTGAAAATTCTTAAAAAATTCGTCGAAAATCTTGATGTCTCCGATCTCTTGTTTTGTACGTTTTTTCCACGTGTCTTGACATGCAAAGTATTCCTGCAAAGTTTGGTGAAGATCTGAGTATGTAGTTTTTGACCTCATCTGGAACCTCCTATCTGAAAATTTGAAAATTCTTAAAAAATTCGTCCAAAATCTTGATGTCTCCAATCTCTTGTTTTGTACGTTTTTTCCACGTGTCTTGACATCCAATGTATCCCTGCAATGTTTGGTGAAGATCTGAGTATGTAGTTTTTGACCTTATCTGGAACCTCCCATCTGAAAATTTGAAAATTCCTAAAAAATCCGTCCAAAATCTTGATGACCCCAATCTCTTGTTTTGTACTTTTTTTCCACGTGTCTCGACCTCCAATGTATCCCTGCAAAGTTTGGTGAAGATCTGAGTATGTAGTTTTTGACCTTATATGGAACCTCCTATCTGAAAATTTGAAAATTCTTAAAAAATTCGTCCAAAATCTTGATGTCACCAATCCTATGTTTTGTATGTTTTTTCCACGTGTCTTGACATCCAATGTATCCATGCAAAGTTTGGTGAAGATCTGAGTATGTCGTTTTTGACCTTATCTGGAACCTCCCATCTGAAAATTTGAAAATTCTTAAAAAATTCGTCGAAAATCTTGATGTCTCCGATCTCTTGTTTTGTACGTTTTTTCCACGTGTCTTGACATGCAAAGTATTCCTGCAAAGTTTGGTGAAGATCTGAGTATGTAGTTTTTGACCTCATCTGGAACCTCCTATCTGAAAATTTGAAAATTCTTAAAAAATTCGTCCAAAATTTTGATATCTCCAATCTCTTGTTTTGTACGTTTTTTCCACGTGTCTTGACATCCAATGTATCCCTGCAATGATTGGTGAAGATCTGAGTATGTAGTTTTTGACCTTATCTGGAACCTCCCATCTGAAAATTTGAAAATTCCTAAAAAATTCGTCCAAAATCTTGATGTCTCCAATCTCTTGTTTTGTACGTTTTTTCCACGTGTCTTGATATCCAATGTATCCCTGCAAAGTTTGGTGAAGATCTGAGTATGTAGTTTTTGACCTTATATGGAACCTCCTATCTGAAAATTTGAAAATTCTTAAAAAATTCGTCCAAAATCTTGATGTCTCCAATCTCTTGTTTTGTACGTTTTTTCCACGTGTCTTGACATCCAATGTATCCCTGCAAAGTTTGGTGAAGATCTGAGTATGTAGTTTTTGACCTTATATTGAACCTCCCATCTGAAAATTTGAAAATTCTTAAAAAATTCGTCCAAAATCTTGATGTCTCCAATCTCTTGTTTTGTACGTTTTTTCCACGTGTCTTGATATCCAATGTATCCCTGCAAAGTTTGGTGAAGATCTGAGTATGTAGTTTTTGACCTTATATGGAACCTCCTATCTGAAAATTTGAAAATTCTTAAAAAATTCGTCCAAAATTTTGATGTCTCCAATCTCTTGTTTTGTACGTTTTTTCCACGTGTCTTGACATCCAATGTATCCCTGCAATGTTTGGTGAAGATCTGAGTATGTAGTTTTTGACCTTATCTGGAACCTCCCATCTGAAAATTTGAAAATTCCTAAAAAATCCGTCCAAAATCTTGATGACCCCAATCTCTTGTTTTGTACGTTTTTTCCACGTGTCTTGACATCCAATGTATCCATGCAAAGTTTGGTGAAGATCTGAGTATGTCGTTTTTGACCTTATCTGGAACATCCTTTCTGAAAATTTGAAAATTGTTAAAAAATTCGTCCAAAATCTTGATGTCTCCAATCTCTTGTTTTGTACGTTTTTTCCACGTGTCTTGACACATAATGTATCCATGCAAAGTTTGGTGAAGATCTGAGTATGTAGTTTTTGACCTTATATGGAACCTCCTATCTGAAAATTTGAAAATTCTTAAAAAATTCGTCCAAAATCTTGATGACCCCAATCTCTTGTTTTGTACGTTTTTTCCACGTGTCTTGACACATAATGTATCCATGCAAAGTTTGGTGAAGATCTGAGTATGTAGTTTTTGACCTTATATGGAACCTCCTATCTGAAAATTTGAAAATTCTTAAAAAATTCGTCCAAAATCTTGATGTCTCCAATCTCTTGTTTTGTACGTTTTTTCCACGTGTCTTGACATCCAATGTATCCCTGCAAAGTTTGGTGAAGATCTGAGTATGTAGTTTTTGACCTTATCTGGAACCTCCCATCTGAAAATTTGAAAATTCCTAAAAAATCCGTGCAAAATCTTGATGACCCCAATCTCTTGTTTTGTACGTTTTTTCCACGTGTCTTGACATCCAATGTATCCATGCAAAGTTTGGTGAAGATCTGAGTATGTCGTTTTTGACCTTATCTGGAACATCCTTTCTGAAAATTTGAAAATTGTTAAAAAATTCGTCCAAAATTTTGATGTCTCCAATCTCTTGTTTTGTACGTTTTTTCCACGTGTCTTGACATCCAATGTATTCCTGCAATGTTTGGTGAAGATCTGAGTATGTAGTTTTTGACCTTATATGGAACCTCCTATCTGAAAATTTGAAAATTCTTAAAAAATTCGACCAAAATCTTGATGTTCCGAATCCTATGTTTTGTATGTTTTTTCCACGTGTCTTGACATCCAATGTATCCATGCAAAGTTTGGTGAAGATCTGAGTATGTAGTTTTTGACCTTATATTGAACCTCCCATCTGAAAATTTGAAAATTGTTAAAAAATTCGTCCAAAATCTTGATGTCTCCAATCTCTTTTTTGTACGTTTTTTCCACGTGTCTTGACATCCAATGTATCCCTGCAAAGTTTGGTGAATATCTGAGTATGTAGTTTTTGACCTTATCAGGAACCTCCCATCTGAAAATTTGAAAATTCTTAAAAAATTCGACCAAAATCTTGATGTCTCCAATCTTTTGTTTTGTACTTTTTTTCCACGTGTCTTGACACATAATGTATCCATGCAAAGTTTGGTGAAGATCTGAGTATGTAGTTTTTGACCTTATATGGAACCTCCTATCTGAAAATTTGAAAATTCTTAAAAAATTCGTCCAAAATCTTGATGTCTCCAATCTCTTGTTTTGTACGTTTTTTCCACGTGTCTTGACATCCAATGTATCCCTGCAAAGTTTGGTGAAGATCTGAGTATGTAGTTTTTGACCTTATCTGGAACCTCCCATCTGAAAATTTGAAAATTCCTAAAAAATCCGTGCAAAATCTTGATGACCCCAATCTCTTGTTTTGTACGTTTTTTCCACGTGTCTTGACATCCAATGTATTCCTGCAATGTTTGGTGAAGATCTGAGTATGTAGTTTTTGACCTTATACGGAACCTCCTATCTGAAAATTTGAAAATTCTTAAAAAATTCGACCAAAATCTTGATGTTCCGAATCCTATGTTTTGTATGTTTTTTCCACGTGTCTTGACATCCAATGTATCAATGCAAAGTTTGGTGAAGATCTGAGTATGTAGTTTTTGACCTTATATTGAACCTCCCATCTGAAAATTGAAAATTCTTAAAAAATTCGTCCAAAATCTTGATGACCCCAATCTCTTGTTTTGTACGTTTTTTCCACGTGTCTTGACATCCAAAGTATCCCTGCAAAGTTTGGTGAAGATCTGAGTATGTAGTTTTTGACCTTATATGGAACCTCCTTTCTGAAAATTTGAGAATTCTTAAAAAATTCGTCCAAAATCTTGATGTCTCCAATCTCTTGTTTTGTACGTTTTTTCCACGTGTCTTGACATCCAATGTATCCATGCAAAGTTTGGTGAAGATCTGAGTATGTCGTTTTTGACCTTATCTGGAACCTCCCATCTGAAAATTTGAAAATTCTTAAAAAATTCGTCGAAAATCTTGATGTCTCCAATCTTTTGTTTTGTACGTTTTTTCCACGTGTCTTGACATGCAAAGTATCCCTGCAACGTTTGGTGAAGATCTGAGTATGTAGTTTTTGACTTTATCTGGAACCTCCTATCTGAAAATTTGAAAATTCTTAAAAAATTCGTCGAAAATCTTGATGTCTTCAATCTCTTGTTTTGTACGTTTTTTCCACGTGTCTTGATATCCAATGTATCCCTGCAAAGTTTGGTGAAGATCTGAGTATGTCGTTTTTGACCTTATCTGGAACATCCTTTCTGAAAATTTGAAAATTGTTAAAAAATTCGTCCAAAATCTTGATGTCTCCAATCTCTTTTTTGTACGTTTTTTCCACGTGTCTTGACATCCAATGTATCCCTGCAAAGTTTTGTGAAGATCTGAGTATGTAGTTTTTGACCTTATCTGGAACCTCCCATCTGAAAATTTGAAAATTCTTAAAAAATTCGACCAAAATCTTGATGTCTCCAATCTTTTGTTTTGTACGTTTTTTCCACGTGTCTTGACACATAATGTATCCATGCAAAGTTTGGTGAAGATCTGAGTATGTAGTTTTTGACCTTATATGGAACCTCCTATCTGAAAATTTGAAAATTCTTAAAAAATTCGTCCAAAATCTTGATGTCTCCAATCTCTTGTTTTGTACGTTTTTTCCACGTGTCTTGACATCCAATGTATCCCTGCAAAGTTTGGTGAAGATCTGAGTATGTAGTTTTTGACCTTATCTGGAACCTCCCATCTGAAAATTTGAAAATTCCTAAAAAATCCGTGCAAAATCTTGATGACCCCAATCTCTTGTTTTGTACGTTTTTTCCACGTGTCTTGACATCCAATGTATCCATGCAAAGTTTGGTGAAGATCTGAGTATGTCGTTTTTGACCTTATCTGGAACATCCTTTCTGAAAATTTGAAAATTGTTAAAAAATTCGTCCAAAATCTTGAAGTCTCCAATCTCTTTTTTGTACGTTTTTTCCACGTGTCTTGACATCCAATGTATCCCTGCAAAGTTTGGTGAAGATCTGAGTATGTAGTTTTTGACCTTATCTGGAACCTCCCATCTGAAAATTTGAAAATTCTTCAAAAATTCGTCGAAAATCTTGATGTATCCAATCTCTTGTTTTGTACGTTTTTTCCACGTGTCTCGACCTCCAATGGATCCCTGCAAAGTTTGGTGAAGATCTGAGTATGTCGTTTTTGACCTTATCTGGAACATCCTTTCTGAAAATTTGAAAATTCTTAAAAAATTCGTCCAAAATCTTGATGTCTCCAATCTCTTGTTTTGTACGTTTTTTCCACGTGTCTTGACATCCAATGTATACCTGCAAAGTTTGGTGAAGATCTGAGTATGTAGTTTTTGACCTTATCTGGAACCTCCCATCTGAAAATTTGAAAATTCTTAAAAAATTCGACCAATATCTTGATGTCTCCAATCTTTTGTTTTGTACGTTTTTTCCACGTGTCTTGACACATAATGTATCCATGCAAAGTTTGGTGAAGATCTGAGTATGTAGTTTTTGACCTTATATGGAACCTCCTATCTGAAAATTTGAAAATTCTTAAAAAATTCGTCCAAAATCTTGATGTCTCCAATCTCTTGTTTTGTACGTTTTTTCCACGTGTCTTGACATGCAAAGTATCCCTGCAACGTTTGGTGAAGATCTGAGTATGTAGTTTTTGACCTTATCTGGAACCTCCTATCTGAAAATTTGAAAATTCTTCAAAAATTCGTCGAAAATCTTGATGACCCCAATCTCTTGTTTTGTACTTTTTTTCCACGTGTCTCGACCTCCAATGTATCCATGCAAAGTTTGGTGAAGATCTGAGTATGTCGTTTTTGACCTTATCTGGAACCTCCCATCTGAAAATTTGAAAATTCTTAAAAAATTCGTCGAAAATCTTGATGTCTCCGATCTCTTGTTTTGTACGTTTTTTCCACGTGTCTTGACATGCAAAGTATTCCTGCAAAGTTTGGTGAAGATCTGAGTATGTAGTTTTTGACCTCATCTGGAACCTCCTATCTGAAAATTTGAAAATTCTTAAAAAATTCGTCCAAAATTTTGATGTCTCCAATCTCTTGTTTTGTACGTTTTTTCCACGTGTCTTGACATCCAATGTATCCCTGCAATGTTTGGTGAAGATCTGAGTATGTAGTTTTTGACCTTATCTGGAACCTCCCATCTGAAAATTTGAAAATTCCTAAAAAATCCGTCCAAAATCTTGATGACCCCAATCTCTTGTTTTGTACGTTTTTTCCACGTGTCTTGACATCCAATGTATCCCTGCAAAGTTTGGTGAAGATCTGAGTATGTAGTTTTTGACCTTATCTGGAACCTCCTATCTGAAAATTTGAAAATTCTTAAAAAATTCGTCCAAAATCTTGATGTCTCCAATCTCTTGTTTTGTACGTTTTTTCCACGTGTCTTGATATCCAATGTATCCCTGCAAAGTTTGGTGAAGATCTGAGTATGTAGTTTTTGACCTTATATGGAACCTCCTATCTGAAAATTTGAAAATTCTTAAAAAATTTGTCCAAAATCTTGATGTCTCCAATCTCTTGTTTTGTACGTTTTTTCCACGTGTCTTGACATCCAATGTATCCCTGCAAAGTTTGGTGAAGATCTGAGTATGTAGTTTTTGACCTTATATTGAACCTCCCATCTGAAAATTTGAAAATTCTTAAAAAATTCGTCCAAAATCTTGATGTCTCCAATCTCTTGTTTTGTACGTTTTTTCCACGTGTCTTGATATCCAATGTATCCCTGCAAAGTTTGGTGAAGATCTGAGTATGTAGTTTTTGACCTTATATGGAACCTCCTATCTGAAAATTTGAAAATTCTTAAAAAATTCGTCCAAAATTTTGATGTCTCCAATCTCTTGTTTTGTACGTTTTTTCCACGTGTCTTGACATCCAATGTATTCCTGCAAAGTTTGGTGAAGATCTGAGTATGTAGTTTTTGACCTCATCTGGAAACTCCTATCTGAAAATTTGAAAATTCCTAAAAAATCCGTCCAAAATCTTGATGACCCCAATCTCTTGTTTTGTACGTTTTTTCCACGTGTCTTGACATCCAATGTATCCATGCAAAGTTTGGTGAAGATCTGAGTATGTCGTTTTTGACCTTATCTGGAACATCCTTTCTGAAAATTTGAAAATTCTTATAAAATTCGTCCAAAATCTTGATGTCTCCAATCTCTTGTTTTGTACGTTTTTTCCACGTGTCTTGACACATAATGTATCCATGCAAAGTTTGGTGAAGATCTGAGTATGTAGTTTTTGACCTTATATGGAACCTCCTATCTGAAAATTTGAAAATTCTTAAAAAATTCGTCCCAAATCTTGATGACCCCAATCTCTTGTTTTGTACGTTTTTTCCACGTGTCTTGACACATAATGTATCCATGCAAAGTTTGGTGAAGATCTGAGTATGTAGTTTTTGACCTTATATGGAACCTCCTATCTGAAAATTTGAAAATTCTTAAAAAAATCGTCCAAAATCTTGATGTCTCCAATCTCTTGTTTTGTACGTTTTTTCCACGTGTCTTGACATCCAATGTATCCCTGCAAAGTTTGGTGAAGATCTGAGTATGTAGTTTTTGACCTTATCTGGAACCTCCCATCTGAAAATTTGAAAATTCCTAAAAAATCCGTGCAAAATCTTGATGACCCCAATCTCTTGTTTTGTACGTTTTTTCCACGTGTCTTGACATCCAATGTATCCATGCAAAGTTTGGTGAAGATCTGAGTATGTCGTTTTTGACCTTATCTGGAACATCCTTTCTGAAAATTTGAAAATTGTTAAAAAATTCGTCCAAAATTTTGATGTCTCCAATCTCTTGTTTTGTACGTTTTTTCCACGTGTCTTGACATCCAATGTATTCCTGCAATGTTTGGTGAAGATCTGAGTATGTAGTTTTTGACCTTATATGGAACCTCCTATCTGAAAATTTGAAAATTCTTAAAAAATTCGACCAAAATCTTGGATTTCCGAATCCTATGTTTTGTATGTTTTTTCCACGTGTCTTGACATCCAATGTATCCATGCAAAGTTTGGTGAAGATCTGAGTATGTAGTTTTTGACCTTATATTGAACCTCCCATCTGAAAATTTGAAAATTGTTAAAAAATTCGTCCAAAATCTTGATGTCTCCAATCTCTTTTTTGTACGTTTTTTCCACGTGTCTTGACATCCAATGTATCCCTGCAAAGTTTGGTGAAGATCTGAGTATGTAGTTTTTGACCTTATCTGGAACCTCCCATCTGAAAATTTGAAAATTCTTAAAAAATTCGACCAAAATCTTGATGTCTCCAATCTTTTGTTTTGTACGTTTTTTCCACGTGTCTTGACACATAATGTATCCATGCAAAGTTTGGTGAAGATCTGAGTATGTAGTTTTTGACCTTATATGGAACCTCCTATCTGAAAATTTGAAAATTCTTAAAAAATTCGTCCAAAATCTTGATGTCTCCAATCTCTTGTTTTGTACGTTTTTTCCACGTGTCTTGACATCCAATGTATCCCTGCAAAGTTTGGTGAAGATCTGAGTATGTAGTTTTTGACCTTATCTGGAACCTCCCATCTGAAAATTTGAAAATTCCTAAAAAATCCGTGCAAAATCTTGATGACCCCAATCTCTTGTTTTGTACGTTTTTTCCACGTGTCTTGACATCCAATGTATTCCTGCAATGTTTGGTGAAGATCTGAGTATGTAGTTTTTGACCTTATATGGAACCTCCTATCTGAAAATTTGAAAATTCTTAAAAAATTCTACCAAAATCTTGATGTTCCGAATCCTATGTTTTGTATGTTTTTTCCACGTGTCTTGACATCCAATGTATCCATGCAAAGTTTGGTGAAGATCTGAGTATGTAGTTTTTGACCTTATATTGAACCTCCCATCTGAAAATTTGAAAATTCTTAAAAAATTCGTCCAAAATCTTGATGACCCCAATCTCTTGTTTTGTACGTTTTTTCCACGTGTCTTGACATCCAAAGTATCCCTGCAAAGTTTGGTGAAGATCTGAGTATGTAGTTTTTGACCTTATATGGAACCTCCTTTCTGAAAATTTGAGAATTCTTAAAAAATTCGTCCAAAATCTTGATGTCTCCAATCTCTTGTTTTGTACGTTTTTTCCACGTGTCTTGACATCCAATGTATCCATGCAAAGTTTGGTGAAGATCTGAGTATGTCGTTTTTGACCTTATCTGGAACCTCCCATCTGAAAATTTGAAAATTCTTAAAAAATTCGTCGAAAATCTTGATGTCTCCAATCTTTTGTTTTGTACGTTTTTTCCACGTGTCTTGACATGCAAAGTATCCCTGCAACGTTTGGTGAAGATCTGAGTATGTAGTTTTTGACCTTATCTGGAACCTCATATCTGAAAATTTGAAAATTCTTAAAAAATTCGTCGAAAATCTTGATGTCTCCAATCTCTTGTTTTGTACGTTTTTTCCACGTGTCTTGATATCCAATGTATCCCTGCAAAGTTTGGTGAAGATCTGAGTATGTCGTTTTTGACCTTATCTGGAACATCCTTTCTGAAAATTTGAAAATTGTTAAAAAATTCGTCCAAAATCTTGATGTCTCCAATCTCTTTTTTGTACGTTTTTTCCACGTGTCTTGACATCCAATGTATCCCTGCAAAGTTTGGTGAAGATCTGAGTATGTAGTTTTTGACCTTATCTGGAACCTCCCATCTGAAAATTTGAAAATTCTTAAAAAATTCGACCAAAATCTTGATGTCTCCAATCTTTTGTTTTGTACGTTTTTTCCACGTGTCTTGACACATAATGTATCCATGCAAAGTTTGGTGAAGATCTGAGTATGTAGTTTTTGACCTTATATGGAACCTCCTATCTGAAAATTTGAAAATTCTTAAAAAATTCGTCCAAAATCTTGATGTCTCCAATCTCTTGTTTTGTACGTTTTTTCCACGTGTCTTGACATGCAAAGTATCCCTGCAACGTTTGGTGAAGATCTGAGTATGTAGTTTTTGACCTTATCTGGAACCTCCTATCTGAAAATTTGAAAATTCTTCAAAAATTCGTCGAAAATCTTGATGACCCCAATCTCTTGTTTTGTACTTTTTTTCCACGTGTCTCGACCTCCAATGTATCCATGCAAAGTTTGGTGAAGATCTGAGTATGTCGTTTTTGACCTTATCTGGAACCTCCCATCTGAAAATTTGAAAATTCTTAAAAAATTCGTCGAAAATCTTGATGTCTCCGATCTCTTGTTTTGTACGTTTTTTCCACGTGTCTTGACATGCAAAGTATTCCTGCAAAGTTTGGTGAAGATCTGAGTATGTAGTTTTTGACCTCATCTGGAACCTCCTATCTGAAAATTTGAAAATTCTTAAAAAATTCGTCCAAAATTTTGATGTCTCCAATCTCTTGTTTTGTACGTTTTTTCCACGTGTCTTGACATCCAATGTATCCCTGCAATGTTTGGTGAAGATCTGAGTATGTAGTTTTTGACCTTATCTGGAACCTCCCATCTGAAAATTTGAAAATTCCTAAAAAATCCGTCCAAAATCTTGATGACCCCAATCTCTTGTTTTGTACGTTTTTTCCACGTGTCTTGACATCCAATGTATCCCTGCAAAGTTTGGTGAAGATCTGAGTATGTAGTTTTTGACCTTATCTGGAACCTCCTATCTGAAAATTTGAAAATTCTTAAAAAATTCGTCCAAAATCTTGATGTCTCCAATCTCTTGTTTTGTACGTTTTTTCCACGTGTCTTGATATCCAATGTATCCCTGCAAAGTTTGGTGAAGATCTGAGTATGTAGTTTTTGACCTTATATGGAACCTCCTATCTGAAAATTTGAAAATTCTTAAAAAATTTGTCCAAAATCTTGATGTCTCCAATCTCTTGTTTTGTACGTTTTTTCCACGTGTCTTGACATCCAATGTATCCCTGCAAAGTTTGGTGAAGATCTGAGTATGTAGTTTTTGACCTTATATTGAACCTCCCATCTGAAAATTTGAAAATTCTTAAAAAATTCGTCCAAAATCTTGATGTCTCCAATCTCTTGTTTTGTACGTTTTTTCCACGTGTCTTGATATCCAATGTATCCCTGCAAAGTTTGGTGAAGATCTGAGTATGTAGTTTTTGACCTTATATGGAACCTCCTATCTGAAAATTTGAAAATTCTTAAAAAATTCGTCCAAAATTTTGATGTCTCCAATCTCTTGTTTTGTACGTTTTTTCCACGTGTCTTGACATCCAATGTATTCCTGCAAAGTTTGGTGAAGATCTGAGTATGTAGTTTTTGACCTCATCTGGAACCTCCTATCTGAAAATTTGAAAATTCCTAAAAAATCCGTCCAAAATCTTGATGACCCCAATCTCTTGTTTTGTACGTTTTTTCCACGTGTCTTGACATCCAATGTATCCATGCAAAGTTTGGTGAAGATCTGAGTATGTCGTTTTTGACCTTATCTGGAACATCCTTTCTGAAAATTTGAAAATTCTTAAAAAATTCGTCCAAAATCTTGATGTCTCCAATCTCTTGTTTTGTACGTTTTTTCCACGTGTCTTGACACATAATGTATCCATGCAAAGTTTGGTGAAGATCTGAGTATGTAGTTTTTGACCTTATATGGAACCTCCTATCTGAA
Source organism: Lepisma saccharinum (assembly GCF_977018435.1). Lineage (NCBI taxonomy): Eukaryota > Metazoa > Arthropoda > Insecta > Zygentoma > Lepismatidae > Lepisma > Lepisma saccharinum. The sequence continues at coordinate 935,515 of NW_028142931.1, read as the reverse complement.
AATTTGAAAATTCTTAAAAAATTCGTCCCAAATCTTGATGACCCCAATCTCTTGTTTTGTACGTTTTTTCCACGTGTCTTGACACATAATGTATCCATGCAAAGTTTGGTGAAGATCTGAGTATGTAGTTTTTGACCTTATATGGAACCTCCTATCTGAAAATTTGAAAATTCTTAAAAAAATCGTCCAAAATCTTGATGTCTCCAATCTCTTGTTTTGTACGTTTTTTCCACGTGTCTTGACATCCAATGTATCCCTGCAAAGTTTGGTGAAGATCTGAGTATGTAGTTTTTGACCTTATCTGGAACCTCCCATCTGAAAATTTGAAAATTCCTAAAAAATCCGTGCAAAATCTTGATGACCCCAATCTCTTGTTTTGTACGTTTTTTCCACGTGTCTTGACATCCAATGTATCCATGCAAAGTTTGGTGAAGATCTGAGTATGTCGTTTTTGACCTTATCTGGAACATCCTTTCTGAAAATTTGAAAATTGTTAAAAAATTCGTCCAAAATTTTGATGTCTCCAATCTCTTGTTTTGTACGTTTTTTCCACGTGTCTTGACATCCAATGTATTCCTGCAATGTTTGGTGAAGATCTGAGTATGTAGTTTTTGACCTTATATGGAACCTCCTATCTGAAAATTTGAAAATTCTTAAAAAATTCGACCAAAATCTTGGATTTCCGAATCCTATGTTTTGTATGTTTTTTCCACGTGTCTTGACATCCAATGTATCCATGCAAAGTTTGGTGAAGATCTGAGTATGTAGTTTTTGACCTTATATTGAACCTCCCATCTGAAAATTTGAAAATTGTTAAAAAATTCGTCCAAAATCTTGATGTCTCCAATCTCTTTTTTGTACGTTTTTTCCACGTGTCTTGACATCCAATGTATCCCTGCAAAGTTTGGTGAAGATCTGAGTATGTAGTTTTTGACCTTATCTGGAACCTCCCATCTGAAAATTTGAAAATTCTTAAAAAATTCGACCAAAATCTTGATGTCTCCAATCTTTTGTTTTGTACGTTTTTTCCACGTGTCTTGACACATAATGTATCCATGCAAAGTTTGGTGAAGATCTGAGTATGTAGTTTTTGACCTTATATGGAACCTCCTATCTGAAAATTTGAAAATTCTTAAAAAATTCGTCCAAAATCTTGATGTCTCCAATCTCTTGTTTTGTACGTTTTTTCCACGTGTCTTGACATCCAATGTATCCCTGCAAAGTTTGGTGAAGATCTGAGTATGTAGTTTTTGACCTTATCTGGAACCTCCCATCTGAAAATTTGAAAATTCCTAAAAAATCCGTGCAAAATCTTGATGACCCCAATCTCTTGTTTTGTACGTTTTTTCCACGTGTCTTGACATCCAATGTATTCCTGCAATGTTTGGTGAAGATCTGAGTATGTAGTTTTTGACCTTATATGGAACCTCCTATCTGAAAATTTGAAAATTCTTAAAAAATTCTACCAAAATCTTGATGTTCCGAATCCTATGTTTTGTATGTTTTTTCCACGTGTCTTGACATCCAATGTATCCATGCAAAGTTTGGTGAAGATCTGAGTATGTAGTTTTTGACCTTATATTGAACCTCCCATCTGAAAATTTGAAAATTCTTAAAAAATTCGTCCAAAATCTTGATGACCCCAATCTCTTGTTTTGTACGTTTTTTCCACGTGTCTTGACATCCAAAGTATCCCTGCAAAGTTTGGTGAAGATCTGAGTATGTAGTTTTTGACCTTATATGGAACCTCCTTTCTGAAAATTTGAGAATTCTTAAAAAATTCGTCCAAAATCTTGATGTCTCCAATCTCTTGTTTTGTACGTTTTTTCCACGTGTCTTGACATCCAATGTATCCATGCAAAGTTTGGTGAAGATCTGAGTATGTCGTTTTTGACCTTATCTGGAACCTCCCATCTGAAAATTTGAAAATTCTTAAAAAATTCGTCGAAAATCTTGATGTCTCCAATCTTTTGTTTTGTACGTTTTTTCCACGTGTCTTGACATGCAAAGTATCCCTGCAACGTTTGGTGAAGATCTGAGTATGTAGTTTTTGACCTTATCTGGAACCTCATATCTGAAAATTTGAAAATTCTTAAAAAATTCGTCGAAAATCTTGATGTCTCCAATCTCTTGTTTTGTACGTTTTTTCCACGTGTCTTGATATCCAATGTATCCCTGCAAAGTTTGGTGAAGATCTGAGTATGTCGTTTTTGACCTTATCTGGAACATCCTTTCTGAAAATTTGAAAATTGTTAAAAAATTCGTCCAAAATCTTGATGTCTCCAATCTCTTTTTTGTACGTTTTTTCCACGTGTCTTGACATCCAATGTATCCCTGCAAAGTTTGGTGAAGATCTGAGTATGTAGTTTTTGACCTTATCTGGAACCTCCCATCTGAAAATTTGAAAATTCTTAAAAAATTCGACCAAAATCTTGATGTCTCCAATCTTTTGTTTTGTACGTTTTTTCCACGTGTCTTGACACATAATGTATCCATGCAAAGTTTGGTGAAGATCTGAGTATGTAGTTTTTGACCTTATATGGAACCTCCTATCTGAAAATTTGAAAATTCTTAAAAAATTCGTCCAAAATCTTGATGTCTCCAATCTCTTGTTTTGTACGTTTTTTCCACGTGTCTTGACATCCAATGTATCCCTGCAAAGTTTGGTGAAGATCTGAGTATGTAGTTTTTGACCTTATCTGGAACCTCCCATCTGAAAATTTGAAAATTCCTAAAAAATCCGTGCAAAATCTTGATGACCCCAATCTCTTGTTTTGTACGTTTTTTCCACGTGTCTTGACATCCAATGTATCCATGCAAAGTTTGGTGAAGATCTGAGTATGTCGTTTTTGACCTTATCTGGAACATCCTTTCTGAAAATTTGAAAATTGTTAAAAAATTCGTCCAAAATCTTGATGTCTCCAATCTCTTTTTTGTACGTTTTTTCCACGTGTCTTGACATCCAATGTATCCCTGCAAAGTTTGGTGAAGATCTGAGTATGTAGTTTTTGACCTTATCTGGAACCTCCCATCTGAAAATTTGAAAATTCTTCAAAAATTCGTCGAAAATCTTGATGTATCCAATCTCTTGTTTTGTACGTTTTTTCCACGTGTCTCGACCTCCAATGGATCCCTGCAAAGTTTGGTGAAGATCTGAGTATGTCGTTTTTGACCTTATCTGGAACATCCTTTCTGAAAATTTGAAAATTCTTAAAAAATTCGTCCAAAATCTTGATGTCTCCAATCTCTTGTTTTGTACGTTTTTTCCACGTGTCTTGACATCCAATGTATACCTGCAAAGTTTGGTGAAGATCTGAGTATGTAGTTTTTGACCTTATCTGGAACCTCCCATCTGAAAATTTGAAAATTCTTAAAAAATTCGACCAATATCTTGATGTCTCCAATCTTTTGTTTTGTACGTTTTTTCCACGTGTCTTGACACATAATGTATCCATGCAAAGTTTGGTGAAGATCTGAGTATGTAGTTTTTGACCTTATATGGAACCTCCTATCTGAAAATTTGAAAATTCTTAAAAAATTCGTCCAAAATCTTGATGTCTCCAATCTCTTGTTTTGTACGTTTTTTCCACGTGTCTTGACATGCAAAGTATCCCTGCAACGTTTGGTGAAGATCTGAGTATGTAGTTTTTGACCTTATCTGGAACCTCCTATCTGAAAATTTGAAAATTCTTAAAAAATTCGTCGAAAATCTTGATGACCCCAATCTCTTGTTTTGTACTTTTTTTCCACGTGTCTCGACCTCCAATGTATCCCTGCAAAGTTTGGTGAAGATCTGAGTATGTAGTTTTTGACCTTATATGGAACCTCCTATCTGAAAATTTGAAAATTCTTAAAAACTTCGTCCAAAATCTTGATGTCACCAATCCTATGTTTTGTATGTTTTTTCCACGTGTCTTGACATCCAATGTATCCATGCAAAGTTTGGTGAAGATCTGAGTATGTCGTTTTTGACCTTATCTGGAACCTCCCATCTGAAAATTTGAAAATTCTTAAAAAATTCGTCGAAAATCTTGATGTCTCCGATCTCTTGTTTTGTACGTTTTTTCCACGTGTCTTGACATGCAAAGTATTCCTGCAAAGTTTGGTGAAGATCTGAGTATGTAGTTTTTGACCTCATCTGGAACCTCCTATCTGAAAATTTGAAAATTCTTAAAAAATTCGTCCAAAATTTTGATGTCTCCAATCTCTTGTTTTGTACGTTTTTTCCACGTGTCTTGACATCCAATGTATCCCTGCAATGTTTGGTGAAGATCTGAGTATGTAGTTTTTGACCTTATCTGGAACCTCCCATCTGAAAATTTCAAAATTCCTACAAAATCCGTCCAAAATCTTGATGACCCCAATCTCTTGTTTTGTACGTTTTTTCCACGTGTCTTGACATCCAATGTATCCCTGCAAAGTTTGGTGAAGATCTGAGTATGTAGTTTTTGACCTTATCTGGAACCTCCTATCTGAAAATTTGAAAATTCTTAAAAAATTCGTCCAAAATCTTGATGTCTCCAATCTCTTGTTTTGTACGTTTTTTCCACGTGTCTTGATATCCAATGTATCCCTGCAAAGTTTGGTGAAGATCTGAGTATGTAGTTTTTGACCTTATATGGAACCTCCTATCTGAAAATTTGAAAATTCTTAAAAAATTCGTCCAAAATCTTGATGTCTCCAATCTCTTGTTTTGTACGTTTTTTCCACGTGTCTTGACATCCAATGTATCCCTGCAAAGTTTGGTGAAGATCTGAGTATGTAGTTTTTGACCTTATATTGAACCTCCCATCTGAAAATTTGAAAATTCTTAAAAAATTCGTCCAAAATCTTGATGTCTCCAATCTCTTGTTTTGTACGTTTTTTCCACGTGTCTTGATATCCAATGTATCCCTGCAAAGTTTGGTGAAGATCTGAGTATGTAGTTTTTGACCTTATATAACCTCCTATCTGAAAATTTGAAAATTCTTAAAAAATTCGTCCAAAATTTTGATGTCTTCAATCTCTTGTTTTGTACGTTTTTTCCACGTGTCTTGACATCCAATGTATTCCTGCAAAGTTTGGTGAAGATCTGAGTATGTAGTTTTTGACCTCATCTGGAACCTCCTATCTGAAAATTTGAAAATTCCTAAAAAATCCGTCCAAAATCTTGATGACCCCAATCTCTTGTTTTGTACGTTTTTTCCACGTGTCTTGACATCCAATGTATCCATGCAAAGTTTGGTGAAGATCTGAGTATGTCGTTTTTGACCTTATCTGGAACATCCTTTCTGAAAATTTGAAAATTCTTAAAAAATTCGTCCAAAATCTTGATGTCTCCAATCTCTTGTTTTGTACGTTTTTTCCACGTGTCTTGACACATAATGTATCCATGCAAAGTTTGGTGAAGATCTGAGTATGTAGTTTTTGACCTTATATGGAACCTCCTATCTGAAAATTTGAAAATTCTTAAAAAATTCGTCCCAAATCTTGATGACCCCAATCTCTTGTTTTGTACGTTTTTTCCACGTGTCTTGACACATAATGTATCCATGCAAAGTTTGGTGAAGATCTGAGTATGTAGTTTTTGACCTTATATGGAACCTCCTATCTGAAAATTTGAAAATTCTTAAAAAATTCGTCCAAAATCTTGATGTCTCCAATCTCTTGTTTTGTACGTTTTTTCCACGTGTCTTGACATCCAATGTATCCCTGCAAAGTTTGGTGAAGATCTGAGTATGTAGTTTTTGACCTTATCTGGAACCTCCCATCTGAAAATTTGAAAATTCCTAAAAAATCCGTGCAAAATCTTGATGACCCCAATCTCTTGTTTTGTACGTTTTTTCCACGTGTCTTGACATCCAATGTATCCATGCAAAGTTTGGTGAAGATCTGAGTATGTCGTTTTTGACCTTATCTGGAACATCCTTTCTGAAAATTTGAAAATTGTTAAAAAATTCGTCCAAAATTTTGATGTCTCCAATCTCTTGTTTTGTACGTTTTTTCCACGTGTCTTGACATCCAATGTATTCCTGCAATGTTTGGTGAAGATCTGAGTATGTAGTTTTTGACCTTATATGGAACCTCCTATCTGAAAATTTGAAAATTCTTAAAAAATTCGACCAAAATCTTGATGTTCCGAATCCTATGTTTTGTATGTTTTTTCCACGTGTCTTGACATCCAATGTATCCATGCAAAGTTTGGTGAAGATCTGAGTATGTAGTTTTTGACCTTATATTGAACCTCCCATCTGAAAATTTGAAAATTGTTAAAAAATTCGTCCAAAATCTTGATGTCTCCAATATCTTTTTTGTACGTTTTTTCCACGTGTCTTGACATCCAATGTATCCCTGCAAAGTTTGGTGAAGATCTGAGTATGTAGTTTTTGACCTTATCTGGAACCTCCCATCTGAAAATTTGAAAATTCTTAAAAAATTCGACCAAAATCTTGATGTCTCCAATCTTTTGTTTTGTACGTTTTTTCCACGTGTCTTGACACATAATGTATCCATGCAAAGTTTGGTGAAGATCTGAGTATGTAGTTTTTGACCTTATATGGAACCTCCTATCTGAAAATTTGAAAATTCTTAAAAAATTCGTCCAAAATCTTGATGTCTCCAATCTCTTGTTTTGTACGTTTTTTCCACGTGTCTTGACATCCAATGTATCCCTGCAAAGTTTGGTGAAGATCTGAGTATGTAGTTTTTGACCTTATCTGGAACCTCCCATCTGAAAATTTGAAAATTCCTAAAAAATCCGTGCAAAATCTTGATGACCCCAATCTCTTGTTTTGTACGTTTTTTCCACGTGTCTTGACATCCAATGTATTCCTGCAATGTTTGGTGAAGATCTGAGTATGTAGTTTTTGACCTTATATGGAACCTCCTATCTGAAAATTTGAAAATTCTTAAAAAATTCTACCAAAATCTTGATGTTCCGAATCCTATGTTTTGTATGTTTTTTCCACGTGTCTTGACATCCAATGTATCCATGCAAAGTTTGGTGAAGATCTGAGTATGTAGTTTTTGACCTTATATTGAACCTCCCATCTGAAAATTTGAAAATTCTTAAAAAATTCGTCCAAAATCTTGATGACCCCAATCTCTTGTTTTGTACGTTTTTTCCACGTGTCTTGACATCCAAAGTATCCCTGCAAAGTTTGGTGAAGATCTGAGTATGTAGTTTTTGACCTTATATGGAACCTCCTTTCTGAAAATTTGAGAATTCTTAAAAAATTCGTCCAAAATCTTGATGTCTCCAATCTCTTGTTTTGTACGTTTTTTCCACGTGTCTTGACATCCAATGTATCCATGAAAAGTTTGGTGAAGATCTGAGTATGTCGTTTTTGACCTTATCTGGAACCTCCCATCTGAAAATTTGAAAATTCTTAAAAAATTCGTCGAAAATCTTGATGTCTCCAATCTTTTGTTTTGTACGTTTTTTCCACGTGTCTTGACATGCAAAGTATCCCTGCAACGTTTGGTGAAGATCTGAGTATGTAGTTTTTGACCTTATCTGGAACCTCATATCTGAAAATTTGAAAATTCTTAAAAAATTCGTCGAAAATCTTGATGTCTCCAATCTCTTGTTTTGTACGTTTTTTCCACGTGTCTTGATATCCAATGTATCCCTGCAAAGTTTGGTGAAGATCTGAGTATGTCGTTTTTGAATTTATCTGGAACATCCTTTCTGAAAATTTGAAAATTGTTAAAAAATTCGTCCAAAATCTTGATGTCTCCAATCTCTTTTTTGTACGTTTTTTCCACGTGTCTTGACATCCAATGTATCCCTGCAAAGTTTGGTGAAGATCTGAGTATGTAGTTTTTGACCTTATCTGGAACCTCCCATCTGAAAATTTGAAAATTCTTAAAAAATTCGACCAAAATCTTGATGTCTCCAATCTTTTGTTTTGTACGTTTTTTCCACGTGTCTTGACACATAATGTATCCATGCAAAGTTTGGTGAAGATCTGAGTATGTAGTTTTTGACCTTATATGGAACCTCCTATCTGAAAATTTGAAAATTCTTAAAAAATTCGTCCAAAATCTTGATGTCTCCAATCTCTTGTTTTGTACGTTTTTTCCACGTGTCTTGACATCCAATGTATCCCTGCAAAGTTTGGTGAAGATCTGAGTATGTAGTTTTTGACCTTATCTGGAACCTCCCATCTGAAAATTTGAAAATTCCTAAAAAATCCGTGCAAAATCTTGATGACCCCAATCTCTTGTTTTGTACGTTTTTTCCACGTGTCTTGACATCCAATGTATCCATGCAAAGTTTGGTGAAGATCTGAGTATGTCGTTTTTGACCTTATCTGGAACATCCTTTCTGAAAATTTGAAAATTGTTAAAAAATTCGTCCAAAATCTTGATGTCTCCAATCTCTTTTTTGTACGTTTTTTCCACGTGTCTTGACATCCAATGTATCCCTGCAAAGTTTGGTGAAGATCTGAGTATGTAGTTTTTGACCTTATCTGGAACCTCCCATCTGAAAATTTGAAAATTCTTCAAAAATTCGTCGAAAATCTTGATGTCTCCAATCTCTTGTTTTGTACGTTTTTTCCACGTGTCTCGACCTCCAATGGATCCCTGCAAAGTTTGGTGAAGATCTGAGTATGTCGTTTTTGACCTTATCTGGAACATCCTTTCTGAAAATTTGAAAATTCTTAAAAAATTCGTCCAAAATCTTGATGTCTCCAATCTCTTGTTTTGTACGTTTTTTCCACGTGTCTTGACATCCAATGTATCCCTGCAACGTTTGGTGAAGATCTGAGTATGTAGTTTTTGACCTTATCTGGAACCTCATATCTGAAAATTTGAAAATTCTTAAAAAATTCGACCAATATCTTGATGTCTCCAATCTTTTGTTTTGTACGTTTTTTCCACGTGTCTTGACACATAATGTATCCATGCAAAGTTTGGTGAAGATCTGAGTATGTAGTTTTTGACCTTATATGGAACCTCCTATCTGAAAATTTGAAAATTCTTAAAAAATTCGTCCAAAATCTTGATGTCTCCTATCTCTTGTTTTGTACGTTTTTTCCACGTGTCTTGACATGCAAAGTATCCCTGCAACATTTGGTGAAGATCTGAGTATGTAGTTTTTGACCTTATCTGGAACCTCCTATCTGAAAATTTGAAAATTCTTCAAAAATTCGTCGAAAATCTTGATGTCTCCAATCTCTTGTTTTGTACGTTTTTTCCACGTGTCTTGACATCCAATGTATCCCTGCAATGTTTGGTGGAGATCTGAGTATGTAGTTTTTGACCTTATCTGGGACCTCCTATCAGAAAATTTGAAAATTCTTCAAAAATTCGTCCAAAATCTTGATGTCTCCAATCTCTTGTTTTGTACGTTTTTTCCACGTGTCTCGACCTCCAATGTATCCCTGCAAAGTTTGGTGAAGATCTGAGTATGTCGTTTTTGACCTTATCTGGAACATCCTTTCTGAAAATTTGAAAATTCTTAAAAAATTCGTCGAAAATCTTGATGTCTCCAATCTCTTGTTTTGTACGTTTTTTCCACGTGTCTTGACATCCAATGTATCCCTGCAAAGTTTGGTGAAGATCTGAGTATGTAGTTTTTGACCTTATATGGAACCTCCTTTCTGAAAATTTGAAAATTCTCAAAAAATTCGTCCATAATCTTGATGTTTCCAATCTCTTGTTTTGTACGTTTTTTCCACGTGTCTTGACATCCAATGTATCCCTGCAAAGTTTGGTGAAGATCTGAGTATGTAGTTTTTGACCTTATATGGAACCTCCTATCTGAAAATTTGAAAATTCTTAAAAAATTCGTCCAAAATCTTGATGACCCCAATCTCTTGTTTTGTACATTTTTCCACGTGTCTTGACACATAATGTATCCATGCAAAGTTTGGTGAAGATCTGAGTATGTAGTTTTTGACCTTATATGGAACCTCCTATCTGAAAATTTGAAAATTCTTAAAAAATTCGTCCAAAATCTTGATGTCTCCAATCTCTTGTTTTGTACGTTTTTTCCACGTGTCTTGACATCCAATGTATCCCTGCAAAGTTTGGTGAAGATCTGAGTATGTAGTTTTTGACCTTATATGGAACCTCCTATCTGAAAATTTGAAAATTCTTCAAAAATTCGTCCAAAATCTTGATTTCTCCAATCTCTTGTTTTGTACGTTTTTTCCACGTGTCTCGACCTCCAATGGATCCCTGCAAAGTTTGGTGAAGATCTGAGTATGTCGTTTTTGACCTTATCTGGAACATCCTTTCTGAAAATTTGAAAATTCTTAAAAAATTCGTCGAAAATCTTGATGTCTCCAATCTCTTGTTTTGTACGTTTTTTCCACGTGTCTTGACATCCAATGTATCCCTGCAAAGTTTGGTGAAGATCTGAGTATGTAGTTTTTGACCTTATATGGAACCTCCTTTCTGAAAATTTGAAAATTCTTAAAAAATTCGTCCAAAATCTTGATGTCTCCAATCTCTTGTTTTGTACGTTTTTTCCACGTGTCTCGACCTCCAATGGATCCCTGCAAAGTTTGGTGAAGATCTGAGTATGTCGTTTTTGACCTTATCTGGAACCTCCCATCTGAAAATTTGAAAATTCTTAAAAAATTCGTCGAAAATCTTGATGTCTCCGATCTCTTGTTTTGTACGTTTTTTCCACGTGTCTTGACATGCAAAGTATTCCTGCAAAGTTTGGTGAAGATCTGAGTATGTAGTTTTTGACCTCATCTGGAACCTCCTATCTGAAAATTTGAAAATTCTTAAAAAATTCGTCCAAAATCTTGATGTCTCCAATCTCTTGTTTTGTACGTTTTTTCCACGTGTCTTGACATCCAATGTATCCCTGCAATGTTTGGTGAAGATCTGAGTATGTAGTTTTTGACCTTATCTGGAACCTCCCATCTGAAAATTTGAAAATTCCTAAAAAATCCGTCCAAAATCTTGATGACCCCAATCTCTTGTTTTGTACTTTTTTTCCACGTGTCTCGACCTCCAATGTATCCCTGCAAAGTTTGGTGAAGATCTGAGTATGTAGTTTTTGACCTTATATGGAACCTCCTATCTGAAAATTTGAAAATTCTTAAAAAATTCGTCCAAAATCTTGATGTCACCAATCCTATGTTTTGTATGTTTTTTCCACGTGTCTTGACATCCAATGTATCCATGCAAAGTTTGGTGAAGATCTGAGTATGTCGTTTTTGACCTTATCTGGAACCTCCCATCTGAAAATTTGAAAATTCTTAAAAAATTCGTCGAAAATCTTGATGTCTCCGATCTCTTGTTTTGTACGTTTTTTCCATGTGTCTTGACATGCAAAGTATTCCTGCAAAGTTTGGTGAAGATCTGAGTATGTAGTTTTAGACCTCATCTGGAACCTCCTATCTGAAAATTTGAAAATTCTTAAAAAATTCGTCCAAAATTTTGATGTCTCCAATCTCTTGTTTTGTACGTTTTTTCCACGTGTCTTGACATCCAATGTATCCCTGCAATGTTTGGTGAAGATCTGAGTATGTAGTTTTTGACCTTATCTGGAACCTCCCATCTGAAAATTTGAAAATTCCTAAAAAATCCGTCCAAAATCTTGATGACCCCAATCTCTTGTTTTGTACGTTTTTTCCACGTGTCTTGACATCCAATGTATCCCTGCAAAGTTTGGTGAAGATCTGAGTATGTAGTTTTTGACCTTATCTGGAACCTCCTATCTGAAAATTTGAAAATTCTTAAAAAATTCGTCCAAAATCTTGATGTCTCCAATCTCTTGTTTTGTATGTTTTTTCCACGTGTCTTGATATCCAATGTATCCCTGCAAAGTTTGGTGAAGATCTGAGTATGTAGTTTTTGACCTTATATGGAACCTCCTATCTGAAAATTTGAAAATTCTTAAAAAATTCGTCCTAAATCTTGATGTCTCCAATCTCTTGTTTTGTACGTTTTTTCCACGTGTCTTGACATCCAATGTATCCCTGCAAAGTTTGGTGAAGATCTGAGTATGTAGTTTTTGACCTTATATTGAACCTCCCATCTGAAAATTTGAAAATTCTTAAAAAATTCGACCAAAATCTTGATGTCTCCAATCTCTTGTTTTGTACGTTTTTTCCACGTGTCTTGATATCCAATGTATCCCTGCAAAGTTTGGTGAAGATCTGAGTATGTAGTTTTTGACCTTATATGGAACCTCCTATCTGAAAATTTGAAAATTCTTAAAAAATTCGTCCAAAATTTTGATGTCTCCAATCTCTTGATTTGTACGTTTTTTCCACGTGTCTTGACATCCAATGTATCCCTGCAATGTTTGGTGAAGATCTGAGTATGTAGTTTTTGACCTTATCTGGAACCTCCCATCTGAAAATTTGAAAATTCCTAAAAAATCCGTCCAAAATCTTGATGACCCCAATCTCTTGTTTTGTACGTTTTTTCCACGTGTCTTGACATCCAATGTATCCATGCAAAGTTTGGTGAAGATCTGAGTATGTCGTTTTTGACCTTATCTGGAACATCCTTTCTGAAAATTTGAAAATTGTTAAAAAATTCGTCCAAAATCTTGATGTCTCCAATCTCTTGTTTTGTACGTTTTTTCCACGTGTCTTGACACATAATGTATCCATGCAAAGTTTGGTGAAGATCTGAGTATGTAGTTTTTGACCTTATATGGAACCTCCTATCTGAAAATTTGAAAATTCTTAAAAAATTCGTCCAAAATCTTGATGACCCCAATCTCTTGTTTTGTACGTTTTTTCCACGTGTCTTGACACATAATGTATCCATGCAAAGTTTGGTGAAGATCTGAGTATGTAGTTTTTGACCTTATATGGAACCTCCTATCTGAAAATTTGAAAATTCTTAAAAAATTCGTCCAAAATCTTGATGTCTCCAATTTCTTGTTTTGTACGTTTTTTCCACGTGTCTTGACATCCAATGTATCCCTGCAAAGTTTGGTGAAGATCTGAGTATGTAGTTTTTGACCTTATCTGGAACCTCCCATCTGAAAATTTGAAAATTCCTAAAAAATCCGTGCAAAACCTTGATGACCCCAATCTCTTGTTTTGTACGTTTTTTCCACGTGTCTTGACATCCAATGTATCCATGCAAAGTTTGGTGAAGATCTGAGTATGTCGTTTTTGACCTTATCTGGAACATCCTTTCTGAAAATTTGAAAATTGTTAAAAAATTCGTCCAAAATTTTGATGTCTCCAATCTCTTGTTTTGTACGTTTTTTCCACGTGTCTTGACATCCAATGTATTCCTGCAATGTTTGGTGAAGATCTGAGTATGTAGTTTTTGACCTTATATGGAACCTCCTATCTGAAAATTTGAAAATTCTTAAAAAATTCGACCAAAATCTTGATGTTCCGAATCCTATGTTTTGTATGTTTTTTCCACGTGTCTTGACATCCAATGTATCCATGCAAAGTTTGGTGAAGATCTGAGTATGTAGTTTTTGACCTTATATTGAACCTCCCATCTGAAAATTTGAAAATTGTTAAAAAATTCGTCCAAAATCTTGATGTCTCCAATCTCTTTTTTGTACGTTTTTTCCACGTGTCTTGACATCCAATGTATCCCTGCAAAGTTTGGTGAAGATCTGAGTATGTAGTTTTTGACCTTATCTGGAACCTCCCATCTGAAAATTTGAAAATTCTTAAAAAATTCGACCAAAATCTTGATGTCTCCAATCTTTTGTTTTGTACGTTTTTTCCACGTGTCTTGACACATAATGTATCCATGCAAAGTTTGGTGAAGATCTGAGTATGTAGTTTTTGACCTCATATGGAACCTCCTATCTGAAAATTTGAAAATTCTTAAAAAATTCGTCCAAAATCTTGATGTCTCCAATCTCTTGTTTTGTACGTTTTTTCCACGTGTCTTGACATCCAATGTATCCCTGCAAAGTTTGGTGAAGATCTGAGTATGTAGTTTTTGACCTTATCTGGAACCTCCCATCTGAAAATTTGAAAATTCCTAAAAAATCCGTGCAAAATCTTGATGACCCAATCTCTTGTTTTGTACGTTTTTTCCACGTGTCTTGACATCCAATGTATTCCTGCAATGTTTGGTGAAGATCTGAGTATGTAGTTTTTGACCTTATATGGAACCTCCTATCTGAAAATTTGAAAATTCTTAAAAAATTCGACCAAAATCTTGATGTTCCGAATCCTATGTTTTGTATGTTTTTTCCACGTGTCTTGACATCCAATGTATCCATGCAAAGTTTGGTGAAGATCTGAGTATGTAGTTTTTGACCTTATATGGAACCTATCTGAAAATTTGAAAATTCTTAAAAAATTCGTCCAAAATCTTGATGTCTCCAATCTCTTGTTTTGTACGTTTTTTCCACGTGTCTCGTCCTCCAATGGATCCCTGCAAAGTTTGGTGAAGATCTGAGTATGTCGTTTTTGACCTTATCTGGAACCTCCCATCTGAAAATTTGAAAATTCTTAAAAAATTCGTCGAAAATCTTGATGTCTCCGATCTCTTGTTTTGTACGTTTTTTCCACGTGTCTTGACATGCAAAGTATTCCTGCAAAGTTTGGTGAAGATCTGAGTATGTAGTTTTTGACCTCATCTTGAACCTCCTATCTGAAAATTTGAAAATTCTTAAAAAATTCGTCCAAAATCTTGATGTCTCCAATCTCTTGTTTTGTACGTTTTTTCCACGTGTCTTGACATCCAATGTATCCCTGCAATGTTTGGTGAAGATCTGAGTATGTCGTTTTTGACCTTATCTGGAACCTCCCATCTGAAAATTTGAAAATTCCTAAAAAATCCGTCCAAAATCTTGATGACCCCAATCTCTTGTTTTGTACTTTTTTTCCACGTGTCTCGACCTCCAATGTATCCCTGCAAAGTTTGGTGAAGATCTGAGTATGTAGTTTTTGACCTTATATGGAACCTCCTATCTGAAAATTTGAAAATTCTTAAAAAATTCGTCCAAAATCTTGATGTCACCAATCCTATGTTTTGTATGTTTTTTCCACGTGTCTTGACATCCAATGTATCCATGCAAAGTTTGGTGAAGATCTGAGTATGTCGTTTTTGACCTTACCTGGAACCTCCCATCTGAAAATTTGAAAATTCTTAAAAAATTCGTCGAAAATCTTGATGTCTCCGATCTCTTGTTTTGTACGTTTTTTCCACGTGTCTTGACATGCAAAGTATTCCTGCAAAGTTTGGTGAAGATCTGAGTATGTAGTTTTTGACCTCATCTGGAACCTCCTATCTGAAAATTTGAAAATTCTTAAAAAATTCGTCCAAAATTTTGATGTCTCCAATCTCTTGTTTTGTACGTTTTTTCCACGTGTCTTGACATCCAATGTATCCCTGCAATGTTTGGTGAAGATCTGAGTATGTAGTTTTTGACCTTATCTGGAACCTCCCATCTGAAAATTTGAAAATTCCTAAAAAATCCGTCCAAAATCTTGATGACCCCAATCTCTTGTTTTGTACGTTTTTTCCACGTGTCTTGACATCCAATGTATCCCTGCAAAGTTTGGTGAAGATCTGAGTATGTAGTTTTTGACCTTATCTGGAACCTCCTATCTGAAAATTTGAAAATTCTTAAAAAATTCGTCCAAAATCTTGATGTCTCCAATCTCTTGTTTTGTATATTTTCTCCACGTGTCTTGATATCCAATGTATCCCTGCAAAGTTTGGTGAAGATCTGAGTATGTAGTTTTTGACCTTATATGGAACCTCCTATCTGAAAATTTGAAAATTCTTAAAAAATTCGTCCAAAATCTTGATGTCTCCAATCTCTTGTTTTGTACGTTTTTTCCACGTGTCTTGACATCCAATGTATCCCTGCAAAGTTTGGTGAAGATCTGAGTATGTAGTTTTTGACCTTATATTGAACATCCCATCTGAAAATTTGAAAATTCTTAAAAAATTCGTCCAAAATCTTGATGTCTCCAATCTCTTGTTTTGTACGTTTTTTCCACGTGTCTTGATATCCAATGTATCCCTGCAAAGTTTGGTGAAGATCTGAGTATGTAGTTTTTGACCTTATATGGAACCTCCTATCTGAAAATTTGAAAATTCTTAAAAAATTCGTCCAAAATTTTGATGTCTCCAATCTCTTGATTTGTACGTTTTTTCCACGTGTCTTGACATCCAATGTATCCCTGCAATGTTTGGTGAAGATCTGAGTATGTAGTTTTTGACCTTATCTGGAACCTCCCATCTGAAAATTTGAAAATTCCTAAAAAATCCGTCCAAAATCTTGATGACCCCAATCTCTTGTTTTGTACGTTTTTTCCACGTGTCTTGACATCCAATGTATCCATGCAAAGTTTGGTGAAGATCTGAGTATGTCGTTTTTGACCTTATCTGGAACATCCTTTCTGAAAATTTGAAAATTGTTAAAAAATTCGTCCAAAATCTTGATGTCTCCAATCTCTTGTTTTGTACGTTTTTTCCACGTGTCTTGACACATAATGTATCCATGCAAAGTTTGGTGAAGATCTGAGTATGTAGTTTTTGACCTTATATGGAACCTCCTATCTGAAAATTTGAAAATTCTTAAAAAATTCGTCCAAAATCTTGATGACCCCAATCTCTTGTTTTGTACGTTTTTTCCACGTGTCTTGACACATAATGTATCCATGCAAAGTTTGGTGAAGATCTGAGTATGTATTTTTTGACCTTATATGGAACCTCCTATCTGAAAATTTGAAAATTCTTAAAAAATTCGTCCAAAATCTTGATGTCTACAATCTCTTGTTTTGTACGTTTTTTCCACGTGTCTTGACATCCAATGTATCCCTGCAAAGTTTGGTGAAGATCTGAGTATGTAGTTTTTGACCTTATCTGGAACCTCCCATCTGAAAATTTGAAAATTCCTAAAAAATCCGTGCAAAACCTTGATGACCCCAATCTCTTGTTTTGTACGTTTTTTCCACGTGTCTTGACATCCAATGTATCCATGCAAAGTTTGGTGAAGATCTGAGTATGTCGTTTTTGACCTTATCTGGAACATCCTTTCTGAAAATTTGAAAATTGTTAAAAAATTCATCCAAAATTTTGATGTCTCCAATCTCTTGTTTTGTACGTTTTTTCCACGTGTCTTGACATCCAATGTATTCCTGCAATGTTTGGTGAAGATCTGAGTATGTAGTTTTTGACCTTATATGGAACCTCCTATCTGAAAATTTGAAAATTCTTAAAAAATTCGACCAAAATCTTGATGTTCCGAATCCTATGTTTTGTATGTTTTTTCCACGTGTCTTGACATCCAATGTATCCATGCAAAGTTTGGTGAAGATCTGAGTATGTAGTTTTTGACCTTATCTGGAACCTCCCATCTGAAAATTTGAAAATTCCTAAAAAATCCGTGCAAAACCTTGATGACCCCAATCTCTTGTTTTGTACGTTTTTTCCACGTGTCTTGACATCCAATGTATCCATGCAAAGTTTGGTGAAGATCTGAGTATGTAGTTTTTGACCTTATATTGAACCTCCCATCTGAAAATTTGAAAATTGTT
The DNA here is from genome assembly GCF_977018435.1 of Lepisma saccharinum. Lineage (NCBI taxonomy): Eukaryota > Metazoa > Arthropoda > Insecta > Zygentoma > Lepismatidae > Lepisma > Lepisma saccharinum. Next base: position 918,074 of record NW_028142931.1, on the reverse strand, counting down.
AAAAAATTCGTCCAAAATCTTGATGTCTCCAATCTCTTTTTTGTACGTTTTTTCCACGTGTCTTGACATCCAATGTATCCCTGCAAAGTTTGGTGAAGATCTGAGTATGTAGTTTTTGACCTTATCTGGAACCTCCCATCTGAAAATTTGAAAATTCTTAAAAAATTCGACCAAAATCTTGATGTCTCCAATCTTTTGTTTTGTACGTTTTTTCCACGTGTCTTGACACATAATGTATCCATGCAAAGTTTGGTGAAGATCTGAGTATGTAGTTTTTGACCTTATATGGAACCTCCTATCTGAAAATTTGAAAATTCTTAAAAAAATCGTCCAAAATCTTGATGTCTCCAATCTCTTGTTTTGTACGTTTTTTCCACGTGTCTTGACATCCAATGTATCCCTGCAAAGTTTGGTGAAGATCTGAGTATGTAGTTTTTGACCTTATCTGGAACCTCCCATCTGAAAATTTGAAAATTCCTAAAAAATCCGTGCAAAATCTTGATGACCCCAATCTCTTGTTTTGTACGTTTTTTCCACGTGTCTTGACATCCAATGTATTCCTGCAATGTTTGGTGAAGATCTGAGTATGTAGTTTTTGACCTTATATGGAACCTCCTATCTGAAAATTTGAAAATTCTTAAAAAATTCGACCAAAATCTTGATGTTCCGAATCCTATGTTTTGTATGTTTTTTCCACGTGTCTTGACATCCAATGTATCCATGCAAAGTTTGGTGAAGATCTGAGTATGTAGTTTTTGACCTTATATTGAACCTCCCATCTGAAAATTTGAAAATTCTTAAAAAATTCGTCCAAAATCTTGATGACCCCAATCTCTTGTTTTGTACGTTTTTTCCACGTGTCTTGACATCCAAAGTATCCCTGCAAAGTTTGGTGAAGATCTGAGTATGTAGTTTTTGACCTTATATGGAACCTCCTTTCTGAAAATTTCAGAATTCTTAAAAAATTCGTCCAAAATCTTGATGTCTCCAATCTCTTGTTTTGTACGTTTTTTCCACGTGTCTTGACATCCAATGTATCCATGCAAAGTTTGGTGAAGATCTGAGTATGTCGTTTTTGACCTTATCTGGAACCTCCCATCTGAAAATTTGAAAATTCTTAAAAAATTCGTCGAAAATCTTGATGTCTCCAATCTTTTGTTTTGTACGTTTTTTCCACGTGTCTTGACATGCAAAGTATCCCTGCAACGTTTGGTGAAGATCTGAGTATGTAGTTTTTGACCTTATCTGGAACCTCCTATCTGAAAATTTGAAAATTCTTAAAAAATTCGTCGAAAATCTTGATGTCTCCAATCTCTTGTTTTGTACGTTTTTTCCACGTGTCTTGATATCCAATGTATCCCTGCAAAGTTTGGTGAAGATCTGAGTATGTCGTTTTTGACCTTATCTGGAACATCCTTTCTGAAAATTTGAAAATTGTTAAAAAATTCGTCCAAAATCTTGATGTCTCCAATCTCTTTTTTGTACGTTTTTTCCACGTGTCTTGACATCCAATGTATCCCTGCAAAGTTTGGTGAAGATCTGAGTATGTAGTTTTTGACCTTATCTGGAACCTCCCATCTGAAAATTTGAAAATTCCTAAAAAATCCGTCCAAAATCTTGATGACCCCAATCTCTTGTTTTGTACGTTTTTTCCACGTGTCTTGACATCCAATGTATCCCTGCAAAGTTTGGTGAAGATCTGAGTATGTAGTTTTTGACCTTATCTGGAACCTCCTATCTGAAAATTTGAAAATTCTTAAAAAATTCGTCCAAAATCTTGATGTCTCCAATCTCTTGTTTTGTATGTTTTTTCCACGTGTCTTGATATCCAATGTATCCCTGCAAAGTTTGGTGAAGATCTGAGTATGTAGTTTTTGACCTTATATGGAACCTCCTATCTGAAAATTTGAAAATTCTTAAAAAATTCGTCCAAAATCTTGATGTCTCCAATCTCTTGTTTTGTACGTTTTTTCCACGTGTCTTGACATCCAATGTATCCCTGCAAAGTTTGGTGAAGATCTGAGTATGTAGTTTTTGACCTTATATTGAACCTCCCATCTGAAAATTTGAAAATTCTTAAAAAATTCGTCCAAAATCTTGATGTCTCCAATCTCTTGTTTCGTACGTTTTTTCCACGTGTCTTGATATCCAATGTATCCCTGCAAAGTTTGGTGAAGATCTGAGTATGTAGTTTTTGACCTTATATGGAACCTCCTATCTGAAAATTTGAAAATTCTTAAAAAATTCGTCCAAAATTTTGATGTCTCCAATCTCTTGATTTGTACGTTTTTTCCACGTGTCTTGACATCCAATGTATCCCTGCAATGTTTGGTGAAGATCTGAGTATGTAGTTTTTGACCTTATCTGGAACCTCCCATCTGAAAATTTGAAAATTCCTAAAAAATTCGTCCAAAATCTTGATGACCCCAATCTCTTGTTTTGTACGTTTTTTCCACGTGTCTTGACACATAATGTATCCATGCAAAGTTTGGTGAAGATCTGAGTATGTAGTTTTTGACCTTATATGGAACCTCCTATCTGAAAATTTGAAAATTCTTAAAAAATTCGTCCAAAATCTTGATGTCTCCAATCTCTTGTTTTGTACGTTTTTTCCACGTGTCTTGACATCCAATGTATCCCTGCAAAGTTTGGTGAAGATCTGAGTATGTAGTTTTTTACCTTATCTGGAACCTCCCATCTGAAAATTTGAAAATTCCTAAAAAATCCGTGCAAAACCTTGATGACCCCAATCTCTTGTTTTGTACGTTTTTTCCACGTGTCTTGACATCCAATGTATCCATGCAAAGTTTGGTGAAGATCTGAGTATGTCGTTTTTGACCTTATCTGGAACATCCTTTCTGAAAATTTGAAAATTGTTAAAAAATTCGTCCAAAATTTTGATGTCTCCAATCTCTTGTTTTGTACGTTTTTTCCACGTGTCTTGACATCCAATGTATTCCTGCAATGTTTGGTGAAGATCTGAGTATGTAGTTTTTGACCTTATATGGAACCTCCTATCTGAAAATTTGAAAATTCTTAAAAAATTCGACCAAAATCTTGATGTTCCGAATCCTATGTTTTGTATGTTTTTTCCACGTGTCTTGACATCCAATGTATCCATCCAAAGTTTGGTGAAGATCTGAGTATGTAGTTTTTGACCTTATCTGGAACCTCCCATCTGAAAATTTGAAAATTCCTAAAAAATCCGTGCAAAACCTTGATGACCCCAATCTCTTGTTTTGTACGTTTTTTCCACGTGTCTTGACATCCAATGTATCCATGCAAAGTTTGGTGAAGATCTGAGTATGTAGTTTTTGACCTTATATTGAACCTCCCATCTGAAAATTTGAAAATTGTTAAAAAATTCGTCCAAAATCTTGATGTCTCCAATCTCTTTTTTGTACGTTTTTTCCACGTGTCTTGACATCCAATGTATCCCTGCAAAGTTTGGTGAAGATCTGAGTATGTAGTTTTTGACCTTATCTGGAACCTCCCATCTGAAAATTTGAAAATTCTTAAAAAATTCGACCAAAATCTTGATGTCTCCAATCTTTTGTTTTGTACGTTTTTTCCACGTGTCTTGACACATAATGTATCCATGCAAAGTTTGGTGAAGATCTGAGTATGTAGTTTTTGACCTTATATGGAACCTCCTATCTGAAAATTTGAAAATTCTTAAAAAATTCGTCCAAAATCTTGATGTCTCCAATCTCTTGTTTTGTACGTTTTTTCCACGTGTCTTGACATCCAATGTATCCCTGCAAAGTTTGGTGAAGATCTGAGTATGTAGTTTTTGACCTTATCTGGAACCTCCCATCTGAAAATTTGAAAATTCCTAAAAAATCCGTGCAAAATCTTGATGACCCCAATCTCTTGTTTTGTACGTTTTTTCCACGTGTCTTGACATCCAATGTATTCCTGCAATGTTTGGTGAAGATCTGAGTATGTAGTTTTTGACCTTATATGGAACCTCCTATCTGAAAATTTGAAAATTCTTAAAAAATTCGACCAAAATCTTGATGTTCCGAATCCTATGTTTTGTATGTTTTTTCCACGTGTCTTGACATCCAATGTATCCATGCAAAGTTTGGTGAAGATCTGAGTATGTAGTTTTTGACCTTATATTGAACCTCCCATCTGAAAATTTGAAAATTCTTAAAAAATTCGTCCAAAATCTTGATGACCCCAATCTCTTGTTTTGTACGTTTTTTCCACGTGTCTTGACATCCAAAGTATCCCTGCAAAGTTTGGTGAAGATCTGAGTATGTAGTTTTTGACCTTATATGGAACCTCCTTTCTGAAAATTTGAGAATTCTTAAAAAATTCGTCCAAAATCTTGATGTCTCCAATCTCTTGTTTTGTACGTTCTTTCCACGTGTCTTGACATGCAAAGTATCCCTGCAACGTTTGGTGAAGATCTGAGTATGTAGTTTTTGACCTTATCTGGAACCTCCTATCTGAAAATTTGAAAATTCTTAAAAAATTCGTCGAAAATCTTGATGTCTCCAATCTCTTGTTTTGTACGTTTTTTCCACGTGTCTTGATATCCAATGTATCCCTGCAAAGTTTTGTGAAGATCTGAGTATGTCGTTTTTGACCTTATCTGGAACATCCTTTCTGAAAATTTGAAAATTGTTAAAAAATTCGTCCAAAATCTTGATGTCTCCAATCTCTTTTTTGTACGTTTTTTCCACGTGTCTTGACATCCAATGTATCCCTGCAAAGTTTGGTGAAGATCTGAGTATGTAGTTTTTGACCTTATCTGGAACCTCCCATCTCAAAATTTGAAAATTCCTAAAAAATCCGTCCAAAATCTTGATGACCCCAATCTCTTGTTTTGTACGTTTTTTCCACGTGTCTTGACATCCAATGTATCCCTGCAAAGTTTGGTGAAGATCTGAGTATGTAGTTTTTGACCTTATCTGGAACCTCCTATCTGAAAATTTGAAAATTCTTAAAAAATTCGTCCAAAATCTTGATGTCTCCAATCTCTTGTTTTGTATGTTTTTTCCACGTGTCTTGATATCCAATGTATCCCTGCAAAGTTTGGTGAAGATCTGAGTATGTAGTTTTTGACCTTATATGGAACCTCCTATCTGAAAATTTGAAAATTCTTAAAAAATTCGTCCAAAATCTTGATGTCTCCAATCTCTTGTTTTGTACGTTTTTTCCACGTGTCTTGACATCCAATGTATCCCTGCAAAGTTTGGTGAAGATCTGAGTATGTAGTTTTTGACCTTATATTGAACCTCCCATCTGAAAATTTGAAAATTCTTAAAAAATTCGTCCAAAATCTTGATGTCTCCAATCTCTTGTTTTGTACGTTTTTTCCACGTGTCTTGATATCCAATGTATCCCTGCAAAGTTTGGTGAAGATCTGAGTATGTAGTTTTTGACCTTATATGGAACCTCCTATCTGAAAATTTGAAAATTCTTAAAAAATTCGTCCAAAATTTTGATGTCTCCAATCTCTTGATTTGTACGTTTTTTCCACGTGTCTTGACAATCCAATGTATCCCTGCAAAGTTTGGTGAAGATCTGAGTATGTAGTTTTTGACCTTATCTGGAACCTCCTATCTGAAAATTTGAAAATTCTTAAAAAATTCGTCCAAAATCTTGATGTCTCCAATCTCTTGTTTTGTATGTTTTTTCCACGTGTCTTGATATCCAATGTATCCCTGCAAAGTTTGGTGAAGATCTGAGTATGTAGTTTTTGACCTTATATGGAACCTCCTATCTGAAAATTTGAAAATTCTTAAAAAATTCGTCCAAAATCTTGATGTCTCCAATCTCTTGTTTTGTACGTTTTTTCCACGTGTCTTGACATCCAATGTATCCCTGCAAAGTTTGGTGAAGATCTGAGTATGTAGTTTTTGACCTTATATTGAACCTCCCATCTGAAAATTTGAAAATTCTTAAAAAATTCGTCCAAAATCTTGATGTCTCCAATCTCTTGTTTTGTACGTTTTTTCCACGTGTCTTGATATCCAATGTATCCCTGCAAAGTTTGGTGAAGATCTGAGTATGTAGTTTTTGACCTTATCTGGAACCTCCCATCTGAAAATTTGAAAATTCCTAAAAAATCCGTCCAAAATCTTGATGACCCCAATCTCTTGTTTTGTACGTTTTTTCCACGTGTCTTGACACATAATGTATCCATGCAAAGTTTGGTGAAGATCTGAGTATGCAGTTTTTGACCTTATATGGAACCTCCTATCTGAAAATTTGAAAATTCTTAAAAAATTCGTCCAAAATCTTGATGTCTCCAATTTCTTGTTTTGTACGTTTTTTCCACGTGTCTTGACATCCAATGTATCCCTGCAAAGTTTGGTGAAGATCTGAGTATGTAGTTTTTGACCTTATCTGGAACCTCCCATCTGAAAATTTGAAAATTCCTAAAAAATCCGTGCAAAACCTTGATGACCCCAATCTCTTGTTTTGTACGTTTTTTCCACGTGTCTTGACATCCAATGTATCCATGCAAAGTTTGGTGAAGATCTGAGTATGTCGTTTTTGACCTTATCTGGAACATCCTTTCTGAAAATTTGAAAATTGTTAAAAAATTCGTCCAAAATTTTGATGTCTCCAATCTCTTGTTTTGTACGTTTTTTCCACGTGTCTTGACATCCAATGTATTCCTGCAATGTTTGGTGAAGATCTGAGTATGTAGTTTTTGACCTTATATGGAACCTCCTATCTGAAAATTTGAAAATTCTTAAAAAATTCGACCAAAATCTTGATGTTCCGAATCCTATGTTTTGTATGTTTTTTCCACGTGTCTTGACATCCAATGTATCCATGCAAAGTTTGGTGAAGATCTGAGTATGTAGTTTTTGACCTTATATTGAACCTCCCATCTGAAAATTTGAAAATTTTTAAAAAATTCGTCCAAAATCTTGATGTCTCCAATCTCTTTTTTGTACGTTTTTTCCACGTGTCTTGACATCCAATGTATCCCTGCAAAGTTTGGTGAAGATCTGAGTATGTAGTTTTTGACCTTATCTGGAACTTCCCATCTGAAAATTTGAAAATTCTTAAAAAATTCGACCAAAATCTTGATGTCTCCAATCTTTTGTTTTGTACGTTTTTTCCACGTGTCTTGACACATAATGTATCCATGCAAAGTTTGGTGAAGATCTGAGTATGTAGTTTTTGACCTCATATGGAACCTCCTATCTGAAAATTTGAAAATTCTTAAAAAATTCGTCCAAAATCTTGATGTCTCCAATCTCTTGTTTTGTACGTTTTTTCCACGTGTCTTGACATCCAATGTATCCCTGCAAAGTTTGGTGAAGATCTGAGTATGTAGTTTTTGACCTTATCTGGAACCTCCCATCTGAAAATTTGAAAATTCCTAAAAAATCCGTGCAAAATTTTGATGACCCCAATCTCTTGTTTTGTACGTTTTTTCCACGTGTCTTGACATCCAATGTATTCCTGCAATGTTTGGTGAAGATCTGAGTATGTAGTTTTTGACCTTATCTGGAACATCCTTTCTGAAAATTTGAAAATTGTTAAAAAATTCGTCCAAAATCTTGATGTCTCCAATCTCTTTTTTGTACGTTTTTTCCACGTGTCTTGACATCCAATGTATCCCTGCAAAGTTTGGTGAAGATCTGAGTATGTAGTTTTTGACCTTATCTGGAACCTCCCATCTGAAAATTTGAAAATTCCTAAAAAATCCGTCCAAAATCTTGATGACCCCAATCTCTTGTTTTGTACGTTTTTTCCACGTGTCTTGACATCCAATGTATTCCTGCAATGTTTGGTGAAGATCTGAGTATGTAGTTTTTGACCTTATATGGAACCTCCTATCTGAAAATTTGAAAATTCTTAAAAAATTCGACCAAAATCTTGATGTTCCGAATCCTATGTTTTGTATGTTTTTTCCACGTGTCTTGACATCCAATGTATCCATGCAAAGTTTGGTGAAGATCTGAGTATGTAGTTTTTGACCTTATATGGAACCTATCTGAAAATTTGAAAATTCTTAAAAAATTCGTCCAAAATCTTGATGTCTCCAATCTCTTGTTTTGTACGTTTTTTCCACGTGTCTCGACCTCCAATGGATCCCTGCAAAGTTTGGTGAAGATCTGAGTATGTCGTTTTTGACCTTATCTGGAACCTCCCATCTGAAAATTTGAAAATTCTTAAAAAATTCGTCGAAAATCTTGATGTCTCCGATCTCTTGTTTTGCACGTTTTTTCCACGTGTCTTGACAAGCAAAGTATTCCTGCAAAGTTTGGTGAAGATCTGAGTATGTAGTTTTTGACATCATCTTGAACCTCCTATCTGAAAATTTGAAAATTCTTAAAAAATTCGTCCAAAATCTTGATGTCTCCAATCTCTTGTTTTGTACGTTTTTTCCACGTGTCTTGACATCCAATGTATCCCTGCAATGTTTGGTGAAGATCTGAGTATGTAGTTTTTGACCTTATCTGGAACCTCCCATCTGAAAATTTGAAAATTCCTAAAAAATCCGTCCAAAATCTTGATGACCCCAATCTCTTGTTTTGTACTTTTTTTCCACGTGTCTCGACCTCCAATGTATCCCTGCAAAGTTTGGTGAAGATCTGAGTATGTAGTTTTTGACCTTATATGGAACCTCCTAACTGAAAATTTGAAAATTCTTAAAAAATTCGTCCAAAATCTTGATGTCACCAATCCTATGTTTTGTATGTTTTTTCCACGTGTCTTGACATCCAATGTATCCATGCAAAGTTTGGTGAAGATCTGAGTATGTCGTTTTTGACCTTATCTGGAACCTCCCATCTGAAAATTTGAAAATTCTTAAAAAATTCGTCGAAAATCTTGATGTCTCCGATCTCTTGTTTTGTACGTTTTTTCCACGTGTCTTGACATGCAAAGTATTCCTGCAAAGTTTGGTGAAGATCTGAGTATGTAGTTTTTGACCTCATCTGGAACCTCCTATCTGAAAATTTGAAAATTCTTAAAAAATTCGTCCAAAATTTTGATGTCTCCAATCTCTTGTTTTGTACGTTTTTTCCACGTGTCTTGACATCCAATGTATCCCTGCAATGTTTGGTGAAGATCTGAGTATGTAGTTTTTGACCTTATCTGGAACCTCCCATCTGAAAATTTGAAAATTCCTAAAAAATCCGTCCAAAATCTTGATGACCCCAATCTCTTGTTTTGTACGTTTTTTCCACGTGTCTTGACATCCAATGTATCCCTGCAAAGTTTGGTGAAGATCTGAGTATGTAGTTTTTGACCTTATCTGGAACCTCCTATCTGAAAATTTGAAAATTCTTAAAAAATTCGTCCAAAATCTTGATGTCTCCAATCTCTTGTTTTGTATGTTTTTTCCACGTGTCTTGATATCCAATGTATCCCTGCAAAGTTTGGTGAAGATCTGAGTATGTAGTTTTTGACCTTATATGGAACCTCCTATCTGAAAATTTGAAAATTCTTAAAAAATTCGTCCAAAATCTTGATGTCTCCAATCTCTTGTTTTGTACGTTTTTTCCACGTGTCTTGACATCCAATGTATCCCTGCAAAGTTTGGTGAAGATCTGAGTATGTAGTTTTTGACCTTATATTGAACCTCCCATCTGAAAATTTGAAAATTCTTAAAAAATTCGTCCAAAATCTTGATGTCTCCAATCTCTTGTTTTGTACGTTTTTTCCACGTGTCTTGATATCCAATGTATCCCTGCAAAGTTTGGTGAAGATCTGAGTATGTAGTTTTTGACCTTATATGGAACCTCCTATCTGAAAATTTGAAAATTCTTAAAAAATTCGTCCAAAATTTTGATGTCTCCAATCTCTTGATTTGTACGTTTTTTCCACGTGTCTTGACATCCAATGTATCCCTGCAATGTTTGGTGAAGATCTGAGTATGTAGTTTTTGACCTTATCTGGAACCTCCCATCTGAAAATTTGAAAATTCCTAAAAAATCCGTCCAAAATCTTGATGACCCCAATCTCTTGTTTTGTACGTTTTTTCCACGTGTCTTGACATCCAATGTATCCATGCAAAGTTTGGTGAAGATCTGAGTATGTCGTTTTTGACCTTATCTGGAACATCCTTTCTGAAAATTTGAAAATTGTTAAAAAATTCGTCCAAAATCTTGATGTCTCCAATCTCTTGTTTTGTACGTTTTTTCCACGTGTCTTGACACATAATGTATCCATGCAAAGTTTGGTGAAGATCTGAGTATGTAGTTTTTGACCTTATATGGAACCTCCTACCTGAAAATTTGAAAATTCTTAAAAAATTCGTCCAAAATCTTGATGACCCCAATCTCTTGTTTTGTACGTTTTTTCCACGTGTCTTGACACATAATGTATCCATGCAAAGTTTGGTGAAGATCTGAGTATGTAGTTTTTGACCTTATATGGAACCTCCTATCTGAAAATTTGAAAATTCTTAAAAAATTCGTCCAAAATCTTGATGTCTCCAATCTCTTGTTTTGTACGTTTTTTCCACGTGTCTTGACATCCAATGTATCCCTGCAAAGTTTGGTGAAGATCTGAGTATGTAGTTTTTGACCTTATCTGGAACCTCCCATCTGAAAATTTGAAAATTCCTAAAAAATCCGTGCAAAACCTTGATGACCCCAATCTCTTGTTTTGTACGTTTTTTCCACGTGTCTTGACATCCAATGTATCCATGCAAAGTTTGGTGAAGATCTGAGTATGTCGTTTTTGACCTTATCTGGAACATCCTTTCTGAAAATTTGAAAATTGTTAAAAAATTCGTCCAAAATTTTGATGTCTCCAATCTCTTGTTTTGTACGTTTTTTCCACGTGTCTTGACATCCAATGTATTCCTGCAATGTTTGGTGAAGATCTGAGTATGTAGTTTTTGACCTTATATGGAACCTCCTATCTGAAAATTTGAAAATTCTTAAAAAATTCGACCAAAATCTTGATGTTCCGAATCCTATGTTTTGTATGTTTTTTCCACGTGTCTTGACATCCAATGTATCCATGCAAAGTTTGGTGAAGATCTGAGTATGTAGTTTTTGACCTTATCTGGAACCTCCCATCTGAAAATTTGAAAATTCCTAAAAAATCCGTGCAAAACCTTGATGACCCCAATCTCTTGTTTTGTACGTTTTTTCCACGTGTCTTGACATCCAATGTATCCATGCAAAGTTTGGTGAAGATCTGAGTATGTAGTTTTTGACCTTATATTGAACCTCCCATCTGAAAATTTGAAAATTGTTAAAAAATTCGTCCAAAATCTTGATGTCTCCAATCTCTTTTTTGTACGTTTTTTCCACGTGTCTTGACATCCAATGTATCCCTGCAAAGTTTGGTGAAGATCTGAGTATGTAGTTTTTGACCTTATCTGGAACCTCCCATCTGAAAATTTGAAAATTCTTCAAAAATTAGACCAAAATCTTGATGTCTCCAATCTTTTGTTTTGTACGTTTTTTCCACGTGTCTTGACACATAATGTATCCATGCAAAGTTTGGTGAAGATCTGAGTATGTAGTTTTTGACCTTATATGGAACCTCCTATCTGAAAATTTGAAAATTCTTAAAAAATTCGTCCAAAATCTTGATGTCTCCAATCTCTTGTTTTGTACGTTTTTTCCACGTGTCTTGACATCCAATGTATCCCTGCAAAGTTTGGTGAAGATCTGAGTATGTAGTTTTTGACCTTATCTGGAACCTCCCATCTGAAAATTTGAAAATTCCTAAAAAATCCGTGCAAAATCTTGATGACCCCAATCTCTTGTTTTGTACGTTTTTTCCACGTGTCTTGACATCCAATGTATTCCTGCAATGTTTGGTGAAGATCTGAGTATGTAGTTTTTGACCTTATATGGAACCTCCTATCTGAAAATTTGAAAATTCTTAAAAAATTCGACCAAAATCTTGATGTTCCGAATCCTATGTTTTGTATGTTTTTTCCACGTGTCTTGACATCCAATGTATCCATGCAAAGTTTGGTGAAGATCTGAGTATGTAGTTTTTGACCTTATATTGAACCTCCCATCTGAAAATTTGAAAATTCTTAAAAAATTCGTCCAAAATCTTGATGACCCCAATCTCTTGTTTTGTACGTTTTTTCCACGTGTCTTGACATCCAAAGTATCCCTGCAAAGTTTGGTGAAGATCTGAGTATGTAGTTTTTGACCTTATATGGAACCTCCTTTCTGAAAATTTGAGAATTCTTAAAAAATTCGTCCAAAATCTTGATGTCTCCAATCTCTTGTTTTGTACGTTTTTTCCACGTGTCTTGACATCCAATGTATCCCTGCAAAGTTTGGTGAAGATCTGAGTATGTAGTTTTTGACCTTATCTGGAACCTCCCATCTGAAAATTTGAAAATTCTTAAAAAATTCGACCAAAATCTTGATGTCTCCAATCTTTTGTTTTGTACGTTTTTTCCACGTGTCTTGACACATAATGTATCCATGCAAAGTTTGGTGAAGATCTGAGTATGTAGTTTTTGACCTTATATGGAACCTCCTATCTGAAAATTTGAAAATTCTTAAAAAATTCGTCCAAAATCTTGATGTCTCCAATCTCTTGTTTTGTACGTTTTTTCCACGTGTCTTGACATCCAATGTATCCCTGCAAAGTTTGGTGAAGATCTGAGTATGTAGTTTTTGACCTTATCTCGAACCTCCCATCTGAAAATTTGAAAATTCCTAAAAAATCCGTGCAAAATCTTGATGACCCCAATCTCTTGTTTTGTACGTTTTTTCCACGTGTCTTGACATCCAATGTATCCATGCAAAGTTTGGTGAAGATCTGAGTATGTCGTTTTTGACCTTATCTGGAACATCCTTTCTGAAAATTTGAAAATTGTTAAAAAATTCGTCCAAAATCTTAATGTCTCCAATCTCTTTTTTGTACGTTTTTTCCACGTGTCTTGACATCCAATGTATCCCTGCAAAGTTTGGTGAAGATCTGAGTATGTAGTTTTTGACCTTATCTGGAACCTCCCATCTGAAAATTTGAAAATTCTTCAAAAATTCGTCGAAAATCTTGATGTCTCCAATCTCTTGTTTTGTACGTTTTTTCCACGTGTCTCGACCTCCAATGGATCCATGCAAAGTTTGGTGAAGATCTGAGTATGTCGTTTTTGACCTTATCTGGAACATCCTTTCTGAAAATTTGAAAATTCTTAAAAAATTCGTCCAAAATCTTGATGTCTCCAAACTCTTGTTTTGTACGTTTTTTCCACGTGTCTTGACATCCAATGTATCCCTGCAAAGTTTGGTGAAGATCTGAGTATGTAGTTTTTGACCTTATCTGGAACCTCCCATCTGAAAATTTGAAAATTCTTAAAAAATTCGACCAATATCTTGATGTCTCCAATCTTTTGTTTTGTACGTTTTTTCCACGTGTCTTGACACATAATGTATCCATGCAAAGTTTGGTGAAGATCTGAGTATGTAGTTTTTGACCTTATATGGAACCTCCTATCTGAAAATTTGAAAATTCTTAAAAAATTCGTCCAAAATCTTGATGTCTCCAATCTCTTGTTTTGTACGTTTTTTCCACGTGTCTTGACATGCAAAGTATCCCTGCAACGTTTGGTGAAGATCTGAGTATGTAGTTTTTGACCTTATCTGGAACCTCCTATCTGAAAATTTGAAAATTCTTCAAAAATTCGTCGAAAATCTTGATGTCTCCAATCTCTTGTTTTGTACGTTTTTTCCACGTGTCTTGACATCCAATGTATCCCTGCAATGTTTGGTAAAGATCTGAGTATGTAGTTTTTGACCTTATATGGAACCTCCTATCTGAAAATTTGAAAATTCTTAAAAAATTCGTCCAAAATCTTGATGTCACCAATCCTATGTTTTGTATGTTTTTTCCACGTGTCTTGACATCCAATGTATCCATGCAAAGTTTGGTGAAGATCTGAGTATGTCGTTTTTGACCTTATCTGGAACCTCCCATCTGAAAATTTGAAAATTCTTAAAAAATTCGTCGAAAATCTTGATGTCTCCGATCTCTTGTTTTGTATTTTTTTTCCACGTGTCTTGACATGCAAAGTATTCCTGCAAAGTTTGGTGAAGATCTGAGTATGTAGTTTTTGACCTCATCTGGAACCTCCTATCTGAAAATTTGAAAATTCTTAAAAAATTCGTCCAAAATTTTGATGTCTCCAATCTCTTGTTTTGTACGTTTTTTCCACGTGTCTTGACATCCAATGTATCCCTGCAATGTTTGGTGAAGATCTGAGTATGTAGTTTTTGACCTTATCTACAACCTCCCATCTGAAAATTTGAAAATTCCTAAAAAATCCGTCCAAAATCTTGATGACCCCAATCTCTTGTTTTGTACGTTTTTTCCACGTGTCTTGACACATAATGTATCCATGCAAAGTTTGGTGAAGATCAGAGTATGTAGTTTTTGACCTTATATGGAACCTCCTATCTGAAAATTTGAAAATTCTTAAAAAATTCGTCCAAAATCTTGATGTCTCCAATTTCTTGTTTTGTACGTTTTTTCCACGTGTCGTGACATCCAATGTATCCCTGCAAAGTTTGGTGAAGATCTGAGTCTGTAGTTTTTGACCTTATCTGGAACCTCCCATCTGAAAATTTGAAAATTCCTAAAAAATCCGTGCAAAACCTTGATGACCCCAATCTCTTGTTTTGTACGTTTTTTCCACGTGTCTTGACATCCAATGTATCCATGCAAAGTTTGGTGAAGATCTGAGTATGTCGTTTTTGACCTTATCTGGAACATCCTTTCTGAAAATTTGAAAATTGTTAAAAAATTCGTCCAAAATTTTGATGTCTCCAATCTCTTGTTTTGTACGTTTTTTCCACGTGTCTTGACATCCAATGTATTCCTGCAATGTTTGGTGAAGATCTGAGTATGTAGTTTTTGACCTTATATGGAACCTCCTATCTGAAAATTTGAAAATTCTTAAAAAATTCGACCAAAATCTTGATGTTCCGAATCCTATGTTTTGTATGTTTTTTCCACGTGTCTTGACATCCAATGTATCCATGCAAAGTTTGGTGAAGATCTGAGTATGTAGTTTTTGACCTTATATTGAACCTCCCATCTGAAAATTTGAAAATTGTTAAAAAATTCGTCCAAAATCTTGATGTCTCCAATCTCTTTTTTGTACGTTTTTTCCACGTGTCTTGACATCCAATGTATCCCTGCAAAGTTTGGTGAAGATCTGAGTATGTAGTTTTTGACCTTATCTGGAACCTCCCATCTGAAAATTTGAAAATTCTTAAAAAATTCGACCAAAATCTTGATGTCTCCAATCTTTTGTTTTGTACGTTTTTTCCACGTGTCTTGACACATAATGTATCCATGCAAAGTTTGGTGAAGATCTGAGTATGTAGTTTTTGACCCCATATGGAACCTCCTATCTGAAAATTTGAAAATTCTTAAAAAATTCGTCCAAAATCTTGATGTCTCCAATCTCTTGTTTTGTACGTTTTTTCCACGTGTCTTGACATCCAATGTATCCCTGCAAAGTTTGGTGAAGATCTGAGTATGTAGTTTTTGACCTTATCTGGAACCTCCCATCTGAAAATTTGAAAATTCCTAAAAAATCCGTGCAAAATCTTGATGACCCCAATCTCTTGTTTTGTACGTTTTTTCCACGTGTCTTGACATCCAATGTATTCCTGCAATGTTTGGTGAAGATCTGAGTATGTAGTTTTTGACCTTATATGGAACCTCCTATCTGAAAATTTGAAAATTCTTAAAAAATTCGACCAAAATCTTGATGTTCCGAATCCTATGTTTTGTATGTTTTTTCCACGTGTCTTGACATCCAATGTATCCATGCAAAGTTTGGTGAAGATCTGAGTATGTAGTTTTTGACCTTATATGGAACCTATCTGAAAATTTGAAAATTCTTAAAAAATTCGTCCAAAATCTTGATGTCTCCAATCTCTTGTTTTGTACGTTTTTTCCACGTGTCTCGACCTCCAATGGATCCCTGCAAAGTTAGGTGAAGATCTGAGTATGTCGTTTTTGACCTTATCTGGAACCTCCCATCTGAAAATTTGAAAATTCTTAAAAAATTCGTCGAAAACCTTGATGTCTCCGATCTCTTGTTTTGCACGTTTTTTCCACGTGTCTTGACATGCAAAGTATTCCTGCAAAGTTTGGTGAAGATCTGAGTATGTAGTTTTTGACCTCATCTTGAACCTCCTATCTGAAAATTTGAAAATTCTTAAAAAATTCGTCCAAAATCTTGATGTCTCCAATCTCTTGTTTTGTACGTTTTTTCCACGTGTCTTGACATCCAATGTATCCCTGCAATGTTTGGTGAAGATCTGAGTATGTAGTTTTTGACCTTATCTGGAACCTCCCATCTGAAAATTTGAAAATTCCTAAAAAATCCGTCCAAAATCTTGATGACCCCAATCTCTTGTTTTGTACTTTTTTTCCACGTGTCTCGACCTCCAATGTATCCCTGCAAAGTTTGGTGAAGATCTGAGTATGTAGTTTTTGACCTTATATGGAACCTCCTATCTGAAAATTTGAAAATTCTTAAAAAATTCGTCCAAAATCTTGATGTCACCAATCCTATGTTTTGTATGTTTTTTCCACGTGTCTTGACATCCAATGTATCCATGCAAAGTTTGGTGAAGATCTGAGTATGTCGTTTTTGACCTTATCTGGAACCTCCCATCTGAAAATTTGAAAATTCTTAAAAAATTCGTCGAAAATCTTGATGTCTCCGATCTCTTGTTTTGTACGTTTTTTCCACGTGTCTTGACATGCAAAGTATTCCTGCAAAGTTTGGTGAAGATCTGAGTATGTAGTTTTTGACCTCATCTGGAACCTCCTATCTGAAAATTTGAAAATTCTTAAAAAATTCGTCCAAAATTTTGATGTCTCCAATCTCTTGTTTTGTACGTTTTTTCCACGTGTCTTGACATCCAATGTATCCCTGCAATGTTTGGTGAAGATCTGAGTATGTAGTTTTTGACCTTATCTGGAACCTCCCATCTGAAAATTTGAAAATTCCTAAAAAATCCGTCCAAAATCTTGATGACCCCAATCTCTTGTTTTGTACGTTTTTTCCACGTGTCTTGACATCCAATGTATCCCTGCAAAGTTTGGTGAAGATCTGAGTATGTAGTTTTTGACCTTATCTGGAACCTCCTATCTGAAAATTTGAAAATTCTTAAAAAATTCGTCCAAAATCTTGATGTCTCCAATCTCTTGTTTTGTATGTTTTTTCCACGTGTCTTGATATCCAATGTATCCCTGCAAAGTTTGGTGAAGATCTGAGTATGTAGTTTTTGACCTTATATGGAACCTCCTATCTGAAAATTTGAAAATTCTTAAAAAATTCGTCCAAAATCTTGATGTCTCCAATCTCTTGTTTTGTACGTTTTTTCCACGTGTCTTGACATCCAATGTATCCCTGCAAAGTTTGGTGAAGATCTGAGTATGTAGTTTTTGACCTTATATTGAACCTCCCATCTGAAAATTTGAAAATTCTTAAAAAATTCGTCCAAAATCTTGATGTCTCCAATCTCTTGTTTTGTACGTTTTTTCCACGTGTCTTGATATCCAATGTATCCCTGCAAAGTTTGGTGAAGATCTGAGTATGTAGTTTTTGACCTTATATGGAACCTCCTATCTGAAAATTTGAAAATTCTTAAAAAATTCGTCCAAAATTTTGATGTCTCCAATCTCTTGATTTGTACGTTTTTTCCACGTGTCTTGACATCCAATGTATCCCTGCAATGTTTGGTGAAGATCTGAGTATGTAGTTTTTGACCTTATCTGGAACCTCCCATCTGAAAATTTGAAAATTCCTAAAAAATCCGTCCAAAATCTTGATGACCCCAATCTCTTGTTTTGTACGTTTTTTCCACGTGTCTTGACATCCAATGTATCCATGCAAAGTTTGGTGAAGATCTGAGTATGTCGTTTTTGACCTTATCTGGAACATCCTTTCTGAAAATTTGAAAATTGTTAAAAAATTCGTCCAAAATCTTGATGTCTCCAATCTCTTGTTTTGTACGTTTTTTCCACGTGTCTTGACACATAATGTATCCATGCAAAGTTTGGTGAAGATCTGAGTATGTAGTTTTTGACCTTATAAGGAACCTCCTATCTGAAAATTTGAAAATTCTTAAAAAATTCGTCCAAAATCTTGATGACCCCAATCTCTTGTTTTGTACGTTTTTTCCACGTGTCTTGACACATAATGTATCCATGCAAAGTTTGGTGAAGATCTGAGTATGTAGTTTTTGACCTTATATGGAACCTCCTATCTGAAAATTTGAAAATTCTTAAAAAATTCGTCCAAAATCTTGATGTCTCCAATCTCTTGTTTTGTACGTTTTTTCCACGTGTCTTGACATCCAATGTATCCCTGCAAAGTTTGGTGAAGATCTGAGTATGTAGTTTTTGACCTTATCTGGAACCTCCCATCTGAAAATTTGAAAATTCCTAAAAAATCCGTGCAAAACCTTGATGACCCCAATCTCTTGTTTTGTACGTTTTTTCCACGTGTCTTGACATCCAATGTATCCATGCAAAGTTTGGTGAAGATCTGAGTATGTCGTTTTTGACCTTATCTGGAACATCCTTTCTGAAAATTTGAAAATTGTTAAAAAATTCGTCCAAAATTTTGATGTCTCCAATCTCTTGTTTTGTACGTTTTTTCCACGTGTCTTGACATCCAATGTATTCCTGCAATGTTTGGTGAAGATCTGAGTATGTAGTTTTTGACCTTATATGGAACCTCCTATCTGAAAATTTGAAAATTCTTAAAAAATTCGACCAAAATCTTGATGTTCCGAATCCTATGTTTTGTATGTTTTTTCCACGTGTCTTGACATCCAATGTATCCATGCAAAGTTTGGTGAAGATCTGAGTATGTAGTTTTTGACCTTATCTGGAACCTCCCATCTGAAAATTTGAAAATTCCTAAAAAATCCGTGCAAAACCTTGATGACCCCAATCTCTTGTTTTGTACGTTTTTTCCACGTGTCTTGACATCCAATGTATCCATGCAAAGTTTGGTGAAGATCTGAGTATGTAGTTTTTGACCTTATATTGAACCTCCCATCTGAAAATTTGAAAATTGTTAAAAAATTCGTCCAAAATCTTGATGTCTCCAATCTCTTTTTTGTACGTTTTTTCCACGTGTCTTGACATCCAATGTATCCCT
The DNA here is from genome assembly GCF_977018435.1 of Lepisma saccharinum. Classification (NCBI taxonomy): domain Eukaryota; kingdom Metazoa; phylum Arthropoda; class Insecta; order Zygentoma; family Lepismatidae; genus Lepisma; species Lepisma saccharinum. The sequence goes on along the minus strand of NW_028142931.1, from coordinate 898,966 downwards.
GCAAAGTTTGGTGAAGATCTGAGTATGTAGTTTTTGACCTTATCTGGAACCTCCCATCTGAAAATTTGAAAATTCTTAAAAAATTCGACCAAAATCTTGATGTCTCCAATCTTTTGTTTTGTACGTTTTTTCCACGTGTCTTGACACATAATGTATCCATGCAAAGTTTGGTGAAGATCTGAGTATGTAGTTTTTGACCTTATATGGAACCTCTTATCTGAAAATTTGAAAATTCTTAAAAAATTCGTCGAAAATCTTGATGTCTCCAATCTCTTGTTTTGTACGTTTTTTCCACGTGTCTTGACATCCAATGTATCCCTGCAAAGTTTGGTGAAGATCTGAGTATGTAGTTTTTGACCTTATCTGGAACCTCCCATCTGAAAATTTGAAAATTCCTAAAAAATCCGTGCAAAATCTTGATGACCCCAATCTCTTGTTTTGTACGTTTTTTCCACGTGTCTTGACATCCAATGTATTCCTGCAATGTTTGGTGAAGATCTGAGTATGTAGTTTTTGACCTTATATGGAACCTCCTATCTGAAAATTTGAAAATTCTTAAAAAATTCGACCAAAATCTTGATGTTCCGAATCCTATGTTTTGTATGTTTTTTCCACGTGTCTTGACATCCAATGTATCCATGCAAAGTTTGGTGAAGATCTGAGTATGTAGTTTTTGACCTTATATTGAACCTCCCATCTGAAAATTTGAAAATTCTTAAAAAATTCGTCCAAAATCTTGATGACCCCAATCTCTTGTTTTGTACGTTTTTTCCACGTGTCTTGACATCCAAAGTATCCCTGCAAAGTTTGGTGAAGATCTGAGTATGTAGTTTTTGACCTTATATGGAACCTCCTTTCTGAAAATTTGAGAATTCTTAAAAAATTCGTCCAAAATCTTGATGTCTCCAATCTCTTGTTTTGTACGTTTTTTCCACGTGTCTTGACATCCAATGTATCCATGCAAAGTTTGGTGAAGATCTGAGTATGTCGTTTTTGACCTTATCTGGAACCTCCCATCTGAAAATTTGAAAATTCTTAAAAAATTCGTCGAAAATCTTGATGTCTCCAATCTTTTGTTTTGTACGTTTTTTCCACGTGTCTTGACATGCAAAGTATCCCTGCAACGTTTGGTGAAGATCTGAGTATGTAGTTTTTGACCTTATCTGGAACCTCCTATCTGAAAATTTGAAAATTCTTAAAAAATTCGTCGAAAATCTTGATGTCTCCAATCTCTTGTTTTGTACGTTTTTTCCACGTGTCTTGATATCCAATGTATCCCTGCAAAGTTTGGTGAAGATCTGAGTATGTCGTTTTTGACCTTATCTGGAACATCCTTTCTGAAAATTTGAAAATTGTTAAAAAATTCGTCCAAAATCTTGATGTCTCCAATCTCTTTTTTGTACGTTTTTTCCACGTGTCTTGACATCCAATGTATCCCTGCAAAGTTTGGTGAAGATCTGAGTATGTAGTTTTTGACCTTATCTGGAACCTCCCATCTGAAAATTTGAAAATTCTTAAAAAATTCGACCAAAATCTTGATGTCTCCAATCTTTTGTTTTGTACGTTTTTTCCACGTGTCTTGACACATAATGTATCCATGCAAAGTTTGGTGAAGATCTGAGTATGTAGTTTTTGACCTTATATGGAACCTCCTATCTGAAAATTTGAAAATTCTTAAAAAATTCGTCCAAAATCTTGATGTCACCAATCCTATGTTTTGTATGTTTTTTCCACGTGTCTTGACATCCAATGTATCCATGCAAAGTTTGGTGAAGATCTGAGTATGTCGTTTTTGACCTTATCTGGAACCTCCCATCTGAAAATTTGAAAATTCTTAAAAAATTCGTCGAAAATCTTGATGTCTCCGATCTCTTGTTTTGTACGTTTTTTCCACGTGTCTTGACATGCAAAGTATTCCTGCAAAGTTTGGTGAAGATCTGAGTATGTAGTTTTTGACCTCATCTGGAACCTCCTATCTGAAAATTTGAAAATTCTTAAAAAATTCGTCCAAAATTTTGATGTCTCCAATCTCTTGTTTTGTACGTTTTTTCCACGTGTCTTGACATCCAATGTATCCCTGCAATGTTTGGTGAAGATCTGAGTATGTAGTTTTTGACCTTATCTGGAACCTCCCATCTGAAAATTTGAAAATTCCTAAAAAATCCGTCCAAAATCTTGATGACCCCAATCTCTTGTTTTGTACGTTTTTTCCACGTGTCTTGACATCCAATGTATCCCTGCAAAGTTTGGTGAAGATCTGAGTATGTAGTTTTTGACCTTATCTGGAACCTCCTATCTGAAAATTTGAAAATTCTTAAAAAATTCGTCCAAAATCTTGATGTCTCCAATCTCTTGTTTTGTATGTTTTTTCCACGTGTCTTGATATCCAATGTATCCCTGCAAAGTTTGGTGAAGATCTGAGTATGTAGTTTTTGACCTTATATGGAACCTCCTATCTGAAAATTTGAAAATTCTTAAAAAATTCGTCCAAAATCTTGATGTCTCCAATCTCTTGTTTTGTACGTTTTTTCCACGTGTCTTGACATCCAATGTATCCCTGCAAAGTTTGGTGAAGATCTGAGTATGTAGTTTTTGACCTTATATTGAACCTCCCATCTGAAAATTTGAAAATTCTTAAAAAATTCGTCCAAAATCTTGATGTCTCCAATCTCTTGTTTTGTACGTTTTTTCCACGTGTCTTGATATCCAATGTATCCCTGCAAAGTTTGGTGAAGATCTGAGTATGTAGTTTTTGACCTTATATGGAACCTCCTATCTGAAAATTTGAAAATTCTTAAAAAATTCGTCCAAAATTTTGATGTCTCCAATCTCTTGATTTGTACGTTTTTTCCACGTGTCTTGACATCCAATGTATCCCTGCAATGTTTGGTGAAGATCTGAGTATGTAGTTTTTGACCTTATCTGGAACCTCCCATCTGAAAATTTGAAAATTCCTAAAAAATCCGTCCAAAATCTTGATGACCCCAATCTCTTGTTTTGTACGTTTTTTCCACGTGTCTTGACATCCAATGTATCCATGCAAAGTTTGGTGAAGATCTGAGTATGTCGTTTTTGACCTTATCTGGAACATCCTTTCTGAAAATTTGAAAATTGTTAAAAAATTCGTCCAAAATCTTGATGTCTCCAATCTCTTGTTTTGTACGTTTTTTCCACGTGTCTTGACACATAATGTATCCATGCAAAGTTTGGTGAAGATCTGAGTATGTAGTTTTTGACCTTATAAGGAACCTCCTATCTGAAAATTTGAAAATTCTTAAAAAATTCGTCCAAAATCTTGATGACCCCAATCTCTTGTTTTGTACGTTTTTTCCACGTGTCTTGACACATAATGTATCCATGCAAAGTTTGGTGAAGATCTGAGTATGTAGTTTTTGACCTTATATGGAACCTCCTATCTGAAAATTTGAAAATTCTTAAAAAATTCGTCCAAAATCTTGATGTCTCCAATCTCTTGTTTTGTACGTTTTTTCCACGTGTCTTGACATCCAATGTATCCCTGCAAAGTTTGGTGAAGATCTGAGTATGTAGTTTTTGACCTTATCTGGAACCTCCCATCTGAAAATTTGAAAATTCCTAAAAAATCCGTGCAAAACCTTGATGACCCCAATCTCTTGTTTTGTACGTTTTTTCCACGTGTCTTGACATCCAATGTATCCATGCAAAGTTTGGTGAAGATCTGAGTATGTCGTTTTTGACCTTATCTGGAACATCCTTTCTGAAAATTTGAAAATTGTTAAAAAATTCGTCCAAAATTTTGATGTCTCCAATCTCTTGTTTTGTACGTTTTTTCCACGTGTCTTGACATCCAATGTATTCCTGCAATGTTTGGTGAAGATCTGAGTATGTAGTTTTTGACCTTATATGGAACCTCCTATCTGAAAATTTGAAAATTCTTAAAAAATTCGACCAAAATCTTGATGTTCCGAATCCTATGTTTTGTATGTTTTTTCCACGTGTCTTGACATCCAATGTATCCATGCAAAGTTTGGTGAAGATCTGAGTATGTAGTTTTTGACCTTATCTGGAACCTCCCATCTGAAAATTTGAAAATTCCTAAAAAATCCGTGCAAAACCTTGATGACCCCAATCTCTTGTTTTGTACGTTTTTTCCACGTGTCTTGACATCCAATGTATCCATGCAAAGTTTGGTGAAGATCTGAGTATGTAGTTTTTGACCTTATATTGAACCTCCCATCTGAAAATTTGAAAATTGTTAAAAAATTCGTCCAAAATCTTGATGTCTCCAATCTCTTTTTTGTACGTTTTTTCCACGTGTCTTGACATCCAATGTATCCCTGCAAAGTTTGGTGAAGATCTGAGTATGTAGTTTTTGACCTTATCTGGAACCTCCCATCTGAAAATTTGAAAATTCCTAAAAAATCCGTGCAAAACCTTGATGACCCCAATCTCTTGTTTTGTACGTTTTTTCCACGTGTCTTGACATCCAATGTATCCATGCAAAGTTTGGTGAAGATCTGAGTATGTCGTTTTTGACCTTATCTGGAACATCCTTTCTGAAAATTTGAAAATTGTTAAAAAATTCGTCCAAAATTTTGATGTCTCCAATCTCTTGTTTTGTACGTTTTTTCCACGTGTCTTGACATCCAATGTATTCCTGCAATGTTTGGTGAAGATCTGAGTATGTAGTTTTTGACCTTATATGGAACCTCCTATCTGAAAATTTGAAAATTCTTAAAAAATTCGACCAAAATCTTGATGTTCCGAATCCTATGTTTTGTATGTTTTTTCCACGTGTCTTGACATCCAATGTATCCATGCAAAGTTTGGTGAAGATCTGAGTATGTAGTTTTTGACCTTATCTGGAACCTCCCATCTGAAAATTTGAAAATTCCTAAAAAATCCGTGCAAAACCTTGATGACCCCAATCTCTTGTTTTGTACGTTTTTTCCACGTGTCTTGACATCCAATGTATCCATGCAAAGTTTGGTGAAGATCTGAGTATGTAGTTTTTGACCTTATATTGAACCTCCCATCTGAAAATTTGAAAATTGTTAAAAAATTCGTCCAAAATCTTGATGTCTCCAATCTCTTTTTTGTACGTTTTTTCCACGTGTCTTGACATCCAATGTATCCCTGCAAAGTTTGGTGAAGATCTGAGTATGTAGTTTTTGACCTTATCTGGAACCTCCCATCTGAAAATTTGAAAATTCTTAAAAAATTCGACCAAAATCTTGATGTCTCCAATCTTTTGTTTTGTACGTTTTTTCCACGTGTCTTGACACATAATGTATCCATGCAAAGTTTGGTGAAGATCTGAGTATGTAGTTTTTGACCTTATATGGAACCTCCTATCTGAAAATTTGAAAATTCTTAAAAAATTCGTCGAAAATCTTGATGTCTCCAATCTCTTGTTTTGTACGTTTTTTCCACGTGTCTTGACATCCAATGTATCCCTGCAAAGTTTGGTGAAGATCTGAGTATGTAGTTTTTGACCTTATCTGGAACCTCCCATCTGAAAATTTGAAAATTCCTAAAAAATCCGTGCAAAATCTTGATGACCCCAATCTCTTGTTTTGTACGTTTTTTCCACGTGTCTTGACATCCAATGTATTCCTGCAATGTTTGGTGAAGATCTGAGTATGTAGTTTTTGACCTTATATGGAACCTCCTATCTGAAAATTTGAAAATTCTTAAAAAATTCGACCAAAATCTTGATGTTCCGAATCCTATGTTTTGTATGTTTTTTCCACGTGTCTTGACATCCAATGTATCCATGCAAAGTTTGGTGAAGATCTGAGTATGTAGTTTTTGACCTTATATTGAACCTCCCATCTGAAAATTTGAAAATTCTTAAAAAATTCGTCCAAAATCTTGATGACCCCAATCTCTTGTTTTGTACGTTTTTTCCACGTGTCTTGACATCCAAAGTATCCCTGCAAAGTTTGGTGAAGATCTGAGTATGTAGTTTTTGACCTTATATGGAACCTCCTTTCTGAAAATTTGAGAATTCTTAAAAAATTCGTCCAAAATCTTGATGTCTCCAATCTCTTGTTTTGTACGTTTTTTCCACGTGTCTTGACATCCAATGTATCCATGCAAAGTTTGGTGAAGATCTGAGTATGTCGTTTTTGACCTTATCTGGAACCTCCCATCTGAAAATTTGAAAATTCTTAAAAAATTCGTCGAAAATCTTGATGTCTCCAATCTTTTGTTTTGTACGTTTTTTCCACGTGTCTTGACATGCAAAGTATCCCTGCAACGTTTGGTGAAGATCTGAGTATGTAGTTTTTGACCTTATCTGGAACCTCCTATCTGAAAATTTGAAAATTCTTAAAAAATTCGTCGAAAATCTTGATGTCTCCAATCTCTTGTTTTGTACGTTTTTTCCACGTGTCTTGATATCCAATGTATCCCTGCAAAGTTTGGTGAAGATCTGAGTATGTCGTTTTTGACCTTATCTGGAACATCCTTTCTGAAAATTTGAAAATTGTTAAAAAATTCGTCCAAAATCTTGATGTCTCCAATCTCTTTTTTGTACGTTTTTTCCACGTGTCTTGACATCCAATGTATCCCTGCAAAGTTTGGTGAAGATCTGAGTATGTAGTTTTTGACCTTATCTGGAACCTCCCATCTGAAAATTTGAAAATTCTTAAAAAATTCGACCAAAATCTTGATGTCTCCAATCTTTTGTTTTGTACGTTTTTTCCACGTGTCTTGACACATAATGTATCCATGCAAAGTTTGGTGAAGATCTGAGTATGTAGTTTTTGACCTTATATGGAACCTCCTATCTGAAAATTTGAAAATTCTTAAAAAATTCGTCCAAAATCTTGATGTCACCAATCCTATGTTTTGTATGTTTTTTCCACGTGTCTTGACATCCAATGTATCCATGCAAAGTTTGGTGAAGATCTGAGTATGTCGTTTTTGACCTTATCTGGAACCTCCCATCTGAAAATTTGAAAATTCTTAAAAAATTCGTCGAAAATCTTGATGTCTCCGATCTCTTGTTTTGTACGTTTTTTCCACGTGTCTTGACATGCAAAGTATTCCTGCAAAGTTTGGTGAAGATCTGAGTATGTAGTTTTTGACCTCATCTGGAACCTCCTATCTGAAAATTTGAAAATTCTTAAAAAATTCGTCCAAAATTTTGATGTCTCCAATCTCTTGTTTTGTACGTTTTTTCCACGTGTCTTGACATCCAATGTATCCCTGCAATGTTTGGTGAAGATCTGAGTATGTAGTTTTTGACCTTATCTGGAACCTCCCATCTGAAAATTTGAAAATTCCTAAAAAATCCGTCCAAAATCTTGATGACCCCAATCTCTTGTTTTGTACGTTTTTTCCACGTGTCTTGACATCCAATGTATCCCTGCAAAGTTTGGTGAAGATCTGAGTATGTAGTTTTTGACCTTATCTGGAACCTCCTATCTGAAAATTTGAAAATTCTTAAAAAATTCGTCCAAAATCTTGATGTCTCCAATCTCTTGTTTTGTATGTTTTTTCCACGTGTCTTGATATCCAATGTATCCCTGCAAAGTTTGGTGAAGATCTGAGTATGTAGTTTTTGACCTTATATGGAACCTCCTATCTGAAAATTTGAAAATTCTTAAAAAATTCGTCCAAAATCTTGATGTCTCCAATCTCTTGTTTTGTACGTTTTTTCCACGTGTCTTGACATCCAATGTATCCCTGCAAAGTTTGGTGAAGATCTGAGTATGTAGTTTTTGACCTTATATTGAACCTCCCATCTGAAAATTTGAAAATTCTTAAAAAATTCGTCCAAAATCTTGATGTCTCCAATCTCTTGTTTTGTACGTTTTTTCCACGTGTCTTGATATCCAATGTATCCCTGCAAAGTTTGGTGAAGATCTGAGTATGTAGTTTTTGACCTTATATGGAACCTCCTATCTGAAAATTTGAAAATTCTTAAAAAATTCGTCCAAAATTTTGATGTCTCCAATCTCTTGATTTGTACGTTTTTTCCACGTGTCTTGACATCCAATGTATCCCTGCAATGTTTGGTGAAGATCTGAGTATGTAGTTTTTGACCTTATCTGGAACCTCCCATCTGAAAATTTGAAAATTCCTAAAAAATCCGTCCAAAATCTTGATGACCCCAATCTCTTGTTTTGTACGTTTTTTCCACGTGTCTTGACATCCAATGTATCCATGCAAAGTTTGGTGAAGATCTGAGTATGTCGTTTTTGACCTTATCTGGAACATCCTTTCTGAAAATTTGAAAATTGTTAAAAAATTCGTCCAAAATCTTGATGTCTCCAATCTCTTGTTTTGTACGTTTTTTCCACGTGTCTTGACACATAATGTATCCATGCAAAGTTTGGTGAAGATCTGAGTATGTAGTTTTTGACCTTATAAGGAACCTCCTATCTGAAAATTTGAAAATTCTTAAAAAATTCGTCCAAAATCTTGATGACCCCAATCTCTTGTTTTGTACGTTTTTTCCACGTGTCTTGACACATAATGTATCCATGCAAAGTTTGGTGAAGATCTGAGTATGTAGTTTTTGACCTTATATGGAACCTCCTATCTGAAAATTTGAAAATTCTTAAAAAATTCGTCCAAAATCTTGATGTCTCCAATCTCTTGTTTTGTACGTTTTTTCCACGTGTCTTGACATCCAATGTATCCCTGCAAAGTTTGGTGAAGATCTGAGTATGTAGTTTTTGACCTTATCTGGAACCTCCCATCTGAAAATTTGAAAATTCCTAAAAAATCCGTGCAAAACCTTGATGACCCCAATCTCTTGTTTTGTACGTTTTTTCCACGTGTCTTGACATCCAATGTATCCATGCAAAGTTTGGTGAAGATCTGAGTATGTCGTTTTTGACCTTATCTGGAACATCCTTTCTGAAAATTTGAAAATTGTTAAAAAATTCGTCCAAAATTTTGATGTCTCCAATCTCTTGTTTTGTACGTTTTTTCCACGTGTCTTGACATCCAATGTATTCCTGCAATGTTTGGTGAAGATCTGAGTATGTAGTTTTTGACCTTATATGGAACCTCCTATCTGAAAATTTGAAAATTCTTAAAAAATTCGACCAAAATCTTGATGTTCCGAATCCTATGTTTTGTATGTTTTTTCCACGTGTCTTGACATCCAATGTATCCATGCAAAGTTTGGTGAAGATCTGAGTATGTAGTTTTTGACCTTATCTGGAACCTCCCATCTGAAAATTTGAAAATTCCTAAAAAATCCGTGCAAAACCTTGATGACCCCAATCTCTTGTTTTGTACGTTTTTTCCACGTGTCTTGACATCCAATGTATCCATGCAAAGTTTGGTGAAGATCTGAGTATGTAGTTTTTGACCTTATATTGAACCTCCCATCTGAAAATTTGAAAATTGTTAAAAAATTCGTCCAAAATCTTGATGTCTCCAATCTCTTTTTTGTACGTTTTTTCCACGTGTCTTGACATCCAATGTATCCCTGCAAAGTTTGGTGAAGATCTGAGTATGTAGTTTTTGACCTTATCTGGAACCTCCCATCTGAAAATTTGAAAATTCTTAAAAAATTCGACCAAAATCTTGATGTCTCCAATCTTTTGTTTTGTACGTTTTTTCCACGTGTCTTGACACATAATGTATCCATGCAAAGTTTGGTGAAGATCTGAGTATGTAGTTTTTGACCTTATATGGAACCTCCTATCTGAAAATTTGAAAATTCTTAAAAAATTCGTCGAAAATCTTGATGTCTCCAATCTCTTGTTTTGTACGTTTTTTCCACGTGTCTTGACATCCAATGTATCCCTGCAAAGTTTGGTGAAGATCTGAGTATGTAGTTTTTGACCTTATCTGGAACCTCCCATCTGAAAATTTGAAAATTCCTAAAAAATCCGTGCAAAATCTTGATGACCCCAATCTCTTGTTTTGTACGTTTTTTCCACGTGTCTTGACATCCAATGTATTCCTGCAATGTTTGGTGAAGATCTGAGTATGTAGTTTTTGACCTTATATGGAACCTCCTATCTGAAAATTTGAAAATTCTTAAAAAATTCGACCAAAATCTTGATGTTCCGAATCCTATGTTTTGTATGTTTTTTCCACGTGTCTTGACATCCAATGTATCCATGCAAAGTTTGGTGAAGATCTGAGTATGTAGTTTTTGACCTTATATTGAACCTCCCATCTGAAAATTTGAAAATTCTTAAAAAATTCGTCCAAAATCTTGATGACCCCAATCTCTTGTTTTGTACGTTTTTTCCACGTGTCTTGACATCCAAAGTATCCCTGCAAAGTTTGGTGAAGATCTGAGTATGTAGTTTTTGACCTTATATGGAACCTCCTTTCTGAAAATTTGAGAATTCTTAAAAAATTCGTCCAAAATCTTGAAGTCTCCAATCTCTTGTTTTGTACGTTTTTTCCACGTGTCTTGACATCCAATGTATCCATGCAAAGTTTGGTGAAGATCTGAGTATGTCGTTTTTGACCTTATCTGGAACCTCCCATCTGAAAATTTGAAAATTCTTAAAAAATTCGTCGAAAATCTTGATGTCTCCAATCTTTTGTTTTGTACGTTTTTTCCACGTGTCTTGACATGCAAAGTATCCCTGCAACGTTTGGTGAAGATCTGAGTATGTAGTTTTTGACCTTATCTGGAACCTCCTATCTGAAAATTTGAAAATTCTTAAAAAATTCGTCGAAAATCTTGATGTCTCCAATCTCTTGTTTTGTACGTTTTTTCCACGTGTCTTGATATCCAATGTATCCCTGCAAAGTTTGGTGAAGATCTGAGTATGTCGTTTTTGACCTTATCTGGAACATCCTTTCTGAAAATTTGAAAATTGTTAAAAAATTCGTCCAAAATCTTGATGTCTCCAATCTCTTTTTTGTACGTTTTTTCCACGTGTCTTGACATCCAATGTATCCCTGCAAAGTTTGGTGAAGATCTGAGTATGTAGTTTTTGACCTTATCTGGAACCTCCCATCTGAAAATTTGAAAATTCTTAAAAAATTCGACCAAAATCTTGATGTCTCCAATCTTTTGTTTTGTACGTTTTTTCCACGTGTCTTGACACATAATGTATCCATGCAAAGTTTGGTGAAGATCTGAGTATGTAGTTTTTGACCTTATATGGAACCTCCTATCTGAAAATTTGAAAATTCTTAAAAAATTCGTCCAAAATCTTGATGTCTCCAATCTCTTGTTTTGTACGTTTTTTCCACGTGTCTTGACATCCAATGTATCCCTGCAAAGTTTGGTGAAGATCTGAGTATGTAGTTTTTGACCTTATCTCGAACCTCCCATCTGAAAATTTGAAAATTCCTAAAAAATCCGTGCAAAATCTTGATGACCCCAATCTCTTGTTTTGTACGTTTTTTCCACGTGTCTTGACATCCAATGTATCCATGCAAAGTTTGGTGAAGATCTGAGTATGTCGTTTTTGACCTTATCTGGAACATCCTTTCTGAAAATTTGAAAATTGTTAAAAAATTCGTCCAAAATCTTAATGTCTCCAATCTCTTTTTTGTACGTTTTTTCCACGTGTCTTGACATCCAATGTATCCCTGCAAAGTTTGGTGAAGATCTGAGTATGTAGTTTTTGACCTTATCTGGAACCTCCCATCTGAAAATTTGAAAATTCTTCAAAAATTCGTCGAAAATCTTGATGTCTCCAATCTCTTGTTTTGTACGTTTTTTCCACGTGTCTCGACCTCCAATGGATCCCTGCAAAGTTTGGTGAAGATCTGAGTATGTCGTTTTTGACCTTATCTGGAACATCCTTTCTGAAAATTTGAAAATTCTTAAAAAATTCGTCCAAAATCTTGATGTCTCCAATCTCTTGTTTTGTACGTTTTTTCCACGTGTCTTGACATCCAATGTATCCCTGCAAAGTTTGGTGAAGATCTGAGTATGTAGTTTTTGACCTTATCTGGAACCTCCCATCTGAAAATTTGAAAATTCTTAAAAAATTCGACCAATATCTTGATGTCTCCAATCTTTTGTTTTGTACGTTTTTTCCACGTGTCTTGACACATAATGTATCCATGCAAAGTTTGGTGAAGATCTGAGTATGTAGTTTTTGACCTTATATGGAACCTCCTATCTGAAAATTTGAAAATTCTTAAAAAATTCGTCCAAAATCTTGATGTCTCCAATCTCTTGTTTTGTACGTTTTTTCCACGTGTCTTGACATGCAAAGTATCCCTGCAACGTTTGGTGAAGATCTGAGTATGTAGTTTTTGACCTTATCTGGAACCTCCTATCTGAAAATTTGAAAATTCTTCAAAAATTCGTCGAAAATCTTGATGTCTCCAATCTCTTGTTTTGTACGTTTTTTCCACGTGTCTTGACATCCAATGTATCCCTGCAATGTTTGGTAAAGATCTGAGTATGTAGTTTTTGACCTTATATGGAACCTCCTATCTGAAAATTTGAAAATTCTTAAAAAATTCGTCCAAAATCTTGATGTCACCAATCCTATGTTTTGTATGTTTTTTCCACGTGTCTTGACATCCAATGTATCCATGCAAAGTTTGGTGAAGATCTGAGTATGTCGTTTTTGACCTTATCTGGAACCTCAAATCTGAAAATTTGAAAATTCTTAAAAAATTCGTCGAAAATCTTGATGTCTCCGATCTCTTGTTTTGTACGTTTTTTCCACGTGTCTTGACATGCAAAGTATTCCTGCAAAGTTTGGTGAAGATCTGAGTATGTAGTTTTTGACCTCATCTGGAACCTCCTATCTGAAAATTTGAAAATTCTTAAAAAATTCGTCCAAAATTTTGATGTCTCCAATCTCTTGTTTTGTACGTTTTTTCCACGTGTCTTGACATCCAATGTATCCCTGCAATGTTTGGTGAAGATCTGAGTATGTAGTTTTTGACCTTATCTGGAACCTCCCATCTGAAAATTTGAAAATTCCTAAAAAATCCGTCCAAAATCTTGATGACCCCAATCTCTTGTTTTGTACGTTTTTTCCACGTGTCTTGACATCCAATGTATCCCTGCAAAGTTTGGTGAAGATCTGAGTATGTAGTTTTTGACCTTATCTGGAACCTCCTATCTGAAAATTTGAAAATTCTTAAAAAATTCGTCCAAAATCTTGATGTCTCCAATCTCTTGTTTTGTACGTTTTTTCCACGTGTCTTGATATCCAATGTATCCCTGCAAAGTTTGGTGAAGATCTGAGTATGTAGTTTTTGACCTTATATGGAACCTCCTATCTGAAAATTTGAAAATTCTTAAAAAATTCGTCCAAAATCTTGATGTCTCCAATCTCTTGTTTTGTACGTTTTTTCCACGTGTCTTGACATCCAATGTATCCCTGCAAAGTTTGGTGAAGATCTGAGTATGTAGTTTTTGACCTTATATTGAACCTCCCATCTGAAAATTTGAAAATTCTTAAAAAATTCGTCCAAAATCTTGATGTCTCCAATCTCTTGTTTTGTACGTTTTTTCCACGTGTCTTGATATCCAATGTATCCCTGCAAAGTTTGGTGAAGATCTGAGTATGTAGTTTTTGACCTTATATGGAACCTCCTATCTGAAAATTTGAAAATTCTTAAAAAATTCGTCCAAAATTTTGATGTCTCCAATCTCTTGTTTTGTACGTTTTTTCCACGTGTCTTGACATCCAATGTATTCCTGCAAAGTTTGGTGAAGATCTGAGTATGTAGTTTTTGACCTCATCTGGAACCTCCTATCTGAAAATTTGAAAATTCCTAAAAAGTCCGTCCAAAATCTTGATGACCCCAATCTCTTGTTTTGTACGTTTTTTCCACGTGTCTTGACATCCAATGTATCCATGCAAAGTTTGGTGAAGATCTGAGTATGTCGTTTTTGACCTTATCTGGAACATCCTTTCTGAAAATTTGAAAATTCTTAAAAAATTCGTCCAAAATCTTGATGTCTCCAATCTCTTGTTTTGTACGTTTTTTCCACGTGTCTTGACACATAATGTATCCATGCAAAGTTTGGTGAAGATCTGAGTATGTAGTTTTTGACCTTATATGGAACCTCCTATCTGAAAATTTGAAAATTCTTAAAAAATTCGTCCAAAATCTTGATGACCCCAATCTCTTGTTTTGTACGTTTTTTCCACGTGTCTTGACACATAATGTATCCATGCAAAGTTTGGTGAAGATCTGAGTATGTAGTTTTTGACCTTATAAGGAACCTCCTTTCTGAAAATTTGAAAATTCTTAAAAAATTCGTCCAAAATCTTGATGTCTCCAATCTCTTGTTTTGTACGTTTTTTCCACGTGTCTTGACATCCAATGTATCCCTGCAAAGTTTGGTGAAGATCTGAGTATGTAGTTTTTGACCTTATCTGGAACCTCCCATCTGAAAATTTGAAAATTCCTAAAAAATCCGTGCAAAATCTTGATGACCCCAATCTCTTGTTTTGTACGTTTTTTCCACGTGTCTTGACATCCAATGTATCCATGCAAAGTTTGGTGAAGATCTGAGTATGTCGTTTTTGACCTTATCTGGAACATCCTTTCTGAAAATTTGAAAATTGTTAAAAAATTCGTCCAAAATTTTGATGTCTCCAATCTCTTGTTTTGTACGTTTTTTCCACGTGTCTTGACATCCAATGTATTCCTGCAATGTTTGGTGAAGATCTGAGTATGTAGTTTTTGACCTTATATGGAACCTCCTATCTGAAAATTTGAAAATTCTTAAAAAATTCGACCAAAATCTTGATGTTCCGAATCCTATGTTTTGTATGTTTTTTCATCGTGTCTTGACATCCAATGTATCCATGCAAAGTTTGGTGAAGATCTGAGTATGTAGTTTTTGACCTTATATTTAACCTCCCATCTGAAAATTTGAAAATTGTTAAAAAATTCGTCCAAAATCTTGATGTCTCCAATCTCTTTTTTGTACGTTTTTTCCACGTGTCTTGACATCCAATGTATCCCTGCAAAGTTTGGTGAAGATCTGAGTATGTAGTTTTTGACCTTATCTGGAACCTCCCATCTGAAAATTTGAAAATTCTTAAAAAATTCGACCAAAATCTTGATGTCTCCAATCTTTTGTTTTGTACGTTTTTTCCACGTGTCTTGACACATAATGTATCCATGCAAAGTTTGGTGAAGATCTGAGTATGTAGTTTTTGACCTTATATGGAACCTCCTATCTGAAAATTTGAAAATTCTTAAAAAATTCGTCCAAAATCTTGATGTCTCCAATCTCTTGTTTTGTACGTTTTTTCCACGTGTCTTGACATCCAATGTATCCCTGCAAAGTTTGGTGAAGATCTGAGTATGTAGTTTTTGACCTTATCTGGAACCTCCCATCTGAAAATTTGAAAATTCTTAAAAAATTCGTCCAAAATCTTGATGACCCCAATCTCTTGTTTTGTACGTTTTTTCCACGTGTCTTGACATCCAAAGTATCCCTGCAAAGTTTGGTGAAGATCTGAGTATGTAGTTTTTGACCTTATATGGAACCTCCTTTCTGAAAGTTCTCTCGGGCCCCTGTGTTTCTCTCTCTTCATGGATGACATTCACGAATATATTTCTTCCGAATGTTCAGTATTATTGTATGCTGACGACTGCAAATTATTCCGAAACATTACCTCACTTCAGGACACATGTTACATCCAAGACAATCTCAAACACATTGAACGCTGGTGTCAAGACTGGAATCTCAAATTAAATCCGGATAAATCTGTTGTCATGAGGCTTACCCTAAAACCCAATAGCACAGCGCCATCCTACAAGTTATGCAACCAGGTTATTCCGTTCGTACGACAGCACAAGGATCTTGGTGTAATTTTTGATAGCAAACTGACTTTCAACCATCACATAGACTACATAACTTCGAAAGCGATGAAAACACTTGGACTAATTTACAGATTTACAGACATAACTCACGTTTCTGCCCTCAAAACCTACTTTACAATGTGTGTTGTTCCTATTCTTGAATATGGCTCCTGTATTTGGTCAATGGCATGTGAAAGCAATTTAAAGAAAACAAACAAAGTAGTAAGTTTCTTCGTCAGAATAGTCAAACACAGATGCCCAGCCCTTGCAAACTTCTCCAAACAAGAAATTCTATCCACTCTACAAATTCATGACCTTTCTCTTCGCCGTCAACTCTCAGATTTAACACTACTCTTCAGAATCATTAATGGACAACTTTTCACCAGCGAACTCTTGCCACTTCTTAATATCAGAATCCCACGTCCCAACAGTAAATGCAACAACTTCTTTTATATTAAATCTTCAAGGCTATCCTTAGAACAAAGATCACTTCTCTACAGGCTACAAACCATTTACAACTCATTAAAAGACGCTCCAGGCTTCCATTTATCAAAGGAGACTTACAGAACGGCGTGCATAAAGCAGCTGAAGTATAAATAATATTATTTTTGATCTAGTTGTTATTATTCTTGTTATATATGTATACGTGTGTGTATGTGTCCATCTTATTATTTTGTTTATTTCTTTTCCGGTTGATATCCTGATGTAAAATGGATTTTTCTGTATTCAGGACTTTTCAAATAAATAAATAAATAAATAAATAAATAAAAAAATTCGTCCAAAATCTTGATGTCTCCAATCTCTTGTTTTGTACGTTTTTTCCACGTGTCTTGACATCCAATGTATCCATGCAAAGTTTGGTGAAGATCTGAGTATGTCGTTTTTGACCTTATCTGGAACCTCCCATCTGAAAATTTGAAAATTCTTAAAAAATTCGTCGAAAATCTTGATGTCTACAATCTTTTGTTTTGTACGTTTTTTCCACGTGTCTTGACATGCAAAGTATCCCTGCAACGTTTGGTGAAGATCTGAGTATGTAGTTTTTGACCTTATCTGGAACCTCCTATCTGAAAATTTGAAAATTCTTAAAAAATTCGTCGAAAATCTTGATGTCTCCAATCTCTTGTTTTGTACGTTTTTTCCACGTGTCTTGATATCCAATGTATCCCTGCAAAGTTTGGTGAAGATCTGAGTATGTCGTTTTTGACATTATCTGGAACATCCTTTCTGAAAATTTGAAAATTGTTAAAAAATTCGTCCAAAATCTTGATGTCTCCAATCTCTTTTTTGTACGTTTTTTCCACGTGTCTTGACATGCAAAGTATTCCTGCAAAGTTTGGTGAAGATCTGAGTATGTAGTTTTTGACCTCATCTGGAACCTCCTATCTGAAAATTTGAAAATTCTTAAAAAATTCGTCCAAAATTTTGATGTCTCCAATCTCTTGTTTTGTACGTTTTTTCCACGTGTCTTGACATCCAATGTATCCCTGCAAAGTTTGGTGAAGATCTGAGTATGTAGTTTTTGACCTTATCTGGAACCTCCCATCTGAAAATTTGAAAATTCTTAAAAAATTCGTCGAAAATCTTGATGTCTCCGATCTCTTGTTTTGTACGTTTTTTCCACGTGTCTTGACATCCAATGTATCCCTGCAAAGTTTGGTGAAAATCTGAGTATGTAGTTTTTGACCTTATATGGAACCTCCTTTCTGAAAATTTGAAAATTCTCAAAAAATTCGTCCATAATCTTGATGTCTCCAATCTCTTGTTTTGTACGTTTTTTCCACGTGTCTTGACATCCAATGTATCCCTGCAAAGTTTGGTGAAGATCTGAGTATGTCGTTTTTGACCTTATCTGGAACCTCCCATCTGAAAATTTGAAAATTCTTAAAAAATTCGTCGAAAATCTTGATGTCTCCAATCTTTTGTTTTGTACGTTTTTTCCACGTGTCTTGACATGCAAAGTATCCCTGCAACGTTTGGTGAAGATCTGAGTATGTAGTTTTTGACCTTATCTGGAACCTCCTATCTGAAAATTTGAAAATTCTTCAAAAATTCGTCGAAAATCTTGATGTCTCCAATCTCTTGTTTTGTACGTTTTTTCCACGTGTCTTGACATCCAATGTATTCCTGCAATGTTTGGTGGAGATCTGAGTATGTAGTTTTAGACCTTATCTGGAACCTCCTATCTGAAAATTTGAAAATTCTTCAAAAATTCGTCCAAAATCTTGATGTCTCCAATCTCTTGTTTTGTACGTTTTTTCCACGTGTCTCGACCTCCAATGGATCCCTGCAAAGTTTGGTGAAGATCTGAGTATGTCGTTTTTGACCTTATCTGGAACATCCTTTCTGAAAATTTGAAAATTCTTAAAAAATTCGTCGAAAATCTTGATGTCTCCAATCTCTTGTTTTGTACGTTTTTTCCACGTGTCTTGACATCCAATGTATCCCTGCAAAGTTTGGTGAAGATCTGAGTATGTAGTTTTTGACCTTATATGGAACCTCCTATCTGAAAATTTGAAAATTCTTAAAAAATTCGTCCAAAATCTTGATGTCTCCAATCTCTTGTTTTGTACGTTTTTTCCACGTGTCTCGACCTCCAATGGATCCCTGCAAAGTTTGGTGAAGATCTGAGTATGTCGTTTTTGACCTTATCTGGAACCTCCCATCTGAAAATTTGAAAATTCTTAAAAAATTCGTCGAAAATCTTGATGTCTCCGATCTCTTGTTTTGTACGTTTTTTCCACGTGTCTTGACATGCAAAGTATTCCTGCAAAGTTTGGTGAAGATCTGAGTATGTAGTTTTTGACCTCATCTGGAACCTCCTATCTGAAAATTTGAAAATTCTTAAAAAATCCGTGCAAAATCTTGATGACCCCAATCTCTTGTTTTGTACGTTTTTTCCACGTGTCTTGACATCCAATGTATTCCTGCAATGTTTGGTGAAGATCTGAGTATGTAGTTTTTGACCTTATATGGAACCTCCTATCTGAAAATTTGAAAATTCTTAAAAAATTCGACCAAAATCTTGATGTTCCGAATCCTATGTTTTGTATGTTTTTTCCACGTGTCTTGACATCCAATGTATCCATGCAAAGTTTGGTGAAGATCTGAGTATGTAGTTTTTGACCTTATATTGAACCTCCCATCTGAAAATTTGAAAATTCTTAAAAAATTCGTCCAAAATCTTGATGACCCCAATCTCTTGTTTTGTACGTTTTTTCCACGTGTCTTGACATCCAAAGTATCCCTGCAAAGTTTGGTGAAGATCTGAGTATGTAGTTTTTGACCTTATATGGAACATCCTTTCTGAAAATTTGAGAATTCTTAAAAAATTCGTCCAAAATCTTGATGTCTCCAATCTCTTGTTTTGTACGTTTTTTCCACGTGTCTTGACATCCAATGTATCCCTGCAAAGTTTGGTGAAGATCTGAGTATGTAGTTTTTGACCTTATCTGGAACATCCTTTCTGAAAATTTGAAAATTGTTAAAAAATTCGTCCAAAATCTTGATGTCTCCAATCTCTTTTTTGTACGTTTTTTCCACGTGTCTTGACATCCAATGTATCCCTGCAAAGTTTGGTGAAGATCTGAGTATGTAGTTTTTGACCTTATCTGGAACCTCCCATCTGAAAATTTGAAAATTCTTAAAAAATTCGACCAAAATCTTGATGTCTCCAATCTTTTGTTTTGTACGTTTTTTCCACGTGTCTTGACACATAATGTATCCATGCAAAGTTTGGTGAAGATCTGAGTATGTAGTTTTTGACCTTATATGGAACCTCCTATCTGAAAATTTGAAAATTCTTAAAAAATTCGTCCAAAATCTTGATGTCTCCAATCTCTTGTTTTGTACGTTTTTTCCACGTGTCTTGACATCCAATGTATCCCTGCAAAGTTTGGTGAAGATCTGAGTATGTAGTTTTTGACCTTATCTGGAACCTCCCATCTGAAAATTTGAAAATTCCTAAAAAATCCGTGCAAAATCTTGATGACCCCAATCTCTTGTTTTGTACGTTTTTTCCACGTGTCTTGACATCCAATGTATTCCTGCAATGTTTGGTGAAGATCTGAGTATGTAGTTTTTGACCTTATATGGAACCTCCTATCTGAAAATTTGAAAATTCTTAAAAAATTCGACCAAAATCTTGATGTTCCGAATCCTATGTTTTGTATGTTTTTTCCACGTGTCTTGACATCCAATGTATCCATGCAAAGTTTGGTGAAGATCTGAGTATGTAGTTTTTGACCTTATATTGAACCTCCCATCTGAAAATTTGAAAATTCTTAAAAAATTCGTCCAAAATCTTGATGACCCCAATCTCTTGTTTTGTACGTTTTTTCCACGTGTCTTGACATCCAAAGTATCCCTGCAAAGTTTGGTGAAGATCTGAGTATGTAGTTTTTGACCTTATATTGAACCTCCCATCTGAAAATTTGAAAATTCTTAAAAAATTCGTCCAAAATCTTGATGTCTCCAATCTCTTGTTTTGTACGTTTTTTCCACGTGTCTTGACATCCAATGTATCCATGCAAAGTTTGGTGAAGATCTGAGTATGTCGTTTTTGACCTTATCTGGAACCTCCCATCTGAAAATTTGAAAATTCTTAAAAAATTCGTCGAAAATCTTGATGTCTCCAATCTTTTGTTTTGTACGTTTTTTCCACGTGTCTTGACATGCAAAGTATCCCTGCAACGTTTGGTGAAGATCTGAGTATGTAGTTTTTGACCTTATCTGGAACCTCCTATCTGAAAATTTGAAAATTCTTCAAAAATTCGTCGAAAATCTTGATGTCTCCAATCTCTTGTTTTGTACGTTTTTTCCACGTGTCTTGACATCCAATGTATTCCTGCAATGTTTGGTGGAGATCTGAGTATGTAGTTTTAGACCTTATCTGGAACCTCCTATCCGAAAATTTGAAAATTCTTCAAAAATTCGTCCAAAATCTTGATGTCTCCAATCTCTTGTTTTGTACGTTTTTTCCACGTGTCTCGACCTCCAATGGATCCCTGCAAAGTTTGGTGAAGATCTGAGTATGTCGTTTTTGACCTTATCTGGAACATCCTTTCTGAAAATTTGAAAATTCTTAAAAAATTCGTCGAAAATCTTGATGTCTCCAATCTCTTGTTTTGTACGTTTTTTCCACGTGTCTTGACATCCAATGTATCCCTGCAAAGTTTGGTGAAGATCTGAGTATGTAGTTTTTGACCTTATATGGAACCTCCTATCTGAAAATTTGAAAATTCTTAAAAAATTCGTCCAAAATCTTGATGTCTCCAATCTCTTGTTTTGTACGTTTTTTCCACGTGTCTCGACCTCCAATGGATCCCTGCAAAGTTTGGTGAAGATCTGAGTATGTCGTTTTTGACCTTATCTGGAACCTCCCATCTGAAAATTTGAAAATTCTTAAAAAATTCGTCGAAAATCTTGATGTCTCCGATCTCTTGTTTTGTACGTTTTTTCCACGTGTCTTGACATGCAAAGTATTCCTGCAAAGTTTGGTGAAGATCTGAGTATGTAGTTTTTGACCTCATCTGGAACCTCCTATCTGAAAATTTGAAAATTCTTAAAAAATTCGTCCAAAATCTTGATTTCTCCAATCTCTTGTTTTGTACGTTTTTTCCACGTGTCTTGACATCCAATGTATCCCTGCAATGTTTGGTGAAGATCTGAGTATGTAGTTTTTGACCTTATCTGGAACCTCCCATCTGAAAATTTGAAAATTCCTAAAAAATCCGTCCAAAATCTTGATGACCCCAATCTCTTGTTTTGTACTTTTTTTCCACGTGTCTCGACCTCCAATGTATCCCTGCAAAGTTTGGTGAAGATCTGAGTATGTAGTTTTTGACCTTATATGGAACCTCCTATCTGAAAATTTGAAAATTCTTAAAAAATTCGTCCAAAATCTTGATGTCACCAATCCTATGTTTTGTATGTTTTTTCCACGTGTCTTGACATCCAATGTATCCATGCAAAGTTTGGTGAAGATCTGAGTATGTCGTTTTTGACCTTAACTGGAACCTCCCATCTGAAAATTTGAAAATTCTTAAAAAATTCGTCGAAAATCTTGATGTCTCCGATCTCTTGTTTTGTACGTTTTTTCCACGTGTCTTGACATGCAAAGTATCCCTGCAACGTTTGGTGAAGATCTGAGTATGTAGTTTTTGACCTTATCTGGAACCTCCTATCTGAAAATTTGAAAATTCTTCAAAAATTCGTCGAAAATCTTGATGTCTCCAATCTCTTGTTTTGTACGTTTTTTCCACGTGTCTTGACATCCAATGTATCCCTGCAATGTTTGGTGGAGATCTGAGTATGTAGTTTTTGACCTTATCTGGGACCTCCTATCAGAAAATTTGAAAATTATTCAAAAATTCGTCCAAAATCTTGATGTCTCCAATCTCTTGTTTTGTACGTTTTTTCCACGTGTCTCGACCTCCAATGTATCCCTGCAAAGTTTGGTGAAGATCTGAGTATGTCGTTTTTGACCTTATCTGGAACATCCTTTCTGAAAATTTGAAAATTCTTAAAAAATTCGTCGAAAATCTTGATGTCTCCAATCTCTTGTTTTGTACGTTTTTTCCACGTGTCTTGACATCCAATGTATCCCTGCAAAGTTTGGTGATGATCTGAGTATGTAGTTTTTGACCTTATATGGAACCTCCTTTCTGAAAATTTGAAAATTCTCAAAAAATTCGTCCATAATCTTGATGTCTCCAATCTCTTGTTTTGTACGTTTTTTCCACGTGTCTTGACATCCAATGTATCCCTGCAAAGTTTGGTGAAGATCTGAGTATGTAGTTTTTGACCTTATCTGGAACCTCCCATCTGAAAATTTGAAAATTCTTAAAAAATTCGACCAAAATCTTGATGTCTCCAATCTCTTGTTTTGTACGTTTTTTCCACGTGTCTTGACATCCAATGTATCCCTGCAAAGTTTGGTGAAGATCTGAGTATGTAGTTTTTGACCTTATATTGAACCTTCCATCTGAAAATTTGAAAATTCTTAAAAAATTCGTCCAAAATCTTGATGACCCCAATCTCTTGTTTTGTACGTTTTTTCCACGTGTCTTGACATCCAAAGTATCCCTGCAAAGTTTGGTGAAGATCTGAGTATGTAGTTTTTGACCTTATATTGAACCTCCCATCTGAAAATTTGAAAATTCTTAAAAAATTCGTCCAAAATCTTGATGTCTCCAATCTCTTGTTTTGTACGTTTTTTCCACGTGTCTTGACATCCAATGTATCCCTGCAAAGTTTGGTGAAGATCTGAGTATGTCGTTTTTGACCTTATCTGGAACCTCCCATCTGAAAATTTGAAAATTCTTAAAAAATTCGTCGAAAATCTTGATGTCTCCAATCTTTTGTTTTGTACGTTTTTTCCACGTGTCTTGACATGCAAAGTATCCCTGCAACGTTTGGTGAAGATCTGAGTATGTAGTTTTTGACCTTATCTGGAACCTCCTATCTGAAAATTTGAAAATTCTTCAAAAATTCGTCGAAAATCTTGATGTCTCCAATCTCTTGTTTTGTACGTTTTTTCCACGTGTCTTGACATCCAATGTATTCCTGCAATGTTTGGTGGAGATCTGAGTATGTAGTTTTAGACCTTATCTGGAACCTCCTATCTGAAAATTTGAAAATTCTTCAAAAATTCGTCCAAAATCTTGATGTCTCCAATCTCTTGTTTTGTACGTTTTTTCCACGTGTCTCGACCTCCAATGGATCCCTGCAAAGTTTGGTGAAGATCTGAGTATGTCGTTTTTGACCTTATCTGGAACATCCTTTCTGAAAATTTGAAAATTCTTAAAAAATTCGTCGAAAATCTTGATGTCTCCAATCTCTTGTTTTGTACGTTTTTTCCACGTGTCTTGACATCCAATGGATCCCTGCAAAGTTTGGTGAAGATCTGAGTATGTCGTTTTTGACCTTATCTGGAACATCCTTTCTGAAAATTTGAAAATTCTTAAAAAATTCGTCGAAAATCTTCATGTCTCCAATCTCTTGTTTTGTACGTTTTTTCCACGTGTCTTGACATCCAATGTATCCCTGCAAAGTTTGGTGAAGATCTGAGTATGTAGTTTTTGACCTTATATTGAACCTCCCATCTGAAAATTTGAAAATTCTTAAAAAATTCGTCCAAAATCTTGATGACCCCAATCTCTTGTTTTGTACGTTTTTTCCACGTGTCTTGACATCCAAAGTATCCCTGCAAAGTTTGGTGAAGATCTGAGTATGTAGTTTTTGACCTTATATTGAACCTCCCATCTGAAAATTTGAAAATTCTTCAAAAATTCGTCCAAAATCTTGATGTCTCCAATCTCTTGTTTTGTACGTTTTTTCCACGTGTTTTGACATCCAATGTATTCCTGCAATGTTTGGTGGAGATCTGAGTATGTAGTTTTAGACCTTATCTGGAACCTCCTATCTGAAAATTTGAAAATTCTTCAAAAATTCGTCCAAAATCTTGATGTCTCCAATCTCTTGTTTTGTACGTTTTTTCCACGTGTCTCGACCTCCAATGGATCCCTGCAAAGTTTGGTGAAGATCTGAGTATGTCGTTTTTGACCTTATCTGGAACATCCTTTCTGAAAATTTGAAAATTCTCAAAAAATTCGTCCAAAATCTTGATGTCTCCAATCTCTTGTTTTGTACGTTTTTTCCACGTGTCTCGACCTCCAATGGATCCCTGCAAAGTTTGGTGAAGATCTGAGTATGTCGTTTTTGACCTTATCTGGAACATCCTTTCTGAAAATTTGAAAATTCTTAAAAAATTCGTCGAAAATCTTGATGTCTCCAATCTCTTGTTTTGTACGTTTTTTCCACGTGTCTTGACATCCAATGTATCCCTGCAAAGTTTGGTGAAGATCTGAGTATGTAGTTTTTGACCTTATATTGAACCTCCCATCTGAAAATTTGAAAACTCTTAAAAAATTCGTCCAAAATCTTGATGACCCCAATCTCTTGTTTTGTACGTTTTTTCCACGTGTCTTGACATCCAAAGTATCCCTGCAAAGTTTGGTGAAGATCTGAGTATGTAGTTTTTGACCTTATATTGAACCTCCCATCTGAAAATTTGAAAATTCTTAAAAAATTCGTCCAAAATCTTGATGTCTCCAATCTCTTGTTTTGTACGTTTTTTCCACGTGTCTTGACATCCAATGTATCCATGCAAAGTTTGGTGAAGATCTGAGTATGTCGTTTTTGACCTTATCTGGAACCTCCCATCTGAAAATTTGAAAATTTCCTAAAAAATTCGTCGAAAATCTTGATGTCTCCAATCTTTTGTTTTGTACGTTTTTTCCACGTGTCTTGACATGCAAAGTATCCCTGCAACGTTTGGTGAAGATCTGAGTATGTAGTTTTTGACCTTATCTGGAACCTCCTATCTGAAAATTTGAAAATTCTTCAAAAATTCGTCGAAAATCTTGATGTCTCCAATCTCTTGTTTTGTACGTTTTTTCCACGTGTCTTGACATCCAATGTATTCCTGCAATGTTTGGTGGAGATCTGAGTATGTAGTTTTAGACCTTATCTGGAACCTCCTATCTGAAAATTTGAAAATTCTTCAAAAATTCGTCCAAAATCTTGATGTCTCCAATCTCTTGTTTTGTACGTTTTTTCCACGTGTCTCGACCTCCAATGGATCCCTGCAAAGTTTGGTGAAGATCTGAGTATGTCGTTTTTGACCTTATCTGGAACATCCTTTCTGAAAATTTGAAAATTCTTAAAAAATTCGTCGAAAATCTTGATGTCTCCAATCTCTTGTTTTGTACGTTTTTTCCACGTGTCTTGACATCCAATGTATCCCTGCAAAGTTTGGTGAAGATCTGAGTATGTAGTTTTTGACCTTATATGGAACCTCCTATCTGAAAATTTGAAAATTCTTAAAAAAATCGTCCAAAATCTTGATGTCTCCAATCTCTTGTTTTGTACGTTTTTTCCACGTGTCTCGACCTCCAATGGATCCCTGCAAAGTTTGGTGAAGATCTGAGTATGTAGTTTTTGACCTTATCTGGAACCTCCCATCTGAAAATTTGAAAATTCCTAAAAAATCCGTGCAAAATCTTGATGACCCCAATCTCTTGTTTTGTACGTTTTTTCCACGTGTCTTGACATCCAATGTATTAATGCAATGTTTGGTGAAGATCTGAGTATGTAGTTTTTGACCTTATATTGCCATTCATGCAATTCCTGTCTGTCCTTCGAAGAAAGTCATGAATCATGAATAAATAATAAATAATTATAGATGTTTTCTGTGTATATGGGTATGTTTATAAATACAATTTGCTTGTATGTGTGTATATTTGTTTATATATGAGTATTTGCATGTGCATAGTTATAAATGCCTCAGTCTGTATATAGATATGTACCTTGTTCTACCTCAGTGAATATCACTTTTGGATTTATGTTCTCTAGAATACCTATGCTGGTGTCTTTTTTATGAAACCATTATTGTAGTTTTGCTCTCCTTTTTCTTCTATTGTTATTGTATTGTATTGTATTGTTGGAATTATAATTTTTTAATTGTTTAAAATATGTATATATGCAAGC
Organism: Lepisma saccharinum; assembly: GCF_977018435.1. Lineage (NCBI taxonomy): Eukaryota > Metazoa > Arthropoda > Insecta > Zygentoma > Lepismatidae > Lepisma > Lepisma saccharinum. Next base: position 872,698 of record NW_028142931.1, on the reverse strand, counting down.
CTATTGTAATTGGAGCGAAAGCTCTGTTATAGGTGTAATAAATAATAATAATAATAAATAAATATGGAACCTCCTATCTGAAAATTTGAAAATTCTTAAAAAAATCGACCAAAATCTTGATGTTCCGAATCCTATGTTTTGTATGTTTTTTCCACGTGTCTTGACATCCAATGTATCCATGCAAAGTTTGGTGAAGATCTGAGTATGTAGTTTTTGACCTTATATTGAACCTCCCATCTGAAAATTTGAAAATACTTAAAAAATTCGTCCAAAATCTTGATGACCCCAATCTCTTGTTTTGTACGTTTTTTCCACGTGTCTTGACATCCAAAGTATCCCTGCAAAGTTTGGTGAAGATCTGAGTATGTAGTTTTTGACCTTATATTGAACCTCCCATCTGAAAATTTGAAAATTCTTAAAAAATTCGTCCAAAATCTTGATGTCTCCAATCTCTTGTTTTGTACGTTTTTTCCACGTGTCTTGACATCCAATGTATCCATGCAAAGTTTGGTGAAGATCTGAGTATGTCGTTTTTGACCTTATCTGGAACCTCCCATCTGAAAATTTGAAAATTCTTAAAAAATTCGTCGAAAATCTTGATGTCTCCAATCTTCTGTTTTGTACGTTTTTTCCACGTGTCTTGACATGCAAAGTATCCCTGCAACGTTTGGTGAAGATCTGAGTATGTAGTTTTTGACCTTATCTGGAACCTCCTATCTGAAAATTTGAAAATTCTTCAAAAATTCGTCGAAAATCTTGATGTCTCCAATCTCTTGTTTTGTACGTTTTTTCCACGTGTCTTGACATCCAATGTATTCCTGCAATGTTTGGTGGAGATCTGAGTATGTAGTTTTAGACCTTATCTGGAACCTCCTATCTGAAAATTTGAAAATTCTTCAAAAATTCGTCGAAAATCTTGATGTCTCCAATCTCTTGTTTTGTACGTTTTTTCCACGTGTCTCGACCTCCAATGGATCCCTGCAAAGTTTGGTGAAGATCTGAGTATGTCGTTTTTGACCTTATCTGGAACATCCTTTCTGAAAATTTGAAAATTGTTAAAAAATTCGTCCAAAATCTTGATGTCTCCAATCTCTTTTTTGTACGTTTTTTCCACGTGTCTTGACATCCAATGTATCCCTGCAAAGTTTGGTGAAGATCTGAGTATGTAGTTTTTGACCTTATCTGGAACCTCCCATCTGAAAATTTGAAAATTCTTAAAAAATTCGACCAAAATCTTGATGTCTCCAATCTTTTGTTTTGTACGTTTTTTCCACGTGTCTTGACACATAATGTATCCATGCAAAGTTTGGTGAAGATCTGAGTATGTAGTTTTTGACCTTATATGGAACCTCCTATCTGAAAATTTGAAAATTCTTAAAAAATTCGTCCAAAATTTTGATGTCTCCAATCTCTTGTTTTGTACGTTTTTTCCACGTGTCTTGACATCCAATGTATCCCTGCAATGTTTGGTGAAGATCTGAGTATGTAGTTTTTGACCTTATATGGAACCTCCTATCTGAAAATTTGAAAATTCTTAAAAAATTCGACCAAAATCTTGATGTCTCCAATCTCTTGTTTTGTACGTTTTTTCCACGTGTCTTGACATCCAATGTATCCCTGCAAAGTTTGGTGAAGATCTGAGTATGTAGTTTTTGACCTTATATTGAACCTCCCATCTGAAAATTTGAAAATTCTTAAAAAATTCGTCCAAAATCTTGATGTCTCCAATCTCTTGTTTTGTACGTTTTTTCCACGTGTCTTGATATCCAATGTATCCCTGCAAAGTTTGGTGAAGATCTGAGTATGTAGTTTTTGACCTTATATGGAACCTCCTATCTGAAAATTTGAAAATTCTTAAAAAATTCGACCAAAATCTTGATGTTCCGAATCCTATGTTTTGTATGTTTTTTCCACGTGTCTTGACATGCAAAGTATTCCTGCAAAGTTTGGTGAAGATCTGAGTATGTAGTTTTTGACCTTATCTGGAACCTCCTAACTGAAAATTTGAAAATTCTTAAAAAATTCGTCGAAAATCTTGATGTCTCCGATCTCTTGTTTTGTACGTTTTTTCCACGTGTCTTGACATGCAAAGTATTCCTGCAAAGTTTGGTGAAGATCTGAGTATGTAGTTTTTGACCTTATCTGGAACCTCCCATCTGAAAATTTGAAAATTCCTAAAAAATCCGTCCAAAATCTTGATGACCCCAATCTCTTGTTTTGTACGTTTTTTCCACGTGTCTTGACATCCAATGTATCCCTGCAATGTTTGGTGAAGATCTGAGTATGTCGTTTTTGACCTTATCTGGAACCTCCCATCTGAAAATTTGAAAATTCTTAAAAAATTCGTCGAAAATCTTGATGTCTCCAATCTTTTGTTTTGTACGTTTTTTCCACGTGTCTTGACATGCAAAGTATCCCTGCAACGTTTGGTGAAGATCTGAGTATGTAGTTTTTGACCTTATCTGGAACCTCCTATCTGAAAATTTGAAAATTCTTCAAAAATTCGTCGAAAATCTTGATGTCTCCAATCTCTTGTTTTGTACGTTTTTTCCACGTGTCTTGACATCCAATGTATTCCTGCAAAGTTTGGTGGAGATCTGAGTATGTAGTTTTAGACCTTATCTGGAACCTCCTATCTGAAAATTTGAAAATTCTTCAAAAATTCGTCGAAAATCTTGATGTCTCCAATCTCTTTTTTGTACGTTTTTTCCACGTGTCTTGACATCCAATGTATCCCTGCAAAGTTTGGTGAAGATCTGAGTATGTCGTTTTTGACCTTATCTGGAACATCCTTTCTGAAAATTTGAAAATTCTTAAAAAATTCGTCGAAAATCTTGATGTCTCCAATCTCTTGTTTTGTACGTTTTTTCCACGTGTCTTGACATCCAATGTATCCCTGCAAAGTTTGGTGAAGATCTGAGTATGTAGTTTTTGACCTTATATGGAACCTCCTATCTGAAAATTTGAAAATTCTTAAAAAATTCGTCCAAAATCTTGATGTCTCCAATCTCTTGTTTTGTACGTTTTTTCCACGTGTCTCGACCTCCAATGGATCCCTGCAAAGTTTGGTGAAGATCTGAGTATGTCGTTTTTGACCTTATCTGGAACCTCCCATCTGAAAATTTGAAAATTCTTAAAAAATTCGTCGAAAATCTTGATGTCTCCGATCTCTTGTTTTGTACGTTTTTTCCACGTGTCTTGACATGCAAAGTATTCCTGCAAAGTTTGGTGAAGATCTGAGTATGTAGTTTTTGACCTTATCTGGAACCTCCCATCTGAAAATTTGAAAATTCCTAAAAAATCCGTCCAAAATCTTGATGACCCCAATCTCTTGTTTTGTACTTTTTTTCCACGTGTCTCGACCTGCAATGTATCCCTGCAAAGTTTGGTGAAGATCTGAGTATGTAGTTTTTGACCTTATATGGAACCTCCTATCTGAAAATTTGAAAATTCTTAAAAAATTCGTCCAAAATCTTGATGTCACCAATCCTATGTTTTGTATGTTTTTTCCACGTGTCTTGACATCCAATGTATCCATGCAAAGTTTGGTGAAGATCTGAGTATGTCGTTTTTGACCTTATCTGGAACCTCCCATCTGAAAATTTGAAAATTCTTAAAAAATTCGTCGAAAATCTTGATGTCTCCGATCTCTTGTTTTGTACGTTTTTTCCACGTGTCTTGACATGCAAAGTATTCCTGCAAAGTTTGGTGAAGATCTGAGTATGTAGTTTTTGACCTCATCTGGAACCTCCTATCTGAAAATTTGAAAATTCTTAAAAAATTCGTCCAAAATCTTGATGTCTCCAATCTCTTGTTTTGTACGTTTTTTCCACGTGTCTTGACATCCAATGTATCCCTGCAATGTTTGGTGAAGATCTGAGTATGTAGTTTTTGACCTTATCTGGAACCTCCCATCTGAAAATTTGAAAATTCCTAAAAAATCCGTCCAAAATCTTGATGACCCCAATCTCTTGTTTTGTACTTTTTTTCCACGTGTCTTGACATCCAATGTATCCCTGCAATGTTTGGTGAAGATCTGAGTATGTAGTTTTTGACCTTATATGGAACCTCCTATCTGAAAATTTGAAAATTCTTAAAAAATTCGACCAAAATCTTGATGTTCCGAATCCTATGTTTTGTATGTTTTTTCCACGTGTCTTGACATCCAATGTATCCATGCAAAGTTTGGTGAAGATCTGAGTATGTAGTTTTTGACCTTATATTGAACCTCCCATCTGAAAATTTGAAAATTCTTAAAAAATTCGTCCAAAATCTTGATGACCCCAATCTCTTGTTTTGTACGTTTTTTCCACGTGTCTTGACATCCAAAGTATCCCTGCAAAGTTTGGTGAAGATCTGAGTATGTAGTTTTTGACCTTATATTGAACCTCCCATCTGAAAATTTGAAAATTCTTAAAAAATTCGTCCAAAATCTTGATGTCTCCAATCTCTTGTTTTGTACGTTTTTTCCACGTGTCTTGACATCCAATGTATCCATGCAAAGTTTGGTGAAGATCTGAGTATGTCGTTTTTGACCTTATCTGGAACCTCCCATCTGAAAATTTGAAAATTCTTAAAAAATTCGTCGAAAATCTTGATGTCTCCAATCTTTTGTTTTGTACGTTTTTTCCACGTGTCTTGACATGCAAAGTATCCCTGCAACGTTTGGTGAAGATCTGAGTATGTAGTTTTTGACCTTATCTGGAACCTCCTATCTGAAAATTTGAAAATTCTTCAAAAATTCGTCGAAAATCTTGATGTCTCCAATCTCTTGTTTTGTACGTTTTTTCCACGTGTCTTGACATCCAATGTATTCCTGCAATGTTTGGTGGAGATCTGAGTATGTAGTTTTAGACCTTATCTGGAACCTCCTATCCGAAAATTTGAAAATTCTTCAAAAATTCGTCCAAAATCTTGATGTCTCCAATCTCTTGTTTTGTACGTTTTTTCCACGTGTCTCGACCTCCAATGGATCCCTGCAAAGTTTGGTGAAGATCTGAGTATGTCGTTTTTGACCTTATCTGGAACATCCTTTCTGAAAATTTGAAAATTCTTAAAAAATTCGTCGAAAATCTTGATGTCTCCAATCTCTTGTTTTGTACGTTTTTTCCACGTGTCTTGACATCCAATGTATCCCTGCAAAGTTTGGTGAAGATCTGAGTATGTAGTTTTTGACCTTATATGGAACCTCCTATCTGAAAATTTGAAAATTCTTAAAAAATTCGTCCAAAATCTTGATGTCTCCAATCTCTTGTTTTGTACGTTTTTTCCACGTGTCTCGACCTCCAATGGATCCCTGCAAAGTTTGGTGAAGATCTGAGTATGTCGTTTTTGACCTTATCTGGAACCTCCCATCTGAAAATTTGAAAATTCTTAAAAAATTCGTCGAAAATCTTGATGTCTCCGATCTCTTGTTTTGTACGTTTTTTCCACGTGTCTTGACATGCAAAGTATTCCTGCAAAGTTTGGTGAAGATCTGAGTATGTAGTTTTTGACCTCATCTGGAACCTCCTATCTGAAAATTTGAAAATTCTTAAAAAATTCGTCCAAAATCTTGATTTCTCCAATCTCTTGTTTTGTACGTTTTTTCCACGTGTCTTGACATCCAATGTATCCCTGCAATGTTTGGTGAAGATCTGAGTATGTAGTTTTTGACCTTATCTGGAACCTCCCATCTGAAAATTTGAAAATTCCTAAAAAATCCGTCCAAAATCTTGATGACCCCAATCTCTTGTTTTGTACTTTTTTTCCACGTGTCTCGACCTCCAATGTATCCCTGCAAAGTTTGGTGAAGATCTGAGTATGTAGTTTTTGACCTTATATGGAACCTCCTATCTGAAAATTTGAAAATTCTTAAAAAATTCGTCCAAAATCTTGATGTCACCAATCCTATGTTTTGTATGTTTTTTCCACGTGTCTTGATATCCAATGTATCCATGCAAAGTTTGGTGAAGATCTGAGTATGTCGTTTTTGACCTTAACTGGAACCTCCCATCTGAAAATTTGAAAATTCTTAAAAAATTCGTCGAAAATCTTGATGTCTCCGATCTCTTGTTTTGTACGTTTTTTCCACGTGTCTTGACATGCAAAGTATCCCTGCAACGTTTGGTGAAGATCTGAGTATGTAGTTTTTGACCTTATCTGGAACCTCCTATCTGAAAATTTGAAAATTCTTCAAAAATTCGTCGAAAATCTTGATGTCTCCAATCTCTTGTTTTGTACGTTTTTTCCACGTGTCTTGACATCCAATGTATCCCTGCAATGTTTGGTGGAGATCTGAGTATGTAGTTTTTGACCTTATCTGGGACCTCCTATCAGAAAATTTGAAAATTCTTCAAAAATTCGTCCAAAATCTTGATGTCTCCAATCTCTTGTTTTGTACGTTTTTTCCACGTGTCTCGACCTCCAATGTATCCCTGCAAAGTTTGGTGAAGATCTGAGTATGTCGTTTTTGACCTTATCTGGAACATCCTTTCTGAAAATTTGAAAATTCTTAAAAAATTCGTCGAAAATCTTGATGTCTCCAATCTCTTGTTTTGTACGTTTTTTCCACGTGTCTTGACATCCAATGTATCCCTGCAAAGTTTGGTGAAGATCTGAGTATGTAGTTTTTGACCTTATATGGAACCTCCTTTCTGAAAATTTGAAAATTCTCAAAAAATTCGTCCATAATCTTGATGTCTCCAATCTCTTGTTTTGTACGTTTTTTCCACGTGTCTTGACATCCAATGTATCCCTGCAAAGTTTGGTGAAGATCTGAGTATGTAGTTTTTGACCTTATCTGGAACCTCCCATCTGAAAATTTGAAAATTCTTAAAAAATTCGACCAAAATCTTGATGTCTCCAATCTCTTGTTTTGTACGTTTTTTCCACGTGTCTTGACATCCAATGTATCCCTGCAAAGTTTGGTGAAGATCTGAGTATGTAGTTTTTGACCTTATATTGAACCTTCCATCTGAAAATTTGAAAATTCTTAAAAAATTCGTCCAAAATCTTGATGACCCCAATCTCTTGTTTTGTACGTTTTTTCCACGTGTCTTGACATCCAAAGTATCCCTGCAAAGTTTGGTGAAGATCTGAGTATGTAGTTTTTGACCTTATATTGAACCTCCCATCTGAAAATTTGAAAATTCTTAAAAAATTCGTCCAAAATCTTGATGTCTCCAATCTCTTGTTTTGTACGTTTTTTCCACGTGTCTTGACATCCAATGTATCCCTGCAAAGTTTGGTGAAGATCTGAGTATGTCGTTTTTGACCTTATCTGGAACCTCCCATCTGAAAATTTGAAAATTCTTAAAAAATTCGTCGAAAATCTTGATGTCTCCAATCTTTTGTTTTGTACGTTTTTTCCACGTGTCTTGACATGCAAAGTATCCCTGCAACGTTTGGTGAAGATCTGAGTATGTAGTTTTTGACCTTATCTGGAACCTCCTATCTGAAAATTTGAAAATTCTTCAAAAATTCGTCGAAAATCTTGATGTCTCCAATCTCTTGTTTTGTACGTTTTTTCCACGTGTCTTGACATCCAATGTATTCCTGCAATGTTTGGTGGAGATCTGAGTATGTAGTTTTAGACCTTATCTGGAACCTCCTATCTGAAAATTTGAAAATTCTTCAAAAATTCGTCCAAAATCTTGATGTCTCCAATCTCTTGTTTTGTACGTTTTTTCCACGTGTCTCGACCTCCAATGGATCCCTGCAAAGTTTGGTGAAGATCTGAGTATGTCGTTTTTGACCTTATCTGGAACATCCTTTCTGAAAATTTGAAAATTCTTAAAAAATTCGTCGAAAATCTTGATGTCTCCAATCTCTTGTTTTGTACGTTTTTTCCACGTGTCTTGACATCCAATGGATCCCTGCAAAGTTTGGTGAAGATCTGAGTATGTCGTTTTTGACCTTATCTGGAACATCCTTTCTGAAAATTTGAAAATTCTTAAAAAATTCGTCGAAAATCTTCATGTCTCCAATCTCTTGTTTTGTACGTTTTTTCCACGTGTCTTGACATCCAATGTATCCCTGCAAAGTTTGGTGAAGATCTGAGTATGTAGTTTTTGACCTTATATTGAACCTCCCATCTGAAAATTTGAAAATTCTTAAAAAATTCGTCCAAAATCTTGATGACCCCAATCTCTTGTTTTGTACGTTTTTTCCACGTGTCTTGACATCCAAAGTATCCCTGCAAAGTTTGGTGAAGATCTGAGTATGTAGTTTTTGACCTTATATTGAACCTCCCATCTGAAAATTTGAAAATTCTTCAAAAATTCGTCCAAAATCTTGATGTCTCCAATCTCTTGTTTTGTACGTTTTTTCCACGTGTTTTGACATCCAATGTATTCCTGCAATGTTTGGTGGAGATCTGAGTATGTAGTTTTAGACCTTATCTGGAACCTCCTATCTGAAAATTTGAAAATTCTTCAAAAATTCGTCCAAAATCTTGATGTCTCCAATCTCTTGTTTTGTACGTTTTTTCCACGTGTCTCGACCTCCAATGGATCCCTGCAAAGTTTGGTGAAGATCTGAGTATGTCGTTTTTGACCTTATCTGGAACATCCTTTCTGAAAATTTGAAAATTCTCAAAAAATTCGTCCAAAATCTTGATGTCTCCAATCTCTTGTTTTGTACGTTTTTTCCACGTGTCTCGACCTCCAATGGATCCCTGCAAAGTTTGGTGAAGATCTGAGTATGTCGTTTTTGACCTTATCTGGAACATCCTTTCTGAAAATTTGAAAATTCTTAAAAAATTCGTCGAAAATCTTGATGTCTCCAATCTCTTGTTTTGTACGTTTTTTCCACGTGTCTTGACATCCAATGTATCCCTGCAAAGTTTGGTGAAGATCTGAGTATGTAGTTTTTGACCTTATATTGAACCTCCCATCTGAAAATTTGAAAACTCTTAAAAAATTCGTCCAAAATCTTGATGACCCCAATCTCTTGTTTTGTACGTTTTTTCCACGTGTCTTGACATCCAAAGTATCCCTGCAAAGTTTGGTGAAGATCTGAGTATGTAGTTTTTGACCTTATATTGAACCTCCCATCTGAAAATTTGAAAATTCTTAAAAAATTCGTCCAAAATCTTGATGTCTCCAATCTCTTGTTTTGTACGTTTTTTCCACGTGTCTTGACATCCAATGTATCCATGCAAAGTTTGGTGAAGATCTGAGTATGTCGTTTTTGACCTTATCTGGAACCTCCCATCTGAAAATTTGAAAATTTCCTAAAAAATTCGTCGAAAATCTTGATGTCTCCAATCTTTTGTTTTGTACGTTTTTTCCACGTGTCTTGACATGCAAAGTATCCCTGCAACGTTTGGTGAAGATCTGAGTATGTAGTTTTTGACCTTATCTGGAACCTCCTATCTGAAAATTTGAAAATTCTTCAAAAATTCGTCGAAAATCTTGATGTCTCCAATCTCTTGTTTTGTACGTTTTTTCCACGTGTCTTGACATCCAATGTATTCCTGCAATGTTTGGTGGAGATCTGAGTATGTAGTTTTAGACCTTATCTGGAACCTCCTATCTGAAAATTTGAAAATTCTTCAAAAATTCGTCCAAAATCTTGATGTCTCCAATCTCTTGTTTTGTACGTTTTTTCCACGTGTCTCGACCTCCAATGGATCCCTGCAAAGTTTGGTGAAGATCTGAGTATGTCGTTTTTGACCTTATCTGGAACATCCTTTCTGAAAATTTGAAAATTCTTAAAAAATTCGTCGAAAATCTTGATGTCTCCAATCTCTTGTTTTGTACGTTTTTTCCACGTGTCTTGACATCCAATGTATCCCTGCAAAGTTTGGTGAAGATCTGAGTATGTAGTTTTTGACCTTATATGGAACCTCCTATCTGAAAATTTGAAAATTCTTAAAAAAATCGTCCAAAATCTTGATGTCTCCAATCTCTTGTTTTGTACGTTTTTTCCACGTGTCTCGACCTCCAATGGATCCCTGCAAAGTTTGGTGAAGATCTGAGTATGTAGTTTTTGACCTTATCTGGAACCTCCCATCTGAAAATTTGAAAATTCCTAAAAAATCCGTGCAAAATCTTGATGACCCCAATCTCTTGTTTTGTACGTTTTTTCCACGTGTCTTGACATCCAATGTATTAATGCAATGTTTGGTGAAGATCTGAGTATGTAGTTTTTGACCTTATATTGCCATTCATGCAATTCCTGTCTGTCCTTCGAAGAAAGTCATGAATCATGAATAAATAATAAATAATTATAGATGTTTTCTGTGTATATGGGTATGTTTATAAATACAATTTGCTTGTATGTGTGTATATTTGTTTATATATGAGTATTTGCATGTGCATAGTTATAAATGCCTCAGTCTGTATATAGATATGTACCTTGTTCTACCTCAGTGAATATCACTTTTGGATTTATGTTCTCTAGAATACCTATGCTGGTGTCTTTTTTATGAAACCATTATTGTAGTTTTGCTCTCCTTTTTCTTCTATTGTTATTGTATTGTATTGTATTGTTGGAATTATAATTTTTTAATTGTTTAAAATATGTATATATGCAAGCCTATTGTAATTGGAGCGAAAGCTCTGTTATAGGTGTAATAAATAATAATAATAATAAATAAATATGGAACCTCCTATCTGAAAATTTGAAAATTCTTAAAAAAATCGACCAAAATCTTGATGTTCCGAATCCTATGTTTTGTATGTTTTTTCCACGTGTCTTGACATCCAATGTATCCATGCAAAGTTTGGTGAAGATCTGAGTATGTAGTTTTTGACCTTATATTGAACCTCCCATCTGAAAATTTGAAAATACTTAAAAAATTCGTCCAAAATCTTGATGACCCCAATCTCTTGTTTTGTACGTTTTTTCCACGTGTCTTGACATCCAAAGTATCCCTGCAAAGTTTGGTGAAGATCTGAGTATGTAGTTTTTGACCTTATATTGAACCTCCCATCTGAAAATTTGAAAATTCTTAAAAAATTCGTCCAAAATCTTGATGTCTCCAATCTCTTGTTTTGTACGTTTTTTCCACGTGTCTTGACATCCAATGTATCCATGCAAAGTTTGGTGAAGATCTGAGTATGTCGTTTTTGACCTTATCTGGAACCTCCCATCTGAAAATTTGAAAATTCTTAAAAAATTCGTCGAAAATCTTGATGTCTCCAATCTTCTGTTTTGTACGTTTTTTCCACGTGTCTTGACATGCAAAGTATCCCTGCAACGTTTGGTGAAGATCTGAGTATGTAGTTTTTGACCTTATCTGGAACCTCCTATCTGAAAATTTGAAAATTCTTCAAAAATTCGTCGAAAATCTTGATGTCTCCAATCTCTTGTTTTGTACGTTTTTTCCACGTGTCTTGACATCCAATGTATTCCTGCAATGTTTGGTGGAGATCTGAGTATGTAGTTTTAGACCTTATCTGGAACCTCCTATCTGAAAATTTGAAAATTCTTCAAAAATTCGTCGAAAATCTTGATGTCTCCAATCTCTTGTTTTGTACGTTTTTTCCACGTGTCTCGACCTCCAATGGATCCCTGCAAAGTTTGGTGAAGATCTGAGTATGTCGTTTTTGACCTTATCTGGAACATCCTTTCTGAAAATTTGAAAATTGTTAAAAAATTCGTCCAAAATCTTGATGTCTCCAATCTCTTTTTTGTACGTTTTTTCCACGTGTCTTGACATCCAATGTATCCCTGCAAAGTTTGGTGAAGATCTGAGTATGTAGTTTTTGACCTTATCTGGAACCTCCCATCTGAAAATTTGAAAATTCTTAAAAAATTCGACCAAAATCTTGATGTCTCCAATCTTTTGTTTTGTACGTTTTTTCCACGTGTCTTGACACATAATGTATCCATGCAAAGTTTGGTGAAGATCTGAGTATGTAGTTTTTGACCTTATATGGAACCTCCTATCTGAAAATTTGAAAATTCTTAAAAAATTCGTCCAAAATTTTGATGTCTCCAATCTCTTGTTTTGTACGTTTTTTCCACGTGTCTTGACATCCAATGTATCCCTGCAATGTTTGGTGAAGATCTGAGTATGTAGTTTTTGACCTTATATGGAACCTCCTATCTGAAAATTTGAAAATTCTTAAAAAATTCGACCAAAATCTTGATGTCTCCAATCTCTTGTTTTGTACGTTTTTTCCACGTGTCTTGACATCCAATGTATCCCTGCAAAGTTTGGTGAAGATCTGAGTATGTAGTTTTTGACCTTATATTGAACCTCCCATCTGAAAATTTGAAAATTCTTAAAAAATTCGTCCAAAATCTTGATGTCTCCCATCTCTTGTTTTGTACGTTTTTTCCACGTGTCTTGATATCCAATGTATCCCTGCAAAGTTTGGTGAAGATCTGAGTATGTAGTTTTTGACCTTATATGGAACCTCCTATCTGAAAATTTGAAAATTCTTAAAAAATTCGACCAAAATCTTGATGTTCCGAATCCTATGTTTTGTATGTTTTTTCCACGTGTCTTGACATGCAAAGTATTCCTGCAAAGTTTGGTGAAGATCTGAGTATGTAGTTTTTTACCTTATCTGGAACCTCCTAACTGAAAATTTGAAAATTCTTAAAAAATTCGTCGAAAATCTTGATGTCTCCGATCTCTTGTTTTGTACGTTTTTTCCACGTGTCTTGACATGCAAAGTATTCCTGCAAAGTTTGGTGAAGATCTGAGTATGTAGTTTTTGACCTTATCTGGAACCTCCCATCTGAAAATTTGAAAATTCCTAAAAAATCCGTCCAAAATCTTGATGACCCCAATCTCTTGTTTTGTACGTTTTTTCCACGTGTCTTGACATCCAATGTATCCCTGCAATGTTTGGTGAAGATCTGAGTATGTCGTTTTTGACCTTATCTGGAACCTCCCATCTGAAAATTTGAAAATTCTTAAAAAATTCGTCGAAAATCTTGATGTCTCCAATCTTTTGTTTTGTACGTTTTTTCCACGTGTCTTGACATGCAAAGTATCCCTGCAACGTTTGGTGAAGATCTGAGTATGTAGTTTTTGACCTTATCTGGAACCTCCTATCTGAAAATTTGAAAATTCTTCAAAAATTCGTCGAAAATCTTGATGTCTCCAATCTCTTGTTTTGTACGTTTTTTCCACGTGTCTTGACATCCAATGTATTCCTGCAAAGTTTGGTGGAGATCTGAGTATGTAGTTTTAGACCTTATCTGGAACCTCCTATCTGAAAATTTGAAAATTCTTCAAAAATTCGTCGAAAATCTTGATGTCTCCAATCTCTTTTTTGTACGTTTTTTCCACGTGTCTTGACATCCAATGTATCCCTGCAAAGTTTGGTGAAGATCTGAGTATGTCGTTTTTGACCTTATCTGGAACATCCTTTCTGAAAATTTGAAAATTCTTAAAAAATTCGTCGAAAATCTTGATGTCTCCAATCTCTTGTTTTGTACGTTTTTTCCACGTGTCTTGACATCCAATGTATCCCTGCAAAGTTTGGTGAAGATCTGAGTATGTAGTTTTTGACCTTATATGGAACCTCCTATCTGAAAATTTGAAAATTCTTAAAAAATTCGTCCAAAATCTTGATGTCTCCAATCTCTTGTTTTGTACGTTTTTTCCACGTGTCTCGACCTCCAATGGATCCCTGCAAAGTTTGGTGAAGATCTGAGTATGTCGTTTTTGACCTTATCTGGAACCTCCCATCTGAAAATTTGAAAATTCTTAAAAAATTCGTCGAAAATCTTGATGTCTCCGATCTCTTGTTTTGTACGTTTTTTCCACGTGTCTTGACATGCAAAGTATTCCTGCAAAGTTTGGTGAAGATCTGAGTATGTAGTTTTTGACCTTATCTGGAACCTCCCATCTGAAAATTTGAAAATTCCTAAAAAATCCGTCCAAAATCTTGATGACCCCAATCTCTTGTTTTGTACTTTTTTTCCACGTGTCTCGACCTGCAATGTATCCCTGCAAAGTTTGGTGAAGATCTGAGTATGTAGTTTTTGACCTTATATGGAACCTCCTATCTGAAAATTTGAAAATTCTTAAAAAATTCGTCCAAAATCTTGATGTCACCAATCCTATGTTTTGTATGTTTTTTCCACGTGTCTTGACATCCAATGTATCCATGCAAAGTTTGGTGAAGATCTGAGTATGTCGTTTTTGACCTTATCTGGAACCTCCCATCTGAAAATTTGAAAATTCTTAAAAAATTCGTCGAAAATCTTGATGTCTCCGATCTCTTGTTTTGTACGTTTTTTCCACGTGTCTTGACATGCAAAGTATTCCTGCAAAGTTTGGTGAAGATCTGAGTATGTAGTTTTTGACCTCATCTGGAACCTCCTATCTGAAAATTTGAAAATTCTTAAAAAATTCGTCCAAAATCTTGATGTCTCCAATCTCTTGTTTTGTACGTTTTTTCCACGTGTCTTGACATCCAATGTATCCCTGCAATGTTTGGTGAAGATCTGAGTATGTAGTTTTTGACCTTATCTGGAACCTCCCATCTGAAAATTTGAAAATTCCTAAAAAATCCGTCCAAAATCTTGATGACCCCAATCTCTTGTTTTGTACTTTTTTTCCACGTGTCTTGACATCCAATGTATCCCTGCAAAGTTTGGTGAAGATCTGAGTATGTAGTTTTTGATCTTATCTGGAACCTCCTATCTGAAAATTTGAAAATTCTTAAAAAATTCGTCCAAAATCTTGATGTCTCCAATCTCTTGTTTTGTACGTTTTTTCCACGTGTCTTGATATCCAATGTATCCCTGCAAAGTTTGGTGAAGATCTGAGTATGTTGTTTTTGACCTTATCTGGAACATCCTTTCTGAAAATTTGAAAATTGTTAAAAAATTCGTCCAAAATCTTGATGTCTCCTATCTCTTGTTTTGTACGTTTTTTCCACGTGTCTTGACATCCAATGTATCCCTGCAAAGTTTGGTGAAGATCTGAGTATGTAGTTTTTGACCTTATCTGGAACCTCCCATCTGAAAATTTGAAAATTCTTAAAAAATTCGACCAATATCTTGATGTCTCCAATCTCTTGTTTTGTACGTTTTTTCCACGTGTCTTGACACATAATGTATCCATGCAAAGTTTGGTGAAGATCTGAGTATGTAGTTTTTGACCTTATATGGAACCTCCTATCTGAAAATTTAAAAATTCTTAAAAAATTCGTCCAAAATCTTGATGTCTCCAATCTCTTGTTTTGTACGTTTTTTCCACGAGTCTTGACATCCAATGTATCCCTGCAAAGTTTGGTGAAGATCTGAGTATGTAGTTTTTGACCTTATCTGGAACCTCCCATCTGAAAATTTGAAAATTCTTAAAAAATTCGACCAAAATCTTGATGTCTCCAATCTTTTGTTTTGTACGTTTTTTCCACGTGTCTTGACACATAATGTATCCATGCAAAGTTTGGTGAAGATCTGAGTATGTAGTTTTTGACCTTATATGGAACCTCCTATCTGAAAATTTGAAAATTCTTAAAAAATTCGTCCAAAATCTTGATGTCTCCAATCTCTTGTTTTGTACGTTTTTTCCACGTGTCTTGACATCCAATGTATCCCTGCAAAGTTTGGTGAAGATCTGAGTATGTAGTTTTTGACCTTATCTGGAACCTCCCATCTGAAAATTTGAAAATTCCTAAAAAATCCGTGCAAAATCTTGATGACCCCAATCTCTTGTTTTGTACGTTTTTTCCACGTGTCTTGACATCCAATGTATCCATGCAAAGTTTGGTGAAGATCTGAGTATGTCGTTTTTGACCTTATCTGGAACCTCCCATCTGAAAATTTGAAAATTCTTAAAAAATTCGTCGAAAATCTTGATGTCTCCAATCTTTTGTTTTGTACGTTTTATCCACGTGTCTTGACATGCAAAGTATCCCTGCAACGTTTGGTGAAGATCTGAGTATGTAGTTTTTGACCTTATCTGGAACCTCCCATCTGAAAATTTGAAAATTCCTAAAAAATCCGTCCAAAATCTTGATGACCCCAATCTCTTGTTTTGTACGTTTTTTCCACGTGTCTTGACCTCCAATGCATCCCTGCAAAGTTTGGTGAAGATCTGAGTATGTACTTTTTGACCTTATCTGGAACCTCCTATCTGAAAATTTGAAAATTCTTAAAAAATTCGTCCAAAATCTTGATGTCTCCAATCTCTTGTTTTGTACCTTTTTTTCCACGTGTCTTGATATCCAATGTATCCCTGCAAAGTTTGGTGAAGATCTGTGTATGTCGTTTTTGACCTTATCTGGAACATCCTTTCTGAAAATTTGAAAATTGTTAAAAAATTCGTCCAAAATCTTGATGTCTCCTATCTCTTGTTTTGTACGTTTTTTCCACGTGTCTTGACATCCAATGTATCCCTGCAAAGTTTGGTGAAGATCTGAGTATGTAGTTTTTGACCTTATCTGGAACCTCCCATCTGAAAATTTGAAAATTCTTAAAAAATTCGACCAAAATCTTGATGTCTCCAATCTCTTCTTTTGTACGTTTTTTCCACGTGTCTTGACATCCAATGTATTCCTGCAATGTTTGGTGGAGATCTGAGTATGTAGTTTTAGACCTTATCTGGAACCTCCTATCTGAAAATTTGAAAATTCTTCAAAAATTCGTCCAAAATCTTGATGTCTCCAATCTCTTGTTTTGTACGTTTTTTCCACGTGTCTTGACATGCAAAGTATCCCTGCAACGTTTGGTGAAGATCTGAGTATGTAGTTTTTGACCTTATCTGGAACCTCCTATCTGAAAATTTGAAAATTCTTCAAAAATTCGTCGAAAATCTTGATGTCTCCAATCTCTTGTTTTGTACGTTTTTTCCACGTGTCTTGACATCCAATGTATTCCTGCAATGTTTGGTGGAGATCTGAGTATGTAGTTTTAGACCTTATCTGGAACCTCCTATCTGAAAATTTGAAAATTCTTCAAAAATTCGTCGAAAATCTTGATGTCTCCAATCTCTTTTTTGTACGTTTCTTCCACGTGTCTTGACATCCAATGTATCCCTGCAAAGTTTGGTGAAGATCTGAGTATGTCGTTTTTGACCTTATCTGGAACATCCTTTCTGAAAATTTGAAAATTCTTAAAAAATTCGTCGAAAATCTTGATGTCTCCAATCTCTTGTTTTGTACGTTTTTTCCACGTGTCTTGACATCCAATGTATCCCTGCAAAGTTTGGTGAAGATCTGAGTATGTAGTTTTTGACCTTATATGGAACCTCCTATCTGAAAATTTGAAAATTCTTAAAAAATTCGTCCAAAATCTTGATGTCTCCAATCTCTCGTTTTGTACGTTTTTTCCACGTGTCTCGACCTCCAATGGATCCCTGCAAAGTTTGGTGAAGATCTGAGTATGTCGTTTTTGACCTTATCTGGAACCTCCCATCTGAAAATTTGAAAATTCTTAAAAAATTCGTCGAAAATCTTGATGTCTCCGATCTCTTGTTTTGTACGTTTTTTCCACGTGTCTTGACATGCAAAGTATTCCTGCAAAGTTTGGTGAAGATCTGAGTATGTAGTTTTTGACCTCATCTGGAACCTCCTATCTGAAAATTTGAAAATTCTTAAAAAATTCGTCCAAAATCTTGATGTCTCCAATCTCTTGTTTTGTACGTTTTTTCCACGTGTCTTGACATCCAATGTATCCCTGCAAAGTTTGGTGAAGATCTGAGTATGTAGTTTTTGACCTTATATGGAACCTCCTATCTGAAAATTTGAAAATTCTTAAAAAATTCGACCAAAATCTTGATGTTCCGAATCCTATGTTTTGTATGTTTTTTCCACGTGTCTTGACATGCAAAGTATTCCTGCAAAGTTTGGTGAAGATCTGAGTATGTAGTTTTTGACCTTATCTGGAACCTCCTAACTGAAAATTTGAAAATTCTTAAAAAATTCGTCGAAAATCTTGATGTCTCCGATCTCTTGTTTTGTACGTTTTTTCCACGTGTCTTGACATGCAAAGTATTCCTGCAAAGTTTGGTGAAGATCTGAGTATGTAGTTTTTGACCTTATCTGGAACCTCCCATCTGAAAATTTGAAAATTCCTAAAAAATCCGTCCAAAATCTTGATGACCCCAATCTCTTGTTTTGTACGTTTTTTCCACGTGTCTTGACATCCAATGTATCCCTGCAATGTTTGGTGAAGATCTGAGTATGTCGTTTTTGACCTTATCTGGAACCTCCCATCTGAAAATTTGAAAATTCTTAAAAAATTCGTCGAAAATCTTGATGTCTCCAATCTTTTGTTTTGTACGTTTTTTCCACGTGTCTTGACATGCAAAGTATCCCTGCAACGTTTGGTGAAGATCTGAGTATGTAGTTTTTGACCTTATCTGGAACCTCCTATCTGAAAATTTGAAAATTCTTCAAAAATTCGTCGAAAATCTTGATGTCTCCAATCTCTTGTTTTGTACGTTTTTTCCACGTGTCTTGACACCCAATGTATTCCTGCAATGTTTGGTGGAGATCTGAGTATGTAGTTTTAGACCTTATCTGGAACCTCCTATCTGAAAATTTGAAAATTCTTCAAAAATTCGTCGAAAATCTTGATGTCTCCAATCTCTTTTTTGTACGTTTTTTCCACGTGTCTTGACATCCAATGTATCCCTGCAAAGTTTGGTGAAGATCTGAGTATGTCGTTTTTGACCTTATCTGGAACATCCTTTCTGAAAATTTGAAAATTCTTAAAAAATTCGTCGAAAATCTTGATGTCTCCAATCTCTTGTTTTGTACGTTTTTTCCACGTGTCTTGACATCCAATGTATCCCTGCAAAGTTTGGTGAAGATCTGAGTATGTAGTTTTTGACCTTATATGGAAAATCCTATCTGAAAATTTGAAAATTCTTAAAAAATTCGTCCAAAATCTTGATGTCTCCAATCTCTTGTTTTGTACGTTTTTTCCACGTGTCTCGACCTCCAATGGATCCCTGCAAAGTTTGGTGAAGATCTGAGTATGTCGTTTTTGACCTTATCTGGAACCTCCCATCTGAAAATTTGAAAATTCTTAAAAAATTCGTCGAAAATCTTGATGTCTCCGATCTCTTGTTTTGTACGTTTTTTCCACGTGTCTTGACATGCAAAGTATTCCTGCAAAGTTTGGTGAAGATCTGAGTATGTAGTTTTTGACCTCATCTGGAACCTCCTATCTGAAAATTTGAAAATTCTTAAAAAATTCGTCCAAAATCTTGATGTCTCCAATCTCTTGTTTTGTACGTTTTTTCCACGTGTCTTGACATCCAATGTATCCCTGCAATGTTTGGTGAAGATCTGAGTATGTAGTTTTTGACCTTATCTGGAACCTCCCATCTGAAAATTTGAAAATTCCTAAAAAATCCGTCCAAAATCTTGATGACCCCAATCTCTTGTTTTGTACTTTTTTTCCACGTGTCTCGACCTCCAATGTATCCCTGCAAAGTTTGGTGAAGATCTGAGTATGTAGTTTTTGACCTTATATGGAACCTCCTATCTGAAAATTTGAAAATTCTTAAAAAATTCGTACAAAATCTTGATGTCACCAATCCTATGTTTTGTATGTTTTTTCCACGTGTCTTGACATCCAATGTATCCATGCAAAGTTTGGTGAAGATCTGAGTATGTCGTTTTTGACCTTATCTGGAACCTCCCATCTGAAAATTTGAAAATTCTTAAAAAATTCGTCGAAAATCTTGATGTCTCCGATCTCTTGTTTTGTACGTTTTTTCCACGTGTCTTGACATGCAAAGTATTCCTGCAAAGTTTGGTGAAGATCTGAGTATGTAGTTTTTGACCTCATCTGGAACCTCCTATCTGAAAATTTGAAAATTCTTAAAAAATTCGTCCAAAATCTTGATGTCTCCAATCTCTTGTTTTGTACGTTTTTTCCACGTGTCTTGACATCCAATGTATCCCTGCAATGTTTGGTGAAGATCTGAGTATGTAGTTTTTGACCTTATCTGGAACCTCCCATCTGAAAATTTGAAAATTCCTAAAAAATCCGTCCAAAATCTTGATGACCCCAATCTCTTGTTTTGTACTTTTTTTCCACGTGTCTTGACATCCAATGTATCCCTGCAAAGTTTGGTGAAGATCTGAGTATGTAGTTTTTGATCTTATCTGGAACCTCCTATCTGAAAATTTGAAAATTCTTAAAAAATTCGTCCAAAATCTTGATGTCTCCAATCTCTTGTTTTGTACGTTTTTTCCACGTGTCTTGATATCCAATGTATCCCTGCAAAGTTTGGTGAAGATCTGAGTATGTTGTTTTTGACCTTATCTGGAACATCCTTTCTGAAAATTTGAAAATTGTTAAAAAATTCGTCCAAAATCTTGATGTCTCCTATCTCTTGTTTTGTACGTTTTTTCCACGTGTCTTGACATCCAATGTATCCCTGCAAAGTTTGGTGAAGATCTGAGTATGTAGTTTTTGACCTTATCTGGAACCTCCCATCTGAAAATTTGAAAATTCTTAAAAAATTCGACCAATATCTTGATGTCTCCAATCTCTTGTTTTGTACGTTTTTTCCACGTGTCTTGACACATAATGTATCCATGCAAAGTTTGGTGAAGATCTGAGTATGTAGTTTTTGACCTTATATGGAACCTCCTATCTGAAAATTTAAAAATTCTTAAAAAATTCGTCCAAAATCTTGATGTCTCCAATCTCTTGTTTTGTACGTTTTTTCCACGAGTCTTGACATCCAATGTATCCCTGCAAAGTTTGGTGAAGATCTGAGTATGTAGTTTTTGACCTTATCTGGAACCTCCCATCTGAAAATTTGAAAATTCTTAAAAAATTCGACCAAAATCTTGATGTCTCCAATCTTTTGTTTTGTACGTTTTTTCCACGTGTCTTGACACATAATGTATCCATGCAAAGTTTGGTGAAGATCTGAGTATGTAGTTTTTGACCTTATATGGAACCTCCTATCTGAAAATTTGAAAATTCTTAAAAAATTCGTCCAAAATCTTGATGTCTCCAATCTCTTGTTTTGTACGTTTTTTCCACGTGTCTTGACATCCAATGTATCCCTGCAAAGTTTGGTGAAGATCTGAGTATGTAGTTTTTGACCTTATCTGGAACCTCCCATCTGAAAATTTGAAAATTCCTAAAAAATCCGTGCAAAATCTTGATGACCCCAATCTCTTGTTTTGTACGTTTTTTCCACGTGTCTTGACATCCAATGTATCCATGCAAAGTTTGGTGAAGATCTGAGTATGTCGTTTTTGACCTTATCTGGAACCTCCCATCTGAAAATTTGAAAATTCTTAAAAAATTCGTCGAAAATCTTGATGTCTCCAATCTTTTGTTTTGTACGTTTTATCCACGTGTCTTGACATGCAAAGTATCCCTGCAACGTTTGGTGAAGATCTGAGTATGTAGTTTTTGACCTTATCTGGAACCTCCCATCTGAAAATTTGAAAATTCCTAAAAAATCCGTCCAAAATCTTGATGACCCCAATCTCTTGTTTTGTACGTTTTTTCCACGTGTCTTGACCTCCAATGCATCCCTGCAAAGTTTGGTGAAGATCTGAGTATGTACTTTTTGACCTTATCTGGAACCTCCTATCTGAAAATTTGAAAATTCTTAAAAAATTCGTCCAAAATCTTGATGTCTCCAATCTCTTGTTTTGTACCTTTTTTTCCACGTGTCTTGATATCCAATGTATCCCTGCAAAGTTTGGTGAAGATCTGAGTATGTCGTTTTTGACCTTATCTGGAACATCCTTTCTGAAAATTTGAAAATTGTTAAAAAATTCGTCCAAAATCTTGATGTCTCCTATCTCTTGTTTTGTACGTTTTTTCCACGTGTCTTGACATCCAATGTATCCCTGCAAAGTTTGGTGAAGATCTGAGTATGTAGTTTTTGACCTTATCTGGAACCTCCCATCTGAAAATTTGAAAATTCTTAAAAAATTCGACCAAAATCTTGATGTCTCCAATCTCTTCTTTTGTACGTTTTTTCCACGTGTCTTGACATCCAATGTATTCCTGCAATGTTTGGTGGAGATCTGAGTATGTAGTTTTAGACCTTATCTGGAACCTCCTATCTGAAAAATTGAAAATTCTTCAAAAATTCGTCCAAAATCTTGATGTCTCCAATCTCTTGTTTTGTACGTTTTTTCCACGTGTCTTGACATGCAAAGTATCCCTGCAACGTTTGGTGAAGATCTGAGTATGTAGTTTTTGACCTTATCTGGAACCTCCTATCTGAAAATTTGAAAATTCTTCAAAAATTCGTCGAAAATCTTGATGTCTCCAATCTCTTGTTTTGTACGTTTTTTCCACGTGTCTTGACATCCAATGTATTCCTGCAATGTTTGGTGGAGATCTGAGTATGTAGTTTTAGACCTTATCTGGAACCTCCTATCTGAAAATTTGAAAATTCTTCAAAAATTCGTCGAAAATCTTGATGTCTCCAATCTCTTTTTTGTACGTTTTTTCCACGTGTCTTGACATCCAATGTATCCCTGCAAAGTTTGGTGAAGATCTGAGTATGTCGTTTTTGACCTTATCTGGAACATCCTTTCTGAAAATTTGAAAATTCTTAAAAAATTCGTCGAAAATCTTGATGTCTCCAATCTCTTGTTTTGTACGTTTTTTCCACGTGTCTTGACATCCAATGTATCCCTGCAAAGTTTGGTGAAGATCTGAGTATGTAGTTTTTGACCTTATATGGAACCTCCTATCTGAAAATTTGAAAATTCTTAAAAAATTCGTCCAAAATCTTGATGTCTCCAATCTCTTGTTTTGTACGTTTTTTCCACGTGTCTCGACCTCCAATGGATCCCTGCAAAGTTTGGTGAAGATCTGAGTATGTCGTTTTTGACCTTATCTGGAACCTCCCATCTGAAAATTTGAAAATTCTTAAAAAATTCGTCGAAAATCTTGATGTCTCCGATCTCTTGTTTTGTACGTTTTTTCCACGTGTCTTGACATGCAAAGTATTCCTGCAAAGTTTGGTGAAGATCTGAGTATGTAGTTTTTGACCTCATCTGGAACCTCCTATCTGAAAATTTGAAAATTCTTAAAAAATTCGTCCAAAATCTTGATGTCTCCAATCTCTTGTTTTGTACGTTTTTTCCACGTGTCTTGACATCCAATGTATCCCTGCAATGTTTGGTGAAGATCTGAGTATGTAGTTTTTGACCTTATCTGGAACCTCCCATCTGAAAATTTGAAAATTCCTAAAAAATCCGTCCAAAATCTTGATGACTCCAATCTCTTGTTTTGTACTTTTTTTCCACGTGTCTCGACCTCCAATGTATCCCTGCAAAGTTTGGTGAAGATCTGAGTATGTAGTTTTTGACCTTATATGGAACCTCCTATCTGAAAATTTGAAAATTCTTAAAAAATTCGTCCAAAATCTTGATGTCACCAATCCTATGTTTTGTATGTTTTTTCCACGTGTCTTGACATCCAATGTATCCATGCAAAGTTTGGTGAAGATCTGAGTATGTCGTTTTTGACCTTATCTGGAACCTCCCATCTGAAAATTTGAAAATTCTTAAAAAATTCGTCGAAAATCTTGATGTCTCCGATCTCTTGTTTTGTACGTTTTTTCCACGTGTCTTGACATGCAAAGTATTCCTTCAAAGTTTGGTGAAGATCTGAGTATGTAGTTTTTGACCTCATCTGGAACCTCCTATCTGAAAATTTGAAAATTCTTAAAAAATTCGTCCAAAATCTTGATGTCTCCAATCTCTTGTTTTGTACGTTTTTTCCACGTGTCTTGACATCCAATGTATCCCTGCAATGTTTGGTGAAGATCTGAGTATGTAGTTTTTGACCTTATCTGGAACCTCCCATCTGAAAATTTGAAAATTCCTAAAAAATCCGTCCAAAATCTTGATGACCCCAATCTCTTGTTTTGTACTTTTTTTCCACGTGTCTTGACATCCAATGTATCCCTGCAAAGTTTGGTGAAGATCTGAGTATGTAGTTTTTGATCTTATCTGGAACCTCCTATCTGAAAATTTGAAAATTCTTAAAAAATTCGTCCAAAATCTTGATGTCTCCAATCTCTTGTTTTGTACGTTTTTTCCACGTGTCTTGATATCCAATGTATCCCTGCAAAGTTTGGTGAAGATCTGAGTATGTTGTTTTTGACCTTATCTGGAACATCCTTTCTGAAAATTTGAAAATTGTTAAAAAATTCGTCCAAAATCTTGATGTCTCCTATCACTTGTTTTGTACGTTTTTTCCACGTGTCTTGACATCCAATGTATCCCTGCAAAGTTTGGTGAAGATCTGAGTATGTAGTTTTTGACCTTATCTGGAACCTCCCATCTGAAAATTTGAAAATTCTTAAAAAATTCGACCAATATCTTGATGTCTCCAATCTCTTGTTTTGTACGTTTTTTCCACGTGTCTTGACACATAATGTATCCATGCAAAGTTTGGTGAAGATCTGAGTATGTAGTTTTTGACCTTATATGGAACCTCCTATCTGAAAATTTAAAAATTCTTAAAAAATTCGTCCAAAATCTTGATGTCTCCAATCTCTTGTTTTGTACGTTTTTTCCACGAGTCTTGACATCCAATGTATCCCTGCAAAGTTTGGTGAAGATCTGAGTATGTAGTTTTTGACCTTATCTGGAACCTCCCATCTGAAAATTTGAAAATTCTTAAAAAATTCGACCAAAATCTTGATGTCTCCAATCTTTTGTTTTGTACGTTTTTTCCACGTGTCTTGACACATAATGTATCCATGCAAAGTTTGGTGAAGATCTGAGTATGTAGTTTTTGACCTTATATGGAACCTCCTATCTGAAAATTTGAAAATTCTTAAAAAATTCGTCCAAAATCTTGATGTCTCCAATCTCTTGTTTTGTACGTTTTTTCCACGTGTCTTGACATCCAATGTATCCCTGCAAAGTTTGGTGAAGATCTGAGTATGTAGTTTTTGACCTTATCTGGAACCTCCCATCTGAAAATTTGAAAATTCCTAAAAAATCCGTGCAAAATCTTGATGACCCCAATCTCTTGTTTTGTACGTTTTTTCCACGTGTCTTGACATCCAATGTATCCATGCAAAGTTTGGTGAAGATCTGAGTATGTCGTTTTTGACCTTATCTGGAACCTCCCATCTGAAAATTTGAAAATTCTTAAAAAATTCGTCGAAAATCTTGATGTCTCCAATCTTTTGTTTTGTACGTTTTATCCACGTGTCTTGACATGCAAAGTATCCCTGCAACGTTTGGTGAAGATCTGAGTATGTAGTTTTTGACCTTATCTGGAACCTCCCATCTGAAAATTTGAAAATTCCTAAAAAATCCGTCCAAAATCTTGATGACCCCAATCTCTTGTTTTGTACGTTTTTTCCACGTGTCTTGACCTCCAATGTATCCCTGCAAAGTTTGGTGAAGATCTGAGTATGTACTTTTTGACCTTATCTGGAACCTCCTATCTGAAAATTTGAAAATTCTTAAAAAATTCGTCCAAAATCTTGATGTCTCCAATCTCTTGTTTTGTACCTTTTTTTCCACGTGTCTTGATATCCAATGTATCCCTGCAAAGTTTGGTGAAGATCTGAGTATGTCGTTTTTGACCTTATCTGGAACATCCTTTCTGAAAATTTGAAAATTGTTAAAAAATTCGTCCAAAATCTTGATGTCTCCTATCTCTTGCTTTGTACGTTTTTTCCACGTGTCTTGACATCCAATGTATCCCTGCAAAGTTTGGTGAAGATCTGAGTATGTAGTTTTTGACCTTATCTGGAACCTCCCATCTGAAAATTTGAAAATTCTTAAAAAATTCGACCAAAATCTTGATGTCTCCAATCTCTTCTTTTGTACGTTTTTTCCACGTGTCTTGACACATAATGTATCCATGCAAAGTTTGGTGAAGATCTGAGTATGTAGTTTTTGACCTTATATGGAACCTCCTATCTGAAAATTTGAAAATTCTTAAAAAATTTGACCAAAATCTTGATGTCCCCAATCCTATGTTTTGTATGTTTTTTCCACGTGTCTTGACATCCAATGTATCCCTGCAGAGTTTGGTGAAGATCTGAGTATGTAGTTTTTGACCTTATCTGGAACCTCCCATCTGAAAATTTGAAAATTCTTAAAAAATTCGTCGAAAATCTTGATGTCTCCAATCTCTTGTTTTGTACGTTTTTTCCACGTGTCTTGACATGCAAAGTATCCCTGCAACGTTTGGTGAAGATCTGAGTATGTAGTTTTTGACCTTATCTGGAACCTCCTATCTGAAAATTTGAAAATTCTTAAAAAATTCGTCCAAAATCTTGATGTCTCCAATCTCTTGTTTTGTACGTTTTTTCCACGTGTCTTGACATCCAATGTATCCCTGCAATGTTTGGTGAAGATCTGAGTATGTAGTTTTTGACCTTATATGGAACCTCCTATCTGAAAATTTGAAAATTCTTAAAAAATTCGTCCAAAATCTTGATGTCTCCAATCTCTTGTTTTGTACGTTCTTTCCACGTGTCTTGACATCCAATGTATCCCTGCAATGTTTGGTGAAGATCTGAGTATGTAGTTTTTGACCTCATATGGAACCTCCTATCTGAAAATTTGAAAATTCTTAAAAAAAATTAACAAAATCTTGATGTCCCCAATCCTATGTTTTGTATGTTTTTTCCACGTGTCTTGACATACAATGTATCCCTGCAAAGTTTGGTGAAGATCTGAGTATGTAGTTTTTGACCTTATCTGGAACCTCCTATCTGAAAATTTGAAAATTCCTAAAAAATCCGTCCAAAATCTTGATGACCCCAATCTCTTGTTTTGTACTTTTTTTCCACGTGTCTCGACCTCCAATGTATCCCTGCAAAGTTTGGTGAAGATCTGAGTATGTAGTTTTTGACCTTATCTGGAACCTCCCATCTGAAAATTTGAAAATTCTTAAAAAATTCGACCAAAATCTTGATGTCTCCAATCTCTTGTTTTGTACGTTTTTTCCACGTGTCTTGACACATAATGTATCCATGCAAAGTTTGGTGAAGATCTGAGTATGTAGTTTTTGACCTTATATGGAACCTCCTATCTGAAAATTTGAAAATTCTTAAAAAATTTGACCAAAATCTTGATGTCCCCAATCCTATGTTTTGTATGTTTTTCCACGTGTCTTGACATCCAATGTATCCATGCAAAGTTTGGTGAAGATCTGAGTATGTAGTTTTTGACCTTATCTGGAACCTCCCATCTGAAAATTTGAAAATTCTTAAAAAATTCGTCGAAAATCTTGATGTCTCCAATCTCTTGTTTTGTACGTTTTTTCCACGTGTCTTGACATGCAAAGTATCCCTGCAACGTTTGGTGAAGATCTGAGTATGTAGTTTTTGACCTTATCGGGAACCTCCTATCTGAAAATTTGAAAATTCTTAAAAAATTCGTCCAAAATCTTGATGTCTCCAATCTCTTGTTTTGTACGTTTTTTCCACGTGTCTTGACATCCAATGTATCCCTGCAATGTTTGGTGAAGATCTGAGTATGTAGTTTTTGACCTTATATGGAGCCTCCTATCTGAAAATTTGAAAATTCTTAAAAAATTCGTCCAAAATCTTGATGTCTCCAATCTCTTGTTTTGTACGTTCTTTCCACGTGTCTTGACATCCAATGTATCCCTGCAATGTTTGGTGAAGATCTGAGTATGTAGTTTTTGACCTTATATGGAACCTCCTATCTGAAAATTTGAAAATTCTTAAAAGAATTTAACAAAATCTTGATGTCCCCAATCCTATGTTTTGTATGTTTTTTCCACGTGTCTTGACATCCAATGTATCCCTGCAAAGTTTGGTGAAGATCTGAGTATGTAGTTTTTGACCTTATATGGAACCTCCTATCTGAAAATTTGAAAATTCTTAAAAAATTCGTCCAAAATCTTGATGTCTCCAATCTCTTGTTTTGTACGTTTTTTCCACGTGTCTCGACCTCCAACTGATCCCTGCAAAGTTTGGTGAAGATCTGAGTATGTCGTTTTTGACCTTATCTGGAACCTCCCATCTGAAAATTTGAAAATTCTTAAAAAATTCGTCGAAAATCTTGATGTCTCCGATCTCTTGTTTTGTACGTTTTTTCCACGTGTCTTGACATGCAAAGTATCCCTGCAACGTTTGGTGAAGATCTGAGTATGTAGTTTTTGACCTTATCTGGAACCTCCTATCTGAAAATTTGAAAATTCTTAAAAAATTCGTCCAAAATCTTGATGTCTCCAATCTCTTGTTTTGTACGTTTTTTCCACGTGTCTTGACATCCAATGTATCCCTGCAATGTTTGGTGAAGATCTGAGTATGTAGTTTTTGACCTTATATGGAGCCTCCTATCTGAAAATTTGAAAATTCTTAAAAAATTCGTCCAAAATCTTGATGTCTCCAATCTCTTGTTTTGTACGTTCTTTCCACGTGTCTTGACATCCAATGTATCCCTGCAATGTTTGGTGAAGATCTGAGTATGTAGTTTTTGACCTTATATGGAGCCTCCCATCTGAAAATTTGAAAATTCTTAAAAAATTCGACCAAAATCTTGATGTCTCCAATCTTTTGTTTTGTACGTTTTTTCCACGTGTCTTGACACATAATGTATCCATGCAAAGTTTGGTGAAGATCTGAGTATGTAGTTTTTGACCTTATATGGAACCTCCTATCTGAAAATTTGAAAATTCTTAAAAAATTCGTCCAAAATCTTGATGTCTCCAATCTCTTGTTTTGTACGTTTTTTCCACGTGTCTTGACATCCAATGTATCCCTGCAAAGTTTGGTGAAGATCTGAGTATGTAGTTTTTGACCTTATCTGGAACCTCCCATCTGAAAATTTGAAAATTCCTAAAAAATCCGTGCAAAATCTTGATGACCCCAATCTCTTGTTTTGTACGTTTTTTCCACGTGTCTTGACATCCAATGTATCCATGCAAAGTTTGGTGAAGATCTGAGTATGTCGTTTTTGACCTTATCTGGAACCTCCCATCTGAAAATTTGAAAATTCTTAAAAAATTCGTCGAAAATCTTGATGTCTCCAATCTTTTGTTTTGTACGTTTTATCCACGTGTCTTGACATGCAAAGTATCCCTGCAACGTTTGGTGAAGATCTGAGTATGTAGTTTTTGACCTTATCTGGAACCTCCCATCTGAAAATTTGAAAATTCCTAAAAAATCCGTCCAAAATCTTGATGACCCCAATCTCTTGTTTTGTACGTTTTTTCCACGTGTCTTGACCTCCAATGTATCCCTGCAAAGTTTGGTGAAGATCTGAGTATGTACTTTTTGACCTTATCTGGAACCTCCTATCTGAAAATTTGAAAATTCTTAAAAAATTCGTCCAAAATCTTGATGTCTCCAATCTCTTGTTTTGTACCTTTTTTTCCACGTGTCTTGATATCCAATGTATCCCTGCAAAGTTTGGTGAAGATCTGAGTATGTCGTTTTTGACCTTATCTGGAACATCCTTTCTGAAAATTTGAAAATTGTTAAAAAATTCGTCCAAAATCTTGATGTCTCCTATCTCTTGTTTTGTACGTTTTTTCCACGTGTCTTGACATCCAATGTATCCCTGCAAAGTTTGGTGAAGATCTGAGTATGTAGTTTTTGACCTTATCTGGAACCTCCCATCTGAAAATTTGAAAATTCTTAAAAAATTCGACCAAAATCTTGATGTCTCCAATCTCTTCTTTTGTACGTTTTTTCCACGTGTCTTGACACATAATGTATCCATGCAAAGTTTGGTGAAGATCTGAGTATGTAGTTTTTGACCTTATATGGAACCTCCTATCTGAAAATTTGAAAATTCTTAAAAAATTTGACCAAAATCTTGATGTCCCCAATCCTATGTTTTGTATGTTTTTTCCACGTGTCTTGACATCCAATGTATCCCTGCAGAGTTTGGTGAAGATCTGAGTATGTAGTTTTTGACCTTATCTGGAACCTCCCATCTGAAAATTTGAAAATTCTTAAAAAATTCGTCGAAAATCTTGATGTCTCCAATCTCTTGTTTTGTACGTTTTTTCCACGTGTCTTGACATGCAAAGTATCCCTGCAACGTTTGGTGAAGATCTGAGTATGTAGTTTTTGACCTTATCTGGAACCTCCTATCTGAAAATTTGAAAATTCTTAAAAAATTCGTCCAAAATCTTGATGTCTCCAATCTCTTGTTTTGTACGTTTTTTCCACGTGTCTTGACATCCAATGTATCCCTGCAATGTTTGGTGAAGATCTGAGTATGTAGTTTTTGACCTTATATGGAACCTCCTATCTGAAAATTTGAAAATTCTTAAAAAATTCGTCCAAAATCTTGATGTCTCCAATCTCTTGTTTTGTACGTTCTTTCCACGTGTCTTGACATCCAATGTATCCCTGCAATGTTTGGTGAAGATCTGAGTATGTAGTTTTTGACCTCATATGGAACCTCCTATCTGAAAATTTGAAAATTCTTAAAAAAAATTAACAAAATCTTGATGTCCCCAATCCTATGTTTTGTATGTTTTTTCCACGTGTCTTGACATACAATGTATCCCTGCAAAGTTTGGTGAAGATCTGAGTATGTAGTTTTTGACCTTATCTGGAACCTCCTATCTGAAAATTTGAAAATTCCTAAAAAATCCGTCCAAAATCTTGATGACCCCAATCTCTTGTTTTGTACTTTTTTTCCACGTGTCTCGACCTCCAATGTATCCCTGCAAAGTTTGGTGAAGATCTGAGTATGTAGTTTTTGACCTTATCTGGAACCTCCCATCTGAAAATTTGAAAATTCTTAAAAAATTCGACCAAAATCTTGATGTCTCCAATCTCTTGTTTTGTACGTTTTTTCCACGTGTCTTGACACATAATGTATCCATGCAAAGTTTGGTGAAGATCTGAGTATGTAGTTTTTGACCTTATATGGAACCTCCTATCTGAAAATTTGAAAATTCTTAAAAAATTTGACCAAAATCTTGATGTCCCCAATCCTATGTTTTGTATGTTTTTCCACGTGTCTTGACATCCAATGTATCCATGCAAAGTTTGGTGAAGATCTGAGTATGTAGTTTTTGACCTTATCTGGAACCTCCCATCTGAAAATTTGAAAATTCTTAAAAAATTCGTCGAAAATCTTGATGTCTCCAATCTCTTGTTTTGTACGTTTTTTCCACGTGTCTTGACATGCAAAGTATCCCTGCAACGTTTGGTGAAGATCTGAGTATGTAGTTTTTGACCTTATCGGGAACCTCCTATCTGAAAATTTGAAAATTCTTAAAAAATTCGTCCAAAATCTTGATGTCTCCAATCTCTTGTTTTGTACGTTTTTTCCACGTGTCTTGACATCCAATGTATCCCTGCAATGTTTGGTGAAGATCTGAGTATGTAGTTTTTGACCTTATATGGAGCCTCCTATCTGAAAATTTGAAAATTCTTAAAAAATTCGTCCAAAATCTTGATGTCTCCAATCTCTTGTTTTGTACGTTCTTTCCACGTGTCTTGACATCCAATGTATCCCTGCAATGTTTGGTGAAGATCTGAGTATGTAGTTTTTGACCTTATATGGAACCTCCTATCTGAAAATTTGAAAATTCTTAAAAGAATTTAACAAAATCTTGATGTCCCCAATCCTATGTTTTGTATGTTTTTTCCACGTGTCTTGACATCCAATGTATCCCTGCAAAGTTTGGTGAAGATCTGAGTATGTAGTTTTTGACCTTATATGGAACCTCCTATCTGAAAATTTGAAAATTCTTAAAAAATTCGTCCAAAATCTTGATGTCTCCAATCTCTTGTTTTGTACGTTTTTTCCACGTGTCTCGACCTCCAACTGATCCCTGCAAAGTTTGGTGAAGATCTGAGTATGTCGTTTTTGACCTTATCTGGAACCTCCCATCTGAAAATTTGAAAATTCTTAAAAAATTCGTCGAAAATCTTGATGTCTCCGATCTCTTGTTTTGTACGTTTTTTCCACGTGTCTTGACATGCAAAGTATCCCTGCAACGTTTGGTGAAGATCTGAGTATGTAGTTTTTGACCTTATCTGGAACCTCCTATCTGAAAATTTGAAAATTCTTAAAAAATTCGTCCAAAATCTTGATGTCTCCAATCTCTTGTTTTGTACGTTTTTTCCACGTGTCTTGACATCCAATGTATCCCTGCAATGTTTGGTGAAGATCTGAGTATGTAGTTTTTGACCTTATATGGAGCCTCCTATCTGAAAATTTGAAAATTCTTAAAAAATTCGTCCAAAATCTTGATGTCTCCAATCTCTTGTTTTGTACGTTCTTTCCACGTGTCTTGACATCCAATGTATCCCTGCAATGTTTGGTGAAGATCTGAGTATGTAGTTTTTGACCTTATATGGAACCTCCTATCTGAAAATTTGAAAATTCTTAAAAGAATTTAACAAAATCTTGATGTCCCCAATCCTATGTTTTGTATGTTTTTTCCACGTGTCTTGACATCCAATGTATCCCTGCAAAGTTTGGTGAAGATCTGAGTATGTAGTTTTTGACCTTATCTGGAACCTCCTATCTGAAAATTTGAAAATTCTTAAAAAATTCGTCCAAAATCTTGATGTCTCCAATCTCTTGTTTTGTACGTTTTTTCCACGTGTCTTGATATCCAATGTATCCCTGCAAAGTTTGGTGAAGATCTGAGTATGTCGTTTTTGACCTTATCTGGAACATCCTTTCTGAAAATTTGAAAATTGTTAAAAAATTCGTCCAAAATCTTGATGTCTCCTATCTCTTGTTTTGTACGTTTTTTCCACGTGTCTTGACATCCAATGTATCCCTGCAAAGTTTGGTGAAGATCTGAGTATGTAGTTTTTGACCTTATCTGGAACCTCCCATCTGAAAATTTGAAAATTCTTAAAAAATTCGACCAAAATCTTGATGTCTCCAATCTCTTGTTTTGTACGTTTTTTCCACGTGTCTTGACACATAATGTATCCATGCAAAGTTTGGTGAAGATCTGAGTATGTAGTTTTTGACCTTATATGGAACCTCCTATCTGAAAATTTGAAAATTCTTAAAAAATTCGTCCAAAATCTTGATGTCTCCAATCTCTTGTTTTGTACGTTTTTTCCACGTGTCTTGACATCCAATGTATCCCTGCAAAGTTTGGTGAAGATCTGAGTATGTAGTTTTTGACCTTATCTGGAACCTCCCATCTGAAAATTTGAAAATTCCTAAAAAATCCGTCCAAAGTCTTGATGACCACAATCTCTTGTTTTGTACGTTTTTTCCACGTGTCTTGACATTCAATGTATCCCTGCAAAGTTTGGTGAAGATCTGAGTATGTAGTTTTTGACCTTATATGGAACCTCCTTTCTGAAAATTTGAAAATTCTTAAAAAATTCGTCCAAAATCTTGAAGACCCCAATCTCTTGTTTTGTACGTTTTTTCCACGTGTCTTGACATCCAATGTATCCCTGCAAAGTTTGGTGAAGATCTGAGTATGTAGTTTTTGACCTTATATGGAACCTCCTTTCTGAAAATTTGAGAATTCTTAAAAAAATCGTCCAAAATCTTGATGTCTCCAATCTCTTGTTTTGTACGTTTTTTCCACGTGTCTTGACATCCAATGTATCCATGCAAAGTTTGGTGAAGATCTGAGTATGTCGTTTTTGACCTTATCTGGAACCTCCCATCCGAAAATTTGAAAATTCTTAAAAAATTCGTCGAAAATCTTGATGTCTCCAATCTCTTGTTTTGTACGTTTTTTCCACGTGTCTTGACATGCAAAGTATCCCTGCAACGTTTGGTGAAGATCTGAGTATGTAGTTTTTGACCTTATCTGGAACCTCCTATCTGAAAATTTGAAAATTCTTCAAAAATTCGTCGAAAATCTTGATGTCTCCAATCTCTTGCTTTGTACGTTTTTTCCACGTGTCTTGACATCCAATGTATCCCTGCAATGTTTGGTGGAGATCTGAGTATGTAGTTTTTGACCTTATCTGGAACCTCCTATCTGAAAATTTGAAAATTCTTCAAAAATTCGTCCAAAATCTTGATGTCTCCAATCTCTTGTTTTGTACGTTTTTTCCACGTGTCTCGACCTCCAATGTATCCCTGCAAAGTTAGTGAAGATCTGAGTATGTCGTTTTTGACCTTATCTGGAACATCCTTTCTGAAAATTTGAAAATTCTTAAAAAATTCGTCGAAAATCTTGATGTCTCCAATCTCTTGTTTTGTACGTTTTTTCCACGTTTCTTGACATCCAATATATCCCTGCAAAGTTTGGTGAAGATCTGAGTATGTAGTTTTTGACCTTATATGGAACCTCCTTTCTGAAAATTTGAAAATTCTCAAAAAATTCGTCCATAATCTTGATGTCTCCAATCTCTTGTTTTGTACGTTTTTTCCACGTGTCTTGACATCCAATGTATCCCTGCAAAGTTTGGTGAAGATCTGAGCATGTAGTTTTTGACCTTATATGGAACCTCCTATCTGAAAATTTGAAAATTCTTAAAAAATTCGTCGAAAATCTAGATGTCACCAATCCTATGTTTTGTATGTTTTTTCCACGTGTCTTGACATCCAATGTATCGATGCAAAGTTTGGTGAAGATCTGAGTATGTCGTTTTTGACCTTATCTGGAACCTCCCATCTGAAAATTTGAAAATTCTTAAAAAATTCGTCGAAAATCTTGATGTCTCCGATCTCTTGTTTTGTACGTTTTTTCCACGTGTCTTGACATCCAATGTATCCCTGCAAAGTTTGGTGAAGATCTGAGCATGTAGTTTTTGACCTTATATGGAACCTCCCATCTGAAAATTTGAAAATTCTTAAAAAATTCGTCGAAAATCTTGATGTCTCCGATCTCTTGTTTTGTACGTTTTTTCCACGTGTCTTGACATGCAAAGTATCCCTGCAACGTTTGGTGAAGATCTGAGTATGTAGTTTTTGACCTTATCTGGAACCTCCTATCTGAAAATTTGAAAATTCTTAAAAAATTCGTCCAAAATCTTGATGTCTCCAATCTCTTGTTTTGTACGTTTTTTCCACGTGTCTTGACATCCAATGTATCCCTGCAATGTTTGGTGAAGATCTGAGTATGTAGTTTTTGACCTTATATGGAGCCTCCTATCTGAAAATTTGAAAATTCTTAAAAAATTCGTCCAAAATCTTGATGTCTCCAATCTCTTGTTTTGTACGTTCTTTCCACGTGTCTTGACATCCAATGTATCCCTGCAATGTTTGGTGAAGATCTGAGTATGTAGTTTTTGACCTTATATGGAACCTCCTATCTGAAAATTTGAAAATTCTTAAAAAATTCGTCCAAAATCTTGATGTCTCCAATCTCTTGTTTTGTACGTTTTTTCCACGTGTCTCGACCTCCAATGGATCCCTGCAAAGTTTGGTGAAGATCTGAGTATGTCGTTTTTGACCTTATCTGGAACCTCCCATCTGAAAATTTGAAAATTCTTAAAAAATTCGTCGAAAATATTGATGTCTCCGATCTCTTGTTTTGTACGTTTTTTCCACGTGTCTTGACATGCAAAGTATTCCTGCAAAGTTTGGTGAAGATCTGAGTATGTAGTTTTTGACCTCATCTGGAACCTCCTATCTGAAAATTTGAAAATTCTTAAAAAATTCGTCCAAAATCTTGATGTCTCCAATCTCTTGTTTTGTACGTTTTTTCCACGTGTCTTGACATCCAATGTATCCCTGCAAAGTTTGGTGAAGATCTGAGTATGTAGTTTTTGACCTTATCTGGAACCTCCTATCTGAAAATTTGAAAATTCTTAAAAAATTCGTCCAAAATCTTGATGTCTCCAATCTCTTGTTTTGTACGTTTTTTCCACGTGTCTTGATATCCAATGTATCCCTGCAAAGTTTGGTGAAGATCTGAGTATGTCGTTTTTGACCTTATCTGGAACATCCTTTCTGAAAATTTGAAAATTGTTAAAAAATTCGTCCAAAATCTTGATGTCTCCTATCTCTTGTTTTGTACGTTTTTTCCACGTGTCTTGACATCCAATGTATCATTGCAAAGTTTGGTGAAGATCTGAGTATGTAGTTTTTGACCTTATCTGGAACCTCCCATCTGAAAATTTGAAAATTCTTAAAAAATTCGACCAAAATCTTGATGTCTC
Organism: Lepisma saccharinum; assembly: GCF_977018435.1. Classification (NCBI taxonomy): domain Eukaryota; kingdom Metazoa; phylum Arthropoda; class Insecta; order Zygentoma; family Lepismatidae; genus Lepisma; species Lepisma saccharinum. The sequence continues at coordinate 836,775 of NW_028142931.1, read as the reverse complement.
CAATCTCTTGTTTTGTACGTTTTTTCCACGTGTCTTGACACATAATGTATCCATGCAAAGTTTGGTGAAGATCTGAGTATGTAGTTTTTGACCTTATATGGAACCTCCTATCTGAAAATTTGAAAATTCTTAAAAAATTCGTCCAAAATCTTGATGTCTCCAATCTCTTGTTTTGTACGTTTTTTCCACGTGTCTTGACATCCAATGTATCCATGCAAAGTTTGGTGAAGATCTGAGTATGTCGTTTTTAACCTTATCTGGAACCTCCCATCCGAAAATTTGAAAATTCTTAAAAAATTCGTCGAAAATCTTGATGTCTCCAATCTCTTGTTTTGTACGTTTTTTCCACGTGTCTTGACATGCAAAGTATCCCTGCAACGTTTGGTGAAGATCTGAGTATGTAGTTTTTGACCTTATCTGGAACCTCCTATCTGAAAATTTTAAAATTCTTCAAAAATTCGTCGAAAATCTTGATGTCTCCAATCTCTTGCTTTGTACGTTTTTTCCACGTGTCTTGACATCCAATGTATCCCTGCAATGTTTGGTGGAGATCTGAGTATGTAGTTTTTGACCTTATCTGGAACCTCCTATCTGAAAATTTGAAAATTCTTCAAAAATTCGTCCAAAATCTTGATGTCTCCAATCTCTTGTTTTGTACGTTTTTTCCACGTGTCTCGACCTCCAATGTATCCCTGCAAAGTTAGTGAAGATCTGAGTATGTCGTTTTTGACCTTATCTGGAACATCCTTTCTGAAAATTTGAAAATTCTTAAAAAATTCGTCGAAAATCTTGATGTCTCCAATCTCTTGTTTTGTACGTTTTTTCCACGTTTCTTGACATCCAATATATCCCTGCAAAGTTTGGTGAAGATCTGAGTATGTAGTTTTTGACCTTATATGGAACCTCCTTACTGAAAATTTGAAAATTCTCAAAAAATTCGTCCATAATCTTGATGTCTCCAATCTCTTGTTTTGTACGTTTTTTCCACGTGTCTTGACATCCAATGTATCCCTGCAAAGTTTGGTGAAGATCTGAGCATGTAGTTTTTGACCTTATATGGAACCTCCTATCTGAAAATTTGAAAATTCTTAAAAAATTCGTCGAAAATCTAGATGTCACCAATCCTATGTTTTGTATGTTTTTTCCACGTGTCTTGACATCCAATGTATCCATGCAAAGTTTGGTGAAGATCTGAGTATGTCGTTTTTGACCTTATCTGGAACCTCCCATCTGAAAATTTGAAAATTCTTAAAAAATTCGTCGAAAATCTTGATGTCTCCGATCTCTTGTTTTGTACGTTTTTTCCACGTGTCTTGACATGCAAAGTATTCCTGCAAAGTTTGGTGAAGATCTGAGTATGTAGTTTTTGACCTCATCTGGAACCTCCTATCTGAAAATTTGAAAATTCTTAAAAAATTCGTCCAAAATCTTGATGTCTCCAATCTCTTGTTTTGTACGTTTTTTCCACGTGTCTTGACATCCAATGTATCCCTGCAATGTTTGGTGAAGATCTGAGTATGTAGTTTTTGACCTTATCTGGAACCTCCCATCTGAAAATTTGAAAATTCTTAAAAAATTCGTCGAAAATCTTGATGTCTCCGATCTCTTGTTTTGTACGTTTTTTCCACGTGTCTTGACATGCAAAGTATCCCTGCAACGTTTGGTGAAGATCTGAGTATGTAGTTTTTGACCTTATCTGGAACCTCCTATCTGAAAATTTGAAAATTCTTAAAAAATTCTTCCAAAATCTTGATGTCTCCAATCTCTTGTTTTGTACGTTTTTTCCACGTGTCTTGACATCCAATGTATCCCTGCAATGTTTGGTGAAGATCTGAGTATGTAGTTTTTGACCTTATATGGAGCCTCCTATCTGAAAATTTGAAAATTCTTAAAAAATTCGTCCAAAATCTTGATGTCTCCAATCTCTTGTTTTGTACGTTTTTTCCACGTGTCTTGACATCCAATGTATCCATGCAAAGTTTGGTGAAGATCTGAGTATGTCGTTTTTGACCTTATCTGGAACCTCCCATCCGAAAATTTGAAAATTCTTAAAAAATTCGTCGAAAATCTTGATGTCTCCAATCTCTTGTTTTGTACGTTTTTTCCACGTGTCTTGACATGCAAAGTATCCCTGCAACGTTTGGTGAAGATCTGAGTATGTAGTTTTTGACCTTATCTGGAACCTCCTATCTGAAAATTTGAAAATTCTTCAAAAATTCGTCGAAAATCTTGATGTCTCCAATCTCTTGCTTTGTACGTTTTTTCCACGTGTCTTGACATCCAATGTATCCCTGCAATGTTTGGTGGAGATCTGAGTATGTAGTTTTTGACCTTATCTGGAACCTCCTATCTGAAAATTTGAAAATTCTTCAAAAATTCGTCCAAAATCTTGATGTCTCCAATCTCTTGTTTTGTACGTTTTTTCCACGTGTCTCGACCTCCAATGTATCCCTGCAAAGTTAGTGAAGATCTGAGTATGTCGTTTTTGACCTTATCTGGAACATCCTTTCTGAAAATTTGAAAATTCTTAAAAAATTCGTCGAAAATCTTGATGTCTCCAATCTCTTGTTTTGTACGTTTTTTCCACGTTTCTTGACATCCAATATATCCCTGCAAAGTTTGGTGAAGATCTGAGTATGTAGTTTTTGACCTTATATGGAACCTCCTTTCTGAAAATTTGAAAATTCTCAAAAAATTCGTCCATAATCTTGATGTCTCCAATCTCTTGTTTTGTACGTTTTTTCCACGTGTCTTGACATCCAATGTATCCCTGCAACGTTTGGTGAAGATCTGAGCATGTAGTTTTTGACCTTATATGGAACCTCCTATCTGAAAATTTGAAAATTCTTAAAAAATTCGTCGAAAATCTAGATGTCACCAATCCTATGTTTTGTATGTTTTTTCCACGTGTCTTGACATCCAATGTATCGATGCAAAGTTTGGTGAAGATCTGAGTATGTCGTTTTTGACCTTATCTGGAACCTCCCATCTGAAAATTTGAAAATTCTTAAAAAATTCGTCGAAAATCTTGATGTCTCCGATCTCTTGTTTTGTACGTTTTTTCCACGTGTCTTGACATCCAATGTATCCCTGCAAAGTTTGGTGAAGATCTGAGCATGTAGTTTTTGACCTTATATGGAACCTCCCATCTGAAAATTTGAAAATTCTTAAAAAATTCGTCGAAAATCTTGATGTCTCCGATCTCTTGTTTTGTACGTTTTTTCCACGTGTCTTGACATGCAAAGTATCCCTGCAACGTTTGGTGAAGATCTGAGTATGTAGTTTTTGACCTTATCTGGAACCTCCTATCTGAAAATTTGAAAATTCTTAAAAAATTCGTCCAAAATCTTGATGTCTCCAATCTCTTGTTTTGTACGTTTTTTCCACGTGTCTTGACATCCAATGTATCCCTGCAATGTTTGGTGAAGATCTGAGTATGTAGTTTTTGACCTTATATGGAGCCTCCTATCTGAAAATTTGAAAATTCTTAAAAAATTCGTCCAAAATCTTGATGTCTCCAATCTCTTGTTTTGTACGTTCTTTCCACGTGTCTTGACATCCAATGTATCCCTGCAATGTTTGGTGAAGATCTGAGTATGTAGTTTTTGACCTTATATGGAACCTCCTATCTGAAAATTTGAAAATTCTTAAAAAATTCGTCCAAAATCTTGATGTCTCCAATCTCTTGTTTTGTACGTTTTTTCCACGTGTCTCGACCTCCAATGGATCCCTGCAAAGTTTGGTGAAGATCTGAGTATGTCGTTTTTGACCTTATATGGAACCTCCCATCTGAAAATTTGAAAATTCTTAAAAAATTCGTCGAAAATATTGATGTCTCCGATCTCTTGTTTTGTACGTTTTTTCCACGTGTCTTGACATGCAAAGTATTCCTGCAAAGTTTGGTGAAGATCTGAGTATGTAGTTTTTGACCTCATCTGGAACCTCCTATCTGAAAATTTGAAAATTCTTAAAAAATTCGTCCAAAATCTTGATGTCTCCAATCTCTTGTTTTGTACGTTTTTTCCACGTGTCTTGACATCCAATGTATCCCTGCAAAGTTTGGTGAAGATCTGAGTATGTAGTTTTTGACCTTATCTGGAACCTCCTATCTGAAAATTTGAAAATTCTTAAAAAATTCGTCCAAAATCTTGATGTCTCCAATCTCTTGTTTTGTACGTTTTTTCCACGTGTCTTGATATCCAATGTATCCCTGCAAACTTTGGTGAAGATCTGAGTATGTCGTTTTTGACCTTATCTGGAACATCCTTTCTGAAAATTTGAAAATTGTTAAAAAATTCGTCCAAAATCTTGATGTCTCCTATCTCTTGTTTTGTACGTTTTTTCCACGTGTCTTGACATCCAATGTATCATTGCAAAGTTTGGTGAAGATCTGAGTATGTAGTTTTTGACCTTATCTGGAACCTCCCATCTGAAAATTTGAAAATTTTTAAAAAATTCGACCAAAATCTTGATGTCTCCAATCTCTTGTTTTGTACGTTTTTTCCACGTGTCTTGACACATAATGTATCCATGCAAAGTTTGGTGAAGATCTGAGTATGTAGTTTTTGACCTTATATGGAACCTCCTATCTGAAAATTTGAAAATTCTTAAAAAATTCGTCCAAAATCTTGATGTCTCCAATCTCTTGTTTTGTACGTTTTTTCCACGTGTCTTGACATCCAATGTATCCATGCAAAGTTTGGTGAAGATCTGAGTATGTCGTTTTTAACCTTATCTGGAACCTCCCATCCGAAAATTTGAAAATTCTTAAAAAATTCGTCGAAAATCTTGATGTCTCCAATCTCTTGTTTTGTACGTTTTTTCCACGTGTCTTGACATGCAAAGTATCCCTGCAACGTTTGGTGAAGATCTGAGTATGTAGTTTTTGACCTTATCTGGAACCTCCTATCTGAAAATTTGAAAATTCTTCAAAAATTCGTCGAAAATCTTGATGTCTCCAATCTCTTGCTTTGTACGTTTTTTCCACGTGTCTTGACATCCAATGTATCCCTGCAATGTTTGGTGGAGATCTGAGTATGTAGTTTTTGACCTTATCTGGAACCTCCTATCTGAAAATTTGAAAATTCTTCAAAAATTCGTCCAAAATCTTGATGTCTCCAATCTCTTGTTTTGTACGTTTTTTCCACGTGTCTCGACCTCCAATGTATCCCTGCAAAGTTAGTGAAGATCTGAGTATGTCGTTTTTGACCTTATCTGGAACATCCTTTCTGAAAATTTGAAAATTCTTAAAAAATTCGTCGAAAATCTTGATGTCTCCAATCTCTTGTTTTGTACGTTTTTTCCACGTTTCTTGACATCCAATATATCCCTGCAAAGTTTGGTGAAGATCTGAGTATGTAGTTTTTGACCTTATATGGAACCTCCTTTCTGAAAATTTGAAAATTCTCAAAAAATTCGTCCATAATCTTGATGTCTCCAATCTCTTGTTTTGTACGTTTTTTCCACGTGTCTTGACATCCAATGTATCCCTGCAATGTTTGGTGAAGATCTGAGTATGTAGTTTTTGACCTTATCTGGAACCTCCCATCTGAAAATTTGAAAATTCTTAAAAAATTCGTCGAAAATCTTGATGTCTCCGATCTCTTGTTTTGTACGTTTTTTCCACGTGTCTTGACATGCAAAGTATCCCTGCAACGTTTGGTGAAGATCTGAGTATGTAGTTTTTGACCTTATCTGGAACCTCCTATCTGAAAATTTGAAAATTCTTAAAAAATTCTTCCAAAATCTTGATGTCTCCAATCTCTTGTTTTGTACGTTTTTTCCACGTGTCTTGACATCCAATGTATCCCTGCAATGTTTGGTGAAGATCTGAGTATGTAGTTTTTGACCTTATATGGAGCCTCCTATCTGAAAATTTGAAAATTCTTAAAAAATTCGTCCAAAATCTTGATGTCTCCAATCTCTTGTTTTGTACGTTTTTTCCACGTGTCTTGACATCCAATGTATCCATGCAAAGTTTGGTGAAGATCTGAGTATGTCGTTTTTGACCTTATCTGGAACCTCCCATCCGAAAATTTGAAAATTCTTAAAAAATTCGTCGAAAATCTTGATGTCTCCAATCTCTTGTTTTGTACGTTTTTTCCACGTGTCTTGACATGCAAAGTATCCCTGCAACGTTTGGTGAAGATCTGAGTATGTAGTTTTTGACCTTATCTGGAACCTCCTATCTGAAAATTTGAAAATTCTTCAAAAATTCGTCGAAAATCTTGATGTCTCCAATCTCTTGCTTTGTACGTTTTTTCCACGTGTCTTGACATCCAATGTATCCCTGCAATGTTTGGTGGAGATCTGAGTATGTAGTTTTTGACCTTATCTGGAACCTCCTATCTGAAAATTTGAAAATTCTTCAAAAATTCGTCCAAAATCTTGATGTCTCCAATCTCTTGTTTTGTACGTTTTTTCCACGTGTCTCGACCTCCAATGTATCCCTGCAAAGTTAGTGAAGATCTGAGTATGTCGTTTTTGACCTTATCTGGAACATCCTTTCTGAAAATTTGAAAATTCTTAAAAAATTCGTCGAAAATCTTGATGTCTCCAATCTCTTGTTTTGTACGTTTTTTCCACGTTTCTTGACATCCAATATATCCCTGCAAAGTTTGGTGAAGATCTGAGTATGTAGTTTTTGACCTTATATGGAACCTCCTTTCTGAAAATTTGAAAATTCTCAAAAAATTCGTCCATAATCTTGATGTCTCCAATCTCTTGTTTTGTACGTTTTTTCCACGTGTCTTGACATCCAATGTATCCCTGCAAAGTTTGGTGAAGATCTGAGCATGTAGTTTTTGACCTTATATGGAACCTCCTATCTGAAAATTTGAAAATTCTTAAAAAATTCGTCGAAAATCTAGATGTCACCAATCCTATGTTTTGTATGTTTTTTCCACGTGTCTTGACATCCAATGTATCGATGCAAAGTTTGGTGAAGATCTGAGTATGTCGTTTTTGACCTTATCTGGAACCTCCCATCTGAAAATTTGAAAATTCTTAAAAAATTCGTCGAAAATCTTGATGTCTCCGATCTCTTGTTTTGTACGTTTTTTCCACGTGTCTTGACATCCAATGTATCCCTGCAAAGTTTGGTGAAGATCTGAGCATGTAGTTTTTGACCTTATATGGAACCTCCCATCTGAAAATTTGAAAATTCTTAAAAAATTCGTCGAAAATCTTGATGTCTCCGATCTCTTGTTTTGTACGTTTTTTCCACGTGTCTTGACATGCAAAGTATCCCTGCAACGTTTGGTGAAGATCTGAGTATGTAGTTTTTGACCTTATCTGGAACCTCCTATCTGAAAATTTGAAAATTCTTAAAAAATTCGTCCAAAATCTTGATGTCTCCAATCTCTTGTTTTGTACGTTTTTTCCACGTGTCTTGACATCCAATGTATCCCTGCAATGTTTGGTGAAGATCTGAGTATGTAGTTTTTGACCTTATATGGAGCCTCCTATCTGAAAATTTGAAAATTCTTAAAAAATTCGTCCAAAATCTTGATGTCTCCAATCTCTTGTTTTGTACGTTCTTTCCACGTGTCTTGACATCCAATGTATCCCTGCAATGTTTGGTGAAGATCTGAGTATGTAGTTTTTGACCTTATATGGAACCTCCTATCTGAAAATTTGAAAATTCTTAAAAGAATTTAACAAAATCTTGATGTCCCCAATCCTATGTTTTGTATGTTTTTTCCACGTGTCTTGACATCCAATGTATCCCTGCAAAGTTTGGTGAAGATCTGAGTATGTAGTTTTTGACCTTATATGGAACCTCCTATCTGAAAATTTGAAAATTCTTAAAAAATTCGTCCAAAATCTTGATGTCTCCAATCTCTTGTTTTGTACGTTTTTTCCACGTGTCTCGACCTCCAATGGATCCCTGCAAAGTTTGGTGAAGATCTGAGTATGTCGTTTTTGACCTTATCTGGAACCTCCCATCTGAAAATTTGAAAATTCTTAAAAAATTCGTCGAAAATATTGATGTCTCCGATCTCTTGTTTTGTACGTTTTTTCCACGTGTCTTGACATGCAAAGTATTCCTGCAAAGTTTGGTGAAGATCTGAGTATGTAGTTTTTGACCTCATCTGGAACCTCCTATCTGAAAATTTGAAAATTCTTAAAAAATTCGTCCAAAATCTTGATGTCTCCAATCTCTTGTTTTGTACGTTTTTTCCACGTGTCTTGACATCCAATGTATCCCTGCAAAGTTTGGTGAAGATCTGAGTATGTAGTTTTTGACCTTATCTGGAACCTCCTATCTGAAAATTTGAAAATTCTTAAAAAATTCGTCCAAAATCTTGATGTCTCCAATCTCTTGTTTTGTACGTTTTTTCCACGTGTCTTGATATCCAATGTATCCCTGCAAAGTTTGGTGAAGATCTGAGTATGTCGTTTTTGACCTTATCTGGAACATCCTTTCTGAAAATTTGAAAATTGTTAAAAAATTCGTCCAAAATCTTGATGTCTCCTATCTCTTGTTTTGTACGTTTTTTCCACGTGTCTTGACATCCAATGTATCCCTGCAAAGTTTGGTGAAGATCTGAGTATGTAGTTTTTGACCTTATCTGGAACCTCCCATCTGAAAATTTGAAAATTCTTAAAAAATTCGACCAAAATCTTGATGTCTCCAATCTCTTGTTTTGTACGTTTTTTCCACGTGTCTTGACACATAATGTATCCATGCAAAGTTTGGTGAAGATCTGAGTATGTAGTTTTTGACCTTATATGGAACCTCCTATCTGAAAATTTGAAAATTCTTAAAAAATTCGTCCAAAATCTTGATGTCTCCAATCTCTTGTTTTGTACGTTTTTTCCACGTGTCTTGACATCCAATGTATCCCTGCAATGTTTGGTGAAGATCTGAGTATGTAGTTTTTGACCTTATATGGAGCCTCCTATCTGAAAATTTGAAAATTCTTAAAAAATTCGTCCAAAATCTTGATGTCTCCAATCTCTTGTTTTGTACGTTTTTTCCACGTGTCTTGACATCCAATGTATCCATGCAAAGTTTGGTGAAGATCTGAGTATGTCGTTTTTGACCTTATCTGGAACCTCCCATCCGAAAATTTGAAAATTCTTAAAAAATTCGTCGAAAATCTTGATGTCTCCAATCTCTTGTTTTGTACGTTTTTTCCACGTGTCTTGACATGCAAAGTATCCCTGCAACGTTTGGTGAAGATCTGAGTATGTAGTTTTTGACCTTATCTGGAACCTCCTATCTGAAAATTTGAAAATTCTTCAAAAATTCGTCGAAAATCTTGATGTCTCCAATCTCTTGCTTTGTACGTTTTTTCCACGTGTCTTGACATCCAATGTATCCCTGCAATGTTTGGTGGAGATCTGAGTATGTAGTTTTTGACCTTATCTGGAACCTCCTATCTGAAAATTTGAAAATTCTTCAAAAATTCGTCCAAAATCTTGATGTCTCCAATCTCTTGTTTTGTACGTTTTTTCCACGTGTCTCGACCTCCAATGTATCCCTGCAAAGTTAGTGAAGATCTGAGTATGTCGTTTTTGACCTTATCTGGAACATCCTTTCTGAAAATTTGAAAATTCTTAAAAAAATCGTCGAAAATCTTGATGTCTCCAATCTCTTGTTTTGTACGTTTTTTCCACGTTTCTTGACATCCAATATATCCCTGCAAAGTTTGGTGAAGATCTGAGTATGTAGTTTTTGACCTTATATGGAACCTCCTTTCTGAAAATTTGAAAATTCTCAAAAAATTCGTCCATAATCTTGATGTCTCCAATCTCTTGTTTTGTACGTTTTTTCCACGTGTCTTGACATCCAATGTATCCCTGCAAAGTTTGGTGAAGATCTGAGCATGTAGTTTTTGACCTTATATGGAACCTCCTATCTGAAAATTTGAAAATTCTTAAAAAATTCGTCGAAAATCTAGATGTCACCAATCCTATGTTTTGTATGTTTTTTCCACGTGTCTTGACATCCAATGTATCGATGCAAAGTTTGGTGAAGATCTGAGTATGTCGTTTTTGACCTTATCTGGAACCTCCCATCTGAAAATTTGAAAATTCTTAAAAAATTCGTCGAAAATCTTGATGTCTCCGATCTCTTGTTTTGTACGTTTTTTCCACGTGTCTTGACATCCAATGTATCCCTGCAAAGTTTGGTGAAGATCTGAGCATGTAGTTTTTGACCTTATATGGAACCTCCCATCTGAAAATTTGAAAATTCTTAAAAAATTCGTCGAAAATCTTGATGTCTCCGATCTCTTGTTTTGTACGTTTTTTCCACGTGTCTTGACATGCAAAGTATCCCTGCAACGTTTGGTGAAGATCTGAGTATGTAGTTTTTGACCTTATCTGGAACCTCCTATCTGAAAATTTGAAAATTCTTAAAAAATTCGTCCAAAATCTTGATGTCTCCAATCTCTTGTTTTGTACGTTTTTTCCACGTGTCTTGACATCCAATGTATCCCTGCAATGTTTGGTGAAGATCTGAGTATGTAGTTTTTGACCTTATATGGAGCCTCCTATCTGAAAATTTGAAAATTCTTAAAAAATTCGTCCAAAATCTTGATGTCTCCAATCTCTTGTTTTGTACGTTCTTTCCACGTGTCTTGACATCCAATGTATCCCTGCAATGTTTGGTGAAGATCTGAGTATGTAGTTTTTGACCTTATATGGAACCTCCTATCTGAAAATTTGAAAATTCTTAAAAGAATTTAACAAAATCTTGATGTCCCCAATCCTATGTTTTGTATGTTTTTTCCACGTGTCTTGACATCCAATGTATCCCTGCAAAGTTTGGTGAAGATCTGAGTATGTAGTTTTTGACCTTATATGGAACCTCCTATCTGAAAATTTGAAAATTCTTAAAAAATTCGTCCAAAATCTTGATGTCTCCAATCTCTTGTTTTATACGTTTTTTCCACGTGTCTCGACCTCCAATGGATCCCTGCAAAGTTTGGTGAAGATCTGAGTATGTCGTTTTTGACCTTATCTGGAACCTCCCATCTGAAAATTTGAAAATTCTTAAAAAATTCGTCGAAAATATTGATGTCTCCGATCTCTTGTTTTGTACGTTTTTTCCACGTGTCTTGACATGCAAAGTATTCCTGCAAAGTTTGGTGAAGATCTGAGTATGTAGTTTTTGACCTCATCTGGAACCTCCTATCTGAAAATTTGAAAATTCTTAAAAAATTCGTCCAAAATCTTGATGTCTCCAATCTCTTGTTTTGTACGTTTTTTCCACGTGTCTTGACATCCAATGTATCCCTGCAAAGTTTGGTGAAGATCTGAGTATGTAGTTTTTGACCTTATCTGGAACCTCCTATCTGAAAATTTGAAAATTCTTAAAAAATTCGTCCAAAATCTTGATGTCTCCAATCTCTTGTTTTGTACGTTTTTTCCACGTGTCTTGATATCCAATGTATCCCTGCAAAGTTTGGTGAAGATCTGAGTATGTCGTTTTTGACCTTATCTGGAACATCCTTTCTGAAAATTTGAAAATTGTTAAAAAATTCGTCCAAAATCTTGATGTCTCCTATCTCTTGTTTTGTACGTTTTTTCCACGTGTCTTGACATCCAATGTATCCCTGCAAAGTTTGGTGAAGATCTGAGTATGTAGTTTTTGACCTTATCTGGAACCTCCCATCTGAAAATTTGAAAATTCTTAAAAAATTCGACCAAAATCTTGATGTCTCCAATCTCTTGTTTTGTACGTTTTTTCCACGTGTCTTGACACATAATGTATCCATGCAAAGTTTGGTGAAGATCTGAGTATGTAGTTTTTGACCTTATATGGAACCTCCTATCTGAAAATTTGAAAATTCTTAAAAAATTCGTCCAAAATCTTGATGTCTCCAATCTCTTGTTTTGTACGTTTTTTCCACGTGTCTTGACATCCAATGTATCCCTGCAAAGTTTGGTGAAGATCTGAGTATGTAGTTTTTGACCTTATCTGGAACCTCCCATCTGAAAATTTGAAAATTCCTAAAAAATCCGTCCAAAGTCTTGATGACCACAATCTCTTGTTTTGTACGTTTTTTCCACGTGTCTTGACATTCAATGTATCCCTGCAAAGTTTGGTGAAGATCTGAGTATGTAGTTTTTGACCTTATATGGAACCTCCTTTCTGAAAATTTGAAAATTCTTAAAAAATTCGTCCAAAATCTTGAAGACCCCAATCTCTTGTTTTGTACGTTTTTTCCACGTGTCTTGACATCCAATGTATCCCTGCAAAGTTTGGTGAAGATCTGAGTATGTAGTTTTTGACCTTATATGGAACCTCCTTTCTGAAAATTTGAGAATTCTTAAAAAATTCGTCCAAAATCTTGATGTCTCCAATCTCTTGTTTTGTACGTTTTTTCCACGTGTCTTGACATCCAATGTATCCATGCAAAGTTTGGTGAAGATCTGAGTATGTCGTTTTTAACCTTATCTGGAACCTCCCATCCGAAAATTTGAAAATTCTTAAAAAATTCGTCGAAAATCTTGATGTCTCCAATCTCTTGTTTTGTACGTTTTTTCCACGTGTCTTGACATGCAAAGTATCCCTGCAACGTTTGGTGAAGATCTGAGTATGTAGTTTTTGACCTTATCTGGAACCTCCTATCTGAAAATTTGAAAATTCTTCAAAAATTCGTCGAAATTCTTGATGTCTCCAATCTCTTGCTTTGTACGTTTTTTCCACGTGTCTTGACATCCAATGTATCCCTGCAATGTTTGGTGGAGATCTGAGTATGTAGTTTTTGACCTTATCTGGAACCTCCTATCTGAAAATTTGAAAATTCTTCAAAAATTCGTCCAAAATCTTGATGTCTCCAATCTCTTGTTTTGTACGTTTTTTCCACGTGTCTCGACCTCCAATGTATCCTTGCAAAGTTAGTGAAGATCTGAGTATGTCGTTTTTGACCTTATCTGGAACATCCTTTCTGAAAATTTGAAAATTCTTAAAAAAATCGTCGAAAATCTTGATGTCTCCAATCTCTTGTTTTGTACGTTTTTTCCACGTTTCTTGACATCCAATATATCCCTGCAAAGTTTGGTGAAGATCTGAGTATGTAGTTTTTGACCTTATATGGAACCTCCTTTCTGAAAATTTGAAAATTCTAAAAAAATTCGTCCATAATCTTGATGTCTCCAATCTCTTGTTTTGTACGTTTTTTCCACGTGTCTTGACATCCAATGTATCCCTGCAAAGTTTGGTGAAGATCTGAGCATGTAGTTTTTGACCTTATATGGAACCTCCTATCTGAAAATTTGAAAATTCTTAAAAAATTCGTCGAAAATCTAGATGTCACCAATCCTATGTTTTGTATGTTTTTTCCACGTGTCTTGACATCCAATGTATCCATGCAAAGTTTGGTGAAGATCTCAGTATGTCGTTTTTGACCTTATCTGGAACCTCCCATCTGAAAATTTGAAAATTCTTAAAAAATTCGTCGAAAATCTTGATGTCTCCGATCTCTTGTTTTGTACGTTTTTTCCACGTGTCTTGACATGCAAAGTATTCCTGCAAAGTTTGGTGAAGATCTGAGTATGTAGTTTTTGACCTCATCTGGAACCTCCTATCTGAAAATTTGAAAATTCTTAAAAAATTCGTCCAAAATCTTGATGTCTCCAATCTCTTGTTTTGTACGTTTTTTCCACGTGTCTTGACATCCAATGTATCCCTGCAATGTTTGGTGAAGATCTGAGTATGTAGTTTTTGACCTTATCTGGAACCTCCCATCTGAAAATTTGAAAATTCTTAAAAAATTCGTCGAAAATCTTGATGTCTCCGATCTCTTGTTTTGTACGTTTTTTCCACGTGTCTTGACATGCAAAGTATCCCTGCAACGTTTGGTGAAGATCTGAGTATGTAGTTTTTGACCTTATCTGGAACCTCCTATCTGAAAATTTGAAAATTCTTAAAAAATTCGTCCAAAATCTTGATGTCTCCAATCTCTTGTTTTGTACGTTTTTTCCACGTGTCTTGACATCCAATGTATCCCTGCAATGTTTGGTGAAGATCTGAGTATGTAGTTTTTGACCTTATATGGAGCCTCCTATCTGAAAATTTGAAAATTCTTAAAAAATTCGTCCAAAATCTTGATGTCTCCAATCTCTTGTTTTGTACGTTCTTTCCACGTGTCTTGACATCCAATGTATCCCTGCAATGTTTGGTGAAGATCTGAGTATGTAGTTTTTGACCTTATATGGAACCTCCTATCTGAAAATTTGAAAATTCTTAAAAGAATTTAACAAAATCTTGATGTCCCCAATCCTATGTTTTGTATGTTTTTTCCACGTGTCTTGACATCCAATGTATCCCTGCAAAGTTTGGTGAAGATCTGAGTATGTAGTTTTTGACCTTATCTGGAACCTCCTATCTGAAAATTTGAAAATTCTTAAAAAATTCGTCCAAAATCTTGATGTCTCCAATCTCTTGTTTTGTACGTTTTTTCCACGTGTCTTGATATCCAATGTATCCCTGCAAAGTTTGGTGAAGATCTGAGTATGTCGTTTTTGACCTTATCTGGAACATCCTTTCTGAAAATTTGAAAATTGTTAAAAAATTCGTCCAAAATCTTGATGTCTCCTATCTCTTGTTTTGTACGTTTTTTCCACGTGTCTTGACATCCAATGTATCCCTGCAAAGTTTGGTGAAGATCTGAGTATGTAGTTTTTGACCTTATCTGGAACCTCCCATCTGAAAATTTGAAAATTCTTAAAAAATTCGACCAAAATCTTGATGTCTCCAATCTCTTGTTTTGTACGTTTTTTCCACGTGTCTTGACACATAATGTATCCATGCAAAGTTTGGTGAAGATCTGAGTATGTAGTTTTTGACCTTATATGGAACCTCCTATCTGAAAATTTGAAAATTCTTAAAAAATTCGTCCAAAATCTTGATGTCTCCAATCTCTTGTTTTGTACGTTTTTTCCACGTGTCTTGACATCCAATGTATCCCTGCAAAGTTTGGTGAAGATCTGAGTATGTAGTTTTTGACCTTATCTGGAACCTCCCATCTGAAAATTTGAAAATTCCTAAAAAATCCGTCCAAAGTCTTGATGACCACAATCTCTTGTTTTGTACGTTTTTTCCACGTGTCTTGACATTCAATGTATCCCTGCAAAGTTTGGTGAAGATCTGAGTATGTAGTTTTTGACCTTATATGGAACCTCCTTTCTGAAAATTTGAAAATTCTTAAAAAATTCGTCCAAAATCTTGAAGACCCCAATCTCTTGTTTTGTACGTTTTTTCCACGTGTCTTGACATCCAATGTATCCCTGCAAAGTTTGGTGAAGATCTGAGTATGTAGTTTTTGACCTTATATGGAACCTCCTTTCTGAAAATTTGAGAATTCTTAAAAAATTCGTCCAAAATCTTGATGTCTCCAATCTCTTGTTTTGTACGTTTTTTCCACGTGTCTTGACATCCAATGTATCCATGCAAAGTTTGGTGAAGATCTGAGTATGTCGTTTTTGACCTTATCTGGAACCTCCCATCCGAAAATTTGAAAATTCTTAAAAAATTCGTCGAAAATCTTGATGTCTCCAATCTCTTGTTTTGTACGTTTTTTCCACGTGTCTTGACATGCAAAGTATCCCTGCAACGTTTGGTGAAGATCTGAGTATGTAGTTTTTGACCTTATCTGGAACCTCCTATCTGAAAATTTGAAAATTCTTCAAAAATTCGTCGAAAATCTTGATGTCTCCAATCTCTTGCTTTGTACGTTTTTTCCACGTGTCTTGACATCCAATGTATCCCTGCAATGTTTGGTGGAGATCTGAGTATGTAGTTTTTGACCTTATCTGGAACCTCCTATCTGAAAATTTGAAAATTCTTCAAAAATTCGTCCAAAATCTTGATGTCTCCAATCTCTTGTTTTGTACGTTTTTTCCACGTGTCTCGACCTCCAATGTATCCCTGCAAAGTTAGTGAAGATCTGAGTATGTCGTTTTTGACCTTATCTGGAACATCCTTTCTGAAAATTTGAAAATTCTTAAAAAATTCGTCGAAAATCTTGATGTCTCCAATCTCTTGTTTTGTACGTTTTTTCCACGTTTCTTGACATCCAATATATCCCTGCAAAGTTTGGTGAAGATCTGAGTATGTAGTTTTTGACCTTATATGGAACCTCCTTTCTGAAAATTTGAAAATTCTCAAAAAATTCGTCCATAATCTTGATGTCTCCAATCTCTTGTTTTGTACGTTTTTTCCACGTGTCTTGACATCCAATGTATCCCTGCAAAGTTTGGTGAAGATCTGAGCATGTAGTTTTTGACCTTATATGGAACCTCCTATCTGAAAATTTGAAAATTCTTAAAAAATTCGTCGAAAATCTAGATGTCACCAATCCTATGTTTTGTATGTTTTTTCCACGTGTCTTGACATCCAATGTATCCATGCAAAGTTTGGTGAAGATCTGAGTATGTCGTTTTTGACCTTATCTGGAACCTCCCATCTGAAAATTTGAAAATTCTTAAAAAATTCGTCGAAAATCTTGATGTCTCCGATCTCTTGTTTTGTACGTTTTTTCCACGTGTCTTGACATGCAAAGTATTCCTGCAAAGTTTGGTGAAGATCTGAGTATGTAGTTTTTGACCTCATCTGGAACCTCCTATCTGAAAATTTGAAAATTCTTAAAAAATTCGTCCAAAATCTTGATGTCTCCAATCTCTTGTTTTGTACGTTTTTTCCACGTGTCTTGACATCCAATGTATCCCTGCAATGTTTGGTGAAGATCTGAGTATGTAGTTTTTGACCTTATCTGGAACCTCCCATCTGAAAATTTGAAAATTCCTAAAAAATCCGTCCAAAATCTTGATGACCCCAATCTCTTGTTTTGTACGTTTTTTCCACGTGTCTTGACATCCAATGTATCCCTGCAAAGTTTGGTGAAGATCTGAGTATGTAGTTTTTGACCTTATCTGGAACCTCCTATCTGAAAATTTGAAAATTCTTAAAAAATTCGTCCAAAATCTTGATGTCTCCAATCTCTTGTTTTGTACGTTTTTTCCACGTGTCTTGATATCCAATGTATCCCTGCAAAGTTTGGTGAAGATCTGAGTATGTCGTTTTTGACCTTATCTGGAACATCCTTTCTGAAAATTTGAAAATTCTTAAAAAATTCGACCAAAATCTTGATGTTCCGAATCCTATGTTTTGTATGTTTTTTCCACGTGTCTTGACATCCAATGTATCCATGCAAAGTTTGGTGAAGATCTGAGTATGTTGTTTTTGACCTTATATTGAACCTCCCATCTGAAAATTTGAAAATTCTTAAAAAATTCGTCCAAAATCTTGATGACCCCAATCTCTTGTTTTGTACGTTTTTTCCACGTGTCTTGACATCCAAAGTATCCCTGCAAAGTTTGGTGAAGATCTGAGTATGTAGTTTTTGACCTTATATGGAACCTCCTTTCTGAAAATTTGAGAATTCTTAAAAAATTCGTCCAAAATCTTGATGTCTCCAATCTCTTGTTTTGTACGTTTTTTCCACGTGTCTTGACATCCAATGTATCCATGCAAAGTTTGGTGAAGATCTGAGTATGTCGTTTTTGACCTTATCTGGAACCTCCCATCTGAAAATTTGAAAATTCTTAAAAAATTCGTCGAAAATCTTGATGTCTCCAATCATTTGTTTTGTACGTTTTTTCCACGTGTCTTGACATGCAAAGTATCCCTGCAACGTTTGGTGAAGATCTGAGTATGTAGTTTTTGACCATATCTGGAACCTCCTATCTGAAAATTTGAAAATTCTTCAAAAATTCGTCGAAAATCTTGATGTCTCCAATCTCTTGTTTTGTACGTTTTTTCCACGTGTCTTGACATCCAATGTATTCCTGCAATGTTTGGTGGAGATCTGAGTATGTAGTTTTAGACCTTATCTGGAACCTCCTATCTGAAAATTTGAAAATTCTTCAAAAATTCGTCCAAAATCTTGATGTCTCCAATCTCTTGTTTTGTACGTTTTTTCCACGTGTCTCGACCTCCAATGGATCCCGGCAAAGTTTGGTGAAGATCTGAGTATGTCGTTTTTGACCTTATCTGGAACATCCTTTCTGAAAATTTGAAAATTCTTAAAAAATTCGTCGAAAATCTTGATGTCTCCAATCTCTTGTTTTGTACGTTTTTTCCACGTGTCTTGACATCCAATGTATCCCTGCAAAGTTTGGTGAAGATCTGAGTATGTAGTTTTTGACCTTATATGGAACCTCCTATCTGAAAATTTGAAAATTCTTAAAAAATTCGTCCAAAATCTTGATGTCTCCAATCTCTTGTTTTGCACGTTTTTTCCACGTGTCTCGACCTCCAATGGATCCCTGCAAAGTTTGGTGAAGATCTGAGTATGTCGTTTTTGACCTTATCTGGAACCTCCCATCTGAAAATTTGAAAATTCTTAAAAAATTCGTCGAAAATCTTGATGTCTCCGATCTCTTGTTTTGTACGTTTTTTCCACGTGTCTTGACATGCAAAGTATTCCTGCAAAGTTTGGTGAAGATCTGAGTATGTAGTTTTTGACCTCATCTGGAACCTCCTATCTGAAAATTTGAAAATTCTTAAAAAATTCGTCCAAAATCTTGATGTCTCCAATCTCTTGTTTTGTACGTTTTTTCCACGTGTCTTGACATCCAATGTATCCCTGCAATGTTTGGTGAAGATCTGAGTATGTAGTTTTTGACCTTATCTGGAACCTCCCATCTGAAAATTTGAAAATTCCTAAAAAATCCGTCCAAAATCTTGATGACCCCAATCTCTTGTTTTGTACTTTTTTTCCACGTGTCCTGACATCCAATGTATCCCTGCAAAGTTTGGTGAAGATCTGAGTATGTAGTTTTTGATCTTATCTGGAACCTCCTATCTGAAAATTTGAAAATTCTTAAAAAATTCGTCCAAAATCTTGATGTCTCCAATCTCTTGTTTTGTACGTTTTTTCCACGTGTCTTGATATCCAATGTATCCCTGCAAAGTTTGGTGAAGATCTGAGTATGTTGTTTTTGACCTTATCTGGAACATCCTTTCTGAAAATTTGAAAATTGTTAAAAAATTCGTCCAAAATCTTGATGTCTCCTATCTCTTGTTTTGTACGTTTTTTCCACGTGTCTTGACATCCAATGTATCCCTGCAAAGTTTGGTGAAGATCTGAGTATGTAGTTTTTGACCTTATCTGGAACCTCCCATCTGAAAATTTGAAAATTCTTAAAAAACTCGACCAATATCTTGATGTCTCCAATCTTTTGTTTTGTACGTTTTTTCCACGTGTCTTGACACATAATGTATCCATGCAAAGTTTGGTGAAGATCTGAGTATGTAGTTTTTGACCTTATATGGAACCTCCTATCTGAAAATTTGAAAATTCTTAAAAAATTCGTCCAAAATCTTGATGTCTCCAATCTCTTGTTTTGTACGTTTTTTTTCCACGTGTCTTGAAATCCAATGTATCCCTGCAAAGTTTGGTGAAGATCTGAGTATGTAGTTTTTGACCTTATCTGGAACCTCCCATCTGAAAATTTGAAAATTCCTAAAAAATCCGTGCAAAATCTTGATGACCCCAATCTCTTGTTTTGTACGTTTTTTCCACGTGTCTTGACATCCAATGTATTCCTGCAATGTTTGGTGAAGATCTGAGTATGAAGTTTTTGACCTTATATGGAACCTCCAATCTGAAAATTTGAAAATTCTTAAAAAATTCGACCAAAATCTTGATGTTCCGAATCCTATGTTTTGTATGTTTTTTCCACGTGTCTTGACATCCAATGTATCCATGCAAAGTTTGGTGAAGATCTGAGTATGTAGTTTTTGACCTTATATTGAACCTCCCATCTGAAAATTTGAAAATTCTTAAAAAATTCGTCCAAAATCTTGATGACCCCAATCTCTTGTTTTGTACGTTTTTTCCACGTGTCTTGACATCCAAAGTATCCCTGCAAAGTTTGGTGAAGATCTGAGTATGTAGTTTTTGACCTTATATGGAACCTCCTTTCTGAAAATTTGAGAATTCTTAAAAAATTCCTCCAAAATCTTGATGTCTCCAATCTCTTGTTTTGTACGTTTTTTCCACGTGTCTTGACATCCAATGTATCCCTGCAAAGTTTGGTGAAGATCTGAGTATGTAGTTTTTGACCTTATCTGGAACCTCCTATCTGAAAATTTGAAAATTCTTAAAAAATTCGTCCAAAATCTTGATGTCTCCAATCTCTTGTTTTGTACGTTTTTTCCACGTGTCTTGATATCCAATGTATCCCTGCAAAGTTTGGTGAAGATCTGAGTACGTCGTTTTTGACCTTATCTGGAACATCCTTTCTGAAAATTTGAAAATTGTTAAAAAATTCGTCCAAAATCTTGATGTCTCCTATCTCTTGTTTTGTACGTTTTTTCCACGTGTCTTGACATCCAATGTATCCCTGCAAAGTTTGGTGAAGATCTGAGTATGTAGTTTTTGACCTTATCTGGAACTTCCCACCTGAAAATTTGAAAATTCTTAAAAAATTCGACCAAAATCTTGATGTCTCCAATCTCTTGTTTTGTACGTTTTTTCCACGTGTCTTGACACATAATGTATCCATGCAAAGTTTGGTGAAGATCTGAGTATGTAGTTTTTGACCTTATATGGAACCTCCTATCTGAAAATTTGAAAATTCTTAAAAAATTTGACCAAAATCTTGATGTCCCCAATCCTATGTTTTGTATGTTTTTTCCACGTGTCTTGACATCCAATGTATCCATGCAAAGTTTGGTGAAGATCTGAGTATGTAGTTTTTGACCTTATCTGGAACCTCCCATCTGAAAATTTGAAAATTCTTAAAAAATTCGTCGAAAATCTTGATGTCTCCAATCTCTTGTTTTGTACGTTTTTTCCACGTGTCTTGACATGCAAAGTATCCCTGCAACGTTTGGTGAAGATCTGAGTATGTAGTTTTTGACCTTATCTGGAACCTCCTATCTGAAAATTTGAAAATTCTTAAAAAATTCGTCCAAAATCTTGATGTCTCCAATCTCTTGTTTTGTACGTTTTTTCCACGTGTCTTGACATCCAATGTATCCCTGCAATGTTTGGTGAAGATCTGAGTATGTAGTTTTTGACCTTATATGGAGCCTCCTATCTGAAAATTTGAAAATTCTTAAAAAATTCGTCCAAAATCTTGATGTCTCCAATCTCTTGTTTTGTACGTTCTTTCCACGTGTCTTGACATCCAATGTATCCCTGCAATGTTTGGTGAAGATCTGAGTATGTAGTTTTTGACCTTATATGGAACCTCCTATCTGAAAATTTGAAAATTCTTAAAAGAATTTAACAAAATCTTGATGTCCCCAATCCTATGTTTTGTATGTTTTTTCCACGTGTCTTGACATACAATGTATCCCTGCAGAGTTTGGTGAAGATCTGAGTATGTAGTTTTTGACCTTATCTGGAACCTCCCATCTGAAAATTTGAAAATTCCTAAAAAATCCGTCCAAAATCTTGTTGACCCGAATCTCTTGTTTTGTACGGTTTTTCCACGTGTCTTGACATCCAATGTATCCCTGCAAAGTTTGGTGAAGATCTGAGTATGTAGTTTTTGACCTTATCTGGAACCGCATTTCTGAAAATTTGAAAATTTTTAAAAAAATCGTCCAAAATCTTGATGTCTCCAATCTCTTGTTTTGTACGTTTTTTCCACGTGTCTTGACATCCAATGTATCCCTGCAAAGTTTGGTGAAGATCTGAGTATGTAGTTTTTGACCTTATATGGAACCTCCTATCTGAAAATTTGAAAATTCTTAAAAAATTCGTCCAAAATCTTGATGTCTCCAATCTCTTGTTTTGTACGTTTTTTCCACGTGTCTCGACCTCCAATGGATCCCTGCAAAGTTTGGTGAAGATCTGAGTATGTCGTTTTTGACCTTATCTGGAACCTCCCATCTGAAAATTTGAAAATTCTTAAAAAATTCGTCGAAAATCTTGATGTCTCCGATCTCTTGTTTTGTACGTTTTTTCCACGTGTCTTGACATGCAAAGTATTCCTGCAAAGTTTGGTGAAGATCTGAGTATGTAGTTTTTGACCTCATCTGGAACCTCCTATCTGAAAATTTGAAAATTCTTAAAAAATTCGTCCAAAATCTTGATGTCTCCAATCTCTTGTTTTGTACGTTTTTTCCACGTGTCTTGACATCCAATGTATCCCTGCAGAGTTTGGTGAAGATCTGAGTATGTAGTTTTTGACCTTATCTGGAACCTCCTATCTGAAAATTTGAAAATTCTTAAAAAATTCGTCCAAAATCTTGATGTCTCCAATCTCTTGTTTTGTACGTTTTTTCCACGTGTCTTGATATCCAATGTATCCCTGCAAAGTTTGGTGAAGATCTGAGTATGTCGTTTTTGACCTTATCTGGAACATCCTTTCTGAAAATTTGAAAATTGTTAAAAAATTCGTCCAAAATCTTGATGTCTCCTATCTCTTGTTTTGTACGTTTTTTCCACGTGTCTTGACATCCAATGTATCCCTGCAAAGTTTGGTGAAGATCTGAGTATGTAGTTTTTGACCTTATCTGGAACCTCCCATCTGAAAATTTGAAAATTCTTAAAAAATTCGACCAAAATCTTGATGTCTCCAATCTCTTGTTTTGTACGTTTTTTCCACGTGTCTTGACACATAATGTATCCATGCAAAGTTTGGTGAAGATCTGAGTATGTAGTTTTTGACCTTATATGGAACCTCCTATCTGAAAATTTGAAAATTCTTAAAAAATTCGTCCAAAATCTTGATGTCTCCAATCTCTTGTTTTGTACGTTTTTTCCACGTGTCTTGACATCCAATGTATCCCTGCAAAGTTTGGTGAAGATCTGAGTATGTAGTTTTTGACCTTATCTGGAACCTCCCATCTGAAAATTTGAAAATTCCTAAAAAATCCGTCCAAAATCTTGATGACCACAATCTCTTGTTTTGTACGTTTTTTCCACGTGTCTTGACATTCAATGTATCCCTGCAAAGTTTGGTGAAGATCTGAGTATGTAGTTTTTGACCTTATATGGAACCTCCTTTCTGAAAATTTGAAAATTCTTAAAAAATTCGTCCAAAATCTTGAAGACCCCAATCTCTTGTTTTGTACGTTTTTTCCACGTGTCTTGACATCCAATGTATCCCTGCAAAGTTTGGTGAAGATCTGAGTATGTAGTTTTTGACCTTATATGGAACCTCCTTTCTGAAAATTTGAGAATTCTTAAAAAATTCGTCCAAAATCTTGATGTCTCCAATCTCTTGTTTTGTACGTTTTTTCCACGTGTCTTGACATCCAATGTATCCATGCAAAGTTTGGTGAAGATCTGAGTATGTCGTTTTTGACCTTATCTGGAACCTCCCATCCGAAAATTTGAAAATTCTTAAAAAATTCGTCCAAAATCTTGATGTCTCCAATCTCTTGTTTTGTACGTTTTTTCCACGTGTCTTGACATGCAAAGTATCCCTGCAACGTTTGGTGAAGATCTGAGTATGTAGTTTTTGACCTTATCTGGAACCTCCTATCTGAGAATTTGAAAATTCTTCAAAAATTCGTCGAAAATCTTGATGTCTCCAATCTCTTGCTTTGTACGTTTTTTCCACGTGTCTTGACATCCAATGTATCCCTGCAATGTTTGGTGGAGATCTGAGTATGTAGTTTTTGACCTTATCTGGAACCTCCTATCTGAAAATTTGAAAATTCTTCAAAAATTCGTCCATAATCTTGATGTCTCCAATCTCTTGTTTTGTACGTTTTTTCCACGTGTCTCGACCTCCAATGTATCCCTGCAAAGTTAGTGAAGATCTGAGTATGTCGTTTTTGACCTTATCTGGAACCTCCCATCTGAAAATTTGAAAATTCTTAAAAAATTCGTCGAAAATCTTGATGTCTCCGATCTCTTGTTTTGTACGTTTTTTCCACGTGTCTTGACATGCAAAGTATTCCTGCAAAGTTTGGTGAAGATCTGAGTATGAAGTTTTTGACCTCATCTGGAACCTCCTATCTGAAAATTTGAAAATTCTTAAAAAATTCGTCCAAAATTTTTATGTCTCCAATCTCTTGTTTTGTACGTTTTTTCCACGTGTCCTGACATCCAATGTATCCATGCAAAGTTTGGTGAAGATCTGAGTATGTCGTTTTTGACCTTATCTGGAACCTCCCATCTGAAAATTTGAAAATTCTTAAAAAATTCGTCGAAAATCTTGATGTCTCCAATCTCTTGTTTTGTACGTTTTTTACACGTGTCTTGACATGCAAAGTATCCCTGCAACGTTTGGTGAAGATCTGAGTATGTAGTTTTTGACCTTATCTGGAACCTCCTATCTGAAAATTTGAAAATTCTTCAAAAATTCGTCGAAAATCTTGATGTCTCCAATCTAATGTTTTGTACGTTTTTTCCACGTGTCTCGACCTCCAATGTATCCCTGCAAAGTTTGGTGAAGATCTGAGTATGTCGTTTTTGACCTTATCTGGAACATCCTTTCTGAAAATTTGAAAATTCTTAAAAAATTCGTCGAAAATCTTGATGTCTCCAATCTCTTGTTTTGTACGTTTTTTCCACGTGTCTTGACATCCAATGTATCCCTGCAAAGTTTGGTGAAGATCTGAGTATGTAGTTTTTGACCTTATATGGAACCTCCTTTCTGAAAATTTGAAAATTCTCAAAAAATTCGTCCATAATCTTGATGTCTCCAATCTCTTGTTTTGTACGTTTTTTCCACGTGTCTCGACCTCCAATGGATCCCTGCAAAGTTTGGTGAAGATCTGAGTATGTCGTTTTTGACCTTATATTGAACCTCCCATCTGAAAATTTGAAAATTCTTAAAAAATTCGTCGAAAATCTTGATGTCTCCAATCTCTTGTTTTGTACGTTTTTTCCACGTGTCTTGACATCCAATGTATCCCTGCAAAGTTTGGTGAAGATCTGAGTATGTAGTTTTTGACCTTATATGGAACCTCCTATCTGAAAATTTGAAAATTCTTAAAAAATTCGTCCAAAATCTTGATGTCTCCAATCTCTTGTTTTGTACGTTTTTTCCACGTGTCTCGACCTCCAATGGATCCCTGCAAAGTTTGGTGAAGATCTGAGTATGTCGTTTTTGACCTTATCTGGAACCTCCCATCTGAAAATTTGAAAATTCTTAAAAAATTCGTCGAAAATCTTGATGTCTCCGATCTCTTGTTTTGTACGTTTTTTCCACGTGTCTTGACATGCAAAGTATTCCTGCAAAGTTTGGTGAAGATCTGAGTATGTAGTTTTTGACCTCATCTGGAACCTCCTATCTGAAAATTTGAAAATTCTTAAAAAATTCGTCCAAAATCTTGATGTCTCCAATCTCTTGTTTTGTACGTTTTTTCCACGTGTCTTGACATCCAATGTATCCCTGCAGAGTTTGGTGAAGATCTGAGTATGTAGTTTTTGACCTTATCTGGAACCTCCTATCTGAAAATTTGAAAATTCTTAAAAAATTCGTCCAAAATCTTGATGTCTCCAATCTCTTGTTTTGTACGTTTTTTCCACGTGTCTTGATATCCAATGTATCCCTGCAAAGTTTGGTGAAGATCTGAGTATGTCGTTTTTGACCTTATCTGGAACATCCTTTCTGAAAATTTGAAAATTGTTAAAAAATTCGTCCAAAATCTTGATGTCTCCTATCTCTTGTTTTGTACGTTTTTTCCACGTGTCTTGACATCCAATGTATCCCTGCAAAGTTTGGTGAAGATCTGAGTATGTAGTTTTTGACCTTATCTGGAACCTCCCATCTGAAAATTTGAAAATTCTTAAAAAATTCGACCAAAATCTTGATGTCTCCAATCTCTTGTTTTGTACGTTTTTTCCACGTGTCTTGACACATAATGTATCCATGCAAAGTTTGGTGAAGATCTGAGTATGTAGTTTTTGACCTTATATGGAACCTAATATCTGAAAATTTGAAAATTCTTAAAAAATTCGTCCAAAATCTTGATGTCTCCAATCTCTTGTTTTGTACGTTTTTTCCACGTGTCTTGACATCCAATGTATCCCTGCAAAGTTTGGTGAAGATCTGAGTATGTAGTTTTTGACCTTATCTGGAACCTCCCATCTGAAAATTTGAAAATTCCTAAAAAATCCGTCCAAAATCTTGATGACCACAATCTCTTGTTTTGTACGTTTTTTCCACGTGTCTTGACATTCAATGTATCCCTGCAAAGTTTGGTGAAGATCTGAGTATGTAGTTTTTGACCTTATATGGAACCTCCTTTCTGAAAATTTGAAAATTCTTAAAAAATTCGTCCAAAATCTTGAAGACCCCAATCTCTTGTTTTGTACGTTTTTTCCACGTGTCTTGACATCCAATGTATCCCTGCAAAGTTTGGTGAAGATCTGAGTATGTAGTTTTTGACCTTATATGGAACCTCCTTTCTGAAAATTTGAGAATTCTTAAAAAATTCGTCCAAAATCTTGATGTCTCCAATCTCTTGTTTTGTACGTTTTTTCCACGTGTCTTGACATCCAATGTATCCATGCAAAGTTTGGTGAAGATCTGAGTATGTCGTTTTTGACCTTATCTGGAACCTCCCATCCGAAAATTTGAAAATTCTTAAAAAATTCGTCGAAAATCTTGATGTCTCCAATCTCTTGTTTTGTACGTTTTTTCCACGTGTCTTGACATGCAAAGTATCCCTGCAACGTTTGGTGAAGATCTGAGTATGTAGTTTTTGACCTTATCTGGAACCTCCTATCTGAGAATTTGAAAATTCTTCAAAAATTCGTCGAAAATCTTGATGTCTCCAATCTCTTGCTTTGTACGTTTTTTCCACGTGTCTTGACATCCAATGTATCCCTGCAATGTTTGGTGGAGATCTGAGTATGTAGTTTTTGACCTTATCTGGAACCTCCTATCTGAAAATTTGAAAATTCTTCAAAAATTCGTCCATAATCTTGATGTCTCCAATCTCTTGTTTTGTACGTTTTTTCCACGTGTCTCGACCTCCAATGTATCCCTGCAAAGTTAGTGAAGATCTGAGTATGTCGTTTTTGACCTTATCTGGAACATCCTTTCTGAAAATTTGAAAATTCTTAAAAAATTCGTCGAAAATCTTGATGTCTCCAATCTCTTGTTTTGTACGTTTTTTCCACGTTTCTTGACATCCAATGTATCCCTGCAAAGTTTGGTGAAGATCTGAGTATGTAGTTTTTGACCTTATATGGAACCTCCTTTCTGAAAATTTGAAAATTCTCAAAAAATTCGTCCATAATCTTGATGTCTCCAATCTCTTGTTTTGTACGTTTTTTCCACGTGTCTTGACATCCAATGTATCCCTGCAAAGTTTGGTGAAGATCTGAGCATGTAGTTTTTGACCTTATATGGAACCTCCTATCTGAAAATTTGAAAATTCTTAAAAAATTCGTCGAAAATCTTGATGTCACCAATCCTATGTTTTGTATGTTTTTTCCACGTGTCTTGACATCCAATGTATCCATGCAAAGTTTGGTGAAGATCTGAGTATGTCGTTTTTGACCTTATCTGGAACCTCCCATCTGAAAATTTGAAAATTCTTAAAAAATTCGTCGAAAATCTTGATGTCTCCGATCTCTTGTTTTGTACGTTTTTTCCACGTGTCTTGACATGCAAAGTATTCCTGCAAAGTTTGGTGAAGATCTGAGTATGTAGTTTTTGACCTCATCTGGAACCTCCTATCTGAAAATTTGAAAATTCTTAAAAAATTCGTCCAAAATCTTGATGTCTCCAATCTCTTGTTTTGTACGTTTTTTCCACGTGTCTTGACATCCAATGTATCCCTGCAATGTTTGGTGAAGATCTGAGTATGTAGTTTTTGACCTTATCTGGAACCTCCCATCTGAAAATTTGAAAATTCCTAAAAAATCCGTCCAAAATCTTGATGACCCCAATCTCTTGTTTTGTACGTTTTTTCCACGTGTCTTGACATCCAATGTATCCCTGCAAAGTTTGGTGAAGATCTGAGTATGTAGTTTTTGACCTTATCTGGAACCTCCCATCTGAAAATTTGAAAATTCCTAAAAAATCCGTGCAAAATCTTGATGATACAAATCTCTTGTTTTGTACGTTTTTTCCACGTGTCTTGACATCCAATGTATTCCTGCAATGTTTGGTGAAGATCTGAGTATGTAGTTTTTGACCTTATATGGAACCTCCTATCTGAAAATTTGAAAATTCTTAAAAAATTCGACCAAAATCTTGATGTTCCGAATCCTATGTTTTGTATGTTTTTTCCACGTGTCTTGACATCCAATGTATCCATGCAAAGTTTGGTGAAGATCTGAGTATGTAGTTTTTGACCTTATATTGAACCTCCCATCTGAAAATTTGAAAATTCTTAAGAAATTCGTCCAAAATCTTGATGACCCCAATCTCTTGTTTTGTACGTTTTTTCCACGTGTCTTGACATCCAAAGTATCCCTGCAAAGTTTGGTGAAGATCTGAGTATGTAGTTTTTGACCTTATATGGAACCTCCTTTCTGAAAATTTGAGAATTCTTAAAAAATTCGTCCAAAATCTTGATGTCTCCAATCTCTTGTTTTGTACGTTTTTTCCACGTGTCTTGACATCCAATGTATCCATGCAAAGTTTGGTGAAGATCTGAGTATGTCGTTTTTGACCTTATCTGGAACCTCCCATCTGAAAATTTGAAAATTCTTAAAAAATTCGTCGAAAATCTTGATGTCTCCAATCTTTTGTTTTGTACGTTTTTTCCACGTGTCTTGACATGCAAAGTATCCCTGCAACGTTTGGTGAAGATCTGAGTATGTAGTTTTTGACCTTATCTGGAACCTCCTATCTGAAAATTTGAAAATTCTTCAAAAATTTGTCGAAAATCTTGATGTCTCCAATCTCTTGTTTTGTACGTTTTTTCCACGTGTCTTGACATCCAATGTATTCCTGCAATGTTTGGTGGAGATCTGAGTATGTAGTTTTAGACCTTATCTGGAACCTCCTATCTGAAAATTTGAAAATTCTTCAAAAATTCGTCCAAAATCTTGATGTCTCCAATCTCTTGTTTTGTACGTTTTTTCCACGTGTCTCGACCTCCAATGGATCCCTGCAAAGTTTGGTGAAGATCTGAGTATGTCGTTTTTGACCTTATCTGGAACATCCTTTCTGAAAATTTGAAAATTCTTAAAAAATTCGTCCAAAATCTTGATGTCTCCAATCTCTTGTTTTGTACGTTTTTTCCACGTGTCTTGACATCCAATGTATCCCTGCAAAGTTTGGTGAAGATCTGAGTATGTAGTTTTTGACCTTATATGGAACCTCCTATCTGAAAATTTGAAAATTCTTAAAAAATTCGTCCAAAATCTTGATGTCTCCAATCTCTTGTTTTGTACGTTTTTTCCACGTGTCTCGACCTCCAATGGATCCCTGCAAAGTTTGGTGAAGATCTGAGTATGTCGTTTTTGACCTTATCTGGAACCTCCCATCTGAAAATTTGAAAATTCTTAAAAAATTCGTCGAAAATCTTGATGTCTCCGATCTCTTGTTTTGTACGTTTTTTCCACGTGTCTTGACATGCAAAGTATTCCTGCATAAGTTTGGTGAAGATCTGAGTATGTAGTTTTTGACCTCATCTGGAACCTCCTATCTGAAAATTTGAAAATTCTTAAAAAATTCGTCCAAAATCTTGATGTCTCCAATCTCTTGTTTTGTACGTTTTTTCCACGTGTCTTGACATCCAATGTATCCCTGCAATGTTTGGTGAAGATCTGAGTATGTAGTTTTTGACCTTATCTGGAACCTCCCATCTGAAAATTTGAAAATTCCTAAAAAATCCGTCCAAAATCTTGATGACCCCAATCTCTTGTTTTGTACTTTTTTCCACGTGTCTTGACATCCAATGTATCCCTGCAAAGTTTGGTGAAGATCTGAGTATGTAGTTTTTGATCTTATCTGGAACCTCCTATCTGAAAATTTGAAAATTCTTAAAAAATTCGTCCAAAATCTTGATGTCTCCAATCTCTTGTTTTGTACGTTTTTTCCACGTGTCTTGATATCCAATGTATCCCTGCAAAGTTTGGTGAAGATCTGAGTATGTTGTTTTTGACCTTATCTGGAACATCCTTTCTGAAAATTTGAAAATTGTTAAAAAATTCGTCCAAAATCTTGATGTCTCCTATCTCTTGTTTTGTACGTTTTTTCCACGTGTCTTGACATCCAATGTATCCCTGCAAAGTTTGGTGAAGATCTGAGTATGTAGTTTTTGACCTTATCTGGAACCTCCCATCTGAAAATTTGAAAATTCTTAAAAAATTCGACCAATATCTTGATGTCTCCAATCTTTTGTTTTGTACGTTTTTTCCACGTGTCTTGACACATAATGTATCCATGCAAAGTTTGGTGAAGATCTGAGTATGTAGTTTTTGACCTTATATGGAACCTCCTATCTGAAAATTTGAAAATTCTTAAAAAATTCGTCCAAAATCTTGATGTCTCCGATCTCTTGTTTTGTACGTTTTTTCCACGTGTCTTGACATCCAATGTATCCCTGCAAAGTTTGGTGAAGATCTGAGTATGTAGTTTTTGACCTTATCTGGAACCTCCCATCTGAAAATTTGAAAATTCCTAAAAAATCCGTGCAAAATCTTGATGACCCCAATCTCTTGTTTTGTACGTTTTTTCCACGTGTCTTGACATCCAATGTATTCCTGCAATGTTTGGTGAAGATCTGAGTATGTAGTTTTTGACCTTATATGGAACCTCCTATCTGAAAATTTGAAAATTCTTAAAAAATTCGACCAATATCTTGATGTCTCCAATCTTTTGTTTTGTACGTTTTTTCCACGTGTCTTGACATCCAATGTATCCATGCAAAGTTTGGTGAAGATCTGAGTATGTCGTTTTTGACCTTATCTGGAACCTCCCATCTGAAAATTTGAAAATTCTTAAAAAATTCGTCGAAAATCTTGATGTCTCCAATCTTTTGTTTTGTACGTTTTTTCCACGTGTCTTGACATGCAAAGTATCCCTGCAACGTTTGGTGAAGATCTGAGTATGTAGTTTTTGACCTTATCTGGAACCTCCTATCTGAAAATTTGAAAATTCTTCAAAAATTCGTCGAAAATCTTGATGTCTCCAATCTCTTGTTTTGTACGTTTTTTCCACTTGTCTTGACATCCAATGTATTCCTGCAATGTTTGGTGGAGATCTGAGTATGTAGTTCTAGACCTTATCTGGAACCTCCTATCTGAAAATTTGAAAATTCTTCAAAAATTCGTCCAAAATCTTGATGTCTCCAATCTCTTGTTTTGTACGTTTTTTCCACGTGTCTCGACCTCCAATGGATCCCTGCAAAGTTTGGTGAAGATCTGAGTATGTCGTTTTTGACCTTATCTGGAACATCCTTTCTGAAAATTTGAAAATTCTTAAAAAATTCGTCGAAAATCTTGATGTCTCCAATCTCTTGTTTTGTACGTTTTTTCCACGTGTCTTGACATCCAATGTATCCCTGCAAAGTTTGGTGAAGATCTGAGTATGTAGTTTTTGACCTTATATGGAACCTCCTATCTGAAAATTTGAAAATTCTTAAAAAATTCGTCCAAAATCTTGATGTCTCCAATCTCTTGTTTTGTACGTTTTTTCCACGTGTCTCGACCTCCAATGGATCCCTGCAAAGTTTGGTGAAGATCTGAGTATGTCGTTTTTGACCTTATCTGGAACCTCCCATCTGAAAATTTGAAAATTCTTAAAAAATTCGTCGAAAATCTTGATGTCTCCGATCTCTTGTTTTGTACGTTTTTTCCACGTGTCTTGACATGCAAAGTATTCCTGCAAAGTTTGGTGAAGATCTGAGTATGTAGTTTTTGACCTCATCTGGAACCTCCTATCTGAAAATTTGAAAATTCTTAAAAAATTCGTCCAAAATCTTGATGTCTCCAATCTCTTGTTTTGTACGTTTTTTCCACGTGTCTTGACATCCAATGTATCCCTGCAATGTTTGGTGAAGATCTGAGTATGTAGTTTTTGACCTTATCTGGAACCTCCCATCTGAAAATTTGAAAATTCCTAAAAAATCCGTCCAAAATCTTGATGACCCCAATCTCTTGTTTTGTACTTTTTTTCCACGTGTCTCGACCTCCAATGTATCCCTGCAAAGTTTGGTGAAGATCTGAGTATGTAGTTTTTGACCTTATATGGAACCTCCTATCTGAAAATTTGAAAATTCTTAAAAAATTCGTCCAAAATCTTGATGTCACCAATCCTATGTTTTGTATGTTTTTTCCACGTGTCTTGACATCCAATGTATCCATGCAAAGTTTGGTGAAGATCTGAGTATGTCGTTTTTGACCTTATCTGGAACCTCCCATCTGAAAATTTGAAAATTCTTAAAAAATTCGTCGAAAATCTTGATGTCTCCGATCTCTTGTTTTGTACGTTTTTTCCACGTGTCTTGACATGCAAAGTATTCCTGCAAAGTTTGGTGAAGGTCTGAGTATGTAGTTTTTGACCTCATCTGGAACCTCCTATCTGAAAATTTGAAAATTCTTAAAAAATTCGTCCAAAATTTTGATGTCTCCAATCTCTTGTTTTGTACGTTTTTTCCACGTGTCTTGACATCCAATGTATCCCTGCAATGTTTGGTGAAGATCTGAGTATGTAGTTTTTGACCTTATCTGGAACCTCCCATCTGAAAATTTGAAAATTCCTAAAAAATCCGTCCAAAATCTTGATGACCCCAATCTCTTGTTTTGTACGTTTTTTCCACGTGTCTTGACATCCAATGTATCCCTGCAAAGTTTGGTGAAGATCTGAGTATGTAGTTTTTGACCTTATCTGG
This sequence comes from Lepisma saccharinum, assembly GCF_977018435.1. Classification (NCBI taxonomy): domain Eukaryota; kingdom Metazoa; phylum Arthropoda; class Insecta; order Zygentoma; family Lepismatidae; genus Lepisma; species Lepisma saccharinum. Next base: position 804,041 of record NW_028142931.1, on the reverse strand, counting down.
AACCTCCTATCTGAAAATTTGAAAATTCTTAAAAAATTCGTCCAAAATCTTGATGTCTCCAATCTCTTGTTTTGTACGTTTTTTCCACGTGTCTTGATATCCAATGTATCCCTGCAAAGTTTGGTGAAGATCTGAGTATGTCGTTTTTGACCTTATCTGGAACATCCTTTCTGAAAATTTGAAAATTCTTAAAAAATTCGTCCAAAATCTTGATGTCTCCAATCTCTTTTTTGTACGTTTTTTCCACGTGTCTTGACATCCAATGTATCCCTGCAAAGTTTGGTGAAGATCTGAGTATGTAGTTTTTGACCTTATCTGGAACCTCCCATCTGAAAATTTGAAAATTCTTAAAAAATTCGACCAAAATCTTGATGTCTCCAATCTTTTGTTTTGTACGTTTTTTCCACGTGTCTTGACACATAATGTATCCATGCAAAGTTTGGTGAAGATCTGAGTATGTAGTTTTTGACCTTATATGGAACCTCCTATCTGAAAATTTGAAAATTCTTAAAAAATTCGTCCAAAATCTTGATGTCTCCAATCTCTTGTTTTGTACGTTTTTTCCACGTGTCTTGACATCCAATGTATCCATGCAAAGTTTGGTGAAGATCTGAGTATGTCGTTTTTGACCTTATCTGGAACCTGCCATCTGAAAATTTGAAAATTCTTAAAAAATTCGTCGAAAATCTTGATGTCTCCAATCTCTTGTTTTGTACGTTTTTTCCACGTGTCTTGACATGCAAAGTATCCCTGCAACGTTTGGTGAAGATCTGAGTATGTAGTTTTTGACCTTATCTGGAACCTCCTATCTGAAAATTTGAAAATTCTTCAAAAATTCGTCGAAAATCTTGATGTCTCCAATCTCTTGTTTTGTACGTTTTTTCCACGTGTCTTGACATCCAATGTATCCCTGCAATGTTTGGTGGAGATCTGAGTATGTAGTTTTTGACCTTATCTGGGACCTCCTATCAGAAAATTTGAAAATTGTTCAAAAATTCGTCCAAAATCTTGATGTCTCCAATCTCTTGTTTTGTACGTTTTTTCCACGTGTCTCGACCTCCAATGTATCCCTGCAAAGTTTGGTGAAGATCTGAGTATGTCGTTTTTGACCTTATCTGGAACATCCTTTCTGAAAATTTGAAAATTCTTAAAAAATTCGTCGAAAATCTTGATGTCTCCAATCTCTTGTTTTGTACGTTTTTTCCACGTGTCTTGACATCCAATGTATCCCTGCAAAGTTTGGTGAAGATCTGAGTATGTAGTTTTTGACCTTATATGGAACCTCCTTTCTGAAAATTTGACAATTCTCAAAAAATTCGTCCATAATCTTGATGTCTCCAATCTCTTGTTTTGTACGTTTTTTCCACGTGTCTTGACATCCAATGTATCCCTGCAAAGTTTGGTGAAGATCTGAGTATGTCGTTTTTGACCTTATCTGGAACCTCCCATCTGAAAATTTGAAAATTCTTAAAAAATTCGTCCAAAATCTTGATGTCTCCGATCTCTTGTTTTGTACGTTTTTTCCACGTGTCTTGACATGCAAAGTATTCCTGCAAAGTTTGGTGAAGATCTGAGTATGTAGTTTTTGACCTCATCTGTAACCTCCTATCTGAAAATTTGAAAATTCTTAAAAAATTCGTCCAAAATCTTGATGTCTCCAATCTCTTGTTTTGTAAGTTTTTTCCACGTGTCTTGACATCCAATGTATCCCTGCAATGTTTGGTGAAGATCTGAGTATGTAGTTTTTGACCTTATCTGGAACCTCCCATCTGAAAATTTGAAAATTCCTAAAAAATCCGTCCAAAATCTTGATGACCCCAATCTCTTGTTTTGTACGTTTTTTCCACGTGTCTTGACATGCAAAGTATCCCTGCAACGTTTGGTGAAGATCTGAGTATGTAGTTTTTGACCTTATCTGGAACCTCCTATCTGAAAATTTGAAAATTCTTCAAAAATTCGTCGAAAATCTTGATGTCTCCAATCTCTTGTTTTGTACGTTTTTTCCACGTGTCTTGACATCCAATGTATCCCTGCAATGTTTGGTGGAGATCTGAGTATGTAGTTTTTGACCTTATCTGGGACCTCCTATCAGAAAATTTGAAAATTGTTCAAAAATTCGTCCAAAATCTTGATGTCTCCAATCTCATGTTTTGTACGTTTTTTCCACGTGTCTCGACCTCCAATGTATCCCTGCAAAGTTTGGTGAAGATCTGAGTATGTCGTTTTTGACCTTATCTGGAACATCCTTTCTGAAAATTTGAAAATTCTTAAAAAATTCGTCGAAAATCTTGATGTCTCCAATCTCTTGTTTTGTACGTTTTTTCCACGTGTCTTGACATCCAATGTATCCCTGCAAAGTTTGGTGAAGATCTGAGTATGTAGTTTTTGACCTTATATGGAACCTCCTTTCTGAAAATTTGAAAATTCTCAAAAAATTCGTCCATAATCTTGATGTCTCCAATCTCTTGTTTTGTACGTTTTTTCCACGTGTCTTGACATCCAATGTATCCCTGCAAAGTTTGGTGAAGATCTGAGTATGTAGTTTTTGACCTTATATGGAAACTCCTATCTGAAAATTTGAAAATTCTTAAAAAATTCGTCCAAAATCTTGATGTCACCAATCCTATGTTTTGTATGTTTTTTCCACGTGTCTTGACATCCAATGTATCCATGCAAAGTTTGGTGAAGATCTGAGTATGTCGTTTTTGACCTTATCTGGAACCTCCCATCTGAAAATTTGAAAATTCTTAAAAAATTCGTCGAAAATCTTGATGTCTCCGATCTTTTGTTTTGTACGTTTTTTCCACGTGTCTTGACACATAATGTATCCATGCAAAGTTTGGTGAAGATCTGAGTATGTAGTTTTTGACCTTATATGGAACCTCCTATCTGAAAATTTGAAAATTCTTAAAAAATTCGTCCAAAATCTTGATGTCTCCAATCTCTTGTTTTGTACGTTTTTTCCACGTGTCTTGACATCCAATGTATCCCTGCAAAGTTTGGTGAAGATCTGAGTATGTAGTTTTTGACCTTATCTGGAACCTCCCATCTGAAAATTTGAAAATTCCTAAAAAATCCGTGCAAAATCTTGATGACCCCAATCTCTTGTTTTGTACGTTTTTTCCACGTGTCTTGACATCCAATGTATCCATGCAAAGTTTGGTGAAGATCTGAGTATGTCGTTTTTGACCTTATCTGGAACCTCCCATCTGAAAATTTGAAAATTCTTAAAAAATTCGTCGAAAATCTTGATGTCTCCAATCTCTTGTTTTGTACGTTTTTTCCACGTGTCTTGACATGCAAAGTATCCCTGCAACGTTTGGTGAAGATCTGAGTATGTAGTTTTTGACCTTATCTGGAACCTCCTATCTGAAAATTTGAAAATTCTTCAAAAATTCGTCGAAAATCTTGATGTCTCCAATCTCTTGTTTTGTACGTTTTTTCCACGTGTCTTGACATCCAATGTATCCCTGCAATGTTTGGTGGAGATCTGAGTATGTAGTTTTTGACCTAATCTGGGACCTCCTATCAGAAAATTTGAAAATTCTTCAAAAATTCGTCCAAAATCTTGATGTCTCCAATCTCTTGTTTTGTACGTTTTTTCCACGTGTCTCGACCTCCAATGTATCCCTGCAAAGTTTGGTGAAGATCTGAGTATGTCGTTTTTGACCTTATCTGGAACATCCTTTCTGAAAATTTGAAAATTCTTAAAAAATTCGTCGAAAATCTTGATGTCTCCAATCTCTTGTTTTGTACGTTTTTTCCACGTGTCTTGACATCCAATGTATCCCTGCAAAGTTTGGTGAAGATCTGAGTATGTAGTTTTTGACCTTATATGGAACCTCCTTTCTGAAAATTTGAAAATTCTCAAAAAATTCGTCCATAATCTTGATGTCTCCAATCTCTTGTTTTGTACGTTTTTTCCACGTGTCTTGACATCCAATGTATCCCTGCAAAGTTTGGTGAAGATCTGAGTATGTAGTTTTTGACCTTATATGGAACCTCCTATCTGAAAATTTGAAAATTCTTAAAAAATTCGTCCAAAATCTTGATGTCACCAATCCTATGTTTTGTATGTTTTTTCCACGTGTCTTGACATCCAATGTATCCATGCAAAGTTTGGTGAAGATCTGAGTATGTCGTTTTTGACCTTATCTGGAACCTCCCATCTGAAAATTTGAAAATTCTTAAAAAATTCGTCGAAAATCTTGATGTCTCCGATCTCTTGTTTTGTACGTTTTTTCCACGTGTCTTGACATGCAAAGTATTCCTGCAAAGTTTGGTGAAGATCTGAGTATGTAGTTTTTGACCTCATCTGGAACCTCCTATCTGAAAATTTGAAAATTCTTAAAAAATTCGTCCAAAATTTTGATGTCTCCAATCTCTTGTTTTGTACGTTTTTTCCACGTGTCTTGACATCCAATGTATCCCTGCAATGTTTGGTGAAGATCTGAGTATGTAGTTTTTGACCTTATCTGGAACCTCCCATCTGAAAATTTGAAAATTCCTAAAAAATCCGTCCAAAATCTTGATGACCCCAATCTCTTGTTTTGTACGTTTTTTCCACGTGTCTTGACATCCAATGTATCCCTGCAAAGTTTGGTGAAGATCTGAGTATGTAGTTTTTGACCTTATCTGGAACCTCCTATCTGAAAATTTGAAAATTCTTAAAAAATTCGTCCAAAATCTTGATGTCTCCAATCTCTTGTTTTGTACGTTTTTTCCACGTGTCTTGATATCCAATGTATCCCTGCAAAGTTTGGTGAAGATCTGAGTATGTCGTTTTTGACCTTATCTGGAACATCCTTTCTGAAAATTTGAAAATTGTTAAAAAATTCGTCCAAAATCTTGATGTCTCCAATCTCTTTTTTGTACGTTATTTCCACGTGTCTTGACATCCAATGTATCCCTGCAAAGTTTGGTGAAGATCTGAGTATGTAGTTTTGGACCTTATCTGGAACCTCCCATCTGAAAATTTGAAAATTCTTAAAAAATTCGACCAAAATCTTGATGTCTCCAATCTTTTGTTTTGTACGTTTTTTCCACGTGTCTTGACACATAATGTATCCATGCAAAGTTTGGTGAAGATCTGAGTATGTAGTTTTTGACCTTATATGGAACCTCCTATCTGAAAATTTGAAAATTCTTAAAAAATTCGTCCAAAATCTTGATGTCTCCAATCTCTTGTTTTGTACGTTTTTTCCACGTGTCTTGACATCCAATGTATCCCTGCAAAGTTTGGTGAAGATCTGAGTATGTAGTTTTTGACCTTATCTAGAACCTCCCATCTGAAAATTTGAAAATTCCTAAAAAATCCGTGCAAAATCTTGATGACCCCAATCTCTTGTTTTGTACGTTTTTTCCACGTGTCTTGACATCCAATGTATTCCTGCAATGTTTGGTGAAGATCTGAGTATGTAGTTTTTGACCTTATATGGAACCTCCTATCTGAAAATTTGAAAATTCTTAAAAAATTCGACCAAAATCTTGATGTTCCGAATCCTATGTTTTGTATGTTTTTTCCACGTGTCTTGACATCCAATGTATCCATGCAAAGTTTGGTGAAGATCTGAGTATGTAGTTTTTGACCTTATATTGAACCTCCCATCTGAAAATTTGAAAATTCTTAAAAAATTCGTCCAAAATCTTGATGTCTCCAATCTCTTGTTTTGTACGTTTTTTCCACGTGTCTTGACATCCAATGTATCCATGCAAAGTTTGGTGAAGATCTGAGTATGTCGTTTTTGACCTTATCTGGAACCTCCCATCTGAAAATTTGAAAATTCTTAAAAAATTCGACCAAAATCTTGATGTTCCGAATCCTATGTTTTGTATGTTTTTTCCACGTGTCTTGACATCCAATGTATCCATGCAAAGTTTGGTGAAGATCTGAGTATGTAGTTTTTGACCTTATATGGAACCTCCTTTCTGAAAATTTGAGAATTCTTAAAAAATTCGTCCAAAATCTTGATGTCTCCAATCTCTTGTTTTGTACGTTTTTTCCACGTGTCTTGACATCCAATGTATCCATGCAAAGTTTGGTGAAGATCTGAGTATGTCGTTTTTGACCTTATCTGGAACCTCCCATCTGAAAATTTGAAAATTCTTAAAAAATTCGTCGAAAATCTTGATGTCTCCAATCTTTTGTTTTGTACGTTTTTTCCACGTGTCTTGACATGCTTGTATCCCTGCAACGTTTGGTGAAGATCTGAGTATGTAATTTTTGACCTTATCTGGAACCTCCTATCTGAAAATTTGAAAATTCTTCAAAAATTCGTCGAAAATCTTGATGTCTCCAATCTCTTGTTTTGTACGTTTTTTCCACGTGTCTTGACATCCAATGTATTCCTGCAATGTTTGGTGGAGATCTGAGTATGTAGTTTTAGACCTTATCTGGAACCTCCTATCTGAAAATTTGAAAATTCTTCAAAAATTCGTCCAAAATCTTGATGTCTCCAATCTCTTGTTTTGTACGTTTTTTCCACGTGTCTCGACCTCCAATGGATCCCTGCAAAGTTTGGTGAAGATCTGAGTATGTCGTTTTTGACCTTATCTGGAACATCCTTTCTGAAAATTTGAAAATTCTTAAAAAATTCGTCGAAAATCTTGATGTCTCCAATCTCTTGTTTTGTACGTTTTTTCCACGTGTCTTGACATCCAATGTATCCCTGCAAAGTTTGGTGAAGATCTGAGTATGTAGTTTTTGACCTTATATGGAACCTCCTATCTGAAAATTTGAAAATTCTTAAAAAATTCGTCCAAAATCTTGATGTCTCCAATCTCTTGTTTTGTACTTTTTTTCCACGTGTCTCGACCTCCAATGGATCCCTGCAAAGTTTGGTGAAGATCTGAGTATGTCGTTTTTGACCTTATCTGGAACCTCCCATCTGAAAATTTGAAAATTCTTAAAAAATTCGTCGAAAATCTTGATGTCTCCGATCTCTTGTTTTGTACGTTTTTTCCACGTGTCTTGACATGCAAAGTATTCCTGCAAAGTTTGGTGAAGATCTGAGTATGTAGTTTTTGACCTCATCTGGAACCTCCTATCTGAAAATTTGAAAATTCTTAAAAAATTCGTCCAAAATCTTGATGTCTCCAATCTCTTGTTTTGTACGTTTTTTCCACGTGTCTTGACATCCAATGTATCCCTGCAATGTTTGGTGAAGATCTGAGTATGTAGTTTTTGACCTTATCTGGAACCTCCCATCTGAAAATTTGAAAATTCCTAAAAAATCCGTCCAAAATCTTGATGACCCCAATCTCTTGTTTTGTACTTTTTTTCCACGTGTCTTGACATCCAATGTATCCCTGCAAAGTTTGGTGAAGATCTGAGTATGTAGTTTTTGATCTTATCTGGAACCTCCTATCTGAAAATTTGAAAATTCTTAAAAAATTCGTCCAAAATCTTGATGTCTCCAATCTCTTGTTTTGTACGTTTTTTCCACGTGTCTTGATATCCAATGTATCCCTGCAAAGTTTGGTGAAGATCTGAGTATGTTGTTTTTGACCTTATCTGGAACATCCTCTCTGAAAATTTGAAAATTGTTAAAAAATTCGTCCAAAATCTTGATGTCTCCTATCTCTTGTTTTGTACGTTTTTTCCACGTGTCTTGACATCCAATGTATCCCTGCAAAGTTTGGTGAAGATCTGAGTATGTAGTTTTTGACCTTATCTGGAACCTCCCATCTGAAAATTTGAAAATTCTTAAAAAATTCGACCAATATCTTGATGTCTCCAATCTCTTGTTTTGTACGTTTTTTCCACGTGTCTTGACACATAATGTATCCATGCAAAGTTTGGTGAAGATCTGAGTATGTAGTTTTTGACTTTATATGGAACTTCCTATCTGAAAATTTAAAAATTCTTAAAAAATTCGTCCAAAATCTTGATGTCTCCAATCTCTTGTTTTGTACGTTTTTTCCACGTGTCTTGACATCCAATGTATCCCTGCAAAGTTTGGTGAAGATCTGAGTATGTAGTTTTTGACCTTATCTGGAACCTCCCATCTGAAAATTTGAAAATTCTTAAAAAATTCGACCAAAATCTTGATGTCTCCAATCTTTTGTTTTGTACGTTTTTTCCACGTGTCTTGACACATAATGTATCCATGCAAAGTTTGGTGAAGATCTGAGTATGTAGTTTTTGACCTTATATGGAACCTCCTATCTGAAAATTTGAAAATTCTTAAAAAATTCGTCCAAAATCTTGATGTCTCCAATCTCTTGTTTTGTACGTTTTTTCCACGTGTCTTGACATCCAATGTATCCCTGCAAAGTTTGGTGAAGATCTGAGTATGTAGTTTTTGACCCTATCTGGAACCTCCCATCTGAAAATTTGAAAATTCCTAAAAAATCCGTGCAAAATCTTGATGACCCCAGTCTCTTGTTTTGTACGTTTTTTCCACGTGTCTTGACATCCAATGTATCCATGCAAAGTTTGGTGAAGATCTGAGTATGTCGTTTTTGACCTTATCTGGAACCTCCCATCTGAAAATTTGAAAATTCTTAAAAAATTCGTCGAAAATCTTGATGTCTCCAATCTTTTGTTTTGTACGTTTTTTCCACGTGTCTTGACATGCAAAGTATCCCTGCAACGTTTGGTGAAGATCTGAGTATGTAGTTTTTGACCTTATCTGGAACCTCCCATCTGAAAATTTGAAAATTCCTAAAAAATCCGTCCAAAATCTTGATGACCCCAATCTCTTGTTTTGTACGTTTTTTCCACGTGTCTTGACATCCAATGTATCCCTGCAAAGTTTGGTGAAGATCTGAGTATGTAGTTTTTGACCTTATCTGGAACCTCCTATCTGAAAATTTGAAAATTCTTAAAAAATTCGTCCAAAATCTTGATGTCTCCAATCTCTTGTTTTGTACGTTTTTTCCACGTGTCTTGATATCCAATGTATCCCTGCAAAGTTTGGTGAAGATCTGAGTATGTCGTTTTTGACCTTATCTGGAACATCCTTTCTGAAAATTTGAAAATTGTTAAAAAATTCGTCCAAAATCTTGATGTCTCCTATCTCTTGTTTTGTACGTTTTTTCCACGTGTCTTGACATCCAATGTATCCCTGCAAAGTTTGGTGAAGATCTGAGTATGTAGTTTTTGACCTTATCTGGAACCTCCCATCTGAAAATTTGAAAATTCTTAAAAAATTCGACGAAAATCTTGATGTCTCCAATCTCTTCTTTTGTACGTTTTTTCCACGTGTCTTGACACATAATGTATCCATGCAAAGTTTGGTGAAGATCTGAGTATGTAGTTTGTGACCTTATATGGAACCTTCTTTCTGAAAATTTGAAAATTCTTAAAAAATTTGACCAAAATCTTGATGTCCCCAATCCTATGTTTTGTATGTTTTTTCCACGTGTCTTGACATCCAATGTATCCCTGCAGAGTTTGGTGAAGATCTGAGTATGTAGTTTTTGACCTTATCTGGAACCTCCCATCTGAAAATTTGAAAATTCTTAAAAAATTCGTCGAAAATCTTGATGTCTCCAATCTGTTGTTTTGTACGTTTTTTCCACGTGTCTTGACATGCAAAGTATCCCTGCAACGTTTGGTGAAGATCTGAGTATGTAGTTTTTGACCTTATCTGGAACCTCCTATCTGAAAATTTGAAAATTCTTAAAAAATTCGTCCAAAATCTTGATGTCTCCAATCTCTTGTTTTGTACGTTTTTTCCACGTGTCTTGACATCCAATGTATCCCTGCAATGTTTGGTGAAGATCTGAGTATGTAGTTTTTGACCTTATATGGAACCTCCTATCTGAAAATTTGAAAATTCTTAAAAAATTCGTCCAAAATCTTGATGTCTCCAATCTCTTGTTTTGTACGTTCTTTCCACGTGTCTTGACATCCAATGTATCCCTGCAATGTTTGGTGAAGATCTGAGTATGTAGTTTTTGACCTTATATGGAACCTCCTATCTGAAAATTTGAAAATTCTTAAAAAAATTTAACAAAATCTTGATGTCCCCAATCCTATGTTTTGTATGTTTTTTCCACGTGTCTTGACATACAATGTATCCCTGCAGAGTTTGGTGAAGATCTGAGTATGTAGTTTTTGACCTTATCTGGAACCTCCCATCTGAAAATTTGAAAATTCCTAAAAAATCCGTCCAAAATTTTGTTGACCCCAATCTCTTGTTTTGTACGTTTTTTCCACGTGTCTTGACATCCAATGTATCCCTGCAAAGTTTGGTGAAGATCTGAGTATGTAGTTTTTGAACTTATCTGGAACCGCATTTCTGAAAATTTGAAAATTCTTAAAAAAATCGTCCAAAATCTTGATGTCTCCAATCTCTTGTTTTGTACGTTTTTTCCACGTGTCTTGACATCCAATGTATCCCTGCAAAGTTTGGTGAAGATCTGAGTATGTAGTTTTTGACCTTATCTGGAACCTCCTATCTGAAAATTTGAAAATTCTTAAAAAATTCGTCCAAAATCTTGATGTCTCCAATCTCTTGTTTTGTACGTTTTTTCCACGTGCCTTGATATCCAATGTATCCCTGCAAAGTTTGGTGAAGATCTGAGTTTGTAGTTTTTGACCTTATCTGGAACATCCTTTCTGAAAATTTGAAAATTGTTAAAAAATTCGTCCAAAATCTTGATGTCTCCTATCTCTTGTTTTGTACGTTTTTTCCACGTGTCTTGACATCCAATGTATCCCTGCAAAGTTTGGTGAAGATCTGAGTATGTAGTTTTTGACCTTATCTGGAACCTCCCATCTGAAAATTTGAAAATTCTTAAAAAATTCGACCAAAATCTTGATGTCTCCAATCTCTTGTTTTGTACGTTTTTTCCACGTGTCTTGACACATAATGTATCCATGCAAAGTTTGGTGAAGATCTGAGTATGTAGTTTTTGACCTTATATGGAACCTCCTATCTGAAAATTTGAAAATTCTTAAAAAATTTGACCAAAATCTTGATGTCCCCAATCCTATGTTTTGTATGTTTTTTCCACGTGTCTTGACATCCAATGTATCCATGCAAAGTTTGGTGAAGATCTGCGTATGTAGTTTTTGACCTTATCTGGAACCTCCCATCTGAAAATTTGAAAATTCTTAAAAAATTCGTCGAAAATCTTGATGTCTCCAATCTCTTGTTTTGTACGTTTTTTCCACGTGTCTTGACATGCAAAGTATCCCTGCAACGTTTGGTGAAGATCTGAGTATGTAGTTTTTGACCTTATCTGGAACCTCCTATCTGAAAATTTGAAAATTCTTAAAAAATTCGTCCAAAATCTTGATGTCTCCAATCTCTTGTTTTGTACGTTTTTTCCACGTGTCTTAACATCCAATGTATCCCTGCACTGTTTGGTGAAGATCTGAGTATGTAGTTTTTGACCTTATATGGAGCCTCCTATCTGAAAATTTGAAAATTCTTAAAAAATTCGTCCAAAATCTTGATGTCTCCAATCTCTTGTTTTGTACGTTCTTTCCACGTGTCTTGACATCCAATGTATCCCTGCAATGTTTGGTGAAGATCTGAGTATGTAGTTTTTGACCTTATATGGAACCTCCTATCTGAAAATTTGAAAATTCTTAAAAGAATTTAACAAAATCTTGATGTCCCCAATCCTATGTTTTGTATGTTTTTTCCACGTGTCTTGACATACAATGTATCCCTGCAGAGTTTGGTGAAGATCTGAGTATGTAGTTTTTGACCTTATCTGGAACCTCCCATCTGAAAATTTGAAAATTCCTAAAAAATCCGTCCAAAATCTTGTTGACCCGAATCTCTTGTTTTGTACGTTTTTTCCACGTGTCTTGACATCCAATGTATCCCTGCAAAGTTTGGTGAAGATCTGAGTATGTAGTTTTTGACCTTATCTGGAACCGCATTTCTGAAAATTTGAAAATTTTTAAAAAAATCGTCCAAAATCTTGATGTCTCCAATCTCTTGTTTTGTACGTTTTTTCCACGTGTCTTGACATCCAATGTATCCCTGCAAAGTTTGGTGAAGATCTGAGTATGTAGTTTTTGACCTTATATGGAACCTCCTATCTGAAAATTTGAAAATTCTTAAAAAATTCGTCCAAAATCTTGATGTCTCCAATCTCTTGTTTTGTACGTTTTTTCCACGTGTCTCGACCTCCAATGGATCCCTGCAAAGTTTGGTGAAGATCTGAGTATGTCGTTTTTGACCTTATCTGGAACCTCCCATCTGAAAATTTGAAAATTCTTAAAAAATTCGTCGAAAATCTTGATGTCTCCGATCTCTTGTTTTGTACGTTTTTTCCACGTGTCTTGACATGCAAAGTATTCCTGCAAAGTTTGGTGAAGATCTGAGTATGTAGTTTTTGACCTCATCTGGAACCTCCTATCTGAAAATTTGAAAATTCTTAAAAAATTCGTCCAAAATCTTGATGTCTCCAATCTCTTGTTTTGTACGTTTTTTCCACGTGTCTTGACATCCAATGTATCCCTGCAAAGTTTGGTGAAGATCTGAGTATGTAGTTTTTGACCTTATCTGGAACCTCCTATCTGAAAATTTGAAAATTCTTAAAAAATTCGTCCAAAATCTTGATGTCTCCAATCTCTTGTTTTGTACGTTCTTTCCACGTGTCTTGACATCCAATGTATCCCTGCAATGTTTGGTGAAGATCTGAGTATGTAGTTTTTGACCTTATATGGAACCTCCTATCTGAAAATTTGAAAATTCTTAAAAAAATTTAACAAAATCTTGATGTCCCCAATCCTATGTTTTGTATGTTTTTTCCACGTGTCTTGACAAACAATGTATCCCTGCAGAGTTTGGTGAAGATCTGAGTATGTAGTTTTTGACCTTATCTGGAACCTCCCATCTGAAAATTTGAAAATTCCTAAAAAATCCGTCCAAAATTTTGTTGACCCCAATCTCTTGTTTTGTACGTTTTTTCCACGTGTCTTGACATCCAATGTATCCCTGCAAAGTTTGGTGAAGATCTGAGTATGTAGTTTTTGACCTTATCTGGAACCGCATTTCTGAAAATTTGAAAATTCTTAAAAAAATCGTCCAAAATCTTGATGTCTCCAATCTCTTGTTTTGTACGTTTTTTCCACGTGTCTTGACATCCAATGTATCCCTGCAAAGTTTGGTGAAGATCTGAGTATGTAGTTTTTGACCTTATCTGGAACCTCCTATCTGAAAATTTGAAAATTCTTAAAAAATTCGTCCAAAATCTTGATGTCTCCAATCTCTTGTTTTGTACGTTTTTTCCACGTGCCTTGATATCCAATGTATCCCTGCAAAGTTTGGTGAAGATCTGAGTTTGTAGTTTTTGACCTTATCTGGAACATCCTTTCTGAAAATTTGAAAATTGTTAAAAAATTCGTCCAAAATCTTGATGTCTCCTATCTCTTGTTTTGTACGTTTTTTCCACGTGTCTTGACATCCAATGTATCCCTGCAAAGTTTGGTGAAGATCTGAGTATGTAGTTTTTGACCTTATCTGGAACCTCCCATCTGAAAATTTGAAAATTCTTAAAAAATTCGACCAAAATCTTGATGTCTCCAATCTCTTGTTTTGTACGTTTTTTCCACGTGTCTTGACACATAATGTATCCATGCAAAGTTTGGTGAAGATCTGAGTATGTAGTTTTTGACCTTATATGGAACCTCCTATCTGAAAATTTGAAAATTCTTAAAAAATTTGACCAAAATCTTGATGTCCCCAATCCTATGTTTTGTATGTTTTTTCCACGTGTCTTGACATCCAATGTATCCATGCAAAGTTTGGTGAAGATCTGAGTATGTAGTTTTTGACCTTATCTGGAACCTCCCATCTGAAAATTTGAAAATTCTTAAAAAATTCGTCGAAAATCTTGATGTCTCCAATCTCTTGTTTTGTACGTTTTTTCCACGTGTCTTGACATGCAAAGTATCCCTGCAACGTTTGGTGAAGATCTGAGTATGTAGTTTTTGACCTTATCTGGAACCTCCTATCTGAAAATTTGAAAATTCTTAAAAAATTCGTCCAAAATCTTGATGTCTCCAATCTCTTGTTTTGTACGTTTTTTCCACGTGTCTTGACATCCAATGTATCCCTGCACTGTTTGGTGAAGATCTGAGTATGTAGTTTTTGACCTTATATGGAGCCTCCTATCTGAAAATTTGAAAATTCTTAAAAAATTCGTCCAAAATCTTGATGTCTCCAATCTCTTGTTTTGTACGTTCTTTCCACGTGTCTTGACATCCAATGTATCCCTGCAATGTTTGGTGAAGATCTGAGTATGTAGTTTTTGACCTTATATGGAACCTCCTATCTGAAAATTTGAAAATTCTTAAAAGAATTTAACAAAATCTTGATGTCCCCAATCCTATGTTTTGTATGTTTTTTCCACGTGTCTTGACATACAATGTATCCCTGCAGAGTTTGGTGAAGATCTGAGTATGTAGTTTTTGACCTTATCTGGAACCTCCCATCTGAAAATTTGAAAATTCCTAAAAAATCCGTCCAAAATCTTGTTGACCCGAATCTCTTGTTTTGTACGTTTTTTCCACGTGTCTTGACATCCAATGTATCCCTGCAAAGTTTGGTGAAGATCTGAGTATGTAGTTTTTGACCTTATCTGGAACCGCATTTCTGAAAATTTGAAAATTTTTAAAAAAATCGTCCAAAATCTTGATGTCTCCAATCTCTTGTTTTGTACGTTTTTTCCACGTGTCTTGACATCCAATGTATCCCTGCAAAGTTTGGTGAAGATCTGAGTATGTAGTTTTTGACCTTATATGGAACCTCCTATCTGAAAATTTGAAAATTCTTAAAAAATTCGTCCAAAATCTTGATGTCTCCAATCTCTTGTTTTGTACGTTTTTTCCACGTGTCTCGACCTCCAATGGATCCCTGCAAAGTTTGGTGAAGATCTGAGTATGTCGTTTTTGACCTTATCTGGAACCTCCCATCTGAAAATTTGAAAATTCTTAAAAAATTCGTCGAAAATCTTGATGTCTCCGATCTCTTGTTTTGTACGTTTTTTCCACGTGTCTTGACATGCAAAGTATTCCTGCAAAGTTTGGTGAAGATCTGAGTATGTAGTTTTTGACCTCATCTGGAACCTCCTATCTGAAAATTTGAAAATTCTTAAAAAATTCGTCCAAAATCTTGATGTCTCCAATCTCTTGTTTTGTACGTTTTTTCCACGTGTCTTGACATCCAATGTATCCCTGCAAAGTTTGGTGAAGATCTGAGTATGTAGTTTTTGACCTTATCTGGAACCTCCTATCTGAAAATTTGAAAATTCTTAAAAAATTCGTCCAAAATCTTGATGTCTCCAATCTCTTGTTTTGTACGTTCTTTCCACGTGTCTTGACATCCAATGTATCCCTGCAATGTTTGGTGAAGATCTGAGTATGTAGTTTTTGACCTTATATGGAACCTCCTATCTGAAAATTTGAAAATTCTTAAAAAAATTTAACAAAATCTTGATGTCCCCAATCCTATGTTTTGTATGTTTTTTCCACGTGTCTTGACATACAATGTATCCCTGCAGAGTTTGGTGAAGATCTGAGTATGTAGTTTTTGACCTTATCTGGAACCTCCCATCTGAAAATTTGAAAATTCCTAAAAAATCCGTCCAAAATTTTGTTGACCCCAATCTCTTGTTTTGTACGTTTTTTCCACGTGTCTTGACATCCAATGTATCCCTGCAAAGTTTGGTGAAGATCTGAGTATGTAGTTTTTGACCTTATCTGGAACCGCATTTCTGAAAATTTGAAAATTCTTAAAAAATTCGTCCAAAATCTTGATGTCTCCAATCTCTTGTTTTGTACGTTTTTTCCACGTGCCTTGATATCCAATGTATCCCTGCAAAGTTTGGTGAAGATCTGAGTTTGTAGTTTTTGACCTTATCTGGAACATCCTTTCTGAAAATTTGAAAATTGTTAAAAAATTCGTCCAAAATCTTGATGTCTCCTATCTCTTGTTTTGTACGTTTTTTCCACGTGTCTTGACATCCAATGTATCCCTGCAAAGTTTGGTGAAGATCTGAGTATGTAGTTTTTGACCTTATCTGGAACCTCCCATCTGAAAATTTGAAAATTCTTAAAAAATTCGACCAAAATCTTGATGTCTCCAATCTCTTGTTTTGTACGTTTTTTCCACGTGTCTTGACACATAATGTATCCATGCAAAGTTTGGTGAAGATCTGAGTATGTAGTTTTTGACCTTATATGGAACCTCCTATCTGAAAATTTGAAAATTCTTAAAAAATTTGACCAAAATCTTGATGTCCCCAATCCTATGTTTTGTATGTTTTTTCCACGTGTCTTGACATCCAATGTATCCATGCAAAGTTTGGTGAAGATCTGAGTATGTAGTTTTTGACCTTATCTGGAACCTCCCATCTGAAAATTTGAAAATTCTTAAAAAATTCGTCGAAAATCTTGATGTCTCCAATCTCTTGTTTTGTACGTTTTTTCCACGTGTCTTGACATGCAAAGTATCCCTGCAACGTTTGGTGAAGATCTGAGTATGTAGTTTTTGACCTTATCTGGAACCTCCTATCTGAAAATTTGAAAATTCTTAAAAAATTCGTCCAAAATCTTGATGTCTCCAATCTCTTTTTTTGGACGTTTTTTCCACGTGTCTTGACATCCAATGTATCCCTGCACTGTTTGGTGAAGATCTGAGTATGTAGTTTTTGACCTTATATGGAGCCTCCTATCTGAAAATTTGAAAATTCTTAAAAAATTCGTCCAAAATCTTGATGTCTCCAATCTCTTGTTTTGTACGTTCTTTCCACGTGTCTTGACATCCAATGTATCCCTGCAATGTTTGGTGAAGATCTGAGTATGTAGTTTTTGACCTTATATGGAACCTCCTATCTGAAAATTTGAAAATTCTTAAAAGAATTTAACAAAATCTTGATGTCCCCAATCCTATGTTTTGTATGTTTTTTCCACGTGTCTTGACATACAATGTATCCCTGCAGAGTTTGGTGAAGATCTGAGTATGTAGTTTTTGACCTTATCTGGAACCTCCCATCTGAAAATTTGAAAATTCCTAAAAAATCCGTCCAAAATCTTGTTGACCCGAATCTCTTGTTTTGTACGTTTTTTCCACGTGTCTTGACATCCAATGTATCCCTGCAAAGTTTGGTGAAGATCTGAGTATGTAGTTTTTGACCTTATCTGGAACCGCATTTCTGAAAATTTGAAAATTTTTAAAAAAATCGTCCAAAATCTTGATGTCTCCAATCTCTTGTTTTGTACGTTTTTTCCACGTGTCTTGACATCCAATGTATCCCTGCAAAGTTTGGTGAAGATCTGAGTATGTAGTTTTTGACCTTATATGGAACCTCCTATCTGAAAATTTGAAAATTCTTAAAAAATTCGTCCAAAATCTTGATGTCTCCAATCTCTTGTTTTGTACGTTTTTTCCACGTGTCTCGACCTCCAATGGATCCCTGCAAAGTTTGGTGAAGATCTGAGTATGTCGTTTTTGACCTTATCTGGAACCTCCCATCTGAAAATTTGAAAATTCTTAAAAAATTCGTCGAAAATCTTGATGTCTCCGATCTCTTGTTTTGTACGTTTTTTCCACGTGTCTTGACATGCAAAGTATTCCTGCAAAGTTTGGTGAAGATCTGAGTATGTAGTTTTTGACCTCATCTGGAACCTCCTATCTGAAAATTTGAAAATTCTTAAAAAATTCGTCCAAAATCTTGATGTCTCCAATCTCTTGTTTTGTACGTTTTTTCCACGTGTCTTGACATCCAATGTATCCCTGCAAAGTTTGGTGAAGATCTGAGTATGTAGTTTTTGACCTTATCTGGAACCTCCTATCTGAAAATTTGAAAATTCTTAAAAAATTCGTCCAAAATCTTGATGTCTCCAATCTCTTGTTTTGTACGTTTTTTCCACGTGTCTTGATATCCAATGTATCCCTGCAAAGTTTGGTGAAGATCTGAGTATGTAGTTTTTGACCTTATCTGGAACCTCCCATCTGAAAATTTGAAAATTCTTAAAAAATTCGACCAAAATCTTGATGTCTCCAATCTCTTGTTTTGTACGTTTTTTCCACGTGTCTTGACACATAATGTATCCATGCAAAGTTTGGTGAAGATCTGAGTATGTAGTTTTTGACCTTATATGGAACCTCCTATCTGAAAATTTGAAAATTCTTAAAAAATTCGTCCAAAATCTTGATGTCTCCAATCTCTTGTTTTGTACGTTTTTTCCACGTGTCTTGACATCCAATGTATCCCTGCAAAGTTTGGTGAAGATCTGAGTATGTAGTTTTTGACCTTATCTGGAACCTCCCATCTGAAAATTTGAAAATTCCTAAAAAATCCGTCCAAAATCTTGATGACCACAATCTCTTGTTTTGTACGTTTTTTCCACGTGTCTTGACATTCAATGTATCCCTGCAAAGTTTGGTGAAGATCTGAGTATGTAGTTTTTGACCTTATATGGAACCTCCTTTCTGAAAATTTGAAAATTCTTAAAAAATTCGTCCAAAATCTTGAAGACCCCAATCTCTTGTTTTGTACGTTTTTTCCACGTGTCTTGACATCCAATGTATCCCTGCAAAGTTTGGTGAAGATCTGAGTATGTAGTTTTTGACCTTATATGGAACCTCCTTTCTGAAAATTTGAGAATTCTTAAAAAATTCGTCCAAAATCTTGATGTCTCCAATCTCTTGTTTTGTACGTTTTTTCCACGTGTCTTGACATCCAATGTATCCATGCAAAGTTTGGTGAAGATCTGAGTATGTCGTTTTTGACCTTATCTGGAACCTCCCATCCGAAAATTTGAAAATTCTTAAAAAATTCGTCGAAAATCTTGATGTCTCCAATCTCTTGTTTTGTACGTTTTTTCCACGTGTCTTGACATGCAAAGTATCTCTGCAACGTTTGGTGAAGATCTGAGTATGTAGTTTTTGACCTTATCTGGAACCTCCTATCTGAAAATTTGAAAATTCTTCAAAAATTCGTCGAAAATCTTGATGTCTCCAATCTCTTGCTTTGTACGTTTTTTCCACGTGTCTTGACATCCAATGTATCCCTGCAATGTTTGGTGGAGATCTGAGTATGTAGTTTTTGACCTTATCTGGAACCTCCTATCTGAAAATTTGAAAATTCTTCAAAAATTCGTCCAAAATCTTGATGTCTCCAATCTCTTGTTTTGTACGTTTTTTTTACGTGTCTCGACCTCCAATGTATCCCTGCAAAGTTAGTGAAGATCTGAGTATGTCGTTTTTGACCTTATCTGGAACATCCTTTCTGAAAATTTGAAAATTGTTAAAAAATTCGTCGAAAATCTTGATGTCTCCAATCTCTTGTTTTGTACGTTTTTTCCACGTTTCTTGACATCCAATGTATCCCTGCAAAGTTTGGTGAAGATCTGAGTATGTAGTTTTTGACCTTATATGGAACCTCCTTTCTGAAAATTTGAAAATTCTCAAAAAATTCGTCCATAATCTTGATGTCTCCAATCTCTTGTTTTGTACGTTTTTTCCACGTGTCTTGACATCCAATGTATCCCTGCAAAGTTTGGTGAAGATCTGAGCATGTAGTTTTTGACCTTATATGGAACCTCCTTTCTGAAAATTTGAAAATTCTTAAAAAATTCGTCGAAAATCTTGATGTCACCAATCCTATGTTTTGTATGTTTTTTCCACGTGTCTTGACATCCAATGTATCCCTGCAATGTTTGGTTGAGATCTGAGTATGTAGTTTTTGACCTTATCTGGAACCTCCTATCTGAAAATTTGAAAATTCTTCAAAAATTCGTCCAAAATCTTGATGTCTCCAATCTCTTGTCTTGTACGTTTTTTCCACGTGTCTCGACCTCCAATGTATCCCTGCAAAGTTTGGTGAAGATCTGAGTATGTCGTTTTTGACCTTATCTGGAACATCCTTTCTGAAAATTTGAAAATTCTTAAAAAATTCGTCGAAAATCTTGATGTCTCCAATCTCTTGTTTTGTACGTTTTTTCCACGTGTCTTGACATCCAATGTATCCCTGCAAAGTTTGGTGAAGATCTGAGTATGTAGTTTTTGACCTTATATGGAACCTCCTATCTGAAAATTTGAAAATTCTTAAAAAATTCGTCCAAAATCTTGATGTCACCAATCCTATGTTTTGTATGTTTTTTCCACGTGTCTTGACATCCAATGTATCCATGCAAAGTTTGGTGAAGATCTGAGTATGTCGTTTTTGACCTTATCTGGAACCTCCCATCTGAAAATTTGAAAATTCTTAAAAAATTCGTCGAAAATCTTGATGTCTCCGATCTCTTGTTTTGTACGTTTTTTCCACGTGTCTTGACATGCAAAGTATTCCTGCAAAGTTTGGTGAAGATCTGACTATGTAGTTTTTGACCTCATCTGGAACCTCCTATCTGAAAATTTGAAAATTCTTTAAAAATTCGTCCAAAATATTGATGTCTCCAATCTCTTGTTTTGTACGTTTTTTCCACGTGTCTTGACATCCAATGTATCCCTGCAATGTTTGGTGAAGATCTGAGTATGTAGTTTTTGACCTTATCTGGAACCTCCCATCTGAAAATTTGAAAATTCCTAAAAAATCCGTGCAAAATCTTGATGTCTCCAATCTCTTGTTTTGTACGTTCTTTCCACGTGTCTTGACATCCAATGTATCCCTGCAATGTTTGGTGAAGATCTGAGTATGTAGTTTTTGACCTTATATGGAACCTCCTATCTGAAAATTTGAAAATTCTTAAAAGAATTTAACAAAATCTTGATGTCCCCAATCCTATGTTTTGTATGTTTTTTCCACGTGTCTTGACATACAATGTATCCCTGCAGAGTTTGGTGAAGATCTGAGTATGTAGTTTTTGACCTTATCTGGAACCTCCCATCTGAAAATTTGAAAATTCCTAAAAAATCCGTCCAAAATCTTGTTGACCCGAATCTCTTGTTTTGTACGTTTTTTCCACGTGTCTTGACATCCAATGTATCCCTGCAAAGTTTGGTGAAGATCTGAGTATGTAGTTTTTGACCTTATCTGGAACCGCATTTCTGAAAATTTGAAAATTTTTAAAAAAATCGTCCAAAATCTTGATGTCTCCAATCTCTTGTTTTGTACGTTTTTTCCACGTGTCTTGACATCCAATGTATCCCTGCAAAGTTTGGTGAAGATCTGAGTATGTAGTTTTTGACCTTATATGGAACCTCCTATCTGAAAATTTGAAAATTCTTAAAAAATTCGTCCAAAATCTTGATGTCTCCAATCTCTTGTTTTGTACGTTTTTTCCACGTGTCTCGACCTCCAATGGATCCCTGCAAAGTTTGGTGAAGATCTGAGTATGTCGTTTTTGACCTTATCTGGAACCTCCCATCTGAAAATTTGAAAATTCTTAAAAAATTCGTCGAAAATCTTGATGTCTCCGATCTCTTGTTTTGTACGTTTTTTCCACGTGTCTTGACATGCAAAGTATTCCTGCAAAGTTTGGTGAAGATCTGAGTATGTAGTTTTTGATCTCATCTGGAACCTCCTGTCTGAAAATTTGAAAATTCTTAAAAAATTCGTCCAAAATCTTGATGTCTCCAATCTCTTGTTTTGTACGTTTTTTCCACGTGTCTTGACATCCAATGTATCCCTGCAAAGTTTGGTGAAGATCTGAGTATGTAGTTTTTGACCTTATCTGGAACCTCCTATCTGAAAATTTGAAAATTCTTAAAAAATTCGTCCAAAATCTTGATGTCTCCAATCTCTTGTTTTGTACGTTTTTTCCACGTGTCTTGATATCCAATGTATCCCTGCAAAGTTTGGTGAAGATCTGAGTATGTCGTTTTTGACCTTATCTGGAACATCCTTTCTGAAAATTTGAAAATTGTTAAAAAATTCGTCCAAAATCTTGATGTCTCCTATCTCTTGTTTTGTACGTTTTTTCCACGTGTCTTGACATCCAATGTATCCCTGCAAAGTTTGGTGAAGATCTGAGTATGTAGTTTTTGACCTTATCTGGAACCTCCCATCTGAAAATTTGAAAATTCTTAAAAAATTCGACCAAAATCTTGATGTCTCCAATCTCTTGTTTTGTACGTTTTTTCCACGTGTCTTGACACATAATGTATCCATGCAAAGTTTGGTGAAGATCTGAGTATGTAGTTTTTGACCTTATATGGAACCTCCTATCTGAAAATTTGAAAATTCTTAAAAAATTCGTCCAAAATCTTGATGTCTCCAATCTCTTGTTTTGTACGTTTTTTCCACGTGTCTTGACATCCAATGTATCCCTGCAAAGTTTGGTGAAGATCTGAGTATGTAGTTTTTGACCTTATCTGGAACCTCCCATCTGAAAATTTGAAAATTCCTAAAAAATCCGTCCAAAATCTTGATGACCACAATCTCTTGTTTTGTACGTTTTTTCCACGTGTCTTGACATTCAATGTATCCCTGCAAAGTTTGGTGAAGATCTGAGTATGTAGTTTTTGACCTTATATGGAACCTCCTTTCTGAAAATTTGAAAATTCTTAAAAAATTCGCCCAAAATCTTGAAGACCCCAATCTCTTGTTTTGTACGTTTTTTCCACGTGTCTTGACATCCAATGTATCCCTGCAAAGTTTGGTGAAGATCTGAGTATGTAGTTTTTGACCTTATATGGAACCTCCTTTCTGAAAATTTGAGAATTCTTAAAAAATTCGTCCAAAATCTTGATGTCTCCAATCTCTTGTTTTGTACGTTTTTTCCACGTGTCTTGACATCCAATGTATCCATGCAAAGTTTGGTGAAGATCTGAGTATGTCGTTTTTGACCTTACCTGGAACCTCCCATCCGAAAATTTGAAAATTCTTAAAAAATTCGTCGAAAATCTTGATGTCTTCAATCTCTTGTTTTGTACGTTTTTTCCACGTGTCTTGACATGCAAAGTATCCCTGCAACGTTTGGTGAAGATCTGAGTATGTAGTTTTTGACCTTATCTGGAACCTCCTATCTGAAAATTTGAAAATTCTTCAAAAATTCGTCGAAAATCTTGATGTCTCCAATCTCTTGCTTTGTACGTTTTTTCCACGTGTCTTGACATCCAATGTATCCCTGCAATGTTTGGTGGAGATCTGAGTATGTTGTTTTTGACCTTATCTGGAACCTCCTATCTGAAAATTTGAAAATTCTTCAAAAATTCGTCCAAAATCTTGATGTCTCCAATCTCTTGTTTTGTACGTTTTTTCCACGTGTCTCGACCTCCAATGTATCCCTGCAAAGTTAGTGAAGATCTGAGTATGTCGTTTTTGACCTTATCTGGAACATCCTTTCTGAAAATTTGAAAATTCTTAAAAAATTCGTCGAAAATCTTGATGTCTCCAATCTCTTGTTTTGTACGTTTTTTCCACGTTTCTTGACATCCAATGTATCCCTGCAAAGTTTGGTGAAGATCTGAGTATGTAGTTTTTGACCTTATATGGAACCTCCTTTCTGAAAATTTGAAAATTCTCAAAAAATTCGTCCATAATCTTGATGTCTCCAATCTCTTGTTTTGTACGTTTTTTCCACGTGTCTTGACATCCAATGTATCCCTGCAAAGTTTGGTGAAGATCTGAGCATGTAGTTTTTGACCTTATATGGAACCTCCTATCTGAAAATTTGAAAATTCTTAAAAAATTCGTCGAAAATCTTGATGTCACCAATCCTATGTTTTGTATGTTTTTTCCACGTGTCTTGACATCCAATGTATCCCTGCAATGTTTGGTTGAGATCTGAGTATGTAGTTTTTGACCTTATCTGGAACCTCCTATCTGAAAATTTGAAAATTCTTCAAAAATTCGTCCAAAATCTTGATGTCTCCAATCTCTTGTTTTGTACGTTTTTTCCACGTGTCTCGACCTCCAATGTATCCCTGCAAAGTTTGGTGAAGATCTGAGTATGTCGTTTTTGACCTTATCTGGAACATCCTTTCTGAAAATTTGAAAATTCTTAAAAAATTCGTCGAAAATCTTGATGTCTCCAATCTCTTGTTTTGTACGTTTTTTCCACGTGTCTTGACATCCAATGTATCCCTGCAAAGTTTGGTGAAGATCTGAGTATGTAGTTTTTGACCTTATATGGAACCTCCCATCTGAAAATTTGAAAATTCTTAAAAAATTCGTCCAAAATCTTGATGTCACCAATCCTATGTTTTGTATGTTTTTTCCACGTGTCTTGACATCCAATGTATCCATGCAAAGTTTGGTGAAGATCTGAGTATGTCGTTTTTGACCTTATCTGGAACCTCCCATCTGAAAATTTGAAAATTCTTAAAAAATTCGTCGAAAATCTTGATGTCTCCGATCTCTTGTTTTGTACGTTTTTTCCACGTGTCTTGACATGCAAAGTATTCCTGCAAACTTTGGTGAAGATCTGACTATGTAGTTTTTGACCTCATCTGGAACCTCCTATCTGAAAATTTGAAAATTCTTTAAAAATTCGTCCAAAATATTGATGTCTCCAATCTCTTGTTTTGTACGTTTTTTCCACGTGTCTTGACATCCAATGTATCCCTGCAATGTTTGGTGAAGATCTGAGTATGTAGTTTTTGACCTTATCTGGAACCTCCCATCTGAAAATTTGAAAATTCCTAAAAAATCCGTGCAAAATCTTGATGACCCCAATCTCTTGTTTTGTACGTTTTTTCCACGTGTCTTGACATCCAATGTATTCCTGCAATGTTTGGTGAAGATCTGAGTATGTAGTTTTTGACCTTATATGGAACCTCCTATCTGAAAATTTGAAAATTCTTAAAAAATTCGACCAAAATCTTGATGTTCCGAATCCTATGTTTTGTATGTTTTTTCCACGTGTCTTGACATCCAATGTATCCATGCAAAGTTTGGTGAAGATCTGAGTATGTAGTTTTTGACCTTATATTGAACCTCCCATCTGAAAATTTGAAAATTCTTAAAAAATTCGTCCAAAATCTTGATGACCCCAATCTCTTGTTTTGTACGTTTTTTCCACGTGTCTTGACATCCAAAGTATCCCTGCAAAGTTTGGTGAAGATCTGAGTATGTAGTTTTTGACCTTATATGGAACCTCCTTTCTGAAAATTTGAGAATTCTTAAAAAATTCGTCCAAAATCTTGATGTCTCCAATCTCTTGTTTTGTACGTTTTTTCCACGTGTCTTGACATCCAATGTATCCATGCAAAGTTTGGTGAAGATCTGAGTATGTCGTTTTTGACCTTATCTGGAACCTCCCATCTGAAAATTTGAAAATTCTTAAAAAATTCGTCGAAAATCTTGATGTCTCCAATCTTTTGTTTTGTACGTTTTTTCCACGTGTCTTGACATGCAAAGTATCCCTGCAACGTTTGGTGAAGATCTGAGTATGTAGTTTTTGACCTTATCTGGAACCTCCTACCTGAAAATTTGAAAATTCTTAAAAAATTCGTCGAAAATCTTGATGTCTCCAATCTCTTGTTTTGTACGTTTTTTCCACGTGTCTTGATATCCAATGTATCCCTGCAAAGTTTGGTGAAGATCTGAGTATGTCGTTTTTGACCTTATCTGGAACATCCTTTCTGAAAATTTGAAAATTGTTAAAAAATTCGTCCAAAATCTTGATGTCTCCAATCTCTTTTTTGTACGTTTTTTCCACGTGTCTTGACATCCAATGTATCCCTGCAAAGTTTGGTGAAGATCTGAGTATGTAGTTTTTGACCTTATCTGGAACCTCCCATCTGAAAATTTGAAAATTCTTAAAAAATTCGACCAAAATCTTGATGTCTCCAATCTTTTGTTTTGTACGTTTTTTCCACGTGTCTTGACACATAATGTATCCATGCAAAGTTTGGTGAAGATCTGAGTATGTAGTTTTTGACCTTATATGGAACCTCCTATCTGAAAATTTGAAAATTCTTAAAAAATTCGTCCAAAATCTTGATGTCTCCAATCTCTTGTTTTGTACGTTTTTTCCACGTGTCTTGACATCCAATGTATCCCTGCAAAGTTTGGTGAAGATCTGAGTATGTAGTTTTTGACCTTATCTGGAACCTCCCATCTGAAAATTTGAAAATTCCTAAAAAATCCGTGCAAAATCTTGATGACCCCAATCTCTTGTTTTGTACGTTTTTTCCACGTGTCTTGACATCCAATGTATCCATGCAAAGTTTGGTGAAGATCTGAGTATGTCGTTTTTGACCTTATCTGGAACATCCTTTCTGAAAATTTGAAAATTCTTAAAAAATTCGTCGAAAATCTTGATGTCTCCAATCTCTTGTTTTGTACGTTTTTTCCACGTGTCTTGACATCCAATGTATCCCTGCAAAGTTTGGTGAAGATCTGAGTATGTAGTTTTTGACCTTATATGGAACCTCCTATCTGAAAATTTGAAAATTCTTAAAAAATTCGTCCAAAATCTTGATGTCTCCAATCTCTTGTTTTGTACGTTTTTTCCACGTGTCTCGACCTCCAATGGATCCCTGCAAAGTTTGGTGAAGATCTGACCTTATCTGGAACATCCTTTCTGAAAATTTGAAAATTGTTAAAAAATTCGTCCAAAATCTTGATGTCTCCAATCTCTTTTTTGTACGTTTTTTCCACGTGTCTTGACATCCAATGTATCCCTGCAAAGTTTGGTGAAGATCTGAGTATGTAGTTTTTGACCTTATCTGGAACCTCCCATCTGAAAATTTGAAAATTCTTAAAAAATTCGTCGAAAATCTTGATGTCTCCGATCTCTTGTTTTGTACGTTTTTTCCACGTGTCTTGACATCCAATGTATCCCTGCAAAGTTTGGTGAAGATCTGAGTATGTTGTTTTTGACCTTATCTGGAACATCCTTTCTGAAAATTTGAAAATTGTTAAAAAATTCGTCCAAAATCTTGATGTCTCCTATCTCTTGTTTTGTACGTTTTTTCCACGTGTCTTGACATCCAATGTATCCCTGCAAAGTTTGGTGAAGATCTGAGTATGTAGTTTTTGACCTTATCTGGAACCTCCCATCTGAAAATTTGAAAATTCTTAAAAAATTCGACCAATATCTTGATGTCTCCAATCTTTTGTTTTGTACGTTTTTTCCACGTGTCTTGACACATAATGTATCCATGCAAAGTTTGGTGAAGATCTGAGTATGTAGTTTTTGACCTTATATGGAACCTCCTATCTGAAAATTTGAAAATTCTTAAAAAATTCGTCCAAAAACCTTGATGTCTCCAATCTCTTGTTTTGTACGTTTTTTCCACGTGTCTTGACATGCAAAGTATCCCTGCAACGTTTGGTGAAGATCTGAGTATGTAGTTTTTGACCTTATCTGGAACCTCCTATCTGAAAATTTGAAAATTCTTCAAAAATTCGTCGAAAATCTTGATGTCTCCAATCTCTTGTTTTGTACGTTTTTTCCACGTGTCTTGACATCCAATGTATCCCTGCAATGTTTGGTGGAGATCTGAGTATGTAGTTTTTAACCTTATCTGGGACCTCCTATCAGAAAATTTGAAAATTCTTCAAAAATTCGTCCAAAATCTTGATGTCTCCAATCTCTTGTTTTGTACGTTTTTTCCACGTGTCTCGACCTCCAATGTATCCCTGCAAAGTTTGGTGAAGATCTGAGTATGTCGTTTTTGACCTTATCTGGAACATCCTTTCTGAAAATTTGAAAATTCTTAAAAAATTCGTCGAAAATCTTGATGTCTCCAATCTCTTGTTTTGTACGTTTTTTCCACGTTTCTTGACATCCAATGTATCCCTGCAAAGTTTGGTGAAGATCTGAGTATGTAGTTTTTGACCTTATATGGAACCTCCTTTCTGAAAATTTGAAAATTCTCAAAAAATTCGTCCATAATCTTGATGTCTCCAATCTCTTGTTTTGTACGTTTTTTCCACGTGTCTTGACATCCAATGTATCCCTGCAAAGTTTGGTGAAGATCTGAGCATGTAGTTTTTGACCTTATATGGAAACTCCTATCTGAAAATTTGAAAATTCTTAAAAAATTCGTCGAAAATCTTGATGTCACCAATCCTATGTTTTGTATGTTTTTTCCACGTGTCTTGACATCCAATGTATCCCTGCAATGTTTGGTTGAGATCTGAGTATGTAGTTTTTGACCTTATCTGGAACCTCCTATCTGAAAATTTGAAAATTCTTCAAAAATTCGTCCAAAATCTTGATGTCTCCAATCTCTTGTTTTGTACGTTTTTTCCACGTGTCTCGACCTCCAATGTATCCCTGCAAAGTTTGGTGAAGATCTGAGTATGTCGTTTTTGACCTTATCTGGAACATCCTTTCTGAAAATTTGAAAATTCTTAAAAAATTCGTCGAAAATCTTGATGTCTCCAATCTCTTGTTTTGTACGTTTTTTCCACGTGTCTTGACATCCAATGTATCCCTGCAAAGTTTGGTGAAGATCTGAGTATGTAGTTTTTGACCTTATATGGAACCTCCTATCTGAAAATTTGAAAATTCTTAAAAAATTCGTCCAAAATCTTGATGTCACCAATCCTATGTTTTGTATGTTTTTTCCACGTGTCTTGACATCCAATGTATCCATGCAAAGTTTGGTGAAGATCTGAGTATGTCGTTTTTGACCTTATCTGGAACCTCCCATCTGAAAATTTGAAAATTCTTAAAAAATTCGTCGAAAATCTTGATGTCTCCGATCTCTTGTTTTGTACGTTTTTTCCACGTGTCTTGACATGCAAAGTATTCCTGCAAAGTTTGGTGAAGATCTGACTATGTAGTTTTTGACCTCATCTGGAACCTCCTATCTGAAAATTTGAAAATTCTTTAAAAATTCGTCCAAAATATTGATGTCTCCAATCTCTTGTTTTGTACGTTTTTTCCACGTGTCTTGACATCCAATGTATCCCTGCAATGTTTGGTGAAGATCTGAGTATGTAGTTTTTGACCTTATCTGGAACCTCCCATCTGAAAATTTGAAAATTCCTAAAAAATCC
This sequence comes from Lepisma saccharinum, assembly GCF_977018435.1. Lineage (NCBI taxonomy): Eukaryota > Metazoa > Arthropoda > Insecta > Zygentoma > Lepismatidae > Lepisma > Lepisma saccharinum. The sequence goes on along the minus strand of NW_028142931.1, from coordinate 775,223 downwards.
GTGCAAAATCTTGATGACCCCAATCTCTTGTTTTGTACGTTTTTTCCACGTGTCTTGACATCCAATGTATTCCTGCAATGTTTGGTGAAGATCTGAGTATGTAGTTTTTGACCTTATATGGAACCTCCTATCTGAAAATTTGAAAATTCTTAAAAAATTCGACCAAAATCTTGATGTTCCGAATCCTATGTTTTGTATGTTTTTTCCACGTGTCTTGACATCCAATGTATCCATGCAAAGTTTGGTGAAGATCTGAGTATGTAGTTTTTGACCTTATATTGAACCTCCCATCTGAAAATTTGAAAATTCTTAAAAAATTCGTCCAAAATCTTGATGACCCCAATCTCTTGTTTTGTACGTTTTTTCCACGTGTCTTGACATCCAAAGTATCCCTGCAAAGTTTGGTGAAGATCTGAGTATGTAGTTTTTGACCTTATATGGAACCTCCTTTCTGAAAATTTGAGAATTCTTAAAAAATTCGTCCAAAATCTTGATGTCTCCAATCTCTTGTTTTGTACGTTTTTTCCACGTGTCTTGACATCCAATGTATCCATGCAAAGTTTGGTGAAGATCTGAGTATGTCGTTTTTGACCTTATCTGGAACCTCCCATCTGAAAATTTGAAAATTCTTAAAAAATTCGTCGAAAATCTTGATGTCTCCAATCTTTTGTTTTGTACGTTTTTTCCACGTGTCTTGACATGCAAAGTATCCCTGCAACGTTTGGTGAAGATCTGAGTATGTAGTTTTTGACCTTATCTGGAACCTCCTACCTGAAAATTTGAAAATTCTTAAAAAATTCGTCGAAAATCTTGATGTCTCCAATCTCTTGTTTTGTACGTTTTTTCCACGTGTCTTGATATCCAATGTATCCCTGCAAAGTTTGGTGAAGATCTGAGTATGTCGTTTTTGACCTTATCTGGAACATCCTTTCTGAAAATTTGAAAATTGTTAAAAAATTCGTCCAAAATCTTGATGTCTCCAATCTCTTTTTTGTACGTTTTTTCCACGTGTCTTGACATCCAATGTATCCCTGCAAAGTTTGGTGAAGATCTGAGTATGTAGTTTTTGACCTTATCTGGAACCTCCCATCTGAAAATTTGAAAATTCTTAAAAAATTCGACCAAAATCTTGATGTCTCCAATCTTTTGTTTTGTACGTTTTTTCCACGTGTCTTGACACATAATGTATCCATGCAAAGTTTGGTGAAGATCTGAGTATGTAGTTTTTGACCTTATATGGAACCTCCTATCTGAAAATTTGAAAATTCTTAAAAAATTCGTCCAAAATCTTGATGTCTCCAATCTCTTGTTTTGTACGTTTTTTCCACGTGTCTTGACATCCAATGTATCCCTGCAAAGTTTGGTGAAGATCTGAGTATGTAGTTTTTGACCTTATCTGGAACCTCCCATCTGAAAATTTGAAAATTCCTAAAAAATCCGTGCAAAATCTTGATGACCCCAATCTCTTGTTTTGTACGTTTTTTCCACGTGTCTTGACATCCAATGTATCCATGCAAAGTTTGGTGAAGATCTGAGTATGTCGTTTTTGACCTTATCTGGAACATCCTTTCTGAAAATTTGAAAATTGTTAAAAAATTCGTCCAAAATCTTGATGTCTCCAATCTCTTTTTTGTACGTTTTTTCCACGTGTCTTGACATCCAATGTATCCCTGCAAAGTTTGGTGAAGATCTGAGTATGTAGTTTTTGACCTTATCTGGAACCTCCCATCTGAAAATTTGAAAATTCTTCAAAAATTCGTCGAAAATCTTGATGTCTCCAATCTCTTGTTTTGTACGTTTTTTCCACGTGTCTCGACCTCCAATGGATCCCTGCAAAGTTTGGTGAAGATCTGAGTATGTCGTTTTTGACCTTATCTGGAACATCCTTTCTGAAAATTTGAAAATTCTTAAAAAATTCGTCGAAAATCTTGATGTCTCCAATCTCTTGTTTTGTACGTTTTTTCCACGTGTCTTGACATCCAATGTATCCCTGCAAAGTTTGGTGAAGATCTGAGTATGTAGTTTTTGACCTTATATGGAACCTCCTATCTGAAAATTTGAAAATTCTTAAAAAATTCGTCCAAAATCTTGATGTCTCCAATCTCTTGTTTTGTACGTTTTTTCCACGTGTCTCGACCTCCAATGGATCCCTGCAAAGTTTGGTGAAGATCTGACCTTATCTGGAACATCCTTTCTGAAAATTTGAAAATTCTTAAAAAATTCGTCGAAAATCTTGATGTCTCCGATCTCTTGTTTTGTACGTTTTTTCCACGTGTCTTGACATCCAATGTATCCCTGCAAAGTTTGGTGAAGATCTGAGTATGTTGTTTTTGACCTTATCTGGAACATCCTTTCTGAAAATTTGAAAATTGTTAAAAAATTCGTCCAAAATCTTGATGTCTCCTATCTCTTGTTTTGTACGTTTTTTCCACGTGTCTTGACATCCAATGTATCCCTGCAAAGTTTGGTGAAGATCTGAGTATGTAGTTTTTGACCTTATCTGGAACCTCCCATCTGAAAATTTGAAAATTCTTAAAAAATTCGACCAATATCTTGATGTCTCCAATCTTTTGTTTTGTACGTTTTTTCCACGTGTCTTGACACATAATGTATCCATGCAAAGTTTGGTGAAGATCTGAGTATGTAGTTTTTGACCTTATATGGAACCTCCTATCTGAAAATTTGAAAATTCTTAAAAAATTCGTCCAAAATCTTGATGTCTCCAATCTCTTGTTTTGTACGTTTTTTCCACGTGTCTTGACATGCAAAGTATCCCTGCAACGTTTGGTGAAGATCTGAGTATGTAGTTTTTGACCTTATCTGGAACCTCCTATCTGAAAATTTGAAAATTCTTCAAAAATTCGTCGAAAATCTTGATGTCTCCAATCTCTTGTTTTGTACGTTTTTTCCACGTGTCTTGACATCCAATGTATCCCTGCAATGTTTGGTGGAGATCTGAGTATGTAGTTTTTAACCTTATCTGGGACCTCCTATCAGAAAATTTGAAAATTCTTCAAAAATTCGTCCAAAATCTTGATGTCTCCAATCTCTTGTTTTGTACGTTTTTTCCACGTGTCTCGACCTCCAATGTATCCCTGCAAAGTTTGGTGAAGATCTGAGTATGTCGTTTTTGACCTTATCTGGAACATCCTTTCTGAAAATTTGAAAATTCTTAAAAAATTCGTCGAAAATCTTGATGTCTCCAATCTCTTGTTTTGTACGTTTTTTCCACGTGTCTTGACATCCAATGTATCCCTGCAAAGTTTGGTGAAGATCTGAGTATGTAGTTTTTGACCTTATATGGAACCTCCTTTCTGAAAATTTGAAAATTCTCAAAAAATTCGTCCATAATCTTGATGTCTCCAATCTCTTGTTTTGTACGTTTTTTCCACGTGTCTTGACATCCAATGTATCCCTGCAAAGTTTGGTGAAGATCTGAGTATGTAGTTTTTGACCTTATATGGAACCTCCTATCTGAAAATTTGAAAATTCTTAAAAAATTCGTCCAAAATCTTGATAACCCCAATCTCTGGTTTTGTACGTTTTTTCCACGTGTCTTGACACATAATGTATCCATGCAAAGTTTGGTGAAGATCTGAGTATGTAGTTTTTGACCTTATATGGAACCTCCTATCTGAAAATTTGAAAATTCTTAAAAAATTCGTCCAAAATCTTGATGTCTCCAATCTCTTGTTTTGTACGTTTTTTCCACGTGTCTTGACATCCAATGTATCCCTGCAAAGTTTGGTGAAGATCTGAGTATGTAGTTTTTGACCTTATCTGGAACCTCCCATCTGAAAATTTGAAAATTCCTAAAAAATCCGTGCAAAATCTTGATGACCCCAATCTCTTGTTTTGTACGTTTTTTCCACGTGTCTTGACATCCAATGTATCCCTGCAAAGTTTGGTGAAGATCTAAGTATGTCGTTTTTGACCTTATCTGGAATATCCTTTCTGAAAATTTGAAAATTGTTAAAAAATTCGTCCAAAATCTTGATGTCTCCAATCTCTTTTTTGTACGTTTTTCCCACGTGTCTTGACATGCAAAGTATCCCTGCAACGTTTGGTGAAGATCTGAGTATGTAGTTTTTGACCTTATCTGGAACCTCCTATCTGAAAATTTGAAAATTCTTCAAAAATTCGTCGAAAATCTTGATGTCTCCAATCTCTTGTTTTGTACGTTTTTTCCACGTGTCTTGACATCCAATGTATCCCTGCAATGTTTGGTGGAGATCTGAGTATGTAGTTTTTAACCTTATCTGGGACCTCCTATCAGAAAATTTGAAAATTCTTCAAAAATTCGTCCAAAATCTTGATGTCTCCAATCTCTTGTTTTGTACGTTTTTTCCACGTGTCTCGACCTCCAATGTATCCCTGCAAAGTTTGGTGAAGATCTGAGTATGTCGTTTTTGACCTTATCTGGAACATCCTTTCTGAAAATTTGAAAATTCTTAAAAAATTCGTCGAAAATCTTGATGTCTCCAATCTCTTGTTTTGTACGTTTTTTCCACGTGTCTTGACATCCAATGTATCCCTGCAAAGTTTGGTGAAGATCTGAGTATGTAGTTTTTGACCTTATATGGAACCTCCTTTCTGAAAATTTGAAAATTCTCAAAAAATTCGTCCATAATCTTGATGTCTCCAATCTCTTGTTTTGTACGTTTTTTCCACGTGTCTTGACATCCAATGTATCCCTGCAAAGTTTGGTGAAGATCTGAGTATGTAGTTTTTGACCTTATATGGAACCTCCTATCTGAAAATTTGAAAATTCTTAAAAAATTCGTCCAAAATCTTGATAACCCCAATCTCTTGTTTTGTACGTTTTTTCCACGTGTCTTGACACATAATGTATCCATGCAAAGTTTGGTGAAGATCTGAGTATGTAGTTTTTGACCTTATATGGAACCTCCTATCTGAAAATTTGAAAATTCTTAAAAAATTCGTCCAAAATCTTGATGTCTCCAATCTCTTGTTTTGTACGTTTTTTCCACGTGTCTTGACATCCAATGTATCCCTGCAAAGTTTGGTGAAGATCTGAGTATGTAGTTTTTGACCTTATCTGGAACCTCCCATCTGAAAATTTGAAAATTCCTAAAAAATCCGTGCAAAATCTTGATGACCCCAATCTCTTGTTTTGTACGTTTTTTCCACGTGTCTTGACATCCAATGTATCCCTGCAAAGTTTGGTGAAGATCTGAGTATGTCGTTTTTGACCTTATCTGGAATATCCTTTCTGAAAATTTGAAAATTGTTAAAAAATTCGTCCAAAATCTTGATGTCTCCAATCTCTTTTTTGTACGTTTTTCCCACGTGTCTTGACATCCAATGTATCCCTGCAAAGTTTGGTGAAGATCTGAGTATGTAGTTTTTGACCTTATATGGAACCTCCTATCTGAAAATTTGAAAATTCTTAAAAATTTCTTCCAAAATCTTGATGTCTCCAATCTCTTGTTTTGTACGTTTTTTCCACGTGTCTTGACATGCAAAGTATCCCTGCAACGTTTGGTGAAGATCTGAGTATGTAGTTTTTGACCTTATCTGGAACCTCCTATCTGAAAATTTGAAAATTCTTCAAAAATTCGTCGAAAATCTTGATGTCTCCAATCTCTTGTTTTGTACGTTTTTTCCACGTGTCTTGACATCCAATGTATCCCTGCAATGTTTGGTGGAGATCTGAGTATGTAGTTTTTAACCTTATCTGGGACCTCCTATCAGAAAATTTGAAAATTCTTCAAAAATTCGTCCAAAATCTTGATGTCTCCAATCTCTTGTTTTGTACGTTTTTTCCACGTGTCTCGACCTCCAATGTATCCCTGCAAAGTTTGGTGAAGATCTGAGTATGTCGTTTTTGACCTTATCTGGAACATCCTTTCTGAAAATTTGAAAATTCTTAAAAAATTCGTCGAAAATCTTGATGTCTCCAATCTCTTGTTTTGTACTTTTTTTCCACGTGTCTTGACATCCAATGTATCCCTGCAAAGTTTGGTGAAGATCTGAGTATGTAGTTTTTGACCTTATATGGAACCTCCTTTCTGAAAATTTGAAAATTCTCAAAAAATTCGTCCATAATCTTGATGTCTTCAATCTCTTGTTTTGTACGTTTTTTCCACGTGTCTTGACATCCAATGTATCCCTGCAAAGTTTGGTGAAGATCTGAGTATGTAGTTTTTGACCTTATATGGAACCTCCTATCTGAAAATTTGAAAATTCTTAAAAAATTCGTCCAAAATCTTGATAACCCCAATCTCTTGTTTTGTACGTTTTTTCCACGTGTCTTGACACATAATGTATCCATGCAAAGTTTGGTGAAGATCTGAGTATGTAGTTTTTGACCTTATATGGAACCTCCTATCTGAAAATTTGAAAATTCTTAAAAAATTCGTCCAAAATCTTGATGTCTCCAATCTCTTGTTTTGTACGTTTTTTCCACGTGTCTTGACATCCAATGTATCCCTGCAAAGTTTGGTGAAGATCTGAGTATGTAGTTTTTGACCTTATCTGGAACCTCCCATCTGAAAATTTGAAAATTCCTAAAAAATCCGTGCAAAATCTTGATGACCCCAATCTCTTGTTTTGTACGTTTTTTCCACGTGTCTTGACATCCAATGTATCCCTGCAAAGTTTGGTGAAGATCTGAGTATGTCGTTTTTGACCTTATCTGGAATATCCTTTCTGAAAATTTGAAAATTGTTAAAAAATTCGTCCAAAATCTTGATGTCTCCAATCTCTTTTTTGTACGTTTTTCCCACGTGTCTTGACATCCAATGTATCCCTGCAAAGTTTGGTGAAGATCTGAGTATGTAGTTTTTGACCTTATCTGGAACCTCCCATCTGAAAATTTGAAAATTCTTAAAAAATTCGACCAAAATCTTGATGTCTCCAATCTTTTGTTTTGTACGTTTTTTCCACGTGTCTTGACATAAAATGTATCCCTGCAAAGTTTGGTGAAGATCTGAGTATGTAATTTTTGACCTTATCTGGAACCTCCCATCTGAAAATTTGAAAATTCCTAAAAAATCCGTGCAAAATCTTGATGACCCCAATCTCTTGTTTTGTACGTTTTTTCCACGTGTCTTGACATCCAATGTATCCATGCAAAGTTTGGTGAAGATCTGAGTATGTCGTTTTTGACCTTATCTGGAACATCCTTTCTGAAAATTTGAAAATTGTTAAAAAATTCGTCCAAAATCTTGATGTCTCCAATCTCTTTTTTGTAAGTTTTTTCCACGTGTCTTGACATCCAATGTATCCCTGCAAAGTTTGGTGAAGATCTGAGTATGTAATTTTTGACCTTATCTGGAACCTCCCATCTGAAAATTTGAAAATTCTTCAAAAATTCGTCGAAAATCTTGATGTCTCCAATCTCTTGTTTTGTACGTTTTTTCCACGTGTCTCGACCTCCAATGGATCCCTGCAAAGTTTGGTGAAGATCTGAGTATGTCGTTTTTGACCTTATCTGGAACATCCTTTCTGAAAATTTGAAAATTCTTAAAAAATTCGTCGAAAATCTTGATGTCTCCAATCTATTGTTTTGTACGTTTTTTCCACGTGTCTTGACATCCAATGTATCCCTGCAAAGTTTGGTGAAGATCTGAGTATGTAGTTTTTGACCTTATATGGAACCTCCTATCTGAAAATTTGAAAATTCTTAAAAAATTCGTCCAAAATCTTGATGTCTCCAATCTCTTGTTTTGTACGTTTTTTCCACGTGTCTCGACCTCCAATGGATCCCTGCAAAGTTTGGTGAAGATCTGAGTATGTCGTTTTTGACCTTATCTGGAACCTCCCATCTGAAAATTTGAAAATTCTTAAAAAATTCGTCGAAAATCTTGATGTCTCCAATCTTTTGTTTTGTACGTTTTTTCCACGTGTCTTGACATGCAAAGTATCCCTGCAACGTTTGGTGAAGATCTGAGTATGTAGTTTTTGACCTTATCTGGAACCTCCTATCTGAAAATTTGAAAATTCTTAAAAAATTCGTCGAAAATCTTGATGTCTCCAATCTCTTGTTTTGTACGTTTTTTCCACGTGTCTTGATATCCAATGTATCCCTGCAAAGTTTGGTGAAGATCTGAGTATGTCGTTTTTGACCTTATCTGGAACATCCTTTCTGAAAATTTGAAAATTCTTAAAAAATTCGTCCAAAATCTTGATGTCTCCAATCTCTTGTTTTGTACGTTTTTTCCACGTGTCTTGACATCCAATGTATCCATGCAAAGTTTGGTGAAGATCTGAGTATGTCGTTTTTGACCTTATCTGGAACCTCCCATCTGAAAATTTGAAAATTCTTAAAAAATTCGTCGAAAATCTTGATGTCTCCAATCTTTTGTTTTGTACGTTTTTTCCACGTGTCTTGACATGCAAAGTATCCCTGCAACGTTTGGTGAAGATCTGAGTATGTAGTTTTTGACCTTATCTGGAACCTCCTATCTGAAAATTTGAAAATTCTTAAAAAATTCGTCGAAAATCTTGATGTCTCCAATCTCTTGTTTTGTACGTTTTTTCCACGTGTCTTGATATCCAATGTATCCCTGCAAAGTTTGGTGAAGATCTGAGTATGTCGTTTTTGACCTTATCTGGAACATCCTTTCTGAAAATTTGAAAATTGTTAAAAAATTCGTCCAAAATCTTGATGTCTCCAATCTCTTTTTTGTACGTTTTTTCCACGTGTCTTGACATCCAATGTATCCCTGCAAAGTTTGGTGAAGATCTGAGTATGTAGTTTTTGACCTTATCTGGAACCTCCCATCTGAAAATTTGAAAATTCTTAAAAAATTCGACCAAAATCTTCATGTCTCCAATCTTTTGTTTTGTACGTTTTTTCCACGTGTCTTGACACATAATGTATCCATGCAAAGTTTGGTGAAGATCTGAGTATGTAGTTTTTGACCTTATATGGAACCTCCTATCTGAAAATTTGAAAATTCTTAAAAAATTCGTCCAAAATCTTGATGTCTCCAATCTCTTGTTTTGTACGTTTTTTCCACGTGTCTTGACATCCAATGTATCCCTGCAAAGTTTGGTGAAGATCTGAGTATGTAGTTTTTGACCTTATCTGGAACCTCCCATCTGAAAATTTGAAAATTCCTAAAAAATCCGTGCAAAATCTTGATGACCCCAATCTCTTGTTTTGTACGTTTTTTCCACGTGTCTTGACATCCAATGTATCCATGCAAAGTTTGGTGAAGATCTGAGTATGTCGTTTTTGACCTTATCTGGAACATCCTTTCTGAAAATTTGAAAATTGTTAAAAAATTCGTCCAAAATCTTGATGTCTCCAATCTCTTTTTTGTACGTTTTTTCCACGTGTCTTGACATCCAATGTATCCCTGCAAAGTTTGGTGAAGATCTGAGTATGTAGTTTTTGACCTTATCTGGAACCTCCCATCTGAAAATTTGAAAATTCTTCAAAAATTCGTCGAAAATCTTGATGTCTCCAATCTCTTGTTTTGTACGTTTTTTCCACGTGTCTCGACCTCCAATGGATCCCTGCAAAGTTTGGTGAAGATCTGAGTATGTCGTTTTTGACCTTATCTGGAACATCCTTTCTGAAAATTTGAAAATTCTTAAAAAATTCGTCGAAAATCTTGATGTCTCCAATCTCTTGTTTTGTACGTTTTTTCCACGTGTCTTGACATCCAATGTATCCCTGCAAAGTTTGGTGAAGATCTGAGTATGTAGTTTTTGACCTTATATGGAACCTCCTATCTGAAAATTTGAAAATTCTTAAAAAATTCGTCCAAAATCTTGATGTCTCCAATCTCTTGTTTTGTACGTTTTTTCCACGTGTCTCGACCTCCAATGGATCCCTGCAAAGTTTGGTGAAGATCTGACCTTATCTGGAACATCCTTTCTGAAAATTTGAAAATTGTTAAAAAATTCGTCCAAAATCTTGATGTCTCCAATCTCTTTTTTGTACGTTTTTTCCACGTGTCTTGACATCCAATGTATCCCTGCAAAGTTTGGTGAAGATCTGAGTATGTAGTTTTTGACCTTATCTGGAACCTCCCATCTGAAAATTTGAAAATTCTTAAAAAATTCGTCGAAAATCTTGATGTCTCCGATCTCTTGTTTTGTACGTTTTTTCCACGTGTCTTGACATCCAATGTATCCCTGCAAAGTTTGGTGAAGATCTGAGTATGTTGTTTTTGACCTTATCTGGAACATCCTTTCTGAAAATTTGAAAATTGTTAAAAAATTCGTCCAAAATCTTGATGTCTCCTATCTCTTGTTTTGTACGTTTTTTCCACGTGTCTTGACATCCAATGTATCCCTGCAAAGTTTGGTGAAGATCTGAGTATGTAGTTTTTGACCTTATCTGGAACCTCCCATCTGAAAATTTGAAAATTCTTAAAAAATTCGACCAACATCTTGATGTCTCCAATCTTTTGTTTTGTACGTTTTTTCCACGTGTCTTGACACATAATGTATCCATGCAAAGTTTGGTGAAGATCTGAGTATGTAGTTTTTGACCTTATATGGAACCTCCTATCTGAAAATTTGAAAATTCTTAAAAAATTCGTCCAAAATCTTGATGTCTCCAATCTCTTGTTTTGTACGTTTTTTCCACGTGTCTTGACATGCAAAGTATCCCTGCAACGTTTGGTGAAGATCTGAGTATGTAGTTTTTGACCTTATCTGGAACCTCCTATCTGAAAATTTGAAAATTCTTCAAAAATTCGTCGAAAATCTTGATGTCTCCAATCTCTTGTTTTGTACGTTTTTTCCACGTGTCTTGACATCCAATGTATCCCTGCAATGTTTGGTGGAGATCTGAGTATGTAGTTTTTAACCTTATCTGGGACCTCCTATCAGAAAATTTGAAAATTCTTCAAAAATTCGTCCAAAATCTTGATGTCTCCAATCTCTTGTTTTGTACGTTTTTTCCACGTGTCTCGACCTCCAATGTATCCCTGCAAAGTTTGGTGAAGATCTGAGTATGTCGTTTTTGACCTTATCTGGAACATCCTTTCTGAAAATTTGAAAATTCTTAAAAAATTCGTCGAAAATCTTGATGTCTCCAATCTCTTGTTTTGTACGTTTTTTCCACGTGTCTTGACATCCAATGTATCCCTGCAAAGTTTGGTGAAGATCTGAGTATGTAGTTTTTGACCTTATATGGAACCTCCTTTCTGAAAATTTGAAAATTCTCAAAAAATTCGTCCATAATCTTGATGTCTCCAATCTCTTGTTTTGTACGTTTTTTCCACGTGTCTTGACATCCAATGTATCCCTGCAAAGTTTGGTGAAGATCTGAGTATGTAGTTTTTGACCTTATATGGAACCTCCTATCTGAAAATTTGAAAATTCTTAAAAAATTCGTCCAAAATCTTGATAACCCCAATCTCTTGTTTTGTACGTTTTTTCCACGTGTCTTGACACATAATGTATCCATGCAAAGTTTGGTGAAGATCTGAGTATGTAGTTTTTGACCTTATATGGAACCTCCTATCTGAAAATTTGAAAATTCTTAAAAAATTCGTCCAAAATCTTGATGTCTCCAATCTCTTGTTTTGTACGTTTTTTCCACGTGTCTTGACATCCAATGTATCCCTGCAAAGTTTGGTGAAGATCTGAGTATGTAGTTTTTGACCTTATCTGGAACCTCCCATGTGAAAATTTGAAAATTCCTAAAAAATCCGTGCAAAATCTTGATGACCCCAATCTCTTGTTTTGTACGTTTTTTCCACGTGTCTTGACATCCAATGTATCCCTGCAAAGTTTGGTGAAGATCTGAGTATGTCGTTTTTGACCTTATCTGGAATATCCTTTCTGAAAATTTGAAAATTGTTAAAAAATTCGTCCAAAATCTTGATGTCTCCAATCTCTTTTTTGTACGTTTTTCCCACGTGTCTTGACATCCAATGTATCCCTGCAAAGTTTGGTGAAGATCTGAGTATGTAGTTTTTGACCTTATCTGGAACCTCCCATCTGAAAATTTGAAAATTCTTAAAAAATTCGACCAAAATCTTGATGTCTCCAATCTTTTGTTTTGTACGTTTTTTCCACGTGTCTTGACACATAATGTATCCATGCAAAGTTTGGTGAAGATCTGAGTATGTAGTTTTTGACCTTATATGGAACCTCCTATCTGAAAATTTGAAAATTCTTAAAAAATTCGTCCAAAATCTTGATGTCTCCAATCTCTTGTTTTGTACGTTTTTTCCACGTGTCTTGACATAAAATGTATCCCTGCAAAGTTTGGTGAAGATCTGAGTATGTAGTTTTTGACCTTATCTGGAACCTCCCATCTGAAAATTTGAAAATTCCTAAAAAATCCGTGCAAAATCTTGATGACCCCAATCTCTTGTTTTGTACGTTTTTTCCACGTGTCTTGACATCCAATGTATCCATGCAAAGTTTGGTGAAGATCTGAGTATGTCGTTTTTGACCTTATCTGGAACATCCTTTCTGAAAATTTGAAAATTGTTAAAAAATTCGTCCAAAATCTTGATGTCTCCAATCTCTTTTTTGTACGTTTTTTCCACGTGTCTTGACATCCAATGTATCCCTGCAAAGTTTGGTGAAGATCTGAGTATGTAGTTTTTGACCTTATCTGGAACCTCCCATCTGAAAATTTGAAAATTCTTCAAAAATTCGTCGAAAATCTTGATGTCTCCAATCTCTTGTTTTGTACGTTTTTTCCACGTGTCTCGACCTCCAATGGATCCCTGCAAAGTTTGGTGAAGATCTGAGTATGTCGTTTTTGACCTTATCTGGAACATCCTTTCTGAAAATTTGAAAATTCTTAAAAAATTCGTCGAAAATCTTGATGTCTCCAATCTCTTGTTAGTAGTGCTATTGGGGGGTTTCAAAATAGTACTTAGTAGGTATGGTCTTTTTTTACCAATTGAATATCACTTTTTGACATATTTTGACAATTTTTTGTCGATATTTTAGCGTTTAGCGATGTTTTAGTGCAAATTTTCACTATACTCATTTTTCCCCCACTCGTACTTGGTAGGTATATCATGATGTTACGTGATACAACTTAACCTATCCTTTTTTTACGATTATTTAATTTTTTTACGATCCTAAGTGATATAACTTAACCTATCATTTTTTTTATTTAGGTACTGTTTGAACGTTATTATTTGAGGATCATATTTTGTAGGTATTTTTTTTTATCAATCGAATATCACTTTTTGACATATTTTGACAATTTTTTGTCGATGTTATAGCGTTTAGCGATGTTTTAGTACAAATTTTCACCGCACTCATTTTTTTTTCTATTTGTACTTGGTAGGTATATCACGATGTTACGTGATATAACTTAACCTATCTTTTTTTTTACGGTTTTTTTTAATTTTCTTACGATCCTAAGTGATATAACTTAACCTATCATTTTTTTTATTTACGCACCGAACTAACCTACAAGGGGGAGTCCGTTTGTTTTAATATTTCAGTATTATAAGGTTTTCACAAATTTTATATAACCTAAAATGTGTTGGATGTTGATTTTTAGTATGTGGCAATTTTTTATGAATTTTAAAACTGTTCCGTCACCCTTTCGTTCTTCACGTCGTAGGCGAAGGACTTCTCTGCAATCAGGATGACACTGCATAGGGTATCCTCGGGCAAGGCATCGTGGAACTCGCAAACACCCACTCTACAAAAATTCTACTATATGATCTTTCACTGGCTAAGCTAACCTACAAATAGGAATTGGCAGCACTGACTTATAAACCCACTGGGTCTTCTTGACATGTTTTTTCATGATGTGTTGCCAACTGGGCAACTGGGGAAAATAATTGTACAACAATTTGTACCTAATTGTACAATACTTGTACCTAATTGTACAACATATACACAGACATAAAAAATAGAGCCTTCCCGTAACTTACTTCATGTACAACTGTGAAAAGAAAGCATATGTGTTCTGTATGCACACATTCATTCTTATTTTTCGAAGTTGAATGGAAGCACGTGTTTTTTACGCTCTCGTAATACTGACCTTGCCCCAGTGATTTTAAATTGCTTCCATCCGGTCTTTTTTCCTCTGCTATTTCCGCATGCACGCAACATTCGCTTTCAATAGTTTAATGAAACACAGAAGGAGTATTAGTTTAGCAAGTTCCGAGTTTACAATTTATTAAATTAAACAATAATTTATTAAATTAAACAATAATTTATGTAAGAATATACTTGTACTTACCGAACACAAAATAATAAAAGCACATGTGAATATTTGCGTGCGTTCATGTTATATGACGACTGAGTAAAAAATAATGTTGACTCCCCGAAAGATAAAAGTTCCCGGTTCGACATCAGATGCATGCAAATTTTATGTTTTGCTCTCCAAAATCTTGATTTCTATGTTTGCGCTATTTGCCATACAGCAGAGGAGAGGGGAGGGGAGGGGGTACTATTAGCGCCATCTATTAGCAAACAATAGAAATAAAAAAGTAGGGTCAAACTTTTTCAACACCCAAAAATTTTAAACGTCCTCGTTTAGTAATACGATCAGCAGAAGACGTTTGAAAGAGTACTCTTAGTCGAGAAAGCTAATTGCTAGGGCCCATATATTGCTAAAATGTTCTTTGATTTGCATATTTCTCATACCGCCATATGTTGTTCTAGTTGACTTCTTCCAAAAAAATGCTAATTAGCGAGAGTTAATTAAGCAAGGCAAGTAAAAGAAGCAAATAGGACAATATGTGGCGGCGTGGAAATATGTAAAAATTCGACTCGATTCGAATTAAAATTGGAGGATATTTTGCATTTTTTCCCTATAATGTACAAAATATTTACCGTACATAATCTTTTCTATTTACAACAGTATAAAATAAGAGAAATGTGTGACAATATCCATATTAATTAGGAAGGTGTGTTGTATGCTAGGTTAGCTAATTGTGTCTTCACTGTATAGAGGAAAGATGGAAAAAGAGAGCTCTACAAAAACTAACGCTCTTGACAATATTGTACGCCCCGTGAAAATTCTATATAAATAAGGCATAAGCGTATTATCTGCTTTCATGTCAGATTTTCCCGACCTGTGAGCTGCAGTGTTTAGGTGACAAGCGACGTGCTCAAATATGATACCGTTGACAATATTGTACGCCCCATGAAAATTATATATAAATAAGGCATAAGCGCATTATCTACTTTCATGTCAGATTTTCCCGACCTGTGAGCTGCGGTGTTTAGGTGACAAGCGACGTGCTCAAATATGATACCGTTGACAATATTGTACGCCCCGTGAAAATTCTATATAAATAAGGCATAAGCGTATTATCTGCTTTCATGTCAGATTTTCCCGACCTGTGAGCTGTAGTGTTTAGGCGACAAGCGCCGCGCTCTAATATGATACCGTTGACAATATTGTACGCCCCATGAAAATTATATATAAATAAGGCATAAACGTATTGTCTACTTTCATGTCAGATTTTCCCGACCTGTGAGCTGCAGTGTTTAGGTGACAAGCGACGCGGTCAAATATGATACCGTTGACAATATTGTACGCCCCATGAAAATTATATATAAATAAGGCATAAACGTATTGTCTACTTTCATGTCAGATTTTCCCGACCTGTGAGCTGCAGTGTTTAGGTGACAAGCGACGCGGTCAAATATGATACCGTTGACAATATTGAACGCCCCGTGAAAATTATATATAAATAAGGCATAAACGTATTATCTGCTTTCATGTCAGATTTTCCCGACCTGTGAGCTGTAGTGTTTAGGCGACAAGCGACTCGCTCAAATATGATACCGTTGACAATATTGAACGCCCCGTGAAAATTATATATAAATAAGGCATAAACGTATTGTCTACTTTCATGTCAGATTTTCCCGACCTGTGAGCTGCAGTGTTTAGGTGACAAGCGACGTGCTCAAATATGATACCGTTGACAATATTGTACGCCCCGTGAAAATTATATATAAATAAGGCATAAACGTATTGTCTACTTTCATGTCAGATTTTCCCGACCTGTGAGCTGCAGTGTTTAGGTGACAAGCGACGTGCTCAAATATGATACCGTTGACAATATTGAACGCCCCGTGAAAATTATATATAAATAAGGCATAAACGTATTATCTGCTTTCATGTCAGATTTTCCCGACCTGTGAGCTGTAGTGTTTAGGCGACAAGCGACGTGCTCAAATATGATACCGTTGACAATATTGAACGCCCCGTGAAAATTATATATAAATAAGGCATAAACGTATTATCTGCTTTCATGTCAGATTTTCCCGACCTGTGAGCTGTAGTGTTTAGGCGACAAGCGACTCGCTCAAATATGATACCGTTGACAATATTGTACGCCCCGTGAAAATTATATATAAATAAGGCATAAACGTATTGTCTACTTTCATGTCAGATTTTCCCGACCTGTGAGCTGTAGTGTTTAGGTGACAAGCGACGCGGTCAAATATGATACCGTTGACAATATTGAACGCCCCGTGAAAATTATATATAAATAAGGCATAAGCGTATTATCTGCTTTCATGTCAGATTTTCCCGACCTGTGAGCTGTAGTGTTTAGGCGACAAGCGACTCGCTCAAATATAATACCGTTGACAATATTGAACGCCCCGTGAAAATTATATATAAATAAGGCATAAACGTATTATCTGCTTTCATGTCAGATTTTCCCGACCTGTGAGCTGTAGTGTTTAGGCGACAAGCGACTCGCTCAAATATGATACCGTTGACAATATTGTACGCCCCGTGAAAATTATATATAAATAAGGCATAAACGTATTATCTGCTTTCATGTCAGATTTTCCCGACCTGTGAGCTGTAGTGTTTAGGCGACAAGCGACTCGCTCAAATATGATACCGTTGACAATATTGTACGCCCCGTGAAAATTATATATAAATAAGGCATAAACGTATTGTCTACTTTCATGTCAGATTTTCCCGACCTGTGAGCTGTAGTGTTTAGGTGACAAGCGACGCGGTCAAATATGATACCGTTGACAATATTGAACGCCCCGTGAAAATTATATATAAATAAGGCATAAGCGTATTATCTGCTTTCATGTCAGATTTTCCCGACCTGTGAGCTGTAGTGTTTAGGCGACAAGCGACTCGCTCAAATATAATACTGTTGACAATATTGAACGCCCCGAGAAAATTCTATATAAAATAACATACCTGAAAATTATATTCACAGTAGATTTATTTTTTGAGTTTTGTAATTACCCCAAGAAATTCTATATAAAATAACATACCTGAAAATTGTATTTACAGTAGATTGAATTCTTGAGTTTTTGTATTCGCACACAAGAAATTCTATATAAATAACATACCTGAAATTCTATTTACAGTAGATTGAATTTTTGAGTTTTGTAATCACTCCAAGAAATTCTATATAAAATAACATACCTGAAAATTGTGTCGCTATATACTAGACTTTTTGATTTCTGTGATTTTGGAGAAAGCAATGGCATCCACCACCAGTTTCAATCGTAAAAATGATAAAACTGAATGTGTTACTTGTGGGAAGCTAATCTCAAGGAACAATTTATCGGTACACAGGGCAAGATGTAGCGAAACAGGTTCGAGAATTAATCGTTCGTTACCTTCTAAGCCCTGTGCTCGATGCGGAAAGATGATCAGCATTACAAATTTAAGTAAACATCTCAAAATTTGCAAACCATCGACCGAACAAGAAACATCGAAAAGGAAAATCGATAATTCAGAAACGGAAGCTTCCACTTCCAAGCAAATTAAATTATCCGATGAACCCAAACCAATTAGATCTGCATTCAACGACCAACTCCAGGATTTTTCAATTAAGTCAGAACGAGGCCGTGACATCCTTAGTTTCTTGGACGAAACGAAAACATCCGTGATAAATATTCTAAAAAATAAATTGGAAAACAACTCTATAAAAGTATACGTTGTTCTGTTTTCCGAATACAAGAAAGTTGATGGCACAACGAGTATTTTTTATCATCGTACAAAAAACCAGACTCTTTATTTTGCTGACGTCGAAAATTTGGACAACTTCTATTATAAAGTTTCCAACGAGCTGGTTAAGAAACACGACGATTTCGAGGCTAAAGGGTCGGGATGGTCTCTGTGTGGAAGTCCTCACACGTTAACCGTTTACGTGAACCGATTCTCGCCTCTTCGCGCTTCCAGCTACGTTCCTCTTCCACCAAACATTCAACACAAGAGGGCTGTGTTAAATATACAGAACAGGGATAAAAAGTGTTTTCTCTGGTGTGTGTTGGCTGCACTGCATCCTGTTCATTGCAAAAATAATCCACAGTGGGTTGGACATTACAAACAATACGAAACCGACTTTCAAAGTGTAATGTCTGGCATCGAATACCCGGTGACATTGTCGGATATAACAAAGTTCGAAAATCGTACAGGAAAACGCATCGCTATTAATGTGTATTCCTTCACGTCAGATAAATATCTCGTGCACCCTGTCAGGATAAGCGATATCGACGATGACGATGCCTGTGTAATAAATCTCCTTCTAATTTCAAACGAGGATGTTCATCACTACACGCTAATTCGTTCACTATCACGTTTGGTCAGAAGTCAATCAACCAAGCATAAAAATTGCATCGAAGTTTGCCCGAGATGCCTAACCACGTTCGACGATCGTGACCGACGTGATCATCAAAATCTTCATAGTCGTCAAATTGCTCTGGAGAAACTTGCCGAACATAAAATTTATTGCGGCGACAACAGACCGGCTAGAATGTTGATGCCCGAAACGAACGATGTGGAAGAATTCAAAATGCACAAGGCATTGTTGGAACATCCCGCAATCATCGTCGCAGATTTCGAGGCGTTCCTCAAACCACTCTCCTACTGCGAACCGGATCCCGAAATTTCCTCCACAACGCCGTACCAGCTTCATCAACCTAATAGTTTCGGCTGTGTTGTTGTGCGACGTGATAAAATAAATGAAGCATATATATATCGCGGGCCAAATGTAATCGAACACTTCCTGGAAAAAATGGTGGAGGAGGTTGAGGTAATTGGTAGCGTACTGCTTACATCAAAACCGATGGCACCTTTAACTGAAAATGAACTTCAAAATTATAATTCCACTGAGGTGTGTCCGGTATGTGATCAAAATTTCACTGATGAGAACAAAAAAATATTCCACCACGATCATTTCAGCGGAAACTACATAGGTGGAATTTGCAACACGTGCAATCTTAAAATCCAGAAACCTAAATTCATCCCCATATTCTTTCACAACGGAAGCGGATATGATTTTCACCACCTGGTGAGACATCTTGGCTACGATCCGAAACGTATAGGTGTCTTGGCCGAGAATGAAGAACGCTACATTAGTCTCAGCAAGCAAGTGTCGATTCCGGGAACGAAAAATACAATCGAGATGCGCTTTCTGGATTCGTATAGATTTCTCTCTGCAAGTCTGGATGCTTTAGCGAACAAACTCACCGACGATCAATTTAAAATAACTAGAGCTAGTTTTCCCAACGTAGACGTAGAACTCGTTAGACGTAAAGGAGTTTATCCTTACGAATATGTTAGTGATGGTTCTAAATTTAACGACGACGCTCTTCCACTTCCAAGAGAATTTTACAGCAGACTCAGAGAGAAAGGAATCGCGGAAGAAGAATACCAACACGCGCAACTCATGTGGGAGAAATTAGAATGTAGGACACTCGGAGACTACCACGACGCATACTTAAAACTGGACGTGACGATACTCGCGGATGTTTTTCAAGCGTTCAGGAAAACGGCAACGAATATTTACAAATTAGATCCAGCGTATTTCTACAGTCTACCGGGATTAGCGTGGTCGGCAATGTTATTCCAGACAAAGGTCAAGCTGGAACTGATATCGGACGTGCACATGTTACTTTTCATCGAAAGAGGGATACGAGGTGGGATGGTGCAATGCGTACAGAGACATGCAAAAGCTAATAACGTACACATGAAAGAAGATTACGATTCAAATCGAGCATCGAATTACATCTTCTACGCCGACGTTAATAATCTCTACGGACATGCCATGGTTCAGAAACTTCCTTACGGGGGATTCGAATGGTTAGATCCCGCTTCGATAGACATTATTCATTTCGACGATAGCGAGTGTGGTGTCTTCGCAGAGGTAGATCTCCAATTCTCCGACCACCAGCACGACACGTTTTCGGATTTGCCTCCGACTCCCGAAATCAAATGTCCACCCGACTCGGTTCAAGACAAGCTTTTGTTAACATTGGACCCTAAACAGAGATACGTCGTCCACTACAAGAATCTCCGGTTTTTGATTGGGAAGGGTGTTCAGATAGTAAATGTTAGAAGAATACTAAAGTTTAAACATTCCACGTGGTTAAGACCTTACATAGAAACTAACACACAACATAGAACAGTCGCCACTTCCGATTTAGACAAGGACTTCTTTAAATTAATGAACAATGCGGTGTACGGAAAGACCATGGAGAATGTTAGAAAGCACGTAGACGTGAAATTAATTTCCGATAAGAATAAATGTCGGAAGTGGATAGCCGATCCTAGATTCAAGTCGAGAAAAATTTACAACGAGAATTTGGCACTTTTCAATCTACATATAAAATTGATGAAATTCAGAAAACCAATTTACGTTGGCGCAACGGTTCTCGACTTGTCGAAACTTTACATGTTCGAATTTCATTATGACGTGATGAAACCCTTCTACAATGATAAGATATCACTTTTGTACACGGACACCGACAGCTTCATTTACAGCATACAAACACCTAACCTCTATGAAGACATAAAAAATCCTTCCATGCTTGAGTATTTCGATACTTCTGCGTATCCTCAACCCAACAGATTTGGGATTCCTTCCCTCAACAAAAAAGTCCTAGGTAAGCTGAAAGATGAATGTAACGGTGATATTATTGTCGAGTTCGCGGGTTTGCGTTCGAAGATGTATGCCATGAGAACAGAGAGTAGTGTCACGAAGAAAGCAAAAGGTGTGGGCAAAAATACGGTGGAGAACAAACTCACCTTCCACGATTACATCGATTGCCTTTACTCACAATCGACGATACTAAGCATAGAACAAAGAATCCAGAGCGTCGACCATATCATCAGCACAAACGAAGTTAGGAAAGTAGCATTAGATCCGCATGACGACAAGAGGTGCGTCCTCGAGTGTGGTATTCACACATTGCCTTGGGGACATCGTCGTTTAGAAATAAATAAGAATTGCGCACAGTGCAAATAATTAGCACTTACCACCACACACAACAATTTTCACTAACTCAAAAAAAAACCTTTTGTTACTGAGTAAAAAAACACTGACTGTTATTACAAAAAACTATGACCGTATTCTTAAATAACCAGCATGCCTATGAACTTGTTCGGTTTCAAAAAACAGATCATCATGGAAACCATACCAGATCATGAAGTCTTACCTTCCGTGTTACCTAAACTCAACGGTCTGTTGATCATTCACCTCAACAGCATTTGGACGAAACTAAATGACGATGTGGGCAAGATGTTTTATGTTTTTAATAACAATTTACATTTCTACGAAATTCCGATCGACGGGAAACTTCAAATCACCGTGAATCCGGAAAACGCAGGCGAAATCAAAATTTCTACCGGCAAGAACATTTTTCGAATCAAGCACGACAAGATGCTTTCTAACATTACGTACGATGTGTCTGCAGGAGATTATTTTTACATAGAACTCCTCGGAGATTACGACAAACTTATTCCTCTCTTCGTAGAATTACGAATCGTCTATCCTATTATAAATAACCGTTAACCAAAAATGCCTAACGACATTTTCGGCAACACCAAGCGTGTAGACCATGCAGAAGAGATTCTCATGTTGGACATTCGAGTTAAGAAGTTAAGGACCGATTTGATCGCTTTGCAGGAGACCTTAAACAAAAGTTTAGAGTCGGAAATCGCTACGCTCCAAACGCAATGTCTCGACCCCATTCTGAAAATCGATTCCGAACTGAAAACGCTCATAAAAAATTATGTCGACGTACCTTCTTACGACAACGTTCAAAATATACAGTTAAGCGTGGATTCGCTTCAAAATGATTTGGCCAAATTACAGCAATTTCAATCGAAAAATGAAGATTTGGAAAAATTGAAACTCGAAATCGAAGAACGAACTTCCGCAATAGAAAAGAATTTCTCTGAACTTCAAACCGTCGTGAACGATATTGATGTAGAACGCTTGCATGTCGTCGTTTCCAAATTACAAGAAGAATTCACCAGGACGTTGGAAGAAATTAAATCCAAGTTGCAGACTTTGGAAGATACAATGACGAACCTACCATCGTCGGACGAACTGCAGGTCATCGGTAAAAGCGTCGCGAACATAAAAATTCAATTGGAGGCCTATCGAGATTTCGAACACATTCAAACCACCATCGCTACGCTTCAGGCGTCCTTGGAATTGATCAACGAAGAAATTAAAAATATTCACGCTGAAGCGAGAGCGTTGACGAGCATTCAAGACACGCTGAGCACGGTTCAGCAGAAGATCGAATATTTAGAAAATTTGAACGTCGAAACGAATCTCGCTCATTTTCATCACGTACTGGACAACATACAGGGTGACTTGGAATCGTTACGGACGAGCGTGCCTTCGAGCGAAGATTTGGAAAAATTGAAAACGGCGGTGACGGCACTATCCGATTCGAGCGACATCAAAAGTTCATTGAGCGATCTCGAGAGTAAAGTGGCCAATCTCCCCACCTCCAAAGAATTGCACGCTTTGAAAAGAAACATATCTCGAATGCTGAAACGACTAGAAACGGAAACGGCGAACGTGGAACAGATTCGAGACGAAATTAGTTCGCTGGTGTCGACGCTGCCCACTTCGCAGAGCGTCGCCGACCTTCACACGCAGTTTACAGAGATGCGAAGCATCGTGAACGATCTTACCGAGAAGAGCTCGAAATTGAATCAAGTCGAGAACCTTCAGAACATTGTCGTCAACATCAGAGATCAAGTTGGAGTGCTGGAATCCACGCAGGAATCGACGCTGGCCTCTTTCGGTGCCAAGTTGCAAGAACTCAACGAAAACTACAAGCAGTTGAACGTGGAAGTGAAAATCAAACCGTCGTTTTCTGCCGTAACGGATACCATAGTCGAGCATTTGCTGCCCATCGAAAATAAACTCGGACAAGTTCACAGTAATCTGCTCGGCGTCGACACTAAATTCGCTAAACTGCATTCTCTGCAAGCCATCGAAATCAACAGCGTACCCAATCAACAGAGAATCTCCGCGTTCGTCGAAGGTAACAAACTGTACATGTTACATCCTTATCATCCGTACTACAAGTTTCTCCTCGATGGCACGATTCAGATAAACGAATTTTCGTACTGGTCTCACGGCAGAAAAGCTAGCGTTCCCACCATGACTTTGATATCGAATCGTGGTGTCCAGAAAGCAGGAAACATTCCTCTGGCACGTTGGAACGAAACGCGCAACATATATGAAATACACGAAGACGAAGATCTCACCGTTTTCGACGTGAGTGCCGGCGATAAGCTGATCATTCAAAACACGAGCGAAGTGCCACCCTCTTTGAATCCCATCACGCTTGTGCTTCTCTTGAAACGTAATCTCTAAGAAAATGTCTAGGCAAGCCATCGTCGAAGAATTGCATAAACCTGCACGCCGCAACTACGAACGTTTGGCTGTGGTAACCAAGGGCATCGACGACCTCTGGCAAAGCGACCTCGTGGAGATGAGTAGCGGCAATTTGAAAAACGTACATAAATTGAACAAGGGCAACAAGTACCTCCTCACCGTCATAGACACGTTTTCGAAATTCGCATGGGCTCTACCTTTGAAGGCGAAAACGGGAACGTGCGTCACGGAAGCATTCAAATTAATTTTTCGCGAAAGCGGTGGCAGACGACCACGGTTTCTGCAAACGGACAACGGCAAAGAATTTTACAACGTCGTATTCCAAAAGTTTATTCAAAAACACAAGATTCGACATTATTCGAGCTTCAGTCACATCAAAGCCAGCATCGTGGAAAGATTCAATCGAACCTTGAAAACACACATGTGGAAACGATTCACGCTTCGGGGAAATTACAAATGGGTCGACATCCTGCCGGAACTCGTCGACACCTATAATGAAACGGTACACAGAACAATAGGCATGAAGCCAGCCGACGTTACCAAGTCCGACGAGCAGCGTTTAATTTCTACCGTTTACTGTCCAAAATACACACCCACGACAAAAAAAGCTAAATACAAAATTGGAGACCAGGTGAGGATCAGCAAATTCAAACGCACCTTCGAGAAGGGGTTCACAAAAAATTGGAGCACGGAACTCTTTACGGTGGTTCGAGTTCTACCTGGAAACCGACACACGTATATAATAAAAGATAGTAGCGGCGAGATTTTGAAAGGAAGATTTTACGAAGAGGAACTCTCTAAAACAAAACACCCCGACACGTACCTCATCGAGAAAGTATTGCGTAGGAAAGGTGACAAACTTTTGGTCAAATGGCTGGGACTTCCGGAAAAGAGTTGGATCGACGCGAACGAAGTGATCTTGTGAGTACGTGGAACGTGGTGAAGCGTCTACCGGATCCGGAAAGTCAAACGAAGAAAAAAAACGGCGAGTTGCTTCCCGACAGCATCCGCTGTCTGATCGTAGGTCCTTCGGGGTGTGGGAAAACGACAC
Source organism: Lepisma saccharinum (assembly GCF_977018435.1). Classification (NCBI taxonomy): domain Eukaryota; kingdom Metazoa; phylum Arthropoda; class Insecta; order Zygentoma; family Lepismatidae; genus Lepisma; species Lepisma saccharinum. The sequence goes on along the minus strand of NW_028142931.1, from coordinate 750,614 downwards.
TGCTCGTGGACAATTTTCTCCTCGCACCAAATTGGTTAGATTGGAAGAACAGACACCTGTACGTGTTCTCGAAAAGTTTGGAGCAATCCAAATACCAGCAACTGATGAAACTGTACGATGGTCTGGACATTGCAACGTTTGCCTCGGAAATAAAACCACTCGACGATTGTCGTGAAAATTCAGTCGTTGTGTTCGACGACGCCATCCTGGAAAATCAAAATGAAATTCGCAACTTTTTCACGCAAGGTCGTCACAAAGGAATGGATTGTTTTTACCTAGCTCAAACGTTTTCCAAAATTCCAAAACAGTTAGTGCGCGACAACGCCAATTTCATATGTTTGTTTCGTCAAGATCACACCAACCTCAAGCATGCGTACGATGACTACGTAGGCGGAGACATGAACTACAATCAATTTTCGGAAGGCTGCTGCTCTACTTGCTGGAGCGGTGACGATTTCGGATTCGCGACGATCGACATGACGAGGAAACCCAACGACGGAAAATACAGAAACAAAATCAACGACTTTCTAAACGTTGCAACGTTGTGAGAAACGACGTATATAAATAACGTCATGACGAAACGAAAAATCGAAGACGAAAATCTCAAGTTGCGAAAATACCTCGCGAAACGCTTCAAAGGTTGGAAATCCGAGAATCGCGGATTCTACGAAGAGAAGAAACGTCAGGATCAACCCGTGGTCGATGCCATCAGCGGTCTAGGTAAAGAAATTAAAAGTGTCACGGAACAAAATAAAAATTTGATTAATGAACTCGTACCGCTCGCAGCTAAAAATTACGCCGTACCCACGCCTATTTCGAGCATTCCTTCGACGCCGTTCGAACTGAAGGATGCACCGGCACGACGTCGAGCCATAGGTAGCACGTCTTCGGATAAAATCGAGTTGGGACCTTTGGCACGAGACTACCTGAGCACGGGGAAATTCGACAAGGATGAAGTGTTCGGATTGTATCCCAGCATGGAAACCAGCGAAGGCGGCGGTGTGGTGTGGAAGATTGGGAAATCGAAGGTGACCTTCGAAGGCAACGACATTAAAGTCAATTTAGGCGACAAGGATAGTTGGAACAGGTATCCGGGTACGGTGGGACTGTGGGAACTCGTCGCCAAAAAGCAGCCGAAAGATTACACCGACGAAGATTACCAAAGTTACAAGGAAATTCTGATCATGACGGATGCCTTGTACCAGAACAACGACGCCTCGCAGAATAGGGTGAAATCGAGCAGCGGCGAGAAGTACAGGAATCTCATCAAACCGATTTGGAACCAGGTCAAAACAGGCAGCGGCGTCAAACGCTACAACACGTTACCCAAAGAATTTGTTTGGGTGGACGACGTTAGGAAACTCGTGGACCGATTGTTGGTGATAGCCGGCGAAGAGAATGCAGGTAACCGTAATTTCTACAACGAGAAGGTTGGCATCGTGGACATGATCAGCACGAAACTTTCCAACTTCATCGTGAACGACGACAAGGGCATAGGTTACCTGATCAAAATCATCAACACGCTGCCTCCGAAATTTTGGAACGTGGCCGAAGGAAAGGGACTCGTGAACGACATCATCAACAAGTTACCTTTCGAGATGCATTTACCTGGCTACCAGTACTGCGGGCCGGGTACCAAACTCGAGAAAAGATTGGAGAGAGGAGACAAGGGTGTGAATCCGTTGGACGCGGCATGCAAAGATCATGACATCGCCTACAATACCACGCAGACGGATCTGGACGCACGTCACGAAGCAGACAGAAAGTTAGAGCACGTAGCTTTCGAAAGGTTCGTGAGCAGAGATGCATCGCTGGGTGAACGAGTCGCCGCACTGGGTACCACCATCGCCATGAACACGAAACAAAAATTGGGGTGGGGTATATAAATAACATACCGTAAAAAAAACTTGATATATAAATAACACACATCGTAAAAAAATAATTTTTGGTATATATAAATAACACACATAGTGAAAAAAAAGCAATTAAATTTCTCTCTAACACTCTGACAACTGAAAAAATGAGCGATCTCCAAGCACTAAAACAAATGCTAAATTTGTCAGTCGAGTATGTAAAAATTCAGGAATTGGAAGTCGACAAACCTTACACGATAACTTCCGGTTCAATCGTTTCTACCCAGTATGGTCCCAAGGTACGCCTGTTGCTCAACGCACAATACAGTCTATTTTTACCAGATCGATACGCTAACATGTTATCCGACGAGAAGCTATCTATTTTAATCGAGAACAAAACTCGAATCGTATACAAGGGGACAAAGGAACTTCTTGGCAAGAAAACGAAGCACGTAATAGAATTTGTGTAACGACTGCGAGGCCTTGAAAATATATAAATAACATACCGTAAAAAACTACACAAAAAAAATCTCAGAATATATATATAAATAACATACCGTGAAAATAACACATAGAGCATCAACATGAAGCCCAAGGGTGTCGTGTACCAGATACCATACTCCAATCTTAAAAATCTAGGTGCCCTCGATGGGTTACTCACCAAGAAACAACGTGAGAAGAAACGTTCTTGCTTGTCGAAAGGACATGGAATGAAATTGCTGCTCAGCACACCTCAATTGAAAAGATTGCAGCGTTCGCGGAAACAACAAAAGGTCGGAGGTTTCATATTCAGCATCCCGGCCATCCTGGCAGCATTGGGGGCCGTTGGAAGTTTGGCCGGCGGAAGTGCCGCCATCGCGAAAACCGTCATCGACTCGAAGAAGAACAAGGCGGAATTGGAAGAACAGAAACGTCACAACCTGGCCATGGAGAAGAAGGGGAAGGGCGTGATGAAGAAGTTTAAAAAAAAGAAACAGAAGCACTCACCAACCGAGATATTGAATCTCTGATCGAACCGTTACAAATCAAACACTTCAGAGGAGTTTTCATGTCCGACTCGTTACCTTCAAGCGTCAAAAGAAGAGAATGCGGAGTAGTCAACTTGGACGGTCAAGAAAATCCAGGCACGCATTGGATATGTTACCACAAAAATGATGATAAAGCATTCGTTTTCGATTCTTTCGGAGGTGTTCCACCTACAAATTTAATTCATTATCTGAAAACGAACAAAACCTCCATATACTACAACGACGAACGCATTCAAGATTTCGGAGACGTGAACTGCGGTCATCTCTGCCTCTCCGTGCTCGCGTTTCTCTCTAAAATAAATAACCCTACGATCGAGGATTTCCAGAAAGCATTGTGGAACCTCAAACAACATCACTAGGATGGGCGTGTTCCATCTCACGAGCGAATCTTCGATCTTGAAACTCACGCTGCACGACGACATCGTCTATCCTAAATCCGTGGCTCTGCGTGCATTCTACAGCATGTACCTCATACCTAACGTCACCCAGCACAACAACAAAATTAGCGTCGGAAGCGAACACATCGTCGTCACGCCAGGACAATACAATCTTTCCACTTTGCAAGCTCAATTACCCAAAGGCACATACCTTTCTCAAAATTCGGTCACGCACAGAGTGGAAATCCTATCCGCGACGGAGACCGTGGACCTGGGCACCATAGGAGAACTTTTAGGTTTCGAGAACGACACCAAACTCGAAGCTGGCATCAAGCACGTAGCAACCAACATTCCTAAATTCTTGGCCATAGAGACTCTGAACGTACACTGTAACGTGGCCGAAGGTATGATCACGAAATCTTCGGACGGATTGTTAGGAAGTCACAAGCAGACGGGAATCATAGCCACTTTCAAACCAAGTTCCGAGTTCATGGAACCGATCATCTACACGCCCTCTTCGCCGATCTATTTTCCAGTATGTCGCAACCGCATAGACGACATAGAGTTGGTGGTGACGAACGAGAAAGGAGACGTGGTGGATTTCGCAGGTGCCACTACGACGGCCATCGTGGAGATCAACGTATAATAAATAACCATACATGTAAAATGGAGCAAATCGAAAGTTACGAATTGCAATCTTTCCCTCCCAACCGTCGCACGTTCGCCAATCTCAACGAGGCAAACAGGGAGATCGAATACGACGTGGACGTAGGCGACGGGTTTATTCATCCTCACAGAGCGGACCTCTACCTTCAATTCGACGTGGTGAAGAAAGAAAGCGGAGACGCGTTTCCCGCAGCAGCAAACTTGATACTCGTGGACAACTTCGTGCCCCACCTGTTCTCGCAGGTGGAGGTGAGGAAACACAACACTGTCATCGACAGAATAGATTATCCAGGCATCACGTCGACGGCAGTGGGAACGTTAAAATTATCCAAAACGGACGCAACGTACTACCAGGCCGGGGGATTCGAAGCCGGAACCAAAATATCGACGAAAAGTCACACGGTGCTCTTTCCCATGCGTCTGCTGCCAGGTTTCTTCTCGGATTACAAGGAGATCATGTGGAAGGGAGGACTGAGGATCACGTTTCGAAGAGCAGCCAACGACAACGACGCACTGATGCGATACGCTACTTTGGGTCCGGACGGCACCACGCCGATAGCCAACACTTTACCCGAAGCGGCGAAATGCGTCATCCGGAGCATGGAATTGAGAATGCCGGTGGTGGAATACGAAACAAACTACGCCCTCAAGTACAAAGCGGAGATCTTGAAAAGTCCGCAGGTGTTGATTCACTTTCACGGTTACCAGTGCGTGCAGAAGATGGCGTCGGGAAGTCACATGGAATTCGACGTGACGACGCAGTTCAACAACATACAGTTCGACATGCCAGATTTCGTCGTGGTGCTTTTTCAGACCGGGAGGGACAAGAATCAGGAAAAAGATTCCAGCAAGTTCGACGACTGCAAGATCAAGAACGTTTATCTGAAGAACGGACGCAACGAAGTGTTCCCGCGCGAGAATTACAACCTCGACGTGACCAAAAACGATTACCTCAAACTTTACGAAGCTTACACGGCTTACAAACGCGTGACCGAGGGAAGCGTGGACATGTATTACACGCCCAGCGAATTCAAAGCACGGAGACCCATGACCGTCATCAACACATCTAAGAGAAGGCAGGTGGTGGTCAACGATCGAACCAACATCAAGGTCGTCTGCGAGTTCCACGACGCGCTGCCCGAGGATACCCTATGCAGTGTCATCCTGATTGCAGAGAAGTCCTTCGCCTACGACGTGAAGAACGAAAGGGTGACGGAACAGTTTTAAAATTCATAAAAAATTGCCACATACTAAAAATCAACATCCAACACATTTTAGGTTATATAAAATTTGTGAAAACCTTATAATACTGAAATATTAAAACAAACGGACTCCCCCTTGTAGGTTAGTTCGGTGCGTAAATAAAAAAAATGATAGGTTAAGTTATATCACTTAGGATCGTAAGAAAATTAAAAAAAACCGTAAAAAAAAAGATAGGTTAAGTTATATCACGTAACATCGTGATATACCTACCAAGTACAAATAGAAAAAAAAATGAGTGCGGTGAAAATTTGTACTAAAACATCGCTAAACGCTATAACATCGACAAAAAATTGTCAAAATATGTCAAAAAGTGATATTCGATTGATAAAAAAAAATACCTACAAAATATGATCCTCAAATAATAACGTTCAAACAGTACCTAAATAAAAAAAATGATAGGTTAAGTTATATCACTTAGGATCGTAAAAAAATTAAATAATCGTAAAAAAAGGATAGGTTAAGTTGTATCACGTAACATCATGATATACCTACCAAGTACGAGTGGGGGAAAAATGAGTATAGTGAAAATTTGCACTAAAACATCGCTAAACGCTAAAATATCGACAAAAAATTGTCAAAATATGTCAAAAAGTGATATTCAATTGGTAAAAAAAGACCATACCTACTAAGTACTATTTTGAAACCCCCCAATAGCACTACTCTTGTTTTGTACGTTTTTTCCACGTGTCTTGACATCCAATGTATCCCTGCAAAGTTTGGTGAAGATCTGAGTATGTAGTTTTTGACCTTATATGGAACCTCCTATCTGAAAATTTGAAAATTCTTAAAAAATTCGTCCAAAATCTTGATGTCTCCAGTAGTGTATATTGAGCGTTTCAAAATAGTACTTAGTAGGTATGGTCTTTTTTTACCAATTGAATATCACTTTTTGACATACTTTGACAATTTTTTGTCGATGTTTTAGCGTTTAGCGATGTTTTAGTACAAATTTTCACTATACTCATTTTTCCCCCACTCGTACTTGGTAGGTATATCATGATGTTACGTGATACAACTTAACCTATCCTTTTTTTACGATTATTTAATTTTTTTACGATCCTAAGTGATATAACTTAACCTATCATTTTTTTTATTTAGGTACTGTTTGAACGTTATTATTTGAGGATCATATTTTGTAGGTATTTTTTTCATCAATCGAATATAAGTTTTTGACATATTTTGACAATTTTTTGTCGATGTTATAGCGTTTAGCGATGTTTTAGTACAAATTTTCACTGCACTCATTTTTTCTATTTATACTTGGTAGGTATATCACGATCTTACGTGATACAACTTAACCTATCTTTTTTTTTACGATTTTTTAATTTTCTTACGATCCTAAGTGATATAACTTAACCTATCATTTTTTTTATTTACGCACCGAACTAACCTACAAGGGGGACTCTGTTTGTTTTAATATTTCAGTATTATAAGGTTTTCACAAATTTTATATAACCTAAAATGTGTTGGATGTTGATTTTTAGTATGTGGCAATTTTTTATGAATTTTAAAACTGCTCTGTGACCCTCTCGTTCTTCACGTCGTAGGCGAAGGACTTCTCTGCAATCAGGATGACACTGCATAGGGTATCCTCGGGCAAGGCATCGTGGAACTCGCAGACGACCTTGATGTTGGTTCGATCGTTGACCACAACCTTCTTTCTCTTAGATGTGTTGATGACGGTCATGGGTCTCCGTGCTTTGAACTCGCTGGGCGTGTAGTACATGTCCACGCTTCCCTCGGTCACGCGTTTGTAAGCCGAGAACGCTTCGTAAAGTTTGAGGTAATCGTTTTTGGTCACGTCGAGGTTGTAATTCTCGCGCGGGAACACTTCGTTGCGTCCGTTCTTCAGATAAACGTTCTTGATCTTGCAGTCGTCGAACTTGCTGGAATCTTTTTCCTGATTCTTGTCCCTCCCGGTCTGAAAAAGCACTACGACGAAATCTGGCATGTCGAACTGTATGTTGTTGAACTGCGTCGTCACGTCGAATTCCATGTGACTTCCCGACGCCATTTTCTGCACGCACTGGTAACCGTGAAAGTGAATCAACACCTGCGGACTTTTTAAGATCTCCGCTTTGTACTTGAGGGCGTAGTTTGTTTCGTATTCCACCACCGGCATTCTCAATTCCATGCTCCGGATGATGCATTTTGCTGCTTCGGGTAAAGTGTTGGCTATCGGCGTGGTGCCGTCCGGACCCAAAGTAGCGTATCGCATCAGTGCGTCGTTGTCGTTGGGCGCTCTTCGAAACGTGACCCTCAGTCCTCCCTTCCACATGATCTCCTTGTAGTCCGAGAAGAAACCAGGCAGCAGACGCATGGGAAAGAGCACCGTGTGACTTCTCGTCGATATTTTGGCCCCGGCTTCGAATCCCCCGGCCTGGTAGTACGCTGCGTCCGTTTTGGATAATTTCAAAGTTCCCACCGCCGTCGACGTGATGCCTGGATAATCTATTCTGTCGATGACGGTGTTGTGTTTCCTCACCTCCACCTGCGAGAACAGGTGAGGCACGAAGTTGTCCACGAGTATCAAGTTTGCTGCTGCGGGAAACGCGTCTCCGCTTTCCTTCTTCACCACGTCGAATTGAAGGTAGAGGTCCGCTCTGTGAGGATGAATGAACCCGTCGCCTACGTCCACGTCGTATTCGATCTCCCTGTTCGCCTCGTTCAGATTGGCGAACGTGCGACGGTTGGGAGGGAAAGATTGCAATTCGTAACTTTCGATTTGCTCCATTTTACATGTATGGTTATTTATTATACGTTGATCTCCACGATGGCCGTCGTAGTGGCACCTGCGAAATCCACCACGTCTCCTTTCTCGTTCGTCACCACCAACTCTATGTCGTCTATGCGGTTGCGACATACTGGAAAATAGATCGGCGAAGAGGGCGTGTAGATGATCGGTTCCATGAACTCGGAACTTGGTTTGAAAGTGGCTATGATTCCCGTCTGCTTGTGACTTCCCAGTAAACCGTCCGAGGATTTCGTGATCATACCTTCGGCCACGTTGCAGTGTACGTTCAGAGTCTCTATGGCCAAGAATTTAGGAATGTTGGTTGCTACGTGCTTGATGCCAGCTTCGAGTTTGGTGTTGTTCTCGAAACCTAAAAGTTCTCCCATGGTGCCCAGGTCCACGGTCTCCGTCGCGGATAGGATTTCCACTCTGTGCGTGACCGAATTTTGAGAAAGATATGTGCCTTTGGGTAATTGAGCTTGCAAAGTGGAAAGATTGTATTGGCCTGGCGTGACGACGATGTGTTCGCTTCCGACGCTAATTTTGTTGTTGTGCTGGGTGACGTTAGGTATGAGGTACATGCTGTAGAATGCACGCAGAGCCACGGATTTAGGATAGACGATGTCGTCGTGCAGCGTGAGTTTCAAGATTGAAGATTCGCTCGTGAGATGGAACACGCCCATCCTAGTGATGCTGTTTGAGGTTCCACAATGCTTTCTGGAAATCCTCGATCGTAGGGTTATTTATTTTAGAGAGAAACGCGAGCACGGAGAGGCAGAGATGACCGCAGTTCACGTCTCCGAAATCTTGAATGCGTTCGTCGTTGTAGTATATGGAGGTTTTGTTCGTTTTCAGATAATAGACTAAATTTGTAGGTGGAACACCTCCGAAAGAATCGAAAACGAATGCTTTATCATCATTTTTGTGGTAACATATCCAATGCGTGCCTGGATTTTCTTGACCGTCCAAGTTGACTACTCCGCATTCTTTTTTTTTCACGGTTGAAGGTAACGAGTCGGACATGAAAACTCCTCTGAAGTGTTTGATTTGTAACGGTTCGATCAGAGATTCAATGTCTCGGTTGGTGAGAGCTTCTGTTTCTTTTTTTTAAACTTTCTCATCACGCCCTTCCCCTTTTTCTTCTCCATGGCCAGGTTGTGACGTTTCTGTTCTTCCAACTCGGCCTTGTTCTTCTTCGAGTCGATGACGGTTTTCGCGATGGCGGCACTTCCGCCAGCCAAACTTCCAACGGCCCCCAATGCTGCCAGGATGGCCGGGATGCTGAATATGAAACCTCCGATCTTTTGCTGTTTCCGCGAACGCTGCAATCTTTTCAATTGAGGTGTGCTGAGCAGCAATTTCATTCCATGTCCTTTCGACAAGCAAGAACGTTTCTTCTCGCGTTGTTTCTTGGTGAGTAACCCATCGAGGGCACCTAGATTTTTAAGATTGGGGTATGGTATCTGGTACACGACACCCTTGGGCTTCATGTTGATGCTCTATGTGTTATTTTCACGGTATGTTATTTATATATATATTCTGAGATTTTTTTTGTGTAGTTTTTTTACGGTATGTTATTTATATATTTTCAAGGCCTCGCAGTCGTTACACAAATTCTATTACGTGTTTCGTTTTCTTGCCAAGAAGTTCCTTTGTCCCCTTGTACACGATTCGAGTTTTGTTCTCGATTAAAATAGATAGCTTCTCGTCGGATAACATGTTAGCGTATCGATCTGGTAAAAATAGACTGTATTGTGCGTTGAGCAACAGGCGTACCTTGGGACCATACTGGGTAGAAACGATTGAACCGGAAGTTATCGTGTAAGGTTTGTCGACTTCCAATTCCTGAATTTTTACATACTCGACTGACAAATTTAGCATTTGTTTTAATGCTTGGAGATCGCTTATTTTTTCAGTTGTCATATCAAGAAAAATTTCAAAGTGTTAGAGAGAAATTTAATTGCTTTTTTTTTTCACGATGTGTGTTATTTATATATACCGAAGATTATTTTTTTACGATGTGTGTTATTTATATATCAAGTTTTTTTTTTTTACGGTATGTTATTTATATACCCCACCCCAATTTTTGTTTTGTGTTCATGGCGATGGTGGTACCTAGTGCGGCGACCCGTTCACCCAGCGATGCGTCTCTGCTCACGAACCTTTCGAAAGCTGCATGTTCCAATTTTTTGTCTGCTTCGTGACGTGCGTCCAGATCCGTCTGCGTGGTGTTGTAGGCGATGTCGTGATCTTTGCATGCCGCGTCCAACGGATTCACACCCTTGTCTCCTCTCTCCAATCTTTTCTCGAGTTTGGTACCCGGTCCGCAGTACTGGTAGCCAGGTAGATGCATCTCGAAAGGTAACTTGTTGATGATGTCGTTCACGAGTCCTTTTCCTTCGGCCACGTTCCAGAATTTCGGAGGCAGCGTGTTGATGATTTTGATCAGGTAACCTATGCCCTTGTCGTCGTTCACGATGAAGTTGGAAAGTTTCGTGCTGATCATGTCCACGATGCCAACCTTCTCGTTGTAGAAATTACGGTTACCTGCATTCTCTTCGCCGGCTATCACCAACAATCGATCCACGAGTTTCCTAACGTCGTCCACCCAAACAAATTCTTTGGGTAACGTGTTGTAGCGTTTGACGCCGCTGCCTGTTTTGACCTGGTTCCAAATCGGTTTGATGAGATTCCTGTACTTCTCACCGCTGCTCGATTTCACCCTATTCTGCGAGGCGTCGTTGTTCTGGTACAAGGCATCCGTCATGATCAGAATTTCCTTGTAACTTTGGTAATCTTCGTCGGTGTAATCTTTCGGCTGCTTTTTGGCGACGAGTTCCCACAGTCCCACCGTACCCGGATACCTGTTCCAACTATCCTTGTCGCCTAAATTGACTTTAATGTCGTTGCCTTCGAAGGTCACCTTCGATTTCCCAATCTTCCACACCACACCGCCGCCTTCGCTGGTTTCCATGCTGGGATACAATCCGAACACTTCATCCTTGTCGAATTTCCCCGTACTCAGGTAGTCTCGTGCCAAAGGTCCCAACTCGATTTTATCCGAAGACGACGACGTGCTACCAATAGCTCGACGTCGTGCCGGTGCATCCTTCAGTTCGAACGGCGTCGAAGGAATGCTCGAAATGGGTGTGGGTACAGCGTAACTTTTAGCTGCGAGCGGTACGAGTTCATTAATCAAATTTTTATTTTGTTCCGTGACACTTTTAATTTCTTTACCTAGACTGCTGATGGCATCGATCACGGGTTGATCCTGACGTTTCTTCTCTTCGTAGAATCCTCGATTCTCGGATTTCCAACCTTTGAAGCGTTTCGCGAGGTAATCGCGAAGCTTGAGATTTTCGTCTTCGATTTTTCGTTTCGTCATGACGTTATTTATATACGTCGTTTCTCACAACGTTGCAACGTTTAGAAAGTCGTTGATTTTGTTTCTGTATTTTCCATCGTTGGGTTTTCTCGTCATGTCGATCGTCGCGAATCCGAAATCGTCACCGTTCCAGCAAGTAGAGCAGCCTTCCGAAAATTGATTGTAGCTCATGTCTCCGCCTACGTAGTCATCGTACGCGTGCTTGAGGTTGGTGTGATCTTGACGAAACAAACATATGAAATTGGCGTTGTCGCGCACTAACTGTTTTGGAATTTTGGAAAACGTTTGAGCTAGGTAAAAACAATCCATTCCTTTGTGACGACCTTGCGTGAAAAAGTTGCGAATTTCATTTTGATTTTCCAGGATGGCATCGTCGAACACAACAACTGAATTTTCACGACAATCGTCGAGTGGTTTTATTTCCGAGGCGAACGTTGCAATGTCCAGACCATCGTACAGTTTCATCAGTTGCTGGTATTTGGATTGCTCCAAACTTTTCGAGAACACGTACAGGTGCCTGTTCTTCCAATCTAACCAATTCGGTGCGAGGAGAAAATTGTCCACGAGCAGTGTCGTTTTCCCACACCCCGAAGGACCTACGATCAGACAGCGAATGCTGTCGGGAAGTAACTCGCCGTTCTTTTTTTTTCTCGTTTGACTTTCCGGATCCGGTAGACGCTTCACCACGTTCCACGTACTCACAAGATCACTTCGTCCGCGTCGATCCAACTTTTTTCCGGAAGTCCCAACCATTTGACAAACAGTTTGTCACCTTTCCTACGCAATACTTTCTCGATGAGGTACGTGTCGGGGTGTTTCGTTTTAGAGAGTTCCTCTTCGTAAAATCTCCCTTTCAAAATCTCGCCGCCACTATCTTTTATTATATACGTGTGTCGGTTTCCAGGTAGAACTCGAACCACCGTAAAGAGTTCCGTGCTCCAATTTTTTGTGAATCCCTTCTCGAAGGTGCGTTTGAATTTGCTGATCCTCACCCGGTCTCCAATTTTGTATTTAGCTTTTTTTGTCGTGGGTGTGTACTTTGGACAGTAAACTGTAGAAATTAAACGCTGCTCGTCGGACTTGGTAACGTCGGCTGGCTTCATGCCTATCGTTCTGTGCACCGTATCATTATAGGTGTCGACGAGTTCCGGCAGGATGTCGACCCATTTGTAATTTCCCCGAAGCGTGAATCGTTTCCACATGTGTGTTTTCAAGGTTCGATTGAATCTTTCCACGATGCTGGCTTTGATGTGACTGAAGCTCGAATAATGTCGAATCTTGTGTTTTTGAATAAATTTTTGGAATACGGCGTTGTAAAATTCTTTACCGTTGTCCGTTTGCAGAAACCGTGGTCGTCTGCCGTCGCTTTCGCGAAAAATTAATTTGAATGCTTCCGTGACGCACGTTCCCGTTTTCGCCTTCAAAGGTAGAGCCCATGCGAATTTCGAAAACGTGTCTATGACGGTGAGGAGGTACTTGTTGCCCTTGTTCAATTTATGCACGTTTTTCAAATTGCCGCTACTCATCTCCACGAGGTCACTTTGCCAGAGGTCGTCGATGCCCTTGGTTACCACAGCCAAACGTTCGTAGTTACGGCGTGCAGGTTTATGCAATTCTTCGACGATGGCTTGCCTAGACATTTTCTTAGAGATTACGTTTCAAGAGAAGCACAAGCGTGATGGGATTCAAAGAAGGTGGCACTTCGCTCGTGTTTTGAATGATCAGCTTATCGCCGGCACTCACGTCGAAAACGGTGAGATCTTCGTCTTCGTGTATTTCATATATGTTGCGCGTTTCGTTCCAACGTGCCAGAGGAATGTTTCCTGCTTTCTGGACACCACGATTCGATATTAAAGTCATGGTAGGAACGCTAGCTTTTCTACCGTGAGACCAGTACGAAAATTCGTTTATCTGAATCGTGCCATCGAGGAGAAACTTGTAGTACGGATGATAAGGATGCAACATGTACAGTTTGTTACCTTCGACGAACGTGGAGATTCTTTGTTGATTGGGTACGCTGTTGATTTCGATGGCTTGCAGAGAATGCAGTTTAGCGAATTTAGTGTCGACGCTAACGAGGTTACTGTGAACTTGTCCGAGTTTATTTTCGATGGGCAGCAAATGCTCGACTATGGTATCCGTTACGGCAGAAAACGACGGTTTGATTTTCACTTCCACGTTCAACTGCTTGTAGTTTTCGTTGAGTTCTTGCAACTTGGCACCGAAAGAGGCCTGCGTCGATTCCTGCGTGGATTCCAGCACTCCAACTTGATCTCTGATGTTGACGACGATGCTCTGAAGGTTCTCGACTTGATTCAATTTCGAGCTCTTCTCGGTAAGATCGTTCACGATGCTTCGCATCTCTGTAAACTGCGTGTGAAGGTCAGCGACGCTCTGCGAAGTGGGCAGCGTCGACACCAGCGAACTAATTTCGTCTCGAATCTGTTCCACGTTCGCCGTTTCCGTTTCTAGTCGTTTCAGCATTCGAGATATGTTTCTTTTCAAAACGTGCAATTCTTTGGAGGTGGGGAGATTGGCCACTTTACTCTCGAGATCGCTCAATGAACTTTTGATGTCGCCCGAATCGGATAGTGCCGTCACAGCCGTTTTCAATTTTTCCAAATCTTCGCTCGAAGGCACGCTCGTCCGTAACGATTCCAAGTCACCCTGTATGTTGTCGAGTACGTGATGAAAATGAGCGAGATTCGTTTCGACGTTCAAATTTTCTAAATATTCGATCTTCTGCTGAACCGTGCTCAACGTGTCTTGAATGCTCGTCAACGCTCTCGCTTCAGCGTGAATATTTTTAATTTCTTCGTTGATCAATTCCAAGGACGCCTGAAGCGTAGCGATGGTGGTTTGAATGTGTTCGAAATCTCGATAGGCCTCCAATTGAATTTTTATGTTCGCGACGCTTTTACCGATGACCTGCAGTTCGTCCGACGATGGTAGGTTCGTCATGGTATCTTCCAAAGTCTGCAACTTGGATTTAATTTCTTCCAACGTGCTGGTGAATTCTTCTTGTAATTTGGAAACAACGACATGCAAGCGTTCTACATCAATATCGTTCACGACGGTTTGAAGTTCAGAGAAATTCTTTTCTATTGCGGAAGTTCGTTCTTCGATTTCGAGTTTCAATTTTTCCAAATCTTCATTTTTCGATTGAAATTGCTGTAATTTGGCCAAATCATTTTGAAGCGAATCCACGCTCAACTGTATATTTTGAACGTTGTCGTAAGAAGGTACGTCGACATAATTTTTTATGAGCGTTTTCAGTTCGGAATCGATTTTCAGAATGGGGTCGAGACATTGCGTTTGGAGCGTAGCGATTTCCGACTCTAAACTTTTGTTTAAGGTCTCCTGCAAAGCGATCAAATCGGCCCTCAACTTCTTAACTCGAATGTCCAACATGAGAATCTCTTCTGCGTGGTCTACACGCTTGGTGTTGCCGAAAATGTCGTTAGGCATTTTTGGTTAACGGTTATTTATAATAGGATAGACGATTCGTAATTCTACAAAAAGAGGAATAAGTTTGTCGTAATCTCCGAGGAGTTCTATGTAAAAATAATCTCCTGCAGACACATCGTACGTAATGTTAGAAAGCATCTTGTCGTGCTTGATTCGAAAAATGTTCTTGCCGGTAGAAATTTTGATTTCGCCTGCGTTTTCCGGATTCACGGTGATTTGAAGTTTCCCGTCGATCGGAATTTCGTAGAAATGTAAATTGTTATTAAAAACGTAAAAGATCTTGCCCACATCGTCATTCAGTTTCGTCCAAATGCTGTTGAGGTGAATGATCAACAGACCGTTGAGTTTAGGTAACACGGAAGGTAAGACTTCATGATCTGGTATGGTTTCCATGATGATCTGTTTTTTGAAACCGAACAAGTTCATAGGCATGCTGGTTATTTAAGGATACGGTCAAAGTTTTATTTTGTAATGACAGTCAAAGTGTTTTTTTTACTCAGTAACAAAATGTTTTTTTTTCTTGAGTTAGTGAAAATTGTTGTGTGTGGTGGTGAGTGTTAATTATTTGCACTGTGCGCAATTCTTATTTATTTCTAAACGACGATGTCCCCACGGCAATGTGTGAATACCACACTCGAGAACGCACCTCTTGTCGTCATCGGGATCCAGCGCAATTTTTCTAATTTTGTTTGTTGTGATGATATGGTTGACGCTCTGGATGCGCTGTTCTTCTCTTAGAACCGACGACCTGGTCTTGAGGCAATCGATGTAATCGTGGAAGGTGAGTTTGTTCTCCACCGTATTTTTGCCCACACCTTTTGCTTTCTTCGTGACACTACTCTCTGTTTTTATGGCATACATCTTCGAACGCAAACCCGCGAACTCGACAATAATATCACCGTTACATTCATCTTTCAGTTTACCTAGGACTTTTTTGTTGAGGGATGGAATTCCAAATCTGTTGGGTTGAGGGTACGCAGAAGTATCGAAATACTCAAGCATGGAAGGATTTTTTATGTCTTCGTATAGGTTAGGTGTTTGTATGCTGTAAATGAAGCTGTCGGTGTCCGTGTACAAAAGTGATATTTTATCATTGTAGAAGGGTTTCATCACGTCATAATGAAATTCGAACATGTAAAGTTTCGACAAGTCGAGAACCGTTGCGCCAACGTAAATTGGTTTTCTGAATTTCATCAATTTTATATGTAGATTGAAAAGTGCCAAATTCTCGTTGTAAATTTTTCTCGACTTGAATCTAGGATCGGCTATCCACTTCCGACATTTATTCTTATCGGAAATTAATTTCACGTCTACGTGCTTTCTAACATTCTCCATGGTCTTTCCGTACACCGCATTGTTCATTAATTTAAAGAAGTCCTTGTCTAAATCGGAAGTGGCAGCTGTTCTATGTTGTGTGTTAATTTCTATGTAAGGTCTTAACCACGTGGAATGTTTAAACTTTAGTATTCGTCTAACATTCACTATCTGAACACCCTTCGCAATCAAAAACCGGAGATTCTTGTAGTGGACAACGTATCTCTGTTTAGGGTCCAATGTTAACAAAAGCTTGTCTTGAACCGAGTCGGGTGGACATTTGATTTCGGGAGTCGGAGGCAAATCCGAAAACGTGTCGTGCAGGTGGTCGGAGAATTGGAGATCTACCTCTGCGAAGAAACCACACTCGCTATCGTCGAAATGAATAATATCTATCGAAGTGGGATCTAACCATTCGAATCCCCCGTAAGGAAGTTTCTGAACCATGGCATGTCCGTAGAGATTATTAACGTCGGCGTAGAAGATGTAATTCGATGCTCGATTTGAATCGTAATCTTCTTTCATGTGTACGTTATTAGCTTTTGCATGTCTCTGTACGCATTGCACCATTCCACCTCGTATCCCTCTTTCGATGAATAGCAACATGTCAACGTCCGATATCAGTTCCAGCTTGACCTTTGTCTGGAATAACATTGCCGACCACGCTAATCCCGGTAGACTGTAGAAATACGCTGGATCTAATTTGTAAATATTCGTTGCCGTTTTCCTGAACGCTTGAAAAACATCCGCGAGTATCGTCACGTCTAATTTTAAGTATGCGTCGTGGTAGTCTCCGAGTGTCCTACATTCTAATTTCTCCCACATGAGTTGCGCGTGTTGGTATTCTTCGTCCGTGATTCCTTTCTCTCTGAGTCTGCTGTAAAATTCTCTTGGAAGTGGAAGAGCGTCGTCGTTAAATTTAGAACCATCACTAACATATTCGTAAGGATAAACCCCTTTACGTCTAACGAGTTCTATGTCTACGTTGGGAAAACTAGCTCTAGTTATTTTAAATTGATCGTCGGTGAGTTTGTTCGCTAAAGCATCCAGACTTGCAGAGAGAAATCTATACGAATCCAGGAAGCGCATCTCGATTGTATTTTTCGTTCCCGGAATCGACACTTGCTTGCTGAGACTAATGTAACGTTCTTCATTCTCGGCCAAGACACCTATACGTTTCGGATCGTAGCCAAGATGTCTCACCAGGTGGTGAAAATCATATCCGCTTCCGTTGTGAAAAAATATGGGGATGAATTTAGGTTTCTGGATTTTAAGATTGCACGTGTTGCAAATTCCACCTATGTAGTTTCCGCTGAAATGATCGTGGTGGAATATTTTTTTGTTCTCATCAGTGAAACTTTGATCACATACCGGACACACCTCAGTGGAATTGTAATTTTGAAGTTCATTTTCAGTTAAAGGTGCCATCGGTTTTGATGTAAGCAGTACGCTACCAATTACCTCAACCTCCTCCACCATTTTTTCCAGGAAGTGTTCGATTACATTTGGCCCGCGATATATATATGCTTCATTTATTTTATCACGTCGCACAACAACATAGCCGAAACTATTAGGTTGATGAAGCTGGTACGGCGTTGTGGAGGAAATTTCGGGATCCGGTTCGCAGTAGGAGAGTGGTTTGAGGAACGCCTCGAAATCTGCGACGATGATTGCGGGATGTTCCAACAATGCCTTGTGCATTTTGAAGTCTTCGACTTCGTTCGTTTCGGGCATCAACATTCTAGCCGGTCTGTTGTCGCCGCAATAAATTTTATGTTCGGCAAGTTTCTCGATAGCAATTTGACGTCCGGTGTAATTTCGATAATCGAGTTGTTTTCGATCGTCGAACGTGGTTAGGCATCTCGGGCAAACTTCGATGCAATGTTCATACTTGGTTGTTTGACTTTTGACCAAACGTGATAGTGAACGAATTAGCGTGTAGTGATGAACATCCTCGTTTGAAATTAGAAGAAGATTTATTACACCGGCATCGTCATCGTCGATATCGCTTATCCTGACAGGGTGCACGAGATATTTATCTGACGTGAAGGAATACACATTAATAGCGAGGCGTTTTCCTGTACAATTTTCGAACTTTGTTATATCCGACAATGTCACCGGGTATTCGATGTCAGACATTACACTTTGAAAGTCGGTCTCGTATTGTTTGTAATGTCCAACCCACTGTGGATTATTTTTGCAATGAACAGGATGCAGTGCAGCCAACACACACCAGAGAAAACACTTGTTATCGCTGTTCTGTATATTTAGCACAGCCCTCTTGTGTTGAATGTTCGGTGGAAGAGGAACGTAGCTGGAAGCTCGAAGAGGCGAGAATCGGTTCACGTAAACAGTTAACGTGTGAGGACTTCCACATAGAGACCATCCCGACCCTTTAGCCTCGAAATCGTCATGTTTCTTAACCTGCTCGTTGGAAACTTTATAATAGAAGTTGTCCAAATTTTCGACGTTCGCCAAATAAAGAGTCTGGTTTTTTGTGCGATGATAAAAAATACTTGTTGTACCATCGACTTTTTCGTATTCGGAAAATAGAACAACGTATACTTTTATGGAATTATTTTCCAATTTATTTTTTAGAATATTTATCACGGATATTTTCGTTTCATCCAAGAAACTAAGGATGTCACGACCTGGTTCCGAAGTAAAAGAGAAATCCTGAATATGACGGTTGAATGCAGATCTAATTGGTTTTCGTTCATCCGATAATTTAACTTGCTTGGAAGTGGAAGCTTCCGTTTCTGGATCATCGATTTTTCTTTTCAATGTTCCTTGTTCGGTCGATGGTTTGCAAATTTTGAGATGTTTACTTAAATTTGTAATGCTGATCATCTTTCCGCATCGAGCACAGGGCTTAGAAGGTAACGAACGATTAATTCTCGAACCTGTTTCGCTACATCTTGCCCTGTGTACCGATAAATTGTTCCTTGAGATTAGTTTCCCACAAGTAACACATTCAGTTTTATCATTTTTACGATTGAAACTGGTGGTGGATGCCATTGTTTTCTCCAAAATCACAGAAATCAAAAAGTCTAGTATATAGCGACACAATTTTCAGGTATGTTATTTTATATAAAATTTCTTGGAGTGATTACAAAACTCAAAAATTCAATCTACTGTAAATAGAATTTCAGGTATGTTATTTATATAGAATTTCTTGTGTGCGAATACAAAAACTCAAGAATTCAATCTACTGTAAATACAATTTTCAGGTATGTTATTTTATATAGAATTTCTTGGGGTAATTACAAAACTCAAAAAATAAATCTACTGTGAATATAATTTTCAGGTATGTTATTTTATATATAATTTTCACGGGGCGTTCAATATTGTCAACGGTATCATATTAGAGCGCGGCGCTTGTCGCCTAAACACTACAGCTCACAGGTCGGTAAAATCTGACATGAAAGCAGATAATGCGCTTATGCCTTATTTATATATAATTTTCACGGGGCGTTCAATATTGTCAACGGTATCATATTAGAGCGCGGCGCTTGTCGCCTAAACACTACAGCTCACAGGTCGGTAAAATCTGACATGAAAGCAGATAATGCGCTTATGCCTTATTTATATATAATTTTCACGGGGGCGTTCAATATTGTCAACGGTATCATATTAGAGCGCGGCGCTTGTCGCCTAAACACTACAGCTCACAGGTCGGGAAAATCTGACATGAAAGCAGATAATGCGCTTATGCCTTATTTATATATAATTTTCACGGGGCGTTCAATATTGTCAACGGTATCATATTTGAGTGCGTTGCTTGTCCCCTAAACACTACAGCTCACAGGTCGGGAAAATCTGACATGAAAGCAGATAATACGCTTATGCCTTATTTATATATAATTTTCACGGGGCGTTCAATATTGTCAACGGTATTATATTTGAGCACGTCGCTTGTCGCCTAAACACTACAGCTCACAGGTCGGGAAAATCTGACATGAAAGCAGATAATACGTTTATGCCTTATTTATATATAATTTTCTCGGGGCGTTCAATATTGTCAACGGTATTATATTAGAGCGCGGCGCTTGTCACCTAAACACTACAGCTCACAGGTCGGGAAAATCTGACATGAAAGCAGATAATACGTTTATGCCTTATTTATATATAATTTTCTCGGGGCGTTCAATATTGTCAACGGTATCATATTAGAGCGCGGCGCTTGTCACCTAAACACTGCAGCTCACAGGTCGGGAAAATCTGACATGAAAGCAGATAATACGTTTATGCCTTATTTATATATAATTTTCTCGGGGCGTTCAATATTGTCAACGGTATTATATTTGAGCACGTCGCTTGTCGCCTAAACACTACAGCTCACAGGTCGGGAAAATCTGACATGAAAGCAGATAATACGTTTATGCCTTATTTATATATAATTTTCTCGGGGCGTTCAATATTGTCAACGGTATTATATTAGAGCGCGGCGCTTGTCACCTAAACACTACAGCTCACAGGTCGGGAAAATCTGACATGAAAGCAGATAATACGTTTATGCCTTATTTATATATAATTTTCTCGGGGCGTTCAATATTGTCAACGGTATCATATTAGAGCGCGGCGCTTGTCACCTAAACACTGCAGCTCACTGGTCGGGAAAATCTGACATGAAAGCAGATAATACGTTTATGCCTTATTTATATATAATTTTCTCGGGGCGTTCAATATTGTCAACGGTATAATATTTGAGCGAGCCGCTTGTCGCCTAAACACTACAGCTCACAGGTCGGTAAAATCTGACATGAAAGCAGATAATGCGCTTATGCCTTATTTATATATAATTTTCACGGGGCGTTCAATATTGTCAACGGTATCATATTTGAGTGGGCCGCTTGTCACCTAAACACTACAGCTCACAGGTCGGGAAAATCTGACATGAAAGCAGATAATACGCTTATGCCTTATTTATATATAATTTTCACGGGGCGTTCAATATTGTCAACGGTATCATATTAGAGCGCGGCGCTTGTCGCCTAAACACTACAGCTCACAGGTCGGGAAAATCTGACATGAAAGCAGATAATGCGCTTATGCCTTATTTATATATAATTTTCTCGGGGCGTTCAATATTGTCAACGGTATCATATTAGAGCACGTCGCTTGTCACCTAAACACTACAGCTCACAGGTCGGGAAAATCTGACATGAAAGCAGATAATACGTTTATGCCTTATTTATATATAATTTTCTCGGGGCGTTCAATATTGTCAACGGTATCATATTAGAGCGCGGCGCTTGTCGCCTAAACACTACAGCTCACAGGTCGGGAAAATCTGACATGAAAGCAGATAATACGTTTATGCCTTATTTATATATAATTTTCTCGGGGCGTTCAATATTGTCAACGGTATCATATTAGAGCACGTCGCTTGTCACCTAAACACTACAGCTCACAGGTCGGGAAAATCTGACATGAAAGCAGATAATACGTTTATGCCTTATTTATATATAATTTTCTCGGGGCGTTCAATATTGTCAACGGTATCATATTAGAGCGCGGCGCTTGTCGCCTAAACACTACAGCTCACAGGTCGGGAAAATCTGACATGAAAGCAGATAATACGTTTATGCCTTATTTATATATAATTTTCTCGGGGCGTTCAATATTGTTAAGAGCGTTAGTTTTTGTAGAGCTCTCTTTTTCCATCTTTCCTCTATACAGTGAAGACACAATTAGCTAACCTAGCATACAACATACCTTCCTAATTAATATGGATATTGTCACACACTCCTCTTATTTTATACTGTTGTAAATAGAAAAGATTATGTACGGTAAATGTTTTGTACATTATAGGAAAAAAATGCAAAATATCCTCCAATTTTAATTCGAATCGAGTCGAATTTTTACATATTTCCACGCCGCCACATATTGTCCTATTTGCTTCTTTTACTTGCCTTGCTTAATTAACTCTCGCTAATTAGCATTTTTTTGGAAGAAGTCAACTAGAACAACATATGGCGGTATGAGAAATATGCAAATCAAAGAACATTTTAGCAATATATGGGCCCTAGCAATTAGCTTTCTCGACTAAGAGTACTCTTTCAAACGTCTTCTGCTGATCGTATTACTAAACGAGGACGTTTAAAATTTTTGGGTGTTGAAAAAGTTTGACCCTACTTTTTATTTCTATTGTTTGCTAATAGATGGCGCTAATAGTACCCCCTCCCCTGCCCTCTCCCCTCTTCTCCTCTGCTGTATGGCAAATAGCACAAACATAAAAATCAAGATTTTGGAGAGCAAAACATAAAATTTGCATGCATCTGATGTCGAACCAGAAACTTTTATCTTTCGGGGAGTCAACATTATTTTTTACTCAGTCGTCATATAACATGAACGCACGCAAAGATTCACATGTGCTTTTATTATTTTGTGTTCGGTAAGTACAAGTATATTCTTACATAAATTATTGTTTAATTTAATAAATTGTAAAACTCGGAGCCTGCTATACTAAAACTCCTTCTGTCTATTGAAAGCGAATGTTGCGTGCATGCGGAAATAGCACAGAAAAAAAAACCGGATGGAAGCAATTTAAAATCACTGGGGCAAGGTCAGTATTACGAGAACGTAAAAACACGTGCTTCCATTCAACTTCGAAAAATAAGAATGAATGTGTGCATACGGAACACATATGCTTTCTTTTCACAGTTGTAAAATCATATAAATTGTGCATGAAGTAAGTTACGGGAAGGCTCTCTCAATTAGGTACAAGTATTGTACAATTAGGTACAAATTGTTGTACAATTATTTCCCCCAGTTGCCCAGTTGGAGTTGGGGGGGCATAACACTGGTATTATTTGTAATCACAGTGCTTACTCGTGTATTTTGTTTAATATTTTATTTCAAATTCACTGTCAGAAACTAGTGTTGCCAGTTTCTGCATGTAGGTTTACCTACTCTGTTGGTTGTCACTGTCAAGTTTTTAGTATTCGTACAGCATAAAAAGCTATAACCCCTCCCCCTCAAAAATATATACATTGTATACGCCAAGATGCCCAATAGCCTGGCAACACATCATGAAAAAACATGCCAAGAAGACCCAGTGGGTTTATAAGTCAGTGCTGCCAATTCCTATTTGTAGGTTAGCTTAGCCAGTGAAAGATCATATAGTAGAATTTTTGTAGAGTGGGTGTTTGCGAGTTCCACGATGCCTTGCCCGAGGATACCCTATGCAGTGTCATCCTGATTGCAGAGAAGTCCTTCGCCTACGACGTGAAGAACGAGAGGGTCACAGAGCAGTTTTAAAATTCATAAAAAATTGCCACATACTAAAAATCAACATCCAACACATTTTAGGTTATATAAAATTTGTGAAAACCTTATAATACTGAAATATTAAAACAAACAGAGTCCCCCTTGTAGGTTAGTTCGGTGCGTAAATAAAAAAAATGATAGGTTAAGTTATATCACTTAGGATCGTAAGAAAATTAAAAAATCGTAAAAAAAAAGATAGGTTAAGTTGTATCACGTAAGATCGTGATATACCTACCAAGTATAAATAGAAAAAATGAGTGCAGTGAAAATTTGTACTAAAACATCGCTAAACGCTATAACATCGACAAAAAATTGTCAAAATATGTCAAAAACTTATATTCGATTGATGAAAAAAATACCTACAAAATATGATCCTCAAATAATAACGTTCAAACAGTACCTAAATAAAAAAAATGATAGGTTAAGTTATATCACTTAGGATCGTAAAAAAATTAAATAATCGTAAAAAAAGGATAGGTTAAGTTGTATCACGTAACATCATGATATACCTACCAAGTACGAGTGGGGGAAAAATGAGTATAGTGAAAATTTGTACTAAAACATCGCTAAACGCTAAAACATCGACAAAAAATTGTCAAAGTATGTCAAAAAGTGATATTCAATTGGTAAAAAAAGACCATACCTACTAAGTACTATTTTGAAACGCTCAATATACACTACTGTCTCCAATCTCTTGTTTTGTACGTTTTTTCCACGTGTCTCGACCTCCAATGGATCCCTGCAAAGTTTGGTGAAGATCTGAGTATGTCGTTTTTGACCTTATCTGGAACCTCCCATCTGAAAATTTGAAAATTCTTAAAAAATTCGTCGAAAATCTTGATGTCTCCAATCTTTTGTTTTGTACGTTTTTTCCACGTGTCTTGACATGCAAAGTATCCCTGCAACGTTTGGTGAAGATCTGAGTATGTAGTTTTTGACCTTATCTGGAACCTCCTATCTGAAAATTTGAAAATTCTTAAAAAATTCGTCGAAAATCTTGATGTCTCCAATCTCTTGTTTTGTACGTTTTTTCCACGTGTCTTGATATCCAATGTATCCCTGCAAAGTTTGGTGAAGATCTGAGTATGTCGTTTTTGACCTTATCTGGAACATCCTTTCTGAAAATTTGAAAATTCTTAAAAAATTCGTCCAAAATCTTGATGTCTCCAATCTCTTGTTATGTACGTTTTTTCCACGTGTCTTGACATATAATGTATCCATGCAAAGTTTGGTGAACATCTCAGTATGTAGTTTTTGACCTTATATGGAACCACCTATCTGAAAATTTGAAAAATCTTAAAAAATTCGTCCAAAATCTTGATGACCCCAATCTCTTGTTTTGTACGTTTTTTCCACGTGTCTTGACACATAATGTATCCATGCAAAGTTTGGTGAAGATCTGAGTATGTAGTTTTTGACCTTATATGGAACCTCCTATCTGAAAATTTGAAAATTCTTAAAAAATTCGTCCAAAATCTTGATGTCTCCAATCTCTTGTTTTGTACGTTTTTTCCACGTGTCTTGACATCCAATGTATCCCTGCAAAGTTTGGTGAAGATCTGAGTATGTAGTTTTTGACCTTATCTGGAACCTCCCATCTGAAAATTTGAAAATTCCTAAAAAATCCGTGCAAAATCTTGATGACCCCAATCTCTTGTTTTGTACGTTTTTTCCACGTGTCTTGACATCCAATGTATCCATGCAAAGTTTGGTGAAGATCTGAGTATGTCGTTTTTGACCTTATCTGGAACATCCTTTCTGAAAATTTGAAAATTGTTAAAAAATTCGTCCAAAATTTTGATGTCTCCAATCTCTTGTTTTGTACGTTTTTTCCACGTGTCTTGACATCCAATGTATTCCTGCAATGTTTGGTGAAGATCTGAGTATGTAGTTTTTGACCTTATATGGAACCTCCTATCTGAAAATTTGAAAATTCTTAAAAAATTCGACCAAAATCTTGATGTTCCGAATCCTATGTTTTGTATGTTTTTTCCACGTGTCTTGACATCCAATGTATCCATGCAAAGTTTGGTGAAGATCTGAGTATGTAGTTTTTGACCTTATATTGAACCTCCCATCTGAAAATTTGAAAATTGTTAAAAAATTCGTCCAAAATCTTGATGTCTCCAATCTCTTTTTTGTACGTTTTTTCCTCGTGTCTTGACATCCAATGTATCCCTGCAAAGTTTGGTGAAGATCTGAGTATGTAGTTTTTGACCTTATCTGGAACCTCCCATCTGAAAATTTGAAAATTCTTAAAAAATTCGACCAATATCTTGATGTCTCCAATCTTTTGTTTTGTACGTTTTTTCCACGTGTCTTGACACATAATGTATCCATGCAAAGTTTGGTGAAGATCTGAGTATGTAGTTTTTGACCTTATATGGAACCTCCTATCTGAAAATTTGAAAATTCTTAAAAAATTCGTCCAAAATCTTGATGTCTCCAATCTCTTGTTTTGTACGTTTTTTCCACGTGTCTTGACATCCAATGTATCCCTGCAAAGTTTGGTGAAGATCTGAGTATGTAGTTTTTGACCTTATCTGGAACCTCCCATCTGAAAATTTGAAAATTCCTAAAAAATTCGTGCAAAATCTTGATGACCCCAATCTCTTGTTTTGTACGTTTTTTCCACGTGTCTTGACATCCAATGTATTCCTGCAATGTTTGGTGAAGATCTGAGTATGTAGTTTTTGACCTTATATGGAACCTCCTATCTGAAAATTTGAAAATTCTTAAAAAATTCGACCAAAATCTTGATGTTCCGAATCCTATGTTTTGTATGTTTTTTCCACGTGTCTTGACATCCAATGTATCCATGCAAAGTTTGGTGAAGATCTGAGTATGTAGTTTTTGACCTTATATTGAACCTCCCATCTGAAAATTTGAAAATTCTTAAAAAATTCGTCCAAAATCTTGATGACCCCAATCTCTTGTTTTGTACGTTTTTTCCACGTGTCTTGACATCCAAAGTATCCCTGCAAAGTTTGGTGAAGATCTGAGTATGTAGTTTTTGACCTTATATGGAACCTCCTTTCTGAAAATTTGAGAATTCTTAAAAAATTCGTCCAAAATCTTGATGTCTCCAATCTCTTGTTTTGTACGTTTTTTCCACGTGTCTTGACATCCAATGTATCCATGCAAAGTTTGGTGAAGATCTGAGTATGTCGTTTTTGACCTTATCTGGAACCTCCCATCTGAAAATTTGAAAATTCTTAAAAAATTCGTCGAAAATCTTGATGTCTCCAATCTTTTGTTTTGTACGTTTTTTCCACGTGTCTTGACATGCAAAGTATCCCTGCAACGTTTGGTGAAGATCTGAGTATGTAGTTTTTGACCTTATCTGGAACCTCCTATCTGAAAATTTGAAAATTCTTAAAAAATTCGTCCAAAATCTTGATGTCTCCAATCTCTTGTTTTGTACGTTTTTTCCACGTGTCTTGATATCCAATGTATCCCTGCAAAGTTTGGTGAAGATCTGAGTATGTCGTTTTTGACCTTATCTGGAACATCCTTTCTGAAAATTTGAAAATTGTTAAAAAATTCGTCCAAAATCTTGATGTCTCCAATCTCTTTTTTGTACGTTTTTTCCACGTGTCTTGACATCCAATGTATCCCTGCAAAGTTTGGTGAAGATCTGAGTATGTAGTTTTTGACCTTATCTGGAACCTCCCATCTGAAAATTTGAAAATTCTTAAAAAATTCGACCAAAATCTTGATGTCTCCAATCTTTTGTTTTGTACGTTTTTTCCACGTGTCTTGACACATAATGTATCCATGCAAAGTTTGGTGAAGATCTGAGTATGTAGTTTTTGACATTATATGGAACCTCCTATCTGAAAATTTGAAAATTCTTAAAAAATTCGTCCAAAATCTTGATGTCTCCAATCTCTTGTTTTGTACGTTTTTTCCACGTGTCTTGACATCCAATGTATCCCTCCAAAGTTTGGTGAAGATCTGAGTATGTAGTTTTTGACCTTATCTGGAACCTCCCATCTGAAAATTTGAAAATTCCTAAAAAATCCGTGCAAAATCTTGATGACCCCAATCTCTTGTTTTGTACGTTTTTTCCACGTGTCTTGACATCCAATGTATCCATGCAAAGTTTGGTGAAGATCTGAGTATGTCGTTTTTGACCTTATCTGGAACATCCTTTCTGAAAATTTGAAAATTGTTAAAAAATTCGTCCAAAATCTTGATGTCTCCAATCTCCTTTTTGTACGTTTTTTCCACGTGTCTTGACATCCAATGTATCCCTGCAAAGTTTGGTGAAGATCTGAGTATGTAGTTTTTGACCTTATCTGGAACCTCCCATCTGAAAATTTGAAAATTCTTCAAAAATTCGTCGAAAATCTTGATGTCTCCAATCTCTTGTTTTGTACGTTTTTTCCACGTGTCTCGACCTCCAATGGATCCCTGCAAAGTTTGGTGAAGATCTGAGTATGTCGTTTTTGACCTTATCTGGAACATCCTTTCTGAAAATTTGAAAATTCTTAAAAAATTTGTCGAAAATCTTGATGTCTCCAATCTCTTGTTTTGTACGTTTTTTCCACGTGTCTTGACATCCAATGTATCCCTGCAAAGTTTGGTGAAGATCTGAGTATGTAGTTTTTGACCTTATATGGAACCTCCTATCTGAAAATTTGAAAATTCTTAAAAAATTCGTCCAAAATCTTGATGTCTCCAATCTCTTGTTTTGTACGTTTTTTCCACGTGTCTCGACCTCCAATGGATCCCTGCAAAGTTTGGTGAAGATCTGAGTATGTCGTTTTTGACCTTATCTGGAACCTCCCATCTGAAAATTTGAAAATTCTTAAAAAATTCGTCGAAAATCTTGATGTCTCCGATCTCTTGTTTTGTACGTTTTTTCCACGTGTCTTGACATGCAAAGTATTCCTGCAAAGTTTGGTGAAGATCTGAGTATGTAGTTTTTGACCTCATCTGGAACCTCCTATCTGAAAATTTGAAAATTCTTAAAAAATTCGTCCAAAATCTTGATGTCTCCAATCTCTTGTTTTGTACGTTTTTTCCACGTGTCTTGACATCCAATGTATCCCTGCAATGTTTGGTGAAGATCTGAGTATGTAGTTTTTGACCTTATCTGGAACCTCCCATCTGAAAATTTGAAAATTCCTAAAAAATCCGTCCAAAATCTTGATGACCCCAATCTCTTGTTTTGTACTTTTTTTCCACGTGTCTCGACCTCCAATGTATCCCTGCAAAGTTTGGTGAAGATCTGAGTATGTAGTTTTTGACCTTATATGGAACCTCCTATCTGAAAATTTGAAAATTCTTAAAAAATTCGTCGAAAATCTTGATGTCTCCGATCTCTTGTTTTGTACTTTTTTTCCACGTGTCTTGACATGCAAAGTATTCCTGCAAAGTTTGGTGAAGATCTGAGTATGTAGTTTTTGACCTTATCTGGAACCTCCCATCTGAAAATTTGAAAATTCTTAAAAAATTCGACCAAAATCTTGATGTCTCCAATCTTTTGTTTTGTACGTTTTTTCCACGTGTCTTGACACATAATGTATCCCTGCAAAGTTTGGTGAAGATCTGAGTATGTAGTTTTTGACCTTATATGGAACCTCCCATCTGAAAATTTGAAAATTCCTAAAAAATCCGTGCAAAATCTTGATGACCCCAATCTCTTGTTTTGTACGTTTTTTCCACGTGTCTTGACATCCAATGTATCCATGCAAAGTTTGGTGAAGATCTGAGTATGTCGTTTTTGACCTTATCTGGAACATCCTTTCTGAAAATTTGAAAATTGTTAAAAAATTCGTCCAAAATCTTGATGTCTCCAATCTCTTTTTTGTACGTTTTTTCCACGTGTCTTGACATCCAATGTATCCCTGCAAAGTTTGGTGAAGATCTGAGTATGTAGTTTTTGACCTTATCTGGAACCTCCCATCTGAAAATTTGAAAATTCTTCAAAAATTCGTCCAAAATCTTGATGTCTCCAATCTCTTGTTTTGTACGTTTTTTCCACGTGTCTCGACCTCCAATGGATCCCTGCAAAGTTTGGTGAAGATCTGAGTATGTCGTTTTTGACCTTATCTGGAACATCCTTTCTGAAAATTTGAAAATTCTTAAAAAATTCGTCGAAAATCTTGATGTCTCCAATCTCTTGTTTTGTACGTTTTTTCCACGTGTCTTGACATCCAATTTATCCCTGCAAAGTTTGGTGAAGATCTGAGTATGTAGTTTTTGACCTTATATGGAACCTCCTATCTGAAAATTTGAAAATTCTTAAAAAATTCGTCCAAAATCTTGATGTCTCCAATCTCTTGTTTTGTACGTTTTTTCCACGTGTCTCGACCTCCAATGGATCCCTGCAAAGTTTGGTGAAGATCTGAGTATGTCGTTTTTGACCTTATCTGGAACCTCCCATCTGAAAATTTGAAAATTCTTAAAAAATTCGTCGAAAATCTTGATGTCTCCGATCTCTTGTTTTGTACGTTTTTTCCACGTGTCTTGACATGCAAAGTATTCCTGCAAAGTTTGGTGAAGATCTGAGTATGTAGTTTTTGACCTCATCTGGAACCTCCTATCTGAAAATTTGAAAATTCTTAAAAAATTCGTCCAAAATCTTGATGTCTCCAATCTCTTGTTTTGTACGTTTTTTCCACGTGTCTTGACATCCAATGTATCCCTGCAATGTTTGGTGAAGATCTGAGTATGTAGTTTTTGACCTTATCTGGAACCTCCCATCTGAAAATTTGAAAATTCCTAAAAAATCCGTCCAAAATCTTGATGACCCCAATCTCTTGTTTTGTACTTTTTTTCCACGTGTCTCGACCTCCAATGTATCCCTGCAAAGTTTGGTGAAGATCTGAGTATGTAGTTTTTGACCTTATATGGAACCTCCTATCTGAAAATTTGAAAATTCTTAAAAAATTCGTCGAAAATCTTGATGTCTCCGATCTCTTGTTTTGTACGTTTTTTCCACGTGTCTTGACATGCAAAGTATTCCTGCAAAGTTTGGTGAAGATCTGAGTATGTAGTTTTTGACCTCATCTGGAACCTCCTATCTGAAAATTTGAAAATTCTTAAAAAATTCGTCCAAAATCTTGATGTCTCCAATCTCTTGTTTTGTACGTTTTTTCCACGTGTCTTGACATCCAATGTATCCCTGCAAAGTTTGGTGAAGATCTGAGTATGTAGTTTTTGACCTTATCTGGAACCTCCCATCTGAAAATTTGAAAATTCCTAAAAAATCCGTGCAAAATCTTGATGACCCCAATCTCTTGTTTTGTACGTTTTTTCCACGTGTCTTGACATCCAATGTATCCCTGCAAAGTTTGGTGAAGATCTGAGTATGTAGTTTTTGACCTTATCTGGAACCTCCCATCTGAAAATTTGAAAATTCTTCAAAAATTCGTCGAAAATCTTGATGTCTCCAATCTCTTGTTTTGTACGTTTTTTCCACGTGTCTCGACCTCCAATGGATCCCTGCAAAGTTTGGTGAAGATCTGAGTATGTCGTTTTTGACCTTATCTGGAACATCCTTTCTGAAAATTTGAAAATTCTTAAAAAATTCGTCGAAAATCTTGATGTCTCCAATCTCTTGTTTTGTACGTTTTTTCCACGTGTCTTGACATCCAATGTATCCCTGCAAAGTTTGGTGAAGATCTGAGTATGTAGTTTTTGACCTTATATGGAACCTCCTATCTGAA
Organism: Lepisma saccharinum; assembly: GCF_977018435.1. Lineage (NCBI taxonomy): Eukaryota > Metazoa > Arthropoda > Insecta > Zygentoma > Lepismatidae > Lepisma > Lepisma saccharinum. The sequence continues at coordinate 719,575 of NW_028142931.1, read as the reverse complement.
AATTTGAAAATTCTTAAAAAATTCGTCCAAAATCTTGATGTCTCCAATCTCTTGTTTTGTACGTTTTTTCCACGTGTCTCGACCTCCAATGGATCCCTGCAAAGTTTGGTGAAGATCTGAGTATGTCGTTTTTGACCTTATCTGGAACCTCCCATCTGAAAATTTGAAAATAATTAAAAAAATCGTCGAAAATCTTGATGTCTCCGATCTCTTGTTTTGTACGTTTTTTCCACGTGTCTTGACATGCAAAGTATTCCTGCAAAGTTTGGTGAAGATCTGAGTATATAGTTTTTGACCTCATCTGGAACCTCCTATCTGAAAATTTGAAAATTCTTAAAAAATTCGTCCAAAATCTTGATGTCTCCAATCTCTTGTTTTGTACGTTTTTTCCACGTGTCTTGACATCCAATGTATCCCTGCAATGTTTGGTGAAGATCTGAGTATGTAGTTTTTGACCTTATCTGGAACCTCCCATCTGAAAATTTGAAAATTCCTAAAAAATCCGTCCAAAATCTTGATGACCCCAATCTCTTGTTTTGTACTTTTTTCCACGTGTCTCGACCTCCAATGTATCCCTGCAAAGTTTGGTGAAGATCTGAGTATGTAGTTTTTGACCTTATATGGAACCTCCTATCTGAAAATTTGAAAATTCTTAAAAAATTCGTCGAAAATCTTGATGTCTCCGATCTCTTGTTTTGTACGTTTTTTCCACGTGTCTTGACATGCAAAGTATTCCTGCAAAGTTTGGTGAAGATCTGAGTATGTAGTTTTTGACCTCATCTGGAACCTCCTATCTGAAAATTTGAAAATTCTTAAAAAATTCGTCCAAAATCTTGATGTCTCCAATCTCTTGTTTTGTACGTTTTTTCCACGTGTCTTGACATCCAATGTATCCCTGCAAAGTTTGGTGAAGATCTGAGTATGTAGTTTTTGACCTTATCTGGAACCTCCCATCTGAAAATTTGAAAATTCCTAAAAAATCCGTGCAAAATCTTGATGACCCCAATCTCTTGTTTTGTACGTTTTTTCCACGTGTCTTGACATCCAATGTATCCATGCAAAGTTTGGTGAAGATCTGAGTATGTCGTTTTTGACCTTATCTGGAACATCCTTTCTGAAACTTTGAAAATTGTTAAAAAATTCGTCCAAAATCTTGATGTCTCCAATCTCTTTTTTGTACGTTTTTTCCACGTGTCTCGACCTCCAATGGATCCCTGCAAAGTTTGGTGAAGATCTGAGTATGTCGTTTTTGACCTTATCTGGAACCTCCTTTCTGAAAATTTGAAAATTCTTCAAAAATTCGTCGAAAATCTTGATGTCTCCAATCTCTTGTTTTGTACGTTTTTCCACGTGTCTCGACCTCCAATGGATCCCTGCAAAGTTTGGTGAAGATCTGAGTATGTCGTTTTTGACCTTATCTGGAACATCCTTTCTGAAAATTTGAAAATTCTTAAAAAATTCGTCGAAAATCTTGATGTCTCCAATCTCTTGTTTTGTACGTTTTTTCCACGTGTCTTGACATCCAATGTATCCCTGCAAAGTTTGGTGAAGATCTGAGTATGTAGTTTTTGACCTTATATGGAACCTCCTATCTGAAAATTTGAAAATTCTTAAAAAATTCGTCCAAAATCTTGATGTCTCCAATCTCTTGTTTTGTACGTTTTTTCCACGTGTCTCGACCTCCAATGGATCCCTGCAAAGTTTGGTGAAGATCTGAGTATGTCGTTTTTGACCTTATCTGGAACCTCCCATCTGAAAATTTGAAAATTCTTAAAAAATTCGTCGAAAATCTTGATGTCTCCGATCTCTTGTTTTGTACGTTTTTTCCACGTGTCTTGACATCCAATGTATCCCTGCAATGTTTGGTGAAGATCTGAGTATGTAGTTTTTGACCTTATCTGGAACCTCCCATCTGAAAATTTGAAAATTCCTAAAAAATCCGTCCAAAATCTTGATGACCCCAATCTCTTTTTTGTACGTTTTTTCCACGTGTCTTGACATCCAATGTATCCCTGCAATGTTTGGTGAAGATCTGAGTATGTCGTTTTTGACCTTATCTGGAACATCCTTTCTGAAAATTTGAAAATTGTTAAAAAATTCGTCCAAAATCTTGATGTCTCCAATCTCTTTTTTGTACGTTTTTTCCACGTGTCTTGACATCCAATGTATCCCTGCAAAGTTTGGTGAAGATCTGAGTATGTAGTTTTTGACCTTATCTGGAACCTCCCATCTGAAAATTTGAAAATTCTTAAAAAATTCGACCAAAATCTTGATGTCTCCAATCTTTTGTTTTGTACGTTTTTTCCACGTGTCTTGACACATAATGTATCCATGCAAAGTTTGGTGAAGATCTGAGTATGTAGTTTTTGACCTTATATGGAACCTCCTATCTGAAAATTTGAAAATTCTTAAAAAATTCGTCCAAAATCTTGATGTCTCCAATCTCTTGTTTTGTACGTTTTTTCCACGTGTCTTGACATCCAATGTATCCCTGCAAAGTTTGGTGAAGATCTGAGTATGTAGTTTTTGACCTTATCTGGAACCTCCCATCTGAAAATTTGAAAATTCCTAAAAAATCCGTGCAAAATCTTGATGACCCCAATCTCTTGTTTTGTACGTTTTTTCCACGTGTCTTGACATCCAATGTATCCATGCAAAGTTTGGTGAAGATCTGAGTATGTCGTTTTTGACCTTATCTGGAACATCCTTTCTGAAAATTTGAAAATTGTTAAAAAATTCGTCCAAAATCTTGATGTCTCCAATCTCTCTTTTGTACGTTTTTTCCACGTGTCTTGACATCCAATGTATCCCTGCAAAGTTTGGTGAAGATCTGAGTATGTAGTTTTTGACCTTATCTGGAACCTCCCATCTGAAAATTTGAAAATTCTTCAAAAATTCGTCCAAAATCTTGATGTCTCCAATCTCTTGTTTTGTACGTTTTTTCCACGTGTCTCGACCTCCAATGGATCCCTGCAAAGTTTGGTGAAGATCTGAGTATGTCGTTTTTGACCTTATCTGGAACATCCTTTCTGAAAATTTGAAAATTCTTAAAAAATTCGTCGAAAATCTTGATGTCTCCAATCTCTTGTTTTGTACGTTTTTTCCACGTGTCTTGACATCCAATGTATCCCTGCAAAGATTGGTGAAGATCTGAGTATGTAGTTTTTGACCTTATATGGAACCTCCTATCTGAAAATTTGAAAATTCTTAAAAAATTCATCCAAAATCTTGATGTCTCCAATCTCTTGTTTTGTACGTTTTTTCCACGTGTCTCGACCTCCAATGGATCCCTGCAAAGTTTGGTGAAGATCTGAGTATGTCGTTTTTGACCTTATCTGGAACCTCCCATCTGAAAATTTGAAAATTCTTAAAAAATTCGTCGAAAATCTTGATGTCTCCGATCTCTTGTTTTGTACGTTTTTTCCACGTGTCTTGACATGCAAAGTATTCCTGCAAAGTTTGGTGAAGATCTGAGTATGTAGTTTTTGACCTCATCTGGAACCTCCTATCTGAAAATTTGAAAATTCTTAAAAAATTCGTCCAAAATCTTGATGTCTCCAATCTCTTGTTTTGTACGTTTTTTCCACGTGTCTTGACATCCAATGTATCCCTGCAATGTTTGGTGAAGATCTGAGTATGTAGTTTTTGACCTTATCTGGAACCTCCCATCTGAAAATTTGAAAATTCCTAAAAAATCCGTCCAAAATCTTGATGACCCCAATCTCTTGTTTTGTACTTTTTTTCCACGTGTCTCGACCTCCAATGTATCCCTGCAAAGTTTGGTGAAGATCTGAGTATGTAGTTTTTGACCTTATATGGAACCTCCTATCTGAAAATTTGAAAATTCTTAAAAAATTCGTCGAAAATCTTGATGTCTCCGATCTCTTGTTTTGTACGTTTTTTCCACGTGTCTTGACATGCAAAGTATTCCTGCAAAGTTTGGTGAAGATCTGAGTATGTAGTTTTTGACCTCATCTGGAACCTCCTATCTGAAAATTTGAAAATTCTTAAAAAATTCGTCCAAAATCTTGATGTCTCCAATCTCTTGTTTTGTACGTTTTTTCCACGTGTCTTGACATCCAATGTATCCCTGCAATGTTTGGTGAAGATCTGAGTATGTAGTTTTTGACCTTATCTGGAACCTCCCATCTGAAAATTTGAAAATTCCTAAAAAATCCGTCCAAAATCTTGATGACCCCAATCTCTTGTTTTGTACTTTTTTTCCACGTGTCTCGACCTCCAATGTATCCCTGCAAAGTTTGGTGAAGATCTGAGTATGTAGTTTTTGACCTTATATGGAACCTCCTATCTGAAAATTTGAAAATTATTAAAAAATTCGTCCAAAATCTTGATGTCACCAATCCTATGTTTTGTATGTTTTTTCCACGTGTCTTGACATCCAATGGATCCCTGCAAAGTTTGGTGAAGATCTGAGTATGTCGTTTTTGACCTTATCTGGAACCTCCAATCTGAAAATTTGAAAATTCCTAAAAAATCCGTCCAAAATCTTGATGACCCCAATCTCTTGTTTTGTACGTTTTTTCCACGTGTCTTGACATCCAATGTATCCATGCAAAGTTTGGTGAAGATCTGAGTATGTCGTTTTTGACCTTATCTGGAACATCCTTTCTGAAAATTTGAAAATTGTTAAAAAATTCGTCCAAAATCTTGATGTCGCCAATCTCTTTTTTGTACGTTTTTTCCACGTGTCTTGACATCCAATGTATCCCTGCAAAGTTTGGTGAAGATCTGAGTATGTAGTTTTTGACCTTATCTGGAACCTCCCATCTGAAAATTTGAAAATTCTTCAAAAATTCGTCCAAAATCTTGATGTCTCCAATCTCTTGTTTTGTACGTTTTTTCCACGTGTCTCGACCTCCAATGGATCCCTGCAAAGTTTGGTGAAGATCTGAGTATGTCGTTTTTGACCTTATCTGGAACATCCTTTCTGAAAATTTGAAAATTCTTAAAAAATTCGTCGAAAATCTTGATGTCTCCAATCTCTTGTTTTGTACGTTTTTTCCACGTGTCTTGACATCCAATGTATCCCTGCAAAGATTGGTGAAGATCTGAGTATGTAGTTTTTGACCTTATATGGAACCTCCTATCTGAAAATTTGAAAATTCTTAAAAAATTCGTCCAAAATCTTGATGTCTCCAATCTCTTGTTTTGTACGTTTTTTCCACGTGTCTCGACCTCCAATGGATCCCTGCAAAGTTTGGTGAAGATCTGAGTATGTCGTTTTTGACCTTATCTGGAACCTCCCATCTGAAAATTTGAAAATTCTTAAAAAATTCGTCGAAAATCTTGATGTCTCCGATCTCTTGTTTTGTACGTTTTTTCCACGTGTCTTGACATGCAAAGTATTCCTGCAAAGTTTGGTGAAGATCTGAGTATGTAGTTTTTGACCTCATCTGGAACCTCCTATCTGAAAATTTGAAAATTCTTAAAAAATTCGTCCAAAATCTTGATGTCTCCAATCTCTTGTTTTGTACGTTTTTTTAAACGTGTCTTGACATCCAATGTATCCCTGCAATGTTTGGTGAAGATCTGAGTATGTAGTTTTTGACCTTATCTGGAACCTCCCATCTGAAAATTTGAAAATCCCTAAAAAATCCGTCCAAAATCTTGATGACCCCAATCTCTTGTTTTGTACTTTTTTTCCACGTGTCTCGACCTCCAATGTATCCCTGCAAAGTTTGGTGAAGATCTGAGTATGTAGTTTTTGACCTTATATGGAACCTCCTATCTGAAAATTTGAAAATTCTTAAAAAATTCGTCGAAAATCTTGATGTCTCCGATCTCTTGTTTTGTGCGTTTTTTCCACGTGTCTTGACATGCAAAGTATTCCTGCAAAGTTTGGTGAAGATCTGAGTATGTAGTTTTTGACCTCATCTGGAACCTCCTATCTGAAAATTTGAAAATTCTTAAAAAATTCGTCCAAAATCTTGATGTCTCCAATCTCTTGTTTTGTACGTTTTTTCCACGTGTCTTGACATCCAATGTATCCCTGCAATGTTTGGTGAAGATCTGAGTATGTAGTTTTTGACCTTATCTGGAACCTCCCATCTGAAAATTTGAAAATTCCTAAAAAATCCGTCCAAAATCTTGATGACCCCAATCTCTTGTTTTGTACTTTTTTTCCACGTGTCTCGACCTCCAATGTATACTTGCAAAGTTTGGTGAAGATCTGAGTATGTAGTTTTTGACCTTATATGGAACCTCCTATCTGAAAATTTGAAAATTATTAAAAAATTCGTCCAAAATCTTGATGTCACCAATCCTATGTTTTGTATGTTTTTTCCACGTGTCTTGACATCCAATGGATCCCTGCAAAGTTTGGTGAAGATCTGAGTATGTCGTTTTTGACCTTATCTGGAACCTCCCATCTGAAAATTTGAAAATTCTTAAAAAATTCGTCGAAAATCTTGATGTCTCCGATCTCTTGTTTTGTACGTTTTTTCCACGTGTCTTGACATGCAAAGTATTCCTGCAAAGTTTGGTGAAGATCTGAGTATGTAGTTTTTGACCTCATCTGGAACCTCCTATCTGAAAATTTGAAAATTCTTAAAAAATTCGTCCAAAATCTTGATGTCTCCAATCTCTTGTTTTGTACGTTTTTTCCACGTGTCTTGACATCCAATGTATCCCTGCAATGTTTGGTGAAGATCTGAGTATGTAGTTTTTGACCTTATCTGGAACCTCCCATCTGAAAATTTGAAAATTCCTAAAAAATCCGTCCAAAATCTTGATGACCCCAATCTCTTGTTTTGTACTTTTTTTCCACGTGTCTCGACCTCCAATGTATCCCTGCAAAGTTTGGTGAAGATCTGAGTATGTAGTTTTTGACCTTATATGGAACCTCCTATCTGAAAATTTGAAAATTCTTAAAAAATTCGTCGAAAATCTTGATGTCTCCGATCTCTTGTTTTGTACGTTTTTTCCACGTGTCTTGACATGCAAAGTATTCCTGCAAAGTTTGGTGAAGATCTGAGTATGTAGTTTTTGACCTCATCTGGAACCTCCTATCTGAAAATTTGAAAATTCTTAAAAAATTCGTCCAAAATCTTGATGTCTCCAATCTCTTGTTTTGTACGTTTTTTCCACGTGTCTTGACATCCAATGTATCCCTGCAATGTTTGGTGAAGATCTGAGTATGTAGTTTTTGACCTTATCTGGAACCTCCCATCTGAAAATTTGAAAATTCCTAAAAAATCCGTCCAAAATCTTGATGACCCCAATCTCTTGTTTTGTACTTTTTTTCCACGTGTCTCGACCTCCAATGTATACTTGCAAAGTTTGGTGAAGATCTGAGTATGTAGTTTTTGACCTTATATGGAACCTCCTATCTGAAAATTTGAAAATTATTAAAAAATTCGTCCAAAATCTTGATGTCACCAATCCTATGTTTTGTATGTTTTTTCCACGTGTCTTGACATCCAATGGATCCCTGCAAAGTTTGGTGAAGATCTGAGTATGTCGTTTTTGACCTTATCTGGAACCTCCCATCTGAAAATTTGAAAATTCTTAAAAAATTCGTCGAAAATCTTGATGTCTCCGATCTCTTGTTTTGTACGTTTTTTCCACGTGTCTTGACATGCAAAGTATTCCTGCAAAGTTTGGTGAAGATCTGAGTATGTAGTTTTTGACCTCATCTGGAACCTCCTATCTGAAAATTTGAAAATTCTTAAAAAATTCGTCCAAAATCTTGATGTCTCCAATCTCTTGTTTTGTACGTTTTTTCCACGTGTCTTGACATCCAATGTATCCCTGCAATGTTTGGTGAAGATCTGAGTATGTAGTTTTTGACCTTATCTGGAACCTCCCATCTGAAAATTTGAAAATTCCTAAAAAATCCGTCCAAAATCTTGATGACCCCAATCTCTTGTTTTGTACTTTTTTTCCACGTGTCTCGACCTCCAATGTATCCCTGCAAAGTTTGGTGAAGATCTGAGTATGTAGTTTTTGACCTCATCTGGAACCTCCTATCTGAAAATTTGAAAATTCTTAAAAAATTCGTCCAAAATTTTGATGTCTCCAATCTCTTGTTTTGTACGTTTTTTCCACGTGTCTTGACATCCAATGTATCCCTGCAATGTTTGGTGAAGATCTGAGTATGTAGTTTTTGACCTTATCTGGAACCTCCCATCTGAAAATTTGAAAATTCCTAAAAAATCCGTCCAAAATCTTGATGACCCCAATCTCTTGTTTTGTACTTTTTTTCCACGTGTCTCGACCTCCAATGTATCCCTGCAAAGTTTGGTGAAGATCTGAGTATGTAGTTTTTGACCTTATATGGAACCTCCTATCTGAAAATTTGAAAATTCTTAAAAAATTCGTCGAAAATCTTGATGTCTCCGATCTCTTGTTTTGTACGTTTTTTCCACGTGTCTTGACATGCAAAGTATTCCTGCAAAGATTGGTGAAGATCTGAGTATGTAGTTTTTGACCTTATATGGAACCTCCTATCTGAAAATTTGAAAATTCTTAAAAAATTCGTCCAAAATCTTGATGTCTCCAATCTCTTGTTTTGTACGTTTTTTCCACGTGTCTCGACCTCCAATGGATCCCTGCAAAGTTTGGTGAAGATCTGAGTATGTCGTTTTTGACCTTATCTGGAACCTCCCATCTGAAAATTTGAAAATTCTTAAAAAATTCGTCGAAAATCTTGATGTCTCCGATCTCTTGTTTTGTACGTTTTTTCCACGTGTCTTGACATGCAAAGTATTCCTGCAAAGTTTGGTGAAGATCTGAGTATGTAGTTTTTGACCTCATCTGGAACCTCCTATCTGAAAATTTGAAAATTCTTAAAAAATTCGTCCAAAATCTTGATGTCTCCAATCTCTTGTTTTGTACGTTTTTTCCACCTGTCTTGACATCCAATGTATCCCTGCAATGTTTGGTGAAGATCTGAGTATGTAGTTTTTGACCTTATCTGGAACCTCCCATCTGAAAATTTGAAAATCCCTAAAAAATCCGTCCAAAATCTTGATGACCCCAATCTCTTGTTTTGTACTTTTTTTCCACGTGTCTCGACCTCCAATGTATCCCTGCAAAGTTTGGTGAAGATCTGAGTATGTAGTTTTTGACCTTATATGGAACCTCCTATCTGAAAATTTGAAAATTCTTAAAAAATTCGTCGAAAATCTTGATGTCTCCGATCTCTTGTTTTGTACGATTTTTCCACGTGTCTTGACATGCAAAGTATTCCTGCAAAGTTTGGTGAAGATCTGAGTATGTAGTTTTTGACCTCATCTGGAACCTCCTATCTGAAAATTTGAAAATTCTTAAAAAATTCGTCCAAAATCTTGATGTCTCCAATCTCTTGTTTTGTACGTTTTTTCCACGTGTCTTGACATCCAATGTATCCCTGCAATGTTTGGTGAAGATCTGAGTATGTAGTTTTTGACCTTATCTGGAACCTCCCATCTGAAAATTTGAAAATTCCTAAAAAATCCGTCCAAAATCTTGATGACCCCAATCTCTTGTTTTGTACTTTTTTTCCACGTGTCTCGACCTCCAATGTATACTTGCAAAGTTTGGTGAAGATCTGAGTATGTAGTTTTTGACCTTATATGGAACCTCCTATCTGAAAATTTGAAAATTATTAAAAAATTCGTCCAAAATCTTGATGTCACCAATCCTATGTTTTGTATGTTTTTTCCACGTGTCTTGACATCCAATGGATCCCTGCAAAGTTTGGTGAAGATCTGAGTATGTCGTTTTTGACCTTATCTGGAACCTCCCATCTGAAAATTTGAAAATTCTTAAAAAATTCGTCGAAAATCTTGATGTCTCCGATCTCTTGTTTTGTACGTTTTTTCCACGTGTCTTGACATGCAAAGTATTCCTGCAAAGTTTGGTGAAGATCTGAGTATGTAGTTTTTGACCTCATCTGGAACCTCCTATCTGAAAATTTGAAAATTCTTAAAAAATTCGTCCAAAATCTTGATGTCTCCAATCTCTTGTTTTGTACGTTTTTTCCACGTGTCTTGACATCCAATGTATCCCTGCAATGTTTGGTGAAGATCTGAGTATGTAGTTTTTGACCTTATCTGGAACCTCCCATCTGAAAATTTGAAAATTCCTAAAAAATCCGTCCAAAATCTTGATGACCCCAATCTCTTGTTTTGTACTTTTTTTCCACGTGTCTCGACCTCCAATGTATCCCTGCAAAGTTTGGTGAAGATCTGAGTATGTAGTTTTTGACCTTATATGGAACCTCCTTTCTGAAAATTTGAGAATTCTTAAAAAATTCGTCCAAAATCTTGATGTCTCCAATCTCTTGTTTTGCACGTTTTTTCCACGTGTCTTGACATCCAATGTATCCATGCAAAGTTTGGTGAAGATCTGAGTATGTCGTTTTTGACCTTATCTGGAACCTCCCATCTGAAAATTTGAAAATTCTTAAAAAATCCGTGCAAAATCTTGATGACCCCAATCTCTTGTTTTGTACGTTTTTTCCACGTGTCTTGACATCCAATGTATCCATGCAAAGTTTGGTGAAGATCTGAGTATGTCGTTTTTGACCTTATCTGGAACCTCCCATCTGAAAATTTGAAAATTCTTAAAAAATTCGTCGAAAATCTTGATGTCTCCAATCTCTTGTTTTGTACGTTTTTTCCACGTGTCTTGACATGCAAAGTATCCCTGCAACGTTTGGTGAAGATCTGAGTATGTAGTTTTTGACCTTATCTGGAACCTCCTATCTGAAAATTTGAAAATTCTTCAAAAATTCGTCGAAAATCTTGATGTCTCCAATCTCTTGTTTTGTACGTTTTTTCCACGTGTCTTGACATCCAATGTATCCCTGCAATGTTTGGTGGAGATCTGAGTATGTAGTTTTTGACCTTATCTGGGACCTCCTATCAGAAAATTTGAAAATTCTTCAAAAATTCGTCCAAAATCTTGATGTCTCCAATCTCTTGTTTTGTACGTTTTTTCCACGTGTCTCGACCTCCAATGTATCCCTGCAAAGTTTGGTGAAGATCTGAGTATGTCGTTTTTGACCTTATCTGGAACATCCTTTCTGAAAATTTGAAAATTCTTAAAAAATTCGTCGAAAATCTTGATGTCTCCAATCTCTTGTTTTGTACGTTTTTTCCACGTGTCTTGACATCCAATGTATCCCTGCAAAGTTTGGTGAAGATCTGAGTATGTAGTTTTTGACCTTATATGGAACCTCCTATCTGAAAATTTGAAAATTCTTAAAAAATTCGACCAAAATCTTGATGTTCCGAATCCTATGTTTTGTATGTTTTTTCCACGTGTCTTGACATCCAATGTATCCATGCAAAGTTTGGTGAAGATCTGAGTATGTAGTTTTTGACCTTATATTGAACCTCCCATCTGAAAATTTGAAAATTCTTAAAAAATTCGTCCAAAATCTTGATGACCCCAATCTCTTGTTTTGTACGTTTTTTCCACGTGTCTTGACATCCAAAGTATCCCTGCAAAGTTTGGTGAAGATCTGAGTATGTAGTTTTTGACCTTATATGGAACCTCCTTTCTGAAAATTTGAGAATTCTTAAAAAATTCGTCCAAAATCTTGATGTCTCCAATCTCTTGTTTTGTACGTTTTTTCCACGTGTCTTGACATCCAATGTATCCATGCAAAGTTTGGTGAAGATCTGAGTATGTCGTTTTTGACCTTATCTGGAACCTCCCATCTGAAAATTTGAAAATTCTTAAAAAATCCGTGCAAAATCTTGATGACCCCAATCTCTTGTTTTGTACGTTTTTTCCACGTGTCTTGACACCCAATGTATCCATGTTAAGTTTGGTGAATATCTGAGTATGTCGTTTTTGACCTTATCTGGAACCTCCCATCTGAAAATTTGAAAATTCTTAAAAAATTCGTCGAAAATCTTGATGTCTCCAATCTCTTGTTTTGTACGTTTTTTCCACGTGTCTTGACATGCAAAGTATCCCTGCAACGTTTGGTGAAGATCTGAGTATGTAGTTTTTGACCTTATCTGGAACCTCCTATCTGAAAATTTTGAAAATTCTTAAAAAATTCGTCCAAAATCTTGATGTCTCCAATCTCTTGTTTTGTACGTTTTTTCCACGTGTCTTGACATCCAATGTATCCCTGCAATGTTTGGTGAAGATCTGAGTATGTAGTTTTTGACCTTATATGGAGCCTCCTATCTGAAAATTTGAAAATTCTTAAAAAATTCGTCCAAAATCTTGATGTCTCCAATCTCTTGTTTTGTACGTTCTTTCCACGTGTCTTGACATCCAATGTATCCCTGCAATGTTTGGTGAAGATCTGAGTATGTAGTTTTTGACCTTATATGGAACCTCCTATCTGAAAATTTGAAAATCCTTAAAAGAATTTAACAAAATCTTGATGTCCCCAATCCTATGTTTTGTATGTTTTTCCACGTGTCTTGACATACAATGTATCCCTGCAGAGTTTGGTGAAGATCTGAGTATGTAGATTTTGACCTTATCTGGAACCTCCCATCTGAAAATTTGAAAATTCCTAAAAAATCCGTCCAAAATCTTGTTGACCCGAATCTCTTGTTTTGTACGTTTTTTCCACGTGTCTTGACATCCAATGTATCCCTGCAAAGTTTGGTGAAGATCTGAGTATGTAGTTTTTGACCTTATCTGGAACCGCATTTCTGAAAATTTGAAAATTTTTAAAAAAATCGTCCAAAATCTTGATGTCTCCAATCTCTTGTTTTGTACGTTTTTTCCACGTGTCTTGACATCCAATGTATCCCTGCAAAGTTTGGTGAAGATCTGAGTATGTAGTTTTTGACCTTATATGGAACCTCCTATCTGAAAATTTGAAAATTCTTAAAAAATTCGTCCAAAATCTTGATGTCTCCAATCTCTTGTTTTGTACGTTTTTTCCACGTGTCTCGACCTCCAATGGATCCCTGCAAAGTTTGGTGAAGATCTGAGTATGTCGTTTTTGACCTTATCTGGAACCTCCCATCTGAACATTTGAAAATTCTTAAAAAATTCGTCGAAAATCTTGATGTCTCCGATCTCTTGTTTTGTACGTTTTTTCCACGTGTCTTGACATGCAAAGTATTCCTGCAAAGTTTGGTGAAGATCTGAGTATGTAGTTTTTGACCTCATCTGGAACCTCCTTTCTGAAAATTTGAAAATTCTTAAAAAATTCGTCCAAAATCTTGATGTCTCCAATCTCTTGTTTTGTACGTTTTTTCCACGTGTCTTGACATCCAATGTATCCCTGCAAAGTTTGGTGAAGATCTGAGTATGTAGTTTTTGACCTTATCTGGAACCTCCTATCTGAAAATTTGAAAATTCTTAAAAAATTCGTCCAAAATCTTGATGTCTCCAATCTCTTGTTTTGTACGTTTTTTCCACGTGTCTTGATATCCAATGTATCCCTGCAAAGTTTGGTGAAGATCTGAGTATGTCGTTTTTGACCTTATCTGGAACATCCTTTCTGAAAATTTGAAAATTGTTAAAAAATTCGTCCAAAATCTTGATGTCTCCAATCTCTTTTTTGTACGTTTTTTCCACGTGTCTTGACATCCAATGTATCCCTGCAAAGTTTGGTGAAGATCTGAGTATGTAGTTTTTGACCTTATCTGGAACCTCCCATCTGAAAATTTGAAAATTCTTAAAAAATTCGACCAAAATCTTGATGTCTCCAATCTTTTGTTTTGTACGTTTTTTCCACGTGTCTTGACACATAATGTATCCATGCAAAGTTTGGTGAAGATCTGAGTATGTAGTTTTTGACCTTATATGGAACCTCCTATCTGAAAATTTGAAAATTCTTAAAAAATTCGTCCAAAATCTTGATGTCTCCAATCTCTTGTTTTGTACGTTTTTTCCACGTGTCTTGACATCCAATGTATCCCTGCAAAGTTTGGTGAAGATCTGAGTATGTAGTTTTTGACCTTATCTGGAACCTCCCATCTGAAAATTTGAAAATTCCTAAAAAATCCGTGCAAAATCTTGATGACCCCAATCTCTTGTTTTGTACGTTTTTTCCACGTGTCTTGACATCCAATGTATTCCTGCAATGTTTGGTGAAGATCTGAGTATGTAGTTTTTGACCTTATATGGAACCTCCTATCTGAAAATTTGAAAATTCTTAAAAAATTCGACCAAAATCTTGATGTTCCGAATCCTATGTTTTGTATGTTTTTTCCACGTGTCTTGACATCCAATGTATCCATGCAAAGTTTGGTGAAGATCTGAGTATGTAGTTTTTGACCTTATATTGAACCTCCCATCTGAAAATTTGAAAATTCTTAAAAAATTCGTCCAAAATCTTGATGACCCCAATCTCTTGTTTTGTACGTTTTTTCCACGTGTCTTGACATCCAAAGTATCCCTGCAAAGTTTGGTGAAGATCTGAGTATGTAGTTTTTGACCTTATATGGAACCTCCTTTCTGAAAATTTGAGAATTCTTAAAAAATTCGTCCAAAATCTTGATGTCTCCAATCTCTTGTTTTGTACGTTTTTTCCACGTGTCTTGACATCCAATGTATCCATGCAAAGTTTGGTGAAGATCTGAGTATGTCGTTTTTGACCTTATCTGGAACCTCCCATCTGAAAATTTGAAAATTCTTAAAAAATTCGTCGAAAATCTTGATGTCTCCAATCTTTTGTTTTGTACGTTTTTTCCACGTGTCTTGACATGCAAAGTATCCCTGCAACGTTTGGTGAAGATCTGAGTATGTAGTTTTTGACCTTATCTGGAACCTCCTATCTGAAAATTTGAAAATTCTTAAAAAATTCGTCGAAAATCTTGATGTCTCCAATCTCTTGTTTTGTACGTTTTTTCCACGTGTCTTGATATCGAATGTATCCCTGCAAAGTTTGGTGAAGATCTGAGTATGTCGTTTTTGACCTTATCTGGAACATCCTTTCTGAAAATTTGAAAATTGTTAAAAAATTCGTCCAAAATCTTGATGTCTCCAATCTCTTTTTTGTACGTTTTTTCCACGTGTCTTGACATCCAATGTATCCCTGCAAAGTTTGGTGAAGATCTGAGTATGTAGTTTTTGACCTTATCTGGAACCTCCCATCTGAAAATTTGAAAATTCTTAAAAAAATCGACCAAAATCTTGATGTCTCCAATCTTTTGTTTTGTACGTTTTTTCCACGTGTCTTGACACATAATGTATCCATGCAAAGTTTGGTGAAGATCTGAGTATGTAGTTTTTGACCTTATATGGAACCTCCTATCTGAAAATTTGAAAATTCTTAAAAAATTCGTCCAAAATCTTGATGTCTCCAATCTCTTGTTTTGTACGTTTTTTCCACGTGTCTTGACATCCAATGTATCCCTGCAAAGTTTGGTGAAGATCTGAGTATGTAGTTTTTGACCTTATCTGGAACCTCCCATCTGAAAATTTGAAAATTCCTAAAAAATCCCTGCAAAATCTTGATGACCCCAATCTCTTGTTTTGTACGTTTTTTCCACGTGTCTTGACATCCAATGTATCCATGCAAAGTTTGGTGAAGATCTGAGTATCTCGTTTTTGACCTTATCTGGAACATCCTTTCTGAAAATTTGAAAATTGTTAAAAAATTCGTCGAAAATCTTGATGTCTCCAATCTCTTGTTTTGTACGTTTTTTCCACGTGTCTTGACATCCAATGTATCCCTGCAATGTTTGGTGGAGATCTGAGTATGTAGTTTTTGACCTTATCTGGGACCTCCTATCAGAAAATTTGAAAATTCTTCAAAAATTCGTCCAAAATCTTGATGTCTCCAATCTCTTGTTTTGTACGTTTTTTCCACGTGTCTCGACCTCCAATGTATCCCTGCAAAGTTTGGTGAAGATCTGAGTATGTCGTTTTTGACCTTATCTGGAACATCCTTTCTGAAAATTTGAAAATTCTTAAAAAATTCGTCGAAAATCTTGATGTCTCCAATCTCTTGTTTTGTACGTTTTTTCCACGTGTCTTGACATCCAATGTATCCCTGCAAAGTTTGGTGAAGATCTGAGTATGTAGTTTTTGACCTTATATGGAACCTCCTATCTGAAAATTTGAAAATTCTTAAAAAATTCGTCCAAAATCTTGATGTCTCCAATCTCTTGTTTTGTACGTTTTTTCCACGTGTCTCGACCTCCAATGGATCCCTGCAAAGTTTGGTGAAGATCTGAGTATGTCGTTTTTGACCTTATCTGGAACCTCCCATCTGAAAATTTGAAAATTCTTAAAAAATTCGTCCAAAATCTTGATGTCCCCAATCTCTTGTTTTGTACGTTTTTTCCACGTGTCTTGACATCCAATGTATCCCTGCAAAGTTTGGTGAAGATCTGAGTATGTAGTTTTTGACCTTATCTGGAACCTCCTATCTGAAAATTTGAAAATTCTTAAAAAATTCGTCCAAAATCTTGATGTCTCCAATCTCTTGTTTTGTACGTTTTTTCCACGTGTCTTGATATCCAATGTATCCCTGCAAAGTTTGGTGAAGATCTGAGTATGTCGTTTTTGACCTTATCTGGAACATCCTTTCTGAAAATTTGAAAATTGTTAAAAAATTCGTCCAAAATCTTGATGTCTCCTATCTCTTGTTTTGTACGTTTTTTCCACGTGTCTTGACATCCAATGTATCCCTGCAAAGTTTGGTGAAGATCTGAGTATGTAGTTTTTGACCTTATCTGGAACCTCCTATCTGAAAATTTGAAAATTCTTAAAAAATTCGTCCAAAATCTTGATGTCTCCAATCTCTTGTTTTGTACGTTTTTTCCACGTGTCTTGATATCCAATGTATCCCTGCAAAGTTTGGTGAAGATCTGAGTATGTCGTTTTTGACCTTATCTGGAACATCCTTTCTGAAAATTTGAAAATTGTTAAAAAATTCGTCCAAAATCTTGATGTCTCCTATCTCTTGTTTTGTACGTTTTTTCCACGTGTCTTGACATCCAATGTATCCCTGCAAAGTTTGGTGAAGATCTGAGTATGTAGTTTTTGACCTTATCTGGAACCTCCCATCTGAAAATTTGAAAATTCTTAAAAAATTCGACCAAAATCTTGATGTCTCCAATCTCTTGTTTTGTACGTTTTTTCCACGTGTCTTGACACATAATGTATCCATGCAAAGTTTGGTGAAGATTTGAGTATGTAGTTTTTGACCTTATATGGAACCTCCTATCTGAAAATTTGAAAATTCTTAAAAAATTCGTCCAAAATCTTGATGTCTCCAATCTCTTGTTTTGTACGTTCTTTCCACGTGTCTTGACATCCAATGTATCCCTGCAATGTTTGGTGAAGATCTGAGTATGTAGTTTTTGACCTTATATGGAACCTCCTATCTGAAAATTTGAAAATCCTTAAAAGAATTTAACAAAATATTGATGTCCCCAATCCTATGTTTTGTATGTTTTTTCCACGTGTCTTGACATACAATGTATCCCTGCAGAGTTTGGTGAAGATCTGAGTATGTAGATTTTGACCTTATCTGGAACCTCCCATCTGAAAATTTGAAAATTCCTAAAAAATCCGTCCAAAATCTTGTTGACCCGAATCTCTTGTTTTGTACGTTTTTTCCACGTGTCTTGACATCCAATGTATCCCTGCAAAGTTTGGTGAAGATCTGAGTATGTAGTTTTTGACCTTATCTGGAACCGCATTTCTGAAAATTTGAAAATTTTTAAAAAAATCGTCCAAAATCTTGATGTCTCCAATCTCTTGTTTTGTACGTTTTTTCCACGTGTCTTGACATCCAATGTATCCCTGCAAAGTTTGGTGAAGATCTGAGTATGTAGTTTTTGACCTTATATGGAACCTCCTATCTGAAAATTTGAAAATTCTTAAAAAATTCGTCCAAAATCTTGATGTCTCCAATCTCTTGTTTTGTACGTTTTTTCCACGTGTCTCGACCTCCAATGGATCCCTGCAAAGTTTGGTGAAGATCTGAGTATGTCGTTTTTGACCTTATCTGGAACCTCCCATCTGAACATTTGAAAATTCTTAAAAAATTCGTCGAAAATCTTGATGTCTCCGATCTCTTGTTTTGTACGTTTTTTCCACGTGTCTTGACATGCAAAGTATTCCTGCAAAGTTTGGTGAAGATCTGAGTATGTAGTTTTTGACCTCATCTGGAACCTCCTATCTGAAAATTTGAAAATTCTTAAAAAATTCGTCCAAAATCTTGATGTCTCCAATCTCTTGTTTTCTACGTTTTTTCCACGTGTCTTGACATCCAATGTATCCCTGCAAAGTTTGGTGAAGATCTGAGTATGTAGTTTTTGACCTTATCTGGAACCTCCTATCTGAAAATTTGAAAATTCTTAAAAAATTCGTCCAAAATCTTGATGTCTCCAATCTCTTGTTTTGTACGTTTTTTCCACGTGTCTTGATATCCAATGTATCCCTGCAAAGTTTGGTGAAGATCTGAGTATGTCGTTTTTGACCTTATCTGGAACATCCTTTCTGAAAATTTGAAAATTGTTAAAAAATTCGTCCAAAATCTTGATGTCTCCAATCTCTTTTTTGTACGTTTTTTCCACGTGTCTTGACATCCAATGTATCCCTGCAAAGTTTGGTGAAGATCTGAGTATGTAGTTTTTGACCTTATCTGGAACCTCCCATCTGAAAATTTGAAAATTCTTAAAAAATTCGACCAAAATCTTGATGTCTCCAATCTTTTGTTTTGTACGTTTTTTCCACGTGTCTTGACACATAATGTATCCATGCAAAGTTTGGTGAAGATCTGAGTATGTAGTTTTTGACCTTATATGGAACATCCTATCTGAAAATTTGAAAATTCTTAAAAAATTCGTCCAAAATCTTGATGTCTCCAATCTCTTGTTTTGTACGTTTTTTCCACGTGTCTTGACATCCAATGTATCCCTGCAAAGTTTGGTGAAGATCTGAGTATGTAGTTTTTGACCTTATCTGGAACCTCCCATCTGAAAATTTGAAAATTCCTAAAAAATCCGTGCAAAATCTTGATGACCCCAATCTCTTGTTTTGTACGTTTTTTCCACGTGTCTTGACATCCAATGTATTCCTGCAATGTTTGGTGAAGATCTGAGTATGTAGTTTTTGACCTTATATGGAACCTCCTATCTGAAAATTTGAAAATTCTTAAAAAATTCGACCAAAATCTTGATGTTCCGAATCCTATGTTTTGTATGTTTTTTCCACGTGTCTTGACATCCAATGTATCCATGCAAAGTTTGGTGAAGATCTGAGTATGTAGTTTTTGACCTTATATTGAACCTCCCATCTGAAAATTTGAAAATTCTTAAAAAATTCGTCCAAAATCTTGATGACCCCAATCTCTTGTTTTGTACGTTTTTTCCACGTGTCTTGACATCCAAAGTATCCCTGCAAAGTTTGGTGAAGATCTGAGTATGTAGTTTTTGACCTTATATGGAACCTCCTTTCTGAAAATTTGAGAATTCTTAAAAAATTCGTCCAAAATCTTGATGTCTCCAATCTCTTGTTTTGTACGTTTTTTCCACGTGTCTTGACATCCAATGTATCCATGCAAAGTTTGGTGAAGATCTGAGTATGTCGTTTTTGACCTTATCTGGAACCTCCCATCTGAAAATTTGAAAATTCTTAAAAAATTCGTCGAAAATCTTGATGTCTCCAATCTTTTGTTTTGTACGTTTTTTCCACGTGTCTTGACATGCAAAGTATCCCTGCAACGTTTGGTGAAGATCTGAGTATGTAGTTTTTGACCTTATCTGGAACCTCCTATCTGAAAATTTGAAAATTCTTAAAAAATTCGTCGAAAATCTTGATGTCTCCAATCTCTTGTTTTGTACGTTTTTTCCACGTGTCTTGATATCCAATGTATCCCTGCAAAGTTTGGTGAAGATCTGAGTATGTCGTTTTTGACCTTATCTGGAACATCCTTTCTGAAAATTTGAAAATTGTTAAAAAATTCGTCCAAAATCTTGATGTCTCCAATCTCTTTTTTGTACGTTTTTTCCACGTGTCTTGACATCCAATGTATCCCTGCAAAGTTTGGTGAAGATCTGAGTATGTAGTTTTTGACCTTATCTGGAACCTCCCATCTGAAAATTTGAAAATTCTTAAAAAAATCGACCAAAATCTTGATGTCTCCAATCTTTTGTTTTGTACGTTTTTTCCACGTGTCTTGACACATAATGTATCCATGCAAAGTTTGGTGAAGATCTGAGTATGTAGTTTTTGACCTTATATGGAACCTCCTATCTGAAAATTTGAAAATTCTTAAAAAATTCGTCCAAAATCTTGATGTCTCCAATCTCTTGTTTTGTACGTTTTTTCCACGTGTCTTGACATCCAATGTATCCCTGCAAAGTTTGGTGAAGATCTGAGTATGTAGTTTTTGACCTTATCTGGAACCTCCCATCTGAAAATTTGAAAATTCCTAAAAAATCCGTGCAAAATCTTGATGACCCCAATCTCTTGTTTTGTACGTTTTTTCCACGTGTCTTGACATCCAATGTATCCATGCAAAGTTTGGTGAAGATCTGAGTATCTCGTTTTTGACCTTATCTGGAACATCCTTTCTGAAAATTTGAAAATTGTTAAAAAATTCGTCGAAAATCTTGATGTCTCCAATCTCTTGTTTTGTACGTTTTTTCCACGTGTCTTGACATCCAATGTATCCCTGCAATGTTTGGTGGAGATCTGAGTATGTAGTTTTTGACCTTATCTGGGACCTCCTATCAGAAAATTTGAAAATTCTTCAAAAATTCGTCCAAAATCTTGATGTCTCCAATCTCTTGTTTTGTACGTTTTTTCCACGTGTCTCGACCTCCAATGTATCCCTGCAAAGTTTGGTGAAGATCTGAGTATGTCGTTTTTGACCTTATCTGGAACATCCTTTCTGAAAATTTGAAAATTCTTAAAAAATTCGTCGAAAATCTTGATGTCTCCAATCTCTTGTTTTGTACGTTTTTTCCACGTGTCTTGACATCCAATGTATCCCTGCAAAGTTTGGTGAAGATCTGAGTATGTAGTTTTTGACCTTATATGGAACCTCCTATCTGAAAATTTGAAAATTCTTAAAAAATTCGTCCAAAATCTTGATGTCTCCAATCTCTTGTTTTGTACGTTTTTTCCACGTGTCTCGACCTCCAATGGATCCCTGCAAAGTTTGGTGAAGATCTGAGTATGTCGTTTTTGACCTTATCTGGAACCTCCCATCTGAAAATTTGAAAATTCTTAAAAAATTCGTCGAAAATCTTGATGTATCCGATCTCTTGTTTTGTGCGTTTTTTCCACGTGTCTTGACATGCAAAGTATTCCTGCAAAGTTTGGTGAAGATCTGAGTATGCAGTTTTTGACCTCATCTGGAAGCTCCTATCTGAAAATTTGAAAATTCTTAAAAAATTCGTCCAAAATCTTGATGTCTCCAATCTCTTGTTTTGTACGTTTTTTCCACGTGTCTTGACATCCAATGTATCCCTGCAAAGTTTGGTGAAGATCTGAGTATGTAGTTTTTGACCTTATCTGGAACCTCCTATCTGAAAATTTGAAAATTCTTAAAAAATTCGTCCAAAATCTTGATGTCTCCAATCTCTTGTTTTGTACGTTTTTTCCACGTGTCTTGATATCCAATGTATCCCTGCAAAGTTTGGTGAAGATCTGAGTATGTCGTTTTTGACCTTATCTGGAACATCCTTTCTGAAAATTTGAAAATTGTTAAAAAATTCGTCCAAAATCTTGATGTCTCCTATCTCTTGTTTTGTACGTTTTTTCCACGTGTCTTGACATCCAATGTATCCCTGCAAAGTTTGGTGAAGATCTGAGTATGTAGTTTTTGACCTTATCTGGAACCTCCCATCTGAAAATTTGAAAATTCTTAAAAAATTCGACCAAAATCTTGATGTCTCCAATCTCTTGTTTTGTACGTTTTTTCCACGTGTCTTGACACATAATGTATCCATGCAAAGTTTGGTGAAGATCTGAGTATGTAGTTTTTGACCTTATATGGAACCTCCTATCTGAAAATTTGAAAATTCTTAAAAAATTCGTCCAAAATCTTGATGTCTAAAATCTCTTGTTTTGTACGTTTTTTCCACGTGTCTTGACATCCAATGTATCCCTGCAAAGTTTGGTGAAGATCTGAGTATGTAGTTTTTGACCTTATCTGGAACCTCCCATCTGAAAATTTGAAAATTCCTAAAAAATCCGTCCAAAATCTTGATGACCACAATCTCTTGTTTTGTACGTTTTTTCCACGTGTCTTGACATTCAATGTATCCCTGCAAAGTTTGGTGAAGATCTGAGTATGTAGTTTTTGACCTTATCTGGAACCTCCTTTCTGAAAATTTGAAAATTCTTAAAAAATTCGTCCAAAATCTTGAAGACCCCAATCTCTTGTTTTGTACGTTTTTTCCACGTGTCTTGACATCCAATGTATCCCTGCAAAGTTTGGTGAAGATCTGAGTATGTAGTTTTTGACCTTATATGGAACCTCCTTTCTGAAAATTTGAGAATTCTTAAAAAATTCGTCCAAAATCTTGATGTCTCCAATCTCTTGTTTTGTACGTTTTTTCCACGTGTCTTGACATCCAATGTATCCATGCAAAGTTTGGTGAAGATCTGAGTATGTCGTTTTTGACCTTATCTGGAACCTCCCATCCGAAAATTTGAAAATTCTTAAAAAATTCGTCGAAAATCTTGATGTCTCCAATCTCTTGTTTTGTACGTTTTTTCCACGTGTCTTGACATGCAAAGTATCCCTGCAACGTTTGGTGAAGATCTGAGTATGTAGTTTTTGACCTTATCTGGAACCTCCTATCTGAAAATTTGAAAATTCTTCAAAAATTCGTCGAAAATCTTGATGTCTCCAATCTCTTGCTTTGTACGTTTTTTTCCACGTGTCTTGACATCCAATGTATCCCTGCAATGTTTGGTGGAGATCTGAGTATGTAGTTTTTGACCTTATCTGGAACCTCCTATCTGAAAATTTGAAAATTCTTAAAAAATTCGTCGAAAATCTTGATGTCTCCAATCTCTTGTTTTGTACGTTTTTTCCACGTTTCTTGACATCCAATGTATCCCTGCAAAGTTTGGTGAAGATCTGAGTATGTAGTTTTTGACCTTATATGGAACCTCCTTTCTGAAAATTTGAAAATTCTCAAAAAATTCGTCCATAATCTTGATGTCTCCAATCTCTTGTTTTGTACGTTTTTTCCACGTGTCTTGACATCCAATGTATCCCTGCAAAGTTTGGTGAAGATCTGAGCATGTAGTTTTTGACCTTATATGGAACCTCCTATCTGAAAATTTGAAAATTCTTAAAAAATTCGTCCAAAATCTTGATGTCACCAATCCTATGTTTTGTATGTTTTTTCCACGTGTCTTGACATCCAATGTATCCATGCAAAGTTTGGTGAAGATCTGAGTATGTCGTTTTTGACCTTATCTGGAACCTCCCATCTGAAAATTTGAAAATTCTTAAAAAAATCGTCGAAAATCTTGATGTCTCCGATCTCTTGTTTTGTACGTTTTTTCCACGTGTCTTGACATGCAAAGTATTCCTGCAAAGTTTGGTGAAGATCTGAGTATGTAGTTTTTGACCTCATCTGGAACCTCCTATCTGAAAATTTGAAAATTCTTAAAAAATTCGCCCAAAATTTTGATGTCTCCAATCTCTTGTTTTGTACGTTTTTTCCACGTGTCTTGACATCCAATGTATCCCTGCAAAGTTTGGTGAAGATCTGAGTATGTAGTTTTTGACCTTATCTGGAACCTCCCATCTGAAAATTTGAAAATTCTTAAAAAATTCGACCAAAATCTTGATGTCTCCAATCTTTTGTTTTGTACTTTTTTTCCACGTGTCTTGACACATAATGTATCCTTGCAAAGTTTGGTGAAGATCTGAGTATGTAGTTTTTGACCTTATATGGAACCTCCTATCTGAAAATTTGAAAATTCTTAAAAAATTCGTCCAAAATCTTGATGTCTCCAATCTCTTGTTTTGTACGTTTTTTCCACGTGTCTTGACATCCAATGTATCCCTGCAAAGTTTGGTGAAGATCTGAGTATGTAGTTTTTGACCTTATCTGGAACCTCCCATCTGAAAATTTGAAAATTCCTAAAAAATCCGTGCAAAATCTTGATGACCCCAATCTCTTGTTTTGTACGTTTTTTCCACGTGTCTTGACATCCAATGTATTCCTGCAATGTTTGGTGCAGATCTGAGTATGTAGTTTTTGACCTTATATGGAACCTCCTATCTGAAAATTTGAAAATTCTTAAAAAATTCGACCAAAATCTTGATGTTCCGAATCCTATGTTTTGTATGTTTTTTCCACGTGTCTTGACATCCAATGTATCCATGCAAAGTTTGGTGAAGATCTGAGTATGTAGTTTTTGACCTTATATTGAACCTCCCATCTGAAAATTTGAAAATTCTTAAAAAAATCGTCCAAAATCTTGATGACCCCAATCTCTTGTTTTGTACGTTTTTTCCACGTGTCTTGACATCCAAAGTATCCCTGCAAAGTTTGGTGAAGATCTGAGTATGTAGTTTTTGACCTTATATTGAACCTCCCATCTGAAAATTTGAAAATTCTTAAAAAATTCGTCCAAAATCTTGATGTCTCCAATCTCTTGTTTTGTACGTTTTTTCCACGTGTCTTGACATCCAATGTATCCATGCAAAGTTTGGTGAAGATCTGAGTATGTCGTTTTTGACCTTATCTGGAACCTCCCATCTGAAAATTTGAAAATTCTTAAAAAATTCGTCGAAAATCTTGATGTCTCAAATCTTTTGTTTTGTACGTTTTTTCCACGTGTCTTGACATGCAAAGTATCCCTGCAACGTTTGGTGAAGATCTGAGTATGTAGTTTTTGACCTTATCTGGAACCTCCTATCTGAAAATTTGAAAATTCTTCAAAAATTCGTCGAAAATCTTGATGTCTCCAATCTCTTGTTTTGTACGTTTTTTCCACGTGTCTTGACATCCAATGTATTCCTGCAATGTTTGGTGGAGATCTGAGTATGTAGTTTTAGACCTTATCTGGAACCTCCTATCTGAAAATTTGAAAATTCTTCAAAAATTCGTCCAAAATCTTGATGTCTCCAATCTCTTGTTTTGTACGTTTTTTCCACGTGTCTCGACCTCCAATGGATCCCTGCAAAGTTTGGTGAAGATCTGAGTATGTCGTTTTTGACCTTATCTGGAACATCCTTTCTGAAAATTTGAAAATTCTTAAAAAATTCGTCGAAAATCTTGATGTCTCCAATCTCTTGTTTTGTACGTTTTTTCCACGTGTCTTGACATCCAATGTATCCCTGCAAAGTTTGGTGAAGATCTGAGTATGTAGTTTTTGACCTTATATGGAACCTCCTATCTGAAAATTTGAAAATTCTTAAAAAATTCGTCCAAAATCTTGATGTCTCCAATCTCTTGTTTTGTACGTTTTTTCCACGTGTCTCGACCTCCAATGGATCCCTGCAAAGTTTGGTGAAGATCTGAGTATGTCGTTTTTGACCTTATCTGGAACCTCCCATCTGAAAATTTGAAAATTCTTAAAAAATTCGTCGAAAATCTTGATGTCTCCGATCTCTTGTTTTGTACGTTTTTTCCACGTGTCTTGACATGCAAAGTATTCCTGCAAAGTTTGGTGAAGATCTGAGTATGTAGTTTTTGACCTCATCTGGAACCTCCTATCTGAAAATTTGAAAATTCTTAAAAAATTCGTCCAAAATCTTGATGTCTCCAATCTCTTGTTTTGTACGTTTTTTCCACGTGTCTTGACATCCAATGTATCCCTGCAAAGTTTGGTGAAGATCTGAGTATGTAGTTTTTGACCTTATCTGGAACCTCCCATCTGAAAATTTGAAAATTCCTAAAAAATCCGTGCAAAATCTTGATGACCCCAATCTCTTGTTTTGTACGTTTTTTCCACGTGTCTTGACATCCAATGTATTCCTGCAATGTTTGGTGCAGATCTGAGTATGTAGTTTTTGACCTTATATGGAACCTCCTATCTGAAAATTTGAAAATTCTTAAAAAATTCGACCAAAATCTTGATGTTCCGAATCCTATGTTTTGTATGTTTTTTCCACGTGTCTTGACATCCAATGTATCCATGCAAAGTTTGGTGAAGATCTGAGTATGTAGTTTTTGACCTTATATTGAACCTCCCATCTGAAAATTTGAAAATTCTTAAAAAAATCGTCCAAAATCTTGATGACCCCAATCTCTTGTTTTGTACGTTTTTTCCACGTGTCTTGACATCCAAAGTATCCCTGCAAAGTTTGGTGAAGATCTGAGTATGTAGTTTTTGACCTTATATTGAACCTCCCATCTGAAAATTTGAAAATTCTTAAAAAATTCGTCCAAAATCTTGATGTCTCCAATCTCTTGTTTTGTACGTTTTTTCCACGTGTCTTGACATCCAATGTATCCATGCAAAGTTTGGTGAAGATCTGAGTATGTCGTTTTTGACCTTATCTGGAACCTCCCATCTGAAAATTTGAAAATTCTTAAAAAATTCGTCGAAAATCTTGATGTCTCAAATCTTTTGTTTTGTACGTTTTTTCCACGTGTCTTGACATGCAAAGTATCCCTGCAACGTTTGGTGAAGGTCTGAGTATGTAGTTTTTGACCTTATCTGGAACCTCCTATCTGAAAATTTGAAAATTCTTCAAAAATTCGTCGAAAATCTTGATGTCTCCAATCTCTTGTTTTGTACGTTTTTTCCACGTGTCTTGACATCCAATGTATTCCTGCAATGTTTGGTGGAGATCTGAGTATGTAGTTTTAGACCTTATCTGGAACCTCCTATCTGAAAATTTGAAAATTCTTCAAAAATTCGTCCAAAATCTTGATGTCTCCAATCTCTTGTTTTGTACGTTTTTTCCACGTGTCTCGACCTCCAATGGATCCCTGCAAAGTTTGGTGAAGATCTGAGTATGTCGTTTTTGACCTTATCTGGAACATCCTTTCTGAAAATTTGAAAATTCTTAAAAAATTCGTCGAAAATCTTGATGTCTCCAATCTCTTGTTTTGTACGTTTTTTCCACGTGTCTTGACATCCAATGTATCCCTGCAAAGTTTGGTGAAGATCTGAGTATGTAGTTTTTGACCTTATATGGAACCTCCTATCTGAAAATTTGAAAATTCTTAAAAAATTCGTCCAAAATCTTGATGTCTCCAATCTCTTGTTTTGTACGTTTTTTCCACGTGTCTCGACCTCCAATGGATCCCTGCAAAGTTTGGTGAAGATCTGAGTATGTCGTTTTTGACCTTATCTGGAACCTCCCATCTGAAAATTTGAAAATTCTTAAAAAATTCGTCGAAAATCTTGATGTCTCCGATCTCTTGTTTTGTACGTTTTTTCCACGTGTCTTGACATGCAAAGGATTCCTGCAAAGTTTGGTGAAGATCTGAGTATGTAGTTTTTGACCTCATCTGGAACCTCCTATCTGAAAATTTGAAAATTCTTAAAAAATTCGTCCAAAATCTTGATGTCTCCAATCTCTTGTTTTGTACGTTTTTTCCACGTGTCTTGACATCCAATGTATCCCTGCAATGTTTGGTGAAGATCTGAGTATGTAGTTTTTGACCTTATCTGGAACCTCCCATCTGAAAATTTGAAAATTCCTAAAAAATTCGTCCAAAATCTTGATGTCTCCAATCTCTTGTTTTGTACGTTTTTTCCACGTGTCTCGACCTCCAATGGATCCCTGCAAAGTTTGGTGAAGATCTGAGTATGTCGTTTTTGACCTTATCTGGAACCTCCCATCTGAAAATTTGAAAATTCTTAAAAAATTCGTCGAAAATCTTGATGTCTCCGATCTCTTGTTTTGTACGTTTTTTCCACGTGTCTTGACATGCAAAGTATTCCTGCAAAGTTTGGTGAAGATCTGAGTATGTAGTTTTTGACCTCATCTGGAACCTCCTATCTGAAAATTTGAAAATTCTTAAAAAATTCGTCCAAAATCTTGATGTCTCCAATCTCTTGTTTTGTACGTTTTTTCCACGTGTCTTGACATCCAATGTATCCCTGCAATGTTTGGTGAAGATCTGAGTATGTAGTTTTTGACCTTATCTGGAACCTCCCATCTGAAAATTTGAAAATTCCTAAAAAATCCGTCCAAAATCTTGATGACCCCAATCTCTTGTTTTGTACTTTTTTTCCACGTGTCTCGACCTCCAATGTATCCCTGCAAAGTTTGGTGAAGATCTGAGTATGTAGTTTTTGACCTTATATGGAACCTCCTATCTGAAAATTTTAAAATTCTTAAAAAATTCGTCCAAAATCTTGATGTCACCAATCCTATGTTTTGTATGTTTTTTCCACGTGTCTTGACATCCAATGGATCCCTGCAAAGTTTGGTGAAGATCTGAGTATGTCGTTTTTGACCTTATCTGGAACCTCCCATCTGAAAATGTGAAAATTCTTAAAAAATTCGTCGAAAATCTTGATGTCTCCGATCTCTTGTTTTGTACGTTTTTTCCACGTGTCTTGACATGCAAAGTATTCCTGCAAAGTTTGGTGAAGATCTGAGTATGTAGTTTTTGACCTCATCTGGAACCTCCTATCTGAAAATTTGAAAATTCTTAAAAAATTCGTCCAAAATCTTGATGTCTCCAATCTCTTGTTTTGTACGTTTTTCCCACGTGTCTTGACATCCAATGTATCCCTGCAATGTTTGGTGAAGATCTGAGTATGTAGTTTTTGACCTTATCTGGAACCTCCCATCTGAAAATTTGAAAATTCCTAAAAAATCCGTCCAAAATCTTGATGACCCCAATCTCTTGTTTTGTACTTTTTTTCCACGTGTCTCGACCTCCAATGTATCCCTGCAAAGTTTGGTGAAGATCTGAGTATGTAGTTTTTGACCTTATATGGAACCTCCTATCTGAAAATTTGAAAATTCTTAAAAAATTCGTCCAAAATCTTGATGTCACCAATCCTATGTTTTGTATGTTTTTTCCACGTGTCTTGACATCCAATGTATCCATGCAAAGTTTGGTGAAGATCTGAGTATGTCGTTTTTGACCTTATCTGGAACCTCCCATCTGAAAATTTGAAAATTCTTAAAAAATTCGTCGAAAATCTTGATGTCTCCGATCTCTTGTTTTGTACGTTTTTTCCACGTGTCTTGACATGCAAAGTATTCCTGCAAAGTTTGGTGAAGGTCTGAGTATGTAGTTTTTGACCTCATCTGGAACCTCCTATCTGAAAATTTGAAAATTCTTAAAAAATTCGTCCAAAATTTTGATGTCTCCAATCTCTTGTTTTGTACGTTTTTTCCACGTGTCTTGACATCCAATGTATCCCTGCAATGTTTGGTGAAGATCTGAGTATGTAGTTTTTGACCTTATCTGGAACTTCCCATCTGAAAATTTGAAAATTCCTAAAAAATCCGTCCAAATTCTTGATGACCCCAATCTCTTGTTTTGTACGTTTTTTCCACGTGTCTTGACATCCAATGTATCCCTGCAAAGTTTGGTGAAGATCTGAGTATGTAGTTTTTGACCTTATCTGGAACCTCCTATCTGAAAATTTGAAAATTCTTAAAAAATTCGTCCAAAATCTTGATGTCTCCAATCTCTTGTTTTGTACGTTTTTTCCACGTGTCTTGACATCCAAAGTATCCCTGCAAAGTTTGGTGAAGATCTGAGTATGTAGTTTTTGACCATATATGGAACCTCCTTTCTGAAAATTTGAGAATTCTTAAAAAATTCGTCCAAAATCTTGATGTCTCCAATCTCTTGTTTTGTACGTTTTTTCCACGTGTCTTGACATCCAATGTATCCATGCAAAGTTTGGTGAAGATCTGAGTATGTCGTTTTTGACCTTATCTGGAACCTCCCATCTGAAAATTTGAAAATTCTTAAAAAATCCGTGCAAAATCTTGATGACCCCAATCTCTTGTTTTGTACGTTTTTTCCACGTGTCTTGACATCCAATGTATCCATGCAAAGTTTGGTGAAGATCTGAGTATGTCGTTTTTGACCTTATCTGGAACCTCCCATCTGAAAATTTGAAAATTCTTAAAAAATTCGTCGAAAATCTTGATGTCTCCAATCTCTTGTTTTGTACGTTTTTTCCACGTGTCTTGACATGCAAAGTATCCCTGCAACGTTTGGTGAAGATCTGAGTATGTAGTTTTTGACCTTATCTGGAACCTCCTATCTGAAAATTTGAAAATTCTTCAAAAATTCGTCGAAAATCTTGATGTCTCCAATCTCTTGTTTTGTACGTTTTTTCCACGTGTCTTGACATCCAATGTATCCCTGCAATGTTTGGTGGAGATCTGAGTATGTAGTTTTTGACCTTATCTGGGACCTCCTATCAGAAAATTTGAAAATTCTTCAAAAATTAGTCCAAAATCTTGATGTCTCCAATCTCTTGTTTTGTACGTTTTTTCCACGTGTCTCGACCTCCAATGTATCCCTGCAAAGTTTGGTGAAGATCTGAGTATGTCGTTTTTGACCTTATCTGGAACCTCCCATCTGAAAATTTGAAAATTCCTAAAAAATCCGTCCAAAATCTTGATGACCCCAATCTCTTGTTTTGTACTTTTTTTCCACGTGTCTCGACCTCCAATGTATCCCTGCAAAGTTTGGTGAAGATCTGAGTATGTAGTTTTTGACCTTATATGGAACCTCCTATCTGAAAATTTTAAAATTCTTAAAAAATTCGTCCAAAATCTTGATGTCACCAATCCTATGTTTTGTATGTTTTTTCCACGTGTCTTGACATCCAATGGATCCCTGCAAAGTTTGGTGAAGATCTGAGTATGTCGTTTTTGACCTTATCTGGAACCTCCCATCTGAAAATTTGAAAATTCTTAAAAAATTCGTCCAAAATCTTGATGTCTCCAATCTCTTGTTTTGTACGTTTTTCCCACGTGTCTTGACATCCAATGTATCCCTGCAATGTTTGGTGAAGATCTGAGTATGTAGTTTTTGACCTTATCTGGAACCTCCCATCTGAAAATTTGAAAATTCCTAAAAAATCCGTCCAAAATCTTGATGACCCCAATCTCTTGTTTTGTACTTTTTTTCCACGTGTCTCGACCTCCAATGTATCCCTGCAAAGTTTGGTGAAGATCTGAGTATGTAGTTTTTGACCTTATATGGAACCTCCTATCTGAAAATTTGAAAATTCTTAAAAAATTCGTCCAAAATCTTGATGTCACCAATCCTATGTTTTGTATGTTTTTTCCACGTGTCTTGACATACAATGTATCCATGCAAAGTTTGGTGAAGATCTGAGTATGTCGTTTTTGACCTTATCTGGAACCTCCCATCTGAAAATTTGAAAATTCTTAAAAAATTCGTCGAAAATCTTGATGTCTCCGATCTCTTGTTTTGTACGTTTTTTCCACGTGTCTTGACATGCAAAGTATTCCTGCAAAGTTTGGTGAAGATCTGAGTATGTAGTTTTTGACCTCATCTGGAACCTCCTATCTGAAAATTTGAAAATTCTTAAAAAATTCGTCCAAAATTTTGATGTCTCCAATCTCTTGTTTTGTACGTTTTTTCCACGTGTCTTGACATCCAATGTATCCCTGCAATGTTTGGTGAAGATCTGAGTATGTAGTTTTTGACCTTATCTGGAACCTCCCATCTGAAAATTTGAAAATTCCTAAAAAATCCGTCCAAATTCTTGATGACCCCAATCTCTTGTTTTGTACGTTTTTTCCACGTGTCTTGACATCCAATGTATCCCTGCAAAGTTTGGTGAAGATCTGAGTATGTAGTTTTTGACCTTATCTGGAACCTCCTATCTGAAAATTTGAAAATTCTTAAAAAATTCGTCCAAAATCTTGATGTCTCCAATCTCTTGTTTTGTACGTTTTTTCCACGTGTCTTGACATCCAAAGTATCCCTGCAAAGTTTGGTGAAGATCTGAGTATGTAGTTTTTGACCTTATATGGAACCTCCTTTCTGAAAATTTGAGAATTCTTAAAAAATTCGTCCAAAATCTTGATGTCTCCAATCTCTTGTTTTGTACGTTTTTTCCACGTGTCTTGACATCCAATGTATCCATGCAAAGTTTGGTGAAGATCTGAGTATGTCGTTTTTGACCTTATCTGGAACCTCCCATCTGAAAATTTGAAAATTCTTAAAAAATCCGTGCAAAATCTTGATGACCCCAATCTCTTGTTTTGTACGTTTTTTCCACGTGTCTTGACATCCAATGTATCCATGCAAAGTTTGGTGAAGATCTGAGTATGTCGTTTTTGACCTTATCTGGAACCTCCCATCTGAAAATTTGAAAATTCTTAAAAAATTCGTCGAAAATCTTGATGTCTCCAATCTCTTGTTTTGTACGTTTTTTCCACGTGTCTTGACATGCAAAGTATCCCTGCAACGTTTGGTGAAGATCTGAGTATGTAGTTTTTGACCTTATCTGGAACCTCCTATCTGAAAATTTGAAAATTCTTCAAAAATTCGTCGAAAATCTTGATGTCTCCAATCTCTTGTTTTGTACGTTTTTTCCACGTGTCTTGACATCCAATGTATCCCTGCAATGTTTGGTGGAGATCTGAGTATGTAGTTTTTGACCTTATCTGGGACCTCCTATCAGAAAATTTGAAAATTCTTCAAAAATTAGTCCAAAATCTTGATGTCTCCAATCTCTTGTTTTGTACGTTTTTTCCACGTGTCTCGACCTCCAATGTATCCCTGCAAAGTTTGGTGAAGATCTGAGTATGTCGTTTTTGACCTTATCTGGAACATCCTTTCTGAAAATTTGAAAATTCTTAAAAAATTCGTCGAAAATCTTGATGTCTCCAATCTCTTGTTTTGTACGTTTTTTCCACGTGTCTTGACATCCAATGTATCCCTGCAAAGTTTGGTGAAGATCTGAGTATGTAGTTTTTGACCTTATATGGAACCTCCTATCTGAAAATTTGAAAATTCTTAAAAAATTCGACCAAAATCTTGATGTTCCGAATCCTATGTTTTGTATGTTTTTTCCACGTGTCTTGACATCCAATGTGTCCATGCAAAGTTTGGTGAAGATCTGAGTATGTAGTTTTTGACCTTATATTGAACCTCCCATCTGAAAATTTGAAAATTCTTAAAAAATTCGTCCAAAATCTTGATGACCCCAATCTCTTGTTTTGTACGTTTTTTCCACGTGTCTTGACATCCAAAGTATCCCTGCAAAGTTTGGTGAAGATCTGAGTATGTAGTTTTTGACCTTATATGGAACCTCCTTTCTGAAAATTTGAGAATTCTTAAAAAATTCGTCCAAAATCTTGATGTCTCCAATCTCTTGTTTTGTACGTTTTTTCCACGTGTCTTGACATCCAATGTATCCATGCAAAGTTTGGTGAAGATCTGAGTATGTCGTTTTTGACCTTATCTGGAACCTCCCATCTGAAAATTTGAAAATTCTTAAAAAATCCGTGCAAAATCTTGATGACCCCAATCTCTTGTTTTGTACGTTTTTTCCACGTGTCTTGACATCCAATGTATCCATGCAAAGTTTGGTGAAGATCTGAGTATGTCGTTTTTGACCTTATCTGGAACCTCCCATCTGAAAATTTGAAAATTCTTAAAAAATTCGTCGAAAATCTTGATGTCTCCAATCTCTTGTTTTGTACGTTTTTTCCACGTGTCTTGACATGCAAAGTATCCCTGCAACGTTTGGTGAAGATCTGAGTATGTAGTTTTTGACCTTATCTGGAACCTCAGTAGTGGGGTTTGTGGTGGGGACAGCGCCACTTACAAGTGTAGAAAAGGCGAGGCTATTTGATTGAACAATCAGATTTGTTTACACTTAAAACAATGCCAAGATGGGGCCTGTACCCCAATTCTTCAGGTGTGATATGCTCTGATTTTTAAGAAATTCTGAATTTCTAGTGTAGAAAAGGCGAGGGCTCAACAGATAGATTTACCCATACTTAAGACAATGGCAAGAGGGGCTTAAACCCTAATTTTTCAGGTGTGGAGGTTCGGGTTTAAGTCCTCATAAAATGTGAAGCCTCTCTTGATGGCAAAATGTTAATATTGTTGTCTTGTAAACAAAAAGCTCAGGGTTCGAGTCCTGATAAAATATTTAAGATTGAAATACATGTGGCAAAATAATATGTCCACAAGTGAGATTTTGAATAATTACTGCTAGTTGATAGCCCCCAAATCTGAAACCCTGGTAAAAAAATGTTTTACAATAATATATTGTACAAAAACTGAATTTCTCAATTTTCTTATTTCCTCATGTTTTATAACCACTTGCTCAATACAATAGAAGAAAAGTGGGTAGGTATAATTAATTGCCTCCATGCCTTGCCGGCACGCAAGAGATAAAATCTACACGCTAGAAGGGAATAATAATGATTTTTCTGTGCGATTCACTGAAGAGGTCATTAATCTTTCTGTGCGTGTAACATGTCTGTAACAAGGAAAATGTAACAAAGATTGAGACAAAGATACATATTTTCACACAGTGGCAATGAACTGCCTCCTCTTCATTCTGAAAGCAATTCTATTCTGATAATATGAGCCTAGGCAAAGACTTAGAAAATATTATGGCAGTTCAAAATCCAATTTTGTCTGCATTAAGGTCTCAGAACCCGGTAAAATGTGGGCATATTCCATATTGAGAAGTGTTAATATTGCTGCATTGTAATCAGGGGCTTTGGGTTCGAGTCCTGATAAAAGATTGAAATATATACAACTGCCCACACATAAGATATTCACTGCTAGCTGATAATACAGTTGAGGTTTCAAAGCTGGTAGAGTGTCTGGGGCCTCTCTGACAGCAAAGTGTTGGTATTATTGTTTTGTAATCAAGGGCCTCTGTGTTTGAATCGGGCTTCTAGAATTGCTCCGTGACTCTCTCATTTCTTACATCATAAACATATGATTTTTCACCTATGAGAATGACACTACATATGGTGTCATCGGGTAAAGCCTCGTGGAATTCACAGATAATTTTAATGTTTGTCCTGTCATTAACCACAACTTGTTTCCTTTTTGAAGTGTTGATTACAAACATGGGTCTCTGTGTTTTGAATTCATCTGGTGAGTAATACATGTCAGTACTGCCAGTAGTGACCCTTTTGAAAGCCGAAAATGCCTCATATAATTTGAGGAAATCATCCTTGGACATGTCTAAATTGTAATTTTCTCTAGGAAATACCTCATTTCTGCCATTTTTAAGATATATGTTCTTGATGTTGCAGTTATCAAATTTACTTGAATTTTTTTCCTGATTATTGTGTCTTCCAGTCTGAAACAATACCACTACAAAATCCGGCATGTCATATTGTATACTGGAGAATGAATTTGTAGCATCAAACTCATAGTAAGTACCAGCGGCAGGCTTCTGTACACATTGATATGTATAAAATTGTAAAGGAATCTGTGGATTTTTTATTATATCAGCTTTGTATTTAAGAGCATAACTGGCCTCATATTCAACAACAGGGATTCTTAACTCCATAGTCTGAATAATGCATTTGCCCTCATCAGGTAGGGTATTAGGCAGAGCTTCCCCTGTAGGGTTTATTGCACTGTACCTCATCAAAGCATTATTGTCATTGGCAGCTCTTCTAAATGTGATTCTTAAACCACCCTTCCACATGATATCTTTGTAATCCGAGAAGAATCCTGGCAACAGGCGCATCGGGAACAGCACAGTGTGGTTCTTGGATAATATTTTATCACCAGCTTCAAATCCGCCTATTTTGTAGTATGAAGCCTCGGTTTTGGATAATTTTAGTGTGGCCAAAGCTGTGGAGGTAATGCCGGGATAATCTATTCTGTTTATAACAACACCATGCTTTCTGATCTCGATTTCAGAGAACAGATGCGGCACAAAATTGTCCACCAATCTTATGTTTGAATTTGCCGGATAATCTGTTCCATCGAGCTTTACAACATCAAATTTGATGTATAGATCTGCTCTGTGGGGGTGTATAAAGCCGTCCCCTACATCAAGATCAACCTCTATTTCTGTGTTGGGTTGATTTAAATTTGCAAATGTCCTCCTGTTTGGAGGGAATGATTGTAGCTCATAACTCTCAATATTTTCCATTTTTTGTATGTATTTTTATTTAAATATTAATCTCTATGATTGCAGTTGTTGTGGCTCCAGCAAAATCAACTAATTCTTCTTTTTCATTAGTGACCATCAATTCAATGTAATCTATTCTATTATGGCACACGGGAAAATATAATGTTGGGGATGGATTGTAGATGATTGGCTCCATGAATTCGGAATTAGGTTTGAATGTTGCAATGATGCCAGTTTGTTTGTGAGTGCCTATACCATTTGATTTGGTGATCATACCCTCGGCCACATTACAGTGAATATTCAGAGTCTCTATGGCTAAGAATTTGGGTATATTCATAGCAGTGTGTTTGATGGCCGGTTCGAGTTTTGTGTTGTTCTCAAATCCCAACAGCTCTCCTATAGTACCCAGATGCACTGTTTCTGTAGCAGATACAATCTCTACTCTGTGAGTGACAGAATTTTGACATAACACTATACCTCTGGGTAATTGAGCATTTAGAGTGGATAGATTATATTGCCCTGGAGTGATGACAATTTTTTGATCCCCTACTGCAATTTTGTTGTTGTGGTGAGTAATATTTGGGATCAGGTACATGCCGTAAAATGCTCTGAGAGCTATTGTTTTGGGATACACTATGTCATCATGCAATTTGAGTTTCAATATTGAATTTTGGCTGGTGAGATGGAATACCCCCATGATGTTTCAGATACCACAAGGCTTTTTGAAAATTTTCAATTGATGGTTTATTTATTTGAGACATATATCTGAGAACAGATAAACACAAATGTCCGCAATTAACATCTTTGAAGTTTTGAACACGGGCATTATTGTAATAAAGATTAGGTGATTTTAGATATTTTATTAAATTTTCAGGTGGAACACCTCCAAATGAATCAAACACAAATGCCTCATTGTTTAAATATTTAAGATAACAGATCCAGTGAGTGCCCTGATTTTTGTACTCATCCAAATTAACAATGCCACACTCTTTGTTGAGTGGTTGTTCCGGTAAAGAATCAGACATGTACACACCCCTAAAATTTTTGATGCCCAGTGGCTTGATCAAAACTTCAATATCTTGGTTTGTAAGCGGCTCTTGTTTTTTTTAAACTTATTCATGGATCTCTTAACACCTTTGCCTTTTTTCTCCATGGCCAGGTTATGGCGCCTCTGCTCATCTAATTCTGCCTTATTCTTCTTGGCATCCATTACTGTTTTTGCTATGGCAGCTGAACCCCCAGCCAAGCTCCCAACAGCCCCGAGAGCAGCTAAGATGGCAGGGATGGTAAATATGAATCCCCCCACATGTGATTTTTTTCTGGATTGCTGTAATTTTTTTAATTGGGGGGTACTAAGCAACAATTTCATACCATGCCCCTTTGCAAGACAAGAGCTTTTTTTCTTGCGCTGCTTTTTGGTTAAAAGACTGTCAATAGTTTTAAGAGATTTGAGACCTGCATAAGGTATTTGATACATAACACCCTTGGCCTTCATTGAAGGTTTATTATATACATATTCACAGCCCCCACCCCAGTTTTTGTTTGGTGCTCATAGCTATGGTGGTTCCCAATGCTGATATTCTCTCACTTAAAGAAGCATCTTTGCTTACAAATCTACCAAATGCAGCCTCTTCTAATTTCTTGTCTGCAACATGTCTCTTGTCAAGATCGGAATGTGTGTTGTATGCTATGTCATGGTCTCTACAAGCAGCATCTAGGGGATTTACACCAGGATCACCTCTGTTTAATCTATGGTCCAATTTTGTGCCGGGACCACAATATTGATAGCCTGGAATGTGTAGTTCAAATGGCAGCTTGTTTATAATGTCATTAACCAGGCCCCGACCCTCAGAAACATTCCAAAATTTAGGTGGTAGAGTATTAATAATTTTTATGAGATATCCAATCCCCTTAGGGTCATTCACTATAAAATTAGACAATTTGGTGCTTATCATGTCCATAATTCCAACCTTTTCATTGTAAAAATTGTGGTTGCCAGCATTTTCCTCCCCAGCTATCACCAATAACCTATCTACAAGTTTCCTGACATCATCAACCCACACAAATTCTTTAGGCAGGGTGTTGTATTGTTTGATCCCACTACCTGTCTTGATCTGAGACCATATGGGCTTGATTAAATTATTGTATTTTGCTCCACTGCTCGACTTGACTCTTTTTTGTGTGGGATCATTGTTCTGGTACAGAGCATCTGATTTTATTAATATTTCTTTGTAGTGCTCATAATCTTGATCTGTATAGCTGCCAGGCCTTTTCCTAGTCATCAGTTCCCACAATCCAGGTGTGCCGGGGTACTTAACAAAAGCACCTTTTTCTCCGAGACGAGATTCTGAATAAACAATTATATCATCTCCCATAAATGTTACTCTGAAATTGCCAATTCTATGTATGATGCTCCCATCAAGCTCTGTGTCAGCATATAAGCCAAACACCTCATCTTTGTTGTCTTTAGGTGTGGTTAAATATTTTTGAGCAAGAAGACCCAATTCAATAGGATCTTGACTAGCTTCAATTCTTCGAGGGGCAACAGGACTAGGTGTATGAATACTGGAAAGTGGGGTGAATGGATAATCTAATATGTTCCTTGCAGCTACAGGCACAAGCTCTGTGATCAAATCTTGATTTTGCTCTGTAACAGTTTTGATATTCTTACCTAAATTATTAATAGCATCAATAACAGGCTGTTCTGTTTGTTTGTGTTTTTCATAAATTCCACGGTTCTCTGATTTCCATCCCTTAAATCTTTTTACAAGATAATCTCTTAACTTAAGATCATCAATGACTGGTCGTTTCATGGTTGTTTATTTATGTCTCAACGTCTAGAAAATCGTTGATTTTATTTCTGTATTTGCCAGTATTAGGTGTTCTTGTCATATCAATTGTGACAAACCCATAACTGTCCTGGTTCCAGCACTTGCTGCAAAATTTGGAAAAATCATTGTAGCTCAAGTCCCCACCTACATATTCATCATGTATGTGTTTGAGGTTGGTATGATCTTGATGAAACACACATATAAAATTGCTATTGTCCCGGATCAGCTGCTTCGGAATTTTAGAAAAAGTCTGTGCCAGGTAGAAGCAATCTATGTTTTTGTGGCGGCCCTGTGTAAAGAAATTTCTAACCTTGTTTTGATTATCCAGTATAATGTCATCAAACACAACAACAGAATTATCGAGACATTCATCTAATGGCTTAACATCTGGTTCAAAAGTGGCTATATCCAATCCATCATATAGCTTCATCAGCTGCTGATATTTTAATTGTTCCAAGCTCTTAGAGAAGATATACAAGTGCCTGTTTTTCCAGTCTAACCAGTTGGGTGCCAATAAAAAATTATCAACCATTAGTGTAGTTTTACCACAAGCAGATGGCCCAACAATAAGACACCTAATATTTTCAGGCAGCAGCACTCCATTTATCTTATTCTGTTGTTCAGGTTCTGGCAGCCTTTTTATAACATCCCAGGCGCTCATATTATCACTTTGTCTGCATCGATCCAGCTGTTTTCCGGATGACCCAGCCATTTGACAAATAACTTGTTGCCTTTTCTGCGGATGATTTTTTCTATGAGATATGTGTCGGGCTGTTTAGTTTTGCTGAGCTCTTGTTCATAGAACCTGCCTTTGAGAATTTCTCCTCGGTGATCTTTTATTATATATGTGTTAAGGGTCCCGGGTTTAACTTGAACCACTGTAAATAATTCAGCGCTCCAGTTTCTCGTAAAGCCTCTTTTGAATAAGTGCTTATATTTGCTGATTCTTACTTGATCGCCCACCCTGTATTTGGCTCTTCTTGTTGTTGGCTGGTATCTAGGATAATAAACAGTCCTGATCAATTTTTGCTCATCAGATGAAGTTACTTCAGAGGGTTTCATGTTGATTGTGGAATGGACCGAGTTGTTATATTTATGTAGAAGTTCTGGAAGAATATTAACCCATTTATAATTACCTTGCAGTGTAAATTGTTTATACATAAGATTTTTTAAGGTTCTGTTGAATCTCTCTACAATTGAGGCTTTGAGGTCACTGTAACTCGAGTAATGTTTTATTGCCTGGCTTTTAATAAATTGTTGAAACACAGAATTATAAAATTCTTTGCCATTATCTGTTTGCAAATAGCGCGGTGATCTTCCTGAATGATTGATGATTGTCCTGAAGGCTTCTGTAACACATTTTCCAGTCTTGGATTTGAGTGGCACGGCCCAGGCAAATTTTGAAAATGTGTCTATGACAGTGAGTAGATACTTGTAGCCCTTGTTGATTTTGTCTAAGTTTTTCAACTGCCCACTTGCCATTTCAATCAAGTCGCTCTGCCATAAATCATCTATGCCTTTTGTGACTACTGGGAGTCTCTTAAAATTATGTCTGGCTTGTCTGTGTAATTCATCAACAATAATTTGTCTAGACATAATATGTAAACAAGAATATTGCAACTATGGGGTGTTCAGCAGCTGATACTGCAGGATTTTCTAAATATAATTTGTCCCCTATTTGTATATTAAATTCCAAAGAGCCATCATCTTCAGCATAGGCTGTTTCTAATGTATTGGGATCTGTAAAATCCTCTAACTCTACACTGGTGATTTTTGCTTTGTTGTCAGCATTTGTTATTGATAAGGTGGGGTAGTGGTGTGCCTGTGGTTGAAGCCAATATTTGATCTTGATTGGTCTCAATGTGCCTCCAACAAAAAACTGGTAATAAAATTGTGCAGGGGACAGCATATATATTTTGCCACCTGGTGTAAATGGTGAATCATATTCTTTGTTGGGGATACTGTACAATTCAAGAATTACTGTATGTTTTGGATTCTCGATTATGCCCGTTATTTCTTTTTCTGCTGTAAGCAATCTGCTTGTTACAGATTCAAGGTGCTCATTGATGGTCCTAACAACATCATCATGGCCTGGCTTGATCTTTATGTCCACAGCAAGTCTCTTGTATTGTTGCACAATCTCTTGAAGCTGGGTGGCAAAAACAGACAGAGCATTTGCTTGATTGGATTCCATGGTCCCTAGCTGTTGCTTGATATTAGCTACAATTTGTTGCAAATTTTCAACAACTGCCAATTTTGAATTTTGAGCAGTAAGATCATGGACCTGTCTTCTGATATCCTCAAACAGGGCATGCAGTTCATTAATATGTTGATTGGTTGGTAGAGTGGCAACTGTCTGAGTGAGATGTTTGATCTCTGTCTGGATATTCTTGACATCTTCTGATTTCAATATGCGATTCACTGCCCTCTTAATATTTTTAAGTTCCTGTGATGTAGGTAGATTTGACACAGTATTTTGCAAAAATTCAAGTGCCAATTTCACATTGTTTAATTCAGAAGCATCAGCCACATTTTGCATAGCATTTTGGAGCAGGGCTATATCTGCCTGAGAGGGTGTTGATTGTTGTAAAATTTCAAGCTTTGTTTGGATATCATCGATCAAGTGATGAAAATGAGATAGTTCAGATTCAGTGTTGAGGTTTTCAAGCTTTGTGATTTGTTGCTGGACACTGACAAGGGTATCTACAATTCCAGGCAATCGGGATTCTAGTACATTTGCCAAATCACTTTGCACTGCTGCTATTGTACCCTCAAGATGGGTTATGGAACTTTGAATTTTTCCAAAATCTTCATATGTTTCAAGTTGCAGCTTGATGTTTGCTACACTCCGAGTTATTGCATTCAAAGCATCAGAAGATGGCAAATTGTTCATAAAATTTTCAAGTGTCTCAATTTTTTCTTTAACCTCGGCTATGGCATTGTTCAGAGGGTCCAGATTAGGTATTTGGAGTGACTGAATCTGTTCTTTTAGAGTGGAAATGACTAGATCAAAATCTTCTTGTGATTTTATGCTTTTGACAATTGTTTGGAGCTGTGCCTGGACATTATTTATCTGCTCTTCCAATTGCTGTTTCAATTGCTCGGAGTTGTTAGCCTGGGTCTTAAATTTGGCTTGAAGAGCTGCTACAGCTTCTTCCAAACTTTGAAAATTATCCAATGTTGCCAGGTCAGTATATTTCTGAAGCAGCACTTTGAGTTCAGAATCAATTTTAAGAAGAGGGTCCATGCATTGTGATTGTAAATTTGTAATTTCTAATTGAAGACTGGCATTAAGTGTGCTTTGTAAAACTTGTAAATCACTTCTTAATTTCTTGACTCTGACATCAAGCATCAGAATCTCATCACTGTGATCTTCATGTCTTGTATGGCCAAATATATCATTAGGCATTTTTGTTTTAATGGTTATTTATTATTGAATATCTGATTCTTAATTCTATAAAAAAAGGTATAAGCTTGTCATAAGATCCAGGGACCTCAATATATAAGCAGTCACCAGCAGAAACAGTATATACAGTGCCGGAAATCATGTTTGAGTGCTTGATTCTATAAATATTTCTCCCTACTGAAATCTTGACATCACCCTCAGGGGTTGTAATAAATTGCAATTGACCACCTACAGGTAATTGGTAATGATTTAAATTATTGTTAAATATGTACAATATTTTACCTGTTTCATCATCAACATCTGTAAGTATGCTGTTCAGATGAATAATTAACAAGCCACTCAGTTTAGACAGCATATCGGAAGAGGGTTGTGGTGTTGGCAGGTCCATAATAGCCTGTTTTTTGAACCCAAATAAGTTCATAGGCATGTTTATTTATTTCAAATCATGCTCTGTAATTGGGCATTGTTTGCCATTTTTCAAATCACAATGCCCCCAAGGTAAAGTATGTATGCCACATGATAAAATACATCTCTTATCATCATGTGGGTCCAGGGCCACTTTTCTTACAATATTTGAAGTCAGCAAGTGATCCTCACTCTGAATTCTATTTTCTGATGTTTTGATTAAACTCTGGGATTTGATGCAATTTTCATAATCTTCAAATTGAAGATCTTTTTCAACAGTAACTCTGCCAATGCCCTTGGCCTTTTTGGCAACAGCACCACTACATGTCTCAAAAGTGTACATCTTGGCACTTAACCCATCAAATTTCACAATAACATCACCACATGTCTCATCTTTTAACTTGCCAGGCACCTTTTTGTTGTGGGGTTGAATTCTTGTATGTTCACTGGTATCAAAGTATTGAAACAATTCAGGCTGTGCCATATCTTGATAAACATCTTCTGTTTGAATATCAAGAATAAAACTATCCGTGTCCATGTACAATAATTTTACACGATCACCATAAAAAGGTTTCAACACATCATAATATAATATTAACATATGTAATTTGGACAATTCCAATATCGCAGCCCCTACATAAATAGGTTTATCAAATTTGATCTTTGTTTTCATCATGTTGAAAAGTGCCATGTGCTCATCATAAATTCTTCTGTAATTGAAATTAGGCTTTGCAACCAATTTTTT
The DNA here is from genome assembly GCF_977018435.1 of Lepisma saccharinum. Lineage (NCBI taxonomy): Eukaryota > Metazoa > Arthropoda > Insecta > Zygentoma > Lepismatidae > Lepisma > Lepisma saccharinum. The sequence goes on along the minus strand of NW_028142931.1, from coordinate 676,281 downwards.
GCTCAGGCTGGGGTCAGTAATTATTTTAACATCGGTATGTTTTCTGACATTTTCAATTGTTTTGCCATACACTGAATTCACCATTAATTTAAACAAGGCCTTATCAAATTGGCTCTTTGCAGATGTTCGAAGCTCCGTGTTTGTATCAATGTATGGTTTCAACCATTCTGAGTGCCTGAACCTCAAGACTTTGCCAAGTTTGGTCACTTGGACACCATGTTTCATCAGGAACTGGAGGTTTTTGTAATATATGACATAATCCTGTTTTGGCTCCAGGGTCATCATGAGCTTCTTCTGTTTAGAGCCAGGTGAGCACTGAACCTCAGGAATTGGGGGCAGATCAGAAAATTTATTGTGCAAATCATCAGGAATTGTCAGATCAACCTCTAAGAAGAGGCCATATTCACTGTCATCAAAATCCTGAAGATCTTCAATATTGAAATCTTCAACCCATTCAAGCCCTGCATATGGCAGTTTTTTCATCATGGCATGACCATAGAGGCTGTTTGCATCTACATACGTTATATAATTTGATGGCTGTGCTGGATCATAATTAGGCATATACTTGTTATTTGCTCTGGCATATCTCTGGGAACATTGCACCATCCCACCTCTTATACATTTCTCCATAAACAGATACATATCTTGATCGTGGATCAGATCCAATTGCTTTTTGGTGTTGAAAAACATTGCAGACCATGCTAGGCCCGGGGCACTGTAAAAATACACTGGGTCCAGTCCATAATTTTGCATGGAAGATTTTCTGAATGCCTGCAATATATCAGCTAAGAGGGTGACATCAAGTTTTAAATATGCCATGTGATAATCACCAAATGTCTTGCATTTTAAATTGTTCCACATCAACTGAGCATGGTGATAATCATCATCAGTGATTCCAGATCCTCTGATTTTGCTGTAGAACTCTTCTTGTGGTGGCAGGGAACACTCATCAAATTTAGAAAAATCTGTAACATAGTCATATGGATATACACCCTTTCGCCTAATTAATTTCAGGTCCTGATTTGGAAACAATGCACGTGTGATTTTGAATTGATCATCAGGTAATTGAGTGGCCAGTGTATCCAGGCTAGCAGATAAAAATCTGTAAGAATCAAGAAATCTTATGTGAATAGGAACACCATCAACTTTAATTATTTTGCTAATAGATATATATTTCTCATCATTTTCAGCTAAAATATTTAAATTCTGCTTCTCAAACCCCTCGTACCTGATCAGATGATGGAAATCATAATTGGATGCTCCGTGGCAAAATATGGGGACAAATCTTGGTCTCTTGATCTTAATATTACAGCTATTACACAGGGCCATTAAGAATTTACCATCTGTATGAGAATGGTGATGAACCTTGATATTTGTATCTGAAAATTCAGAATCACATACCGGGCATTTTTCTGCATTGTTGAAATCTTCAATCTGTTCCTCTGTTAAAGGCAACATAGGCTTTGATATTAATAAGATGTTAGATGCTATGTCACGGCACACATTTTCTATTCTATGTGCAAATATTTTGATGGCATTTGGTCCCTTGTATGAATATTCTTTAATAACAACACCATCCCGTATAACCACACAACAAAAGCTGGAAGGTTCATGTAGCTGGTATGGTGTACTTGAAGATTCTTCGGGATCTGGGCTACAGAATGCAAGAGATTTGAGATTTGATTCGGAATCCCAGACAATATATGCTGGGTGTTCCAACGAGGCTTCATACTTTTTGAATTTGCAATTTTCACTTGGATTGGGCATCACCATATGAACAGGTTTATGGTTGCCACAGTATTTCAGATGCTCAATTAACTTGTTTTTGGCAATTTCTACACTCTCTTCACAAACACCATTCACCATTTTTCTACCATCAAAAACAGTTAAGCATCTTCTGCACAACTTAAATATTTTTTTATATTTGTCTAGTTGTGTTCTCACTAAAGCTTCAAGATTATGTATCAGAGTGTAATGATATGTGCCATCCCCTTCAATTAAGAGCAGATCAATCGGAATTGCAGATTCATCATCAAGTGTACTGATTCTGAGAGGATCTATCAAGCAATTGCCAGTGGAACAAATAAATACATTAATAGATAATTGTTTGCCATCGATGTGCCTGGCCCTTTTTTCAAATTTATCAATATTCTGAACAGACATTGGATATTCTAAACCCTCCATTGCATCGTCAAAAAGATGTTCATGCTGTTTGTAATAACTTATTCTCTGAGGATCCCTTGAAACTGGATACAGAGCAGCTAAAATACACCACAAAAAGCATTTCGCGTCATTATTTTTTATATTGACCACGGCTCTTCTGTTTTTGATATTAGCAGGTAATGGCAGATATGTAGAACCTTTTAATGGGCTGAATTCAGAAATATTAACATATAACTTGTGCGGAGAGCCACATAGGCTCCATCCGGACTCTTTTGCCGCAAATTCAGAGTGTTTAATGTTCAGTTGTTCCATCAATCTGCTTATTATTCTGTCTGCATTTGAATATACCGGTACAGTTTCTGTTACGTGGGGGTGTGTAAATTTTGTGCCATTTGGTTTCTTATATTGTGCAAACAATTTGAGGGACAGCTTATAAGAGCCATTTTGTGCATTTAGAATTGCCTGCACATTAGGATTTACACTGTTCAAGAAATTCTCAATGCCACATCTTGGCTCTGATACAAACCGATAATCCCTGAGTTGGGCATTAAAACTGCTACGGATGGGTGCATAGCGTGGCTGCTTTGCAGGTCCAGCATTAACAGGTGCTTCATGCTTCCTTTTCAGACCAGATGTAGATGGTTGTGAGGGCAATGCTGATGACTGTACATAAGAATTACACTTATGCCATTTGTAATATGCCTTGCTTAATATTTTATGGCATCTTGGACACATTTTTGTGGCTTTTCTGCATTTCTTAGAGTTACAAATACGGCAATGCCTAGCCCAATGAGAACTAGATATATTTTTATTACACCGATTGCAATATTTTTGTTTTGGCATTTTTTCTTGTTGTTTATTATATAAGATTTTCTGGGCTTCAATTCAAAACTTTATACTTAATAAAAATATCAGTTGGGTTCAGCAGTTAATGGCTGAGCTGGAGCTTTTATACCCAAACAACAGCAGTAACTAGGTTTTGGTGATAGTTTTGCTGATGTGCAACACACTTCACCAGGTTTAAAACCTCATCTCTATATCAACTAAATACAATTCAAAATTGGATTTTGAACTGTACAATAAATATTCTGTAAGTCTCACTTGTGTTTATATTAACAGAACAAGACAAAACCAGAATTGTATTCAGGATTGCATGTTTTCATACAAAAAAGCCATATTTTTGACAAGTTTATAAACAACAATCATACAGATATAGCTTTTACACACATGGCCGAATCTGTCTGAGCAGAGGAGAAAGGAGGTTTTCAGATCTGGGGGCTATCAACGAGCAGTAATTATTCAAAATCTCACTTGTAGAGATATTATTTTGCAACATGTATTTCAATCTTATACAGGACTCGAACCCAAAGCCCCTGATTACAATGCCACAATATTAGCACGTCTCCAAATGGAATATGCCCACATTTTACCGGCTTCTGAAGACCTTGATACAGACAAAATTGGATTTTGAACTGCCATAATATTTTCTAAGTCTTTGCCTAGGCTCATATTATCAGAATAGAATTGCTTTGAGAATGAAGAGGAGGCAGTTCATTGCCACTGTGTGAAAATATGTATCTTTGTCTCAATCTTTGTTACATTTTCCTTGTTACAGACATGTTACACGCACAGAAAGATTAATGACCTCTTCAGTGAATCGCACAGAAAAATCATTATTATTCCCTTCTAGCGTGTAGATTTTATCTCTTGCGTGCCGGCAAGGCATGGAGGCAATTAATTATACCTACCCACTTTTCTTCTATTGTATTGAGCAAGTGGTTATAAAACATGAGGAAATAAGAAAATTGAGAAATTCAGTTTTTGTACAATATATTATTGTAAAACATTTTTTTACCAGGGTTTCAGATTTGGGGGCTATCAACTAGCAGTAATTATTCAAAATCTCACTTGTGGACATATTATTTTGCCACATGTATTTCAATCTTAAATATTTTATCAGGACTCGAACCCTGAGCTTTTTGTTTACAAGACAACAATATTAACATTTTGCCATCAAGAGAGGCTTCACATTTTATGAGGACTTAAACCCGAACCTCCACACCTGAAAAATTAGGGTTTAAGCCCCTCTTGCCATTGTCTTAAGTATGGGTAAATCTATCTGTTGAGCCCTCGCCTTTTCTACACTAGAAATTCAGAATTTCTTAAAAATCAGAGCATATCACACCTGAAGAATTGGGGTACAGGCCCCATCTTGGCATTGTTTTAAGTGTAAGCAAATCTGATTGTTCAATCAAATAGCCTCGCCTTTTCTACACTTGTAAGTGGCGCTGTCCCCACCACAAACCCCACTACTAACCTCCTATCTGAAAATTTGAAAATTCTTAAAAAATTCGTCCAAAATCTTGATGTCTCCAATCTCTTGTTTTGTACGTTTTTTCCACGTGTCTTGACATCCAATGTATCCCTGCAATGTTTGGTGAAGATCTGAGTATGTAGTTTTTGACCATATCTGGAGCATCCTATCTGAAAATTTGAAAATTTTAAAAAAATTCGTCCAAAATCTTGATGTCTCCAATCTCTTGTTTTGTACGTTCTTTCCACGTGTCTTGACATCCAATGTATCCCTGCAATGTTTGGTGAAGATCTGAGTATGTAGTTTTTGACCTTATCTGGAACCTCCTATCTGAAAATTTGAAAATTCTTAAAAGAATTTAACAAAATCTTGATGTCCCCAATCCTATGTTTTGTATGTTTTTTCCACGTGTCTTGACATACAATGTATCCCTGCAGAGTTTGGTGAAGATCTGAGTATGTAGTTTTTGACCTTATCTGGAACCTCCCATCTGAAAATTTGAAAATTCCTAAAAAATCCGTCCAAAATCTTGTTGACCCGAATCTCTTGTTTTGTACGTTTTTTCCACATGTCTTGACATCCAATGTATCCCTGCAAAGTTTGGTGAAGATCTGAGTATGTAGTTTTTGACCTTATCTGGAACCGCATTTCTGAAAATTTGAAAATTTTTAAAAAAATCGTCCAAAATCTTGATGTCTCCAATCTCTTGTTTTGTACGTTTTTTCCACGTGTCTTGACATCCAATGTATCCCTGCAAAGTTTGGTGAAGATCTGAGTATGTAGTTTTTGACCTTATATGGAACCTCCTATCTGAAAATTTGAAAATTCTTAAAAAATTCGTCCAAAATCTTGATGTCTCCAATCTCTTGTTTTGTACGTTTTTTCCACGTGTCTCGACCTCCAATGGATCCCTGCAAAGTTTGGTGAAGATCTGAGTATGTCGTTTTTGACCTTATCTGGAACCTCCCATCTGAAAATTTGAAAATTCTTAAAAAATTCGTCGAAAATCTTGATGTCTCCGATCTCTTGTTATGTACGTTTTTTCCACGTGTCTTGACATGCAAAGTATTCCTGCAAAGTTTGGTGAAGATCTGAGTATGTAGTTTTTGACCTCATCTGGAACCTCCTATCTGAAAATTTGAAAATTCTTAAAAAATTCGTCCAAAATCTTGATGTCTCCAATCTCTTGTTTTGTACGTTTTTTCCACGTGTCTTGACATCCAATGTATCCCTGCAAAGTTTGGTGAAGATCTGAGTATGTAGTTTTTGACCTTATCTGGAACCTCCTATCTGAAAATTTGAAAATTCTTAAAAAATTCGTCCAAAATCTTGATGTCTCCAATCTCTTGTTTTGTACGTTTTTTCCACGTTTCTTGATATCCAATGTATCCCTGCAAAGTTTGGTGAAGATCTGAGTATGTCGTTTTTGACCTTATCTGGAACATCCTTTCTGAAAATTTGAAAATTGTTAAAAAATTCGTCCAAAATCTTGATGTCTCCAATCTCTTTTTTGTACGTTCTTTCCACGTGTCTTGACATCCAATGTATCCCTGCAAAGTTTGGTGAAGATCTGAGTATGTAGTTTTTGACCTTATTTGGAACCTCCCATCTGAAAATTTGAAAATTCTTAAAAAATTCGACCAAAATCTTGATGTCTCCAATCTTTTGTTTTGTACGTTTTTTCCACGTGTCTTGACACATAATGTATCCATGCAAAGTTTGGTGAAGATCTCAGTATGTAGTTTTTGACCTTATATGGAACCTCCTATCTGAAAATTTGAAAATTCTTAAAAAATTCGTCCAAAATCTTGATGTCTCCAATCTCTTGTTTTGTACGTTTTTTCCACGTGTCTTGACATCCAATGTATCCCTGCAAAGTTTGGTGAAGATCTGAGTATGTAGTTTTTGACCTTATCTGGAACCTCCCATCTGAAAATTTGAAAATTCCTAAAAAATCCGTGCAAAATCTTGATGACCCCAATCCCTTGTTTTGTACGTTTTTTCCACGTGTCTTGACATCCAATGTATTCCTGCAATGTTTGGTGAAGATCTGAGTATGTAGTTTTTGACCTTATATGGAACCTCCTATCTGAAAATTTGAAAATTCTTAAAAAATTCGACCAAAATCTTGATGTTCCGAATCCTATGTTTTGTATGTTTTTTCCACGTGTCTTGACATCCAATGTATCCCTGCAAAGTTTGGTGAAGATCTGAGTATGTAGTTTTTGACCTTATATTGAACCTCCCATCTGAAAATTTGAAAATTCTTAAAAAATTCGTCCAAAATCTTGATGACCCCAATCTCTTGTTTTGTACGTTTTTTCCACGTGTCTTGACATCCAAAGTATCCCTGCAAAGTTTGGTGAAGATCTGAGTATGTAGTTTTTGACCTTATATGGAACCTCCTTTCTGAAAATTTGAGAATTCTTAAAAAATTCGTCCAAAATCTTGATGTCTCCAATCTCTTGTTTTGTACGATTTTTCCACGTGTCTTGACATCCAATGTATCCATGCAAAGTTTGGTGAAGATCTGAGTATGTCGTTTTTGACCTTATCTGGAACCTCCCATCTGAAAATTTGAAAATTCTTAAAAAATTCGTCGAAAATCTTGATGTCTCCAATCTTTTGTTTTGTACGTTTTTTCCACGTGTCTTGACATGCAAAGTATCCCTGCAACGTTTGGTGAAGATCTGAGTATGTAGTTTTTGACCTTATCTGGAACCTCCTATCTGAAAATTTGAAAATTCTTAAAAAATTCGTCGAAAATATTGATGTCTCCAATCTCTTGTTTTGTACGTTTTTTCCACGTGTCTTGATATCCAATGTATCCCTGCAAAGTTTGGTGAAGATCTGAGTATGTCGTTTTTGACCTTATCTGGAACATCCTTTCTGAAAATTTGAAAATTGTTAAAAAATTCGTCCAAAATCTTGATGTCTCCAATCTCTTTTTTGTACGTTTTTTCCACGTGTCTTGACATCCAATGTATCCCTGCAAAGTTTGGTGAAGATCTGAGTATGTAGTTTTTGACCCTATCTGGAACCTCCCATCTGAAAATTTGAAAATTCTTAAAAAATTCGACCAAAATCTTGATGTCTCCAATCTTTTGTTTTGTACGTTTTTTCCACGTGTCTTGACACATAATGTATCCATGCAAAGTTTGGTGAAGATCTGAGTATGTAGTTTTTGACCTTATATGGAACCTCCTATCTGAAAATTTGAAAATTCTTAAAAAAATCGTCCAAAATCTTGATGTCTCCAATCTCTTGTTTTGTACGTTTTTTCCACGTGTCTTGACATCCAATGTATCCCTGCAAAGTTTGGTGAAGATCTGAGTATGTAGTTTTTGACCTTATCTGGAACCTCCCATCTGAAAATTTGAAAATTCCTAAAAAATCCGTGCAAAATCTTGATGACCCCAATCTCTTGTTTTGTACGTTTTTTCCACGTGTCTTGACATCCAATGTATCCATGCAAAGTTTGGTGAAGATCTGAGTATGTCGTTTTTGACCTTATCTGGAACATCCTTTCTGAAAATTTGAAAATTGTTAAAAAATTCGTCCAAAATCTTGATGTCTCCAATCTCTTTTTTGTACGTTTTTTCCACGTGTCTTGACATCCAATGTATCCCTGCAAAGTTTGGTGAAGATCTGAGTATGTAGTTTTTGACCTTATCTGGAAACTCCCATCTGAAAATTTGAAAATTCTTCAAAAATTCGTCGAAAATCTTGATGTCTCCAATCTCTTGTTTTGTACGTTTTTTCCACGTGTCTCGACCTCCAATGGATCCCTGCAAAGTTTGGTTAAGATCTGAGTATGTCGTTTTTGACCTTATCTGGAACATCCTTTCTGAAAATTTGAAAATTCTTAAAAAATTCGTCGAAAATCTTGATGTCTCCAATCTCTTGTTTTGTACGTTTTTTCCACGTGTCTTGACATCCAATGTATCCCTGCAAAGTTTGGTGAAGATCTGAGTATGTCGTTTTTGACCTTATCTGGAACATCCTTTCTGAAAATTTGAAAATTCTTAAAAAATTCGTCGAAAATCTTGATGTCTCCAATCTCTTGTTTTGTACGTTTTTTCCACGTGTCTTGACATCCAATGTATCCCTGCAAAGTTTGGTGAAGATCTGAGTATGTAGTTTTTGACCTTATATGGAACCTCCTTTCTGAAAATTTGAAAATTCTCAAAAAATTCGTCCATAATCTTGATGTCTCCAATCTCTTGTTTTGTACGTTTTTTCCACGTGTCTTGACATCCAATGTATCCCTGCAAAGTTTGGTGAAGATCTGAGTATGTAGTTTTTGACCTTATCTGGAACATCCTTTCTGAAAATTTGAAAATTGTTAAAAAATTCGTCCAAAATCTTGATGTCTCCAATCTCTTTTTTGTACGTTTTTTCCACGTGTCTTGACATCCAATGTATCCCTGCAAAGTTTGGTGAAGATCTGAGTATGTAGTTTTTGACCTTATCTGGAACCTCCTATCTGAAAATTTGAAAATTCTTAAAAAATTCGTCCAAAATCTTGATGTCTCATATCTCTTGTTTTGTACGTTTTTTCCACGTGTCTTGATATCCAATGTATCCCTGCAAAGTTTGGTGAAGATCTGAGTATGTAGTTTTTGACCTTATATGGAACCTCCTATCTGAAAATTTGAAAATTCTTAAAAAATTCGTCCAAAATCTTGATGTCTCCAATCTCTTGTTTTGTACGTTTTTTCCACGTGTCTTGACATCGAATGTATCCCTGCAAAGTTTGGTGAAGATCTGAGTATGTAGTTTTTGACCTTATATTGAACCTCCCATCTGAAAATTTGAAAATTCTTAAAAAATTCGTCCAAAATCTTGATGTCTCCAATCTCTTGTTTTGTACGTTTTTTCCACGTGTCTTGATATCCAATGTATCCCTGCAAAGTTTGGTGAAGATCTGAGTATGTAGTTTTTGACCTTATATGGAACCTCCTATCTGAAAATTTGAAAATTCTTAAAAAATTCGTCCAAAATTTTGATGTCTCCAATCTCTTGTTTTGTACGTTTTTTCCACGTGTCTTGACATCCAATGTATCCCTGCAATGTTTGGTGAAGATCTGAGTATGTAGTTTTTGACCTTATATGGAACCTCCTATCTGAAAATTTGAAAATTCTTAAAAGAATTTAACAAAATCTTGATGTCCCCAATCCTATGTTTTGTATGTTTTTTCCACGTGTCTTGACATACAATGTATCCCTGCAGAGTTTGGTGAAGATCTGAGTATGTAGTTTTTGACCTTATCTGGAACCTCCCATCTGAAAATTTGAAAATTCTTAAAAAATTCGTCGAAAATCTTGATGTCTCCGATCTCTTGTTTTGTACGTTTTTTCCACGTGTCTTGACATGCAAAGTATTCCTGCAAAGTTTGGTGAAGATCTGAGTATGTAGTTTTTGACCTCATCTGGAACCTCCTATCTGAAAATTTGAAAATTCTTAAAAAATTCGTCCAAAATCTTGATGTCTCCAATCTCTTGTTTTGTACGTTTTTTCCACGTGTCTTGACATCCAATGTATCCCTGCAAAGTTTGGTGAAGATCTGAGTATGTAGTTTTTGACCTTATCTGGAACCTCCTATCTGAAAATTTGAAAATTCTTAAAAAATTCGTCCAAAATCTTGATGTCTCCAATCTCTTGTTTTGTACGTTTTTTCCACGTGTCTTGATATCCAATGTATCCCTGCAAAGTTTGGTGAAGATCTGAGTATGTCGTTTTTGACCTTATCTGGAACATCCTTTCTGAAAATTTGAAAATTGTTAAAAAATTCGTCCAAAATCTTGATGTCTCCAATCTCTTTTTTGTACGTTCTTTCCACGTGTCTTGACATCCAATGTATCCCTGCAAAGTTTGGTGAAGATCTGAGTATGTAGTTTTTGACCTTATTTGGAACCTCCAATCTGAAAATTTGAAAATTCTTAAAAAATTCGACCAAAATCTTGATGTCTCCAATCTTTTGTTTTGTACGTTTTTTCCACGTGTCTTGACACATAATGTATCCATGCAAAGTTTGGTGAAGATCTGAGTATGTAGTTTTTGACCTTATATGGAACCTCCTATCTGAAAATTTGAAAATTCTTAAAAAATTCGTCCAAAATCTTGATGTCTCCAATCTCTTGTTTTGTACGTTTTTTCCACGTGTCTTGACATCCAATGTATCCCTGCAAAGTTTGGTGAAGATCTGAGTATGTAGTTTTTGACCTTATCTGGAACCTCCCATCTGAAAATTTGAAAATTCCTAAAAAATCCGTGCAAAATCTTGATGACCCCAATCTCTTGTTTTGTACGTTTTTTCCACGTGTCTTGACATCCAATGTATTCCTGCAATGTTTGGTGAAGATCTGAGTATGTAGTTTTTGACCTTATATGGAACCTCCTATCTGAAAATTTGAAAATTCTTAAAAAATTCGACCAAAATCTTGATGTTCCGAATCCTATGTTTTGTATGTTTTTTCCACGTGTCTTGACATCCAATGTATCCCTGCAAAGTTTGGTGAAGATCTGAGTATGTAGTTTTTGACCTTATATTGAACCTCCCATCTGAAAATTTGAAAATTCTTAAAAAATTCGTCCAAAATCTTGATGACCCCAATCTCTTGTTTTGTACGTTTTTTCCACGTGTCTTGACATCCAAAGTATCCCTGCAAAGTTTGGTGAAGATCTGAGTATGTAGTTTTTGACCTTATATGGAACCTCCTTTCTGAAAATTTGAGAATTCTTAAAAAATTCGTCCAAAATCTTGATGTCTCCAATCTCTTGTTTTGTACGTTTTTTCCACGTGTCTTGACATCCAATGTATCCATGCAAAGTTTGGTGAAGATCTGAGTATGTCGTTTTTGACCTTATCTGGAACCTCCCATCTGAAAATTTGAAAATTCTTAAAAAATTCGTCGAAAATCTTGATGTCTCCAATCTTTTGTTTTGTACGTTTTTTCCACGTGTCTTGACATGCAAAGTATCCCTGCAACGTTTGGTGAAGATCTGAGTATGTAGTTTTTGACCTTATCTGGAACCTCCTATCTGAAAATTTGAAAATTCTTAAAAAATTCGTCGAAAATATTGATGTCTCCAATCTCTTGTTTTGTACGTTTTTTCCACGTGTCTTGATATCCAATGTATCCCTGCAAAGTTTGGTGAAGATCTGAGTATGTCGTTTTTGACCTTATCTGGAACATCCTTTCTGAAAATTTGAAAATTGTTAAAAAATTCGTCCAAAATCTTGATGTCTCCAATCTCTTTTTTGTACGTTTTTTCCACGTGTCTTGACATCCAATGTATCCCTGCAAAGTTTGGTGAAGATCTGAGTATGTAGTTTTTTACCTTATCTGGAACCTCCCATCTGAAAATTTGAAAATTCTTAAAAAATTCGACCAAAATCTTGATGTCTCCAATCTTTTGTTTTGTACGTTTTTTCCACGTGTCTTGACACATAATGTATCCATGCAAAGTTTGGTGAAGATCTGAGTATGTAGTTTTTGACCTTATATGGAACCTCCTATCTGAAAATTTGAAAATTCTTAAAAAAATCGTCCAAAATCTTGATGTCTCCAATCTCTTGTTTTGTACGTTTTTTCCACGTGTCTTGACATCCAATGTATCCCTGCAAAGTTTGGTGAAGATCTGAGTATGTAGTTTTTGACCTTATCTGGAACCTCCCATCTGAAAATTTGAAAATTCCTAAAAAATCCGTGCAAAATCTTGATGACCCCAATCTCTTGTTTTGTACGTTTTTTCCACGTGTCTTGACATCCAATGTATCCATGCAAAGTTTGGTGAAGATCTGAGTATGTCGTTTTTGACCTTATCTGGAACATCCTTTCTGAAAATTTGAAAATTGTTAAAAAATTCGTCCAAAATCTTGATGTCTCCAATCTCTTGTTTTGTACGTTTTTTCCACGTGTCTTGACATCCAATGTATCCCTGCAAAGTTTGGTGAAGATCTGAGTATGTCGTTTTTGACCTTATCTGGAACATCCTTTCTGAAAATTTGAAAATTCTTAAAAAATTCGTCGAAAATCTTGATGTCTCCAATCTCTTGTTTTGTACGTTTTTTCCACGTGTCTTGACATCCAATGTATCCCTGCAAAGTTTGGTGAAGATCTGAGTATGTAGTTTTTGACCTTATATGGAACCTCCTTTCTGAAAATTTGAAAATTCTCAAAAAATTCGTCCATAATCTTGATGTCTCCAATCTCTTGTTTTGTACGTTTTTTCCACGTGTCTTGACATCCAATGTATCCCTGCAAAGTTTGGTGAAGATCTGAGTATGTAGTTTTTGACCTTATCTGGAACATCCTTTCTGAAAATTTGAAAATTGTTAAAAAATTCGTCCAAAATCTTGATGTCTCCAATCTCTTTTTTGTACGTTTTTTCCACGTGTCTTGACATCCAATGTATCCCTGCAAAGTTTGGTGAAGATCTGAGTATGTAGTTTTTGACCTTATCTGGAACCTCCTATCTGAAAATTTGAAAATTCTTAAAAAATTCGTCCAAAATCTTGTTGTCTCCAATCTATTGTTTTGTACGTTTTTTCCACGTGTCTTGATATCCAATGTATCCCTGCAAAGTTTGGTGAAGATCTGAGTATGTAGTTTTTGACCTTATATGGAACCTCCTATCTGAAAATTTGAAAATTCTTAAAAAATTCGTCCAAAATCTTGATGTCTCCAATCTCTTGTTTTGTACGTTTTTTCCACGTGTCTTGACATCCAATGTATCCCTGCAAAGTTTGGTGAAGATCTGAGTATGTAGTTTTTGACCTTATATTGAACCTCCCATCTGAAAATTTGAAAATTCTTAAAAAATTCGTCCAAAATCTTGATGTCTCCAATCTCTTGTTTTTTACGTTTTTTCCACGTGTCTTGATATCCAATGTATCCCTGCAAAGTTTGGTGAAGATCTGAGTATGTAGTTTTTGACCTTATATGGAACTTCCTATCTGAAAATTTGAAAATTCTTAAAAAATTCGTCCAAAATTTTGATGTCTCCAATCTCTTGTTTTGTACGTTTTTTCCACGTGTCTTGACATCCAATGTATCCCTGCAATGTTTGGTGAAGATCTGAGTATGTAGTTTTTGACCTTATCTGGAACCTCCCATCTGAAAATTTGAAAATTCCTAAAAAATCCGTCCAAAATCTTGATGTCTCCAATCTCTTGTTTTGTACGTTTTTTCCACGTGTCTCGACCTCCAATGTATCCCTGCAAAGTTTGGTGAAGATCTGAGTATGTCGTTTTTGACCTTATCTGGAACATCCTTTCTGAAAATTTGAAAATTCTTAAAAAATTCGTCGAAAATCTTGATGTCTCCAATCTCTTGTTTTGTACGTTTTTTCCACGTGTCTTGACATCCAATGTATCCCTGCAAAGTTTGGTGAAGATCTGAGTATGTAGTTTATGACCTTTTATGGAACCTCCTTTCTGAAAATTTGAAAATTCTCAAAAAATTCGTCCATAATCTTGATGTCTCCAATCTCTTGTTTTGTACGTTTTTTCCACGTGTCTTGACATCCAATGTATCCCTGCAAAGTTTGGTGAAGATCTGAGTATGTAGTTTTTGACCTTATCTGGAACATCCTTTCTGAAAATTTGAAAATTGTTAAAAAATTCGTCCAAAATCTTGATGTCTCCAATCTCTTTTTTGTACGTTTTTTCCACGTGTCTTGACATCCAATGTATCCCTGCAAAGTTTGGTGAAGATCTGAGTATGTAGTTTTTGACCTTATCTGGAACCTCCCATCTGAAAATTTGAAAATTCTTAAAAAATTCGACCAAAATCTTGATGTCTCCAATCTTTTGTTTTGTACGTTTTTCCACGTGTCTTGACACATAATGTATCCATGCAAAGTTTGGTGAAGATCTGAGTATCTAGTTTTTGACCTTATATGGAACCTCCTATCTGAAAATTTGAAAATTCTTAAAAAATTCGTCCAAAATCTTGATGTCTCCAATCTCTTGTTTTGTACGTTTTTTCCACGTGTCTTGACATCCAATGTATCCCTGCAAAGTTTGGTGAAGATCTGAGTATGTAGTTTTTGACCTTATCTGGAACCTCCCATCTGAAAATTTGAAAATTCCTAAAAAATCCGTGCAAAATCTTGATGACCCCAATCTCTTGTTTTGTACGTTTTTTCCATGTGTCTTGACATCCAATGTATTCCTGCAATGTTTGGTGAAGATCTGAGTATGTAGTTTTTGACCTTATATGGAACCTCCTATCTGAAAATTTGAAAATTCTTAAAAAATTCGACCAAAATCTTGATGTTCCGAATCCTATGTTTTGTATGTTTTTTCCACGTGTCTTGACATCCAATGTATCCATGCAAAGTTTGGTGAAGATCTGAGTATGTAGTTTTTGACCTTATATTGAACCTCCCATCTGAAAATTTGAAAATTCTTAAAAAATTCGTCCAAAATCTTGATGACCCCAATCTCTTGTTTTGTACGTTTTTTCCACGTGTCTTGACATCCAAAGTATCCCTGCAAAGTTTGGTGAAGATCTGAGTATGTAGTTTTTGACCTTATATTGAAACTCCCATCTGAAAATTTGAAAATTCTTAAAAAATTCGTCCAAAATCTTGATGTCTCCAATCTCTTGTTTTGTACGTTTTTTCAACGTGTCTTGACATCCAATGTATCCATGCAAAGTTTGGTGAAGATCTGAGTATGTCGTTTTTGACCTTATCTGGAACCTCCCATCTGAAAATTTGAAAATTCTTAAAAAATTCGTCGAAAATCTTGATGTCTCCAATCTTTTGTTTTGTACGTTTTTTCCACGTGTCTTGACATGCAAAGTATCCCTGCAACGTTTGGTGAAGATCTGAGTATGTAGTTTTTGACCTTATCTGGAACCTCCTATCTGAAAATTTGAAAATTCTTCAAAAATTCGTCGAAAATCTTGATGTCTCCAATCTCTTGTTTTGTACGTTTTTTCCACGTGTCTTGACATCCAATGTATTCCTGCAATGTTTGGTGGAGATCTGAGTATGTAGTTTTAGACCTTATCTGGAACCTCCTATCTGAAAATTTGAAAATTCTTCAAAAATTCGTCCAAAATCTTGATGTCTCCAATCTCTTGTTTTGTACGTTTTTTCCACGTGTCTCGACCTCCAATGGATCCCTGCAAAGTTTGGTGAAGATCTGAGTATGTCGTTTTTGACCTTATCTGGAACATCCTTTCTGAAAATTTGAAAATTCTTAAAAAATTCGTCGAAAATCTTGATGTCTCCAATCTCTTGTTTTGTACGTTTTTTCCACGTGTCTTGACATCCAATGTATCCCTGCAAAGTTTGGTGAAGATCTGAGTATGTAGTTTTTGACCTTATATGGAACCTCCTATCTGAAAATTTGAAAATTCTTAAAAAATTCGTCCAAAATCTTGATGTCTCCAATCTCTTGTTTTGTACGTTTTTTCCACGTGTCTCGACCTCCAATGGATCCCTGCAAAGTTTGGTGAAGATCTGAGTATGTCGTTTTTGACCTTATCTGGAACCTCCCATCTGAAAATTTGAAAATTCTTAAAAAATTCGTCGAAAATCTTGATGTCTCCGATCTCTTGTTTTGTACGTTTTTTCCACGTGTCTTGACATGCAAAGTATTCCTGCAAAGTTTGGTGAAGATCTGAGTATGTAGTTTTTGACCTCATCTGGAACCTCCTTTCTGAAAATTTGAAAATTCTCAAAAAATTCGTCCATAATCTTGATGTCTCCAATCTCTTGTTTTGTACGTTTTTTCCACGTGTCTTGACATCCAATGTATCCCTGCAAAGTTTGGTGAAGATCTGAGTATGTAGTTTTTGACCTTATCTGGAACATCCTTTCTGAAAATTTGAAAATTGTTAAAAAATTCGTCCAAAATCTTGATGTCTCCAATCTCTTTTTTGTACGTTTTTTCCACGTGTCTTGACATCCAATGTATCCCTGCAAAGTTTGGTGAAGATCTGAGTATGTAGTTTTTGACCTTATCTGGAACCTCCTATCTGAAAATTTGAAAATTCTTAAAAAATTCGTCCAAAATCTTGATGTCTCCAATCTCTTGTTTTGTACGTTTTTTCCACGTGTCTTGATATCCAATGTATCCCTGCAAAGTTTGGTGAAGATCTGAGTATGTAGTTTTTGACCTTATATGGAACCTCCTATCTGAAAATTTGAAAATTCTTAAAAAATTCGTCCAAAATCTTGATGTCTCCAATCTCTTGTTTTGTACGTTTTTTCCACGTGTCTTGACATCCAATGTATCCCTGCAAAGTTTGGTGAAGATCTGAGTATGTAGTTTTTGACCTTATATTGAACCTCCCATCTGAAAATTTGAAAATTCTTAAAAAATTCGTCCAAAATCTTGATGTCTCCAAACTCTTGTTTTGTACGTTTTTTCCACGTGTCTTGATATCCAATGTATCCCTGCAAAGTTTGGTGAAGATCTGAGTATGTAGTTTTTGACCTTATATGGAACCTCCTATCTGAAAATTTGAAAATTCTTAAAAAATTCGTCCAAAATTTTGATGTCTCCAATCTCTTGTTTTGTACGTTTTTTCCACGTGTCTTGACATCCAATGTATCCCTGCAATGTTTGGTGAAGATCTGAGTATGTAGTTTTTGACCTTATCTGGAACCTCCCATCTGAAAATTTGAAAATTCCTAAAAAATCCGTCCAAAATCTTGATGTCTCCAATCTCTTGTTTTGTACGTTTTTTCCACGTGTCTTGACAT
Source organism: Lepisma saccharinum (assembly GCF_977018435.1). Lineage (NCBI taxonomy): Eukaryota > Metazoa > Arthropoda > Insecta > Zygentoma > Lepismatidae > Lepisma > Lepisma saccharinum. Next base: position 659,074 of record NW_028142931.1, on the reverse strand, counting down.
CCAATGTATCCCTGCAAAGTTTGGTGAAGATCTGAGTATGTAGTTTTTGACCTTTTATGGAACCTCCTTTCTGAAAATTTGAAAATTCTCAAAAAATTCGTCCATAATCTTGATGTCTCCAATCTCTTGTTTTGTACGTTTTTTCCACGTGTCTTGACATCCAATGTATCCCTGCAAAGTTTGGTGAAGATCTGAGTATGTAGTTTTTGACCTTATCTGGAACATCCTTTCTGAAAATTTGAAAATTGTTAAAAAATTCGTCCAAAATCTTGATGTCTCCAATCTCTTTTTTGTACGTTTTTTCCACGTGTCTTGACATCCAATGTATCCCTGCAAAGTTTGGTGAAGATCTGAGTATGTAGTTTTTGACCTTATCTGGAACCTCCCATCTGAAAATTTGAAAATTCTTAAAAAATTCGACCAAAATCTTGATGTCTCCAATCTTTTGTTTTGTACGTTTTTTCCACGTGTCTTGACACATAATGTATCCATGCAAAGTTTGGTGAAGATCTGAGTATGTAGTTTTTGACCTTATATGGAACCTCCTATCTGAAAATTTGAAAATTCTTAAAAAATTCGTCCAAAATCTTGATGTCTCCAATCTCTTGTTTTGTACGTTTTTTCCACGTGTCTTGACATCCAATGTATCCCTGCAAAGTTTGGTGAAGATCTGAGTATGTAGTTTTTGACCTTATCTGGAACATCCCATCTGAAAATTTGAAAATTCCTAAAAAATCCGTGCAAAATCTTGATGACCCCAATCTCTTGTTTTGTACGTTTTTTCCACGTGTCTTGACATCCAATGTATTCCTGCAATGTTTGGTGAAGATCTGAGTATGTAGTTTTTGACCTTATATGGAACCTCCTATCTGAAAATTTGAAAATTCTTAAAAAATTCGACCAAAATCTTGATGTTCCGAATCCTATGTTTTGTATGTTTTTTCCACGTGTCTTGACATCCAATGTATCCATGCAAAGTTTGGTGAAGATCTGAGTATGTAGTTTTTGACCTTATATTGAACCTCCCATCTGAAAATTTGAAAATTCTTAAAAAATTCGTCCAAAATTTTGATGACCCCAATCTCTTGTTTTGTACGTTTTTTCCACGTGTCTTGACATCCAAAGTATCCCTGCAAAGTTTGGTGAAGATCTGAGTATGTAGTTTTTGACCTTATATTGAACCTCCCATCTGAAAATTTGAAAATTCTTAAAAAATTCGTCCAAAATCTTGATGTCTCCAATCTCTTGTTTTGTACGTTTTTTCCACGTGTCTTGACATCCAATGTATCCATGCAAAGTTTGGTGAAGATCTGAGTATGTCGTTTTTGACCTTATCTGGAACCTCCCATCTGAAAATTTGAAAATTCTTAAAAAATTCGTCGAAAATCTTGATGTCTCCAATCTTTTGTTTTGTACGTTTTTTCCACGTGTCTTGACATGCAAAGTATCCCTGCAACGTTTGGTGAAGATCTGAGTATGTAGTTTTTGACCTTATCTGGAACCTCCTATCTGAAAATTTGAAAATTCTTCAAAAATTCGTCGAAAATCTTGATGTCTCCAATCTCTTGTTTTGTACGTTTTTTCCACGTGTCTTGACATCCAATGTATTCCTGCAATGTTTGGTGGAGATCTGAGTATGTAGTTTTAGACCTTATCTGGAACCTCCTATCTGAAAATTTGAAAATTCTTCAAAAATTCGTCCAAAATCTTGATGTCTCCAATCTCTTGTTTTGTACGTTTTTTCCACGTGTCTCGACCTCCAATGTATCCCTGCAAAGTTTGGTGAAGATCTGAGTATGTCGTTTTTGACCTTATCTGGAACATCCTTTCTGAAAATTTGAAAATTCTTAAAAAATTCGTCGAAAATCTTGATGTCTCCAATCTCTTGTTTTGTACGTTTTTTCCACGTGTCTTGACATCCAATGTATCCCTGCAAAGTTTGGTGAAGATCTGAGTATGTAGTTTTTGACCTTATATGGAACCTCCTATCTGAAAATTTGAAAATTCTTAAAAAATTCGTCCAAAATCTTGATGTCTCCAATCTCTTGTTTTGTACGTTTTTTCCACGTGTCTCGACCTCCAATGGATCCCTGCAAAGTTTGGTGAAGATCTGAGTATGTCGTTTTTGACCTTATCTGGAACCTCCCATCTGAAAATTTGAAAATTCTTAAAAAATTCGTCGAAAATCTTGATGTCTCCGATCTCTTGTTTTGTACGTTTTTTCCACGTGTCTTGACATGCAAAGTATTCCTGCAAAGTTTGGTGAAGATCTGAGTATGTAGTTTTTGACCTCATCTGGAACCTCCTATCTGAAAATTTGAAAATTCTTAAAAAATTCGTCCAAAATCTTGATGTCTCCAATCTCTTGTTTTGTACGTTTTTTCCACGTGTCTTGACATCCAATGTATCCCTGCAATGTTTGGTGAAGATCTGAGTATGTAGTTTTTGACCTTATCTGGAACCTCCCATCTGAAAATTTGAAAATTCCTAAAAAATCCGTCCAAAATCTTGATGACCCCAATCTCTTGTTTTGTACTTTTTTTCCACGTGTCTCGACCTCCAATGTATCCCTGCAAAGTTTGGTGAAGATCTGAGTATGTAGTTTTTGACCTTATATGGAACCTCCTATCTGAAAATTTGAAAATTCTTAAAAAATTCGTCCAAAATCTTGATGTCACCAATCCTATGTTTTGTATGTTTTTTCCACGTGTCTTGACATCCAATGTATCCATGCAAAGTTTGGTGAAGATCTGAGTATGTCGTTTTTGACCTTATCTGGAACCTCCCATCTGAAAATTTGAAAATTCTTAAAAAATTCGTCGAAAATCTTGATGTCTCCGATCTCTTGTTTTGTACGTTTTTTCCACGTGTCTTGACATGCAAAGTATTCCTGCAAAGTTTGGTGAAGATCTGAGTATGTAGTTTTTGACCTCATCTGGAACCTCCTATCTGAAAATTTGAAAATTCTTAAAAAATTCGTCCAAAATTTTGATGTCTCCAATCTCTTGTTTTGTACGTTTTTTCCACGTGTCTTGACATCCAATGTATCCCTGCAATGTTTGGTGAAGATCTGAGTATGTAGTTTTTGACCTTATCTGGAACCTCCAATCTGAAAATTTGAAAATTCCTAAAAAATCCGTCCAAAATCTTGATGACCCCAATCTCTTGTTTTGTACGTTTTTTCCACGTGTCTTGACATCCAATGTATCCCTGCAAAGTTTGGTGAAGATCTGAGTATGTAGTTTTTGACCTTATCTGGAACCTCCTATCTGAAAATTTGAAAATTCTTAAAAAATTCGTCCAAAATCTTGATGTCTCCAATCTCTTGTTTTGTACGTTTTTTCCACGTGTCTTGATATCCAATGTATCCCTGCAAAGTTTGGTGAAGATCTGAGTATGTCGTTTTTGACCTTATCTGGAACATCCTTTCTGAAAATTTGAAAATTCTTAAAAAATTCGTCGAAAATCTTGATGTCTCCAATCTCTTGTTTTGTACGTTTTTTCCACGTGTCTTGACATCCAATGTATCCCTGCAAAGTTTGGTGAAGATCTGAGTATGTAGTTTTTGACCTTTTATGGAACCTCCTTTCTGAAAATTTGAAAATTCTCAAAAAATTCGTCCATAATCTTGATGTCTCCAATCCCTTGTTTTGTACGTTTTTTCCACGTGTCTTGACATCCAATGTATCCCTGCAAAGTTTGGTGAAGATCTGAGTATGTAGTTTTTGACCTTATCTGGAACATCCTTTCTGAAAATTTGAAAATTGTTAAAAAATTCGTCCAAAATCTTGATGTCTCCAATCTCTTTTTTGTACGTTTTTTCCACGTGTCTTGACATCCAATGTATCCCTGCAAAGTTTGGTGAAGATCTGAGTATGTAGTTTTTGACCTTATCTGGAACCTCCCATCTGAAAATTTGAAAATTCTTAAAAAATTCGACCAAAATCTTGATGTCTCCAATCTTTTGTTTTGTACGTTTTTTCCACGTGTCTTGACACATAATGTATCCATGCAAAGTTTGATGAAGATCTGAGTATCTAGTTTTTGACCTTATATGGAACCTCCTATCTGAAAATTTGAAAATTCTTAAAAAATTCGTCCAAAATCTTGATGTCTCCAATCTCTTGTTTTGTACGTTTTTTCCACGTGTCTTGACATCCAATGTATCCCTGCAAAGTTTGGTGAAGATCTGAGTATGCAGTTTTTGACCTTATCTGGAACCTCCCATCTGAAAATTTGAAAATTCCTAAAAAATCCGTGCAAAATCTTGATGACCCCAATCTCTTGTTTTGTACGTTTTTTCCACGTGTCTTGACATCCAATGTATTCCTGCAATGTTTGGTGAAGATCTGAGTATGTAGTTTTTGACCTTATATGGAACCTCCTATCTGAAAATTTGAAAATTCTTAAAAAATTCGACCAAAATCTTGATGTTCCGAATCCTATGTTTTGTATGTTTTTTCCACGTGTCTTGACATCCAATGTATCCATGCAAAGTTTGGTGAAGATCTGAGTATGTAGTTTTTGACCTTATATTGAACCTCCCATCTGAAAATTTGAAAATTCTTAAAAAATTCGTCCAAAATCTTGATGACCCCAATCTCTTGTTTTGTACGTTTTTTCCACGTGTCTTGACATCCAAAGTATCCCTGCAAAGTTTGGTGAAGATCTGAGTATGTAGTTTTTGACCTTATATTGAACCTCCCATCTGAAAATTTGAAAATTCTTAAAAAATTCTTCCAAAATCTTGATGTCTCCAATCTCTTGTTTTGTACGTTTTTTCCACGTGTCTTGACATCCAATGTATTCCTGCAATGTTTGGTGGAGATCTGAGTATGTAGTTTTAGACCTTATCTGGAACCTCCTATCTGAAAATTTGAAAATTCTTCAAAAATTCGTCCAAAATCTTGATGTCTCCAATCTCTTGTTTTGTACGTTTTTTCCACGTGTCTCGACCTCCAATGGATCCCTGCAAAGTTTGGTGAAGATCTGAGTATGTCGTTTTTGACCTTATCTGGAACATCCTTTCTGAAAATTTGAAAATTCTTAAAAAATTCGTCGAAAATCTTGATGTCTCCAATCTCTTGTTTTGTACGTTTTTTCCACGTGTCTTGACATCCAATGTATCCCTGCAAAGTTTGGTGAAGATCTGAGTATGTAGTTTTTGACCTTATATGGAACCTCCTATCTGAAAATTTGAAAATTCTTAAAAAATTCGTCCAAAATCTTGATGTCTCCAATCTCTTGTTTTGTACGTTTTTTCCACGTGTCTCGACCTCCAATGGATCCCTGCAAAGTTTGGTGAAGATCTGAGTATGTCGTTTTTGACCTTATCTGGAACCTCCCATCTGAAAATTTGAAAATTCTTAAAAAATTCGTCGAAAATCTTGATGTCTCCGATCTCTTGTTTTGTACGTTTTTTCCACGTGTCTTGACATGCAAAGTATTCCTGCAAAGTTTGGTGAAGATCTGAGTATGTAGTTTTTGACCTCATCTGGAACCTCCTATCTGAAAATTTGAAAATTCTTAAAAAATTCGTCCAAAATCTTGATGTCTCCAATCTCTTGTTTTGTACGTTTTTTCCACGTGTCTTGACATCCAATGTATCCCTGCAAAGTTTGGTGAAGATCTGAGTATGTAGTTTTTGACCTTATATGGAACCTCCTTTCTGAAAATTTGAAAATTCTCAAAAAATTCGTCCATAATCTTGATGTCTCCAATCTCTTGTTTTGTACGTTTTTTCCACGTGTCTTGACATCCAATGTATCCCTGCAAAGTTTGGTGAAGATCTGAGTATGTAGTTTTTGACCTTATCTGGAACATCCTTTCTGAAAATTTGAAAATTGTTAAAAAATTCGTCCAAAATCTTGATGTCTCCAATCTCTTTTTTGTACGTTTTTTCCACGTGTCTTGACATCCAATGTATCCCTGCAAAGTTTGGTGAAGATCTGAGTATGTAGTTTTTGACCTTATCTGGAACCTCCTATCTGAAAATTTGAAAATTCTTAAAAAATTCGTCCAAAATCTTGATGTCTCCAATCTCTTGTTTTGTACGTTTTTTCCACGTGTCTTGATATCCAATGTATCCCTGCAAAGTTTGGTGAAGATCTGAGTATGTAGTTTTTGACCTTATATGGAACCTCCTATCTGAAAATTTGAAAATTCTTAAAAAATTCGTCCAAAATCTTGATGTCTCCAATCTCTTGTTTTGTACGTTTTTTCCACGTGTCTTGACATCCAATGTATCCCTGCAAAGTTTGGTGAAGATCTGAGTATGTAGTTTTTGACCTTATATTGAACCTCCCATCTGAAAATTTGAAAATTCTTAAAAAATTCGTCCAAAATCTTGATGTCTCCAATCTCTTGTTTTGTACGTTTTTTCCACGTGTCTTGATATCCAATGTATCCCTGCAAAGTTTGGTGAAGATCTGAGTATGTAGTTTTTGACCTTATATGGAACCTCCTATCTGAAAATTTGAAAATTCTTAAAAAATTCGTCCAAAATTTTGATGTCTCCAATCTCTTGTTTTGTACGTTTTTTCCACGTGTCTTGACATCCAATGTATCCCTGCAATGTTTGGTGAAGATCTGAGTATGTAGTTTTTGACCTTATCTGGAACCTCCCATCTGAAAATTTGAAAATTCCTAAAAAATCCGTCCAAAATCTTGATGTCTCCAATCTCTTGTTTTGTACGTTTTTTCCACGTGTCTCGACCTCCAATGTATCCCTGCAAAGTTTGGTGAAGATCTGAGTATATCGTTTTTGACCTTATCTGGAACATCCTTTCTGAAAATTTGAAAATTCTTAAAAAATTCGTCGAAAATCTTGATGTCTCCAATCTCTTGTTTTGTACGTTTTTTCCACGTGTCTTGACATCCAATGTATCCCTGCAAAGTTTGGTGAAGATCTGAGTATGTAGTTTTTGACCTTTTATGGAACCTCCTTTCTGAAAATTTGAAAATTCTCAAAAAATTCGTCCATAATCTTGATGTCTCCAATCTCTTGTTTTGTACGTTTTTTCCACGTGTCTTGACATCCAATGTATGCCTGCAAAGTTTGGTGAAGATCTGAGTATGTAGTTTTTGACCTTATCTGGAACATCCTTTCTGAAAATTTGAAAATTGTTAAAAAATTCGTCCAAAATCTTGATGTCTCCAATCTCTTTTTTGTACGTTTTTTCCACGTGTCTTGACATCCAATGTATCCCTGCAAAGTTTGGTGAAGATCTGAGTATGTAGTTTTTGACCTTATCTGGAACCTCCCATCTGAAAATTTGAAAATTCTTAAAAAATTCGACCAAAATCTTGATGTCTCCAATCTTTTGTTTTGTACGTTTTTTCCACGTGTCTTGACACATAATGTATCCATGCAAAGTTTGGTGAAGATCTGAGTATCTAGTTTTTGACCTTATATGGAACCTCCTATCTGAAAATTTGAAAATTCTTAAAAAATTCGTCCAAAATCTTGATGTCTCCAATCTCTTGTTTTGTACGTTTTTTCCACGTGTCTTGACATCCAATGTATCCCTGCAAAGTTTGGTGAAGATCTGAGTATGTAGTTTTTGACCTTATCTGGAACCTCCCATCTGAAAATTTGAAAATTCCTAAAAAATCCGTGCAAAATCTTGATGACCCCAATCTCTTGTTTTGTACGTTTTTTCCACGTGTCTTGACATCCAATGTATTCCTGCAATGTTTGGTGAAGATCTGAGTATGTAGTTTTTGACCTTATATGGAACCTCCTATCTGAAAATTTGAAAATTCTTAAAAAATTCGACCAAAATCTTGATGTTCCGAATCCTATGTTTTGTATGTTTTTTCCACGTGTCTTGACATCCAATGTATCCATGCAAAGTTTGGTGAAGATCTGAGTATGTAGTTTTTGACCTTATATTGAACCTCCCATCTGAAAATTTGAAAATTCTTAAAAAATTCGTCCAAAATCTTGATGACCCCAATCTCTTGTTTTGTACGTTTTTTCCACGTGTCTTGACATCCAAAGTATCCCTGCAAAGTTTGGTGAAGATCTGAGTATGTAGTTTTTGACCTTATATTGAACCTCCCATCTGAAAATTTGAAAATTCTTAAAAAATTCGTCCAAAATCTTGATGTCTCCAATCTCTTGTTTTGTACGTTTTTTCCACGTGTCTTGACATCCAATGTATCCATGCAAAGTTTGGTGAAGATCTGAGTATGTCGTTTTTGACCTTATCTGGAACCTCCCATCTGAAAATTTGAAAATTCTTAAAAAATTCGTCGAAAATCTTGATGTCTCCAATCTTTTGTTTTGTACGTTTTTTCCACGTGTCTTGACATGCAAAGTATCCCTGCAACGTTTGGTGAAGATCTGAGTATGTAGTTTTTGACCTTATCTGGAACCTCCTATCTGAAAATTTGAAAATTCTTCAAAAATTCGTCGAAAATCTTGATGTCTCCAATCTCTTGTTTTGTACGTTTTTTCCACGTGTCTTGACATCCAATGTATTCCTGCAATGTTTGGTGGAGATCTGAGTATGTAGTTTTAGACCTTATCTGGAACCTCCTATCTGAAAATTTGAAAATTCTTCAAAAATTCGTCCAAAATCTTGATGTCTCCAATCTCTTGTTTTGTACGTTTTTTCCACGTGTCTCGACCTCCAATGGATCCCTGCAAAGTTTGGTGAAGATCTGAGTATGTCGTTTTTGACCTTATCTGGAACATCCTTTCTGAAAATTTGAAAATTCTTAAAAAATTCGTCGAAAATCTTGATGTCTCCAATCTCTTGTTTTGTACGTTTTTTCCACGTGTCTTGACATCCAATGTATCCCTGCAAAGTTTGGTGAAGATCTGAGTATGTAGTTTTTGACCTTATATGGAACCTCCTATCTGAAAATTTGAAAATTCTTAAAAAATTCGTCCAAAATCTTGATGTCTCCAATCTCTTGTTTTGTACGTTTTTTCCACGTGTCTCGACCTCCAATGGATCCCTGCAAAGTTTGGTGAAGATCTGAGTATGTCGTTTTTGACCTTATCTGGAACCTCCCATCTGAAAATTTGAAAATTCTTAAAAAATTCGTCGAAAATCTTGATGTCTCCGATCTCTTGTTTTGTACGTTTTTTCCACGTGTCTTGACATGCAAAGTATTCCTGCAAAGTTTGGTGAAGATCTGAGTATGTAGTTTTTGACCTCATCTGGAACCTCCTATCTGAAAATTTGAAAATTCTTAAAAAATTCGTCCAAAATCTTGATGTCTCCAATCTCTTGTTTTGTACGTTTTTTCCACGTGTCTTGACATCCAATGTATCCCTGCAATGTTTGGTGAAGATCTGAGTATGTAGTTTTTGACCTTATCTGGAACCTCCCATCTGAAAATTTGAAAATTCCTAAAAAATCCGTCCAAAATCTTGATGACCCCAATCTCTTGTTTTGTACTTTTTTTCCACGTGTCTCGACCTCCAATGTATCCCTGCAAAGTTTGGTGAAGATCTGAGTATGTAGTTTTTGACCTTATATGGAACCTCCTATCTGAAAATTTGAAAATTCTTAAAAAATTCGTCCAAAATCTTGATGTCACCAATCCTATGTTTTGTATGTTTTTTCCACGTGTCTTGACATCCAATGTATCCATGCAAAGTTTGGTGAAGATCTGAGTATGTCGTTTTTGACCTTATCTGGAACCTCCCATCTGAAAATTTGAAAATTCTTAAAAAATTCGTCGAAAATCTTGATGTCTCCGATCTCTTGTTTTGTACGTTTTTTCCACGTGTCTTGACATGCAAAGTATTCCTGCAAAGTTTGGTGAAGATCTGAGTATGTAGTTTTTGACCTCATCTGGAACCTCCTATCTGAAAATTTGAAAATTCTTAAAAAATTCGTCCAAAATTTTGATGTCTCCAATCTCTTGTTTTGTACGTTTTTTCCACGTGTCTTGACATCCAATGTATCCCTGCAATGTTTGGTGAAGATCTGAGTATGTAGTTTTTGACCTTATCTGGAACCTCCCATCTGAAAATTTGAAAATTCCTAAAAAATCCGTCCAAAATCTTGATGACCCCAATCTCTTGTTTTGTACGTTTTTTCCACGTGTCTTGACATCCAATGTATCCCTGCAAAGTTTGGTGAAGATCTGAGTATGTAGTTTTTGACCTTATCTGGAACCTCCTATCTGAAAATTTGAAAATTCTTAAAAAATTCGTCCAAAATCTTGATGTCTCCAATCTCTTGTTTTGTACGTTTTTTCCACGTGTCTTGATATCCAATGTATCCCTGCAAAGTTTGGTGAAGATCTGAGTATGTCGTTTTTGACCTTATCTGGAACATCCTTTCTGAAAATTTGAAAATTGTTAAAAAATTCGTCCAAAATCTTGATGTCTCCAATCTCTTTTTTGTACGTTTTTTCCACGTGTCTTGACATCCAATGGATCCCTGCAAAGTTTGGTGAAGATCTGAGTATGTAGTTTTTGACCTTATCTGGAACCTCCCATCTGAAAATTTGAAAATTCTTAAAAAATTCGACCAAAATCTTGATGTCTCCAATCTTTTGTTTTGTACGTTTTTTCCACGTGTCTTGACACATAATGTATCCATGCAAAGTTTGGTGAAGATCTGAGTATGTAGTTTTTGACCTTATATGGAACCTCCTATCTGAAAATTTGAAAATTCTTAAAAAATTCGTCCAAAATCTTGATGTCTCCAATCTCTTGTTTTGTACGTTTTTTCCACGTGTCTTGACATCCAATGTATCCCTGCAAAGTTTGGTGAAGATCTGAGTATGTAGTTTTTGACCTTATCTGGAACCTCCCATCTGAAAATTTGAAAATTCTTAAAAAATTCGACCAAAATCTTGATGTCTCCAATCTTTTGTTTTGTACGTTTTTTCCACGTGTCTTGACACATAATGTATCCATGCAAAGTTTGGTGAAGATCTGAGTATGTCGTTTTTGACCTTATCTGGAACCTCCCATCTGAAAATTTGAAAATTCTTAAAAAATTCGTCGAAAATCTTGATGTCTCCGATCTCTTGTTTTGTACGTTTTTTCCACGTGTCTTGACATCCAAAGTATCCCTGCAAAGTTTGGTGAAGATCTGAGTATGTAGTTTTTGACCTTATATGGAACCTCCTTTCTGAAAATTTGAGAATTCTTAAAAAATTCGTCCAAAATATTGATGTCTCCAATCTCTTGTTTTGTACGTTTTTTCCACGTGTCTTGACATCCAATGTATCCCTGCAATGTTTGGTGAAGATCTGAGTATGTAGTTTTTGACCTTATCTGGAACCTCCCATCTGAAAATTTGAAAATTCCTAAAAAATCCGTCCAAAATCTTGATGACCCCAATCTCTTGTTTTGTACGTTTTTTCCACGTGTCTTGACATCCAATGTATCCCTGCAAAGTTTGGTGAAGATCTGAGTATGTAGTTTTTGACCTTATCTGGAACCTCCTATCTGAAAATTTGAAAATTCTTAAAAAATTCGTCCAAAATCTTGATGTCTCCAATCTCTTGTTTTGTACGTTTTTTCCACGTGTCTTGATATCCAATGTATCCCTGCAAAGTTTGGTGAAGATCTGAGTATGTCGTTTTTGACCTTATCTGGAACATCCTTTCTGAAAATTTGAAAATTGTTAAAAAATTCGTCCAAAATCTTGATGTCTCCAATCTCTTTTTTGTACGTTTTTTCCACGTGTCTTGACATCCAATGGATCCCTGCAAAGTTTGGTGAAGATCTGAGTATGTAGTTTTTGACCTTATCTGGAACCTCCCATCTGAAAATTTGAAAATTCTTAAAAAATTCGACCAAAATCTTGATGTCTCCAATCTTTTGTTTTGTACGTTTTTTCCACGTGTCTTGACACATAATGTATCCATGCGAAGTTTGGTGAAGATCTGAGTATGTAGTCTTTGACCTTATATGGAACCTCCTATCTGAAAATTTGAAAATTCTTAAAAAATTCGTCCAAAATCTTGATGTCTCCAATCTCTTGTTTTGTACGTTTTTTCCACGTGTCCTGACATCCAATGTATCCCTGCAAAGTTTGGTGAAGATCTGAGTATGTAGTTTTTGACCTTATCTGGAACCTCCCATCTGAAAATTTGAAAATTCCTAAAAAATCCGTGCAAAATCTTGATGACCCCAATCTCTTGTTTTGTACGTTTTTTCCACGTGTCTTGACATCCAATGTATTCCTGCAATGTTTGGTGAAGATCTGAGTATGTAGTTTTTGACCTTATATGGAACCTCCTATCTGAAAATTTGAAAATTCTTAAAAAATTCGACCAAAATCTTGATGTTCCGAATCCTATGTTTTGTATGTTTTTTCCACGTGTCTTGACATCCAATGTATCCCTGCAAAGTTTGGTGAAGATCTGAGTATGTAGTTTTTGACCTTATATTGAACCTCCCATCTGAAAATTTGAAAATTCTTAAAAAATTCGTCCAAAATCTTGATGACCCCAATCTCTTGTTTTGTACGTTTTTTCCACGTGTCTTGACATCCAATGTATCCATGCAAAGTTTGGTGAAGATCTGAGTATGTCGTTTTTGACCTTATATGGAACCTCCTTTCTGAAAATTTGAGAATTCTTAAAAAATTCGTCCAAAATCTTGATGTCTCCAATCTCTTGTTTTGTACGTTTTTTCCACGTGTCTTGACATCCAATGTATCCATGCAAAGTTTGGTGAAGATCTGAGTATGTCGTTTTTGACCTTATCTGGAACCTCCCATCTGAAAATTTGAAAATTCTTAAAAAATTCGTCGAAAATCTTTTGTTTTGTACGTTTTTTCCACGTGTCTTGACATGCAAAGTATCCCTGCAACGTTTGGTGAAGATCTGAGTATGTAGTTTTTGACCTTATCTGGAACCTCCTATCTGAAAATTTGAAAATTCTTAAAAAATTCGTCGAAAATCTTGATGTCTCCAATCTCTTGTTTTGTACGTTTTTTCCACGTGTCTTGATATCCAATGTATCCCTGCAAAGTTTGGTGAAGATCTGAGTATGTCGTTTTTGACCTTATCTGGAACATCCTTTCTGAAAATTTGAAAATTGTTAAAAAATTCGTCCAAAATCTTGATGTCTCCAATCTCTTTTTTGTACGTTTTTTCCACGTGTCTTGACATCCAATGTATCCCTGCAAAGTTTGGTGAAGATCTGAGTATGTAGTTTTTGACCTTATCTGGAACCTCCCATCTGAAAATTTGAAAATTCTTAAAAAATTCGACCAAAATCTTGATGTCTCCAATCTTTTGTTTTGTACGTTTTTTCCACGTGTCTTGACACATAATGTATCCATGCAAAGTTTGGTGAAGATCTGAGTATGTAGTTTTTGACCTTATATGGAACCTCCTATCTGAAAATTTGAAAATTCTTAAAAAATTCGTCCAAAATCTTGATGTCTCCAATCTCTTGTTTTGTACGTTTTTTCCACGTGTCTTGACATCCAATGTATCCCTGCAAAGTTTGGTGAAGATCTGAGTATGTAGTTTTTGACCTTATCTGGAACGTCCCATCTGAAAATTTGAAAATTCCTAAAAAATCCGTGCAAAATCTTGATGACCCCAATCTCTTGTTTTGTACGTTTTTTCCACGTGTCTTGACATCCAATGTATCAATGCAAAGTTTGGTGAAGATCTGAGTATGTCGTTTTTGACCTTATCTGGAACATCCTTTCTGAAAATTTGAAAATTGTTAAAAAATTCGTCCAAAATCTTGATGTCTCCAATCTCTTTTTTGTACGTTTTTTCCACGTGTCTTGACATCCAATGTATCCCTGCAAAGTTTGGTGAAGATCTGAGTATGTAGTTTTTGACCTTATCTGGAACCTCCCATCTGAAAATTTGAAAATTCTTCAAAAATTCGTCGAAAATCTTGATGTCTCCAATCTCTTGTTTTGTACGTTTTTTCCACGTGTCTTGACATCCAATGTATCCCTGCAATGTTTGGTGAAGATCTGAGTATGTAGTTTTTGACCTTATCTGGGACCTCCTATCAGAAAATTTGAAAATTCTTCAAAAATTCGTCCAAAATCTTGATGTCTCCAATCTCTTGTTTTGTACGTTTTTTCCACGTGTCTCGACCTCCAATGTATCCCTGCAAAGTTTGGTGAAGATCTGAGTATGTCGTTTTTGACCTTATCTGGAACATCCTTTCTGAAAATTTGAAAATTCTTAAAAAATTCGTCGAAAATCTTGATGTCTCCGATCTCTTGTTTTGTACGTTTTTTCCACGTGTCTTGACATCCAATGTATCCCTGCAAAGTTTGGTGAAGATCTGAGTATGTAGTTTTTGACCTTATATGGAACCTCCTTTCTGAAAATTTGAAAATTCTTAAAAAATTCGTCCAAAATCTTGATGTCTCCAATCTCTTGTTTTGTACGTTTTTTCCACGTGTCTTGACATCCAATGTATCCCTGCAAAGTTTGGTGAAGATCTGAGTATGTCGTTTTTGACCTTATCTGGAACATCCTTTCTGAAAATTTGAAAATTGTTAAAAAATTCGTCCAAAATCTTGATGTCTCCAATCTCTTTTTTGTACGTTTTTTCCACGTGTCTTGACATCCAATGTATCCCTGCAAAGTTTGGTGAAGATCTGAGTATGTAGTTTTTGACCTTATCTGGAACCTCCCATCTGAAAATTTGAAAATTCTTAAAAAATTCGACCAAAATCTTGATGTCTCCAATCTTTTGTTTTGTACGTTTTTTCCACGTGTCTTGACACATAATGTATCCATGCAAAGTTTGGTGAAGATCTGATTATGTAGTTTTTGACCTTATATGGAACCTCCTATCTGAAAATTTGAAAATTCTTAAAAAATTCGTCCAAAATCTTGATGTCTCCAATCTCTTGTTTTGTACGTTTTTTCCACGTGTCTTGACATCCAATGTATCCCCTGCAAAGTTTGGTGAAGATCTGAGTATGTAGTTTTTGACCTTATCTGGAACCTCCCATCTGAAAATTTGAAAATTCCTAAAAAATCCGTGCAAAATCTTGATGAACCCAATCTCTTGTTTTGTACGTTTTTTCCACGTGTCTTGACATCCAATGTATTCCTGCAATGTTTGGTGAAGATCTGAGTATGTAGTTTTTGACCTTATATGGAACCTCCTATCTGAAAATTTGAAAATTCTTAAAAAATTCGACCAAAATCTTGATGTTCCGAATCCTATGTTTTGTATGTTTTTTCCACGTGTCTTGACATCCAATGTATCCATGCAAAGTTTGGTGAAGATCTGAGTATGTAGTTTTTGACCTTATATTGAACCTCCCATCTGAAAATTTGAAAATTCTTAAAAAATTCGTCCAAAATCTTGATGACCCCAATCTCTTGTTTTGTACGTTTTTTCCACGTGTCTTGACATCCAAAGTATCCCTGCAAAGTTTGGTGAAGATCTGAGTATGTAGTTTTTGACCTTATATTGAACCTCCCATCTGAAAATTTGAAAATTCTTAAAAAATTCGTCCAAAATCTTGATGTATCCAATCTCTTGTTTTGTACGTTTTTTCCCCGTGTCTTGACATCCAATGTATCCCTGCAATGTTTGGTGAAGATCTGAGTATGTCGTTTTTGACCTTATATGGAACCTCCTATCTCAAAATTTGAAAATTCTTTAAAAATTTGACCAAAATCTTGATATCCCAAATCCTATGTTTTGTATGTTTTTTCCACGTGTCTTGACATCCAATGTATCCCTGCAAAGTTTGGTGAAGATCTGAGTATGTCGTATTTGACCTTATCTGGAACATCCTTTCTGAAAATTTGAAAATTCTTAAAAAATTCGTCCAAAATCTTGATGTCTCCAATCTCTTGTTTTGTACGTTTTTTCCACGTGTCTTGACATCCAATGTATCCCTGCAAAGTTTGGTGAAGATCTGAGTATGTAGTTTTTGACCTTATCTGGAACCTCCCATCTGAAAATTTGAAAATTGTTAAAAAATTCGTCCAAAATCTTGATGTCTCCAATCTCTTGTTTTGTACGTTTTTTCCACGTGTCTTGACATCCAATGTATCCCTGCAAAGTTTGGTGAAGATCTGAGTATGTAGTTTTTGACCTTATATGGAACCTCCTATCTGAAAATTTAAAAATTCCTAAAAAATTCGTCGAAAATCTTGATGTCTCCAATCTCTTGTTTTGTACGTTTTTTCCACGTGTCTTGACATCCAATGTATCCCTGCAATGTTTGGTGAAGATCTGAGTATGTAGTTTTTGACCTTATATGGAACCTCCCATCTGAAAATTTGAAAATTCTTAAAAAATTCGTCCAAAATCTTGATGTCTCCAATCTCTTGTTTTGTACGTTAGTAGTGGGGTTTGTGGTGGGATAAACTCACGAAAGTATGAACCCCCCTCCAGCAGATTTGCTTACACTTAAAACTTGCTTAACATGCCCATATGAGCTTTTTGCTCTAGTGTGGAACCCCCCTCTAATCCAAGATTTTTGTAAAAATGCCCTTCGGAAAGTATGACCCCCCTCAGATTGATTTGCCTATACTTATAAAAGGCACTTTTGTGAGATTGTTGTCCATAAATTTGTTAAAAATATGCCCCTCTTGGGCCACACTTAAAACTAGGCCACTCATACATACATACACACATATTTACTTCTGGTTTAAGTTCAATTGGATACCAGGTTCACTAATATTAAAACAATGTAATTCTTCTAGAATTGCTCCGTGACTCTCTCATTTCTTACATCATAAACATATGATTTTTCACCTATGAGAATGACACTGCATATGGTGTCTTCAGGTAAAGCCTCGTGGAATTCACAGATAATTTTAATGTTTGTCCTGTCATTAACCACAACTTGTTTTTTTTTTGAAGTGTTGATTACAAACATGGGTCTCTGTGTTTTGAATTCATCTGGTGTGTAATACATGTCAGTATTGCCAGTAGTGACCCTTTTGAAAGCCGAAAAAGCCTCATATAATTTGAGGAAATCATCCTTGGAAATGTCTAAATTATAATTTTCTCTAGGAAATACCTCATTTCTGCCATTTTTAAGATAAATGTTCTTGATGTTGCAGTTATCAAATTTGCTTGAATTTTTTTCCTGATTGTTGTGTCTCCCAGTCTGAAACAGTACCACCACAAAATCAGGCATGTCATATTGTATACTGGAGAATGAATTTGTAGCATCAAACTCATAATAGGTACCAGATGCGGGCTTCTGTACGCATTGATATGTATAAAATTGCAGAGGAATTTGCGGATTTTTTAGGATATTAGCTTTGTATTTAAGAGCATAACTGGCTTCATATTCAACAACAGGGATTCTTAACTCCATAGTCTGAATAATGCACTTGCCTGCATCTGGTAGGGTATTAGGCAGAGCTTCTCCTGTAGGGTTTATCGCACTGTACCTCATCAAAGCATTGTTATCATTTGCAGCTCTTCTAAATGTGATTCTTAAACCACCCTTCCACATAATATCTTTGTAATCTGAGAAGAATCCTGGCAACAGGCGCATGGGGAACAGCACTGTGTGGCTCTTGGTTAATATCTTATCACCAGCTTCAAATCCACCGATTCTGTAGTAAGAAGCCTCGGTTTTGGATAATTTTAATGTGGCCAAAGCTGTGGAGGTAATGCCTGGATAATCCACTCTGTTTATAACAACGCCATGCTTTCTGATCTCAATTTCAGAGAACAGATGCGGCACAAAATTATCCACAAGTCTTATATTTGAATTTGCCGGATAATCTGTTCCATCGAGCTTTACAACATCAAATTTGATGTATAGATCTGCTCTGTGGGGGTGTATAAAGCCGTCCCCTACATCAAGATCAACCTCTATTTCTGTGTTGGGTTGATTTAAATTTGCAAATGTCCTCCTGTTTGGGGGGAATGATTGTAGCTCATAACTCTCAATATTTTCCATTGTATGTATTTTTATTTAAATGTTAATCTCTATGATTGCAGTTGTTGTGGCTCCAGCAAAATCAACTAATTCTTCTTTTTCATTAGTGACCATCAACTCAATGTTATCTATTCTGTTGTGGCACACAGGAAAATATAATGTTGGGGATGGATTGTAGATGATGGGCTCCATAAATTCAGAGTTAGGTTTGAATGTTGCAATGATGCCAGTTTGTTTGTGAGTGCCTATGCCATTTGATTTGGTGATCATACCCTCGGCTACATTACAGTGAATATTCAGAGTCTCTATGGCTAAGAATTTGGGTATATTGATAGCAGTGTGTTTGATGGCCGCTTCAAGTTTTGTGTTGTTCTCAAAGCCTAGCAGCTCTCCTATAGTACCCAGATTCACTGTTTCTGTAGCAGATACAATTTCTACTCTGTGAGTGACAGAATTTTGACTTAACACTACACCTCTGGGTAATTGAGCATTTAGAGTGGACAGATTATACTGCCCTGGAGTGATGACAATTTTTTGATCCCCAACTGCAATTGTGTTGTTGTGGTGTGTAATATTTGGGATCAAGTACATGCCGTAAAATGCTCTGAGAGCTATTGTTTTGGGATACACTATGTCATCGTGCAATTTGAGTTTCAATATTGAATTTTGGCTGGTGAGATGGAATACCCCCATGATGTTTCAGATACCACAAGGCCTTTTGAAAATTTTCAATTGATGGTTTATTTATTTGAGACATGTATCTGAGAACAGATAAACACAAATGTCCGCAATTAACATCTTTGAAGTTTTGAACACGGGCATTATTGTAATAAAGATTAGCTGAATTTAGATATTTTATTAAATTTTCAGGTGGAACACCTCCAAATGAATCAAACACAAATGCCTCATCTTTTAAATATTTAAGATAACAAATCCAGTGAGTGCCCTGATTTTTGTACTCATCCAAATTAACAATGCCACACTCTTTGTTGAGTGGTTGCTCTGGCAAAGAATCAGACATGTACACACCCCTAAAATGTTTGATGCCCAGTGGCTTGATTAAAGCTTCAATATCTTGGTTTGTAAGCGGCTCTTGTTTTTTTTAAACTTATTCATGGCTCTCTTAACACCTTTGCCTTTTTTCTCCATGGCCAGGTTATGGCGCTTCTGCTCATCTAATTCTGCCTTATTCTTCTTGGCATCTATTACTGTTTTTGCTATGGCAGCTGATCCCCCAGCCAAGCTCCCCACAGCCCCGAGTGCTGCTAAGATGGCAGGGATGGTAAATATGAATCCCCCCACATGTGATTTTTTTCTTGATTGCTGTAATTTTTTTAATTGGGGTGTGCTAAGCAACAATTTCATACCATGCCCTTTTGCAATACAAGAGCTTTTTTTCTTGCGCTGCTTTTTGGTCAAAAGACTGTCAATAGTTTTAAGAGATTTGAGACCTGCATAAGGTATTTGATACATAACACCCTTGGCCTTCATCCTAGGTTTATTATATACATGTACACAGCCCTCACCCCAGTTTTTGTTTGGTGCTCATAGCTATGGTGGTCCCCAATGCTGCTATTTTTTCACTTAAAGAAGCATCTTTGCTTACAAATCTACCAAATGCAGCCTCTTCTAATTTCTTGTCTGCAACATGTCTCTTGTCAAGATCAGAATGTGTGTTGTATGCTATGTCATGGTCTCTACAAGCAGCATCTAAAGGATTTACACCAGGATCACCTCTGTTTAATCTATGATCCAATTTTGTACCTGGACCACAATACTGATAGCCTGGAATATGTAGTTCAAATGGCAACTTGTTTATAATGTCATTAACCAACCCCCGACCCTCAGAAATATTCCAAAATTTAGGTGGTAGAGTATTAATAATTTTTATAAGATATCCAATGCCCTTAGGGTCATTCACTATAAAATTAGATAATTTTGTGCTTATCATGTCCATAATTCCAACCTTTTCATTGTAAAAATTGTGGTTGCCAGCATTTTCCTCCCCAGCTATCACCAATAACCTATCTACAAGTTTCCTGACATCATCAACCCACACAAATTCTTTAGGCAAGGTGTTGTATTGTTTGATTCCACTGCCTGTCTTAATCTGTGACCATATGGGCTTGATTAAATTATTGTATTTTGCCCCACTGCTCGACTTGACTCTTTTTTGTGTGGGATCATTGTTCTGGTATAGAGCATCTGATTTTATTAATATTTCTTTGTAATGTTCATAATCTTGATCTGTATAGCTGCCAGGCCTTTTCCTAGTCATCAGTTCCCACAACCCAGGTGTGCCGGGGTACTTAACAAAAGCACCTTTTTCTCCGAGACGAGATTCTGAATAAACAATGATATCATCCCCCATAAAAGTTACTCTGAAATTACCGATTCTATGAATAATGCTGCCATCAAGCTCTGTGTCGGCATATAAGCCAAAGACCTCATCTTTGTTGTCTTTAGGTGTGGTTAAATATTTTTGAGCAAGAAGACCCAATTCAATAGGATCCTGACTAGCCTCAATTCTTCTAGGAGCAACAGGACTAGGTGTATGAATACTGGAAAGTGGGGTGAATGGATAATCTAATATGTTCCTTGCAGCTACAGGTACAAGCTCTGTGATCAAATCTTGATTTTGCTCTGTAACAGTTTTGATGTTCTTACCTAAATTATTAATAGCATCAATTACAGGCTGTTCTGTTTGTTTGTGTTTTTCATAAATTCCACGGTTCTCTGATTTCCATCCCTTAAATCTTTTTACAAGATAATCTCTTAACTTAAGATCATCAATGACTGGTCGTTTCATGGTTGTTTATTTATGTCTCAACGTCTAGAAAATCGTTGATTTTATTTCTGTATTTGCCAGTATTAGGTGTTCTTGTCATATCAATTGTGACAAACCCATAACTGTCCTGGTTCCAGCACCTGCTGCAAAACTTGGAAAAATCATTGTAGCTCAAGTCCCCACCTACATATTCATCATGTATGTGTTTGAGGTTGGTATGATCTTGATGAAACACACATATAAAATTGCTGTTGTCTCGGATCAGCTGCTTCGGTATTTTTGAAAAAGTCTGTGCCAGGTAGAAGCAATCTATGTTTTTGTGTCGGCCCTGTGTAAAGAAATTTCTAACCTTGTTTTGATTATCCAGTATAATATCATCAAACACAACAACAGAGTTATCAAGACATTCATGGAGTGGCTTAACATCTGGTTCAAAAGTGGCTATATCCAGTCCATCATATAGCTTCATCAGCTGCTGATATTTTAATTGTTCCAAGCTCTTAGAGAAAACATACAAGTGCCTGTTTTTCCAGTCTAACCAGTTGGGTGCCAATAAAAAATTATCAACCATTAGTGTAGTTTTACCACAAGCAGATGGCCCAACAATAAGACACCTAATATTATCAGGTAGCAATTTGCCATTTCTCTTATTCTGTTGTTCAGGTTCTGGCAGCCTTTTTATAACATCCCAGGTGCTCATATTATTATTTTGTCTGCATCGATCCAGCTGTTTTCCGGATGACCCAGCCATTTGACAAGTAACTTGTTGCCTTTTCTGCGGATGATTTTTTCTATGAGATATGTGTCAGGCTGTTTAGTTTTGCTAAGCTCTTGTTCATAGAACCTGCCTTTGAGAATTTCTCCTCGGTGATCTTTTATTATATATGTGTTAAGGGTCCCGGGTTTAACTTGAACCACTGTAAATAATTCGGTGCTCCAGTTTCTCGTAAAGCCTCTTTTGAATAAGTGCTTATATTTGCTGATTCTTACTTGATCGCCCACCCTGTATTTGGCCCTTCTTGTTGTTGGCTGGTATCTAGGATAATAAACAGTCCTGATCAATTTTTGCTCATCAGATGGAGTTACTTCAGAGGGTTTCATGTTGATTGTGGAATGGACCGAGTTGTTATATTTATGTAGAAGTTCTGGAAGAATATTAATCCATTTATAATTACCTTGGAGTGTAAATTGTTTATACATAAGATTTTTTAGGGTTCTGTTGAATCTCTCTACAATTGAGGCTTTGAGATCACTGTAACTCGAGTAATGTTTTATTGCCTGGCCTTTAATAAATTGTTGGAACACTGAATTATAAAATTCCTTGCCATTATCTGTTTGCAAATAGCGCGGTGATCTTCCTGAATGATTGATGATTGTCCTGAGGGCTTCTGTAACACATTTTCCAGTCTTGGATTTGAGTGGTACAGCCCAGGCAAATTTTGAAAATGTGTCTATTACAGTGAGTAGATACTTGTAGCCCTTGTTGATTTTGTCTAAGTTTTTCAACTGCCCACTTGCCAATTCAATCAAGTCGCTCTGCCATAAATCATCTATGCCTTTTGTGACTACTGGCAGTCTCTTATAATTATGTCTGGCTTGTCTGTGTAATTCATCAACAATAATTTGTCTAGACATAATATGTAAACAAGAATATTGCAACTATGGGGTGTTCAGCAGCTGATACTGCAGGATTTTCTAAATATAATTTGTCCCCTATTTGTATTTTAAATTCCAGAGTGCCATCATCTTCAGTATAGGCTGTTTCTAATGTATCGGGGTCTGTAAAATCCTCTAATTCTACACTGGTGATTTTTGGTTTGTTGTCAGCATTTGTTATTGATAAGGTGGGGTAGTGGTGTGCCTGTGGTTGAAGCCAATATTTGATCTTGATTGGTCTCAATGTGCCCCCAACAAAAAATTGATAATAAAATTGTGCAGGGGACAGCATATATATTTTGCCTCCTGGTGTAAATGGTGAATCATATTCTTTGTTGGGGATGCTGTACAATTCAAGAATTACTGTATGTTTTGGATTCTCGATTATGCCTGTTATTTCTTTTTCTGCTGTGAGCAATCTGCTTGTTACAGATTCAAGGTGCTCATTGATGGTCCTAACAACATCATCATGGCCTGGCTTGATCTTTATGTCCACAGCAAGTCTCTTGTATTGTTGCACAATCTCTTGAAGCTGGGTGGCAAAAACAGACAGAGCATTTGCTTGATTGGATTCCATGGTCCCTAGCTGTTGCTTGATATTAGCTACAATTTGTTGCAAATTTTCAACAACTGCCAATTTTGAATTTTGAGCAGTAAGATCATGGACCTGTCTTCTGATATCCTCAAACAGGGCATGCAGTTCATTAATATGTTGATTGGTTGGAAGAGTGGCCACTGTCTGAGTGAGTTGTTTGATCTCTGCTTGGATATTCTTGATATCTTCTGATTTCAATATCCTATTCACTGCCCTCTTAATATTTTTAAGTTCCTGTGATGTGGGAAGATTTGATACTGTATTTTGTAAAAATTCAAGTGCCAATTTTACATTATTTAATTCAGATGCATCAGCCACATTTTGCATGGCATTTTGGAGCAGGGCTATATCTGCCTGAGAGGGTGTGGATTGTTGTAAAATTTCAAGTTTTGTTTGGATATCATCGATCAAATGATGAAAATGAGATAGCTCAGATTCAGTGTTGAGGTTTTCAAGCTTTGTGATTTGGTGCTGGACACTAACAAGAGTGTCTACAATACCGGGCAGGCGAGTTTCTTGTACATTTGCCAAATCACTTTGCACTGCTGCTATGATACCTTCAAGATGGGTTATGGTACTTTGAATTTTTCCAAAATCTTCATATGTTTCAAGTTGCAGCTTAATATTTGCAACACTCCGAGTTATTGCATTCAAAGCATCAGAAGATGGCAAGTTGTTCATAAAATTTTCAAGTGTCTCAATTTTAATTTTAACCTCGGCTATGGCATTGTGCAGAGGGTCCAGATTAGGTATCTGGAGTGATTGAATCTGTTCCTTTAGAGTGGAAATCACTAGATCAAAATCTTCTTGTGATTTTATGCTTTTGACAATTGTTTGGAGTTGTGTCTGGACATTATTTATCTGCTCTTCCAATTGCTGTTTCAATTGCTCAGAGTTGGTGGCCTGGGTCTTAAATTTTGCTTGAAGAGCTGCTACAGCTTCTTCTAAACTTTGAAAATTATCTAATGTTGCCAGATCAGTATATTTCTGAAGCAGCACTTTGAGTTCAGAATCAATTTTAAGAAGAGGGTCCATGCATTGTGATTGTAAATTTGTAATTTCTAATTGAAGACTGGCATTGAGTGTGGTTTGTAAAGCTTGTAAATCACTTCTTAATTTCTTGACTCTGACATCAAGCATCAGAATCTCATCACTGTGATCTTCATGCCTTGTATGGCCAAATATATCATTAGGCATTTTTGTTTTACTGGTTATTTATTATAGAGTATCTGATTCTTAATTCTATAAAAAAGGGTATAAGCTTGTCATATGACCCAGGGACCTCAATATATAAGCAGTCACCAGCAGAAACAGTATATACAGTGCCAGAAATCATGTTTGAGTGCTTAATTCTGTAAATATTTCTCCCTATTGAAATCTTGACATCACCCTCAGGGGTTGTACTAAATTGCAATTGACCACCTACAGGTAATTGGTAATGATTTAAATTATTGTTAAATATGTACAATATTTTGCCTGTTTCATCATCAACATCTGTAAGTATGCTGTTCAGATGAATAATTAACAAGCCACTCAGTTTAGATATCATATCAGAAGAGGGTTGTGGTGTCGGCAGCTCCATAATAGCCTGTTTTTTGAACCCAAATAAGTTCATAGGCATGTTTATTTATTTCAAATCATGCTCTGTGTTTGGGCATTGTTTGCCATTTTTCAAATCACAATGCCCCCAAGGTAAAGTATGTATGTCACATGATAAAATGCATCTCTTATCATCATGTGGGTCCAGGGCCACTTTTCTTACAATATTGCTAGTCAACAAGTGATCCTCACTCTGAATTCTATTTTCTGATGTTCTGATTGAATTCTGGGATTTGAGGCAATTTTTATAATCTTCAAATTGAAGATCTTTTTCAACAGTAACTCTGCCAATACCCTTGGCCTTTTTGGCAACAGCGCCACTACATGTTTCAAAAGTGTACACCTTGGCACTTAACCCAGCAAATTTCACAATAACATCACCACATGTCTCATCTTTTAACTTGCCAGGCACCTTTTTGTTGTGGGGTTGAATTATTGTATGTTCACTGGTATCAAAGTATTGAAACAATTCAGACTGTGCAATATCTTGATAAACATCTTCTGTTTTAATATCAAGAATAAAACTATCCGTATCCATGTACAATAATTTTACACGATCACCATAAAAAGGTTTCAGCACATCATAATACAATGTTAACATATGTAATTTGGACAATTCCAATATCGCAGCCCCTACATAAATAGGTTTATCAAACTTAATCTTTGTTTTCATCATGTTGAAAAGTGCCATGTGCTCATCATAAATTCTTCTGTAATTGAAATTAGGCTTTGCAACCAATTTTTTGCTCCGGCTGGGGTCAGTAATTATTTTAACATCGGTATGTTTTGTGACATTTTCAATAGTTTTGCCATACACTGAATTCACCATCAATTTAAACAAGCCCTTATCAAATTGGCTCTTTGCAGATGTTCGAAGCTCCGTGTTTGTGTCAATGTATGGTTTCAACCATCTTGAGTGCCTGAACCTCAAGACTTTGCCAACTTTGGTCACTTGAACACCATGTTTCATCAGGAACTGGAGGTTTTTGTAATATGTGACATAGCCTTGTTTCGGCTCCAGAGTCATCATGAGCTTCTTCTGTTTAGAGCCAGGTGAGCACTGAACCTCGGAAATTGGGGGCAGATCAGAAAATTTATTGTGCAAATCATCAGGAATTGTCAGATCAACCTCTAAGAAGAGGCCATATTCACTGTCATCAAAGTCCTGAAGATCTTCAATGTTGAAATCTTCAACCCATTCAAGCCCTGCATATGGCAATTTATCCATCATGGCGTGACCATAGAGGTTGTTTGCATCTACATACAGTATATAATTTGATGGCCGTGCTGGATCATAATCAGGCATATACTTGTTATTTGCTCTGGCATATCTCTGGGAACATTGCACCATGCCTCCTCTTATACATTTCTCCATAAACAGATACATATCTTGATCTTGGATCAGATCCAATTGCATTTTGGTGTTGAAAAACATTGCAGACCATGCTAGGCCCGGGGCACTGTAAAAATACACTGGGTCCAGTTTATAATTTTGCATGGAAGATTTTCTGAATGCCTGCAATATATCAGCTAAGAGGGTCACATCAAGTTTCAAATATGCCATGTGATAATCACCAAATGTCTTGCATTTTAAATTGTTCCACATCAACTGAGCATGGTGATTATCTTCATCAGTGATTCCAGATCCTCTGATTCTGCTGTAAAACTCTTCTTGTGGTGGCAGGGAACACTCATCAAATTTAGAAAAATCTGTAACATATTCATATGGATATACACCCTTCCGCCTAATTAATTTCAAGTCCTGATTTGGAAACGAGGCACGTGTGATTTTGAATTGATCATCAGGTAATTGAGTGGCCAGTGTAGCCAGGCTAGCAGATAAAATTCTGTAAGAATCAAGAAATCTTATGTGAATAGGAACACCATCAACTTTAATTATCTTGCTAATAGATATATATTTCTCATCATTTTCAGCTAAAATATTTAAATTCTGTTTCTCAAACCCCTCGTATCTGATCAGATGATGGAAATCATAATTGGATGCTCCATGGCAAAATACGGGGATAAATCTTGGTCTCTTGATCTGAATATTGCAGCTATTACACAGGGCCTGTTTATATCGACCATCTGTATGAGAATGGTGTTTCACCTTGATATTTGTATCTGAAAATTCACAATCACATACCGGGCATTTTTTTGCATTGTTGAAATCTTCAATCTGTTCCTCTGTTAAAGGCAACATAGGCTTTGATATTAATAAGATGTTAGATGCTATGTCACGGCACTCATTTTCTATTCTATGTGCAAATATTTTGATGGCATTTGGTCCCTTGTATGAATATTCTTTAATAACAACACCATCCCGTATAACCACATAACAAAAGCTGGAAGGTTCATGTTGCTGGTATGGTGTACTTGAAGATTCTTCCGGATCTGGATTGCAGAATGCAAAAGGATTGAGGTTCGATTCAAAATCACAGACAATATATACTGGGTGTTCCAACGAGGCTTCATACTTTTTGAATTTGCAATTTTCACTTGGATTAGGCATTACCATAAGTAGTAGTATTTACGGTACTATAAGCACAACTTTTAAGTGTAGAAAAGGCGAGGCTATTTGATTGAACAATCAGATTTGCTTATACTTAAAACAAAGCCAAGAGAGGCCTATACCCCAATTTTTCAGGTGTGATATGCTCTGATTTTTAAGAAATTCTGAATTTCTAGTATAGAAAAGGCGAGGGCTCAACAGATAGATTTACCCATACTTAAGACAATGCCAAGAGGGGCCTATACCCCAATTCTTCCAGTGTGACATGCTCTTAATTTTAAGAATTTTGAATTCTAGTGTAGAAAGGGTGAAAGCCTCTCAGACAGATTTGCTTATACTTAAAATTATGCCAAGTTCCCATATGATCTTATTGCTTATAGTGTGTTTTTTTGTCAAAATCCCAGGAATTGAATTTTAGTGTAGCTCAGATTGATTCTGCCATGTATATTAATATAAAGCTTATAGTTACTGGGTTCTGAGGCCCAGTGGAGTGTGGTGCATAGCCCCATGGTTTTTATTGCCTTGCAATCAGGAGGCCTCTGGGTTTGAGTCCTGATAAAATGTGAAGCCTCTCCTGATGGCAAAATGTTAATATTGTTGCTTTGTAATCGGGAGGCTTCTAAGTTTAAGTCCTAATAAAATGTAAAGCCTCTCCTGATGGCAAAATGATAATATTGCTGTCTTGTAAACAAGGGGCTCCGGGTTCGAGTCCTCATAGATTGAAATATATACAACTGCCCACACATAAGATATTCACTGCTAGCTGATAATACAGTTGAGGTTTGTGTGTTGTACAACAGGATAATAGAACAAATATCTTCTAGAATTGCTCCGTGACTCTCTCATTTCTTACATCATAAACATATGATTTTTCTCCTATGAGAATGACACTACATATGGTGTCTTCAGGTAAAGCCTCGTGGAATTCACAGATAATTTTAATGTTTGTCCTGTCATTAACCACAACTTGTTTTCTTTTTGAAGTGTTGATTACAAACATGGGTCTCCGTGCTTTGAATTCATCTGGTGTGTAATACATGTCAGTACTGCCAGTAGTGACACGCTTGAAAGCCGAAAAAGCCTCATATAATTTGAGGAAATCATCCTTGGACATGTCTAAATTGTAATTTTCTCTAGGAAACACCTCATTTCTGCCATTTTTAAGATAAATGTTCTTGATGTTGCAGCTATCAAATTTGCTTGAATTTTTTTCCTGATTATTGTGTCTCCCAGTCTGAAACAATACCACCACAAAATCAGGCATGTCGTATTGAATACTGGAGAATGAATTTGTGGCATCAAACTCATAATAGGTACCAGCGGCGGGCTTCTGTACGCATTGATATGTGTAAAATTGCAGAGGAATCTGTGGATTTTTTATTATATCTGCTTTGTATTTAAGAGCGTAACTGGCCTCATATTCAACCACCGGGATTCTTAGCTCCATAGTCTGAATAATGCACTTGCCCTCATCAGGTAGGGTATTAGGCAGAGCTTCTCCTGTAGAATTTAATGTACTGTACCTCATCAAGGCATTATTATCATTGGCAGCTCTTCTAAATGTAATTCTTAAACCACCCTTCCACATAATTTCTTTGTAATCCGAGAAGAATCCTGGCAACAGGCGCATAGGGAACAGCACCGTGTGGTTCTTAGATAATATTTTATCACCAGCCTCAAATCCACCGATTTTGTAGTATGAAGCTTCGGTTTTGGATAATTTTAATGTGGCCAAAGCTGTGGAGGTAATGCCGGGATAATCTATTCTGTTTATAACAACGCCATGTTTTCTGATCTCAATTTCAGAGAACAGATGCGGCACAAAATTGTCTACCAATCTTATGTTTGAATTTGCCGGATAATCTGTTCCATCGAGCTTTACAACATCAAATTTGATGTATAGATCTGCTCTGTGGGGGTGTATAAAGCCGTCCCCTACATCAAGATCCACCTCTATCTCTGTGTTGGGTTGATTTAAATTTGCAAATGTCCTCCTGTTTGGGGGGAATGATTGTAGCTCATAACTCTCAATATTTTCCATTGTATGTATTTTTATTTAAATGTTAATCTCTACGATTGCAGTTGTTGTGGCTCCAGCAAAATCAACTAATTCTTCTTTTTCATTAGTGACCATCAATTCAATGTAATCTATTCTATTATGGCCCACAGGAAAATATAATGTTGGGGATGGATTGTAGATGATGGGCTCCATGAATTCGGAATTAGGTTTGAATGTCGCAATGATGCCAGTTTGTTTGTGAGTGCCTATGCCATTTGATTTGGTGATCATACCCTCGGCCACATTACAGTGAATATTCAGAGTCTCTATGGCCAAGAATTTAGGTATATTCATAGCAGTGTGTTTGATGGCCGGTTCAAGTTTTGTGTTGTTCTCAAATCCTAACAGCTCTCCTATAGTACCCAGATGTACTGTTTCTGTAGCAGATACAATCTCTACTCTGTGAGTGACAGAATTTTGACTTAACACTACACCTCTGGGTAATTGTGCATTTAGAGTGGACAGATTATATTGCCCTGGAGTGATGACAATTTTTTGATCCCCTACTGCAATTTTGTTGTTGTGGTGTGTAATATTAGGGATCAAGTACATGCCGTAAAATGCTCTGAGAGCTATTGTTTTGGGATACACTATGTCATCATGCAATTTGAGTTTCAATATTGAATTTTGGCTGGTGAGATGGAATACCCCCATGATGTTTCAGATACCACAAGGCTTTTTGAAAATTTTCAATTGATGGTTTATTTATTTGAGACATGTATCTGAGAACAGATAAACACAAATGTCCGCAATTAACATCTTTGAAGTTTTGAAGACGGGCATTATTGTAATAAAGATTAGGTGATTTTAGATATTTTATTAAATTTTCAGGAGGAACACCTCCAAATGAATCAAACACAAATGCCTCATTTTTTAAATATTTAAGATAGCAAATCCAGTGAGTGCCCTGATTTTTGTACTCATCCAAATTAACAATGCCACACTCTTTGTTGAGTGGTTGTTCCGGTAAAGAATCAGACATGTACACACCTCTAAAATGTTTGATGCCCAATGGCTTGATTAAAGCTTCAATATCTTGGTTTGTAAGCGGCTCTTGTTTTTTTTAAACTTATTCATGGCTCTCTTAAGACCTTTGCCTTTTTTCTCCATGGCCAGGTTATGGCGCCTCTGCTCATCTAATTCTGCCCTATTCTTCTTGGCATCTATTACTGTTTTTGCTATGGCAGCTGATCCCCCAGCCAAGCTCCCAACAGCCCCGAGAGCAGCTAAGATGGCAGGGATGGTAAATATGAATCCCCCCACATGTGATTTTTTTCTTGATTGCTGTAATTTTTTTAATTGGGGGGTACTAAGCAACAATTTCATACCATGCCCCTTTGCAATACAAGAGCTTTTTTTCTTGCGCTGCTTTTTGGTCAAGAGACTGTCAATAGTTTTAAGAGATTTGAGACCTGCATAAGGTATTTGATACATAACACCCTTGGCCTTCATTGTAGGTTTATTATATACATATTCACAAACCCCACCCCAGTTTTTGTTTGGTGCTCATAGCTATGGTGGTTCCCAATGCTGATATTCTCTCACTCAAAGAAGCATCTTTGCTTACAAATCTACCAAATGCAGCCTCTTCTAATTTCTTGTCTGCAACATGTCTCTTGTCAAGATCAGTATGTGTGTTGTATGCTATGTCATGGTCTCTGCAAGCAGCATCTAGGGGATTAACACCAGGATCCCCTCTGTTTAATCTATGATCCAATTTTGTGCCTGGACCACAATACTGATAGCCTGGAATATGTAGTTCAAATGGCAGCTTGTTTATAATGTCATTAACCAACCCCCGACCCTCAGAAATATTCCAAAATTTAGGTGGTAGAGTATTAATAATTTTTATGAGATATCCAATCCCTTTAGGGTCATTCACTATAAAATTAGACAATTTTGTGCTTATCATGTCCATAATTCCAACCTTTTCATTGTAAAAATTGTGGTTGCCAGCATTTTCCTCCCCAGCTATCACCAATAACCTATCTACAAGTTTCCTGACATCATCAACCCACACAAATTCTTTGGGCAGGGTGTTGTATTGTTTGATTCCACTACCAGTCTTGATCTGTGACCATATGGGCTTGATCAAATTATTGTATTTTGCCCCACTGCTCGACTTGACTCTTTTTTGTGTGGGATCATTGTTCTGATATAGAGCATCTGATTTTATTAATATTTCTTTGTAATGTTCATAATCTTGATCTGTATAGCTGCCAGGTCTCTTCCTAGTCATCAGTTCCCACAACCCAGGTGTGCCGGTGTACTTAACAAAAGCACCTTTTTCTCCGAGACGAGATTCTGAATAAACAATTATATCATCTCCCATAAATGTTACTCTGAAATTGCCAATTCTATGTATGATGCTCCCATCAAGCTCTGTGTCGGCATATAAGCCAAACACCTCATCTTTGTTGTCTTTAGGTGTGCTTAAATATTTTTGAGCAAGAAGACCCAATTCAATAGGATCCAGAGTAGCTTCAATTCTTCGAGGAGCAACAGGACTAGGTGTATGAATACTGGAAAGTGGGGTGAATGGATAATCTAATATGTTCCTTGCAGCTACAGGCACGAGCTCTGTGATCAAATTTTGATTCTGCTCTGTAACAGTTTTGATATTCTTACCTAAATTATTAATAGCATCAATGACAGGCTGTTCTGTTTGTTTGTGTTTTTCATAAATTCCACGGTTCTCTGATTTCCATCCCTTAAATCTTTTTACAAGATAATCTCTTAACTTAAGATCATCAATGACTGGCCTTTTCATGGTTGTTTATTTATGTCTCAACGTCTAGAAAATCGTTGATTTTATTTCTGTATTTGCCACTATTGGGTGTTCTTGTCATATCAATTGTGACAAACCCATAACTGTCCTGGTTCCAGCACCTGCTGCAAAACTTGGAAAAATCATTGTAGCTCAAGTCCCCACCTACATATTCATCATGTATGTGTTTGAGGTTGGTATGATCTTGATGAAACACACATATAAAATTGCTGTTGTCTCGGATCAGTTGCTTCGGTATTTTAGAAAAAGTCTGTGCCAGGTAGAAGCAATCAATGTTTTTGTGTCGGCCCTGTGTAAAGAAATTTCTAACCTTGTTTTGATTATCCAGTATAATGTCATCAAACACAACAACAGAATTATCGAGACATTCATGGAGTGGCTTAACATCTGGTTCAAAAGTGGCAATATCCAATCCATCATATAGCTTCATCAGCTGCTGATATTTTAATTGTTCCAAGCTCTTAGAGAAGACATACAAGTGCCTGTTTTTCCAGTCTAACCAGTTGGGTGCCAATAAAAAATTATCAACCATTAGTGTAGTTTTACCACAAGCCGATGGCCCAACAATAAGACACCTAATATTATCAGGCAGCAAGTTGCCATTTCTCTTATTCTGCTGTTCAGGTTCCGGCAGCCTTTTTATAACATCCCAGGTGCTCATATTATCACTTTGTCTGCATCGATCCAGCTGTTTTCCGGATGACCCAGCCATTTGACAAATAACTTGTTGCCTTTTCTGCGGATGATTTTTTCTATGAGATATGTGTCAGGCTGTTTAGTTTTGCTGAGCTCTTGTTCATAGAACCTGTCTTTGAGAATTTCTCCTCGGTGATCTTTTATTATATATGTGTTAAGGGTCCCGGGTTTAACTTGAACCACTGTAAATAATTCGGTGCTCCAGTTTCTCGTAAAGCCTCTTTTGAATAAGTGCTTATATTTGCTGATTCTTACTTGGTCACCCACCCTGTATTTGGCCCTTCTTGTTGTTGGCTGGTATCTAGGATAATAAACAGTCCTGATCAATTTTTGCTCATCAGATGGAGTTACTTCAGAGGGTTTCATGTTGATTGTGGAATGGACAGAATTGTTATATTTATGTAGAAGTTCTGGAAGGATATTAACCCATTTATAATTACCTTGAAGTGTAAATTGTTTATACATAAGATTTTTTAAGGTTCTGTTGAATCTCTCTACAATTGAGGCCTTGAGATCACTGTAACTCGAGTAATGTTTTATTGCCTGGCTTTTAATAAATTGTTGGAACACAGAATTATAAAATTCTTTGCCATTATCTGTTTGCAAATAGCGCGGGGATCTTCCTGAATGATTGATGATTGTCCTGAGGGCTTCTGTAACACATGCCCCAGTCTTGGATTTGAGTGGCACAGCCCAGGCAAATTTTGAAAATGTATCTATGACAGTGAGTAGATACTTGTAGCCCTTGTTGATTTTGTCTAAGTTTTTCAACTGTCCAGTTGCCATCTCAATCAAGTCGCTCTGCCATAAATCATCTATGCCTTTTGTAACTACTGGCAGTCTCTTATAATTATGTCTGGCCTGTCTGTGTAATTCATCAACAATAATTTGTCTAGACATAGTATGTAAACAAGAATATTGCAACTATAGGGTGTTCAGCAGCTGATACTACAGGATTTTCTAAATATAATTTGTCCCCAATATGTATTTTAAATTCCAGAGATCCATCATCTTCAGTATAGGCTGTTTCTAATGTATTGGGGTCTGTAAAATCCTCTAACTCTACACTGGTGATTTTTGGTTTGTTATCAGCATTTGTTATTGATAAGGTGGGGTAGTGGTGTGCCTGTGGCTGATGCCAATATTTGATCTTGATTGGTCTCAATGTGCCCCCAACAAAAAACTGGTAATAAAATTGTGCAGGGGACAGCATATATATTTTGCCACCTGGTGTAAATGGAGAATCATATTCTTTGTTGGGGATGCTGTACAATTCAAGAATTACTGTATGTTTTGGATTCTCGATTATGCCTGTTATTTCCTTTTCTGCTGTGAGCAATCTGCTTGTTACAGATTCAAGATGTTCATTGATGGTCCTAACAACATCATCATGGCCTGGCTTGATCTTTATGTCCACAACAAGTTTCTTGTATTGTTGCACAATTTCTTGAAGCTGGGTGGCAAAAACAGACAGAGCATTTGCTTGATTGGATTCCATGGTTCCTAGCTGTTGCTTGATATTGGCTACAATTTGTTGCAAATTTTCAACAACTGCCAATTTTGAATTTTGAGCAGTAAGATCATGGACCTGTCTTCTGATATCCTCAAACAGGGCATGCAGTTCATTAATATGTTGATTGGTTGGTAGAGTGGCCACTGTCTGAGTGAGATGTTTGATCTCTGTCTGGATATTCTTGATATCTTCTGATTTCAATATCCTATTCACTGCCCTCTTAATATTTTTAAGTTCCTGTGATGTAGGAAGATTTGATACTGTATTTTGCAAAGATTCAAGTGCCAATTTCACATTGTTTAATTCAGAAGCATCAGCCACATTTTGCATAGCATTTTGGAGCAGGGCTATATCTGCCTGAGTGGGTGTTGATCGTTGTAAAATTTCAAGCTTTGTTTGGATATCATCGATCAAATGATGAAAATGAGATAGTTCAGATTCAGTATTGAGGTTTTCAAGCTTTGTGATCTGTTGCTGGACACTGACAAGGGTATCTACAATCCCGGGCAGGCGAGTTTCTTGTACATTTGCCAAATCACTTTGCACTGCTGCTATTGTACCTTCAAGATGGGTTATGGTACTTTGAATTTTTCCAAAATCTTCATATGTTTCGAGTTGCAGCTTAATATTTGCTACACTCCGAGTTATTGCATTCAAAGCATCAGAAGATGGCAAGTTGTTCATAAAATTTTCAAGTGTCTCAATTTTTTCTTTAACCTCGGCTATGGCATTGTGCAGAGGATCCAGATTAGGTATCTGGAGTGACTGAATCTGTTCCTTTAGAGTGGAAATCACTAGATCAAAATCTTCTTGTGATTTTATGCTTTTGACAATTGTTTGGAGTTGTGTCTGGACATTATTTATCTGCTCTTCCAATTGCTGTTTCAATTGCTCGGAGTTGGTAGCCTGGGTCTTAAATTTGGCTTGAAGAGCTGCTACAGCTTCTTCCAAACTTTGAAAATTATCTAATGTGGCCAAGTCAGTATATTTCTGAAGCAGCAATTTGAGTTCAGAATCAATTTTAAGAAGAGGGTCCATGCATTGTGATTGCAAATTTGTAATTTCTAATTGAAGACTGGCATTGAGTGTGGTCTGTAAAGCTTGTAAATCACTTCTTAATTTCTTGACTCTGACATCAAGCATCAGAATCTCATCACTGTGATCTTCATGCCTTGTATGGCCAAATATATCATTAGGCATTTTCTTTTACTGGTTATTTATTATAGAGTATCTGATTCTTAATTCTATAAAAAAGGGTATAAGCTTGTCATAAGATCCAGGGACCTCAATATATAAGCAGTCACCAGCAGAAACAGTATATACAGTGCCAGAAATCATGTTTGAGTGCTTGATTCTATAAATATTTCTCCCTACTGAAATCTTGACATCACCCTCAGGGGTTGTAATAAATTGCAATTGCCCACCTACAGGTAATTGGTAATGATTTAAATTATTGTTAAATATGTACAATGTTTTGCCTGTTTCTTCATCATTATCTGTAAATATGCTGTTCAGATGAATAATTAACAAGCCACTCAGTTTAGACATTACAGATTGTAAATCAGGAGAGGGTTGTGGTGTTGGCAGCTCCATAATAGCCTGTTTTTTGAACCCAAATAAGTTCATAGGCATGTTTATTTATTTCAAATCATGCTCTGTAATTGGGCATTGATTTCCATTTTTCAAATCACAATGCCCCCAAGGTAAAGTATGTATGTTACATGACAAAATACATCTCTTGTCATCATGTGGGTCCAGAGCCACTTTTGTTACAATATTTGAAGTCAACAAGTGATTCTCACTCTGAATTCTATTTTCTGATGTTCTGATTGAACTCTGTGATTTGATGCAATTTTTGTAATCTTCAAATACAAGCTCTTTTTCAACAGTTACTCTGCCAATGCCCTTGGCCTTTTTGGCAACAGCGCCACTACATGTTTCAAAACTGTACATCTTGGCTCTTAACCCAGCAAATGCCACAATAACATCACCAAGTGTCTCATCTTTTAACTTGCCAGGCACCTTTTTGTTGTGGTGTTGTTGAATCTTTGTATGTTCACTGGTATCAAAATATTGAAACAATTCAGGCTGTGACATATCTTGATAAACATCTTCTGTTTGAATTTCAAGAATAAAACTATCCGTGTCCATGTACAATAATTTTACACGATCACCATAAAAAGGTTTCAGCACATCATAATACAATATTAACATATGTAATTTGGACAATTCCAATATCACAGCCCCTACATAAATAGGTTTATCAAACTTGATCTTTGTTTTCATCATGTTGAAAAGTGCCATGTACTCATCATAAATTCTTCTGTAATTGAAGTTGGGCTTTGCAACCAATTTTTTGCTCCGGCTGGGGTCAGTAATTATTTTAACATCGGTATGTTTCCTGACATTTTCAATAGTTTTGCCATATACTGAATTCACCATCAATTTAAACAAGCCCTTATCAAATTCGCTTTTTGCAGATGTTCGAAGCTCCGTGTTTGTATCAATGTATGGTTTCAACCATCTTGAGTGCCTGAACCTCAAAACTTTGCCAATTTTGGTTACTTGAACACCATGTTTCATCAGGAACTGTAGGTTTTTATAATATATGACATAACCCTGTTTCGGCTCCAGAGTCGTCATGAGCTTCTTCTGTTTAGAGCCAGGTGAGCACTGAACCTCGGGAATTGGGGGCAGATCAGAAAATTTGTTGTGCAAATCTTCAGGAATTGTCAGATCAACCTCTAAGAAGAGTCCATATTCACTGTCATCAAAATCCTGAAGATCCTCAATGTTGAAATCTTCAACCCATTCAAGCCCTGCATATGGCAATTTATCCATCATGGCGTGACCATAGAGGTTGTTTACATCCCCATAAAGTATATAATTTGATGGCCGTGCTGGATCATAATCAGGCATGTATTTGTTATTTGCTCTGGCATATCTCTGGGAACATTGCACCATCCCACCTCTTATACATTGCTCCATAAACAGATACTTTTCTTGATCGTGGATCAGATCCAATGGCTTTTTGGTGTTGAAAAACATTGCAGACCATGCTAGGCCCGGGGCACTGTAAAAATACACTGGGTCCAGTCCATAATTTTGCATGGAAGATTTTCTGAATGCTTGCAATATATCAGCTGAGAGGGTGACATCAAGTTTCAAATAAGCCATGTGGTAATCACCAAATGTCTGGCATTTTAAACTCTTCCACATCAATTTGGCATGGTGATAATCTTCATCAGTGATTCCAGATCCTCTGATTTTGCTGTAAAACGCTTGTTGTGGTGGCAGAGAACACTCATCAAATTTAGAAAAATCTGTGACATAGTCATATGGATATACACCCTTCCGCCTAATTAATTTCAGCTCCTGATCTGGAAACGAGGCACGTGTGATTTTCAAGTCATCATCAGATAATTGAGAGGCCAGTGTAGCCAGGCTAGCAGGTAAAAATCTGTAAGAATCAAGAAATCTTATGTGAATAGGAACACCATCAACTTTAATTATCTTGCTAATAGATATATATTTTTCATCATTTTCAGCTAAAATATTTAAATTCTGCTTGTCAAACCCCTCGTACCTGATCAGATGATGGAAATCATAATTGGATGCTCCATGGCAAAATATGGGGATAAATCTTGGTCTCTTGATCTTAATATTACAGCTATTACACAGGGCCTGTTTATATCGACCATCTGTATGAGAATGGTGTTTCACCTTGATATTTGTATCTGAAAATTCAGAATCACATACCGGGCATTTTTCTGCTTTGTTGAAATCTTCAATCTGTTCCTCTGTTAAAGGCAACATAGGCTTTGATATTAATAAGATGTTAGATGCTATGTCACGGCACTCATTTTCTATTCCATGTGCAAATTTTTTGATGGCATTTGGTCCCTTGTATGAGTACGGCTCACTAGCTACACCGTCCCGTATAACCACACAACAAAAGCTGGAAGGTTCATGTAGCTGGTACGGTGTAATTGATGATTCTTCTGGATCTGGGCTACAGAATGCAAGAGATTTGAGGTTCGATTCGAAATCACAGACAATATATGCTGGGTGTTCCAACAAGGCTTCATACTTTTTGAATTCTGCTTTTTCACTTGGATTGGGCATCACCATATGAACAGGTTTATGGTTGCCACAGTATTTCAGATGCTCAATTAACTTGTTTTTAGCAATTTCTGCATTCTCTTCCCGAACCCCCTTCACCATTTTTTGACCATCAAATACAGTTAAACATCTTCTGCACAACTTAAATATTGTATGAGTTTTGTCTAGTTGTGTTCTCACTAAAGCTTCAAGATTATGTATCAGAGTGTAATGGTATGTATCATCCCCTTCAATTAAGAGCAGATCAATCGGAATAGCAGATTCATCATCAATTGTACTGATTCTGAGAGGTGCTATCGGACAATTGCCAGTGGAACAAATAAATACATTAATAGATAATTGTTTGCCATTGATGTGCTTGGCCCTTTTTTCAAATTTATCAATATTCTGAACTGACATTGGATATTCCAAACCCTCCATTACATCGTCAAAATCATATTCATGCTGTTTGTAATAACTTATTCTCTGAGGATTCCTTGAAACTGGATACAAAGCAGCTAATATACACCACAAAAAGCATTTCTGGTCGGTGTTTTTTATATTGACCACGGCTCTTTTGTTTTTGATATTGGCAGGTAATGGCAGATATGTAGATCCTTGTAATGGAGTGAATTCAGAAATATTAACATAAAGCTTGTGTGATGAACCGCATAGGCTCCATCCTGACTCTTTTGCCGCAAATTCAGAGTGTTTGATGTTCAGTTGATTTATCAAGCTGCTTATTATTGTGTCTGAATTTGCATTTGAATATACAGGTACAGTTTCTGTTATGTGGGGCTGTGTAAATTTTGTGCCATTTGGTTTCTTATATTGTACAAACAATTTGAGGGATAGCTTATAAGAGCCATTTTGTGCATTAAGAATTGCCTGCAGATCAGAATTTATACTGTTCAAGAAATTCTCAATGCCGCATCTTAGCTCTGATACAAACTGGTAATCCCTAAGTTGGGCATTAAAACTGCTATGTATGGGTGGTTCATAGCGTGGCTGCTTTGCAGGTCCAGCATTAACAGGTGCTTCATGCTTCCTTTTCAGACCAGATGTGGATGGTTGTGAGGGCAATGCTGATGACTGTACATAAGAATTACACTTATGCCATTTGTAATATGCCTTGCTTAATATTTTATGGCATCTTGGACATATTTTCATGGCCTTTCTGCATTTCCTAGGCTTACAAATACGGCAATGCCTAGCCCAATGAGAACTAGATATATTTTTATTACACTGATTGCAATATTTTTGTTTTGGCATTTTTTCTTGTTGTTTATTATATAAGATTTTCTGGGCTTCAATTCCAAACTTTATACTTAATAAAAATATCAGTTGGGTTCAGCAGTTAATGGCTGAGCCGGTGCTTTTATACCCAAACAATAGCAGTAACTAGGTTTTGGTGATAGTTTTGCTGATGTACAACATACAAACCTCAACTGTTTATCAGCTAGCAGTGAATATCTTATGTGTGGGTAGTTGTATATATTTCAATCTTTTATCAGGACTCGAACCCAAAGCCTCTGAACAGGTTTATGATTGCCACAGTATTTCAGATGCTCAATTAACTTGTTTTTAGCAATTTCTGCACTCTCTTCACAAACCCCCTTCACCATTTTTCTACCATCAAATTCAGTTAAACATCTTCTGCACAACTTGAATATTTTTTTATATTTGTCTAGTTGTGTTCTCACTAAAGCTTCAAGATTATGTATCAGAGTGTAATGATATGTGCCATCCCCTTCAATTAAGAGCAAATCAATCGGAATAGCAGATTGATCATCAATTGTACTGATTCTGAGAGGTGCTATCGGGCAATTGCCAGTGGAACAAATAAATACATTAATAGATAATTGTTTGCCATTGATGTGCCTGGCCCTTT
The DNA here is from genome assembly GCF_977018435.1 of Lepisma saccharinum. Classification (NCBI taxonomy): domain Eukaryota; kingdom Metazoa; phylum Arthropoda; class Insecta; order Zygentoma; family Lepismatidae; genus Lepisma; species Lepisma saccharinum. The sequence goes on along the minus strand of NW_028142931.1, from coordinate 619,039 downwards.
TTTCAAATTTATCAATATTCTGAACAGACATTGGATATTCCAAACCCTCCATTGCATCGTCAAAATCATGTTCATGCTGTTTGTAATAATTTATTCTCTGAGGATTTCTTGAAGCTGGAAACAGAGCAGCTAATATACACCACAAAAAGCATTTCTGGTCAGTATTTTCAATATTGACCACGGCTCTTTTGTTTTTGATATTTGCAGGTAATGGCAGATATGTAGATCCTTTTAATGGGCTGAATTCAGAAATATTAACATAGAGCCTGTGCGGAGAGCCACATAGGCTCCATCCGGACTCTTTTGCTGCAAATTCAGAGTGTTTCATATTCAATTGATCCATCAATCTGCTTATTATTCTGTCTAAATTTGTATTTGAATATACCGGTACAGTTTCTGTTAAGTGGGGATGTATAAATTTTGTGCCGTTTGGTTTCTTATATTGTACAAACAATTTGAGGGACAGCTTATAAGACCCATTTTGTGCATTTAGAATTGCCTGCACATTAGGATTTACACTGTTCAAGAAATTCTTAATGCCGCATCTTGGCTCTGATACAAACCGGTGATCCCTTAATTGGCCGTTAAAACTGCTACGGATGGGTGCATGGCATGGCTGCTTTGCTGCTCTGGCATTAACAGGTGCTTCATGCCTTCTTTTCAGACCAGATGTGGATGGTTGTGTTGATGACTGTACAGAGCAAGTATCTTTATGTGTATATGTGAAGTATTGCATGCTGTATTTTCTATTGCATTTGGGGCAAATTATTGTGGGAGTTCTGTATTTGTCCGGGTTACAAATTTTTTGATGCTTGGCCCAATTGGGGCTGGATATATTCTTATTGCATTGATTACAATATTTTTGATTCGGCATTTTTGTTGTTGTTTATTATATACAATTTCCTGGGATTCAAATCAAAATTCTATGCTGGATAAAAATATCAGTTGGGTTCAGTACTGTGCTTTGTGTGTGTGTGTATGTATATATGTGTGTATGTGTATTAATATTTTTGGCTTTGGTATTTATATACAATTTCCTGGGGTTCAAATCAAAACTCTATGCTGGATCAGTTGAGTTCAGTGCAGACAAAAAAACTGCATAGCTCTATGTCAATTAGTTCTTGAGATATTGTATTTAGGAACCACTTTGGCCCCCCTGCCAAAAATTGGCTTTTATTGTATCAGTGTATATTGTCTCTATGACCTTACTTGGGCTATTCCAGTGCAGACAAAAAAAACCGCATAGCTCTATGTCAATTAGTTCTTGAGATATTAATTATTTTGTATTTAGGAACCACTTTGGCCCCCCCCCTGCCAAAAATTGGCTTTTATTGTATCAGTGTATATTGTCTCTATGACCTTACTTAGGTTATTCCGCCAAATTATATGCTTCAAGTCTCCTATACTTTGGTGGAGCCTGTTCAGGTTCTATCCCCCACTTGTGGGTTCCACTGCCGAGCCAGCAATGGTGAAGAATCTGCACTGTGCCCTGGCTTTTATAGTTTTGTCGGACCAATCAAAACCTTGCTTGCTTTAGCCAATCAGAAAACACCACATAATCACATTATGTCATAACCATTTAATCAATTAATATTGCACAACATGATGCGTGATTTGTGATTTGGTGTTTTAAGTCCACTTTATGCACAGTAAGGCTAATCGGGACTGGACCTACAGTTTAAAGTGGGATCCGAACCACTTGTGCCTCCACCGGGTATCGAACCCGGGACCCCTCGATTACAAGGCAATGACGCTACCACTGCGCCATGTGGGAGGCCCGCACAACATGATGCAATAGAAGTGGACCGGGAAGTAAATATGTATGGATGTGGGTGGGTGGGTGTGGGGGTGGGTAGGGGTGGGTGGGTGTGGGTGTATGTGGGTGGGGGTGGGTGTGGGTGGGTGTGGGTGGGTGGGGGTGGGGGTGCATCTTGGCTTAGTTTTAAGTACTGTGTTCAAAATAAAAATATAATGGCTGGTAGCTATATCCAAGCCCTATTATAATTTTTGTTTCTCCATTCTGTCACTAATTTTGATCCTAGGACAATTATATTTATGGGGGTGACTCTGCATGGCCCCCAGAGCAACATACTGAAATTTTGAAAAAAAATCGATTATTTTATTTTTGCAATTTTCACTAATTTTAATCCTAGGCCAGTAATATTTTATGGGGTGACTCAGCATAGCCCCCTGAGGAACATACTCAAATTTTGAAAAAATCGATAATTTTTTGGATTTTGATTATCTCTGGAACCATGAATCCTAGAGACATGGGGTTTGTTGCTTTGGCCTGGGCATTTCAAGATGCAACTTTTTGATCTCTATAAATTTTTCAAAATATCTTGTTGTTCTCTAGATCTTGAATAACTTGCCTATTTTTCAAGATATCAGCATGGGAGTTGCATATTTGAAATCTAGAAGCTGTTTAGAAGTTTTGTTAAAAAATCGATAATTTTTTGAATTTGAGATTTTTTCAAAAACTATCAGTACTGGAGACTTGAAATTTTGTAGACATATTCTAGGCATAATTCTCTACATTTTATGTCTCTATAATTTTCCTGATATATGCAATATTTAAGCTGTAAATCTCTGATTTATGTCTGTTCTATAAATAGAATTTTCTGAAAAATACAATATTAACAATAATTTTGATTATCTCTGGAACCATGAATGCTAGAGACATGGGGCTTGGTGATTTCTCATGGGCATTTCAAGATGCAACTTTTTGATCTCTATAAATTTTTCAAAATATCTTGCTGTTCTCTAGATCTTGAATAACTTGCCTATTTTTCAAGATAGGTGCATGGGGGTTGCATATTTGAAATCTAGAGGCTGTTTAGAAGTTTTGTTAAAAAATCGATAATTTTTTGAATTTGAGATTTTTTCAAAAACTATCAGTGCTGGAGACTTGAAATTTTGTAGGCATATTCTAGGCATAATTCTCTACATTTTTTGTCTCTATAATTTTTTTGATATATGAAATATTTAAGCTGTAAATGCCTAATTTTTATAAATAGAATTTTCTGAAAAGTGCAATATTAACAAAATTTTGAAATCTATACATGCTAGGGCACTATAGCAGTTACTATACTTAAGATATCATAAAATATCAAGAGGGGCATATTTTTAACAAATTTATGGACAACAATCTCACAGAAGTGCCTTTTATAAGTATAGGCAAATCAATCTGAGGGGGGTCATACTTTCCGAAGGGCATTTTTACAAAAATCTTGGATTAGAGGGGGGTTCCACACTAGAGCAAAAAGCTCATATGGGCATGTTAAGCAAGTTTTAAGTGTAAGCAAATCTGCTGGAGGGGGGTTCATACTTTCGTGAGTTTATCCCACCACAAACCCCACTACTTACGTTTTTTCCACGTGTCTTGACATCCAATGTATCCCTGCAATGTTTGGTGAAGATCTGAGTATGTAGTTTTTGACCTTATATGGAACCTCCTATCTGAAAATTTGAAAATTCTTAAAAAATTTGACCAAAATCTTGATGTCCCCAATCCTATGTTTTGTATGCTTTTTCTACGTGTCTTGACATCCAATGTATCCCTGCAGAGTTTGGTGAAGATCTGAGTATGTCGTTTTTGACCTTATCTGGAACATCCTATCTGAAATTTTGAAAATTGTTAAAAAATTCGTCCAAAATCTTGATGCCTCCAATCTCTTGTTTTGTACGTTTTTTCCACGTGTCTTGACATCCAATGTATCCCTGCAAAGTTTGGTGAAGATCTGAGTATGTAGTTTTTGACCTTATATGGAACCTCCTATCTGAAAATTTGAAAATTCTTAAAAAATTCGTCCAAATCCTTGATGTCTCCAATCTCTTGTTTTGTACGTTTTTTCCAAGTGTCTTGACATCCAATGTATCCCTGCAATGTTTGGTGAAGATCTGAGTATGTAGTTTTTGACCTTATATGGAACCTCCTATCTGAAAATTTGAAAATTCTTAAAAAATTCGTCCAAAATCTTGATGTCTCCAATCTCTTGTTTTGTACGTTTTTCCCACGTGTCTTGACATCCAATGTATCCCTGCAATATTTGGTGATGATCTGAGTATGTAGTTTTTGACCTTATATGGAACCTCCTATCTGAAAATTTGAAAATTCTTAAAAAATTTGACCAAAATCTTGATATCCCAAATCCTATGTTTTGTATGTTTTTTCCACGTGTCTTGACATCCAATGTATCCCTGCAAAGTTTGGTGAAGATCTGAGTATGTCGTTTTTGACCTTATCTGGAACATCCTTTCTGAAAATTTGAAAATTCTTAAAAAATTCGTCCAAAATCTTGATGTCTCCAATCTCTTGTTTTGTACGTTTTTTCCACGTGTCTTGACATCCAATGTATCCCTGCAAAGTTTGGTGAAGATCTGAGTATGTAGTTTTTGACCTTATCTGGAACCTCCTATCTGAAAATTTGAAAATTGTTAAAAAATTCGTCCAAAATCTTGATGTCTCCAATCTCTTGTTTTGTACGTTTTTTCCACGTGTCTTGACATCCAATGTATCCCTGCAATGTTTGGTGAAGATCTGAGTATGTAGTTATTGACCTTATATGGAACCTCCTATCTGAAAATTTGAAAATTCTTAAAAAATTCGTCCAAAATCTTGATGTCTCCAATCTCTTGTTTTGTACTTTTTTTCCACGTGTCTTGACATCCAATGTATCCCTGCAATGTTTGGTGAAGATCTGAGTATGTAGTTATTGACCTTATATGGAACCTCCTATCTGAAAATTTGAAAATTCTTAAAAAATTTGACCAAAATCTTGATATCCCAAATCCTATGTTTTGTATGTTTTTTCCACGTGTCTTGACATCCAATGTATCCCTGCAAAGTTTGGTGAAGATCTGAGTATGTCGTTTTTGACCTTATCTGGAACATCCTTTCTGAAAATTTGAAAATTCTTAAAAAATTCGTCCAAAATCTTGATGTCTCCAATCTCTTGTTTTGTACGTTTTTTCCACGTGTCTTGACATCCAATGTATCCCTGCAAAGTTTGGTGAAGATCTGAGTATGTAGTTTTTGACCTTATCTGGAACCTCCTATCTGAAAATTTGAAAATTGTTAAAAAATTCGTCCAAAATCTTGATGTCTCCAATCTCTTGTTTTGTACGTTTTTTCCACGTGTCTTGACATCCAATGTATCCCTGCAAAGCTTGGTGAAGATCTGAGTATGTAGTTTTTGACCTTATATGGAACCTCCTATCTGAAAATTTGAAAATTCTTAAAAAATTCGTCCAAAATCTTGATGTCTCCAATCTCTTGTTTTGTACGTTTTTTCCACGTGTCTTGACATCCAATGTATCCCTGCAATGTTTGGTGAAGATCTGAGTATGTAGTTTTTGACCTTATATGGAACCTCCTATCTGAAAATTTGAAAATTCTTAAAAAATTCGTCCAAATTCTTGATGTCTCCAATCTCTTGTTTTGTACGTTTTTTCCACGTGTCTTGACATCCAATGTATCCCTGCAATGTTTGGTGAAGATCTGAGTATGTAGTTTATGACCTTATATGGAACCTCCTATCTGAAAATTTGAAAATTCTTAAAAAATTCGTCCAAAATCTTGATGTCTCCAATCTCTTGTTTTGTACGTTTTTTCCCCGTGTCTTGACATCCAATGTATCCCTGCAATGTTTGGTGAAGATCTGAGTATGTAGTTTTTGACCTTATATGGAACCTCCTATCTGAAAATTTGAAAATTCTTAAAAAATTTGACCAAAATCTTGATATCCCAAATCCTATGTTTTGTATGTTTTTTCCACGTGTCTTGACATCCAATGTATCCCTGCAAAGTTTGGTGAAGATCTGAGTATGTCGTATTTGACCTTATCTGGAACATCCTTTCTGAAAATTTGAAAATTCTTAAAAAATTCGTCCAAAATCTTGATGTCTCCAATCTCTTGTTTTGTACGTTTTTTCCACGTGTCTTGACATCCAATGTATCCCTGCAAAGTTTGGTGAAGATCTGAGTATGTAGTTTTTGACCTTATCTGGAACCTCCCATCTGAAAATTTGAAAATTGTTAAAAAATTCGTCCAAAATCTTGATGTCTCCAATCTCTTGTTTTGTACGTTTTTTCCACGTGTCTTGACATCCAATGTATCCCTGCAAAGTTTGGTGAAGATCTGAGTATGTAGTTTTTGAACTTATATGGAACCTCCTATCTGAAAATTTGAAAATTCTTAAAAAATTCGTCCAAATTCTTGATGTCTCCAATCTCTTGTTTTGTACGTTTTTTCCACGTGTCTTGACATCCAATGTATCCCTGCAATGTTTGGTGAAGATCTGAGTATGTAGTTTTTGACCTTATATGGAACCTCCTATCTGAATTTTTGAAAATTCTTAAAAAATTCGTCCAAAATCTTGATGTCTCCAATCTCTTGTTTTGTACGTTTTTCCCACGTGTCTTGACATCCAATGTATCCCTGCAATGTTTGGTGAAGATCTGAGTATGTAGTTTTTGACCTTATATGGAACCTACTATCTGAAAATTTGAAAATTCTTAAAAAATTTGACCAAAATCTTGATATCCCAAATCCTATGTTTTGTATGTTTTTTCCACGTGTCTTGACATCCAATGTATCCCTGCAAAGTTTGGTGAAGATCTGAGTATGTCGTTTTTGACCTTATCTGGAACATCCTTTCTGAAAATTTGAAAATTCTTAAAAAATTCGTCCAAAATCTTGATGTCTCCAATCTCTTGTTTTGTACGTTTTTTCCACGTGTCTTGACATCCAATGTATCCCCGCAAAGTTTGGTGAAGATCTGAGTATGTAGTTTTTGACCTTATCTGGAACCTCCTATCTGAAAATTTGAAAATTGTTAAAAAATTCGTCCAAAATCTTGATGTCTCCAATCTCTTGTTTTGTACGTTTTTTCCACGTGTCTTGACATTTAATGTATCCCTGCAAAGTTTGGTGAAGATCTGAGTATGTAGTTTTTGACCTTATATGGAACCTCTTATCTGAAAATTTGAAAATTCTTAAAAAATTCGTCCAAAATCTTGATGTCTCCAATCTCTTGTTTTGTACGTTTTTTCCACGTGTCTTCACATCCAATGTATCCCTGCAATGTTTGGTGAAGATCTGAGTATGTAGTTTTTGACCTTATCTGGAACCTCCTATCTGAAAATTTGAAAATTGTTAAAAAATTCGTCCAAAATCTTGATGTCTCCAATCTCTTGTTTTGTACGTTTTTTCCACGTGTCTTGACATCCAATGTATCCCTGCAAAGTTTGGTGAAGATCTGAGTATGTCGTTTTTGACCTTATATGGAACCTCCTATCTGAAAATTTGAAAATTCTTAAAAAATTCGTCCAAAATCTTGATGTCTCCAATCTCTTGTTTTGTACGTTTTTTCCCCGTGTCTTGACATCCAATGTATCCCTGCAATGTTTGGTGAAGATCTGAGTATGTAGTTTTTGACCTTATATGGAACCTCCTATCTCAAAATTTGAAAATTCTTAAAAAATTTGACCAAAATCTTGATATCCCAAATCCTATGTTTTGTATGTTTTTTCCACGTGTCTTGACATCCAATGTATCCCTGCAAAGTTTGGTGAAGATCTGAGTATGTCGTATTTGACCTTATCTGGAACATCCTTTCTGAAAATTTGAAAATTCTTAAAAAATTCGTCCAAAATCTTGATGTCTCCAATCTCTTGTTTTGTACGTTTTTTCCACGTGTCTTGACATCCAATGTATCCCTGCAAAGTTTGGTGAAGATCTGAGTATGTAGTTTTTGACCTTATCTGGAACCTCCCATCTGAAAATTTGAAAATTGTTAAAAAATTCGTCCAAAATCTTGATGTGTCCAATCTCTTGTTTTGTACGTTTTTTCCACGTGTCTTGACATCCAATGTATCCCTGCAAAGTTTGGTGAAGATCTGAGTATGTAGTTTTTGACCTTATATGGAACCTCCTATCTGAAAATTTAAAAATTCCTAAAAAATTCGTCGAAAACCTTGATGTCTCCAATCTCTTGTTTTGTACGTTTTTTCCACGTGTCTTGACATCCAAAGTATCCCTGCAATGTTTGGTGAAGATCTGAGTATGTAGTTTTTGACCTTATATGGAACCTCCCATCTGAAAATTTGAAAATTCTTAAAAAAATCGTCCAAAATCTTGATGTCTCCAATCTCTTGTTTTGTACGTTTTTTCCACGTGTCTTGACATCCAATGTATCCCTGCAATGTTTGGTGAAGATCTGAGTATGTAGTTTTTGACCTTATATGGAACCTCCTATCTGAAAATTTGAAAATTCTTAAAAAATTTGACCAAAATCTTGATGTCCCCAATCCTATGTTTTGTATGTTTTTTCTACGTGTCTTGACATCCAATGTATCCCTGCAGAGTTTGGTGAAGATCTGAGTATGTCGTTTTTGACCTTATCTGGAACATCCTATCTGAAATTTTGAAAATTCTTAAAAAATTCGTCCAAATTCTTGATGTCTCCAATCTCTTGTTTTGTACGTTTTTTCCACGTGTCTTGACATCCAATGTATCCCTGCAATGTTTTGTGAATATCTGAGTATGTAGTTTATGACCTTATATGGAACCTCCTATCTGAAAATTTGAAAATTCTTAAAAAATTCGTCCAAAATCTTGATGTCTCCAATCTCTTGTTTTGTACGTTTTTTCCCCGTGTCTTGACATCCAATGTATCCCTGCAATGTTTGGTGAAGATCTGAGTATGTAGTTTTTGACCTTATATGGAACCTCCTATCTGAAAATTTGAAAATTCTTAAAAAATTTGACCAAAATCTTGATATCCCAAATCCTATGTTTTGTATGTTTTTTCCACGTGTCTTGACATCCAATGTATCCCTGCAAAGTTTGGTGAAGATCTGAGTATGTCGTATTTGACCTTATCTGGAACATCCTTTCTGAAAATTTGAAAATTCTTAAAAAATTCGTCCAAAATCTTGATGTCTCCAATCTCTTGTTTTGTACGTTTTTTCCACGTGTCTTGACATCCAATGTATCCCTGCAAAGTTTGGTGAAGATCTGAGTATGTAGTTTTTGACCTTATCTGGAACCTCCCATCTGAAAATTTGAAAATTGTTAAAAAATTCGTCCAAAATCTTGATGTCTCCAATCTCTTGTTTTGTACGTTTTTTCCACGTGTCTTGACATCCAATGTATCCCTGCAAAGTTTGGTGAAGATCTGAGTATGTAGTTTTTGAACTTATATGGAACCTCCTATCTGAAAATTTGAAAATTCTTAAAAAATTCGTCCAAATTCTTGATGTCTCCAATCTCTTGTTTTGTACGTTTTTTCCACGTGTCTTGACATCCAATGTATCCCTGCAATGTTTGGTGAAGATCTGAGTATGTAGTTTTTGACCTTATATGGAACCTCCTATCTGAATTTTTGAAAATTCTTAAAAAATTCGTCCAAAATCTTGATGTCTCCAATCTCTTGTTTTGTACGTTTTTCCCACGTGTCTTGACATCCAATGTATCCCTGCAATGTTTGGTGAAGATCTGAGTATGTAGTTTTTGACCTTATATGGAACCTACTATCTGAAAATTTGAAAATTCTTAAAAAATTTGACCAAAATCTTGATATCCCAAATCCTATGTTTTGTATGTTTTTTCCACGTGTCTTGACATCCAATGTATCCCTGCAAAGTTTGGTGAAGATCTGAGTATGTCGTTTTTGACCTTATCTGGAACATCCTTTCTGAAAATTTGAAAATTCTTAAAAAATTCGTCCAAAATCTTGATGTCTCCAATCTCTTGTTTTGTACGTTTTTTCCACGTGTCTTGACATCCAATGTATCCCCGCAAAGTTTGGTGAAGATCTGAGTATGTAGTTTTTGACCTTATCTGGAACCTCCTATCTGAAAATTTGAAAATTGTTAAAAAATTCGTCCAAAATCTTGATGTCTCCAATCTCTTGTTTTGTACGTTTTTTCCACGTGTCTTGACATTTAATGTATCCCTGCAAAGTTTGGTGAAGATCTGAGTATGTAGTTTTTGACCTTATATGGAACCTCTTATCTGAAAATTTGAAAATTCTTAAAAAATTCGTCCAAAATCTTGATGTCTCCAATCTCTTGTTTTGTACGTTTTTTCCACGTGTCTTCACATCCAATGTATCCCTGCAATGTTTGGTGAAGATCTGAGTATGTAGTTTTTGACCTTATCTGGAACCTCCTATCTGAAAATTTGAAAATTGTTAAAAAATTCGTCCAAAATCTTGATGTCTCCAATCTCTTGTTTTGTACGTTTTTTCCACGTGTCTTGACATCCAATGTATCCCTGCAAAGTTTGGTGAAGATCTGAGTATGTCGTTTTTGACCTTATATGGAACCTCCTATCTGAAAATTTGAAAATTCTTAAAAAATTCGTCCAAAATCTTGATGTCTCCAATCTCTTGTTTTGTACGTTTTTTCCCCGTGTCTTGACATCCAATGTATCCCTGCAATGTTTGGTGAAGATCTGAGTATGTAGTTTTTGACCTTATATGGAACCTCCTATCTCAAAATTTGAAAATTCTTAAAAAATTTGACCAAAATCTTGATATCCCAAATCCTATGTTTTGTATGTTTTTTCCACGTGTCTTGACATCCAATGTATCCCTGCAAAGTTTGGTGAAGATCTGAGTATGTCGTATTTGACCTTATCTGGAACATCCTTTCTGAAAATTTGAAAATTCTTAAAAAATTCGTCCAAAATCTTGATGTCTCCAATCTCTTGTTTTGTACGTTTTTTCCACGTGTCTTGACATCCAATGTATCCCTGCAAAGTTTGGTGAAGATCTGAGTATGTAGTTTTTGACCTTATCTGGAACCTCCCATCTGAAAATTTGAAAATTGTTAAAAAATTCGTCCAAAATCTTGATGTGTCCAATCTCTTGTTTTGTACGTTTTTTCCACGTGTCTTGACATCCAATGTATCCCTGCAAAGTTTGGTGAAGATCTGAGTATGTAGTTTTTGACCTTATATGGAACCTCCTATCTGAAAATTTAAAAATTCCTAAAAAATTCGTCGAAAACCTTGATGTCTCCAATCTCTTGTTTTGTACGTTTTTTCCACGTGTCTTGACATCCAATGTATCCCTGCAATGTTTGGTGAAGATCTGAGTATGTAGTTTTTGACCTTATATGGAACCTCCCATCTGAAAATTTGAAAATTCTTAAAAAAATCGTCCAAAATCTTGATGTCTCCAATCTCTTGTTTTGTACGTTTTTTCCACGTGTCTTGACATCCAATGTATCCCTGCAATGTTTGGTGAAGATCTGAGTATGTAGTTTTTGACCTTATATGGAACCTCCTATCTGAAAATTTGAAAATTCTTAAAAAATTTGACCAAAATCTTGATGTCCCCAATCCTATGTTTTGTATGTTTTTTCTACGTGTCTTGACATCCAATGTATCCCTGCAGAGTTTGGTGAAGATCTGAGTATGTCGTTTTTGACCTTATCTGGAACATCCTATCTGAAATTTTGAAAATTGTTAAAAAATTCGTCCAAAATCTTGATGCCTCCAATCTCTTGTTTTGTACGTTTTTTCCACGTGTCTTGACATCCAATGTATCCCTGCAAAGTTTGGTGAAGATCTGAGTATGTAGTTTTTGACCTTATATGGAACCTCCTATCTGAAAATTTGAAAATTCTTAAAAAATTCGTCCAAATTCTTGATGTCTCCAATCTCTTGTTTTGTACGTTTTTTCCACGTGTCTTGACATCCAATGTATCCCTGCAATGTTTGGTGAAGATCTGAGTATGTAGTTTTTGACCTTATATGGAACCTCCTATCTGAAAATTTGAAAATTCTTAAAAAATTCGTCCAAAATCTTGATGTCTCCAATCTCTTGTTTTGTACGTTTTTCCCACGTGTCTTGACATCCAATGTATCCCTGCAATATTTGGTGATGATCTGAGTATGTAGTTTTTGACCTTATATGGAACCTCCTATCTGAAAATTTGAAAATTCTTAAAAAATTTGACCAAAATCTTGATATCCCAAATCCTATGTTTTGTATGTTTTTTCCACGTGTCTTGACATCCAATGTATCCCTGCAAAGTTTGGTGAAGATCTGAGTATGTCGTTTTTGACCTTATCTGGAACATCCTTTCTGAAAATTTGAAAATTCTTAAAAAATTCGTCCAAAATCTTGATGTCTCCAATCTCTTGTTTTGTACGTTTCTTCCACGTGTCTTGACATCCAATGTATCCCTGCAAAGTTTGGTGAAGATCTGAGTATGTAGTTTTTGACCTTATCTGGAACCTCCTATCTGAAAATTTGAAAATTGTTAAAAAATTCGTCCAAAATCTTGATGTCTCCAATCTCTTGTTTTGTACGTTTTTTCCACGTGTCTTGACATCCAATGTATCCCTGCAAAGTTTGGTGAAGATCTGAGTATGTAGTTTTTGACCTTATATGGAACCTCCTATCTGAAAATTTGAAAATTCTTAAAAAATTCGTCCAAAATCTTGATGTCTCCAATCTCTTGTTTTGTACGTTTTTTCCACGTGTCTTCACATCCAATGTATCCCTGCAATGTTTGGTGAAGATCTGAGTATGTAGTTTTTGACCTTATCTGGAACCTCCTATCTGAAAATTTGAAAATTGTTAAAAAATTCGTCCAAAATCTTGATGTCTCCAATCTCTTGTTTTGTACGTTTTTTTAACGTGTCTTGACATCCAATGTATCCCTGCAAAGTTTGGTGAAGATCTGAGTATGTAGTTTTTGAACTTATATGGAACCTCCTATCTGAAAATTTGAAAATTCTTAAAAAAATCGTCCAAAATCTTGATGTCTCCAATCTCTTGTTTTGTACGTTTTTTCCACGTGTCTTGACATCCAATGTATCCCTGCAATGTTTGGTGAAGATCTGAGTATGTAGTTTTTGACCTTATATGGAACCTCCTATCTGAAAATTTGAAAATTCTTAAAAAATTTGACCAAAATCTTGATATCCCCAATACTATGTTTTGTATGTTTTTTCCACGTGTCTTGACATCCAATGTATCCCTGCAAAGTTTGGTGAAGATCTGAGTATGTAGTTTTTGACCTTATCTGGAATCTCCTATCTGAAAATTTGAAATTTTTTAAAAAATTCGTCCAAAATCTTGATGTCTCCAATCTCTTGTTTTGTACGTTTTTTCCACGTGTCTTGACATCCAATGTATCCCTGCAATGTTTGGTGAAGATCTGAGTATGTAGTTTTTGACCTTATATGGAACCTCCTTGTCTGAAAATTTGAAAATTCTTAAAAAATTCGTCCAAAATCTTGATGTCCCCAATCCTATGTTTTGTATGTTTTTTCCACGTGTCTTGACATCCAATGTATCCATGCAAAGTTTGGTGAAGATCTGAGTATGTCGTTTTTGACCTTATCTGGAACCTCCCATCTGAAAATTTGAAAATTCTTAAAAAATTTGTCGAAAATCTTGATGTCTCCAATCTCTTGTTTTGTACGTTTTTTTCCACGTGTCTTGACATGCAAAGTATCCCTGCAAAGTTTGGTGAAGATCTGAGTATGTAGTTTTTGACCTTATCTGGAACCTCCTAACTGAAAATTTGAAAATTCTTAAAAAATTCGTCCAAAATCTTGATGTCTCCAATCTCTTGTTTTGTACGTTTTTTCCATGTGTCTTGACATCCAATGTATCCCTGCAATGTTTGGTGAAGATCTGAGTATGTAGTTTTTGAACTTATATGGAACCTCCTATCTGAAAATTTAAAAATTCTTAAAAAATTTGACCAAAATCTTGATGTCCCCAATCCTATGTTTTGTATGTTTTTTCCACGTGTCTTGACATCCAATGTATCCCTGCAGAGTTTGGTGAAGATCTGAGTATGTCGTTTTTGACCTTACCTGGAACATCCTTTCTGAAAATTTGAAAATTCTTAAAAAATTCGTCCAAAATCTTGATGTCTCCAATCTCTTGTTTTGTACGTTTTTTCCACGTGTCTTGACATCCAATGTATCCCTGCAAAGTTTGGTGAAGATCTGAGTATGTAGTTTTTGACCTTATCTGGAACCTCCCATCTGAAAATTTGAAAATTCCTAAAAAATCCGTCCAAAATCTTGATGACCCCAATCTCTTGTTTTGTACGTTTTTTCCACGTGTCTTGACACATAATGTATCCCTGCAAAGTTTGGTGAAGATCTGAGTATGTAGTTTTTGACCTTATATGGAACCTCCTTTCTGAAAATTTGAAAATTCTTAAAAAATTCGTCCAAAATCTTGATGTCTCCAATCTCTTGTTTTGTACGTTTTTTCCACGTGTCTTGACATCCAATGTATCCCTGCAAAGTTTGGTGAAGATCTGAGTATGTAGTTTTTGACCTTATATGGAACCTCCTTTCTGAAAATTTGAAAATTCTCAAAAAATTCGTCCAAAATCTTGATGTCCCCAATCCTATGTTTTGTATGGCTTTTCCACGTGTCTTGACATCCAATGTATCCATGCAAAGTTTGGTGAAGATCTGAGTATGTCGTTTTTGACCTTATATGAAACCTCCTTTTTGAAAATTTTAAAATTCTTAAAAAATTCGTCCAAAATCTTGATGTCTCCAATCTCTTGTTTTGTACGTTTTTTCCACGTGTCTTGACATCCAATGTATCCCTGCAAAGTTTGGTGAAGATCTGAGTATGTAGTTTTTGACCTTATGTGGAACCTCCTTTCTGAAAATTTGAAAATTCTTAAAAAATTCGTCCAAAATCTTGATGTCCCCAATCCTATGTTTTGTATGTTTTTTCCACGTGTCTTGACATCCAATGTATTTCTGCAAAGTTTGGTGAAGATCTGAGTATGTCGTTTTTGACCTTATCTGGAACATCCTTTCTGAAAATTTGAAAAATCTTTAAAAATTCGTCCAAAATATTGATGTCTCCAATCTCTTGTTTTGTACGTTTTTTCCACGTGTCTTGACATCCAGTGTATCCCTGCAAAGTTTGGTGAAGATCTTAGTATGTAGTTTTTGACCTTATATGGAACCTCCTATCTGAAAATTTGAAAATTCTTAAAAAATTCGTCCAAAATCTTGATGTCTCCAATCTCTTGTTTTGTACGTTTTTTCCACGTGTCTTGACATCCAATGTATCCCTGCAATGTTTGGTGAAGATCTGAGTATGTAGTTTTTGACCTTATATGGAACCTCCTATCTGAAAATTTGAAAATTCTTAAAAAAATTGACCAAAATCTTGATGTCCCCAATCCTATGTTTTGTATGTTTTTTCCACGCGTCTTGACATCCAGAGTATCCCTGCAAAGTTTGGTGAAGATCTGAGTATGTCGTTTTTGACCTTATATGGAACATCCTTTCTGAAAATTTGAAAATTCTTAAAAAATTCGTCCAAAATCTTGATGTCTCCAATCTCTTGTTTTGTACGTTTTTTCCACGTCTTGACATCCAATGTATCCCTGCAAAGTTTGGTGAAGATCTGAGTATGTAGTTTTTGACCTTATCTGGAACCTCCTATCTGAAAATTTGAAAATTCCTAAAAAATCCGTCCAAAATCTTGATGACCCCAATCTCTTGTTTTGTACGTTTTTTCCACGTGTCTTGACATCCAATGTATCCCTGCAAAGTTTGGTGAAGATCTGAGTATGTAGTTTTTGACCTTATCTGGAACCTCCTATCTGAAAATTTGAAAATTGTTAAAAAATTCGTCCAAAATCTTGATGTCTCCAATCTCTTGTTTTGTACGTTTTTTCCACGTGTCTTGACATCCAATGTATCCCTGCAAAGTTTGGTGAAGATCTGAGTATGTAGTTTTTGAACTTATATGGAACCTCCTATCTGAAAATTTGAAAATTCTTAAAAAATTCGTCCAAAATCTTGATGTCTCCAATCTCTTGTTTTGTACGTTTTTTCCACGTGTCTTGACATCCAATGTATCCCTGCAATGTTTGGTGAAGATCTGAGTATGTAGTTTTTGACCTTATATGGAACCTCCTTTCTGAAAATTTGAAAATTCTTAAAAAATTCGTCCAAAATCTTGATGTCCCCAATCCTATGTTTTGTATGTTTTTTCCACGTGTCTTGACATCCAATGTATCCATGCAAAGTTTGGTGAAGATCTGAGTATGTCGTTTTTGACCTTATCTGGAACCTCCCATCTGAAAATTTGAAAATTCTTAAAAAATTTGTCGAAAATCTTGATGTCTCCAATCTCTTGTTTTGTACGTTTTTTTCCACGTGTCTTGACATGCAAAGTATCCCTGCAAAGTTTGGTGAAGATCTGAGTATGTAGTTTTTGACCTTATCTGGAACCTCCTAACTGAAAATTTGAAAATTCTTAAAAAATTCGTCCAAAATCTTGATGTCTCCAATCTCTTGTTTTGTACGTTTTTTCCATGTGTCTTGACATCCAATGTATCCCTGCAATGTTTGGTGAAGATCTGAGTATGTAGTTTTTGAACTTATATGGAACCTCCTATCTGAAAATTTAAAAATTCTTAAAAAATTTGACCAAAATCTTGATGTCCACAATCCTATGTTTTGTATGTTTTTTCCACGTGTCTTGACATCCAATGTATCCCTGCAGAGTTTGGTGAAGATCTGAGTATGTCGTTTTTGACCTTACCTGGAACATCCTTTCTGAAAATTTGAAAATTCTTAAAAAATTCGTCCAAAATCTTGATGTCTCCAATCTCTTGTTTTGTACGTTTTTTCCACGTGTCTTGACATCCAATGTATCCCTGCAAAGTTTGGTGAAGATCTGAGTATGTAGTTTTAGACCTTATCTGGAACCTCCCATCTGAAAATTTGAAAATTCCTAAAAAATCCGTCCAAAATCTTGATGACCCCAATCTCTTGTTTTGTACGTTTTTTCCACGTGTCTTGACACATAATGTATCCATGCAAAGTTTGGTGAAGATCTGAGTATGTAGTTTTTGACCTTATATGGAACCTCCTTTCTGAAAATTTGAAAATTCTTAAAAAATTCGTCCAAAATCTTGATGTCTCCAATCTCTTGTTTTGTACGTTTTTTCCACGTGTCTTGACATCCAATGTATCCCTGCAAAGTTTGGTGAAGATCTGAGTATGTAGTTTTTGACCTTATCTGGAACCTCCCATCTGAAAATTTGAAAATTCTTAAAAAATTCGTCCAAAATCTTGATGTCCCCAATCCTATGTTTTGTATGTTTTTTCCACGTGTCTTGACATCCAATGTATTTCTGCAAAGTTTGGTGAAGATCTGAGTATGTCGTTTTTGACCTTATCTGGAACATCCTTTCTGAAAATTTGAAAAATCTTTAAAAATTCGTCCAAAATATTGATGTCTCCAATCTCTTGTTTTGTACGTTTTTTCCACGTGTCTTGACATCCAGTGTATCCCTGCAAAGTTTGGTGAAGATCTGAGTATGTAGTTTTTGACCTTATATGGAACCTCCTATCTGAAAATTTGAAAATTCTTAAAAAATTCGTCCAAAATCTTGATGTCTCCAATCTCTTGTTTTGTACGTTTTTTTCACGTGTCTTGACATCCAATGTATCCCTGCAATGTTTGGTGAAGATCTGAGTATGTAGTTTTTGACCTTATATGGAACCTATCTGAAAATTTGAAAATTCTTAAAAAATTCGTCCAAAATCTTGATGTCTCCAATCTCTTGTTTTCTACGTTTTTTCCACGTGTCTTGACACATAATGTATCCCTGCAAAGTTTGGTGAAGATCTGAGTATGTAGTCTTTGACCTTATATGAAACCTCCTTTTTGAAAATTTTAAAATTCTTAAAAAATTCGTCCAAAATCTTGATGTCTCCAATCTCTTGTTTTGTACGTTTTTTCCACGTGTCTTGACATCCAATGTATCCCTGCAAAGTTTGGTGAAGATCTGAGTATGTAGTTTTTGACCTTATGTGGAACCTCCTTTCTGAAAATTTGAAAATTCTTAAAAAATTCGTCCAAAATCTTGATGTCCCCAATCCTATGTTTTGTATGTTTTTTCCACGTGTCTTGACATCCAATGTATTTCTGCAAAGTTTGGTGAAGATCTGAGTATGTCGTTTTTGACCTTATCTGGAACATCCTTTCTGAAAATTTGAAAAATCTTTAAAAATTCGTCCAAAATATTGATGTCTCCAATCTCTTGTTTTGTACGTTTTTTCCACGTGTCTTGACATCCAGTGTATCCCTGCAAAGTTTGGTGAAGATCTGAGTATGTAGTTTTTGACCTTATATGGAACCTCCTATCTGAAAATTTGAAAATTCTTAAAAAATTCGTCCAAAATCTTGATGTCTCCAATCTCTTGTTTTGTACGTTTTTTCCACGTGTCTTGACATCCAATGTATCCCTGCAATGTTTGGTGAAGATCTGAGTATGTAGTTTTTGACCTTATATGGAACCTCCTATCTGAAAATTTGAAAATTCTTAAAAAAATTGACCAAAATCTTGATGACCCCAATCTCTTGTTTTGTATGTTTTTTCCACGTGTCTTGACATCCAGTGTATCCCTGCAAAGTTTGGTGAAGATCTGAGTATGTAGTTTTTGACCTTATATGGAACCTCCTATCTGAAAATTTGAAAATTCTTAAAAAATTCGTCCAAAATCTTGATGTCTCCAATCTCTTGTTTTGTACGTTTTTTCCACGTCTTGACATCCAATGTATCCCTGCAAAGTTTGGTGAAGATCTGAGTATGTAGTTTTTGACCTTATCTGGAACCTCCTATCTGAAAATTTGAATATTCCTAAAAAATCCGTCCAAAATCTTGATGACCCCAATCTCTTGTTTTGTACGTTTTTTCCACGTGTCTTGACATCCAATGTATCCCTGCAAAGTTTGGTGAAGATCTGAGTATGTAGTTTTTGACCTTATCTGGAACCTCCTATCTGAAAATTTGAAAATTGTTAAAAAATTCGTCCAAAATCTTGATGTCTCCAATCTCTTGTTTTGTACGTTTTTTCCACGTGTCTTGACAACCAATGTATCCCTGCAAAGTTTGGTGAAGATCTGAGTATGTAGTTTTTGAACTTATATGGAACCTCCTATCTGAAAATTTGAAAATTCTTAAAAAATTCGTCCAAAATCTTGATGTCTCCAATCTCTTGTTTTGTACGTTTTTTCCACGTGTCTTGACATCCAATGTATCCCTGCAATGTTTGGTGAAGATCTGAGTATGTAGTTTTTGACCTTATATGGAACCTCCTATCTGAAAATTTGAAAATTCTTAAAAAATTTGACCAAAATCTTGATATCCCCAATACTATGTTTTGTATGTTTTTTCCACGTGTCTTGACATCCAATGTATCCCTGCAAAGTTTGGTGAAGATCTGAGTATGTAGTTTTTGACCTTATCTGGAATCTCCTATCTGAAAATTTGAAATTTTTTAAAAAATTCGTCCAAAATCTTGATGTCTCCAATCTCTTGTTTTGTACGTTTTTTCCACGTGTCTTGACATCCAATGTATCCCTGCAATGTTTGGTGAAGATCTGAGTATGTAGTTTTTGACCTTATATGGAACCTCCTTTCTGAAAATTTGAAAATTCTTAAAAAATTCGTCCAAAATCTTGATGTCCCCAATCCTATGTTTTGTATGTTTTTTCCACGTGTCTTGACATCCAATGTATCCATGCAAAGTTTGGTGAAGATCTGAGTATGTCGTTTTTGACCTTATCTGGAACCTCCCATCTGAAAATTTGAAAATTCTTAAAAAATTTGTCGAAAATCTTGATGTCTCCAATCTCTTGTTTTGTACGTTTTTTTCCACGTGTCTTGACATGCAAAGTATCCCTGCAAAGTTTGGTGAAGATCTGAGTATGTAGTTTTTGACCTTATCTGGAACCTCCTAACTGAAAATTTGAAAATTCTTAAAAAATTCGTCCAAAATCTTGATGTCTCCAATCTCTTGTTTTGTACGTTTTTTCCATGTGTCTTGACATCCAATGTATCCCTGCAATGTTTGGTGAAGATCTGAGTATGTAGTTTTTGAACTTATATGGAACCTCCTATCTGAAAATTTAAAAATTCTTAAAAAATTTGACCAAAATCTTGATGTCCACAATCCTATGTTTTGTATGTTTTTTCCACGTGTCTTGACATCCAATGTATCCCTGCAGAGTTTGGTGAAGATCTGAGTATGTCGTTTTTGACCTTACCTGGAACATCCTTTCTGAAAATTTGAAAATTCTTAAAAAATTCGTCCAAAATCTTGATGTCTCCAATCTCTTGTTTTGTACGTTTTTTCCACGTGTCTTGACATCCAATGTATCCCTGCAAAGTTTGGTGAAGATCTGAGTATGTAGTTTTTGACCTTATCTGGAACCTCCCATCTGAAAATTTGAAAATTCCTAAAAAATCCGTCCAAAATCTTGATGACCCTAATCTCTTGTTTTGTACGTTTTTTCCACGTGTCTTGACACATAATGTATCCCTGCAAAGTTTGGTGAAGATCTGAGTATGTAGTTTTTGACCTTATATGGAACCTCCTTTCTGAAAATTTGAAAATTCTTAAAAAATTCGTCCAAAATCTTGATGTCTCCAATCTCTTGTTTTGTACGTTTTTTCCACGTGTCTTGACATCCAATGTATCCCTGCAAAGTTTGGTGAAGATCTGAGTATGTAGTTTTTGACCTTATATGGAACCTCCTTTCTGAAAATTTGAAAATTCTCAAAAAATTCGTCCAAAATCTTGATGTCCCCAATCCTATGTTTTGTATGGCTTTTCCACGTGTCTTGACATCCAATGTATCCATGCAAAGTTTGGTGAAGATCTGAGTATGTCGTTTTTGACCTTATCTGGAACCTCCCATCTGAAAATTTGAAAATTCTTAAAAAATTCGTCCAAAATCTTGATGTCTCCAATCTTTTGTTTTGTACGTTTTTTACACGTGTCTTGACATCCAATGTATCCCTGCAAAGTTTGGTGAAGATCTGAGTATGTAGTTTTTGACCTTATATGGAACCTCCTATCTGAAAATTTGAAAATTCTTAAAAAATTCGTCCAAAATCTTGATGTCTCCAATCTCTTGTTTTGTACGTTTTTTCACGTGTCTTGACATCCAATGTATCCCTGCAATGTTTGGTGAAGATCTGAGTATGTAGTTTTTGACCTTATATGGAACCTCCTATCTGAAAATTTGAAAATTCTTAAAAAATTCGTCCAAAATCTTGATGTCTCCAATCTCTTGTTTTGTACGTTTTTTCCACGTGTCTTGACACATAATGTATCCCTGCAAAGTTTGGTGAAGATCTGAGTATGTAGTCTTTGACCTTATATGAAACCTCCTTTTTGAAAATTTTAAAATTCTTAAAAAATTCGTCCAAAATCTTGATGTCTCCAATCTCTTGTTTTGTACGTTTTTTCCACGTGTCTTGACATCCAATGTATCCCTGCAAAGTTTGGTGAAGATCTGAGTATGTCGTTTTTGACCTTATGTGGAACCTCCTTTCTGAAAATTTGAAAATTCTTAAAAAATTCGTCCAAAATCTTGATGTCCCCAATCCTATGTTTTGTATGTTTTTTCCACGTGTCTTGACATCCAATGTATTTCTGCAAAGTTTGGTGAAGATCTGAGTATGTCGATTTTGACCTTATCTGGAACATCCTTTCTGAAAATTTGAAAAATCTTTAAAAATTCGTCCAAAATCTTGATGTCTCCAATCTCTTGTTTTGTACGTTTTTTCCACGTGTCTTGACATCCAGTGTATCCCTGCAAAGTTTGGTGAAGATCTGAGTATGTAGTTTTTGACCTTATATGGAACCTCCTATCTGAAAATTTGAAAATTCTTAAAAAATTCGTCCAAAATCTTGATGTCTCCAATCTCTTGTTTTGTACGTTTTTTCCACGTGTCTTG
This sequence comes from Lepisma saccharinum, assembly GCF_977018435.1. Lineage (NCBI taxonomy): Eukaryota > Metazoa > Arthropoda > Insecta > Zygentoma > Lepismatidae > Lepisma > Lepisma saccharinum. Next base: position 597,258 of record NW_028142931.1, on the reverse strand, counting down.
ACATCCAATGTATCCCTGCAATGTTTGGTGAAGATCTGAGTATGTAGTTTTTGACCTTATATGGAACCTCCTATCTGAAAATTTGAAAATTCTTAAAAAAATTGACCACAATCTTGATGTCCCCAATCCTATGTTTTGTATGTTTTTTCCACGCGTCTTGACATCCAGAGTATCCCTGCAAAGTTTGGTGAAGATCTGAGTATGTAGTTTTTGACCTTATCTGGAACCTCCTATCTGAAAATTTGAAAATTGTTAAAAAATTCGTCCAAAATCTTGATGTCTCCAATCTCTTGTTTTGTACGTTTTTTCCACGTGTCTTGACAACCAATGTATCCCTGCAAAGTTTGGTGAAGATCTGAGTATGTAGTTTTTGAACTTATATGGAACCTCCTATCTGAAAATTTGAAAATTCTTAAAAAATTCGTCCAAAATCTTGATGTCTCCAATCTCTTGTTTTGTACGTTTTTTCCACGTGTCTTGACATCCAATGTATCCCTGCAATGTTTGGTGAAGATCTGAGTATGTAGTTTTTGACCTTATATGGAACCTCCTATCTGAAAATTTGAAAATTCTTAAAAAATTTGACCAAAATCTTGATATCCCCAATACTATGTTTTGTATGTTTTTTCCACGTGTCTTGACATCCAATGTATCCCTGCAAAGTTTGGTGAAGATCTGAGTATGTAGTTTTTGACCTTATCTGGAATCTCCTATCTGAAAATTTGAAATTTTTTAAAAAATTCGTCCAAAATCTTGATGTCTCCAATCTCTTGTTTTGTACGTTTTTTCCACGTGTCTTGACATCCAATGTATCCCTGCAATGTTTGGTGAAGATCTGAGTATGTAGTTTTTGACCTTATATGGAACCTCCTTTCTGAAAATTTGAAAATTCTTAAAAAATTCGTCCAAAATCTTGATGTCCCCAATCCTATGTTTTGTATGTTTTTTCCACGTGTCTTGACATCCAATGTATCCATGCAAAGTTTGGTGAAGATCTGAGTATGTCGTTTTTGACCTTATCTGGAACCTCCCATCTGAAAATTTGAAAATTCTTAAAAAATTTGTCGAAAATCTTGATGTCTCCAATCTCTTGTTTTGTACGTTTTTTTCCACGTGTCTTGACATGCAAAGTATCCCTGCAAAGTTTGGTGAAGATCTGAGTATGTAGTTTTTGACCTTATCTGGAACCTCCTAACTGAAAATTTGAAAATTCTTAAAAAATTCGTCCAAAATCTTGATGTCTCCAATCTCTTGTTTTGTACGTTTTTTCCATGTGTCTTGACATCCAATGTATCCCTGCAATGTTTGGTGAAGATCTGAGTATGTAGTTTTTGAACTTATATGGAACCTCCTATCTGAAAATTTAAAAATTCTTAAAAAATTTGACCAAAATCTTGATGTCCACAATCCTATGTTTTGTATGTTTTTTCCACGTGTCTTGACATCCAATGTATCCCTGCAGAGTTTGGTGAAGATCTGAGTATGTCGTTTTTGACCTTACCTGGAACATCCTTTCTGAAAATTTGAAAATTCTTAAAAAATTCGTCCAAAATCTTGATGTCTCCAATCTCTTGTTTTGTACGTTTTTTCCACGTGTCTTGACATCCAATGTATCCCTGCAAAGTTTGGTGAAGATCTGAGTATGTAGTTTTTGACCTTATCTGGAACCTCCCATCTGAAAATTTGAAAATTCCTAAAAAATCCGTCCAAAATCTTGATGACCCTAATCTCTTGTTTTGTACGTTTTTTCCACGTGTCTTGACACATAATGTATCCCTGCAAAGTTTGGTGAAGATCTGAGTATGTAGTTTTTGACCTTATATGGAACCTCCTTTCTGAAAATTTGAAAATTCTTAAAAAATTCGTCCAAAATCTTGATGTCTCCAATCTCTTGTTTTGTACGTTTTTTCCACGTGTCTTGACATCCAATGTATCCCTGCAAAGTTTGGTGAAGATCTGAGTATGTAGTTTTTGACCTTATATGGAACCTCCTTTCTGAAAATTTGAAAATTCTCAAAAAATTCGTCCAAAATCTTGATGTCCCCAATCCTATGTTTTGTATGGCTTTTCCACGTGTCTTGACATCCAATGTATCCATGCAAAGTTTGGTGAAGATCTGAGTATGTCGTTTTTGACCTTATCTGGAACCTCCCATCTGAAAATTTGAAAATTCTTAAAAAATTCGTCCAAAATCTTGATGTCTCCAATCTTTTGTTTTGTACGTTTTTTACACGTGTCTTGACATCCAATGTATCCCTGCAAAGTTTGGTGAAGATCTGAGTATGTAGTTTTTGACCTTATATGGAACCTCCTATCTGAAAATTTGAAAATTCTTAAAAAATTCGTCCAAAATCTTGATGTCTCCAATCTCTTGTTTTGTACGTTTTTTCACGTGTCTTGACATCCAATGTATCCCTGCAATGTTTGGTGAAGATCTGAGTATGTAGTTTTTGACCTTATATGGAACCTCCTATCTGAAAATTTGAAAATTCTTAAAAAATTCGTCCAAAATCTTGATGTCTCCAATCTCTTGTTTTGTACGTTTTTTCCACGTGTCTTGACACATAATGTATCCCTGCAAAGTTTGGTGAAGATCTGAGTATGTAGTCTTTGACCTTATATGAAACCTCCTTTTTGAAAATTTTAAAATTCTTAAAAAATTCGTCCAAAATCTTGATGTCTCCAATCTCTTGTTTTGTACGTTTTTTCCACGTGTCTTGACATCCAATGTATCCCTGCAAAGTTTGGTGAAGATCTGAGTATGTCGTTTTTGACCTTATGTGGAACCTCCTTTCTGAAAATTTGAAAATTCTTAAAAAATTCGTCCAAAATCTTGATGTCCCCAATCCTATGTTTTGTATGTTTTTTCCACGTGTCTTGACATCCAATGTATTTCTGCAAAGTTTGGTGAAGATCTGAGTATGTCGATTTTGACCTTATCTGGAACATCCTTTCTGAAAATTTGAAAAATCTTTAAAAATTCGTCCAAAATTTTGATGTCTCCAATCTCTTGTTTTGTACGTTTTTTCCACGTGTCTTGACATCCAGTGTATCCCTGCAAAGTTTGGTGAAGATCTGAGTATGTAGTTTTTGACCTTATATGGAACCTCCTATCTGAAAATTTGAAAATTCTTAAAAAATTCGTCCAAAATCTTGATGTCTCCAATCTCTTGTTTTGTACGTTTTTTCCACGTGTCTTGACATCCAATGTATCCCTGCAATGTTTGGTGAAGATCTGAGTATGTAGTTTTTGACCTTATATGGAACCTCCTATCTGAAAATTTGAAAATTCTTAAAAAAATTGACCACAATCTTGATGTCCCCAATCCTATGTTTTGTATGTTTTTTCCACGCGTCTTGACATCCAGAGTATCCCTGCAAAGTTTGGTGAAGATCTGAGTATGTAGTTTTTGACCTTATATGGAACATCCTTTCTGAAAATTTGAAAATTCTTAAAAAATTCGTCCAAAATCTTGATGTCTCCAATCTCTTGTTTTGTACGTTTTTTCCACGTGTCTTGACATCCAATGTATCCCTGCAAAGTTTGGTGAAGATCTGAGTATGTAGTTTTTGACCTTATATGGAACCTCCTATCTGAAAATTTGAAAATTATTAAAAAAATCCGTCGAAAATCTTGATGACCCCAATCTCTTGTTTTGTACGTTTTTTCCACGTGTCTTGACATCCAATGTATCCCTGCAAAGTTTGGTGAAGATCTGAGTATGTAGTTTTTGACCTTATCTGGAACCTCCTATCTGAAAAATTGAAAATTGTTAAAAAATTCGTCCAAAATCTTGATGTCTCCAATCTCTTGTTTTGTACGTTTTTCCCACGTGTCTTGACATCCAATGTATCCCTGCAAAGTTTGGTGAAGATCTGAGTTTGTAGTTTTTGACCTTATCTGGAACCTCCTATCTGAAAAATTGAAAATTGTTAAAAAATTCGTCCAAAATCTTGATGTCTCCAATCTCTTGTCTTGTACGTTTTTTCCACGTGTCTTGACATCCAATGTATCCCTGCAAAGTTTGGTGAAGATCTGAGTATGTCGTTTTTGACTTTATCTGGAACATCCTTTCTGAAAATTTGAAAATTCTTAAAAAATTCGTCCAAAATCTTGATGTCTCCAATCTCTTGTTTTGTACGTTTTTTCCACGTGTCTTAACATCCAATGTATCCCTGCAAAGTTTGGTGAAGATCTGAGTATGTAGTTTTTGACCTTATCTGGAACCTCCCATCTGAAAATTTGAAAATTCCTAAAAAATCCGTCCAAAAACTTTATGACCCCAATCTCTTGTTTTGTACGTTTTTTCCACGTGTCTTGACATTCAATGTATCCCTGCAAAGTTTGGTGAAGATCTGAGTATGTAGTTTTTGACCTTATCTGGAACCTCCTATCTGAAATCTTGAAAATTCTTAAAAAATTCGTCCAAAATCTTGATGTTTCCAATCTCTTGTTTTGTACGTTTTTCCCACGTGTATTGACATCCAATGTATCCCTGCAAAGTTTGATGAAGATCTGAGTATGTAGTTTTTGACCATATCTGGAACCTCATTTCTGAAAATTTGAAAATTCCTCAAAAATTCGTCCAAAATCTTGATGTCTCCAATCTCTTGTTTTGTACGTTTTTTCCACGTGTCTTGACATCCAACGTATCCCTGCAATGTTTGGTGAAGATCTGAGTATGTAGTTTTTGACCTTATATGGAACCTCCTATCTGAAAATTTGAAAATTCTTAAAAAATTTGACCAAAATCTTGATGTCCCCAATCCCATGTTTTGTATGTTTTTTCCACGTGTCTTGACATCCAATGTATCCCTGAAAAGTTTGGTGAAGATCTGAGTATGTAGTTTTTGACCTTATCTGGAACATCCTTCCTGAAAATTTGAAAATTCTTAAAAAATTCGTCCAAAATCTTGATGTCTCCAATCTCTTGTTTTGTACGTTTTTTCCACGTGTCTTGACATCCAATGTATCCCTGCAATGTTTGGTGAAGATCTGAGTATGTAGTTTTTGACCTTATATGGAACCTCCTATCTGAAAATTTGAAAATTCTTAAAAAATTCGTCCAAAATCTTGATGTCTCCAATCTCTTGTTTTGTACGTTTTTCCCACGTGTCTTGACATCCAATGTATCCCTGCAATGTTTGGTGAAGATCTGAGTATGTAGTTTTTGACCTTATATGGAACCTCCTATCTGAAAATTTGAAAATTCTTAAAAAATTTGACCAAAATCTTGATATCCCAAATCCTATGTTTTGTATGTTTTTTCCACGTGTCTTGACATCCAATGTATCCCTGCAAAGTTTGGTGAAGATCTGAGTATGTCGTTTTTGACCTTATCTGGAACATCCTTTCTGAAAATTTGAAAATTCTTAAAAAATTCGTCCAAAATCTTGATGTCTCCAATCTCTTGTTTTGTACGTTTTTTCCACGTGTCTTGACATCCAATGTATCCCTGCAAAGTTTGGTGAAGATCTGAGTATGTAGTTTTTGACCTTATCTGGAACCTCCTATCTGAAAATTTGAAAATTGTTAAAAAATTCGTCCAAAATCTTGATGTCTCCAATCTCTTGTTTTGTACGTTTTTTCCACGTGTCTTGACATCCAATGTATCCCTGCAAAGTTTGGTGAAGATCTGAGTATGTAGTTTTTGACCTTATATGGAACCTCCTATCTGAAAATTTGAAAATTCTTAAAAAATTCGTCCAAAATCTTGATGTCTCCAATCTCTTGTTTTGTACGTTTTTTCCACGTGTCTTCACATCCAATGTATCCCTGCAATGTTTGGTGAAGATCTGAGTATGTAGTTTTTGACCTTATCTGGAACCTCCTATCTGAAAATTTGAAAATTGTTAAAAAATTCGTCCAAAATCTTGATGTCTCCAATCTCTTGTTTTGTACGTTTTTTCCACGTGTCTTGACATCCAATGTATCCCTGCAAAGTTTGGTGAAGATCTGAGTATGTAGTTTTTGAACTTATATGGAACCTCCTATCTGAAAATTTGAAAATTCTTAAAAAATTCGTCCAAAATCTTGATGTCTCCAATCTCTTGTTTTGTACGTTTTTTCCACGTGTCTTGACATCCAATGTATCCCTGCAATGTTTGGTGAAGATCTGAGTATGTAGTTTTTGACCTTATATGGAACCTCCTATCTGAAAATTTGAAAATTCTTAAAAAATTTGACCAAAATCTTGATATCCCCAATACTATGTTTTGTATGTTTTTTCCACGTGTCTTGACATCCAATGTATCCCTGCAAAGTTTGGTGAAGATCTGAGTATGTAGTTTTTGACCTTATCTGGAATCTCCTATCTGAAAATTTGAAATTTTTTAAAAAATTCGTCCAAAATCTTGATGTCTCCAATCTCTTGTTTTGTACGTTTTTTCCACGTGTCTTGACATCCAATGTATCCCTGCAATGTTTGGTGAAGATCTGAGTATGTAGTTTTTGACCTTATATGGAACCTCCTTTCTGAAAATTTGAAAATTCTTAAAAAATTCGTCCAAAATCTTGATGTCACCAATCCTATGTTTTGTATGTTTTTTCCACGTGTCTTGACATCCAATGTATCCATGCAAAGTTTGGTGAAGATCTGAGTATCTCGTTTTTGACCTTATCTGGAACCTCCCATCTGAAAATTTGAAAATTCTTAAAAAATTTGTCGAAAATCTTGATGTCTCCAATCTCTTGTTTTGTACGTTTTTTTCCACGTGTCTTGACATGCAAAGTATCCCTGCAAAGTTTGGTGAAGATCTGAGTATGTAGTTTTTGACTTTATCTGGAACCCCCTAACTGAAAATTTGAAAATTCTTAAAAAATTCGTCCAAAATCTTGATGTCTCCAATCTCTTGTTTTGTACGTTTTTTCCATGTGTCTTGACATCCAATGTATCCCTGCAATGTTTGGTGAAGATCTGAGTATGTAGTTTTTGAACTTATATGGAACCTCCTATCTGAAAATTTAAAAATTCTTAAAAAATTTGACCAAAATCTTGATGTCCCCAATCCTATGTTTTGTATGTTTTTTCCACGTGTCTTGACATCCAATGTATCCCTGCAGAGTTTGGTGAAGATCTGAGTATGTCGTTTTTGACCTTACCTGGAACATCCTTTCTGAAAATTTGAAAATTCCTAAAAAATCCGTCCAAAATCTTGATGACCCCAATCTCTTGTTTTGTACGTTTTTTCCACGTGTCTTGACACATAATGTATCCCTGCAAAGTTTGGTGAAGATCTGAGTATGTAGTTTTTGACCTTATATGGAACCTCCTTTCTGAAAATTTGAAAATTCTTAAAAAAATCGTCCAAAATCTTGATGTCTCCAATCTCTTGTTTTGTACGTTTTTTCAACGTGTCTTGACATCCAATGTATCCCTGCAAAGTTTGGTGAAGATCTGAGTATGTAGTTTTTGACCTTATCTGGAACCTCCTTTCTGAAAATTTGAAAATTCTCAAAAAATTCGTCCAAAATCTTGATGTCCCCAATCCTATGTTTTGTATGGCTTTCCACGTGTCTTGACATCCAATGTATCCATGCAAAGTTTGGTGAAGATCTGAGTATGTCGTTTTTGACCTTATCTGGAACCTCCCATCTGAAAATTTGAAAATTCTTAAAAAATTCGTCCAAAAACTTGATGTCTCCAATCTTTTGTTTTGTACGTTTTTTACACGTGTCTTGACATCCAATGTATCCCTGCAAAGTTTGGTGAAGATCTGAGTATGTAGTTTTTGACCTTATATGGAACCTCCTATCTGAAAATTTGAAAATTCTTAAAAAATTCGTCCAAAATCTTGATGTCTCCAATCTCTTGTTTTGTACGTTTTTTCCACGTGTCTTGACACATAATGTATCCCTGCAAAGTTTGGTGAAGATCTGAGTATGTAGTCTTTGACCTTATATGAAACCTCCTTTTTGAAAATTTTAAAATTCTTAAAAAATTCGTCCAAAATCTTGATGTGTCTAATCTCTTGTTTTGTACGTTTTTTCCACGTGCCTTGACATCCAATGTATCCCTGCAAAGTTTGGTGAAGATCTGAGTATGTAGTTTTTGACCTTATGTGGAACCTCCTTTCTGAAAATTTGAAAATTCTTAAAAAATTCGTCCAAAATCTTGATGTCCCCAATCCTATGTTTTGTATGTTTTTTCCACGTGTCTTGACATCCAATGTATCCATGCAAAGTTTGGTGAAGATCTGAGTATGTCGTTTTTGACCTTATCTGGAACATCCTTTCTGAAAATTTGAAAAATCTTCAAAAATTCGTCGAAAATCTTGATGTCTCCAATCTCTTGTTTTGTACGTTTTTTCCACGTGTCTTGACATGCAAAGTATCCCTGCAACGTTTGGTGAAGATCTGAGTATGTAGTTTTTGACCTTATCTGGAACCTCCTATCTGAAAATTTGAAAATTCCTAAAAAATCCGTCCAAAATCTTGATGACCCCAATCTCTTGTTTTGTACGTTTTTTCCACGTGTCTTGACATCCAATGTATCCCTGCAAAGTTTGGTGAAGATCTGAGTATGTAGTTTTTGACCTTATCTGGAACCTCCTATCTGAAAATTTGAAAATTCTTAAAAAATTTGACCAAAATCTTGATATCCCCAATCCTATGTTTTGTATGTTTTTTCCACGTGTCTTGACATCCAATGTATCCCTGCAAAGTTTGGTGAAGATCTGAGTATGTAGTTTTTGACCTTATCTGGAACCTCCTATCTGAAAATTTGAAAATTTTTGAAAAATTCGTCCAAAATCTTGATGTCTCCAATCTCTTGTTTTGTACGTTTTTTCCACGTGTCTTGACCTCCAATGTATCCCTGCAATGTTTGGTGAAGATCTGAGTATGTAGTTTTTGACCTTATATGGAACCTCCTATCTGAAAATTTGAAAATTCTTAAAAAATTTGACCAAAATCTTGATGTCCCCAATCCTATGTTTTGTATGATTTTCCACGTGTCTTGACATCCAATGTATCCCTGCAAAGTTTGGTGAAGATCTGAGTATGTCGTTTTTGACCTTATCTGGAACATCCTTTCTGAAAATTTGAAAATTCTTAAAAAATTCGTCCAAAATCTTGATGTCTCCAATCTCTTGTTTTGTACGTTTTTTCCACGTGTCTTGACATCCAATGTATCCCTGCAAAGTTTGGTGAAGATCTGAGTATGTAGTTTTTGACCTTATATGGAACCTCCTATCTGAAAATTTGCAAATTCTTAAAAAATTTGACCAAAATCTTGATGTCCCCAATCCTATGTTTTGTATGTTTTTTCCCCGTGTCTTGACATCCAATGTATCCCTGCAGAGTTTGGTGAAGATCTGAGTATGTCCTTTTTGACCTTATCTGCAACATCCTTTCTGAAAATTTGAAAATTCTTAAAAAATTCGTCCAAAATCTTGATGTCTCCATTCTCTTGTTTTGTACGTTTTTTCCACGTGTCTTGACATCCAATGTATCCCTGCAAAGTTTGGTGAAGATCTGAGTATGTAGTTTTTGACCTTATCTGGAACCTCATTTCTGAAAATTTGAAAATTCCTCAAAAATTCGTCCAAAATCTTGATGTCTCCAATCTCTTGTTTTGTACGTTTTTTCCACGTGTCTTGACATCCAATGTATCCCTGCAAAGTTTGGTGAAGATCTGAGTATGTCGTTTTTGACCTTATCTGAAACATCCTTTCTGAAAATTTGAAAATTCTTAAAAAATTCGTCCAAAATCTTGACGTCCCCAATCTCTTGTTTTGTACGTTTTTTCCACGTGTCTTGACATCCAATGTATCCCTGCAAAGTTTGGTCAAGATCTGAGTATGTAGTTTTTGACCTTATCTGGAACCTCCTATCTGAAAATTTGAAAATTCTTCAAAAATTCGTCCAAAATCTTGATGTCTCCAATCTCTTGTTTTGTACGTTTTTTCCACGTGTCTTGACATCCAAAGTATCCCTGCAAAGTTTGGTGAAGATCTGAGTATGTAGTTTTTGACCTTATCTGGAACATCCTTTCTGAAAATTTGAAAATTCTTAAAAAATTCGTCCAAAATCTTGACGTTTCCAATCTCTTGTTTTGTACGTTGTTTCCACGTGTCTTGACATCCAATGTATCCCTGTAAAGTTTGGTGAAGATCTGAGTATGTAGTTTTTGACCTTATCTGGAACCTCCCATCTGAAAATTTGAAAATTCCTAAAAAATCCGTCCAAAATCTTGATGACCCCAATCTCTTGTTTTGTACGTTTTTTCCACGTGTCTTGACATCCAATGTATCCCTGCAAAGTTTGGTGAAGATCTGAGTATGTAGTTTTTGACCTTATCTGGAACCTCCCATCTGAAAATTTGAAAATTCCTAAAAAATCCGTCCAAAATCTTGACGCCCCCAATCTCTTGTTTTGTACGATTTTTCCACGTGTCTTGACATCCATTGTATCCCTGCAAAGTTTGGTGAAGATCTGAGTATGTAGTTTTTGACCTTATCTGGAACCTCCTATCTGAAAATTTGAAAATTCTTAAAAAATTCGTCCTAAATCTTGATGTCTCCAATCTCTTGTTTTGTACGTTTTTTCCACGTTTCTTGACATCCAATGTATCCCTGCAATGTTTGGTGAAGATCTGAGTATGTAGTTTTTGACCTTATATGGAACCTCCTATCTGAAAATTTGAAAATTCTTAAAAAATTTGACCAAAATCTTGATATCCCCAATCCTATGTTTTGTATGTTTTTTCCACGTGTCTTGACATCCAATGTATCCCTGCAAAGTTTGGTGAAGATCTGAGTATGTAGTTTTTGACCTTATCTGGAACCTCCTATCTGAAAATTTGAAAATTTTTGAAAAATTCGTCCAAAATCTTGATGTCTCCAATCTCTTGTTTTGTACGTTTTTTCCACGTGTCTTGACCTCCAATGTATCCCTGCAATGTTTGGTGAAGATCTGAGTATGTAGTTTTTGACTTTATATGGAACCTCCTATCTGAAAATTTGAAAATTCTTAAAAAATTTGACCAAAATCTTGATGTCCCCAATCCTATGTTTTGTATGTTTTTTCCACGTGTCTTGACATCCAATGTATCCCTGCAAAGTTTGGTGAAGATCTGAGTATGTCGTTTTTGACCTTATCTGGAACATCCTTTCTGAAAATTTGAAAATTCTTAAAAAATTCGTCCAAAATCTTGATGTCTCCAATCTCTTGTTTTGTACGTTTTTTCCACGTGTCTTGACATCCAATGTATCCCTGTAAAGTTTGGTGAAGATCTGAGTATGTAGTTTTTGACCTTATATGGAACCTCCTATCTGAAAATTTGAAAATTCTTAAAAAATTTGACCAAAATCTTGATGTCCCCAATCCTATGTTTTGTATGTTTTTTCCCCGTGTCTTGACATCCAATGTATCCCTGCAGAGTTTGGTGAAGATCTGAGTATGTCGTTTTTGACCTTATCTGCAACATCCTTTCTGAAAATTTGAAAATTCTTAAAAAATTCGTCCAAAATCTTGATGTCTCCAATCTCTTGTTTTGTACGTTTTTTCCACGTGTCTTGACATCCAATGTATCCCTGCAAAGTTTGGTGAAGATCTGAGTATGTAGTTTTTGACCTTATCTGGAACCTCATTTCTGAAAATTTGAAAATTCCTCAAAACTTCGTCCAAAATCTTGATGTCTCCAATCTCTTGTTTTGTACGTTTTTCCACGTGTCTTGACATCCAATGTATCCCTGCAAAGTTTGGTGAAGATCTGAGTATGTCGTTTTTGACCTTATCTGAAACATCCTTTCTGAAAATTTGAAAATTCTTAAAAAATTCGTCCAAAATCTTGACGTCCCCAATCTCTTGTTTTGTACGTTTTTTCCACGTGTCTTGACATCCAATGTATCCCTGCAAAGTTTGGTGAAGATCTGAGTATGTAGTTTTTGACCTTATCTGGAACCTCCTATCTGAAAATTTGAAAATTCTTAAAAAATTCGTCCAAAATCTTGATGTCTCCAATCTCTTGTTTTGTACGTTTTTTCCACGTGTCTTGACATCCAAAGTATCCCTGCAAAGTTTGGTGAAGATCTGAGTATGTAGTTTTTGACCTTATCTGGAACATCCTTTCTGAAAATTTGAAAATTCTTAAAAAATTCGTCCTAAATCTTGACGTTTCCAATCTCTTCTTTTGTACGTTGTTTCCACGTGTCTTGACATCCAATGTATCCCTGTAAAGTTTGGTGAAGATCTGAGTATGTAGTTTTTGACCTTATCTGGAACCTCCCATCTGAAAATTTGAAAATTCCTAAAAAATCCGTCCAAAATCTTGATGACCCCAATCTCTTGTTTTGTACGTTTTTTCCACGTGTCTTGACATCCAATGTATCCCTGCAAAGTTTGGTGAAGATCTGAGTATGTAGTTTTTGACCTTATCTGGAACCTCCCATCTGAAAATTTGAAAATTCCTAAAAAATCCATCCAAAATCTTGATGCCCCCAATCTCTTGTTTTGTACGATTTTTCCACGTGTCTTGACATCCAATGTATCCCTGCAAAGTTTGGTGAAGATCTGAGTATGTAGTTTTTGACCTTATCTGGAACCTCCTATCTGAAAATTTGAAAATTCTTAAAAAATTCGTCCTAAATCTTGATGTCTCCAATCTCTTGTTTTGTACGTTTTTTCCACGTGTCTTGACATCCAATGTATCCCTGCAAAGTTTGGTGAAGATCTGAGTATGTAGTTTTTGACCTTATCTAGAACCTCATTTCTGAAAATTTGAAAATTCCTCAAAAATTCGTCCAAAATCTTGATGTCTCCAATCTCTTGTTTTGTACGTTTTTTCCACGTGTCTTGACATCCAATGTATCCCTGCAAAGTTTGGTGAAGATCTGAGTATGTCGTTTTTGACCTTATCTGGAACATCCTTTCTGAAAATTTGAAAATTCTTAAAAAATTCGTCCAAAATCTTGACGTCCCCAATCTCTTGTTTTGTACGTTTTTTCCACGTGTCTTGACATCCAATGTATCCCTGCAAAGTTTGGTCAAGATCTGAGTATGTAGTTTTTGACCTTATCTGGAACCTCCTATCTGAAAATTTGAAAATTCTTAAAAAATTCGTCCAAAATCTTGACGTTTCCAATCTCTTGATTTGTACGTTGTTTCCACGTGCCTTGACATCCAATGTATCCCTGTAAAGTTTGGTGAAGATCTGAGTATGTAGTTTTTGACCTTATCTGGAACCTCCTTTCTGAAAATTTGAAAATTCCTAAAAAATCCGTCCAAAATCTTGATGACCCCAATCTCTTGTTTTGTACGTTTTTTCCACGTGTCTTGACATCCAATGTATCCCTGCAAAGTTTGGTGAAGATCTGAGTATATAGTTTTTGACCTTATCTGGAACCTCCCATCTGAAAATTTGAAAATTCCTAAAAAATCCGTCCAAAATCTTGATGCCCCCAATCTCTTGTTTTGTACGATTTTTCCACGTGTCTTGACATCCAATGTATCCCTGCAAAGTTTGGTGAAGATCTGAGTATGTAGTTTTTGACCTTATCTGGAACCTCCTATCTGAAAATTTGAAAATTCTTAAAAAATTCGTCGAAAATCTTGATGTCTCCAATCTCTTGTTTTGTACGTTTTTTCCACGTGTCTTGACATGCAAAGTATCCCTGCAACGTTTGGTGAAGATCTGAGTATGTAGTTTTTGACCTTATCTGGAACCTCCTATCTGAAAATTTGAAAATTCTTCAAAAATTCGTCCAAAATCTTGATGTCTCCAATCTCTTGTTTTGTACGTTTTTTCCACGTGTCTTGACATCCAATGTATCCCTGCAAAGTTTGGTGAAGATCTGAGTATGTAGTTTTTGACCTTATCTGGAACCTCCCATCTGAAAATTTGAAAATTCCTAAAAAATCCTTCCAAAATCTTGATGACCTCAATCTCTTGTTTTGTACGTTTTCTCCACGTGTCTTGACATCCATTGTATCCCTGCAAAGTTTGGTGAAGATCTGAGTATGTAGTTTTTGACCTTATATGGAACCTCCTTTCTGAAAATTTGAAAATTCTTAAAAAATTCGTCCAAAATCTTGATGTCCCCAATCCTATGTTTTGTATGTTTTTTCCACGTGTCTTGACATCCAATGTATCCATGCAAAGTTTGGTGAAGATCTGAGTATGTCGTTTTTGACCTTATCTGGAACCTCCCATCTGAAAATTTGAAAATTCTTCAAAAATTCGTCCAAAATCTTGATGTCTCCAATCTCTTGTTTTGTACGTTTTTTCCACGTGTCTTGACATCCAATGTATCCCTGCAAAGTTTGGTGAAGATCTGAGTATGTCGTTTTTGAACTCATCTGGAACATCCTATCTGAAAATTTGAAAATTCTTAAAAAATTCGTCCAAAATCTTGACGTCTCCAATCTCTTGTTTTGTACGTTTTTTCCACGTGTCTTGACATCCAATGTATCCCTGCAAAGTTTGGTGAAGATCTGAGTATGTAGTTTTTGACCTTATCTGGAACCTCCCATCTGAAAATTTGAAAATTCCTAAAAAACTGTCCAAAATCTTGATGCCCCCAATATCTTGTTTTGTACGATTTTTCCACGTGTCTTGACATCCAATGTATCCCTGCAAAGTTTGGTGAAGATATGAGTATGTAGTTTTTGACCTTATCTGGAACCTCCCATCTGAAAATTTGAAAATTCCTAAAAAATCCGTCCAAAATCTTGATGACCTCAATCTCTTGTTTTGTACGTTTATTCCACGTGTCTTGACATCCATTGTATCCCTGCAAAGTTTGGTGAAGATCTGAGTATGTAGTTTTTGACCTTATATGGAACCTCCTTTCTGAAAATTTGAAAATTCTTAAAAAATTCGTCCAAAATCTTGATGTCCCCAATCCTATGTTTTGTATGTTTTTTCCACGTGTCTTGACATCCAATGTATCCATGCAAAGTTTGGTGAAGATCTGAGTATGTCGTTTTTGACCTTATCTGGAACCTCCCATCTGAAAATTTGAAATTTCTTCAAAAATTCGTCGAAAATCTTGATGTCTCCAATCTCTTGTTTTGTACCTTTTTTCCCGTGTCTTGACATGCAAAGTATCCCTGCAACGTTTGGTGAAGATCTGAGTATGTAGTTTTTGACCTTATCTGGAACCTCCTATCTGAAAATTTGAAAATTCTTCAAAAATTCGTCCAAAATCTTGATGTCTCCAATCTCTTGTTTTGTACGTTTTTTCCACGTTTCTTGACATCCAATGTATCGCTGCAATGTTTGGTGAAGATCTGAGTATGTAGTTTTTGACCTTATATGGAACCTCCTTTCTGAAAATTTGAAAATTCTTAAAAAATTCGTCCAAAATCTTGATGTCCCCAATCCTATGTTTTGTATGTTTTTTCCACGTGTCTTGACATCCAATGTATCCATGCAAAGTTTGGTGAAGATCTGAGTATGTCGTTTTTGACCTTATCTGGAACCTCCCATCTGAAAATTTGAAAATTCTTCAAAAATTCGTCGAAAATCTTGATGTCTCCAATCTCTTGTTTTGTACGTTTTTTCCACGTGTCTTGACATGCAAAGTATCCCTGCAACGTTTGGTGAAGATCTGAGTATGTAGTTTTTGACCTTATCTGGAACATCCTTTCTGAAAATTTGAAAATTCTTAAAAAATTCTTCCAAAATCTTGACGTTTCCAATCTCTTGTTTTGTACGTTGTTTCCACGTGTCTTGACATCCAATGTATCCCTGTAAAGTTTGGTGAAGATCTGAGTATGTAGTTTTTGACCTTATCTGGAACCTCCCATCTGAAAATTTGAAAATTCCTAAAAAATCCGTCCAAAATCTTGATGACCCCAATCTCTTGTTTTGTACGTTTTTTCCACGTGTCTTGACATCCAATGTATCCCTGCAAAGTTTGGTGAAGATCTGAGTATGTAGTTTTTGACCTTATCTGGAACCTCCTTTCTGAAAATTTGAAAATTCCTAAAAAATCCATCCAAAATCTTGATGCCCCCAATCTCTTGTTTTGTACGATTTTTCCACGTGTCTTGACATCCAATGTATCCCTGCAAAGTTTGGTGAAGATCTGAGTATGTAGTTTTTGACCTTATCTGGAACCTCCTATCTGAAAATTTGAAAATTCTTAAAAAATTAGTCCTAAATCTTGATGTCTCCAATCTCTTGTTTTGTACGTTTTTTCCACGTGTCTTGACATCCAATGTATCCCTGCAAAGTTTGGTGAAGATCTGAGTATGTAGTTTTTGACCTTATCTGGAACCTCATTTCTGAAAATTTGAAAATTCCTCAAAAATTCGTCCAAAATCTTGATGTCTCCAATCTCTTGTTTTGTACGTTTTTTCCACGTGTCTTGACATCCAATGTATCCCTGCAAAGTTTGGTGAAGATCTGAGTATGTCGTTTTTGACCTTATCTGGAACATCCTTTCTGAAAATTTGAAAATTCTTAAAAAATTCGTCCAAAATCTTGACGTCCCCAATCTCTTGTTTTGTACGTTTTTTCCACGTGTCTTGACATCCAATGTATCCCTGCAAAGTTTGGTCAAGATCTGAGTATGTAGTTTTTGACCTTATCTGGAACCTCCTATCTGAAAATTTGAAAATTCTTAAAAAATTCGTCCAAAATCTTGACGTTTCCAATCTCTTGTTTTGTACGTTGTTTCCACGTGTCTTGACATCCAATGTATCCCTGTAAAGTTTGGTGAAGATCTGAGTATGTAGTTTTTGACCTTATCTGGAACCTCCCATCTGAAAATTTGAAAATTCCTAAAAAATCCGTCCAAAATCTTGATGACCCCAATCTCTTGTTTTGTACGTTTTTTCCACGTGTCTTGACATCCAATGTATCCCTGCAAAGTTTGGTGAAGATCTGAGTATGTAGTTTTTGACCTTATCTGGAACCTCCCATCTGAAAATTTGAAAATTCCTAAAAAATCCGTCCAAAATCTTGATGCCCCCAATCTCTTGTTTTGTACGATTTTTCCACGTGTCTTGACATCCAATGTATCCCTGCAAAGTTTGGTGAAGATCTGAGTATGTAGTTTTTGACCTTATCTGGAACCTCCTATCTGAAAATTTGAAAATTCTTAAAAAATTCGTCGAAAATCTTGATGTCTCCAATCTCTTGTTTTGTACGTTTTTTCCACGTGTCTTGACATGCAAAGTATCCCTGCAACGTTTGGTGAAGATCTGAGTATGTAGTTTTTGACCTTATCTGGAACCTCCTATCTGAAAATTTGAAAATTCTTCAAAAATTCGTCCAAAATCTTGATGACACCAATCTCTTGTTTTGTACGTTTTTCCACGTGTCTTGACATCCAATGTATCCATGCAAAGTTTGGTGAAGATCTGAGTATGTAGTTTTTGACCTTATATGGAACCTCCCATCTGAAAATTTGAAAATTCTTAAAAAATTCGTCCAAAATCTTGATGTTTCCAATCTCTTGTTTTGTACGTTTTTTCCACGTGTCTTGACATCCAATGTATCCCTGCAAAGTTTGGTGAAGATATGAGTATGTAGTTTTTGACCTTATCTGGAACCTCCCATCTGAAAATTTGAAAATTCCTAAAAAATCCGTCCAAAATCTTGATCACCTCAATCTCTTGTTTTGTACGTTTTTTCCACGTGTCTTGACATCCATTGTATCCCTGCAAAGTTTGGTGAAGATCTGAGTATGTAGTTTTTGACCTTATATGGAACCTCCTTTCTGAAAATTTGAAAATTCTTCAAAAATTCGTCCAAAATCTTGATGTCCCCAATCCTATGTTTTGTATGTTTTTTCCACGTGTCTTGACATCCAATGTATCCATGCAAAGTTTGGTGAAGATCTGAGTATGTCGTTTTTGACCTTATCTGGAACCTCCCATCTGAAAATTTGAAAATTCTTCAAAAATTCGTCGAAAATCTTGATGTCTCCAATCTCTTGTTTTGTACGTTTTTTCCACGTGTCTTGACATGCAAAGTATCCCTGCAACGTTTGGTGAAGATCTGAGTATGTAGTTTTTGACCTTATCTGGAACCTCCTATCTGAAAATTTGAAAATTCTTCAAAAATTCGTCCAAAATCTTGATGTCTCCAATCTCTTGTTTTGTACGTTTTTTCCACGTTTCTTGACATCCAATGTATCGCTGCAATGTTTGGTGAAGATCTGAGTATGTAGTTTTTGACCTTATATGGAACCTCCTTTCTGAAAATTTGAAAATTCTTAAAAAAATCGTCCAAAATCTTGATGTCCCCAATCCTATGTTTTGTATGTTTTTTCCACGTGTCTTGACATCCAATGTATCCATGCAAAGTTTGGTGAAGATCTGAGTGTCGTTTTTGACCTTATCTGGAACCTCCCATCTGAAAATTTGAAAATTCTTCAAAAATTCGTCGAAAATCTTGATGTCTCCAATCTCTTGTTTTGTACGTTTTTTCCACGTGTCTTGACATGCAAAGTATCCCTGCAACGTTTGGTGAAGATCTGAGTATGTAGTTTTTGACCTTATCTGGAACATCCTTTCTGAAAATTTGAAAATTCTTAAAAAATTCGTCCAAAATCTTGACGTTTCCAATCTCTTGTTTTGTACGTTGTTTCCACGTGTCTTGACATCCAATGTATCCCTGTAAAGTTTGGTGAAGATCTGAGTATGTAGTTTTTGACCTTATCTGGAACCTCCCATCTGAAAATTTGAAAATTCCTAAAAAATCTGTCCAAAATCTTGATGACCCCAATCTCTTGTTTTGTACGTTTTTTCCACGTGTCTTGACATCCAGTGTATCCCTGCAAAGTTTGGTGAAGATCTGAGTATGTAGTTTTTGACCTTATCTGGAACCTCCCATCTGAAAATTTGAAAATTCCTAAAAAATCCATCCAAAATCTTGATGCCCCCAATCTCTTGTTTTGTACGATTTTTCCACGTGTCTTGACATCCAATGTATCCCTGCAAAGTTTGGTGAAGATCTGAGTATGTAGTTTTTGACCTTATCTGGAACCTCCTATCTGAAAATTTGAAAATTCTTAAAAAATTCGTCCAAATCTTGATGTCTCCAATCTCTTGTTTTGTACGTTTTTTCCACGTGTCTTGACATCCAATGTATCCCTGCAAAGTTTGGTGAAGATCTGAGTATGTAGTTTTTGACCTTATCTGGAACCTCATTTCTGAAAATTTGAAAATTCCTCAAAAATTCGTCCAAAATCTTGATGTCTCCAATCTCTTGTTTTGTACGTTTTTTCCACGTGTCTTGACATCCAATGTATCCCTGCAAAGTTTGGTGAAGATCTGAGTATGTCGTTTTTGACCTTATCTGGAACATCCTTTCTGAAAATTTGAAAATTCTTAAAAAATTCGTCCAAAATCTTGACGTCCCCAATCTCTTGTTTTGTACGTTTTTTCCACGTGTCTTGACATCCAATGTATCCCTGCAAAGTTTGGTCAAGATCTGAGTATGTAGTTTTTGACCTTATCTGGAACCTCCTATCTGAAAATTTGAAAATTCTTAAAAAATTCGTCCAAAATCTTGACGTTTCCAATCTCTTGTTTTGTACGTTGTTTCCACGTGTCTTGACATCCAATGTATCCCTGTAAAGTTTGGTGAAGATTTGAGTATGTAGTTTTTGACCTTATCTGGAACCTCCCATCTGAAAATTTGAAAATTCCTAAAAAATCCGTCCAAAATCTTGATGACCCCAATCTCTTGTTTTGTACGTTTTTTCCACGTGTCTTGACATCCAATGTATCCCTGCAAAGTTTGGTGAAGATCTGAGTATGTAGTTTTTGACCTTATCTGGAACCTCCCATCTGAAAATTTGAAAATTCCTAAAAAATCCGTCCAAAATCTTGATGCCCCCAATCTCTTGTTTTGTACGATTTTTCCACGTGTCTTGACATCCAATGTATCCCTGCAAAGTTTGGTGAAGATCTGAGTATGTAGTTTTTGACCTTATCTGGAACCTCCTATCTGAAAATTTGAAAATTCTTAAAAAATTCGTCGAAAATCTTGATGTCTCCAATCTCTTGTTTTGTACGTTTTTTCCACGTGTCTTGACATGCAAAGTATCCCTGCAACGTTTGGTGAAGATCTGAGTATGTAGTTTTTGACCTTATCTGGAACCTCCTATCTGAAAATTTGAAAATTCTTCAAAAATTCGTCCAAAATCTTGATGACACCAATCTCTTGTTTTGTACGTTTTTTCCACGTGTCTTGACATCCAATGTATCCATGCAAAGTTTGGTGAAGATCTGAGTATGTAGTTTTTGACCTTATATGGAACCTCCTATCTGAAAATTTGAAAATTCTTAAAAAATTCGTCCAAAATCTTGATGTCTCCAATCTCTTGTTTTGTACGTTTTTTCCACGTGTCTTGACATCCAATGTATCCCTGCAAAGTTTGGTGAAGATCTGAGTATGTAGTTTTTGACCTTATCTGGAACCTCCCATCTGAAAATTTCAAAATTCCTAAAAAATCCTTCCAAAATCTTGATGACCTCAATCTCTTGTTTTGTACGTTTTCTCCACGTGTCTTGACATCCATTGTATCCCTGCAAAGTTTGGTGAAGATCTGAGTATGTAGTTTTTGACCTTATATGGAACCTCCTTTCTGAAAATTTGAAAATTCTTAAAAAATTCGTCCAAAATCTTGATGTCCCCAATCCTATGTTTTGTTTGTTTTTTCCACGTGTCTTGACATCCAATGTATCCATGCAAAGTTTGGTGAAGATCTGAGTATGTCGTTTTTGACCTTATCTGGAACCTCCCATCTGAAAATTTGAAAATTCTTCAAAAATTCGTCCAAAATCTTGATGTCTCCAATCTCTTGTTTTGTACGTTTTTTCCACGTGTCTTGACATCCAATGTATCCCTGCAAAGTTTGGTGAAGATCTGAGTATGTCGTTTTTGAACTCATCTGGAACATCCTTTCTGAAAATTTGAAAATTCTTAAAAAATTCGTCCAAAATCTTGATGTCTCCAATCTCTTGTTTTGTACGTTTTTTCCACGTGTCTTGACATCCAATGTATCCCTGCAAAGTTTGGTGAAGATCTGAGTATGTAGTTTTTGACCTTATCTGGAACCTCCCATCTGAAAATTTGAAAATTCCTAAAAAATCTGTCCAAAATCTTGATGCCCCCAATCTCTTGTTTTGTTCGATTTTTCCACGTGTCTTGACATCCAATGTATCCCTGCAAAGTTTGGTGAAGATCTGAATATGTAGTTTTTGACCTTATCTGGAACCTCCTATCTGAAAATTTGAAAATTCTTAAAAAATTCGTCCAAAATCTTGATGTCTCCAATCTCTTGTTTTGTAGGTTTTTTCCACGTGTCTTGACATCCAATGTATACCTGCAAAGTTTGGTGAAGATCTGAGTATGTAGTTTTTGACCTTATCTGGAACCTCATTTCTGAAAATTTGAAAATTCCTCAAAAATTCGTCCAAAATCTTGATGTCTCCAATCTCTTGTTTTGTACGTTTTTTCCACGTGTCTTGACATCCAATGTATCCCTGCAAAGTTTGGTGAAGATCTGAGTATGTAGTTTTTGACCTTATCTGGAACCTCCTATCTGAAAATTTGAAAATCCTTAAAAAATTCGTCGAAAATCTTGATGTCTCCAATCTCTTGTTTGGTACGTTTTTTCCACGTGTCTTGACATGTAAAGTATCCCTGCAACGTTTGGTGAAGATCTGAGTATGTAGTTTTTGACCTTATCTGGAACCTCCTATCTGAAAATTTGAAAATTCTTCAAAAATTCGTCCAAAATCTTGATGACACCAATCTCTTGTTTTGTACGTTTTTCCACGTGTCTTGACATCCAATGTATCCATGCAAAGTTTGGTGAAGATCTGAGTATGTAGTTTTTGACCTTATATGGAACCTCCTATCTGAAAATTTGAAAATTCTTAAAAAATTCGTCCAAAATCTTGATGTTTCCAATCTCTTGTTTTGTACGTTTTTTCCACGTGTCTTGACATCCAATGTATCCCTGCAAAGTTTGGTGAAGATATGAGTATGTAGTTTTTGACCTTATCTGGAACCTCCCATCTGAAAATTTGAAAATTCCTAAAAAATCCGTCCAAAATCTTGATGACCTCAATCTCTTGTTTTGTACGTTTTTTCCACGTGTCTTGACATCCATTGTATCCCTGCAAAGTTTGGTGAAGATCTGAGTATGTAGTTTTTGACCTTATATGGAACCTCCTTTCTGAAAATTTGAAAATCCTTAAAAAATTCGTCCAAAATCTTGATGTCCCCAATCCTATGTTTTGTATGTTTTTTCCACGTGTCTTGACATCCAATGTATCCATGCAAAGTTTGGTGAAGATCTGAGTATGTCGTTTTTGACCTTATCTGGAACCTCCCATCTGAAAATTTAAAAATTCTTCAAAAATTCGTCGAAAATCTTGATGTCTCCAATCTCTTGTTTTATACGTTTTTTCCACGTGTCTTGACATGCAAAGTATCCCTGCAACGTTTGGTGAAGATCTGAGTATGTAGTTTTTGACCTTATCTGGAACCTCCTATCTGAAAATTTGAAAATTCTTCAAAAATTCGTCCAAAATCTTGATGTCTCCAATCTCTTGTTTTGTACGTTTTTTCCACGTTTCTTGACATCCAATGTATCGCTGCAATGTTTGGTGAAGATCTGAGTATGTAGTTTTTGACCTTATATGGAACCTCCTTTCTGAAAATTTGAAAATTCTTAAAAAATTCGTCCAAAATCTTGATGTCCCCAATCCTATGTTTTGTATGTTTTTTCCACGTGTCTTGACATCCAATGTATCCATGCAAAGTTTGGTGAAGATCTGAGTATGTCGTTTTTGACCTTATCTGGAACCTCCCATCTGAAAATTTGAAAATTCTTCAAAAATTCGTCGTAAATCTTGATGTCTCCAATCTCTTGTTTTGTACGTTTTTTCCACGTGTCTTGACATGCAAAGTATCCCTGCAACGTTTGGTGAAGATCTGAGTATGTAGTTTTTGACCTTATCTGGAACATCCTTTCTGAAAATTTGAAAATTCTTCAAAAATTCGTCCAAAATCTTGACGTTTCCAATCTCTTGTTTTGTACGTTGTTTCCACGTGTCTTGACATCCAATGTATCCCTGTAAAGTTTGGTGAAGATCTGAGTATGTAGTTTTTGACCTTATCTGGAACCTCCCATCTGAAAATTTGAAAATTCCTAAAAAATCCGTCCAAAATCTTGATGACCCCAATCTCTTGTTTTGTACGTTTTTTCCACGTGTCTTGACATCCAATGTATCCCTGCAAAGTTTGGTGAAGATCTGAGTATGTCGTTTTTGACCTTATCTGGAACATCCTTTCTGAAAATTTGAAAATTCTTAAAAAATTCGTCCAAAATCTTGACGTCCCCAATCTCTTGTTTTGTACGTTTTTTCCACGTGTCTTGACATCCAATGTATCCCTGCAAAGTTTGGTCAAGATCTGAGTATGTAGTTTTTGACCTTATCTGGAACCTCCTATCTGAAAATTTGAAAATTCTTAAAAAATTCGTCCAAAATCTTGACGTTTCCAATCTCTTGTTTTGTACGTTGTTTCCACGTGTCTTGACATCCAATGTATCCCTGTAAAGTTTGGTGAAGATCTGAGTATGTCGTTTTTGACCTTATCTGGAACCTCCCATCTGAAAATTTGAAAATTCTTCAAAAATTCGTCGAAAATCTTGATGTCTCCAATCTCTTGTTTTGTACGTTTTTTCCACGTGTCTTGACATGCAAAGTATCCCTGCAACGTTTGGTGAAGATCTGAGTATGTAGTTTTTGACCTTATCTGGAACATCCTTTCTGAAAATTTGAAAATTCTTAAAAAATTCGTCCAAAATCTTGACGTTTCCAATCTCTTGTTTTGTACGTTGTTTCCACGTGTCTTGACATCCAATGTATCCCTGTAAAGTTTGGTGAAGATCTGAGTATGTAGTTTTTGACCTTATCTGGAACCTCCCATCTGAAAATTTGAAAATTCCTAAAAAATCTGTCCAAAATCTTGATGACCCCAATCTCTTGTTTTGTACGTTTTTTCCACGTGTCTTGACATCCAGTGTATCCCTGCAAAGTTTGGTGAAGATCTGAGTATGTAGTTTTTGACCTTATCTGGAACCTCCCATCTGAAAATTTGAAAATTCCTAAAAAATCCATCCAAAATCTTGATGCCCCCAATCTCTTGTTTTGTACGATTTTTCCACGTGTCTTGACATCCAATGTATCCCTGCAAAGTTTGGTGAAGATCTGAGTATGTAGTTTTTGACCTTATCTGGAACCTCCTATCTGAAAATTTGAAAATTCTTAAAAAATTCGTCCAAATCTTGATGTCTCCAATCTCTTGTTTTGTACGTTTTTTCCACGTGTCTTGACATCCAATGTATCCCTGCAAAGTTTGGTGAAGATCTGAGTATGTAGTTTTTGACCTTATCTGGAACCTCATTTCTGAAAATTTGAAAATTCCTCAAAAATTCGTCCAAAATCTTGATGTCTCCAATCTCTTGTTTTGTACGTTTTTTCCACGTGTCTTGACATCCAATGTATCCCTGCAAAGTTTGGTGAAGATCTGAGTATGTCGTTTTTGACCTTATCTGGAACATCCTTTCTGAAAATTTGAAAATTCTTAAAAAATTCGTCCAAAATCTTGACGTCCCCAATCTCTTGTTTTGTACGTTTTTTCCACGTGTCTTGACATCCAATGTATCCCTGCAAAGTTTGGTCAAGATCTGAGTATGTAGTTTTTGACCTTATCTGGAACCTCCTATCTGAAAATTTGAAAATTCTTAAAAAATTCGTCCAAAATCTTGACGTTTCCAATCTCTTGTTTTGTACGTTGTTTCCACGTGTCTTGACATCCAATGTATCCCTGTAAAGTTTGGTGAAGATTTGAGTATGTAGTTTTTGACCTTATCTGGAACCTCCCATCTGAAAATTTGAAAATTCCTAAAAAATCCGTCCAAAATCTTGATGACCCCAATCTCTTGTTTTGTACGTTTTTTCCACGTGTCTTGACATCCAATGTATCCCTGCAAAGTTTGGTGAAGATCTGAGTATGTAGTTTTTGACCTTATCTGGAACCTCCCATCTGAAAATTTGAAAATTCCTAAAAAATCCGTCCAAAATCTTGATGCCCCCAATCTCTTGTTTTGTACGATTTTTCCACGTGTCTTGACATCCAATGTATCCCTGCAAAGTTTGGTGAAGATCTGAGTATGTAGTTTTTGACCTTATCTGGAACCTCATATCTGAAAATTTGAAAATTCTTAAAAAATTCGTCGAAAATCTTGATGTCTCCAATCTCTTGTTTTGTACGTTTTTTCCACGTGTCTTGACATGCAAAGTATCCCTGCAACGTTTGGTGAAGATCTGAGTATGTAGTTTTTGACCTTATCTGGAACCTCCTATCTGAAAATTTGAAAATTCTTCAAAAATTCGTCCAAAATCTTGATGACACCAATCTCTTGTTTTGTACGTTTTTTCCACGTGTCTTGACATCCAATGTATCCATGCAAAGTTTGGTGAAGATCTGAGTATGTAGTTTTTGACCTTATATGGAACCTCCTATCTGAAAATTTGAAAATTCTTAAAAAATTCGTCCAAAATCTTGATGTCTCCAATCTCTTGTTTTGTACGTTTTTTCCACGTGTCTTGACATCCAATGTATCCCTGCAAAGTTTGGTGAAGATCTGAGTATGTAGTTTTTGACCTTATCTGGAACCTCCCATCTGAAAATTTCAAAATTCCTAAAAAATCCTTCCAAAATCTTGATGACCTCAATCTCTTGTTTTGTAGGTTTTCTCCACGTGTCTTGACATCCATTGTATCCCTGCAAAGTTTGGTGAAGATCTGAGTATGTAGTTTTTGACCTTATATGGAACCTCCTTTCTGAAAATTTGAAAATTCTTAAAAAATTCGTCCAAAATCTTGATGTCCCCAATCCTATGTTTTGTATGTTTTTTCCACGTGTCTTGACATCCAATGTATCCATGCAAAGTTTGGTGAAGATCTGAGTATGTCGTTTTTGACCTTATCTGGAACCTCCCATCTGAAAATTTGAAAATTCTTCAAAAATTCGTCCAAAATCTTGATGTCTCCAATCTCTTGTTTTGTACGTTTTTTCCACGTGTCTTGACATCCAATGTATCCCTGCAAAGTTTGGTGAAGATCTGAGTATGTCGTTTTTGAACTCATCTGGAACATCCTTTCTGAAAATTTGAAAATTCTTAAAAAATTCGTCCAAAATCTTGACGTCTCCAATCTCTTGTTTTGTACGTTTTTTCCACGTGTCTTGACATCCAATGTATCCCTGCAAAGTTTGGTGAAGATCTGAGTATGTAGTTTTTGACCTTATCTGGAACCTCCCATCTGAAAATTTGAAAATTCCTAAAAAATCTGTCCAAAATCTTGATGCCCCCAATCTCTTGTTTTGTTCGATTTTTCCACGTGTCTTGACATCCAATGTATCCCTGCAAAGTTTGGTGAAGATCTGAATATGTAGTTTTTGACTTTATCTGGAACCTCCTATCTGAAAATTTGAAAATTCTTAAAAAATTCGTCCAAAATCTTGATGTCTCCAATCTCTTGTTTTGTAGGTTTTTTCCACGTGTCTTGACATCCAATGTATACCTGCAAAGTTTGGTGAAGATCTGAGTATGTAGTTTTTGACCTTATCTGGAACCTCATTTCTGAAAATTTGAAAATTCCTCAAAAATTCGTCCAAAATCTTGATGTCTCCAATCTCTTGTTTTGTACGTTTTTTCCACGTGTCTTGACATCCAATGTATCCCTGCAAAGTTTGGTGAAGATCTGAGTATGTAGTTTTTGACCTTATCTGGAACCTCCTATCTGAAAATTTGAAAATTCTTAAAAAATTCGTCGAAAATCTTGATGTCTCCAATCTCTTGTTTTGTACGTTTTTTCCACGTGTCTTGACATGCAAAGTATCCCTGCAACGTTTGGTGAAGATCTGAGTATGTAGTTTTTGACCTTATCTGGAACCTCCTATCTGAAAATTTGAAAATTCTTCAAAAATTCGTCCAAAATCTTGATGACACCAATCTCTTGTTTTGTACGTTTTTCCACGTGTCTTGACATCCAATGTATCCATGCAAAGTTTGGTGAAGATCTGAGTATGTAGTTTTTGACCTTATATGGAACCTCCTATCTGAAAATTTGAAAATTCTTAAAAAATTCGTCCAAAATCTTGATGTTTCCAATCTCTTGTTTTGTACGTTTTTTCCACGTGTCTTGACATCCAATGTATCCCTGCAAAGTTTGGTGAAGATATGAGTATGTAGTTTTTGACCTTATCTGGAACCTCCCATCTGAAAATTTGAAAATTCCTAAAAAATCCGTCCAAAATCTTGATGACCTCAATCTCTTGTTTTGTACGTTTTTTCCACGTGTCTTGACATCCATTGTATCCCTGCAAAGTTTGGTGAAGATCTGAGTATGTAGTTTTTGACCTTATATGGAACCTCCTTTCTGAAAATTTGAAAATCCTTAAAAAATTCGTCCAAAATCTTGATGTCCCCAATCCTATGTTTTGTATGTTTTTTCCACGTGTCTTGACATCCAATGTATCCATGCAAAGTTTGGTGAAGATCTGAGTATGTCGTTTTTGACCTTATCTGGAACCTCCCATCTGAAAATTTAAAAATTCTTCAAAAATTCGTCGAAAATCTTGATGTCTCCAATCTCTTGTTTTATACGTTTTTTCCACGTGTCTTGACATGCAAAGTATCCCTGCAACGTTTGGTGAAGATCTGAGTATGTAGTTTTTGACCTTATCTGGAACCTCCTATCTGAAAATTTGAAAATTCTTCAAAAATTCGTCCAAAATCTTGATGTCTCCAATCTCTTGTTTTGTACGTTTTTTCCACGTTTCTTGACATCCAATGTATCGCTGCAATGTTTGGTGAAGATCTGAGTATGTAGTTTTTGACCTTATATGGAACCTCCTTTCTGAAAATTTGAAAATTCTTAAAAAATTCGTCCAAAATCTTGATGTCCCCAATCCTATGTTTTGTATGTTTTTTCCACGTGTCTTGACATCCAATGTATCCATGCAAAGTTTGGTGAAGATCTGAGTATGTCGTTTTTGACCTTATCTGGAACCTCCCATCTGAAAATTTGAAAATTCTTCAAAAATTCGTCGAAAATCTTGATGTCTCCAATCTCTTGTTTTGTACGTTTTTTCCACGTGTCTTGACATGCAAAGTATCCCTGCAACGTTTGGTGAAGATCTGAGTATGTAGTTTTTGACCTTATCTGGAACATCCTTTCTGAAAATTTGAAAATTCTTCAAAAATTCGTCCAAAATCTTGACGTTTCCAATCTCTTGTTTTGTACGTTGTTTCCACGTGTCTTGACATCCAATGTATCCCTGTAAAGTTTGGTGAAGATCTGAGTATGTAGTTTTTGACCTTATCTGGAACCTCCCATCTGAAAATTTGAAAATTCCTAAAAAATCCGTCCAAAATCTTGATGACCCCAATCTCTTGTTTTGTACGTTTTTTCCACGTGTCTTGACATCCAATGTATCCCTGCAAAGTTTGGTGAAGATCTGAGTATGTAGTTTTTGACCTTATCTGGAACCTCCCATCTGAAAATTTGAAAATTCCTAAAAAATCCATCCAAAATCTTGATGCCCCCAATCTCTTGTTTTGTACGATTTTTCCACGTGTCTTGACATCCAATGTATCCCTGCAAAGTTTGGTGAAGATCTGAGTATGTAGTTTTTGACCTTATCTGGAACCTCCTATCTGAAAATTTGAAAATTCTTAAAAAATTCGTCGAAAATCTTGATGTCTCCAATCTCTTGTTTTGTACGTTTTTTCCACGTGTCTTGACATGCAAAGTATCCCTGCAACGTTTGGTGAAGATCTGAGTATGTAGTTTTTGACCTTATCTGGAACCTCCTATCTGAAAATTTGAAAATTCTTCAAAAATTCGTCCAAAATTTTGATGACACCAATCTCTTGTTTTGTACGTTTTTCCACGTGTCTTGACATCCAATGTATCCATGCAAAGTTTGGTGAAGATCTGAGTATGTAGTTTTTGACCTTATATGGAACCTCCTATCTGAAAATTTGAAAATTCTTAAAAAATTCGTCCAAAATCTTGATGTTTCCAATCTCTTGTTTTGTACGTTTTTTCCACGTGTCTTGACATCCAATGTATCCCTGCAAAGTTTGGAGAAGATCTGAGTATGTCGTTTTTGACCTTATCTGGAACCTCCCATCTGAAAATTTGAAAATTCTTCAAAAATTCGTCGAAAATCTTGATGTCTCCAATCTCTTGTTTTGTACGTTTTTTCCACGTGTCTTGACATGCAAAGTATCATTGCAACGTTTGGTGAAGATCTGAGTATGTAGTTTTTGACCTTATCTGGAACCTCCTATCTGAAAATTTGAAAATTCTTCAAAAATTCGTCCAAAATCTTGATGTCTCCAATCTCTTGTTTTGTACGTTTTTTCCACGTTTCTTGACATCCAATGTATCGCTGCAATGTTTGGTGAAGATCTGAGTATGTAGTTTTTGACCTTATATGGAACCTCCTTTCTGAAAATTTGAAAATTCTTAAAAAATTCGTCCAAAATCTTGATGTCCCCAATCCTATGTTTTGTATGTTTTTTCCACGTGTCTTGACATCCAATGTATCCATGCAAAGTTTGGTGAAGATCTGAGTATGTCGTTTTTGACCTTATCTGGAACCTCCCATCTGAAAATTTGAAAATTCTTCAAAAATTCGTCGAAAATCTTGATGTCTCCAATCTCTTGTTTTGTACGTTTTTTCCACGTGTCTTGACATGCAAAGTATCCCTGCAACGTTTGGTGAAGATCTGAGTATGTAGTTTTTGACCTTATCTGGAACATCCTTTCTGAAAATTTGAAAATTCTTAAAAAATTCGTCCAAAATCTTGACGTTTCCAATCTCTTGTTTTGTACGTTGTTTCCACGTGTCTTGACATCCAATGTATCCCTGTAAAGTTTGGTGAAGATCTGAGTGTGTAGTTTTTGACCTTATCTGGAACCTCCCATCTGAAAATTTGAAAATTCCTAAAAAATCCGTCCAAAATCTTGATGACCCCAATCTCTTGTTTTGTACGTTTTTTCCACGTGTCTTGACATCCAATGTATCCCTGCAAAGTTTGGTGAAGATCTGAGTATGTAGTTTTTGACCTTATCTGGAACATCCCATCTGAAAATTTGAAAATTCCTAAAAAATCCATCCAAAATCTTGATGCCCCCAATCTCTTGTTTTGTACGATTTTTCCACGTGTCTTGACATCCAATGTATCCCTGCAAAGTTTGGTGAAGATCTGAGTATGTAGTTTTTGACCTTATCTGGAACCTCCTATCTGAAAATTTGAAAATTCTTAAAAAATTCGTCCTAAATCTTGATGTCTCCAATCTCTTGTTTTGTACGTTTTTTCCACGTGTCTTGACATCCAATGTATCCCTGCAAAGTTTGGTGAAGATCTGAGTATGTAGTTTTTGACCTTATCTGGAACCTCATTTCTGAAAATTTGAAAATTCCTCAAAAATTCGTCCAAAATCTTGATGTCTCCAATCTCTTGTTTTGTACGTTTTTTCCACGTGTCTTGACATCCAATGTATCCCTGCAAAGTTTGGTGAAGATCTGAGTATGTCGTTTTTGACCTTATCTGGAACATCCTTTCTGAAAATTTGAAAATTCTTAAAAAATTCGTCCAAAATCTTGACGTCCCCAATCTCTTGTTTTGTACGTTTTTTCCACGTGTCTTGACATCCAATGTATCCCTGCAAAGTTTGGTCAAGATCTGAGTATGTAGTTTTTGACCTTATCTGGAACCTCCTATCTGAAAATTTGAAAATTCTTAAAAAATTCGTCCAAAATCTTGACGTTTCCAATCTCTTGTTTTGTACGTTTTTTCCACGTGTCTTGGCATGCAAAGTATCCCTGCAACGTTTGGTGAAGATCTGAGTATGTAGTTTTTGACCTTATCTGGAACCTCCTATCTGAAAATTTGAAAATTCTTCAAAAATTCGTCCAAAATCTTGATGACACCAATCTCTTGTTTTGTACGTTTTTTCCACGTGTCTTGACATCCAATGTATCCATGCAAAGTTTGGTGAAGATCTGAGTATGTAGTTTTTGACCTTATATGGAACCTCCTATCTGAAAATTTGAAAATTCTTAAAAAATTCGTCCAAAATCTTGATGTCTCCAATCTCTTGTTTTGTACGTTTTTTCCACGTGTCTTGACATCCAATGTATCCCTGCAAAGTTTGGTGAAGATCTGAGTATGTAGTTTTTGACCTTATCTGGAACCTCCCAAGTAGTTGTATTTACTGGGGGATAAACTCGAGAAAGTACGAACCCCCCTCCAGCAGCTTTGGCCATACTTAAAACTTGCTCAACATGCCCATATGAGTTTTTTGCTCAAGTGTGGAGCTCTTATAATTCAAGATTTTTGTAAAAAATGCCCTCGGGAATTTTTCAGAAAGTACGAGCTTTCTCAGATTGATTTGTGCATACTTACAAAAGTTGCATCAGCCAGATTTTTGTCAAAAAGTGATATATTTTTGGCTACACCAGAAATTAAGCACATACACATACATACACACACATATTTACTTCCGGTTTAAGTTTAATTGGATACTAGGTTCAATTTGCTTGCTCCGTGACACTCTATTTCTTATATTATATGTTTGCATGTTTCTCCTCTGTGTCAGTGTGTGGAATTCCCGAGACGGTAGTATTGATTTTTGCCTTGCCCTCAGCGCCAGTATTTACAGAAATTCCCGAGTATTGCATCATTCAGTATTGTGAGACTGACTGAGGAGAACAGATGTATTGATACAGTACTTCTTATACTTACAGGTTTAAATTCATATTGAACAATATAAAATCTGTTATTTGTTGTAATCCACTCATATTTAGAGTCAAGCTTATATTTGTCCCAGCCTGTTATACATAACAAGGTCATTGCTATTCAAGATATGCATGTTTGTGCAGGCATTTGCGCTGGGTCAGTGTGAATGATTTTTACACTTGTGGGCTATTGGCTTTACAACCTGTCATAAGATTAATATTAATAATATTAATCCATAGAGATTAGATTTAAAACCCAGGAAATTTTATATAAATACCAAAGCCAAAAATATTAACACACATACACACATATACACCTACATACACACAAAGCACACAGCTGAACCCATCTGATATTTTTTGTTCAGTATAAAGTTTTGAATTGAATCCCAGGAAATTGTATATAATAAACAACAACAAAAATGCCAGTAGTGGGTTTTGTGGTACGGACAGTGCGAGAAAGGAAGAGCATCCCCTCAAGCAGCTTTGCTACACTTAAAACTTGCTTAACATGAGCATATGAGTTTTTGAGCAAGTGCGGAATCTTGTCTAATCCAAGATTTTTGTAAAAATGCCCTCGGGAATTTTTCAGAAACGAAGAGCTTCCTCAGATTGATTTGTTTATACTTAAAACTTGTTCAACATGTTCATTTGTTTAAGTGTATCACCTGCCTAACCCAAGAGTTTTGTAATTTTTAAAGTATTAACTCTCCTCAAGCAAATTTGTTAATATTTACAAAAATTGCATCAGCCAGTCTATAAACTTGTATCCATACCCACCTATACATATTTACTTCAGGTTTAAGTTCAATTGGATACTATTCAATTTGCTTATCCAATATTAAAACAATGCAATATGCAGAGCATACCTCTAGAATTGGTCCGTGTTTGCATGTTTCCCCTCTGTGGCAATGTGCGCAATTCCCGAGACGTTAGTATTGATTTTTTTCCTCAGTATTTACAGAAATTCCTGAATATTGCATCAGCCAGTATTGTGAGACTGACTGAGGGGAACAGACGTGTTGATACAGTGCTTCTCATACTTACTGGTTTAAATTCATATTGAACAATATAAAATCTGTTATTTGTTGTAATCCACTCATATTTAGAGTCAAGCTTATATTTGTCCCAGCCTGTTATACATAACAAGGTTATTGCTATTCAAGATATGCATGTTCGTGCAGGTATTTGCGCCGGGTCAGTGTGAATGATTTTCCACTTGTGGGCTATTGGCTTTACATTTGAAACCCAGGAAATTTTATATAAATACCAAAGCCAGAAATATTAAGTGTATACACACCTACACACATACACACACATACAAATCACAGTGCTGAACCCAACTGTTATTTTTTATCCAGTATAAAGTTTTGAATTGAAACCCAGGAAATTGTATATAATAAACAACAACAAAAATGCCGAATCAAAAATATTGTAATCAATGCAATAAAAATATATTTAGCTCTAATTGGGCCAGACACCAAAAGATTTGTAATCCAGACAAATGCAGAACTCCCACAAAAATTTGCCCCAAATGCAATAGAAAATATAACATGGAATATTTCACATATAAACATAAAGATACTTGCTCTGCATTGCCCTCTCAACCATCTAAATCTGGTCTGA
Source organism: Lepisma saccharinum (assembly GCF_977018435.1). NCBI lineage: Eukaryota > Metazoa > Arthropoda > Insecta > Zygentoma > Lepismatidae > Lepisma > Lepisma saccharinum. The sequence continues at coordinate 563,833 of NW_028142931.1, read as the reverse complement.
AAAGAAAGCACGAAGCACCTCTTAATGCCAGAGGTGCAAAACAGCCACGCCATGAACCTATCCGTAGCAGTTTTAACGGCCAATTAAAGGATCACCGGTTTGTATCAGAGCCAAGATGTGGCATTGAGAATTTCTTGAACAGTATAAATTCTGATCTGCAGGCAATTCTTAATGCACAAAATGGCTCTTATAAGCTATCCCTCAAATTGTTTGTACAATATAAGAAACCAAACGGCACAAAATTTACACAGCCCCACATAACAGAAACTGTACCTGTATATTCAAATTCAAATTCAGACAAAATAATAGGCAATTTGATAGATCAATTAAATATCAAACACTCTGAATTTGCGGCAAAAGAGTCAGGATGGAGCCTATGCGGTTCATCACACAAGCTCTATGTTAATATTTCTGAATTCACTCCATTACAAGGATCCACTTATGTGCCATTGCCTGCTAATATCAAAAACAAAAGAGCCGTGGTCAATATAAAAAACACCGACCAGAAATGCTTTTTGTGGTGTATATTAGCTGCTTTGTATCCAGTTTCAAGGAATCCTGAGAGAATAACTTATTACAAACAGCATGAACATCTTTTTGACGATGCATTGGAGGGTTTGGAATATCCAATGTCAGTTCAGAATATTGATAAATTTGAAAAAAGGGCCAGGAATATCAATGGCAAACAATTATCTATTAATATATTTATTTGTTCCACTGGCAATTGCCCGATAGCACCTCTCAGAATCAGTACAATTGATGATGAATCTGCTATTCCGATTGATCTGCTCTTAATTGAAGGAGATGATACATACCATTATACTCTGATACATAATCTTGAAGCTTTAGTGAGAACACAACTAGACAAAACTCATACAATATTCAAGTTGTGTAGAAGATGCTTAACTGTATTTGATGGTAGAAAAATGGTGAATGGTGTTTGTGAAGAGAATGCAGAAATTGCTAAAAACAAGTTAATTGAGCATCTGAAATACTGTGGCAACCATAAACCTGTTCATATGGTGATGCCCAATCCAAGTGAAAATTGCAAATTCAAAAAGTATGAAGCCTTGTTGGAACACCCAGCATATATTGTCTGTGATTTCGAATCGAATCTCAAATCTCTTGCATTCTGTAGCCCAGATCCAGAAGAATCATCAATTACACCATACCAGCTACATGAACCTTCCAGCTTTTGTTGTGTGGTTATACGGGACGGTGTAGCTAGTGAGCCACACTTATACATGGGACCAAATGCCATCAAAGAATTTGCACATATAATAGAAAATGTGTGCCGTGACATAGCATCTAACATCTTATTAAAATCAAAGCCTATGCTGAATTTAACAGAGGAACAGATTGAAGATTTCAACAATGCAGAAAAATGCCCGGTATGTGATTCTGAATTTTCAGATACAAATATCAAGGTAAAACACCATTCTCATACAGATGGTCGATATAAACAGGCCCTGTGTAATAGCTGTAATATTCAGATCAAGAGACCAAGATTTATCCCCATATTTTGCCATGGAGCATCCAATTATGATTTCCATCATCTGATCAGGTACGAGGGGTTTGAGAAGCAGAATTTAAACATTTTAGCTGAAAATGATGAAAAATATATATCTATTAGCAAGATAATTAAAGTTGATGGTGTTCCTATTCACATAAGATTTCTTGATTCTTACAGATTTTTACCTGCTAGCCTGGCTACACTGGCCTCTCAATTACCTGATGATAAATTAAAAATCACACGTGCCTCGTTTCCAGATCAGGACCTGAAATTAATTAGGCGGAAGGGTGTATATCCATATGATTATGTTACAGATTTTTCTAAATTTGATGAGTGTTCCCTGCCACCACAAGAAGCATTTTATAGCAAAATCAGAGGATCTGGAATTACTGATGAAGATTATCACCATGCCAAATTGATGTGGAACAGTTTTAAATGCCAGACATTTGGTGATTATCACATGGCGTATTTAAAACTTGATGTCACTCTCTCAACTGATATATTGCAAACATTCAGAAAATCTTCTATGCAAAATTATGGACTAGACCCAGTGTATTTTTACAGTGCCCCTGGTCTAGCATGGGCTGCAACGTTTTTCAACACCAAAAAGCAATTGGATCTAATCCAAGATCAAGAAAAGTATCTGTTTATGGAGGAATGTATAAGAGGGGGGATGGTGCAATGTTCCCAGAGATATGCCAGAGCAAATAACAAGCATATGCCTGATTATGATCCAGCACGGCCATCAAATTATATACTGTATGTAGATGCAAACAACCTCTATGGTCACGCCATGATGCAAAAACTGCCATATGCAGGGCTTGAGTGGGTTGAAGATTTCAATATTGAAGATCTTCAGGATTTTGATGACAGTGAATATGGCCTCTTCTTAGAGGTTGATCAGATAATTCCAGATTATTTGCACAATAAATTTTCTGATCTGCCCCCAATTCCCGAGGTTAGGTGCCCACCTGGCTCTAAACAGAAGAAATTGATGATGACTCTGGAGCCGAAACAGGGATATGTCATATATTACAAAAACCTCCAGTTCCTGATGAAGCATGGTGTTCAAGTGACCAAAGTTAGAAAAGTTTTGAGGTTCAGGCACTCAGAATGGTTGAAACCTTATATTGATACAAACACGGAGCTTCGAACATCTGCAAAGAGCCAATTTGATAAGAGCTTGTTTAAATTGATGGTGAATTCAGTGTATGGCAAAACAATTGAAAATGTCAGAAAACATACCGATGTTAAAATAATTACTGACCCCAGCCGGAGCAAAAAATTGGTTGCAAAGCCCAACTTCAATTACAGAAGAATTTATGATGAGCACATGGCACTCTTCAACATGATGAAAACAAAGATCAAATTTGATAAACCTATTTATGTAGGGGCTGTGATATTGGAATTGTCCAAATTACATATGTTAATATTGTATTATGATGTGCTGAAACCTTTTTATGGTGATCGTGTAAAATTATTGTACATGGACACGGATAGTTTTATTCTTGAAATTCAAACAGAAGATGTTTATCAAGATATGTCACAGCCTGAATTGTTTCAATATTTTGATACCAGTGAACATACAAAGATTCAACAACACCACAACAAAAAGGTGCCTGGCAAGTTAAAAGATGAGACACTTGGCGATGTTATTGTGGAATTTGCTGGGTTAAGTGCCAAGGTGTACAGTTTTAAAACATGTAGTGCTGTTGTCAAAAAGGCCAAGGGCGTTGGCAGAGTTACTGTGGAAAAAGAGCTTGTATTTGAAGATTATAAAAATTGCATCAAATCCCAGAGTTCAATTAAAACATCAGAAAATAGAATTCAGAGTGAGAATCACTTATTGACTTCAAATATTGTAACAAAAGTGGCTCTGGACCCACATGATGATAAGAGATGCATTTTATCATGTGGCACACATACTTTACCTTGGGGGCATTGTGATTTGAAAAGTGGGAAACAATGCCCAAACACAGAGCATGATTTGAAATAAATAAACATGCCTATGAACTTATTTGGGTTCAAAAAACAGGCTATTATGGACCTGCCCACACCACAACCCTCTCCTGATATGCTGTCTAAACTGAGTGGCTTGTTAATTATTCATCTGAACAGCATATTTACAGATAATGATGAAGAAACAGGCAAAACATTGTACATATTTAACAATAATTTAAATCATTACCAATTACCTGTAGGTGGGCAATTGCAATTTATTACAACCCCTGAGGGTGATGTCAAGATTTCAGTAGGGAGAAATATTTATAGAATTAAGCACTCAAACATGATTTCTGGCACTGTATATACTGTTTCTGCTGGTGACTGCTTATATATTGAGGTCCCTGGATCTTATGACAAGCTTATACCCTTTTTTATAGAATTAAGAATCAGATACTCTATAATAAATAACCAGTAAAAGAAAATGCCTAATGATATATTTGGCCATACAAGACATGAAGATCACAGTGATGAGATTCTGATGCTTGATGTCAGAGTCAAGAAATTAAGAAGTGATTTACAAGCTTTACAAACCACACTCAATGCCAGTCTTCAATTAGAAATTACAAATTTGCAATCACAATGCATGGACCCTCTTCTTAAAATTGATTCTGAACTCAAAGTGCTGCTTCAGAAATATACTGATTTGGCAACATTAGATAATTTTCAAAGTTTAGAAGAAGCTGTAGCAGCTCTTCAAGCCAAATTTAAGACCCAGGCTAACAACTCCGAGCAATTGAAACAGCAATTGGAAGAGCAGATAAATAATGTCCAGGCACAGCTCCAAACAATTGTCAAAAGCATAAAATCACAAGAAGATTTTGATCTAGTGATTTCCACTCTAAAAGAACAGATTCAATCACTCCAGATACCTAATCTAGACCCCCTGCACAATGCCATAGCCGAGGTTAAAGAAAAAATTGAGACACTTGAAAATTTTATGAACAATTTGCCATCTTCTGATGCTTTGAATGCAATAACTCGGAGTGTTGCAAATATTAAGCTGCAACTTGAAACATATGAAGATTTTGGAAAAATTCAAAGTACCATAACCCATCTTGAAGGTACAATAGCAGCAGTGCAAAGTGATTTGGCAAATGTACAAGAAACTCGCCTGCCTGGGATTGTAGACACACTTGTCAGTGTCCAGCAACAGATCACAAAGCTTGAAAACCTCAACACTGAATCTGAACTATCTCATTTTCATCACTTGATCGATTATATCCAAACAAAGCTTGAAATTTTACAACGATCCACACCCTCTCAGGCAGATATAGCCCTGCTCCAAAATGCTATGCAAAATGTGGCCGATGCTTCTGAATTAAACAATGTAAAATTGGCACTTGAATCTTTGCAAAATACAGTATCAAATCTTCCCACATCACAGGAACTTAAAAATATTAAGAGGGCAGTGAATAGGATATTGAAATCAGAAGATATCAAGAATATCCAGACAGAGATCAAACATCTCACTCAGACAGTGGCCACTCTACCAACCAATCAACATATTAATGAACTGCATGCCCTGTTTGAGGATATCAGAAGACAGGTCCATGATCTTACTGCTCAAAATTCAAAATTGGCAGTTGTTGAAAATTTGCAACAAATTGTAGCTAATATCAAGCAACAGCTAGGGACCATGGAATCCAATCAAGCAAATGCCCTGTCTGTTTTTGCCACCCAGCTTCAAGAGATTGTGCAACAATACAAGAAACTTGTTGTGGACGTAAAGATCAAGCCAGGCCATGATGATGTTGTTAGGACCATCAATGAGCACCTTGAATCTGTAACAAGCAGATTGCTTACAGCAGAAAAGGAAATAACAGGCATAATCGAGAATCCAAAACATACAGTAATTCTTGAATTGTACAGCATCCCCAACAAAGAATATGATTCTCCATTTACACCAGGTGGCAAAATATATATGCTGTCCCCTGCACAATTTTATTACCAGTTTTTTGTTGGGGGCACATTGAGACCAATCAAGATCAAATATTGGCATCAGCCACAGGCACACCACTACCCTACCTTATCAATAACAAATGCTGACAACAAAGTGAAAATCACCAGTGTAGAATTGGAGGATTTTACAGACCCCAATACATTAGAAACAGCCTATGTTGAAGATGATGGCTCTCTGGAATTTAAAATACAAATAGGGGACAAATTATATTTAGAAAATCCTGCAGTATCAGCTGCTGAACACCCTATAGTTGCAATATTCTTGTTTACATACCATGTCTAGACAAATTATTGTTGATGAATTACACAGACAGGCCAGACATAATTTTAAGAGACTGCCAGTAGTCACAAAAGGCATAGATGATTTATGGCAGAGCGACTTGATTGAAATGGCAACTGGGCAGTTGAAAAACTTAGACAAAATCAACAAGGGCTACAAGTATCTACTCACTGTGATAGATACATTTTCAAAATTTGCATGGGCTGTGCCACTCAAATCCAAGACTGGAAAATGTGTTACAGAAGCCTTCAGGACAATCATCAATCATTCAGGAAGATCACCGCGCTATTTGCAAACAGATAATGGCAAAGAATTTTATAATTCAGTGTTTCAACAATTTATTAAAAGCCAGGCAATAAAACATTACTCGAGTTACAGTGATCTCAAAGCCTCAATTGTAGAGAGATTCAACAGAACCTTAAAAAATCTTATGTATAAACAATTTACCCTCCAAGGTAATTATAAATGGGTTACAATCCTTCCAGAACTTCTACATAAATATAACAACTCGGTCCATTCCACAATCAACATGAAACCCTCTGAAGTAACTTCATCTGATGAGCAAAAATTGATCAGCACTGTTTATTATCCTAGATACCGGCCAACAACAAGAAGGGCTAAATTCAGGGTAGGTGATCTAGTAAGAATCAGCAAATATAAGCACTTATTCAAAAGAGGCTTTACAAGAAACTGGAGCACCGAATTATTTACAGTGGTTCAAGTTAAACCCGGGACCCTTAACACATATATAATAAAAGATCACCGAGGAGAAATTCTGAAAGGCAGGTTCTATGAACAAGAGCTCAGCAAAACTAAACAGCCTGACACATATCTCATAGAAAAAATCATCCGCAAAAAAGGCAACAAGTTATTTGTCAAATGGCTGGGTCATCCGGAAAACAGCTGGATCGATGCAGACAAAGTGATAATATGAGCACCTGGGACGTTATAAAGAGGCTGCCAGAACCTGAACAGCAGAATAAGAGAAATGGCAACTTGCTGCCTGATAATATTAGGTGTCTTATTGTTGGGCCATCGGCTTGTGGTAAAACTACACTAATGATTGATAATTTTTTATTAGCACCCAACTGGTTAGACTGGAAAAACAGGCACTTGTATGTCTTCTCTAAGAGTTTGGAACAATTAAAATATCAGCAGCTGATGAAGCTATATGATGGACTGGATATTGCCACTTTTGAATCAGATGTTAAGCCACTTGATGAATGTCTGGATAACTCTGTTGTTGTGTTTGATGACATTATACTGGATAATCAAAACAAGGTTAGAAATTTCTTTACACAGGGGCGGCACAAAAACATTGATTGCTTCTACCTGGCACAGACTTTTTCCAAAATACCGAAGCAACTGATCCGAGACAACAGCAATTTTATATGTGTGTTTCATCAGGATCATACCAACCTCAAACACATACATGATGAATATGTAGGTGGGGACTTGAGCTACAATGATTTTTCCAAGTTTTGCAGCAAGTGCTGGAGCCAGGACAGTTATGGGTTTGTCACAATTGATATGACAAGAACACCCAATAGTGGCAAATACAGAAATAAAATCAACGATTTTCTAGACGTTGAGACATAAATAAACAACCATGAAACGACCAGTCATTGATGATCTTAAATTAAGAGATTATCTTGTAAAAAGATTTAAGGGATGGAAATCAGAGAACCGGGGAATTTATGAAAAACACAAGCAAACAGAACAACCTATTATTGATGCTATTAGTGAATTAGGTAAAAATATCAAAACTGTTACAGAGCAAAATCAAGATTTGATCACAGAGCTTGTACCTGTAGCTGCAAGGAACATATTAGATTATCCATTCACCCCACTTTCCAGTATTCATACACCTAGTCCTGTTGCTCCTAGAAGAATTCAAGCTACTCAGGATCCTATTGAATTGGGTCTTCTTGCTCAAAAATATTTAACTACACCTAAAGACAACAAAGATGAGGTGTTTGGCTTATATGCTGACACAGAGCTTGACGGGAGCATCATTCATAGAATTGGCAATTTTAGAGTAACATTTATGGGGGATGATATAATTGTATATTCAGAATCTCGTCTCGGAGAAAAAGGTGCTTTTGTTAAGTACACCGGAACACCTGGATTGTGGGAACTGATAACTAGGAAAAGGCCTGGCAGCTATACAGATCAAGATTATGAGGATTACAAAGAAATATTAATAAAATCAGATGCTCTATATCAGAACAATGATCCCACACAAAAAAGAGTCAAGTCTAGCAGTGGGGCAAAATACAATAATTTAATCAAGCCCATATGGTCACAGATCAAGACAGGCAGTGGAATCAAACAATACAACACCCTGCCTAAAGAATTTGTCTGGGTTGATGATGTCAGGAAACTTGTAGATAGGTTGCTGGTGATAGCTGGGGAGGAAAATGCTGGCAACCACAATTTTTACAATGAAAAGGTTGGAATTATGGACATGATAAGCACAAAATTGTCTAATTTTATAGTGAATGACCCTAAGGGGATTGGATATCTTATAAAAATTATTAATACTCTACCACCTAAATTTTGGAATATCTCGGAGGGTCGAGGTTTGGTTAATGACATTATAAACAAGCTGCCATTTGAACTACATATTCCAGGCTATCAATATTGTGGTCCAGGCACAAAATTGGATCATAGATTAAACAGAGGTGATCCTGGTATAAATCCCCTAGATGCTGCTTGTAGAGACCATGACATAGCATACAACACACATTCTGATCTTGACAAGAGACATGTTGCAGACAAAAAATTAGAAGAGGCTGCATTTGGTAGATTTGTAAGCAAAGATGCTTCTTTGAGTGAGAGAATATCAGCATTGGGAACCACCATAGCTATGAGCACCAAACAAAAACTGGGGTGGGGGTTGTGAACATGTATATAATAAACCTACAATGAAGGCCAAGGGTGTTATGTATCAAATACCTTATGCAGGTCTCAAATCTCTTAAAACTATTGATAGTCTTTTGACCAAAAAGCAGCGCAAGAAAAAAAGCTCTTGTCTTGCAAAGGGACATGGTATGAAATTGTTGCTTAGTACCCCCCAATTAAAAAAATTACAGCAATCAAGAAAAAAATCACATACAGGGGGTTTCATATTTACTATCCCTGCCATCTTAGCAGCACTTGGGGCTGTGGGGAGCTTGGCTGGGGGATCAGCTGCCATAGCAAAAACAGTGATAGATGCCAAGAAAAATAGGGCAGAATTAGATGAGCAGAGGCGCCATAACCTGGCCATGGAGAAAAAAGGCAAAGGTGTTAAGAGAGCCATGAATAAGTTTAAAAAAAACAAGAGCCGCTTACAAACCAAGATATTGAAGCTTTGATCAAGCCACTGGGCATCAAACATTTTAGAGGTGTGTACATGTCTGATTCTTTACCAGAGCAACCACTCAACAAAGAGTGTGGCATAGTTAATTTGGATGAGTACAAAAATCAGGGCACTCACTGGATTTGTTATCTTAAATATTTAAAAAATGAGGCATTTGTGTTTGATTCATTTGGAGGTGTTCCACCTGAAAATTTAATAAAATATTTAAAATCACCTAATCTTTATTACAATAATGCCCGTGTTCAAAATTTCAAAGATGTTAATTGCGGACATTTGTGTTTATCTGTTCTTAGATATATGTCTCAAATAAATAAACCATCAATTGAAGATTTTCAAAAAGCCTTGTGGTATCTGAAACATCATGGGGGTATTCCATCTCACCAGCCAAAATTCAATATTGAAACTCAAATTGCATGATGACATAGTGTATCCCAAAACAATAGCTCTCAGAGCATTTTACGGCATGTACTTAATCCCAAATATTACACACCACAACAACACAATTGCAGTAGGGGATCAAAAAATTGTCATCACTCCAGGGCAGTATAATCTGTCCACTCTAAATGCTCACTTACCCAGAGGTGTGGTATTAAGTCAAAATTCTGTCACTCACAGAGTAGAAATCGCATCTGCTACAGAAACGGTGCATCTGGGTACTATAGGAGAGCTGTTAGGATTTGAGAACAACACAAAACTTGAACCGGCCATCAAACACACTGCTATGAATATACCTAAATTCTTAGCCATAGAGACTCTGAATATTCACTGTAATGTGGCCGAGGGTATGATCACCAAATCAAATGGCATAGGCACTCACAAACAAACCGGCATCATTGCAACATTCAAACCTAATTCCGAATTCATGGAGCCCATCATCTACAATCCATCCCCAACATTATATTTTCCTGTGTGTCATAACAGAATAGATTACATTGAATTGATGGTCACTAATGAAAAAGAAGAATTAGTTGATTTTGCTGGAGCCACAACAACTGCTATCATAGAGATTAACATTTAAATAAAAATACATACAATGGAAAATATTGAGAGTTATGAGCTACAATCATTCCCTCCAAACAGGAGGACATTTGCAAATTTAAATCAACCCAACACAGAAATAGAGGTTGATCTTGATGTAGGGGACGGCTTTATACACCCCCACAGAGCAGATCTATACATCAAATTTGATGTTGTAAAGCTCGATGGAACAGATTACCCTGCAAATTCAAATATAAGACTTGTAGACAATTTTGTACCGCATCTGTTCTCTGAAATTGAGATCAGAAAGCATGGCGTTGTTATAAACAGAGTAGATTATCCCGGCATTACCTCCACAGCTTTGGCCACACTAAAATTATCCAAAACCGAGGCTTCTTACTACAAAATAGGTGGTTTTGAAGCTGGTGATAAAATATTATCTAAAAATCACACAGTGCTGTTCCCCATGCGCCTGTTGCCAGGATTCTTCTCGGATTACAAAGAAATTATGTGGAAGGGTGGTTTAAGAATTACATTTAGAAGAGCTGCCAATGATAATAATGCTTTGATGAGGTACAGCACATTAAACCCTACGGGGGAAGCTATGCCTAATACCTTACCAGATGCAGGCAAATGCATTATTCAGACTATGGAGTTAAGAATCCCCGTTGTTGAATATGAGGCCAGTTACGCTCTTAAATACAAAGCAGATATAGTAAAAAATCCACAGATTCCTCTGCAATTTTATACATATCAATGTGTACAGAAGCCCGCATCTGGTACTTATTATGAATTTGATGCCACAAATTCATTCTCCAGCATACAATACGACATGCCTGATTTCGTGGTGGTACTGTTTCAGACTAGGAGACACAATAATCAGGAAAAAAATTCAAGTAGATTTGATAACTGCAACATCAAGAACATATATCTTAAAAATGGCAGAAATGAAGTCTTTCCTAGAGAAAATTACAATTTAGACATTTCCAAGGATGATTTTCTCAAATTATATGAAGCTTTTTCTTCCTTCAAGCGCGTCACTACTGGCAATACTGACCTGTACTACACACCAGATGAATTCAAGGAACGGAGACCCTTGTTTGTCATCAACACTTCAAAAAGAAAACAGGTTGTGGTTAATGACAGAACAAACATTAAAATTATCTGTGAATTCCACGAGGCATTACCTGAAGATACCATATGCAGTGTCATTCTCATAGGTGAAAAATCATATATTTATGATGTGAGAAATGAGAGAGTCACAGAGCAGTTCTAGAAGCACGATTCAGGGCTTCCCCCATGGCGCAGTGGTAGCATCATTGCCTTGTAATCAAGAGGTCCCGGGTTCGATTACCCGGTGGAGGCACAAGTAGTTCGGATCCCACTTTAAAACTGTAGGGCCAGTCCCGATTAGCCTTACTGTGCATAAAATAGACTTAAAACAGCAACTCGAACTAGAAACACGATTCAAAACACAGAAACCCTTTGGATATAAAACAATACTTTACCGTCAGAAAATATATTACCTACCCATTTTATAGCTTACGAGCAGAAAAGCTTTTACCTACTAACACAGCACATTTGCCATTGCAATTATTCTGTTGCGACAAGATCAAACCTTTGCATGACAATATCCGAGAAGGCAATTCCTCAATATGATGGATGGTCCCTGAAAGAGTACATAGTGTAGATAAGAATTTCTCTTTGAGTTCCATGACAAATGACATGTAATTTCCCTCGGAAAATGTACAATAGAGGTAATATCAACAGATATAATCTAATGACGAAGAATAATATGTTATTCCTCTCTGAAAAGACGCAATATAGATTATATCTGTTGGCATACAACCCCCGGCCATGCATAATTAATTGTTGGCCGAAACATGGGACTGATCAAAAGATTGGAAAGAACATGCAATGTTTACTCGACCTCCATTCTATTGTATTGATTATGCAGTTTTGCCCCGTATTGCTGTTACCCAGATAACAAAACTCTGGCGATTCTTAATAGAGAATAGAGAATTTTTTACCAAATTTAAGATCTGGGAGCTATCAACAGAGCAAAATCTCACGTATGGAATGCCACATCTCTCAGGACTCGAACCCAAGGCCCCTTGTTTACAAAACAACAATATTAACATTTTGCCATCAGATTTTATGAGGACTCAAACCCGAACCTTTTGATTACATGGCGATGCACCACACTCCACTCAGTCTCAGAACCCAATAGATATCAATTCAAGATTCCTGGGATTTTGACAGAAAAACATACTATAAGCTTAATTTCTGGTGTAGCTAAAAATATATCAATTTTTGGCAAATTTATAAACAAAAATCTGGATGATGCAACTTTTGTAAGTATAAACAAATCAATCTGAGGAAGCTCTTCGTTTCTGAAAAATTCCCGAGGGCATTTTTACAAAAATCTTGGATTAGACAAGATTCCGCACTTGCTCAAAAACTCATATGCTCATGTTAAGCAAGTTTTAAGTGTAGCAAAGCTGCTTGAGGGGATGCTCTTCCTTTCTCGCACTGTCCGTACCACAAAACCCACTACTAATGCCGAATCAAAAATATTGTAATGAGTGCAATAAGAATATATCCAGCTCTAATTGGGCCAAACATCAAAAAATTTGTAATCCAGACAAATACAGAACTCCCACAAAAATTTGCCCCAAATGCAATAGAAAATATAACATGGAATATTTCACATATACACATAAAAATACTTGCTCTGCACAACCATCCACTTCTGGTCTGAAAAGAAAGTACGAAGCACCTGTTAATGCCAGAGCAGCAAAACAGCCACGCTATGAACCCATCCGTAGCAGTTTTAACGGCCAATTAAGGGATCACCGGTTTGTATCAGAGCCAAGATGCGGCATTGAGAATTTCTTGAACAGTGTAAATCCTAAAGTGCAGGCAATTCTAAATGCACAAAATGGCTCTTATAAGCTCTCCCTCAAATTGTTTGTACAATATAAGAAACCAAATGATACAAAATTTACACACCCCCACGTAACAGAAACTGTACCGGTATATTCAAATGCAAATTTAGACACAATAATAAGCAGCTTGATAAATCAACTGAATATCAAACACTCTGAATTTGCGGCAAAAGAATCAGGATGGAGCCTATGTGGTTCATCACACAAGTTATATGTTAATATTTCTGAATTCAACCCATTACAAGGATCTACATATCTGCCATTACCTGCCAATATCAAAAACAAAAGAGCCGTGGTCAATATTGAAAATACCGACCAGAAATGCTTTTTGTGGTGTATATTAGCTGTTTTGTATCCAGTTTCAAGGAATCCTCAGAGAATAAGTTATTACAAACAGCATGAACATATTTTTGACGATGCAATGGAGGGTTTGGAATATCCAATGTCAGTTCAGAATATTGATAAATTTGAAAAAAAGGCCAGGCACATCGATGGCAAACAATTATCTATTAATGTATTTACTTGTTCCACTGGCAATTGCTTGATAGATCCTCTCAGAATCAGTACACTTGATGATGAATCTGCAGTTCCGATTGATCTGCTCTTAATTGAAAAGGATGGTACATATCATTATACTCTGATACATAATCTTGAAGCTTTAGTGAGAACACAACTAGACAAATATAAAAAAATATTCAAGTTGTGCAGAAGATGCTTAACTGTATTTTATGGTCAAAAAATGGTAAATGGGGTTCGGGAAGAGAGTGCAGAAATTGCTAAAAACAAGCTAATTGAGCATCTGAAATACTGTGGCAATCATAAACCTGTTCATATGGTGATGCCCAATCCAAGTGAAAATTGCAAATTCAAAAAGTTTGAAGCCTTGTTGGAACACCCAGTATATATTGTCTGGGATTCTGAATCGAATCTCAAATCTCTTGCATTCTGCAATCCAGATCCTGAAGAATCTTCAAGTACACCATACCAGCAACATGAACCTTCCAGCTTTTGCTTTATGGTTATACGGGATGGTGTTGTTATTAAAAAATATTCATACAAGGGACCAAATGCCATCAAAATATTTGCACATAGAATAGAAAATGTGTGCCGTGACATAGCATCTAACATCTTATTAATATCAAAGCCTATGTTGCCTTTAACAGAGGAACAGATTGAAGATTTCAACAATGCAGAAAAATGCCCGGTATGTGATTGTGAATTTTCAGATACAAATATCAAGGTTCATCACCATTCTCATACAGATGGTAAATTCTTAATGGCCCTGTGTAATAGCTGTAATATTAAGATCAAGAGACCAAGATTTATCCCCATATTTTGCCATGGAGCATCCAATTATGATTTCCATCATCTGATCAGGTACGAGGGGTTTGAGAAGCAGAATTTAAATATTTTAGCTGAAAATGATGAGAAATATATATCTATTAGCAAGATAATTAAAGTTGATGGTGTTCCTATTCACATAAGATTTCTTGATTCTTACAGATTTTTATCTGCTAGCCTGGATACACTGGCCACTCAATTACCTGATGATAAATTAAAAATCACACGTGCATTGTTTCCAAATCAGGACCTGAAATTAATTAGGCGGAAGGGTGTAGATCCATATGACTATGTCACAGATTTTTCTAAATTTGATGAGTGTTCCCTGCCACCACAAGAAGAGTTTTACAGCAAAATCAGAGGATCTGGAATCAGTGATGATGATTATCACCATGCTCAGTTGATGTGGAACGATTTAAAATGCAAGACATTTGGTGATTATCACATGGCATATTTGAAACTTGATGTGACCCTCTTAGCTGATATATTGCAGGCATTCAGAAAATCTTCCATGCAAAATTATGGACTGGACCCAGTGTATTTTTACAGTGCCCCGGGCCTAGCATGGGCCGCAACGTTTTTGAACACCAAAAAGCAATTGGATCTGATCCACGATCAAGATATGTATCTGTTTATGGAGAAATGTATAAGAGGTGGGATGGTGCAATGTTCCCAGAGATATGCCAGAGCAAATAACAAGTATATGCCTGATTATGATCCAGCACGGCCATCAAATTATATAACGTATGTAGATGCAAACAACCTCTATGGTCACGCTATGATGGATAAATTGCCATATGCAGGGCTTGAATGGGTTGAAGATTTCAATATTGAAGATCTTCAGGACTTTGATGACAGTGACTATGGCCTCTTCTTAGAGGTTGATCTGACAATTCCTGATGATTTACACAATAAATTTTCTGATCTGCCCCCAATTCCCGAGGTTCAGTGCTCACCTGGCTCTAAACAGAAGAAACTCATGATGACTCTGGAGCCGAAACAAGGCTATGTCATATATTACAAAAAACCTCCAGTTCCTGATGAAACATGGTGTTCAAGTGACCAAAGTTGGCAAAGTCTTAAGGTTCAGGCACTCAGAATGGTTGAAATCATACATTGATACAAATACAGAGCTTCGAACATCTGCAAAGAGCCAATTTGATAAGGGCTTGTTTAAATTGATGGTGAATTCAGTGTATGGCAAAACAATTGAAAATGTCAGAAAACATACCAATGTTAAAATAATTACTGACCCCAGCCTGAGCAAAAAATTGGTTGCAAAGCCCAACTTCAATTACAGAAGAATTTATGATGAGCACATGGCACTTTTCAACATGATGAAAACAAAGATCAAATTTGATAAACCTATTTATGTAGGGGCTGTGATATTGGAATTGTCCAAATTACATATGTTAACATTGTATTATGATGTGCTGAAACCTTTTTATGGTGATCGTGTAAAATTATTGTACATGGACACGGATAGTTTTATTCTTGATATTCAAACAGAAGATGTTTATCAAGATATGTCACAGCCTGAATTGTTTCAATACTTTGATACCAGTGAACATACAATAATTCAACATCACCACAACAAAAAGGTGCCTGGCAAGTTAAAAGATGAGACATGTGGTGATGTTATTGTGGAATTTGCTGGGTTAAGTGCCAAGGTGTACAGTTTTAAAACATGTAGTGCTGTTGTCAAAAAGGCCAAGGGTATTGGCAGAGTTACTGTGGAAAAAGATCTTGTATTTGAAGATTATAAAAATTGCATCAAATCCCAGAGTTCAATCAGAACATCAGAAAATAGAATTCAGAGTGAGGATCACTTGTTGACTAGCAATATTGTAAGAAAAGTGGCCCTGGACCCACATGATGATAAGAGATGCATTTTATCATGTGACATACATACTTTACCTTGGGGGCATTGTGATTTGAAAAATGGGAAACAATGCCCAATTACAGAGCATGATTTGAAATAAATAAACATGCCTATGAACTTATTTGGGTTCAAAAAACAGGCTATTATGGAGCTGCCAACACCACAACCCTCTTCTGATATGCTGTCTAAACTGAGTGGCTTGTTAATTATTCATCTGAACAGCATACTTACAGATAATGATGATGAAACAGGCAAAATATTGTACATATTTAACAATAATTTAAATCATTACCAATTACCTGTAGGTGGTCAATTGCAATTTATTACAACCCCTGAGGGTGATGTCAAAATTTCAGTAGGGAGAAATATTTATAGAATTAAGCACTCAAACATGGTTTCTGGCACTGTATATACTGTTTCTGCTGGTGACTGCTTATATATTGAGGTCCCTGGGTCACATGACAAGCTTATACCTTTTTTTATAGAATTAAGAATCAGATACTCTATAATAAATAACCAGTAAAACAAAAATGCCTAATGATATATTTGGCCATACAAGACATGAAGATCACAGTGATGAGATTCTGATGCTTGATGTCAGAGTCAAGAAATTAAGAAGTGATTTACAAGCTTTACAGACCACACTCAATGCCAGTCTTCAATTAGAAATTACAAATTTGCAATCACAATGCATGGACCCTCTTCTTAAAATTGATTCTGAACTTAAATTATTGCTTCAGAAATATACTGATCTGGCCACATTAGATAATTTTCAAAGTTTGGAAGAAGCTGTAGCAGCTCTTCAAGCCAAATTTAAGACCCAGGCTAACAACTCTGAGCAATTGAAACAACAATTGGAAGAGCAGATAAATAATGTCCAGGCACAGCTCCAAACAATTGTCAAAAGCATAAAATCACAAGAAGATTTTGATCTAGTGATTTCCACTCTAAAGGAACAGATTCAGTCACTCCAAATACCTAATCTGGATCCCCTGAACAATGCCATAGCCGAGGTTAAAGAAAAAATTGAGACACTTGAAAATTTTATGAACAACTTGCCATCTTCTGATGCTTTGAATGCAATAACTCGGAGTGTTGCAAATATCAAGCTGCAACTTGAAACATATGAAGATTTTGGAAAAATTCAAAGTTCCATAACCCATCTTGAGGGTACAATAGCAGCAGTGCAAAGTGATTTGGCAAATGTACTAGAATCCCGATTGCCTGGTATTGTAGA
The DNA here is from genome assembly GCF_977018435.1 of Lepisma saccharinum. Lineage (NCBI taxonomy): Eukaryota > Metazoa > Arthropoda > Insecta > Zygentoma > Lepismatidae > Lepisma > Lepisma saccharinum. Next base: position 546,327 of record NW_028142931.1, on the reverse strand, counting down.
CACACTTGTCAGTGTCCAACAACAGATCACAAAGCTTGAAAACCTCAACACTGAATCTGAACTATCTCATTTTCATCACTTGATAGATGATATCCAAACAAAACTTGAAATTTTACAACAATCAACACCCTCTCAGGCAGATATAGCCCTGCTCCAAAATGCTATGCAAAATGTGGCTGATGCTTCTGAATTAAACAATGTGAAATTGGCACTTGAATTTTTGCAAAATACAGTATCAAATCTTCCCACATCACAGGAACTTAAAAATATTAAGAGGGCAGTGAATCGCATATTGAAATCAGAAGATATCAAGAATATCCAGACAGAGATCAAACATCTCACACAGACAGTGGCCACTCTTCCAACCAATCAACATATTAATGAACTGCATGCCCTGTTTGAGGATATCAGAAGACAGGTCCATGATCTTACTGCTCAAAATTCAAAATTGGCAGTTGTTGAAAATTTGCAACAAATTGTAGCTAATATCAAGCAACAGCTAGGGACCATGGAATCCAATCAAGCAAATGCCCTGTCTGTTTTTGCCACCCAGCTACAAGAAATTGTGCAACAATACAAGAAACTTGTTGTGGACATAAAGATCAAGCCAGGCCATGATGATGTTGTTAGGACCATCAATGAGCACCTTGAATCTGTAACAAGCAGATTGCTTACAGCAGAAAAAGAAATAACGGGCATAATCGAGAATCCAAAACATACAGTAATTCTTGAATTGTACAGCATCCCCAACAAAGAATATGATTCACCATTTACACCAGGTGGCAAAATATATATGCTGTCCCCTGCACAATTTTATTACCAGTTTTTTGTTGGGGGCACATTGAGACCAATCAAGATCAAATATTGGCATCAGCCACAGGCACACCACTACCCTACCTTATCAATAACAAATGCTGACAACAAACCAAAAATCACCAGTGTAGAGTTAGAGGATTTTACAGACCCCAATACATTAGAAACAGCCTATGTTGAAGATGATGGCACTTTGGAATTTAAAATACAAATAGGGGACAAATTATATTTAGAAAATCCTGTAGTATCAGCTGCTGAACACCCCATAGTTGCAATATTCTTGTTTTCATATTATGTCTAGACAAATTATTGTTGATGAATTACACAGACAAGCCCGACATAATTATAAGAGACTGCCAGTAGTCACAAAGGGCATAGATGATTTATGGCAGAGCGACTTGATTGAGATGGCAAGTGGACAGCTAAAAAACTTAGACAAAATCAACAAGGGCTACAATTATCTACTCACTGTCATAGACACATTTTCAAAATTTGCCTGGGCTGTGCCACTCAAATCCAAGACTGGAAAATGTGTTACAGAAGCCCTCAGGACAATCATCAATTATTCAGGAAGATCACCGCGCTATTTGCAAACAGATAATGGCAAAGAATTTTATAATTCAGTGTTTCAACAATTTATTAAAAGCCAGGCAATAAAACATTATTCGAGTTACAGTGATCTCAAGGCCTCAATTGTAGAGAGATTCAACAGAACCCTAAAAAATCTTATGTATAAACAATTTACCCTGCAAGGTAATTATAAATGGATTAATATTCTTCCCGAACTTCTACATAAATACAACAACTCGGTCCATTCCACAATCAACATGAAGCCCTCTGAAGTAACTTCAATTGATGAGCAAAAATTGATCAGGACTGTTTATTATCCTAGATACCAGCCAACAACAAGAAAAGCCAAATACAGGGTGGGTGAACAAGTAAGAATCAGCAAATATAAGCACTTATTCAAAAGAGGCTTTACGAGAAACTGGAGCACCGAATTATTTACAGTGGTTCAAGTTAAACCCGGGACCCTTAACACATATATAATAAAAGATCACCGAGGAGAAATTCTCAAAGGCCGATTCTATGAACAAGAACTCAGCAAAACTAAACAGCCTGACACATATCTCATAGAAAAAATCATCCGCAGAAAAGGCAACAAGTTATTTGTCAAATGGCTAGGTCATCCGGAAAACAGCTGGATCGATGCAGACAAAGTGATAATATGAGCACCTGGGATGTTATAAAAAGGCTGCCAGAACCTGAACAGCAGAATAAGAGAAATGGCAACTTGCTGCCTGATAATATTAGGTGTCTTATTGTTGGGCCATCTGCTTGTGGTAAAACTACACTAATGGTTGATAATTTTTTATTGGCACCCAACTGGTTAGACTGGAAAAACAGGCACTTGTATGTTTTCTCAAAGAGCTTGGAACAATTAAAATATCAGCAGCTGATGAAGCTATATGATGGATTGGATATTGCCACTTTTGAACCAGATGTTAAGCCATTAGATGAATGTCTCGATAATTCTGTTGTTGTGTTTGATGACATTATACTGGATAATCAAAACAAGGTTAGAAATTTCTTTACACAGGGCCGGCACAAAAACATTGACTGCTTCTACCTGGCACAGACTTTTTCTAAAATTCCGAAGCAACTGATCCGAGACAACAGCAATTTTATATGTATGTTTCATCAAGATCATACCAACCTCAAACACATACACGATGAATATGTAGGTGGGGACTTGAGCTACAATGATTTTTCCAAGTTTTGCAGCAAGTGCTGGAACCAGGACAGTTATGGGTTTGTCACAATTGATATGACAAGAACACCTAATACTGGCAAATACAGAAATAAAATCAACGATTTTCTAGACGTTGAGACATAAATAAACAACCATGAAACGACCAGTCATTGATGATCTTAAGTTAAGAGATTATCTTGTAAAAAGATTTAAGGGATGGAAATCAGAGAACCGTGGAATTTATGAAAAACACAAACAAACAGAACAGCCTGTCATTGATGCTATTAATAATTTAGGTAAGAATATCAAAACTGTTACAGAGCAAAATCAAGATTTGATCACAGAGCTTGTGCCTGTAGCTGCAAGGAACATATTAGATTATCCATTCACCCCACTTTCCAGTATTCATACACCTAGTCCTGTTGCTCCTAGAAGAATTGAGGCTAGTCAGGATCCTATTGAATTGGGTCTTCTTGCTCAAAAATATTTAAGCACACCTAAAGACAACAAAGATGAGGTTTTTGGCTTATATGCCGACACAGAGCTTGATGGCAGCATTATTCATAGAATCGGTAATTTCAGAGTAACTTTTATGGGGGATGATCTGATTGTTTATTCAGAATCTCGTCTCGGAGAAAAAGGTGCTTTTGTTAAGTACCCCGGAACACCTGGATTGTGGGAACTGATGACTAGGAAGAGGCCTGGCAGCTATACAGATCAAGATTATGAACATTACAAAGAAATATTAATAAAATCAGATGCTCTGTACCAGAACAATTATCCCACACAGAAAAGAGTCAAGTCGAGCAGTGGGGCAAAATACAATAATTTAATCAAGCCCATATGGTCACAGATTAAGACAGGCAGTGGAATCAAACAATACAACACCCTGCCTAAAGAATTTGTGTGGGTTGATGATGTCAGGAAACTTGTAGATAGGTTGCTGGTGATAGCTGGGGAGGAAAATGCTGGCAACCACAATTTTTACAATGAAAAGGTTGGAATTATGGACATGATAAGCACCAAATTATCTAATTTTATAGTGAATGACCCTAAGGGGATTGGATATCTCATAAAAATTATTAATACTCTACCACCTAAATTTTGGAATGTTTCTGAGGGTCGGGGGTTGGTTAATGACATTATAAACAAGCTGCCATTTGAACTTCACATTCCAGGCTATCAGTATTGTGGTCCAGGCACAAAATTGGACCATAGATTAAACAGAGGGGACCCTGGTGTTAATCCTTTAGATGCTGCTTGTAGAGACCATGACATTGCATACAACACAGATTCTGATCTTGACAAGAGACATGTTGCAGACAAGAAATTAGAAGAGGCTGCATTTGGTAGATTTGTAAGCAAAGATGCTTCTTTGAGTGAAAAAATAGCGGCATTGGGAACCACCATAGCTATGAGCACCAAACAAAAACTGGGGTGGGGGTTGTGAATATGTATATAATAAACATAGGATGAAGGCCAAGGGTGTTATGTATCAAATACCTTATGCAGGTCTTAAATCTCTTAAAACTATTGACAGTCTTTTAACCAAAAAGCAGCGCAAGAAAAAAAGCTCTTGTATTGCCAAGGGCCATGGTATGAAATTGTTGCTTAGTACCCCCCAATTAAAAAAATTACAGCAATCAAGAAAAAATCACATGTGGGGGGATTCATATTTACCATCCCTGCCATCTTAGCAGCACTCGGGGCTGTTGGGAGCTTGGCTGGGGGATCAGCTGCCATAGCAAAAACAGTAATAGATGCCAAGAAAAATAGGGCAGAATTAGATGAGCAGAAGCGCCATAACCTGGCCATGGAGAAAAAAGGCAAAGGTGTTAAGAGAGCCATGAATAAGTTTAAAAAAAACAAGAGCCGCTTACAAACCAAGATATTGAAGCTTTAATCAAGCCACTGGGCATCAAACATTTTAGAGGTGTGTACATGTCTGATTCTTTACCGGAACAACCACTCAACAAAGAGTGTGGCATTGTTAATTTGGATGAGTACAAAAATCAGGGCACTCACTGGATCTGTTATCTTAAATATTTAAACGATGAGGCATTTGTGTTTGATTCATTTGGAGGTGTTCCACCTGAAAATTTAATAAAATATTTAAAATCAGCTAATCTTTATTACAATAATGCCCGTGTTCAAAACTTCAAAGATGTTAATTGTGGACATCTGTGTTTATCTGTTCTCAGATACATGTCTCAAATAAATAAACCATCAATTGAAAATTTTCAAAAAGCCTTGTGGTATCTGAAACATCATGGGGGTATTCCATCTCACCAGCCAAAATTCAATATTGAAACTCAAATTGCATGATGACATAGTGTATCCCAAAACAATAGCTCTCAGAGCATTTTACGGCATGTACTTGATCCCTAATATTACTCACCACAACAACACAATTGCAGTAGGGGATCAAAAAATTGTCATCACTCCAGGGCAATATAATCTGTCCACTCTAAATGCTCAATTACCCAGAGGTGTAGTTTTAAGTCAAAATTCTGTCACTCACAGAGTAGAGATTGTATCTGCTACGGAAACAGTGCATCTGGGTACTATAGGAGAGCTGTTAGGATTTGAGAACAACACAAAACTCGAACCGGCCATCAAACACACTGCTATGAATATACCTAAATTCTTAGCCATAGAGACTCTGAATATTCACTGTAATGTGGCTGAGGGTATGATTACCAAATCAAATGGCATAGGCACTCACAAACAAACCGGCATCATTGCAACATTCAAACCTAATTCCGAATTCATGGAGCCCATCATCTACAATCCATCCCCAACATTATATTTTCCTGTGTGTCATAACAGAATAGATAACATTGAATTGATGGTCACTAATGAAAAAGAAGAATTAGTTGACTTTGCTGGAGCCACAACAACTGCAATCGTAGAGATTAACATTTAAATAAAAATACATACAATGGAAAATATTGAGAGTTATGAGCTACAATCATTCCCCCCAAACAGGAGGACATTTGCAAATTTAAATCAACCCAACACACAGATCGAGGTTGATCTTGATGTAGGGGACGGCTTTATACACCCCCACAGAGCAGATCTATACATCAAATTTGATGTTGTAAAGCTCGATGGAACAGATTATCCGGCAAATACAAATATAAGACTGGTGGACAATTTTGTGCCGCATCTGTTCTCTGAAATTGAGATCAGAAAGCATGGCGTTGTTATAAACAGAGTGGATTATCCAGGCATTACCTCCACAGCTTTGGCTACATTAAAATTATCCAAAACCGAGGCTTCATACTACAGAAACGGTGGATTTGAAGCTGGTGATAAGATATTATCCAAGAGCCACACTGTGCTGTTCCCCATGCGCCTGTTGCCAGGATTTTTCTCGGATTACAAAGAAATTATGTGGAAGGGGGGGTTAAGAATTACATTTAGAAGAGCTGCAAATGATGATAATGCTTTGATGAGGTACAGTGCAATAAACCCTACAGGGGAAGCTCTGCCTAATACCCTACCTGATGCAGGCAAATGCATTATTCAGACTATGGAGTTAAGAATCCCGGTTGTTGAATATGAGGCCGGCTATGCTCTTAAATACAAAGCTGATATCCTAAAAAATCCGCAAATTCCTCTGCAATTTTACACATATCAATGCGTACAGAAGGTTGCCACTGGTACTTATTATGAATTTGATGCCACAAATTCATTCTCCAGTATTCAATTTGACATGCCTGATTTTGTGGTGGTACTGTTTCAGACTGGGAGACACAATAATCAGGAAAAAAATTCAAGCAAATTTGATAACTGCAACATCAAGAACATATATCTTAAAAATGGCAGAAATGAGGTTTTTCCTTGAGAAAATTATAATTTAGACATGTCCAAGGGTGATTTTCTCAAATTATATGAAGCTTTTTCGGCTTTCAAGCGTGTCACTACTGGCAATACTGACATGTACTACACTCCAGATGAATTCAAGACACAGAGACCCATGTTTGTAATTAACACTTCGAAAAGGAAACAGGTTGTGGTGAATGACAGAACAAACATTAAAATTATCTGTGAATTCCACGAGGCTTTACCAGATGACACCATATGTAGCGTCATTCTCATAGGTGAAAAATCATATGTTTATGATGTAAGAAATGAGCGAGTCACAGAGCAGTTCTAGAAGCACGATTCAAACACAGAAGCCCTTTGGATATAAAACAATACTTTACCGTCAGTTACCTACCCATTTTATAGCACCTCTGCTCGTGGCAAAAAAGCTTTTACCTACCCAGCACATTTGCCAAAAACTGAAATACAGAAATATTGTAATAATTATTCTGTAAGTTACAGACTTGTGTACAACAAGACCAAACCTTTGCATGACAATATCCAGGAATTTCCTCAATATGATGGAATGGTCCCTGAAAGGGGGGCACAGTACAGATAAGAATTTCTCTTTGAGTTCCATGACAAATGACATGTAATTTTCCTCGGAAAAGGCACAGTGTAGGTAATATCAACAGATATAATCACTCATGCATTTACTAATGTCTCTTTGATGATGAATAACTCTCTGAAAAAACACAATAAAGATTAAATCTATTGGTATTAATTTCCCGGGCAAGCATGATTAATTGTTGGCAGAAACATGGGACTGATCAAAAGATTGGAAAGAACATGGAATGTTTACTTGACCTCCATTCTATTGTATCGATCAGGCAGTTTTGCCCGTATTGTTGAGCTGATATTTTACCCAGATAACAAAACTCTGGTGATTCTTAATAGAGAATAATTTTGCTCTGTTATACAACATTTTTACTAAATTTAAGATCTGGGGGCTATCAACAAAACAAAATTATTCTCAAAATCTCACATATGGAATGCCACATCTATCAGGACTCGAACCCAGAGCCCCTTGTTTACAAAACTACAATATTAACATTTTGCCATCAGATTTTATGAGGACTCAAACCCGAACCTTTTGATTACAAGACAATAAAAACTATGCACCACACTCCACTCGGTCTCAGAACCCAATAGATATCAATTCAAGATTCCTGGGATTTTGACAGAAAAACATACTATAAGCTTAATTTCTGGTGTAGCCAAAAATATATCACTTTTTGACAAAAATCTGGCTGATGCAACTTTTGTAAGTATGCACAAATCAATCTGAGAAAGCTCGTACTTTCTGAAAAATTCCCGAGGGCATTTTTTACAAAAATCTTGAATTATAAGAGCTCCACACTTGAGCAAAAAACTCATATGGGCATGTTGAGCAAGTTTTAAGTATGGCCAAAGCTGCTGGAGGGGGGTTCGTACTTTCTCGAGTTTATCCCCCCGTAAATACAACTACTCTCCCATCTGAAAATTTGAAAATTCCTAAAAAATCCTTCCAAAATCTTGATGACCTCAATCTCTTGTTTTGTACGTTTTCTCCACGTGTCTTGACATCCATTGTATCCCTGCAAAGTTTGGTGAAGATCTGAGTATGTAGTTTTTGACCTTATATGGAACCTCCTTTCTGAAAATTTGAAAATTCTTAAAAAATTCGTCCAAAATCTTGATGTCCCCAATCCTATGTTTTGTATGTTTTTTCCACGTGTCTTGACATCCAATGTATCCATGCAAAGTTTGGTGAAGATCTGAGTATGTCGTTTTTGACCTTATCTGGAACCTCCCATCTGAAAATTTGAAAATTCATAAAAAATTCGTCCAAAATCTTGATGTCTCCAATCTCTTGTTTTGTACGTTTTTTCCACGTGTCTTGACATCCAATGTATCCCTGCAAAGTTTGGTGAAGATCTGAGTATGTCGTTTTTGAACTCATCTGGAACATCCTTTCTGAAAATTTGAAAATTCTTAAAAAATTCGTCCAAAATCTTGACGTCTCCAATCTCTTGTTTTGTACGTTTTTTCCACGTGTCTTGACATCCAATGTATCCCTGCAAAGTTTGGTGAAGATCTGAGTATGTAGTTTTTGACCTTATCTGGAACCTCCCATCTGAAAATTTGAAAATTCCTAAAAAATCTGTCCAAAATCTTGATGCCCCCAATCTCTTGTTTTGTACGATTTTTCCACGTGTCTTGACATCCAATGTATCCCTGCAAAGTTTGGTGAAGATCTGAATATGTAGTTTTTGACTTTATCTGGAACCTCCTATCTGAAAATTTGAAAATTCTTAAAAAATTCGTCCAAAATCTTGATGTCTCCAATCTCTTGTTTTGTACGTTTTTGCCACGTGTCTTGACATCCAATGTATACCTGCAAAGTTTGGTGAAGATCTGAGTATGTAGTTTTTGACCTTATCTGGAACCTCATTTCTGAAAATTTGAAAATTCCTCAAAAATTCGTCCAAAATCTTGATGTCTCCAATCTCTTGTTTTGTACGTTTTTTCCACGTGTCTTGACATCCAATGTATCCCTGCAAAGTTTGGTGAAGATCTGAGTATGTAGTTTTTGACCTTATCTGGAACCTCCTATCTGAAAATTTGAAAATTCTTAAAAAATTCGTCGAAAATCTTGATGTCTCCAATCTCTTGTTTTGTACGTTTTTTCCACGTGTCTTGACATGCAAAGTATCCCTGCAACGTTTGGTGAAGATCTGAGTATGTAGTTTTTGACCTTATCTGGAACCTCCTATCTGAAAATTTGAAAATTCTTCAAAAATTCGTCCAAAATCTTGATGACACCAATCTCTTGTTTTGTTCGTTTTTACACGTGTCTTGACATCCAATGTATCCATGCAAAGTTTGGTGAAGATCTGAGTATGTAGTTTTTGACCTTATATGGAACCTCCTATCTGAAAATTTGAAAATTCTTAAAAAATTCGTTAAAAATCTTGATGTTTCCAATCTCTTGTTTTGTACGTTTTTTCCACGTGTCTTGACATCCAATGTATCCCTGCAAAGTTTGGTGAAGATATGAGTATGTAGTTTTTCACCTTATCTGGAACCTCCCATCTGAAAATTTGAAAATTCCTAAAAAATCCGTCCAAAATCTTGATGACCTCAATCTCTTGTTTTGTACGTTTTTTCCACGTGTCTTGACATCCATTGTATCCCTGCAAAGTTTGGTGAAGATCTGAGTATGTAGTTTTTGACCTTATATGGAACCTCCTTTCTGAAAATTTGAAAATTCTTAAAAAATTCGTCCAAAATTTTGATGTCCCCAATCCTATGTTTTGTATGTTTTTTCCACGTGTCTTGACATCCAATGTATCCATGCAAAGTTTGGTGAAGATCTGAGTATGTCGTTTTTGACCTTATCTGGAACCTCCCATCTGAAAATTTGAAAATTCTTCAAAAATTCGTCGAAAATCTTGATGTCTCCAATCTCTTGTTTTGTACGTTTTTTCCACGTGTCTTGACATGCAAAGTATCCCTGCAACGTTTGGTGAAGATCTGAGTATGCAGTTTTTGACCTTATCTGGAACCTCCTATCTGAAAATTTGAAAATTCTTCAAAAATTCGTCCAAAATCTTGATGTCTCCAATCTCTTGTTTTGTACGTTTTTTCCACGTTTCTTGACATCCAATGTATCGCTGCAATGTTTGGTGAAGATCTGAGTATGTAGTTTTTGACCTTATATGGAACCTCCTTTCTGAAAATTTGAAAATTCTTAAAAAATTCGTCCAAAATCTTGATGTCCCCAATCCTTATGTTTATGTTTTTTCCACGTGTCTTGACATCCAATGTATCCATGCAAAGTTTGGTGAAGATCTGAGTATGTAGTTTTTGACCTTATCTGGAACCTCCCATCTGAAAATTTGAAAATTCTTCAAAAATTCGTCGAAAATCTTGATGTCCCCAATCCTATGTTTTGTATGTTTTTTCCACGTGTCTTGACATCCAATGTATCCATGCAAAGTTTGGTGAAGATCTGAGTATGTCGTTTTTGACCGTATCTGGAACCTCCCATCTGAAAATTTGAAAATTCTTCAAAAATTCGTCGAAAATCTTGATGTCTCCAATCTCTTGTTTTGTACGTTTTTTCCACGTGTCTTGACATGCAAAGTATCCCTGCAACGTTTGGTGAAGATCTGAGTATGTAGTTTTTGACCTTATCTGGAACCTCCGATCTGAAAATTTGAAAATTCTTCAAAAATTCGTCCAAAATCTTGATGTCTCCAATCTCTTGTTTTGTACGTTTTTTCCACGTTTCTTGACATCCAATGTATCCCTGCAATGATTGGTGAAGATCTGAGTATGTAGTTTTTGACCTTATATGGAACCTCCTATCTGAAAATTTGAAAATTCTTAAAAAATTTGACCAAAATCTTGATATCCCCAATCCTATGTTTTGTATGTTTTTTCCACGTGTCTTGACATCCAATGTTTCCCTGCAAAGTTTGGTGAAGATCTGAGTATGTAGTTTTTGACCTTATCTGGAACCTCCTATCTGAAAATTTGAAAATTTTTGAAAAATTCGTCCAAAATCTTGATGTCTCCAATCTCTTGTTTTGTACGTTTTTTCCACGTGTCTTGACCTCCAATGTATCCCTGAAATCTTTGGTGAAGATCTGAGTATGTAGTTTTTGACATTATATGGAACCTCCTATCTGAAAATTTGAAAATTCTTAAAAAATTTGACCAAAATATTGATTTCCCCAATCCTATGTTTTGTATGTTTTTTCCACGTGTCTTGACATCCAATGTATCCCTGCAAAGTTTGGTGAAGATCTGAGTATGTCGTTTTTGACTTTATCTGGAACATCCTTTCTGAAAATTTGAAAATTCTTAAAAAATTCGTCCAAAATCTTGATGTCTCCAATCTCTTGTTTTGTACGTTTTTTCCACTTGTCTTGACATCCAATGTATCCCTGCAAAGTTTGGTGAAGATCTGAGTATGTAGTTTTTGACCTTATATGGAACCTCCTATCTGAAAATTTGAAAATTCTTAAAAAATTTGACCAAAATCTTGATGTCCCCAATCCTATGTTTTGTATGTTTTTTCCCCGTGTCTTGACATCCAATGTATCCCTGCAGAGTTTGGTGAAGATCTGAGTATGTCGTTTTTGACCTTATCTGCAACATCCTTTCTGAAAATTTGAAAATTCTTAAAAAATTCGTCCAAAATCTTGATGTCTCCAATCTCTTGTTTTGTACGTTTTTTCCACGTGTCTTGACAACCAATGTATCCCTGCAAAGTTTGGTGAAGATCTGAGTATGTAGTTTTTGACCTTATCTGGAACCTCATTTCTGAAAATTTGAAAATTCCTCAAAAATTCGTCCAAAATCTTGACGTCTCCAATCTCTTGTTTTGTACGTTTTTTCCAAGTGTCTTGACATCCAATGTATCCCTGCAAAGTTTGGTGAAGATCTGAGTATGTCGTTTTTGACCTTATCTGGAACATCCTTTCTGAAAATTTGAAAATTCTTAAAAAATTCGTCCAAAATCTTGACGTCCCCAATCTCTTGTTTTGTACGTTTTTTCCACGTGTCTTGGCATCCAATGTATCCCTGCAAAGTTTGGTCAAGATCTGAGTATGTAGTTTTTGACCTTATCTGGAACCTCCTATCTGAAAATTTGAAAATTCTTAAAAAATTCGTCCAAAATCTTGATGTCTCCAATCTCTTGTTTTGTACGTTTTTTCCACGTGTCTTGACATCCAAAGTATCCCTGCAAAGTTTGGTGAAGATCTGAGTTTGTCGTTTTTGACCTTATCTGGAACATCCTTTCTGAAAATTTGAAAATTCTTAAAAAATTCGTCCAAAATCTTGACGTCTCCAATCTCTTGTTTTGTACGTTTTTTCCACGTGTCTTGACATCCAATGTATCCCTGCAAAGTTTGGTGAAGATGTGAGTATGTAGTTTTTGACCTTATCTGGAACCTCCCATCTGAAAATTTGAAAATTCCTAAAAAATCTGTCCAAAATCTTGATGCCCCCAATCTCTTGTTTTGTACGATTTTTCCACGTGTCTTGACATCCAATGTATCCCTGCAAAGTTTGGTGAAGATCTGAGTATGTAGTTTTTGACCTTATCTGGAACCTCCTATCTGAAAATTTGAAAATTCTTAAAAAATTCGTCCAAAATCTTGATGTCTCCAATCTCTTGTTTTGTACGTTTTTGATACGTGTCTTGACATCCAATGTATACCTGCAAAGTTTGGTGAAGATCTGAGTATGTAGTTTTTGACCTTATCTGGAACCTCATTTCTGAAAATTTGAAAATTCCTCAAAAATTCGTCCAAAATCTTGATGTCTCCAATCTCTTGTTTTGTACGTTTTTTCCACGTGTCTTGACATCCAATGTATCCCTGCAAAGTTTGGTGAAGATCTGAGTATGTAGTTTTTGACCTTATCTGGAACCTCCTATCTGAAAATTTGAAAATTCTTAAAAAATTCGTCGAAAATCTTGATGTCTCCAATCTCTTGTTTTGTACGTTTTTTCCACGTGTCTTGACATGCAAAGTATCCCTGCAACGTTTGGTGAAGATCTGAGTATGTAGTTTTTGACCTTATCTGGAACCTCCTATCTGAAAATTTGAAAATTCTTCAAAAATTCGTCCAAAATCTTGATGACACCAATCTCTTGTTTTGTACGTTTTTACACGTGTCTTGACATCCAATGTATCCATGCAAAGTTTGGTGAAGATCTGAGTATGTAGTTTTTGACCTTATATGGAACCTCCTATCTGAAAATTTGAAAATTCTTAAAAAATTCGTTAAAAATCTTGATGTTTCCAATCTCTTGTTTTGTACGTTTTTTCCACGTGTCTTGACATCCAATGTATCCCTGCAAAGTTTGGTGAAGATATGAGTATGTAGTTTTTCACCTTATCTGGAACCTCCCAACTGAAAATTTGAAAATTCCTAAAAAATCCGTCCAAAATCTTGATGACCTCAATCTCTTGTTTTGTACGTTTTTTCCACGTGTCTTGACATCCATTGTATCCCTGCAAAGTTTGGTGAAGATCTGAGTATGTAGTTTTTGACCTTATATGGAACCTCCTTTCTGAAAATTTGAAAATTCTTAAAAAATTCGTCCAAAATTTTGATGTCCCCAATCCTATGTTTTGTATGTTTTTTCCACGTGTCTTGACATCCAATGTATCCATGCAAAGTTTGGTGAAGATCTGAGTATGTCGTTTTTGACCTTATCTGGAACCTCCCATCTGAAAATTTGAAAATTCTTCAAAAATTCGTCGAAAATCTTGATGTCTCCAATCTCTTGTTTTGTACGTTTTTTCCACGTGTCTTGACATGCAAAGTATCCCTGCAACGTTTGGTGAAGATCTGAGTATGGAGTTTTTGACCTTATCTGGAACCTCCTATCTGAAAATTTGAAAATTCTTCAAAAATTCGTCCAAAATCTTGATGTCTCCAATCTCTTGTTTTGTACGTTTTTTCCACGTTTCTTGACATCCAATGTATCGCTGCAATGTTTGGTGAAGATCTGAGTATGTAGTTTTTGACCTTATATGGAACCTCCTTTCTGAAAATTTGAAAATTCTTAAAAAATTCGTCCAAAATCTTGATGTCCCCAATCCTTATGTTTATGTTTTTTCCACGTGTCTTGACATCCAATGTATCCATGCAAAGTTTGGTGAAGATCTGAGTATGTAGTTTTTGACATTATCTGGAACCTCCCATCTGAAAATTTGAAAATTCTTCAAAAATTCGTCGAAAATCTTGATGTCCCCAATCCTATGTTTTGTATGTTTTTTCCACGTGTCTTGACATCCAATGTATCCATGCAAAGTTTGGTGAAGATCTGAGTATGTCGTTTTTGACCGTATCTGGAACCTCCCATCTGAAAATTTGAAAATTCTTCAAAAATTCGTCGAAAATCTTGATGTCTCCAATCTCTTGTTTTGTACGTTTTTTCCACGTGTCTTGACATGCAAAGTATCCCTGCAACGTTTGGTGAAGATCTGAGTATGTAGTTTTTGACCTTATCTGGAACCTCCGATCTGAAAATTTGAAAATTCTTCAAAAATTCGTCCAAAATCTTGATGTCTCCAATCTCTTGTTTTGTACGTTTTTTCCACGTTTCTTGACATCCAATGTATCCCTGCAATGATTGGTGAAGATCTGAGTATGTAGTTTTTGACCTTATATGGAACCTCCTATCTGAAAATTTGAAAATTCTTAAAAAATTTGACCAAAATCTTGATATCCCCAATCCTATGTTTTGTATGTTTTTTCCACGTGTCTTGACATCCAATGTTTCCCTGCAAAGTTTGGTGAAGATCTGAGTATGTAGTTTTTGACCTTATCTGGAACCTCCTATCTGAAAATTTGAAAATTTTTGAAAAATTCGTCCAAAATCTTGATGTCTCCAATCTCTTGTTTTGTACGTTTTTTCCACGTGTCTTGACCTCCAATGTATCCCTGAAATCTTTGGTGAAGATCTGAGTATGTAGTTTTTGACATTATATGGAACCTCCTATCTGAAAATTTGAAAATTCTTAAAAAATTTGACCAAAATATTGATTTCCCCAATCCTATGTTTTGTATGTTTTTTCCACGTGTCTTGACATCCAATGTATCCCTGCAAAGTTTGGTGAAGATCTGAGTATGTCGTTTTTGACTTTATCTGGAACATCCTTTCTGAAAATTTGAAAATTCTTAAAAAATTCGTCCAAAATCTTGATGTCTCCAATCTCTTGTTTTGTACGTTTTTTCCACTTGTCTTGACATCCAATGTATCCCTGCAAAGTTTGGTGAAGATCTGAGTATGTAGTTTTTGACCTTATATGGAACCTCCTATCTGAAAATTTGAAAATTCTTAAAAAATTTGACCAAAATCTTGATGTCCCCAATCCTATGTTTTGTATGTTTTTTCCCCGTGTCTTGACATCCAATGTATCCCTGCAGAGTTTGGTGAAGATCTGAGTATGTCGTTTTTGACCTTATCTGCAACATCCTTTCTGAAAATTTGAAAATTCTTAAAAAATTCGTCCAAAATCTTGATGTCTCCAATCTCTTGTTTTGTACGTTTTTTCCACGTGTCTTGACAACCAATGTATCCCTGCAAAGTTTGGTGAAGATCTGAGTATGTAGTTTTTGACCTTATCTGGAACCTCATTTCTGAAAATTTGAAAATTCCTCAAAAATTCGTCCAAAATCTTGACGTCTCCAATCTCTTGTTTTGTACGTTTTTTCCAAGTGTCTTGACATCCAATGTATCCCTGCAAAGTTTGGTGAAGATCTGAGTATGTCGTTTTTGACCTTATCTGGAACATCCTTTCTGAAAATTTGAAAATTCTTAAAAAATTCGTCCAAAATCTTGACGTCCCCAATCTCTTGTTTTGTACGTTTTTTCCACGTGTCTTGGCATCCAATGTATCCCTGCAAAGTTTGGTCAAGATCTGAGTATGTAGTTTTTGACCTTATCTGGAACCTCCTATCTGAAAATTTGAAAATTCTTAAAAAATTCGTCCAAAATCTTGATGTCTCCAATCTCTTGTTTTGTACGTTTTTTCCACGTGTCTTGACATCCAAAGTATCCCTGCAAAGTTTGGTGAAGATCTGAGTATGTCGTTTTTGACCTTATCTGGAACATCCTTTCTGAAAATTTGAAAATTCTTAAAAAATTCGTCCAAAATCTTGACGTCTCCAATCTCTTGTTTTGTACGTTTTTTCCACGTGTCTTGACATCCAATGTATCCCTGCAAAGTTTGGTGAAGATGTGAGTATGTAGTTTTTGACCTTATCTGGAACCTCCCATCTGAAAATTTGAAAATTCCTAAAAAATCTGTCCAAAATCTTGATGCCCCCAATCTCTTGTTTTGTACGATTTTTCCACGTGTCTTGACATCCAATGTATCCCTGCAAAGTTTGGTGAAGATCTGAGTATGTAGTTTTTGACCTTATCTGGAACCTCATTTCTGAAAATTTGAAAATTCCTCAAAAATTCGTCCAAAATCTTGATGTCTCCAATCTCTTGTTTTGTACGTTTTTTCCACGTGTCTTGACATCCAATGTATCCCTGCAAAGTTTGGTGAAGATCTGAGTATGTAGTTTTTGACCTTATCTGGAACCTCCTATCTGAAAATTTGAAAATTCTTAAAAAATTCGTCGAAAATCTTGATGTCTCCAATCTCTTGTTTTGTACGTTTTTTCCACGTGTCTTGACATGCAAAGTATCCCTGCAACGTTTGGTGAAGATCTGAGTATGTAGTTTTTGACCTTATCTGGAACCTCCTATCTGAAAATTTGAAAATTCTTCAAAAATTCGTCCAAAATCTTGATGACACCAATCTCTTGTTTTGTACGTTTTTCCACGTGTCTTGACATCCAATGTATCCATGCAAAGTTTGGTGAAGATCTGAGTATGTAGTTTTTGACCTTATATGGAACCTCCTATCTGAAAATTTGAAAATTCTTAAAAAATTCGTCCAAAATCTTGATGTTTCCAATCTCTTGTTTTGTACGTTTTTTCCACGTGTCTTGACATCCAATGTATCCCTGCAAAGTTTGGTGAAGATATGAGTATGTAGTTTTTGACCTTATCTGGAACCTCCCATCTGAAAATTTGAAAATTCCTAAAAAATCCGTCCAAAATCTTGATGACCTCAATCTCTTGTTTTGTACGTTTTTTCCACGTGTCTTGACATCCATTGTATCCCTGCAAAGTTTGGTGAAGATCTGAGTATGTAGTTTTTGACCTTATATGGAACATCCTTTCTGAAAATTTGAAAATTCTTAAAAAATTCGTCCAAAATCTTGATGTCTCCAATCTCTTGTTTTGTACGTTTTTGCCACGTGTCTTGACATCCAATGTATCCATGCAAAGTTTGGTGAAGATCTGAGTATGTAGTTTTTGACCTTATCTGGAACCTCATTTCTGAAAATTTGAAAATTCCTCAAAAATTCGTCCAAAATCTTGATGTCTCCAATCTCTTGTTTTGTACGTTTTTTCCACGTGTCTTGACATCCAATGTATCCCTGCAAAGTTTGGTGAAGATCTGAGTATGTAGTTTTTGACCTTATCTGGAACCTCCTATCTGAAAATTTGAAAATTCTTAAAAAATTCGTCGAAAATCTTGATGTCTCCAATCTCTTGTTTTGTACGTTTTTTCCACGTGTCTTGACATGCAAAGTATCCCTGCAACGTTTGGTGAAGATCTGAGTATGTAGTTTTTGACCTTATCTGGAACCTCCTATCTGAAAATTTGAAAATTCTTCAAAAATTCGTCCAAAATCTTGATGACACCAATCTCTTGTTTTGTACGTTTTTCCACGTGTCTTGACATCCAATGTATCCCTGCAGAGTTTGGTGAAGATCTGAGTATGTCGTTTTTGACCTTATCTGCAACATCCTTTCTGAAAATTTGAAAATTCTTAAAAAATTCGTCCAAAATCTTGATGTCTCCAATCTCTTGTTTTGTACGTTTTTTCCACGTGTCTTGACAACCAATGTATCCCTGCAAAGTTTGGTGAAGATCTGAGTATGTAGTTTTTGACCTTATCTGGAACCTCATTTCTGAAAATTTGAAAATTCCTCAAAAATTCGTCCAAAATCTTGACGTCTCCAATCTCTTGTTTTGTACGTTTTTTCCAAGTGTCTTGACATCCAATGTATCCCTGCAAAGTTTGGTGAAGATCTGAGTATGTCGTTTTTGACCTTATCTGGAACATCCTTTCTGAAAATTTGAAAATTCTTAAAAAATTCGTCCAAAATCTTGACGTCCCCAATCTCTTGTTTTGTACGTTTTTTCCACGTGTCTTGGCATCCAATGTATCCCTGCAAAGTTTGGTCAAGATCTGAGTATGTAGTTTTTGACCTTATCTGGAACCTCCTATCTGAAAATTTGAAAATTCTTAAAAAATTCGTCCAAAATCTTGATGTCTCCAATCTCTTGTTTTGTACGTTTTTTCCACGTGTCTTGACATCCAAAGTATCCCTGCAAAGTTTGGTGAAGATCTGAGTATGTCGTTTTTGACCTTATCTGGAACATCCTTTCTGAAAATTTGAAAATTCTTAAAAAATTCGTCCAAAATCTTGACGTCTCCAATCTCTTGTTTTGTACGTTTTTTCCACGTGTCTTGACATCCAATGTATCCCTGCAAAGTTTGGTGAAGATGTGAGTATGTAGTTTTTGACCTTATCTGGAACCTCCCATCTGAAAATTTGAAAATTCCTAAAAAATCTGTCCAAAATCTTGATGCCCCCAATCTCTTGTTTTGTACGATTTTTCCACGTGTCTTGACATCCAATGTATCCCTGCAAAGTTTGGTGAAGATCTGAGTATGTAGTTTTTGACCTTATCTGGAACCTCCTATCTGAAAATTTGAAAATTCTTAAAAAATTCGTCCAAAATCTTGATGTCTCCAATCTCTTGTTTTGTACGTTTTTGATACGTGTCTTGACATCCAATGTATCCCTGCAAAGTTTGGTGAAGATCTGAGTATGTAGTTTTTGACCTTATCTGGAACCTCATTTCTGAAAATTTGAAAATTCCTCAAAAATTCGTCCAAAATCTTGATGTCTCCAATCTCTTGTTTTGTACGTTTTTTCCACGTGTCTTGACATCCAATGTATCCCTGCAAAGTTTGGTGAAGATCTGAGTATGTAGTTTTTGACCTTATCTGGAACCTCCTATCTGAAAATTTGAAAATTCTTAAAAAATTCGTCGAAAATCTTGATGTCTCCAATCTCTTGTTTTGTACGTTTTTTCCACGTGTCTTGACATGCAAAGTATCCCTGCAACGTTTGGTGAAGATCTGAGTATGTAGTTTTTGACCTTATCTGGAACCTCCTATCTGAAAATTTGAAAATTCTTCAAAAATTCGTCCAAAATCTTGATGACACCAATCTCTTGTTTTGTACGTTTTTCCACGTGTCTTGACATCCAATGTATCCATGCAAAGTTTGGTGAAGATCTGAGTATGTAGTTTTTGACCTTATATGGAACCTCCTATCTGAAAATTTGAAAATTCTTAAAAAATTCGTCCAAAATCTTGATGTTTCCAATCTCTTGTTTTGTACGTTTTTTCCACGTGTCTTGACATCCAATGTATCCCTGCAAAGTTTGGTGAAGATATGAGTATGTAGTTTTTGACCTTATCTGGAACCTCCCATCTGAAAATTTGAAAATTCCTAAAAAATCCGTCCAAAATCTTGATGACCTCAATCTCTTGTTTTGTACGTTTTTTCCACGTGTCTTGACATCCATTGTATCCATGCAAAGTTTGGTGAAGATCTGAGTATGTAGTTTTTGACCTTATATGGAACATCCTTTCTGAAAATTTGAAAATTCTTAAAAAATTCGTCCAAAATCTTGATGTCTCCAATCTCTTGTTTTGTACGTTTTTGCCACGTGTCTTGACATCCAATGTATACCTGCAAAGTTTGGTGAAGATCTGAGTATGTAGTTTTTGACCTTATCTGGAACCTCATTTCTGAAAATTTGAAAATTCCTCAAAAATTCGTCCAAAATCTTGATGTCTCCAATCTCTTGTTTTGTACGTTTTTTCCACGTGTCTTGACATCCAATGTATCCCTGCAAAGTTTGGTGAAGATCTGAGTATGTAGTTTTTGACCTTATCTGGAACCTCCTATCTGAAAATTTGAAAATTCTTAAAAAATTCGTCGAAAATCTTGATGTCTCCAATCTCTTGTTTTGTACGTTTTTTCCACGTGTCTTGACATGCAAAGTATCCCTGCAACGTTTGGTGAAGATCTGAGTATGTAGTTTTTGACCTTATCTGGAACCTCCTATCTGAAAATTTGAAAATTCTTCAAAAATTCGTCCAAAATCTTGATGACACCAATCTCTTGTTTTGTACGTTTTTCCACGTGTCTTGACATCCAATGTATCCATGCAAAGTTTGGTGAAGATCTGAGTATGTATTTTTTGACCTTATATGGAACCTCCTATCTGAAAATTTGAAAATTCTTAAAAAATTCGTCCAAAATCTTGATGTTTCCAATCTCTTGTTTTGTACGTTTTTTCCACGTGTCTTGACATCCAATGTATCCCTGCAAAGTTTGGTGAAGATATGAGTATGTAGTTTTTAACCTTATCTGGAACCTCCCATCTGAAAATTTGAAAATTCCTAAAAAATCCGTCCAAAATCTTGATGACCTCAATCTCTTGTTTTGTACGTTTTTTCCACGTGTCTTGACATCCATTGTATCCCTGCAAAGTTTGGTGAAGATCTGAGTATGTAGTTTTTGACCTTATATGGAACCTCCTTTCTGAAAATTTGAAAATTCTTAAAAAATTCGTCCAAAATCTTGATGTCCCCAATCCTATGTTTTGTATGTTTTTTCCACGTGTCTTGACATCCAATGTATCCATGCAAAGTTTGGTGAAGATCTGAGTATGTCGTTTTTGCCCTTATCTGGAACCTCCCATCTGAAAATTTGAAAATTCTTCAAAAATTCGTCGAAAATCTTGATGTCTCCAATCTCTTGTTTTGTACGTTTTTTCCACGTGTCTTGACATGCAAAGTATCCCTGCAACGTTTGGTGAAGATCTGAGTATGTAGTTTTTGACCTTATCTGGAACCTCCTATCTGAAAATTTGAAAATTCTTCAAAAATTCGTCCAAAATCTTGATGTCTCCAATCTCTTGTTTTGTACGTTTTTTCCACGTTTCTTGACATCCAATGTATCGCTGCAATGTTTGGTGAATATCTGAGTATGTAGTTTTTGACCTTATATGGAACCTCCTTTCTGAAAATTTGAAAATTCTTAAAAAATTCGTCCAAAATCTTGATGTCCCCAATCCTATGTTTTGTATGTTTTTTCCACGTGTCTTGACATCCAATGTATCCATGCAAAGTTTGGTGAAGATCTGAGTATGTCGTTTTTGACCTTATCTGGAACCTCCCATCTGAAAATTTGAAAATTCTTCAAAAATTCGTCGAAAATCTTGATGTCTCCAATCTCTTGTTTTGTACGTTTTTTCCACGTGTCTTGACATGCAAAGTATCCCTGCAACGTTTGGTGAAGATCTGAGTATGTAGTTTTTGACCTTATCTGGAACGTCCTATCTGAAAATTTGAAAATTCTTCAAAAATTCGTCCAAAATCTTGATGTCTCCAATCTCTTGTTTTGTACGTTTTTTCCACGTTTTTTGACATCCAATGTATCCCTGCAATGATTGGTGAAGATCTGAGTATGTAGTTTTTGACCTTATATGGAACCTCCTATCTGAAAATTTGAAAATTCTTAAAAAATTTGACCAAAATCTTGATATCCCCAATCCTATGTTTTGTATGTTTTTTTAACGTGTCTTGACATCCAATGTTTCCCTGCAAAGTTTGGTGAAGATCTGAGTATGTAGTTTTTGACCTTATCTGGAACCTCCTATCTGAAAATTTGAAAATTTTTGAAAAATTCGTCCAAAATCTTGATGTTTCCAATCTCTTGTTTTGTACGTTTTTTCCACGTGTCTTGACCTCCAATGTATCCCTGCAATCTTTGGTGAAGATCTGAGTATGTAGTTTTTGACCTTATATGGAACCTCCTATCTGAAAATTTGAAAATTCTTAAAAAATTTGACCAAAATCTTGATGTCCCCAATCCTATGTTTTGTATGTTTTTTCCACGTGTCTTGACATCCAATGTATCCCTGCAAAGTTTGGTGAAGATCTGAGTATGTCGTTTTTGACCTTATCTGGAACATCCTTTCTGAAAATTTGAAAATTCTTAAAAAATTCGTCCAAAATCTTGATGTCTCCAATCTCTTGTTTTGTACGTTTTTTCCACGTGTCTTGACATCCAATGTATCCCTGCAAAGTTTGGTGAAGATCTGAGTATGTAGTTTTTGACCTTATATGGAACCTCCTATCTGAAAATTTGAAAATTCTTAAAAAATTTGACCAAAATCTTGATGTCCCCAATCCTATGTTTTGTATGTTTTTTCCCCGTGTCTTGACATCCAATGTATCCCTGCAGAGTTTGGTGAAGATCTGAGTATGTCGTTTTTGACCTTATCTGCAACATCCTTTCTGAAAATTTGAAAATTCTTAAAAAATTCGTCCAAAATCTTGATGTCTCCAATCTCTTGTTTTGTACGTTTTTTCCACGTGTCTTGACAACCAATGTATCCCTGCAAAGTTTGGTGAAGATCTGAGTATGTAGTTTTTGACCTTATCTGGAACCTCATTTCTGAAAATTTGAAAATTCCTCAAAAATTCGTCCAAAATCTTGATGTCTCCAATCTCTTGTTTTGTACGTTTTTTCCAAGTGTCTTGACATCCAATGTATCCCTGCAAAGTTTGGTGAAGATCTGAGTATGTCGTTTTTGACCTTATCTGGAACATCCTTTCTGAAAATTTGAAAATTCTTAAAAAATTCGTCCAAAATCTTGACGTCCCCAATCTCTTGTTTTGTACGTTTTTTCCACGTGTCTTGACATCCAATGTATCCCTGCAAAGTTTGGTCAAGATCTGAGTATGTAGTTTTTGACCTTATCTGGAACCTCCTATCTGAAAATTTGAAAATTCTTAAAAAATTCGTCCAAAATCTTGATGTCTCCAATCTCTTGTTTTGTACGTTTTTTCCACGTGTCTTGACATCCAAAGTATCCCTGCAAAGTTTGGTGAAGATCTGAGTATGTCGTTTTTGACCTTATCTGGAACATCCTTTCTGAAAATTTGAAAATTCTTAAAAAATTCTTCCAAAATCTTGACGTCTCCAATCTCTTGTTTTGTACGTTTTTTCCACGTGTCTTGACATCCAATGTATCCCTGCAAAGTTTGGTGAAGATCTGAGTATGTAGTTTTTGACCTTATCTGGAACCTCCCATCTGAAAATTTGAAAATTCCTAAAAAATCTGTCCAAAATCTTGATGCCCCCAATCTCTTGTTTTGTACGATTTTTCCACGTGTCTTGACATCCAATGTATCCCTGCAAAGTTTGGTGAAGATCTGAGTATGTAGTTTTTGACCTTATCTGGAACCTCCTATCTGAAAATTTGAAAATTCTTAAAAAATTAGTCCAAAATCTTGATGTCTCCAATCTCTTGTTTTGTACGTTTTTGCCACGTGTCTTGACATCCAATGTATCCCTGCCAAGTTTGGTGAAGATCTGAGTATGTAGTTTTTGACCTTATCTGGAACCTCATTTCTGAAAATTTGAAAATTCCTCAAAAATTCGTCCAAAATCTTGATGTCTCCAATCTCTTGTTTTGTACGTTTTTTCCACGTGTCTTGACATCCAATGTATCCCTGCAAAGTTTGGTGAAGATCTGAGTATGTAGTTTTTGAACTTATCTGGAACCTCCTATCTAAAAATTTGAAAATTCTTAAAAAATTCGTCGAAAATCTTGATGTCTCCAATCTCTTGTTTTGTACGTTTTTTCCACGTGTCTTGACATGCAAAGTATCCCTGCAACGTTTGGTGAAGATCTGAGTATGTAGTTTTTGACCTTATCTGGAACCTCCTATCTGAAAATTTGAAAATTTTTCAAAAATTCGTCCAAAATCTTGATGACACCAATCTCTTGTTTTGTACGTTTTTCCACGTGTCTTGACATCCAATGTATCCATGCAAAGTTTGGTGAAGATCTGAGTATGTAGTTTTTGACCTTATATGGAACCTCCTATCTGAAAATTTGAAAATTCTTAAAAAATTCGTCCAAAATCTTGATGTTTCCAATCTCTTGTTTTGTACGTTTTTTCCACGTGTCTTGACATCCAATGTATCCCTGCAAAGTTTGGTGAAGATATGAGTATGTAGTTTTTGACCTTATCTGGAACCTCCCATCTGAAAATTTTAAAAATTCCTAAAAAATCCGTCCAAAATCTTGATGACCTCAATCTCTTGTTTTGTACGTTTTTTCCACGTGTCTTGACATCCATTGTATCCCTGCAAAGTTTGGTGAAGATCTGAGTATGTAGTTTTTGACCTTATATGGAACCTCCTTTCTGAAAATTTGAAAATTCTTAAAAAATTCGTCCAAAATCTTGATGTCCCCAATCCTATGTTTTGTATGTTTTTTCCACGTGTCTTGACATCCAATGTATCCATTCAAAGTTTGGTGAAGATCTGAGTATGTCGTTTTTGACCTTATCTGGAACCTCCCATCTGAAAATTTGAAAATTCTTCAAAAATTCGTCGAAAATCTTGATGTCTCCAATCTCTTGTTTTGTACGTTTTTTCCACGTGTCTTGACATGCAAAGTATCCCTGCAACGTTTGGTGAAGATCTGAGTATGTAGTTTTTGACCTTATCTGGAACCACCTATCTGAAAATTTGAAAATTCTTAAAAAATTCGTCCAAAATCTTGATGTCTCCAATCTCTTGTTTTGTACGTTTTTTCCACGTTTCTTGACATCCAATGTATCCCTGCAATGTTTGGTGAAGATCTGAGTATGTAGTTTTTGACCTTATATGGAACCTCCTTTCTGAAAATTTGAAAATTCTTAAAAAATTCGTCCAAAATCTTGATGTCCCCAATCCTATGTTTTGTATGTTTTTTCCACGTGTCTTGACATCCAATGTATCCATGCAAAGTTTGGTGAAGATCTGAGTATGTCGTTTTTGACCTTATCTGGAACCTCCCATCTGAAAATTTGAAAATTCTTCAAAAATTCGTCGAAAATCTTGATGTCTCCAATCTCTTGTTTTGTACGTTTTTTCCACGTGTCTTGACATGCAAAGTATCCCTGCAACGTTTGGTGAAGATCTGAGTATGTAGTTTTTGACCTTATCTGGAACCTCCTATCTGAAAATTTGAAAATTCTTCAAAAATTCGTCCAAAATCTTGATGTCTCCAATCTCTTGTTTTGTACGTTTTTTCCACGTTTCTTGACATCCAATGTATCCCTGCAATGTTTGGTGAAGATCTGAGTATGTAGTTTTTGACCTTATATGGAACCTCCTATCTGAAAATTTGAAAATTCTTAAAAAATTTGACCAAAATCTTGATATCCCCAATCCTATGTTTTGTATGTTTTTTCCACCTGTCTTGACATCCAATGTTTCCCTGCAAAGTTTGGTGAAGATCTGAGTATGTAGTTTTTGACCTTATCTGGAACCTCCTATCTGAAAATTTGAAATTTTTTGAAAAATTCGTCCAAAATCTTGATGTCTCCAATCTCTTGTTTTGTACGTTTTTTCCACGTGTCTTGACCTCCAATGTATCCCTGCAATCTTTGGTGAAGATCTGAGTATGTAGTTTTTGACCTTATATGGAACCTCCTATCTGAAAATTTGAAAATTCTTAAAAAATTTGACCAAAATCTAGATGTCCCCAATCCTATGTTTTGTATGTTTTTTCCACGTGTCTTGACATCCAATGTATCCCTGCAAAGTTTGGTGAAGATCTGAGTATGTCGTTTTTGACCTTATCTGGAACATCCTTTCTGAAAATTTGAAAATTCTTAAAAAATTCGTCCAAAATCTTGATGTCTCCAATCTCTTGTTTTGTACGTTTTTTCCACGTGTCTTGACATCCAATGTATCCCTGCAAAGTTTGGTGAAGATCTGAGTATGTAGTTTTTGACCTTATATGGAACCTCCTATCTGAAAATTTGAAAATTCTTAAAAAATTTGACCAAAATCTTGATGTCCCCAATCCAATGTTTTGTATGTTTTTTCCCCGTGTCTTGACATCCAATGTATCCCTGCAGAGTTTGGTGAAGATCTGAGTATGTCGTTTTTGACCTTATCTGCAACATCCTTTCTGAAAATTTGAAAATTCTTAAAAAATTCGTCCAAAATCTTGATGTGAAGATCTGAGTATGTAGTTTTTGACCTTATCTGGAACCTCCTATCTGAAAATTTGAAAATTCTTCAAAAATTCGTCGAAAATCTTGATGTCTCCAATCTCTTGTTTTGTACGTTTTTTCCACGTGTCTTGACATCCAATGTATCCCTGCAATGTTTGGTGGAGATCTGAGTATGTAGTTTTTGACCTTATCTGGGACCTCCTATCAGAAAATTTCAAAATTCTTCAAAAATTCGTCCAAAATCTTGATGTCTCCAATCTCTTGTTTTGTACGTTTTTTCCACGTGTCTCGACCTCCAATGTATCCCTGCAAAGTTTGGTGAAGATCTGAGTATGTCGTTTTTGACCTTATCTGGAACATCCTTTCTGAAAATTTGAAAATTCTTAAAAAATTCGTCGAAAATCTTGATGTCTCCAATCTCTTGTTTTGTACGTTTTTTCCACGTGTCTTGACATCCAATGTATCCCTGCAAAGTTTGGTGAAGATCTGAGTATGTAGTTTTTGACCTTATATGGAACCTCCTTTCTGAAAATTTGAAAATTCTCAAAAAATTCGTCCATAATCTTGATGTCTCCAATGTCTTGTTTTGTACGTTTTTTCCACGTGTCTTGACATCCAATGTATCCCTGCAAAGTTTGGTGAAGATCTGAGTATGTAGTTTTTGACTTTATCTGGAACCTCCCATCTGAAAATTTGAAAATTCTTAAAAAATTCGACCAAAATCTTGATGTCTCCAATCTTTTGTTTTGTACGTTTTTTCCACGTGTCTTGACACATAATGTATCCATGCAAAGTTTGGTGAAGATCTGAGTATGTAGTTTTTGACCTTATATGGAACCTCCTATCTGAAAATTTGAAAATTCTTAAAAAATTCGTCCAAAATCTTGATGTCTCCAATCTCTTGTTTTGTACGTTTTTTCCACGTGTCTTGACATCCAATGTATCCCTGCAAAGTTTGGTGAAGATCTGAGTATGTAGTTTTTGACCTTATCTGGAACCTCCCATCTGAAAATTTGAAAATTCCTAAAAAATCCGTGCAAAATCTTGATGACCCCAATCTCTTGTTTTGTACGTTTTTTCCACGTGTCTTGACATCCAATGTATTCCTGCAATGTTTGGTGAAGATCTGAGTATGTAGTTTTTGACCTTATATGGAACCTATTATCTGAAAATTTGAAAATTCTTAAAAAATTCGACCAAAATCTTGATGTTCCGAATCCTATGTTTTGTATGTTTTTTCCACGTGTCTTGACATCCAATGTATCCATGCAAAGTTTGGTGAAGATCTGAGTATGTAGTTTTTGACCTTATATTGAACCTCCCATCTGAAAATTTGAAAATTCTTAAAAAATTCGTCCAAAATCTTGATGACCCCAATCTCTTGTTTTGTACGTTTTTTCCACGTGTCTTGACATCCAAAGTATCCCTGCAAAGTTTGGTGAAGATCTGAGTATGTAGTTTTTGACCTTATATTGAACCTCCCATCTGAAAATTTGAAAATTCTTAAAAAATTCGTCCAAAATCTTGATGTCTCCAATCTCTTGTTTTGTACGTTTTTTCCACGTGTCTTGACATCCAATGTATCCATGCAAAGTTTGGTGAAGATCTGAGTATGTCGTTTTTGACCTTATCTGGAACCTCCCATCTGAAAATTTGAAAATTCTTAAAAAATTCGTCGAAAATCTTGATGTCTCCAATCTTTTGTTTTGTACGTTTTTTCCACGTGTCTTGACATGCAAAGTATCCCTGCAACGTTTGGTGAAGATCTGAGTATGTAGTTTTTGACCTTATCTGGAACCTCCTATCTGAAAATTTGAAAATTCTTAAAAAATTCGTCGAAAATCTTGATGTCTCCAATCTCTTGTTTTGTACGTTTTTTCCACGTGTCTTGACATCCAATGTATTCCTGCAATGTTTGGTGGAGATCTGAGTATGTAGTTTTAGACCTTATCTGGAACCTCCTATCTGAAAATTTGAAAATTCTTCAAAAATTCGTCCAAAATCTTGATGTCTCCAATCTCTTGTTTTGTACGTTTTTTCCACGTGTCTCGACCTCCAATGGATCCCTGCAAAGTTTGGTGAAGATCTGAGTATGTCGTTTTTGACCTTATCTGGAACATCCTTTCTGAAAATTTGAAAATTCTTAAAAAATTCGTCGAAAATCTTGATGTCTCCAATCTCTTGTTTTGTACGTTTTTTCCACGTGTCTTGACATCCAATGTATCCCTGCAAAGTTTGGTGAAGATCTGAGTATGTAGTTTTTGACCTTATATGGAACCTCCTATCTGAAAATTTGAAAATTCTTAAAAAATTCGTCCAAAATCTTGATGTCTCCAATCTCTTGTTTTGTACGTTTTTTCCACGTGTCTCGACCTCCAATGGATCCCTGCAAAGTTTGGTGAAGATCTGAGTATGTCGTTTTTGACCTTATCTGGAACCTCCCATCTGAAAATTTGAAAATTCTTAAAAAATTCGTCGAAAATCTAAATGTCTCCGATCTCTTGTTTTGTACGTTTTTTCCACGTGTCTTGACATGCAAAGTATTCCTGCAAAGTTTGGTGAAGATCTGAGTATGTAGTTTTTGACCTCATCTGGAACCTCCCATCTGAAAATTTGAAAATTCCTAAAAAATCCGTGCAAAATCTTGATGACCCCAATCTCTTGTTTTGTACGTTTTTTCCACGTGTCTTGACATCCAATGTATTCCTGCAATGTTTGGTGAAGATCTGAGTATGTAGTTTTTGACCTTATATGGAACCTCCTATCTGAAAATTTGAAAATTCTTAAAAAATTCGACCAAAATCTTGATGTTCCGAATCCTATGTTTTGTATGTTTTTTCCACGTGTCTTGACATCCAATGTATCCATGCAAAGTTTGGTGAAGATCTGAGTATGTAGTTTTTGACCTTATATTGAACCTCCCATCTGAAAATTTGAAAATTCTTAAAAAATTCGTCCAAAATCTTGATGACCCCAATCTCTTGTTTTGTACGTTTTTTCCACGTGTCTTGACATCCAAAGTATCCCTGCAAAGTTTGGTGAAGATCTGAGTATGTAGTTTTTGACCTTATATGGAACATCCTTTCTGAAAATTTGAAAATTGTTAAAAAATTCGTCCAAAATCTTGATGTCTCCAATCTCTTTTTTGTACGTTTTTTCCACGTGTCTTGACATCCAATGTATCCATGCAAAGTTTGGTGAAGATCTGAGTATGTAGTTTTTGACCTTATCTGGAACCTCCCATCTGAAAATTTGAAAATTCTTAAAAAATTCGACCAAAATCTTGATGTCTCCAATCTTTTGTTTTGTACGTTTTTTCCACGTGTCTTGACACATAATGTATCCATGCAAAGTTTGGTGAAGATCTGAGTATGTAGTTTTTGACCTTATATGGAACCTCCTATCTGAAAATTTGAAAATTCTTAAAAAATTCGTCCAAAATCTTGATGTCTCCAATCTCTTGTTTTGTACGTTTTTTCCACGTGTCTTGACATCCAAAGTATCCCTGCAAAGTTTGGTGAAGATCTGAGTATGTAGTTTTTGACCTTATCTGGAACCTCCCATCTGAAAATTTGAAAATTCCTAAAAAATCCGTGCAAAATCTTGATGACCCCAATCTCTTGTTTTGTACGTTTTTTCCACGTGTCTTGACATCCAATGTATCCATGCAAAGTTTGGTGAAGATCTGAGTATGTCGTTTTTGACCTTATCTGGAACATCCCTTCTGAAAATTTGAAAATTGTTAAAAAATTCGTCCAAAATCTTGATGTCTCCAATCTCTTTTTTGTACGTTTTTTCCACGTGTCTTGACATCCAATGTATCCCTGCAAAGTTTGGTGAAGATCTGAGTATGTAGTTTTTGACCTTATCTGGAACCTCCCATCTGAAAATTTGAAAATTCTTCAAAAATTCGTCGAAAATCTTGATGTCTCCAATCTCTTGTTTTGTACGTTTTTTCCACGTGTCTTGACATCCAATGTATCCCTGCAAAGTTTGGTGAAGATCTGAGTATGTAGTTTTTGACCTTATATGGAACCTCCTTTCTGAAAATTTGAAAATTCTCAAAAAATTCGTCCATAATCTTGATGTCTCCAATCTCTTGTTTTGTACGTTTTTTCCACGTGTCTTGACATCCAATTTATCCCTGCAAAGTTTGGTGAAGATCTGAGTATGTAGTTTTTGACCTTATCTGGAACCTCCCATCTGAAAATTTGAAAATTCTTAAAAAATTCGTCGAAAATCTTGATGTCTCCAATCTCTTGTTTTGTACGTTTTTTCCACGTGTCTTGACATCCAATGTATCCCTGCAAAGTTTGGTGAAGATCTGAGTATGTAGTTTTTGACCTTATATGGAACCTCCTTTCTGAAAATTTGAAAATTCTCAAAAAATTCGTCCATAATCTTGATGTCTCCAATCTCTTGTTTTGTACGTTTTTTCCACGTGTCTTGACATCCAATTTATCCCTGCAAAGTTTGGTGAAGATCTGAGTATGTAGTTTTTGACCTTATCTGGAACCTCCCAACTGAAAATTTGAAAATTCTTAAAAAATTCGACCAAAATCTTGATGTCTCCAATCTTTTGTTTTGTACGTTTTTTCCACGTGTCTTGACACATAATGTATCCATGCAAAGTTTGGTGAAGATCTGAGTATGTAGTTTTTGACCTTATATGGAACCTCCTATCTGAAAATTTGAAAATTCTTAAAAAATTCGTCCAAAATCTTGATGTCTCCAATCTCTTGTTTTGTACGTTTTTTCCACGTGTCTTGACATAAAATGTATCCCTGCAAAGTTTGGTGAAGATCTGAGTATGTAGTTTTTGACCTTATCTGGAACCTCCCATCTGAAAATTTGAAAATTCCTAAAAAATCCGTGCAAAATCTTGATGACCCCAATCTCTTGTTTTGTACGTTTTTTCCACGTGTCTTGACATCCAATGTATTCCTGCAATGTTTGGTGAAGATCTGAGTATGTAGTTTTTGACCTTATATGGAACCTCCTATCTGAAAATTTGAAAATTCTTAAAAAATTCGTCGAAAATCTTGATGTCTCCAATCTCTTGTTTTGTACGTTTTTCCACGTGTCTTGACATGCAAAGTATCCCTGCAACGTTTGGTGAAGATCTGAGTATGTAGTTTTTGACCTTATCTGGAACCTCCTATCTGAAAATTTGAAAATTCTTCAAAAATTCGTCGAAAATCTTGATGTCTCCAATCTCTTGTTTTGTACGTTTTTTCCACGTGTCTTGACATCCAATGTATTCCTGCAATGTTTGGTGAAGATCTGAGTATGTAGTTTTTGACCTTATCTGGAACCTCCTATCTGAAAATTTGAAAATTCTTCAAAAATTCGTCGAAAATCTTGATGTCTCCAATCTCTTGTTTTGTACGTTTTTTCCACGTGTCTTGACATCCAATGTATTCCTGCAATGTTTGGTGAAGATCTGAGTATGTAGTTTTTGACCTTATATGGAACCTCCTATCTGAAAATTTGAAAATTCTTAAAAAATTCGTCGAAAATCTTGATGTCTCCAATCTCTTGTTTTGTACGTTTTTTCCACGTGTCTTGATATCCAATGTATCCCTGCAAAGTTTGGTGAAGATCTGAGTATGTCGTTTTTGACCTTATCTGGAACATCCTTTCTGAAAATTTGAAAATTGTTAAAAAATTCGTCCAAAATCTTGATGTCTCCAATCTCTTTTTTGTACGTTTTTTCCACGTGTCTTGACATCCAATGTATCGCTGCAAAGTTTGGTGAAGATCTGAGTATGTAGTTTTTGACCTTATCTGGAACCTCCCATCTGAAAATTTGAAAATTCTTAAAAAATTCGACCAAAATCTTGATGTCTCCAATCTTTTGTTTTGTACGTTTTTTCCACGTGTCTTGACACATAATGTATCCATGCAAAGTTTGGTGAAGATCTGAGTATGTAGTTTTTGACCTTATATGGAACCTCCTATCTGATAATTTGAAAATTCTTAAAAAATTCGTCCAAAATCTTGATGTCTCCAATCTCTTGTTTTGTACGTTTTTTCCACGTGTCTTGACATCCAATGTATCCCTGCAAAGTTTGGTGAAGATCTGAGTATGTAGTTTTTGACCTTATCTGGAACCTCCCATCTGAAAATTTGAAAATTCCTAAAAAATCCGTGCAAAATCTTGATGACCCCAATCTCTTGTTTTGTACGTTTTTTCCACGTGTCTTGACATCCAATGTATTCCTGCAATGTTTGGTGAAGATCTGAGTATGTAGTTTTTGACCTTATATGGAACCTTCTTTCTGAAAATTTGAAAATTCTTAAAAAATTCGACCAAAATCTTGTTGTTCCGAATCCTATGTTTTGTATGTTTTTTCCACGTGTCTTGACATCCAATGTATCCATGCAAAGTTTGGTGAAGATCTGAGTATGTAGTTTTTGACCTTATATTGAACCTCCCATCTGAAAATTTGAAAATTCTTAAAAAATTCGTCCAAAATCTTGATGACCCCAATCTCTTGTTTTGTACGTTTTTTCCACGTGTCTTGACATCCAAAGTATCCCTGCAAAGTTTGGTGAAGATCTGAGTATGTAGTTTTTGACCTTATATGGAACCTCCTTTCTGAAAATTTGAGAATTCTTAAAAAATTCGTCCAAAATCTTGATGTCTCCAATCTCTTGTTTTGTACGTTTTTTCCACGTGTCTTGACATCCAATGTATCCATGCAAAGTTTGGTGAAGATCTGAGTATGTCGTTTTTGACCTTATCTGGAACCTCCCATCTGAAAATTTGAAAATTCTTAAAAAATTCGTCGAAAATCTTGATGTCTCCAATCTTTTGTTTTGTACGTTTTTTCCACGTGTCTTGACATGCAAAGTATCCCTGCAACGTTTGGTGAAGATCTGAGTATGTAGTTTTTGACCTTATCTGGAACCTCCTATCTGAAAATTTGAAAATTCTTAAAAAATTCGTCGAAAATCTTGATGTCTCCAATCTCTTGTTTTGTACGTTTTTTCCACGTGTCTTGATATCCAATGTATCCCTGCAAAGTTTGGTGAAGATCTGAGTATGTCGTTTTTGACCTTATCTGGAACATCCTTTCTGAAAATTTGAAAATTGTTAAAAAATTCGTCCAAAATCTTGATGTCTCCAATCTCTTTTTTGTACGTTTTTTCCACGTGTCTTGACATCCAATGTATCCCTGCAAAGTTTGGTGAAGATCTGAGTATGTAGTTTTTGACCTTATCTGGAACCTCCCATCTGAAAATTTGAAAATTCTTAAAAAATTCGACCAAAATCTTGATGTCTCCAATCTTTTGTTTTGTACGTTTTTTCCACGTGTCTTGACACATAATGTATCCATGCAAAGTTTGGTGAAGATCTGAGTATGTAGTTTTTGACCTTATATGGAACCTCCTATCTGAAAATTTGAAAATTCTTAAAAAATTCGTCCAAAATCTTGATGTCTCCAATCTCTTGTTTTGTACGTTTTTTCCACGTGTCTTGACATGCAAAGTATTCCTGCAAAGTTTGGTGAAGATCTGAGTATGTAGTTTTTGACCTTATCTGGAACCTCCCATCTGAAAATTTGAAAATTCCTAAAAAATCCGTGCAAAATCTTGATGACCCCAATCTCTTGTTTTGTACGTTTTTTCCACGTGTCTTGACATCCAATGTATCCATGCAAAGTTTGGTGAAGATGTGAGTATGTCGTTTTTGACCTTATCTGGAACATCCTTTCTGAAAATTTGAAAATTGTTAAAAAATTCGTCCAAAATCTTGATGTCTTCAATCTCTTTTTTGTACGTTTTTTCCACGTGTCTTGACATCCAATGTATCCCTGCAAAGTTTGGTGAAGATCTGAGTATGTAGTTTTTGACCTTATCTGGAACCTCCCATCTGAAAATTTGAAAATTCTTCAAAAATTCGTCGAAAATCTTGATGTCTCCAATCTCTTGTTTTGTACGTTTTTTCCACGTGTCTCGACCTCCAATGGATCCCTGCAAAGTTTGGTGAAGATCTGAGTATGTCGTTTTTGACCTTATCTGGAACATCCTTTCTGAAAATTTGAAAATTCTTAAAAAATTCGTCGAAAATCTTGATGTCTCCAATCTCTTGTTTTGTACGTTTTTTCCACGTGTCTTGACATCCAATGTATCCCTGCAAAGTTTGGTGAAGATCTGAGTATGTAGTTTTTGACCTTATATGGAACCTCCTATCTGAAAATTTGAAAATTCTTAAAAAATTCGTCCAAAATCTTGATGTCTCCAATCTCTTGTTTTGTACGTTTTTTCCACGTGTGTCGACCTCCAATGGATCCCTGCAAAGTTTGGTGAAGATCTGAGTATGTCGTTTTTGACCTTATCTGGAACCTCCCATCTGAAAATTTGAAAATTCTTAAAAAATTCTTCGAAAATCTTGATGTCTCCAATCTTTTGTTTTGTACGTTTTTTCCACGTGTCTTGACATCCAATGTATCCATGCAAAGTTTGGTGAAGATCTGAGTATGTAGTTTTTGACCTTATATGGAACCTCCTATCTGAAAATTTGAAAATTCTTCAAAAATTCGTCGAAAATCTTGATGTCTCCAATCTCTTTTTTGTACGTTTTTTCCACGTGTCTTGACATCCAATGTATCCCTGCAAAGTTTGGTGAAGATCTGAGTATGTAGTTTTTGACCTTATCTGGAACCTCCCATCTGAAAATTTGAAAATTCTTCAAAAATTCGTCCAAAATCTTGATGTCTCCAATCTCTTGTTTTGTACGTTTTTTCCACGTGTCTCGACCTCCAATGGATCCCTGCAAAGTTTGGTGAAGATCTGAGTATGTCGTTTTTGACCTTATCTGGAACATCCTTTCTGAAAATTTGAAAATTCTTAAAAAATTCGTTGAAAATCTTGATGTCTCCAATCTCTTGTTTTGTACGTTTTTTCCACGTGTCTTGACATCCAATGTATCCCTGCAAAATTTGGTGAAGATCTGAGTATGTAGTTTTTGACCTTATATGGAACCTCCTATCTGAAAATTTGAAAATTCTTAAAAAATTCGTCCAAAATCTTGATGTCTCCAATCTCTTGTTTTGTACGTTTTTTCCACGTGTCTCGACCTCCAATGGATCCCTGCAAAGTTTGGTGAAGATCTGAGTATGTCGTTTTTGACCTTATCTGGAACCTCCCATCTGAAAATTTGAAAATTCTTCAAAAATTCGTCGAAAATCTTGATGTCTCCAATCTCTTGTTTTGTACGTTTTTTCCACGTGTCTTGACATGCAAAGTATCCCTGCAACGTTTGGTGAAGATCTGAGTATGTAGTTTTTGACCTTATCTGGAACCACCTATCTGAAAATTTGAAAATTCTTAAAAAATTCGTCCAAAATCTTGATGTCTCCAATCTCTTGTTTTGTACGTTTTTTCCACGTTTCTTGACATCCAATGTATCCCTGCAATGTTTGGTGAAGATCTGAGTATGTAGTTTTTGACCTTATATGGAACCTCCTTTCTGAAAATTTGAAAATTCTTAAAAAATTCGTCCAAAATCTTGATGTCCCCAATCCTATGTTTTGTATGTTTTTTCCACGTGTCTTGACATCCAATGTATCCATGCAAAGTTTGGTGAAGATCTGAGTATGTCGTTTTTGACCTTATCTGGAACCTCCCATCTGAAAATTTGAAAATTCTTCAAAAATTCGTCGAAAATCTTGATGTCTCCAATCTCTTGTTTTGTACGTTTTTTCCACGTGTCTTGACATGCAAAGTATCCCTGCAACGTTTGGTGAAGATCTGAGTATGTAGTTTTTGACCTTATCTGGAACCTCCTATCTGAAAATTTGAAAATTCTTCAAAAATTCGTCCAAAATCTTGATGTCTCCAATCTCTTGTTTTGTACGTTTTTTCCACGTTTCTTGACATCCAATGTATCCCTGCAATGTTTGGTGAAGATCTGAGTATGTAGTTTTTGACCTTATATGGAACCTCCTATCTGAAAATTTGAAAATTCTTAAAAAATTCGTCCAAAATCTTGATGTCTCCAATCTCTTGTTTTGTACGTTTTTTCCACGTGTCTTGACATCCAATGTATCCCTGCAAAGTTTGGTGAAGATCTGAGTATGTAGTTTTTGACCTTATATGGAACCTCCTATCTGAAAATTTGAAAATTCTTAAAAAATTTGACCAAAATCTTGATGTCCCCAATCCTATGTTTTGTATGTTTTTTCCCCGTGTCTTGACATCCAATGTATCCCTGCAGAGTTTGGTGAAGATCTGAGTATGTCGTTTTTGACCTTATCTGCAACATCCTTTCTGAAAATTTGAAAATTCTTAAAAAATTCGTCCAAAATCTTGATGTGAAGATCTGAGTATGTAGTTTTTGACCTTATCTGGAACCTCCTATCTGAAAATTTGAAAATTCTTCAAAAATTCGTCGAAAATCTTGATGTCTCCAATCTCTTGTTTTGTACGTTTTTTCCACGTGTCTTGACATCCAATGTATCCCTGCAATGTTTGGTGGAGATCTGAGTATGTAGTTTTTGACCTTATCTGGGACCTCCTATCAGAAAATTTGAAAATTCTTCAAAAATTCGTCCAAAATCTTGATGTCTCCAATCTCTTGTTTTGTACGTTTTTTCCACGTGTCTCGACCTCCAATGTATCCCTGCAAAGTTTGGTGAAGATCTGAGTATGTCGTTTTTGACCTTATCTGGAACATCCTTTCTGAAAATTTGAAAATTCTTAAAAAATTCGTCGAAAATCTTGATGTCTCCAATCTCTTGTTTTGTACGTTTTTTCCACGTGTTTTGACATCCAATGTATCCCTGCAAAGTTTGGTGAAGATCTGAGTATGTAGTTTTTGACCTTATATGGAACCTCCTTTCTGAAAATTTGAAAATTCTCAAAAAATTCGTCCATAATCTTGATGTCTCCAATGTCTTGTTTTGTACGTTTTTTCCACGTGTCTTGACATCCAATGTATCCCTGCAAAGTTTGGTGAAGATCTGAGTATGTAGTTTTTGACCTTATCTGGAACCTCCCATCTGAAAATTTGAAAATTCTTAAAAAATTCGACCAAAATCTTGATGTCTCCAATCTTTTGTTTTGTACGTTTTTTCCACGTGTCTTGACACATAATGTATCCATGCAAAGTTTGGTGAAGATCTGAGTATGTAGTTTTTGACCTTATATGGAACCTCCTATCTGAAAATTTGAAAATTCTTAAAAAATTCGTCCAAAATCTTGATGTCTCCAATCTCTTGTTTTGTACCTTTTTTCCACGTGTCTTGACATCCAATGTATCCCTGCAAAGTTTGGTGAAGATCTGAGTATGTAGTTTTTGACCTTATCTGGAACCTCCCATCAGAAAATTTGAAAATTCCTAAAAAATCCGTGCAAAATCTTGATGACCCCAATCTCTTGTTTTGTACGTTTTTTCCACGTGTCTTGACATCCAATGTATTCCTGCAATGTTTGGTGAAGATCTGAGTATGTAGTTTTTGACCTTATATGGAACCTATTATCTGAAAATTTGAAAATTCTTAAAAAATTCGACCAAAATCTTGATGTTCCGAATCCTATGTTTTGTATGTTTTTTCCACGTGTCTTGACATCCAATGTATCCATGCAAAGTTTGGTGAAGATCTGAGTATGTAGTTTTTGACCTTATATTGAACCTCCCATCTGAAAATTTGAAAATTCTTAAAAAATTCGTCCAAAATCTTGATGACCCCAATCTCTTGTTTTGTACGTTTTTTCCACGTGTCTTGACATCCAAAGTATCCCTGCAAAGTTTGGTGAAGATCTGAGTATGTAGTTT
Source organism: Lepisma saccharinum (assembly GCF_977018435.1). NCBI lineage: Eukaryota > Metazoa > Arthropoda > Insecta > Zygentoma > Lepismatidae > Lepisma > Lepisma saccharinum. Next base: position 508,354 of record NW_028142931.1, on the reverse strand, counting down.
TTGACCTTATATTGAACCTCCCATCTGAAAATTTGAAAATTCTTAAAAAATTCGTCCAAAATCTTGATGTCTCCAATCTCTTGTTTTGTACGTTTTTTCCACGTGTCTTGACATCCAATGTATCCATGCAAAGTTTGGTGAAGATCTGAGTATGTCGTTTTTGACCTTATCTGGAACCTCCCATCTGAAAATTTGAAAATTCTTAAAAAATTCGTCGAAAATCTTGATGTCTCCAATCTTTTGTTTTGTACGTTTTTTCCACGTGTCTTGACATGCAAAGTATCCCTGCAACGTTTGGTGAAGATCTGAGTATGTAGTTTTTGACCTTATCTGGAACCTCCTATCTGAAAATTTGAAAATTCTTAAAAAATTCGTCGAAAATCTTGATGTCTCCAATCTCTTGTTTTGTACGTTTTTTCCACGTGTCTTGACATCCAATGTATTCCTGCAATGTTTGGTGGAGATCTGAGTATGTAGTTTTAGACCTTATCTGGAACCTCCTATCTGAAAATTTGAAAATTCTTCAAAAATTCGTCCAAAATCTTGATGTCTCCAATCTCTTGTTTTGTACGTTTTTTCCACGTGTCTTGACATCCAATGTATCCCTGCAAAGTTTGGTGAAGATCTGAGTATGTAGTTTTTGACCTTATATGGAACCTCCTATCTGAAAATTTGAAAATTCTTAAAAAATTCGTCCAAAATCTTGATGTCTCCAATCTCTTGTTTTGTACGTTTTTTCCACGTGTCTCGACCTCCAATGGATCCCTGCAAAGTTTGGTGAAGATCTGAGTATGTCGTTTTTGACCTTATCTGGAACCTCCCATCTGAAAATTTGAAAATTCTTAAAAAATTCGTCGAAAATCTAAATGTCTCCGATCTCTTGTTTTGTACGTTTTTTCCACGTGTCTTGACATGCAAAGTATTCCTGCAAAGTTTGGTGAAGATCTGAGTATGTAGTTTTTGACCTCATCTGGAACCTCCCATCTGAAAATTTGAAAATTCCTAAAAAATCCGTGCAAAATCTTGATGACCCCAATCTCTTGTTTTGTACGTTTTTTCCACGTGTCTTGACATCCAATGTATTCCTGCAATGTTTGGTGAAGATCTGAGTATGTAGTTTTTGACCTTATATGGAACCTCCTATCTGAAAATTTGAAAATTCTTAAAAAATTCGACCAAAATCTTGATGTTCCGAATCCTATGTTTTGTATGTTTTTTCCACGTGTCTTGACATCCAATGTATCCATGCAAAGTTTGGTGAAGATCTGAGTATGTAGTTTTTGACCTTATATTGAACCTCCCATCTGAAAATTTGAAAATTCTTAAAAAATTCGTCCAAAATCTTGATGACCCCAATCTCTTGTTTTGTACGTTTTTTCCACGTGTCTTGACATCCAAAGTATCCCTGCAAAGTTTGGTGAAGATCTGAGTATGTAGTTTTTGACCTTATATGGAACCTCCTTTCTGAAAATTTGAGAATTCTTAAAAAATTCGTCCAAAATCTTGATGTCTCCAATCTCTTGTTTTGTACGTTTTTTTAACGTGTCTTGACATCCAATGTATCCATGCAAAGTTTGGTGAAGATCTGAGTATGTCGTTTTTGACCTTATCTGGAACCTCCCATCTGAAAATTTGAAAATTCTTAAAAAATTCGTCGAAAATCTTGATGTCTCCAATCTTTTGTTTTGTACGTTTTTTCCACGTGTCTTGACATGCAAAGTATCCCTGCAACGTTTGGTGAAGATCTGAGTATGTAGTTTTTGACCTTATCTGGAACCTCCTATCTGAAAATTTGAAAATTCTTAAAAAATTCGTCGAAAATCTTGATGTCTCCAATCTCTTGTTTTGTACGTTTTTTCCACGTGTCTTGATATCCAATGTATCCCTGCAAAGTTTGGTGAAGATCTGAGTATGTCGTTTTTGACCTTATCTGGAACATCCTTTCTGAAAATTTGAAAATTGTTAAAAAATTCGTCCAAAATCTTGATGTCTCCAATCTCTTTTTTGTACGTTTTTTCCACGTGTCTTGACATCCAATGTATCCATGCAAAGTTTGGTGAAGATCTGAGTATGTAGTTTTTGACCTTATCTGGAACCTCCCATCTGAAAATTTGAAAATTCTTAAAAAATTCGACCAAAATCTTGATGTCTCCAATCTTTTGTTTTGTACGTTTTTTCCACGTGTCTTGACACATAATGTATCCATGCAAAGTTTGGTGAAGATCTGAGTATGTAGTTTTTGACCTTATATGGAACCTCCTATCTGAAAATTTGAAAATTCTTAAAAAATTCGTCCAAAATCTTGATGTCTCCAATCTCTTGTTTTGTACGTTTTTTCCACGTGTCTTGACATCCAAAGTATCCCTGCAAAGTTTGGTGAAGATCTGAGTATGTAGTTTTTGACCTTATCTGGAACCTCCCATCTGAAAATTTGAAAATTCCTAAAAAATCCGTGCAAAATCTTGATGACCCCAATCTCTTGTTTTGTACGTTTTTTCCACGTGTCTTGACATCCAATGTATCCATGCAAAGTTTGGTGAAGATCTGAGTATGTCGTTTTTGACCTTATCTGGAACATCCCTTCTGAAAATGTGAAAATTGTTAAAAAATTCGTCCAAAATCTTGATGTCTCCAATCTCTTTTTTGTACGTTTTTTCCACGTGTCTTGACATCCAATGTATCCCTGCAAAGTTTGGTGAAGATCTGAGTATGTAGTTTTTGACCTTATCTGGAACCTCCCATCTGAAAATTTGAAAATTCTTCAAAAATTCGTCGAAAATCTTGATGTCTCCAATCTCTTGTTTTGTACGTTTTTTCCACGTGTCTTGACATCCAATGTATCCCTGCAATGTTTGGTGGAGATCTGAGTATGTAGTTTTTGACCTTATCTGGAACCTCCCATCTGAAAATTTGAAAATTCTTCAAAAATTCGTCCAAAATCTTGATGTCTCCAATCTCTTGTTTTGTACGTTTTTTCCACGTTTCTTGACATCCAATGTATCCCTGCAATGTTTGGTGAAGATCTGAGTATGTAGTTTTTGACCTTATATGGAACCTCCTATCTGAAAATTTGAAAATTCTTAAAAAATTCGTCCAAAATCTTGATGTCTCCAATCTCTTGTTTTGTACGTTTTTTCCACGTGTCTTGACATCCAATGTATCCCTGCAAAGTTTGGTGAAGATCTGAGTATGTAGTTTTTGACCTTATATGGAACCTCCTATCTGAAAATTTGAAAATTCTTAAAAAATTTGACCAAAATCTTGATGTCCCCAATCCTATGTTTTGTATGTTTTTTCCCCGTGTCTTGACATCCAATGTATCCCTGCAGAGTTTGGTGAAGATCTGAGTATGTCGTTTTTGACCTTATCTGCAACATCCTTTCTGAAAATTTGAAAATTCTTAAAAAATTCGTCCAAAATCTTGATGTGAAGATCTGAGTATGTAGTTTTTGACCTTATCTGGAACCTCCTATCTGAAAATTTGAAAATTCTTCAAAAATTCGTCGAAAATCTTGATGTCTCCAATCTCTTGTTTTGTACGTTTTTTCCACGTGTCTTGACATCCAATGTATCCCTGCAATGTTTGGTGGAGATCTGAGTATGTAGTTTTTGACCTTATCTGGGACCTCCTATCAGAAAATTTGAAAATTCTTCAAAAATTCGTCCAAAATCTTGATGTCTCCAATCTCTTGTTTTGTACGTTTTTTCCACGTGTCTCGACCTCCAATGTATCCCTGCAAAGTTTGGTGAAGATCTGAGTATGTCGTTTTTGACCTTATCTGGAACATCCTTTCTGAAAATTTGAAAATTCTTAAAAAATTCGTCGAAAATCTTGATGTCTCCAATCTCTTGTTTTGTACGTTTTTTCCACGTGTTTTGACATCCAATGTATCCCTGCAAAGTTTGGTGAAGATCTGAGTATGTAGTTTTTGACCTTATATGGAACCTCCTTTCTGAAAATTTGAAAATTCTCAAAAAATTCGTCCATAATCTTGATGTCTCCAATGTCTTGTTTTGTACGTTTTTTCCACGTGTCTTGACATCCAATGTATCCCTGCAAAGTTTGGTGAAGATCTGAGTATGTAGTTTTTGACCTTATCTGGAACCTCCCATCTGAAAATTTGAAAATTCTTAAAAAATTCGACCAAAATCTTGATGTCTCCAATCTTTTGTTTTGTACGTTTTTTCCACGTGTCTTGACACATAATGTATCCATGCAAAGTTTGGTGAAGATCTGAGTATGTAGTTTTTGACCTTATATGGAACCTCCTATCTGAAAATTTGAAAATTCTTAAAAAATTCGTCCAAAATCTTGATGTCTCCAATCTCTTGTTTTGTACGTTTTTTCCACGTGTCTTGACATCCAATGTATCCCTGCAAAGTTTGGTGAAGATCTGAGTATGTAGTTTTTGACCTTATCTGGAACCTCCCATCTGAAAATTTGAAAATTCCTAAAAAATCCGTGCAAAATCTTGATGACCCCAATCTCTTGTTTTGTACGTTTTTTCCACGTGTCTTGACATCCAATGTATTCCTGCAATGTTTGGTGAAGATCTGAGTATGTAGTTTTTGACCTTATATGGAACCTATTATCTGAAAATTTGAAAATTCTTAAAAAATTCGACCAAAATCTTGATGTTCCGAATCCTATGTTTTGTATGTTTTTTCCACGTGTCTTGACATCCAATGTATCCATGCAAAGTTTGGTGAAGATCTGAGTATGTAGTTTTTGACCTTATATTGAACCTCCCATCTGAAAATTTGAAAATTCTTAAAAAATTCGTCCAAAATCTTGATGACCCCAATCTCTTGTTTTGTACGTTTTTTCCACGTGTCTTGACATCCAAAGTATCCCTGCAAAGTTTGGTGAAGATCTGAGTATGTAGTTTTTGACCTTATATTGAACCTCCCATCTGAAAATTTGAAAATTCTTAAAAAATTCGTCCAAAATCTTGATGTCTCCAATCTCTTGTTTTGTACGTTTTTTCCACGTGTCTTGACATCCAATGTATCCATGCAAAGTTTGGTGAAGATCTGAGTATGTCGTTTTTGACCTTATCTGGAACCTCCCATCTGAAAATTTGAAAATTCTTAAAAAATTCGTCGAAAATCTTGATGTCTCCAATCTTTTGTTTTGTACGTTTTTTCCACGTGTCTTGACATGCAAAGTATCCCTGCAACGTTTGGTGAAGATCTGAGTATGTAGTTTTTGACCTTATCTGGAACCTCCTATCTGAAAATTTGAAAATTCTTAAAAAATTCGTCGAAAATCTTGATGTCTCCAATCTCTTGTTTTGTACGTTTTTTCCACGTGTCTTGACATCCAATGTATTCCTGCAATGTTTGGTGGAGATCTGAGTATGTAGTTTTAGACCTTATCTGGAACCTCCTATCTGAAAATTTGAAAATTCTTCAAAAATTCGTCCAAAATCTTGATGTCTCCAATCTCTTGTTTTGTACGTTTTTTCCACGTGTCTTGACATCCAATGTATCCCTGCAAAGTTTGGTGAAGATCTGAGTATGTAGTTTTTGACCTTATATGGAACCTCCTATCTGAAAATTTGAAAATTCTTAAAAAATTCGTCCAAAATCTTGATGTCTCCAATCTCTTTTTTTGTACGTTTTTTCCACGTGTCTCGACCTCCAATGGATCCCTGCAAAGTTTGGTGAAGATCTGAGTATGTCGTTTTTGACCTTATCTGGACCCTCCCATCTGAAAATTTGAAAATTCTTAAAAAATTCGTCGAAAATCTAAATGTCTCCGATCTCTTGTTTTGTACGTTTTTTCCACGTGTCTTGACATGCAAAGTATTCCTGCAAAGTTTGGTGAAGATCTGAGTATGTAGTTTTTGACCTCATCTGGAACCTCCCATCTGAAAATTTGAAAATTCCTAAAAAATCCGTGCAAAATCTTGATGACCCCAATCTCTTGTTTTGTACGTTTTTTCCACGTGTCTTGACATCCAATGTATTCCTGCAATGTTTGGTGAAGATCTGAGTATGTAGTTTTTGACCTTATATGGAACCTCCTATCTGAAAATTTGAAAATTCTTAAAAAATTCGACCAAAATCTTGATGTTCCGAATCCTATGTTTTGTATGTTTTTTCCACGTGTCTTGACATCCAATGTATCCATGCAAAGTTTGGTGAAGATCTGAGTATGTAGTTTTTGACCTTATATTGAACCTCCCATCTGAAAATTTGAAAATTCTTAAAAAATTCGTCCAAAATCTTGATGACCCCAATCTCTTGTTTTGTACGTTTTTTCCACGTGTCTTGACATCCAAAGTATCCCTGCAAAGTTTGGTGAAGATCTGAGTATGTAGTTTTTGACCTTATATGGAACCTCCTTTCTGAAAATTTGAGAATTCTTAAAAAATTCGTCCAAAATCTTGATGTCTCCAATCTCTTGTTTTGTACGTTTTTTTAACGTGTCTTGACATCCAATGTATCCATGCAAAGTTTGGTGAAGATCTGAGTATGTCGTTTTTGACCTTATCTGGAACCTCCCATCTGAAAATTTGAAAATTCTTAAAAAATTCGTCGAAAATCTTGATGTCTCCAATCTTTTGTTTTGTACGTTTTTTCCACGTGTCTTGACATGCAAAGTATCCCTGCAACGTTTGGTGAAGATCTGAGTATGTAGTTTTTGACCTTATCTGGAACCTCCTATCTGAAAATTTGAAAATTCTTAAAAAATTCGTCGAAAATCTTGATGTCTCCAATCTCTTGTTTTGTACGTTTTTTCCACGTGTCTTGATATCCAATGTATCCCTGCAAAGTTTGGTGAAGATCTGAGTATGTCGTTTTTGACCTTATCTGGAACATCCTTTCTGAAAATTTGAAAATTGTTAAAAAATTCGTCCAAAATCTTGATGTCTCCAATCTCTTTTTTGTACGTTTTTTCCACGTGTCTTGACATCCAATGTATCCATGCAAAGTTTGGTGAAGATCTGAGTATGTAGTTTTTGACCTTATCTGGAACCTCCCATCTGAAAATTTGAAAATTCTTAAAAAATTCGACCAAAATCTTGATGTCTCCAATCTTTTGTTTTGTACGTTTTTTCCACGTGTCTTGACACATAATGTATCCATGCAAAGTTTGGTGAAGATCTGAGTATGTAGTTTTTGACCTTATATGGAACCTCCTATCTGAAAATTTGAAAATTCTTAAAAAATTCGTCCAAAATCTTGATGTCTCCAATCTCTTGTTTTGTACGTTTTTTCCACGTGTCTTGACATCCAAAGTATCCCTGCAAAGTTTGGTGAAGATCTGAGTATGTAGTTTTTGACCTTATCTGGAACCTCCCATCTGAAAATTTGAAAATTCCTAAAAAATCCGTGCAAAATCTTGATGACCCCAATCTCTTGTTTTGTACGTTTTTTCCACGTGTCTTGACATCCAATGTATCCATGCAAAGTTTGGTGAAGATCTGAGTATGTCGTTTTTGATCTTATCTGGAACATCCCTTCTGAAAATGTGAAAATTGTTAAAAAATTCGTCGAAAATCTTGATGTCTCCAATCTCTTTTTTGTACGTTTTTTCCACGTGTCTTGACATCCAATGTATCCCTGCAAAGTTTGGTGAAGATCTGAGTATGTAGTTTTTGACCTTATCTGGAACCTCCCATCTGAAAATTTGAAAATTCTTCAAAAATTCGTCGAAAATCTTGATGTCTCCAATCTCTTGTTTTGTACGTTTTTTCCACGTGTCTTGACATCCAATGTATCCCTGCAATGTTTGGTGGAGATCTGAGTATGTAGTTTTTGACCTTATCTGGGACCTCCTATCAGAAAATTTGAAAATTCTTCAAAAATTCGTCCAAAATCTTGATGTCTCCAATCTCTTGTTTTGTACGTTTTTTCCACGTGTCTCGACCTCCAATGTATCCCTGCAAAGTTTGGTGAAGATCTGAGTATGTCGTTTTTGACCTTATCTGGAACATCCTTTCTGAAAATTTGAAAATTCTTAAAAAATTCGTCGAAAATCTTGATGTCTCCAATCTCTTGTTTTGTACGTTTTTTCCACGTGTCTTGACATCCAATGTATCCCTGCAAAGTTTGGTGAAGATCTGAGTATGTAGTTTTTGACCTTATATGGAACCTCCTTTCTGAAAATTTGAAAATTCTCAAAAAATTCGTCCATAATCTTGATGTCTCCAATCTCTTGTTTTGTACGTTTTTTCCACGTGTCTTGACATCCAATTTATCCCTGCAAAGTTTGGTGAAGATCTGAGTATGTAGTTTTTGACCTTATCTGGAACCTCCCATCTGAAAATTTGAAAATTCTTAAAAAATTCGACCAAAATCTTGATGTCTCCAATCTTTTGTTTTGTACGTTTTTTCCACGTGTCTTGACACATAATGTATCCATGCAAAGTTTGGTGAAGATCTGAGTATGTAGTTTTTGACCTTATATGGAACCTCCTATCTGAAAATTTGAAAATTCTTAAAAAATTCGTCCAAAATCTTGATGTCTCCAATCTCTTGTTTTGTACGTTTTTTCCACGTGTCTTGACATCCAATGTATCCCTGCAAAGTTTGGTGAAGATCTGAGTATGTAGTTTTTGACCTTATCTGGAACCTCCCATCTGAAAATTTGAAAATTCTTAAAAAATTCGTCGAAAATCTTGATGTCTCCAATCTCTTGTTTTGTACGTTTTTTCCACGTGTCTTGACATGCAAAGTATCCCTGCAACGTTTGGTGAAGATCTGAGTATGTAGTTTTTGACCTTATCTGGAACCTCCTATCTGAAAATTTGAAAATTCTTCAAAAATTCGTCGAAAATCTTGATGTCTCCAATCTCTTGTTTTGTACGTTTTTTCCACGTGTCTTGACATCCAATGTATTCCTGCAATGTTTGGTGAAGATCTGAGTATGTAGTTTTTGACCTTATATGGAACCTCCTATCTGAAAATTTGAAAATTCTTAAAAAATTCGTCGAAAATCTTGATGTCTCCAATCTCTTGTTTTGTACGTTTTTTCCACGTGTCTTGACATGCAAAGTATCCCTGCAACGTTTGGTTAAGATCTGAGTATGTAGTTTTTGACCTTATCTGGAACCTCCTATCTGAAAATTTGAAAATTCTTAAAAAATTCGTCCAAAATCTTGAAGACCCCAATCTCTTGTTTTGTACGTTTTTTCCACGTGTCTTGACATCCAATGTATCCCTGCAAAGTTTGGTGAAGATCTGAGTATGTAGTTTTTGACCTTATATGGAACCTCCTTTCTGAAAATTTGAGAATTCTTAAAAAATTCGTCCAAAATCTTGATGTCTCAAATCTCTTGTTTTGTACGTTTTTTCCACGTGTCTTGACATCCAATGTATCCATGCAAAGTTTGGTGAAGATCTGAGTATGTCGTTTTTGACCTTATCTGGAACCTCCCATCCGAAAATTTGAAAATTCTTAAAAAATTCGTCGAAAATCTTGATGTCTCCAATCTCTTGTTTTGTACGTTTTTTCCACGTGTCTTGACATGCAAAGTATCCCTGCAACGTTTGGTGAAGATCTGAGTATGTAGTTTTTGACCTTATCTGGAACCTCCTATCTGAAAATTTGAAAATTCTTCAAAAATTCGTCGAAAATCTTGATGTCTCCAATCTCTTGCTTTGTACGTTTTTTCCACGTGTCTTGACATCCAATGTATCCCTGCAATGTTTGGTGGAGATCTGAGTATGTAGTTTTTGACCTTATCTGGAACCTCCTATCTGAAAATTTGAAAATTCTTCAAAAATTCGTCCAAAATCTTGATGTCTCCAATCTCTTGTTTTGTACGTTTTTTCCACGTGTCTCGACCTCCAATGTATCCCTGCAAAGTTAGTGAAGATCTGAGTATGTCGTTTTTGACCTTATCTGGAACATCCTTTCTGAAAATTTGAAAATTCTTAAAAAATTCGTCGAAAATCTTGATGTCTCCAATCTCTTGTTTTGTACGTTTTTTCCACGTTTCTTGACATCCAATGTATCCCTGCAAAGTTTGGTGAAGATCTGAGTATGTAGTTTTTGACCTTATATGGAACCTCCTTTCTGAAAATTTGAAAATTCTCAAAAAATTCGTCCATAATCTTGATGTCTCCAATCTCTTGTTTTGTACGTTTTTTCCACGTGTCTTGACATCCAATGTATCCCTGCAAAGTTTGGTGAAGATCTGAGTATGTAGTTTTTGACCTTATATGGAACCTCCTATCTGAAAATTTGAAAATTCTTAAAAAATTCGTCCAAAATCTTGATGTCACCAATCCTATGTTTTGTATGTTTTTTCCACGTGTCTTGACATCCAATGTATCCATGCAAAGTTTGGTGAAGATCTGAGTATGTCGTTTTTGACCTTATCTGGAACCTCCCATCTGAAAATTTGAAAATTCTTAAAAAATTCGTCGAAAATCTTGATGTCTCCGATCTCTTGTTTTGTACGTTTTTTCCACGTGTCTTGACATGCAAAGTATTCCTGCAAAGTTTGGTGAAGATCTGAGTATGTAGTTTTTGACCTCATCTGGAACCTCCTATCTGAAAATTTGAAAATTCTTAAAAAATTCGTCCAAAATTTTGATGTCTCCAATCTCTTGTTTTGTACGTTTTTTCCACGTGTCTTGACATCCAATGTATCCCTGCAGTGTTTGGTGAAGATCTGAGTATGTAGTTTTTGACCTTATCTGGAACCTCCCATCTGAAAATTTGAAAATTCCTAAAAAATCCGTCCAAAATCTTGATGACCCCAATCTCTTGTTTTGTACGATTTTTCCACGTGTCTTGACATCCAATGTATCCCTGCAAAGTTTGGTGAAGATCTGAGTATGTAGTTTTTGACCTTATCTGGAACCTCCTATCTGAAAATTTGAAAATTCTTAAAAAATTCGTCCAAAATCTTGATGTCTCCAATCTCTTGTTTTGTACGTTTTTTCCACGTGTCTTGATATCCAATGTATCCCTGCAAAGTTTGGTGAAGATCTGAGTATGTCGTTTTTGACCTTATCTGGAACATCCTTTCTGAAAATTTGAAAATTGTTAAAAAATTCGTCCAAAATCTTGATGTCTCCAATCTCTTGTTTTGTACGTTTTTTCCACGTGTCTTGACATCCAATGTATCCATGCAAAGTTTGGTGAAGATCTGAGTATGTCGTTTTTGACCTTATCTGGAACCTCCCATCTGAAAATTTGAAAATTCTTAAAAAATTCGTCCAAAATCTTGATGACCCCAATCTCTTGTTTTGTACGTTTTTTCCACGTGTCTTGACATCCAAAGTATCCCTGCAAAGTTTGGTGAAGATCTGAGTATGTAGTTTTTGACCTTATATGGAACCTCCTTTCTGAAAATTTGAGAATTCTTAAAAAATTCGTCCAAAATCTTGATGTCTCCAATCTCTTGTTTTGTACGTTTTTTCCACGTGTCTTGACATCCAATGTATCCATGCAAAGTTTGGTGAAGATCTGAGTATGTCGTTTTTGACCTTATCTGGAACCTCCCATCTGAAAATTTGAAAATTCTTAAAAAATTCGTCGAAAATCTTGATGTCTACAATCTTTTGTTTTGTACGTTTTTTCCACGTGTCTTGACATGCAAAGTATCCCTGCAACGTTTGGTGAAGATCTGAGTATGTAGTTTTTGACCTTATCTGGAACCTCCTATCTGAAAATTTGAAAATTCTTAAAAAATTCGTCGAAAATCTTGATGTCTCCAATCTCTTGTTTTGTACGTTTTTTCCACGTGTCTTGATATCCAATGTATCCCTGCAAAGTTTGGTGAAGATCTGAGTATGTCGTTTTTGACCTTATCTGGAACATCCTTTCTGAAAATTTGAAAATTGTTAAAAAATTCGTCCAAAATCTTGATGTCTCCAATCTCTTTTTTGTACGTTTTTTCCACGTGTCTTGACATCCAATGTATCCATGCAAAGTTTGGTGAAGATCTGAGTATGTAGTTTTTGACCTTATCTGGAACCTCCCATCTGAAAATTTGAAAATTCTTAAAAAATTCGACCAAAATCTTGATGTCTCCAATCTTTTGTTTTGTACGTTTTTTCCACGTGTCTTGACACATAATGTATCCATGCAAAGTTTGGTGAAGATCTGAGTATGTAGTTTTTGACCTTATATGGAACCTCCTATCTGAAAATTTGAAAATTCTTAAAAAATTCGTCCAAAATCTTGATGTCTCCAATCTCTTGTTTTGTACGTTTTTTCCACGTGTCTTGACATCCAATGTATCCCTGCAAAGTTTGGTGAAGATCTGAGTATGTAGTTTTTGACCTTATCTGGAACCTCCCATCTGAAAATTTGAAAATTCCTAAAAAATCCGTGCAAAATCTTGATGACCCCAATCTCTTGTTTTGTACGTTTTTTCCACGTGTCTTGACATCCAATGTATCCATGCAAAGTTTGGTGAAGATCTGAGTATGTCGTTTTTGACCTTATCTGGAACATCCCTTCTGAAAATTTGAAAATTGTTAAAAAATTCGTCCAAAATCTTGATGTCTCCAATCTCTTTTTTGTACGTTTTTTCCACGTGTCTTGACATCCAATGTATCCCTGCAAAGTTTGGTGAAGATCTGAGTATGTAGTTTTTGACCTTATCTGGAACCTCCCATCTGAAAATTTGAAAATTCTTCAAAAATTCGTCGAAAATCTTGATGTCTCCAATCTCTTGTTTTGTACGTTTTTTCCACGTGTCTTGACATCCAATGTATCCCTGCAATGTTTGGTGGAGATCTGAGTATGTAGTTTTTGACCTTATCTGGGACCTCCTATCAGAAAATTTGAAAATTCTTCAAAAAATCGTCCAAAATCTTGATGTCTCCAATCTCTTGTTTTGTACGTTTTTTCCACGTGTCTCGACCTCCAATGTATCCCTGCAAAGTTTGGTGAAGATCTGAGTATGTCGTTTTTGACCTTATCTGGAACATCCTTTCTGAAAATTTGAAAATTCTTAAAAAATTCGTCGAAAATCTTGATGTCTCCAATCTCTTGTTTTGTACGTTTTTTCCACGTGTCTTGACATCCAATGTATCCCTGCAAAGTTTGGTGAAGATCTGAGTATGTAGTTTTTGACCTTATATGGAACCTCCTTTCTGAAAATTTGAAAATTCTCAAAAAATTCGTCCATAATCTTGATGTCTCCAATCTCTTGTTTTGTACGTTTTTTCCACGTGTCTTGACATCCAATTTATCCCTGCAAAGTTTGGTGAAGATCTGAGTATGTAGTTTTTGACCTTATCTGGAACCTCCCATCTGAAAATTTGAAAATTCTTAAAAAATTCGACCAAAATCTTGATGTCTCCAATCTTTTGTTTTGTACGTTTTTTCCACGTGTCTTGACACATAATGTATCCATGCAAAGTTTGGTGAAGATCTGAGTATGTAGTTTTTGACCTTATATGGAACCTCCTATCTGAAAATTTGAAAATTCTTAAAAAATTCGTCCAAAATCTTGATGTCTCCAATCTCTTGTTTTGTACGTTTTTTCCACGTGTCTTGACATCCAAAGTATCCCTGCAAAGTTTGGTGAAGATCTGAGTATGTAGTTTTTGACCTTATCTGGAACCTCCCATCTGAAAATTTGAAAATTCCTAAAAAATCCGTGCAAAATCTTGATGACCCCAATCTCTTGTTTTGTACGTTTTTTCCACGTGTCTTGACATCCAATGTATTCCTGCAATGTTTGGTGAAGATCTGAGTATGTAGTTTTTGACCTTATATGGAACCTCCTATCTGAAAATTTGAAAATTCTTAAAAAATTCGTCGAAAATCTTGATGTCTCCAATCTCTTGTTTTGTACGTTTTTTCCACGTGTCTTGACATGCAAAGTATCCCTGCAACGTTTGGTGAAGATCTGAGTATGTAGTTTTTGACCTTATCTGGAACCTCCTATCTGAAAATTTGAAAATTCTTCAAAAATTCGTCGAAAATCTTGATGTCTCCAATCTCTTGTTTTGTACGTTTTTTCCACGTGTCTTGACATCCAATGTATTCCTGCAATGTTTGGTGAAGATCTGAGTATGTAGTTTTTGACCTTATATGGAACCTCCTATCTGAAAATTTGAAAATTCTTAAAAAATTCGTCGAAAATCTTGATGTCTCCAATCTCTTGTTTTGTACGTTTTTTCCACGTGTCTTGACATGCAAAGTATCCCTGCAACGTTTGGTGAAGATCTGAGTATGTAGTTTTTGACCTTATCTGGAACCTCCTATCTGAAAATTTGAAAATTCTTAAAAAAATTCGTCCAAAATCTTGAAGACCCCAATCTCTTGTTTTGTACGTTTTTTCCACGTGTCTTGACATCCAATGTATCCCTGCAAAGTTTGGTGAAGATCTGAGTATGTAGTTTTTGACCTTATATGGAACCTCCTTTCTGAAAATTTGAGAATTCTTAAAAAATTCGTCCAAAATCTTGATGTCTCCAATCTCTTGTTTTGTACGTTTTTTCCACGTGTCTTGACATCCAATGTATCCATGCAAAGTTTGGTGAAGATCTGAGTATGTCGTTTTTGACCTTATCTGGAACCTCCCATCCGAAAATTTGAAAATTCTTAAAAAATTCGTCGAAAATCTTGATGTCTCCAATCTCTTGTTTTGTACGTTTTTTCCACGTGTCTTGACATGCAAAGTATCCCTGCAACGTTTGGTGAAGATCTGAGTATGTAGTTTTTGACCTTATCTGGAACCTCCTATCTGAAAATTTGAAAATTCTTCAAAAATTCGTCGAAAATCTTGATGTCTCCAATCTCTTGCTTTGTACGTTTTTTCCACGTGTCTTGACATCCAATGTATCCCTGCAATGTTTGGTGGAGATCTGAGTATGTAGTTTTTGACCTTATCTGGAACCTCCTATCTGAAAATTTGAAAATTCTTCAAAAATTCGTCCAAAATCTTGATGTCTCCAATCTCTTGTTTTGTACGTTTTTTCCACGTGTCTCGACCTCCAATGTATCCCTGCAAAGTTAGTGAAGATCTGAGTATGTCGTTTTTGACCTTATCTGGAACATCCTTTCTGAAAATTTGAAAATTCTTAAAAAATTCGTCGAAAATCTTGATGTCTCCAATCTCTTGTTTTGTACGTTTTTTCCACGTGTCTTGACATCCAATGTATCCCTGCAATGTTTGGTGAAGATCTGAGTATGTAGTTTTTGACCTTATCTGGAACCTCCCATCTGAAAATTTGAAAATTCCTAAAAAATCCGTCCAAAATCTTGATGACCCCAATCTCTTGTTTTGTACGTTTTTTCCACGTGTCTTGACATCCAATGTATCCCTGCAAAGTTTGGTGAAGATCTGAGTATGTAGTTTTTGACCTTATCTGGAACCTCCTATCTGAAAATTTGAAAATTCTTAAAAAATTCGTCCAAAATCTTGATGTCTCCAATCTCTTGTTTTGTACGTTTTTTCCACGTGTCTTGATATCCAATGTATCCCTGCAAAGTTTGGTGAAGATCTGAGTATGTCGTTTTTGACCTTATCTGAAACATCCTTTCTGAAAATTTGAAAATTGTTAAAAAATTCGTCCAAAATCTTGATGTCTCCAATCTCTTTTTTGTACGTTTTTTCCACGTGTCTTGACATCCAATGTATCCCTGCAAAGTTTGGTGAAGATCTGAGTATGTAGTTTTTGACCTTATCTGGAACCTCCCATCTGAAAATTTGAAAATTCTTAAAAAATTCGACCAAAATCTTGATGTCTCCAATCTTTTGTTTTGTACGTTTTTTCCACGTGTCTTGACACATAATGTATCCATGCAAAGTTTGGTGAAGATCTGAGTATGTAGTTTTTGACCTTATATGGAACCTCCTATCTGAAAATTTGAAAATTCTTAAAAAATTCGTCCAAAATCTTGATGTCTCCAATCTCTTGTTTTGTACGTTTTTTCCACGTGTCTTGACATCCAATGTATCCCTGCAAAGTTTGGTGAAGATCTGAGTATGTAGTTTTTGACCTTATATGGAACCTCCTATCTGAAAATTTGAAAATTCTTAAAAAATTCGACCAAAATCTTGATGTTCCGAATCCTATGTTTTGTATGTTTTTTCCACGTGTCTTGACATCCAATGTATCCATGCAAAGTTTGGTGAAGATCTGAGTATGTAGTTTTTGACCTTATATTGAACCTCCCATCTGAAAATTTGAAAATTCTTAAAAAATTCGTCCAAAATCTTGATGACCCCAATCTCTTGTTTTGTACGTTTTTTCCACGTGTCTTGACATCCAAAGTATCCCTGCAAAGTTTGGTGAAGATCTGAGTATGTAGTTTTTGACCTTATATGGAACCTCCTTTCTGAAAATTTGAGAATTCTTAAAAAATTCGTCCAAAATCTTGATGTCTCCAATCTCTTGTTTTGTACGTTTTTTCCACGTGTCTTGACATCCAATGTATCCATGCAAAGTTTGGTGAAGATCTGAGTATGTCGTTTTTGACCTTATCTGGAACCTCCCATCTGAAAATTTGAAAATTCTTAAAAAATTCGTCGAAAATCTTGATGTCTCCAATCTCTTGTTTTGTACGTTTTTTCCACGTGTCTTGACATGCAAAGTATCCCTGCAACGTTTGGTGAAGATCTGAGTATGTAGTTTTTGACCTTATCTGGAACCTCCTATCTGAAAATTTGAAAATTCTTCAAAAATTCGTCGAAAATCTTGATGTCTCCAATTTCTTTTTTTTTAAGTTTTTTCCACGTGTCTTGACATCCAATGTATTCCTGCAATGTTTGGTGGAGATCTGAGTATGTAGTTTTAGACCTTATCTGGAACCTCCTATCTGAAAATTTGAAAATTCTTCAAAAATTCGTCCAAAATCTTGATGTCTCCAATCTCTTGTTTTGTACGTTTTTTCCACGTGTCTCGACCTCCAATGGATCCCTGCAAAGTTTGGTGAAGATCTGAGTATGTCGTTTTTGACCTTATCTGGAACATCCTTTCTGAAAATTTGAAAATTCTTAAAAAATTCGTCCAAAATCTTGATGTCTCCAATCTCTTGTTTTGTACGTTTTTTCCACGTGTCTTGATATCCAATGTATCCCTGCAAAGTTTGGTGAAGATCTGAGTATGTCGTTTTTGACCTTATCTGGATCATCCTTTCTGAAAATTTGAAAATTGTTAAAAAATTCGTCCAAAATCTTGATGTCTCCAATCTCTTTTTTGTACGTTTTTTCCACGTGTCTTGACATCCAATGTATCCCTGCAAAGTTTGGTGAAGATCTGAGTATGTAGTTTTTGACCTTATCTGGAACCTCCCATCTGAAAATTTGAAAATTCTTAAAAAATTCGACCAAAATCTTGATGTCTCCAATCTTTTGTTTTGTACGTTTTTTCCACGTGTCTTGACACATAATGTATCCATGCAAAGTTTGGTGAAGATCTGAGTATGTAGTTTTTGACCTTATCTGGAACCTCCCATCTGAAAATTTGAAAATTCTTAAAAAATTCGACCAAAATCTTGATGTCTCCAATCTTTTGTTTTGTACGTTTTTTCCACGTGTCTTGACACATAATGTATCCATGCAAAGTTTGGTGAAGATCTGAGTATGTAGTTTTTGACCTTATCTGGAACCTCCCATCTGAAAATTTGAAAATTCCTAAAAAATCCGTGCAAAATCTTGATGACCCCAATCTCTTGTTTTGTACGTTTTTTCCACGTGTCTTGACATCCAATGTATTCCTGCAATGTTTGGTGAAGATCTGAGTATGTAGTTTTTGACCTTATATGGAACCTCCTATCTGAAAATTTGAAAATTCTTAAAAAATTCGACCAAAATCTTGATGTTCCGAATCCTATGTTTTGTATGTTTTTTCCACGTGTCTTGACATCCAATGTATCCATGCAAAGTTTGGTGAAGATCTGAGTATGTAGTTTTTGACCTTATATTGAACCTCCCATCTGAAAATTTGAAAATTCTTAAAAAATTCGTCCAAAATCTTGATGACCCCAATCTCTTGTTTTGTACGTTTTTTCCACGTGTCTTGACATCCAAAGTATCCCTGCAAAGTTTGGTGAAGATCTGAGTATGTAGTTTTTGACCTTATATGGAACCTCCTTTCTGAAAATTTGAGAATTCTTAAAAAATTCGTCCAAAATCTTGATGTCTCCAATCTCTTGTTTTGTACGTTTTTTCCACGTGTCTTGACATCCAATGTATCCATGCAAAGTTTGGTGAAGATCTGAGTATGTCGTTTTTGACCTTATCTGGAACCTCCCATCTGAAAATTTGAAAATTCTTAAAAAATTCGTCGAAAATCTTGATGTCTCCAATCTCTTGTTTTGTACGTTTTTTCCACGTGTCTTGACATGCAAAGTATCCCTGCAACGTTTGGTGAAGATCTGAGTATGTAGTTTTTGACCTTATCTGGAACCTCCTATCTGAAAATTTGAAAATTCTTCAAAAATTCGTCGAAAATCTTGATGTCTCCAATCTCTTGTTTTGTAAGTTTTTTCCACGTGTCTTGACATCCAATGTATTCCTGCAATGTTTGGTGGAGATCTGAGTATGTAGTTTTAGACCTTATCTGGAACCTCCTATCTGAAAATTTGAAAAATTCAAAAATTCGTCCAAAATCTTGATGTCTCCAATCTCTTGTTTTGTACGTTTTTTCCACGTGTCTCGACCTCCAATGGATCCCTGCAAAGTTTGGTGAAGATCTGAGTATGTCGTTTTTGACCTTATCTGGAACATCCTTTCTGAAAATTTGAAAATTCTTAAAAAATTCGTCCAAAATCTTGATGTCTCCAATCTCTTGTTTTGTACGTTTTTTCCACGTGTCTTGATATCCAATGTATCCCTGCAAAGTTTGGTGAAGATCTGAGTATGTCGTTTTTGACCTTATCTGGAACATCCTTTCTGAAAATTTGAAAATTGTTAAAAAATTCGTCCAAAAATCTTGATGTCTCCAATCTCTTTTTTGTACGTTTTTTCCACGTGTCTTGACATCCAATGTATCCCTGCAAAGTTTGGTGAAGATCTGAGTATGTAGTTTTTGACCTTATCTGGAACCTCCCATCTGAAAATTTGAAAATTCTTAAAAAATTCGACCAAAATCTTGATGTCTCCAATCTTTTGTTTTGTACGTTTTTTCCACGTGTCTTGACACATAATGTATCCATGCAAAGTTTGGTGAAGATCTGAGTATGTAGTTTTTGACCTTATATATAACCTCCTATCTGAAAATTTGAAAATTCTTAAAAAATTCGTCCAAAATCTTGATGTCTCCAATCTCTTGTTTTGTACGTTTTTTCCACGTGTCTTGACATCCAATGTATCCCTGCAAAGTTTGGTGAAGATCTGAGTATGTAGTTTTTGACCTTATCTGGAACCTCCCATCTGAAAATTTGAAAATTCCTAAAAAATCCGTGCAAAATCTTGATGACCCCAATCTCTTGTTTTGTACGTTTTTTCCACGTGTCTTGACATCCAATGTATTCCTGCAATGTTTGCTGAAGATCTGAGTATGTAGTTTTTGACCTTATATGGAACCTCCTATCTGAAAATTTGAAAATTCTTAAAAAATTCGACCAAAATCTTGATGTTCCGAATCCTATGTTTTGTATGTTTTTTCCACGTGTCTTGACATCCAATGTATCCATGCAAAGTTTGGTGAAGATCTGAGTATGTAGTTTTTGACCTTATATTGAACCTCCCATCTGAAAATTTGAAAATTCTTAAAAAATTCGTCCAAAATCTTGATGACCCCAATCTCTTGTTTTGTACGTTTTTTCCACGTGTCTTGACATCCAAAGTATCCCTGCAAAGTTTGGTGAAGATCTGAGTATGTCGTTTTTGACCTTATCTGGAACCTCCCATCTGAAAATTTGAAAATTCTTAAAAAATTCGTCGAAAATCTTGAAGTCTCCAATCTTTTGTTTTGTACGTTTTTTCCACGTGTCTTGACATGCAAAGTATCCCTGCAACGTTTGGTGAAGATCTGAGTATGTAGTTTTTGACCTTATCTGGAACCTCCTATCTGAAAATTTGAAAATTCTTAAAAAATTCGTCGAAAATCTTGATGTCTCCAATCTCTTGTTTTGTACGTTTTTTCCACGTGTCTTGATATCCAATGTATCCCTGCAAAGTTTGGTGAAGATCTGAGTATGTCGTTTTTGACCTTATCTGGAACATCCTTTCTGAAAATTTGAAAATTGTTAAAAAATTCGTCCAAAATCTTGATGTCTCCAATCTCTTTTTTGTACGTTTTTTCCACGTGTCTTGACATCCAATGTATCCCTGCAAAGTTTGGTGAAGATCTGAGTATGTAGTTTTTGACCTTATCTGGAACCTCCCATCTGAAAATTTGAAAATTCTTAAAAAATTCGACCAAAATCTTGATGTCTCCAATCTTTTGTTTTGTACGTTTTTTCCACGTGTCTTGACACATAATGTATCCATGCAAAGTTTGGTGAAGATCTGAGTATGTAGTTTTTGACCTTATATGGAACCTCCTATCTGAAAATTTGAAAATTCTTAAAAAATTCGTCCAAAATCTTGATGTCTCCAATCTCATGTTTTGTACGTTTTTTCCACGTGTCTTGACATCCAATGTATCCCTGCAAAGTTTGGTGAAGATCTGAGTATGTAGTTTTTGACCTTATCTGGAACCTCCCATCTGAAAATTTGAAAATTCCTAAAAAATCCGTGCAAAATCTTGATGACCCCAATCTCTTGTTTTGTACGTTTTTTCCACGTGTCTTGACATCCAATGTATCCATGCAAAGTTTGGTGAAGATCTGAGTATGTCGTTTTTGACCTTATCTGGAACCTCCCATCTGAAAATTTGAAAATTCTTAAAAAATTCGTCGAAAATCTTGATGTCTCCAATCTCTTGTTTTGTACGTTTTTTCCACGTGTCTTGACATCCAATGTATCCCTGCAATGTTTGGTGGAGATCTGAGTATGTAGTTTTTGACCTTATCTGGAACCTCCTATCTGAAAATTTGAAAATTCTTCAAAAATTCGTCCAAAATCTTGATGTCTCCAATCTCTTGTTTTGTACGTTTTTTCCACGTGTCTCGACCTCCAATGTATCCCTGCAAAGTTAGTGAAGATCTGAGTATGTCGTTTTTGACCTTATCTGGAACATCCTTTCCGAAAATTTGAAAATTCTTAAAAAATTCGTCGAAAATCTTGATGTCTCCAATCTCTTGTTTTGTACGTTTTTTCCACGTTTCTTGACATCCAATGTATCCCTGCAAAGTTTGGTGAAGATCTGAGTATGTAGTTTTTGACCTTATATGGAACCTCCTTTCTGAAAATTTGAAAATTCTCAAAAAATTCGTCCATAATCTTGATGTCTCCAATCTCTTGTTTTGTACGTTTTTTCCACGTGTCTTGACATCCAATGTATCCCTGCAAAGTTTGGTGAAGATCTGAGTATGTAGTTTTTGACCTTATATGGAACCTCCTATCTGAAAATTTGAAAATTCTTAAAAAATTCGTCCAAAATCTTGATGTCACCAATCCTATGTTTTGTATGTTTTTTCCACGTGTCTTGACATCCAATGTATCCATGCAAAGTTTGGTGAAGATCTGAGTATGTCGTTTTTGACCTTATCTGGAACCTCCCATCTGAAAATTTGAAAATTCTTAAAAAATTCGTCGAAAATCTTGATGTCTCCGATCTCTTGTTTTGTACGTTTTTTCCACGTGTCTTGACATGCAAAGTATTCCTGCAAAGTTTGGTGAAGATCTGAGTATGTAGTTTTTGACCTCATCTGGAACCTCCTATCTGAAAATTTGAAAATTCTTAAAAAATTCGTCCAAAATTTTGATGTCTCCAATCTCTTGTTTTGTACGTTTTTTCCACGTGTCTTGACATCCAATGTATCCCTGCAATGTTTGGTGAAGATCTGAGTATGTAGTTTTTGACCTTATCTGGAACCTCCCATCTGAAAATTTGAAAATTCCTAAAAAATCCGTCCAAAATCTTGATGACCCCAATCTCTTGTTTTGTACGTTTTTTCCACGTGTCTTGACATCCAATGTATCCCTGCAAAGTTTGGTGAAGATCTGAGTATGTAGTTTTTGACCTTATCTGGAACCTCCTATCTGAAAATTTGAAAATCCTTAAAAAATTCGTCCAAAATCTTGATGTCTCCAATCTCTTGTTTTGTACGTTTTTTCCACGTGTCTTGATATCCAATGTATCCCTGCAAAGTTTGGTGAAGATCTGAGTATGTCGTTTTTGACCTTATCTGGAACATCCTTTCTGAAAATTTGAAAATTGTTAAAAAATTCGTCCAAAATCTTGATGTCTCCAATCTCTTTTTTGTACGTTTTTTCCACGTGTCTTGACATCCAATGTATCCCTGCAAAGTTTGGTGAAGATCTGAGTATGTAGTTTTTGACCTTATCTGGAACCTCCCATCTGAAAATTTGAAAATTCTTAAAAAATTCGACCAAAATCTTGATGTCTCCAATCTTTTGTTTTGTACGTTTTTTCCACGTGTCTTGACACATAATGTATCCATGCAAAGTTTGGTGAAGATCTGAGTATGTAGTTTTTGACCTTATATGGAACCTCCTATCTGAAAATTTGAAAATTCTTAAAAAATTCATCCAAAATCTTGATGTCTCCAATCTCTTGTTTTGTACGTTTTTTCCACGTGTCTTGACATCCAATGTATCCCTGCAAAGTTTGGTGAAGATCTGAGTATGTAGTTTTTGACCTTATATTGAACCTCCCATCTGAAAATTTGAAAATTCTTAAAAAATTCGTCCAAAATCTTGATGACCCCAATCTCTTGTTTTGTACGTTTTTTCCACGTGTCTTGACATCCAAAGTATCCCTGCAAAGTTTGGTGAAGATCTGAGTATGTAGTTTTTGACCTTATATGGAACCTCCTTACTGAAAATTTGAGAATTCTTAAAAAATTCGTCCAAAATCTTGATGTCTCCAATCTCTTGTTTTGTACGTTTTTTCCACGTGTCTTGACATCCAATGTATCCATGCAAAGTTTGGTGAAGATCTGAGTATGTCGTTTTTGACCTTATCTGGAACCTCCCATCTGAAAATTTGAAAATTCTTAAAAAATTCGTCGAAAATCTTGATGTCTCCAATCTCTTGTTTTGTACGTTTTTTCCTCGTGTCTTGACATGCAAAGTATCCCTGCAACGTTTGGTGAAGATCTGAGTATGTCGTTTTTGACCTTATCTGGAACATCCTTTCTGAAAATTTGAAAATTCTTAAAAAATTCGTCCAAAATCTTGATGTCTCCAATCTTTTGTTTTGTACGTTTTTTCCACGTGTCTTGATATCCAATGTATCCCTGCAAAGTTTGGTGAAGATCTGAGTATGTCGTTTTTGACCTTATCTGGAACATCCTTTCTGAAAATTTGAAAATTGTTAAAAAATTCGTCCAAAATCTTGATGTCTCCAATCTCTTTTTTGTACGTTTTTTCCACGTGTCTTGACATCCAATGTATCCCTGCAAAGTTTGGTGAAGATCTGAGTATGTAGTTTTTGACCTTATCTGGAACCTCCCATCTGAAAATTTGAAAATTCTTAAAAAATTCGACCAAAATCTTGATGTCTCCAATCTTTTGTTTTGTACGTTTTTTCCACGTGTCTTGACACATAATGTATCCATGCAAAGTTTGGTGAAGATCTGAGTATGTAGTTTTTGACCTTATATGGAACCTCCTATCTGAAAATTTGAAAATTCTTAAAAAATTCGTCCAAAATCTTGATGTCTCCAATCTCTTGTTTTGTACGTTTTTTCCACGTGTCTTGACATCCAATGTATCCCTGCAAAGTTTGGTGAAGATCTGAGTATGTAGTTTTTGACCTTATCTGGAACCTCCCATCTGAAAATTTGAAAATTCCTAAAAAATCCGTGCAAAATCTTGATGACCCCAATCTCTTGTTTTGTACGTTTTTTCCACGTGTCTTGACATCCAATGTATTCCTGCAATGTTTGGTGAAGATCTGAGTATGTAGTTTTTGACCTTATATGGAACCTCCTATCTGAAAATTTTAAAATTCTTAAAAAATTCGACCAAAATCTTGATGTTCCGAATCCTATGTTTTGTATGTTTTTTCCACGTGTCTTGACATCCAATGTATCCATGCAAAGTTTGGTGAAGATCTGAGTATGTAGTTTTTGACCTTATATTGAACCTCCCATCTGAAAATTTGAAAATTCTTAAAAAATTCGTCCAAAATCTTGATGACCCCAATCTCTTGTTTTGTACGTTTTTTCCACGTGTCTTGACATCCAAAGTATCCCTGCAAAGTTTGGTGAAGATCTGAGTATGTAGTTTTTGACCTTATATGGAACCTCCTTTCTGAAAATTTGAGAATTCTTAAAAAATTCGTCCAAAATCTTGATGTCTCCAATCTCTTGTTTTGTACGTTTTTTCCACGTGTCTTGACATCCAATGTATCCATGCAAAGTTTGGTGAAGATCTGAGTATGTCGTTTTTGACCTTATCTGGAACCTCCCATCTGAAAATTTGAAAATTCTTAAAAAATTCGTCGAAAATCTTGATGTCTCCAATCTTTTGTTTTGTACGTTTTTTCCACGTGTCTTGACATGCAAAGTATCCCTGCAACGTTTGGTGAAGATCTGAGTATGTAGTTTTTGACCTTATCTGGAACCTCCTATCTGAAAATTTGAAAATTCTTAAAAAATTCGTCGAAAATCTTGATGTCTCCAATCTCTTGTTTTGTACGTTTTTTCCACGTGTCTTGATATCCAATGTATCCCTGCAAAGTTTGGTGAAGATCTGAGTATGTCGTTTTTGACCTTATCTGGAACATCCTTTCTGAAAATTTGAAAATTGTTAAAAAATTCGTCCAAAATCTTGATGTCTCCAATCTCTTTTTTGTACGTTTTTTCCACGTGTCTTGACATCCAATGTATCCCTGCAAAGTTTGGTGAAGATCTGAGTATGTAGTTTTTGACCTTATCTGGAACCTCCCATCTGAAAATTTGAAAATTCTTAAAAAATTCGACCAAAATCTTGATGTCTCCAATCTTTTGTTTTGCACGTTTTTTCCACGTGTCTTGACACATAATGTATCCATGCAAAGTTTGGTGAAGATCTGAGTATGTAGTTTTTGACCTTATATGGAACCTCCTATCTGAAAATTTGAAAATTCTTAAAAAATTCGTCCAAAATCTTGATGTCTCCAATCTCTTGTTTTGTACGTTTTTTCCACGTGTCTTGACATCCAATGTATCCCTGCAAAGTTTGGTGAAGATCTGAGTATGTAGTTTTTGACCTTATCTGGAACCTCCCATCTGAAAATTTGAAAATTCCTAAAAAATCCGTGCAAAATCTTGATGACCCCAATCTCTTGTTTTGTACGTTTTTTCCACGTGTCTTGACATCCAATGTATCCATGCAAAGTTTGGTGAAGATCTGAGTATGTCGTTTTTGACCTTATCTGGAACCTCCCATCTGAAAATTTGAAAATTCTTAAAAAATTCGTCGAAAATCTTGATGTCTCCAATCTCTTGTTTTGTACGTTTTTTCCACGTGTCTTGACATGCAAAGTATCCCTGCAACGTTTGGTGAAGATCTGAGTATGTAGTTTTTGACCTTATCTGGAACCTCCTATCTGAAAATTTGAAAATTCTTCAAAAATTCGTCGAAAATCTTGATGTCTCCAATCTCTTGTTTTGTACGTTTTTTCCACGTGTCTTGACATCCAATGTATCCCTGTAATGTTTGGTGGAGATCTGAGTATGTAGTTTTTGACCTTATCTGGGACCTCCTATCAGAAAATTTGAAAATTCTTCAAAAATTCGTCCAAAATCTTGATGTCTCCAATCTCTTGTTTTGTACGTTTTTTCCACGTGTCTCGACCTCCAATGTATCCCTGCAAAGTTTGGTGAAGATCTGAGTATGTCGTTTTTGACCTTATCTGGAACATCCTTTCTGAAAATTTGAAAATTCTTAAAAAATTCGTCGAAAATCTTGATGTCTCCAATCTCTTGTTTTGTACGTTTTTTCCACGTGTCTTGACATCCAATGTATCCCTGCAAAGTTTGGTGAAGATCTGAGTATGTAGTTTTCGACCTTATATGGAACCTCCTTTCTGAAAATTTGAAAATTCTCAAAAAATTCGTCCATAATCTTGATGTCTCCAATCTCTTGTTTTGTACGTTTTTTCCACGTGTCTTGACATCCAATGTATCCCTGCAAAGTTTGGTGAAGATCTGAGTATGTAGTTTTTGACCTTATCTGGAACCTCCCATCTGAAAATTTGAAAATTCTTAAAAAATTCGACCAAAATCTTGATGTCTCCAATCTTTTGTTTTGTACGTTTTTTCCACGTGTCTTGACACATAATGTATCCATGCAAAGTTTGGTGAAGATCTGAGTATGTAGTTTTTGACCTTATCTGGAACCTCCTATCTGAAAATTTGAAAATTCTTAAAAAATTCGTCCAAAATCTTGATGTCTCCAATCTCTTGTTTTGTACGTTTTTTCCACGTGTCTCGACCTCCAATGTATCCCTCCAAAGTTAGTGAAGATCTGAGTATGTCGTTTTTGACCTTATCTGGAACATCCTATCTGAAAATTTGAAAATTCTTCAAAAATTCGTCGAAAATCTTGATGTCTCCAATCTCTTGTTTTGTACGTTTTTTCCACGTGTCTTGACATGCAAAGTATCCCTGCAACGTTTGGTGAAGATCTGAGTATGTAGTTTTTGACCTTATCTGGAACCTCCTATCTGAAAATTTGAAAATTCTTCAAAAATTCGTCGAAAATCTTGATGTCTCCAATCTCTTGTTTTGTACGTTTTTTCCACGTGTCTTGACATGCAAAGTATCCCTGCAACGTTTGGTGAAGATCTGAGTATGTAGTTTTTGACCTTATCTGGAACCTCCTATCTGAAAATTTGAAAATTCTTAAAAAATTCGTCCAAAATCTTGAAGACCCCAATCTCTTGTTTTGTACGTTTTTTCCACGTGTCTTGACATCCAATGTATCCCTGCTAAGTTTGGTGAAGATCTGAGTATGTAGTTTTTGACCTTATATGGAACCTCCTTTCTGAAAATTTGAGAAATCTTAAAAAATTCGTCCAAAATCTTGATGTCTCCAATCTCTTGTTTTGTACGTTTTTTCCACGTGTCTTGACATCCAATGTATCCATGCAAAGTTTGGTGAAGATCTGAGTATGTCGTTTTTGACCTTATCTGGAACCTCCCATCCGAAAATTTGAAAATTCTTAAAAAATTCGTCGAAAATCTTGATGTCTCCAATCTCTTGTTTTGTACGTTTTTTCCACGTGTCTTGACATGCAAAGTATCCCTGCAACGTTTGGTGAAGATCTGAGTATGTAGTTTTTGACCTTATCTGGAACCTCCTATCTGAAAATTTGAAAATTCTTCAAAAATTCGTCGAAAATGTTGATGTCTCCAATCTCTTGCTTTGTACGTTTTTTCCACGTTTCTTGACATCCAATGTATCCCTGCAATGTTTGGTGGAGATCTGAGTATGTAGTTTTTGACCTTATCTGGAACCTCCTATCTGAAAATTTGAAAATTCTTCAAAAATTCGTCCAAAATCTTGATGTCTCCAATCTCTTGTTTTGTACGTTTTTTCCACGTGTCTCGACCTCCAATGTATCCCTGCAAAGTTAGTGAAGATCTGAGTATGTCGTTTTTGACCTTATCTGGAACATCCTTTCTGAAAATTTGAAAATTCTTAAAAAATTCGTCGAAAATCTTGATGTCTCCAATCTCTTGTTTTGTACGTTTTTTCCACGTTTCTTGACATCCAATGTATCCCTGCAAAGTTTGGTGAAGATCTGAGTATGTAGTTTTTGACCTTATATGGAACCTCCTTTCTGAAAATTTGAAAATTCTCAAAAAATTCGTCCATAATCTTGATGTCTCCAATCTCTTGTTTTGTACGTTTTTTCCACGTGTCTTGACATCCAATGTATCCCTGCAAAGTTTGGTGAAGATCTGAGTATGTAGTTTTTGACCTTATATGGAACCTCCTATCTGAAAATTTGAAAATTCTTAAAAAATTCGTCCAAAATCTTGATGTCACCAATCCTATGTTTTGTATGTTTTTTCCACGTGTCTTGACATCCAATGTATCCATGCAAAGTTTGGTGAAGATCTGAGTATGTCGTTTTTGACCTTATCTGGAACCTCCCATCTGAAAATTTGAAAATTCTTAAAAAATTCGTCGAAAATCTTGATGTCTCCGATCTCTTGTTTTGTACGTTTTTTCCACGTGTCTTGACATGCAAAGTATTCCTGCAAAGTTTGGTGAAGATCTGAGTATGTAGTTTTTGACCTCATCTGGAACCTCCTATCTGAAAATTTGAAAATTCTTAAAAAATTCGTCCAAAATTTTGATGTCTCCAATCTCTTGTTTTGTACGTTTTTTCCACGTGTCTTGACATCCAATGTATCCCTGCAATGTTTGGTGAAGATCTGAGTATGTAGTTTTTGACCTTATCTGGAACCTCCCATCTGAAAATTTGAAAATTCCTAAAAAATCCGTCCAAAATCTTGATGACCCCAATCTCTTGTTTTGTACGTTTTTTCCACGTGTCTTGACATCCAATGTATCCCTGCAAAGTTTGGTGAAGATCTGAGTATGTAGTTTTTGACCTTATCTGGAACCTCCTATCTGAAAATTTGAAAATTCTTCAAAAATTCGTCCAAAATCTTGATGTCTCCAATCTCTTGTTTTGTACGTTTTTTCCACGTGTCTTGATATCCAATGTATCCCTGCAAAGTTTGGTGAAGATCTGAGTAAGTCGTTTTTGACCTTATCTGGAACATCCTTTCTGAAAATTTGAAAATTGTTAAAAAATTCGTCCAAAATCTTGATGTCTCCAATCTCTTTTTTGTACGTTTTTTCCACGTGTCTTGACATCCAATGTATCCCTGCAAAATTTGGTGAAGATCTGAGTATGTAGTTTTTGACCTTATCTGGAACCTCCCATCTGAAAATTTGAAAATTCTTAAAAAATTCGTCCAAAATCTTGATGTCTCCAATCTCTTGTTTTGTACGTTTTTTCCACGTGTCTTGACATCCAATGTATCCCTGCAAAGTTTGGTGAAGATCTGAGTATGTAGTTTTTGACCTTATCTGGAACCTCCCATCTGAAAATTTGAAAATTCCTAAAAAATCCGTGCAAAATCTTGATGACCCCAATCTCTTGTTTTGTACGTTTTTTCCACGTGTCTTGACATCCAATGTATTCCTGCAATGTTTGGTGAAGATCTGAGTATGTAGTTTTTGACCTTATATGGAACCTCCTATCTGAAAATTTGAAAATTCTTAAAAAATTCGACCAAAATCTTGATGTTCCGAATCCTATGTTTTGTATGTTTTTTCCACGTGTCTTGACATCCAATGTATCCATGCAAAGTTTGGTGAAGATCTGAGTATGTAGTTTTTGACCTTATATTGAACCTCCCATCTGAAAATTTGAAAATTCTTAAAAAATTCGTCCAAAATCTTGATGACCCCAATCTCTTGTTTTGTACGTTTTTTCCACGTGTCTTGACATCCAAAGTATCCCTGCAAAGTTTGGTGAAGATCTGAGTATGTAGTTTTTGACCTTATATGGAACCTCCTTTCTGAAAATTTGAGAATTCTTAAAAAATTCGTCCAAAATCTTGATGTCTCCAATCTCTTGTTTTGTACGTTTTTTCCACGTGTCTTGACATCCAATGTATCCATGCAAAGTTTGGTGAAGATCTGAGTATGTCGTTTTTGACCTTATCTGGAACCTCCCATCTGAAAATTTGAAAATTCTTAAAAAATTCGTCGAAAATCTTGATGTCTCCAATCTCTTGTTTTGTACGTTTTTTCCACGTGTCTTGACATGCAAAGTATCCCTGCAACGTTTGGTGAAGATCTGAGTATGTAGTTTTTGACCTTATATGGAACCTCCTATCTGAAAATTTGAAAATTCTTCAAAAATTCGTCGAAAATCTTGATGTCTCCAATCTCTTGTTTTGTACGTTTTTTCCACGTGTCTTGACATCCAATGTATTCCTGCAATGTTTGGTGGAGATCTGAGTATGTAGTTTTAGACCTTATCTGGAACCTCCTATCTGAAAATTTGAAAATTCTTCAAAAATTCGTCCAAAATCTTGATGTCTCCAATCTCTTGTTTTGTACGTTTTTTCCACGTGTCTCGACCTCCAATGGATCCCTGCAAAGTTTGGTGAAGATCTGAGTATGTCGTTTTTGACCTTATCTGGAACATCCTTTCTGAAAATTTGAAAATTCTTAAAAAATTCGTCGAAAATCTTGATGTCTCCAATCTCTTGTTTTGTACGTTTTTTCCACGTGTCTTGACATCCAATGTATCCCTGCAAAGTTTGGTGAAGATCTGAGTATGTAGTTTTTGACCTTATATGGAACCTCCTATCTGAAAATTTGAAAATTCTTAAAAAATTCGTCCAAAATCTTGATGTCTCCAATCTCTTGTTTTGTACGTTTTTTCCACGTGTCTCGACCTCCAATGGATCCCTGCAAAGTTTGGTGAAGATCTGAGTATGTCGTTTTTGACCTTATCTGGAACGTCCCATCTGAAAATTTGAAAATTCTTAAAAAATTCGTCGAAAATCTTGATGTCTCCGATCTCTTGTTTTGTACGTTTTTTCCACGTGTCTTGACATGCAAAGTATTCCTGCAAAGTTTGGTGAAGATCTGAGTATGTCGTTTTTGACCTCATCTGGAACCTCCCATCTGAAAATTTGAAAATTCTTAAAAAATTCGTCGAAAATCTTGATGTCTCCAATCTTTTGTTTTGTACGTTTTTTCCACGTGTCTTGACATGCAAAGTATCCCTGCAACGTTTGGTGAAGATCTGAGTATGTAGTTTTTGACCTTATCTGGAACCTCCTATCTGAAAATTTGAAAATTCTTCAAAAATTCGTCGAAAATCTTGATGTCTCCAATCTCTTGTTTTGTACGATTTTTCCACGTGTCTTGACATCCAATGTATTCCTGCAATGTTTGGTGGAGATCTGAGTATGTAGTTTTACACCTTATCTGGAACCTCCTATCTGAAAATTTGAAAATTCTTCAAAAATTCGTCCAAAATCTTGATGTCTCCAATCTCTTGTTTTGTACGTTTTTTCCACGTGTCTCGACCTCCAATGGATCCCTGCAAAGTTTGGTGAAGATCTGAGTATGTCGTTTTTGACCTTATCTGGAACATCCTTTCTGAAAATTTGAAAATTCTTAAAAAATTCGTCGAAAATCTTGATGTCTCCAATCTCTTGTTTTGTACGTTTTTTCCACGTGTCTTGACATCCAATGTATCCCTGCAAAGTTTGGTGAAGATCTGAGTATGTAGTTTTTGACCTTATATGGAACCTCCTATCTGAAAATTTGAAAATTCTTAAAAAATTCGTCCAAAATCTTAATGTCTCCAATCTCTTGTTTTGTACGTTTTTTCCACGTGTCTCGACCTCCAATGGATCCCTGCAAAGTTTGGTGAAGATCTGAGTATGTCGTTTTTGACCTTATCTGGAACCTCCCATCTGAAAATTTGAAAAATTTAAAAAATTCGTCGAAAATCTTGATGTCTCCGATCTCTTGTTTTGTACGTTTTTTCCACGTGTCTTGACATGTAAAGTATTCCTGCAAAGTTTGGTGAAGATCTGAGTATGTAGTTTTTGACCTCATCTGGAACCTCCTATCTGAAAATTTGAAAATTCTTAAAAAATTCGTCCAAAATCTTGATGTCTCCAATCTCTTGTTTTGTACGTTTTTTCCACGTGTCTTGACATCCAATGTATCCCTGCAATGTTTGGTGAAGATCTGAGTATGTAGTTTTTGACCTTATCTGGAACCTCCCATCTGAAAATTTGAAAATTCCTAAAAAATCCGTCCAAAATCTTGATGACCCCAATCTCTTGTTTTGTACTTTTTTTCCACGTGTCTCGACCTCCAATGTATCCCTGCAAAGTTTGGTGAAGATCTGAGTATGTAGTTTTTGACCTTATATGGAACCTCCTATCTGAAAATTTGAAAATTCTTAAAAAATTCGTCCAAAATCTTGATGTCACCAATCCTATGTTTTGTATGTTTTTTCCACGTGTCTTGACATCCAATGTATCCATGCAAAGTTTGGTGAAGATCTGAGTATGTCGTTTTTGACCTTATCTGGAACCTCCCATCTGAAAATTTGAAAATTCTTAAAAAATTCGTCGAAAATCTTGATGTCTCCGATCTCTTGTTTTGTACGTTTTTTCCACGTGTCTTGACATGCAAAGTATTCCTGCAAAGTTTGGTGAAGATCTGAGTATGTAGTTTTTGACCTCATCTGGAACCTCCTATCTGAAAATTTGAAAATTCTTAAAAAATTCGTCCAAAATCTTGATGTCTCCAATCTCTTGTTTTGTACGTTTTTTCCACGTGTCTTGACATCCAATGTATCCCTGCAATGTTTGGTGATGATCTGAGTATGTAGTTTTTGACCTTATCTGGAACCTCCCATCTGAAAATTTGAAAATTCCTAAAAAATCCGTCCAAAATCTTGATGACCCCAATCTCTTGTTTTGTACTTTTTTTCCACGTGTCTCGACCTCCAATGTATCCCTGCAAAGTTTGGTGAAGATCTGAGTATGTAGTTTTTGACCTTATATGGAACCTCCTATCTGAAAATTTGAAAATTCTTAAAAAATTCGTCCAAAATCTTGATGTCACCAATCCTATGTTTTGTATGTTTTTTCCACGTGTCTTGACATCCAATGTATCCATGCAAAGTTTAGTGAAGATCTGAGTATGTCGTTTTTGACCTTATCTGGAACCTCCCATCTGAAAATTTGAAAATTCTTAAAAAATTCGTCGAAAATCTTGATGTCTCCGATCTCTTGTTTTGTACGTTTTTTCCACGTGTCTTGACATGCAAAGTATTCCTGCAAAGTTTGGTGAAGATCTGAGTATGTAGTTTTTGACCTCATCTGGAACCTCCTATCTGAAAATTTGAAATTTCTTAAAAAATTCGTCCAAAATTTTGATGTCTCCAATCTCTTGTTTTGTACGTTTTTTCCACGTGTCTTGACATCCAATGTATCCCTGCAATGTTTGGTGAAGATCTGAGTATGTAGTTTTTGACCTTATCTGGAACCTCCCATCTGAAAATTTGAAAATTCCTAAAAAATCCGTCCAAAATCTTGAT
The DNA here is from genome assembly GCF_977018435.1 of Lepisma saccharinum. NCBI lineage: Eukaryota > Metazoa > Arthropoda > Insecta > Zygentoma > Lepismatidae > Lepisma > Lepisma saccharinum. The sequence continues at coordinate 475,255 of NW_028142931.1, read as the reverse complement.
GACCCCAATCTCTTGTTTTGTACGTTTTTTCCACGTGTCTTGACATCCAATGTATCCCTGCAAAGTTTGGTGAAGATCTGAGTATGTAGTTTTTGACCTTATCTGGAACCTCCTATCTGAAAATTTGAAAATTCTTAAAAAATTCGTCCAAAATCTTGATGTCTCTAATCTCTTGTTTTGTACGTTTTTTCCACGTGTCTTGACATCCAAAGTATCCCTGCAAAGTTTGGTGAAGATCTGAGTATGTAGTTTTTGACCTTATATGGAACCTCCTTTCTGAAAATTTGAGAATTCTTAAAAAATTCGTCCAAAATCTTGATGTCTCCAATCTCTTGTTTTGTACGTTTTTTCCACGTGTCTTGACATCCAATGTATCCATGCAAAGTTTGGTGAAGATCTGAGTATGTCGTTTTTGACCTTATCTGGAACCTCCCATCTGAAAATTTGAAAATTCTTAAAAAATCCGTGCAAAATCTTGATGACCCCAATCTCTTGTTTTGTACGTTTTTTCCACGTGTCTTGACATCCAATGTATCCATGCAAAGTTTGGTGAAGATCTGAGTATGTCGTTTTTGACCTTATCTGGAACCTCCCATCTGAAAATTTGAAAATTCTTAAAAAATTCGTCGAAAATCTTGATGTCTCCAACCTCTTGTCTTGTACGTTTTTTCCACGTGTCTTGACATGCAAAGTATCCCTGCAACGTTTGGTGAAGATCTGAGTATGTAGTTTTTGACCTTATCTGGAACCTCCTATCTGAAAATTTGAAAATTCTTCAAAAATTCGTCGAAAATCTTGATGTCTCCAATCTCTTGTTTTGTACGTTTTTTCCACGTGTCTCGACCTCCAATGTATCCCTGCAAAGTTTGGTGAAGATCTGAGTATGTCGTTTTTGACCTTATCTGGAACATCCTTTCTGAAAATTTGAAAATTCTTAAAAAATTCGTCGAAAATCTTGATGTCTCCAATCTCTTGTTTTGTACGTTTTTTCCACGTGTCTTGACATCCAATGTATCCCTGCAAAGTTTGGTGAAGATCTGAGTATGTAGTTTTTGACCTTATATGGAACCTCCTATCTGAAAATTTGAAAATTCTTAAAAAATTCGACCAAAATCTTGATGTTCCGAATCCTATGTTTTGTATGTTTTTTCCACGTGTCTTGACATCCAATGTATCCATGCAAAGTTTGGTGAAGATCTGAGTATGTAGTTTTTGACCTTATATTGAACCTCCCATCTGAAAATTTGAAAATTCTTAAAAAATTCGTCCAAAATCTTGATGACCCCAATCTCTTGTTTTGTACGTTTTTTCCACGTGTCTTGACATCCAAAGTATCCCTGCAAAGTTTGGTGAAGATCTGAGTATGTAGTTTTTGACCTTATATGGAACCTCCTTTCTGAAAATTTGAGAATTCTTAAAAAATTCGTCCAAAATCTTGATGTCTCCAATCTCTTGTTTTGTACGTTTTTTCCACGTGTCTTGACATCCAATGTATCCATGCAAAGTTTGGTGAAGATCTGAGTATGTCGTTTTTGACCTTATCTGGAACCTCCCATCTGAAAATTTGAAAATTCTTAAAAAATTCGTCGAAAATCTTGATGTCTCCAATCTCTTGTTTTGTACGTTTTTTCCACGTGTCTTGACATGCAAAGTATCCCTGCAACGTTTGGTGAAGATCTGAGTATGTAGTTTTTGACCTTATCTGGAACCTCCTATCTGAAAATTTGAAAATTCTTAAAAAATTCGTCCAAAATCTTGATGTCTCCAATCTCTTGTTTTGTACGTTTTTTCCACGTGTCTTGACATCCAATGTATCCCTGCAAAGTTTGGTGAAGATCTGAGTATGTAGTTTTTGACCTTATATGGAGCCTCCTATCTGAAAATTTGAAAATTCTTAAAAAATTCGTCCAAAATCTTGATGTCTCCAATCTCTTGTTTTGTACGTTCTTTCCACGTGTCTTGACATCCAATGTATCCCTGCAATGTTTGGTGAAGATCTGAGTATGTAGTTTTTGACCTTATATGGAACCTCCTATCTGAAAATTTGAAAATTCTTAAAAGAATTTAACAAAATCTTGATGTCCCCAATCCTATGTTTTGTATGTTTTTTCCACGTGTCTTGACATACAATGTATCCCTGCAGAGTTTGGTGAAGATCTGAGTATGTAGTTTTTGACCTTATCTGGAACCTCCCATCTGAAAATTTGAAAATTCCTAAAAAATCCGTCCAAAATCTTGTTGACCCGAATCTCTTGTTTTGTACGTTTTTTCCACGTGTCTTGACATCCAATGTATCCCTGCAAAGTTTGGTGAAGATCTGAGTATGTAGTTTTTGACCTTATCTGGAACCGCATTTCTGAAAATTTGAAAATTTTTAAAAAAATCGTCCAAAATCTTGATGTCTCCAATCTCTTGTTTTGTACGTTTTTTCCACGTGTCTTGACATCCAATGTATCCCTGCAAAGTTTGGTGAAGATCTGAGTATGTAGTTTTTGACCTTATATGGAACCTCCTATCTGAAAATTTGAAAATTCTTAAAAAATTCGTCCAAAATCTTGATGTCTCCAATCTCTTGTTTTGTACGTTTTTTCCACGTGTCTCGACCTCCAATGGATCCCTGCAAAGTTTGGTGAAGATCTGAGTATGTCGTTTTTGACCTTATCTGGAACCTCCCATCTGAAAATTTGAAAATTCTTAAAAAATTCGTCGAAAATCTTGATGTCTCCGATCTCTTGTTTTGTACGTTTTTTCCACGTGTCTTGACATGCAAAGTATTCCTGCAAAGTTTGGTGAAGATCTGAGTATGTAGTTTTTGACCTCATCTGGAACCTCCTATCTGAAAATTTGAAAATTCTTAAAAAATTCGTCCAAAATCTTGATGTCTCCAATCTCTTGTTTTGTACGTTTTTTCCACGTGTCTTGACATCCAATGTATCCCTGCAAAGTTTGGTGAAGATCTGAGTATGTAGTTTTTGACCTTATCTGGAACCTCCTATCTGAAAATTTGAAAATTCTTAAAAAATTCGTCCAAAATCTTGATGTCTCCAATCTCTTGTTTTGTACGTTTTTTCCACGTGTCTTGATATCCAATGTATCCCTGCAAAGTTTGGTGAAGATCTGAGTATGTCGTTTTTGACCTTATCTGGAACATCCTTTCTGAAAATTTGAAAATTGTTAAAAAATTCGTCCAAAATCTTGATGTCTCCTATCTCTTGTTTTGTACGTTTTTTCCACGTGTCTTGACATCCAATGTATCCCTGCAAAGTTTGGTGAAGATCTGAGTATGTAGTTTTTGACCTTATCTGGAACCTCCCATCTGAAAATTTGAAAATTCTTAAAAAATTCGACCAAAATCTTGATGTCTCCAATCTTTTGTTTTGTACGTTTTTTCCACGTGTCTTGACACATAATGTATCCATGCAAAGTTTGGTGAAGATCTGAGTATGTAGTTTTTGACCTTATATGGAACCTCCTATCTGAAAATTTGAAAATTCTTAAAAAATTCGTCCAAAATCTTGATGTCTCCAATCTCTTGTTTTGTACGTTTTTTCCACGTGTCTTGACATCCAATGTATCCCTGCAAAGTTTGGTGAAGATCTGAGTATGTAGTTTTTGACCTTATCTGGAACCTCCCATCTGAAAATTTGAAAATTCCTAAAAAATCCGTGCAAAATCTTGATGACCCCAATCTCTTGTTTTGTACGTTTTTTCCACGTGTCTTGACATCCAATGTATTCCTGCAATGTTTGGTGAAGATCTGAGTATGTAGTTTTTGACCTTATATGGAACCTCCTATCTGAAAATTTGAAAATTCTTAAAAAATTCGACCAAAATCTTGATGTTCCGAATCCTATGTTTTGTATGTTTTTTCCACGTGTCTTGACATCCAATGTATCCATGCAAAGTTTGGTGAAGATCTGAGTATGTAGTTTTTGACCTTATATTGAACCTCCCATCTGAAAATTTGAAAATTCTTAAAAAATTCGTCCAAAATCTTGATGACCCCAATCTCTTGTTTTGTACGTTTTTTCCACGTGTCTTGACATCCAAAGTATCCCTGCAAAGTTTGGTGAAGATCTGAGTATGTAGTTTTTGACCTTATATGGAACCTCCTTTCTGAAAATTTGAGAATTCTTAAAAAATTCGTCCAAAATCTTGATGTCTCCAATCTCTTGTTTTGTACGTTTTTTCCACGTGTCTTGACATCCAATGTATCCATGCAAAGTTTGGTGAAGATCTGAGTATGTCGTTTTTGACCTTATCTGGAACCTCCCATCTGAAAATTTGAAAATTCTTAAAAAATTCGTCGAAAATCTTGATGTCTCCAATCTTTTGTTTTGTACGTTTTTTCCACGTGTCTTGACATGCAAAGTATCCCTGCAACGTTTGGTGAAGATCTGAGTATGTAGTTTTTGACCTTATCTGGAACCTCCTATCTGAAAATTTGAAAATTCTTAAAAAATTCGTCGAAAATCTTGATGTCTCCAATCTCTTGTTTTGTACGTTTTTTCCACGTGTCTTGATATCCAATGTATCCCTGCAAAGTTTGGTGAAGATCTGAGTATGTCGTTTTTGACCTTATCTGGAACATCCTTTCTGAAAATTTGAAAATTGTTAAAAAATTCGTCCAAAATCTTGATGTCTCCAATCTCTTTTTTGTACGTTTTTTCCACGTGTCTTGACATCCAATGTATCCCTGCAAAGTTTGGTGAAGATCTGAGTATGTAGTTTTTGACCTTATCTGGAACCTCCCATCTGAAAATTTGAAAATTCTTAAAAAATTCGACCAAAATCTTGATGTCTCCAATCTTTTGTTTTGTACGTTTTTTCCACGTGTCTTGACACATAATGTATCCATGCAAAGTTTGGTGAAGATCTGAGTATGTAGTTTTTGACCTTATATGGAACCTCCTTTCTGAAAATTTGAGAATTCTTAAAAAATTCGTCCAAAATCTTGATGTCTCCAATCTCTTGTTTTGTACGTTTTTTCCACGTGTCTTGACATCCAATGTATCCCTGCAAAGTTTGGTGAAGATCTGAGTATGTCGTTTTTGACCTTATCTGGAACCTCCCATCTGAAAATTTGAAAATTCTTAAAAAATTCGTCGAAAATCTTGATGTCTCCAATCTCTTGTTTTGTACGTTTTTTCCACGTGTCTTGACATGCAAAGTATCCCTGCAACGTTTGGTGAAGATCTGAGTATGTAGTTTTTGACCTTATCTGGAACCTCCTATCTGAAAATTTGAAAATTCTTCAAAAATTCGTCGAAAATCTTGATGTCTCCAATCTCTTGTTTTGTACGTTTTTTCCACGTGTCTTGACATCCAATGTATCCCTGCAATGTTTGGTGGAGATCTGAGTATGTAGTTTTTGACCTTATCTGGGACCTCCTATCAGAAAATTTGAAAATTCTTCAAAAATTCGTCCAAAATCTTGATGTCTCCAATCTCTTGTTTTGTACGTTTTTTCCACGTGTCTCGACCTCCAATGTATCCCTGCAAAGTTTGGTGAAGATATGAGTATGTCGTTTTTGACCTTATCTGGAACATCCTTTCTGAAAATTTGAAAATTCTTAAAAAATTCGTCGAAAATCTTGATGTCTCCAATCTCTTGTTTTGTACGTTTTTTCCACGTGTCTTGACATCCAATGTATCCCTGCAAAGTTTGGTGAAGATCTGAGTATGTAGTTTTTGACCTTATATGGAACCTCCTATCTGAAAATTTGAAAATTCTTAAAAAATTCGACCAAAATCTTGATGTTCCGAATCCTATGTTTTGTATGTTTTTTCCACGTGTCTTGACATCCAATGTATCCATGCAAAGTTTGGTGAAGATCTGAGTATGTAGTTTTTGACCTTATATTGAACCTCCCATCTGAAAATTTGAAACTTCTTAAAAAATTCGTCCAAAATCTTGATGACCCCAATCTCTTGTTTTGTACGTTTTTTCCACGTGTCTTGACATCCAAAGTATCCCTGCAAAGTTTGGTGAAGATCTGAGTATGTAGTTTTTGACCTTATATGGAACCTCCTTTCTGAAAATTTGAGAATTCTTAAAAAATTCGTCCAAAATCTTGATGTCTCCAATCTCTTGTTTTGTACGTTTTTTCCACGTGTCTTGACATCCAATGTATCCATGCAAAGTTTGGTGAAGATCTGAGTATGTCGTTTTTGACCTTATCTGGAACCTCCCATCTGAAAATTTGAAAATTCTTAAAAAATCCGTGCAAAATCTTGATGACCCCAATCTCTTGTTTTGTACGTTTTTTCCACGTGTCTTGACATCCAATGTATCCATGCAAAGTTTGGTGAAGATCTGAGTATGTCGTTTTTGACCTTATCTGGAATCTCCCATCTGAAAATTTGAAAATTCTTAAAAAATTCGTCGAAAATCTTGATGTCTCCAATCTCTTGTTTTGTACGTTTTTTCCACGTGTCTTGACATGCAAAGTATCCCTGCAACGTTTGGTGAAGATCTGAGTATGTAGTTTTTGACCTTTTCTGGAACCTCCTATCTGAAAATTTGAAAATTCTTAAAAAATTCGTCCAAAATCTTGATGTCTCCAATCTCTTGTTTTGTACGTTTTTTCCACGTGTCTTGACATCCAATGTATCCCTGCAATGTTTGGTGAAGATCTGAGTATGTAGTTTTTGACCTTATATGGAGCCTCCTATCTGAAAATTTGAAAATTCTTAAAAAATTCGTCCAAAATCTTGATGTCTCCAATCTCTTGTTTTGTACGTTCTTTCCACGTGTCTTGACATCCAATGTATCCCTGCAATGTTTGGTGAAGATCTGAGTATGTAGTTTTTGACCTTATATGGAACCTCCTATCTGAAAATTTGAAAATTCTTAAAAGAATTTAACAAAATCTTGATGTCCCCAATCCTATGTTTTGTATGTTTTTTCCACGTGTCTTGACATACAATGTATCCCTGCAGAGTTTGGTGAAGATCTGAGTATGTAGTTTTTGACCTTATCTGGAACCTCCCATCTGAAAATTTGAAAATTCTTAAAAAATTCGACCAAAATCTTGATGTCTCCGATCTCTTGTTTTGTACGTTTTTTCCACGTGTCTTGACATGCAAAGTATTCCTGCAAAGTTTGGTGAAGATCTGAGTATGTAGTTTTTGACCTCATCTGGAACCTCCTATCTGAAAATTTGAAAATTCTTAAAAAATTCGTCCAAAATCTTGATGTCTCCAATCTCTTGTTTTGTACGTTTTTTCCACGTGTCTTGACATCCAATGTATCCCTGCAAAGTTTGGTGAAGATCTGAGTATGTAGTTTTTGACCTTATCTGGAACCTCCTATCTGAAAATTTGAAAATTCTTAAAAAATTCGTCCAAAATCTTGATGTCTCCAATCTCTTGTCTTGTACGTTTTTTCCACGTGTCTTGATATCCAATGTATCCCTGCAAAGTTTGGTGAAGATCTGAGTATGTCGTTTTTGACCTTATCTGGAACATCCTTTCTGAAAATTTGAAAATTGTTAAAAAATTCGTCCAAAATCTTGATGTCTCCTATCTCTTGTTTTGTACGTTTTTTCCACGTGTCTTGACATCCAATGTATCCCTGCAAAGTTTGGTGAAGATCTGAGTATGTAGTTTTTGACCTTATCTGGAACCTCCCATCTGAAAATTTGAAAATTCTTAAAAAATTCGACCAAAATCTTGATGTCTCCAATCTTTTGTTTTGTACGTTTTTTCCACGTGTCTTGACACATAATGTATCCATGCAAAGTTTGGTGAAGATCTGAGTATGTAGTTTTTGACCTTATATGGAACCTCCTATCTGAAAATTTGAAAATTCTTAAAAAATTCGTCCAAAATCTTGATGTCTCCAATCTCTTGTTTTGTACGTTTTTTCCACGTGTCTTGACATCCAATGTATCCCTGCAAAGTTTGGTGAAGATCTGAGTATGTAGTTTTTGACCTTATCTGGAACCTCCCATCTGAAAATTTGAAAATTCCTAAAAAATCCGTGCAAAATCTTGATGACCCCAATCTCTTGTTTTGTACGTTTTTTCCACGTGTCTTGACATCCAATGTATTCCTGCAATGTTTGGTGAAGATCTGAGTATGTAGTTTTTGACCTTATATGGAACCTCCTATCTGAAAATTTGAAAATTCTTAAAAAATTCGACCAAAATCTTGATGTTCCGAATCCTATGTTTTGTATGTTTTTTCCACGTGTCTTGACATCCAATGTATCCATGCAAAGTTTGGTGAAGATCTGAGTATGTAGTTTTTGACCTTATATTGAACCTCCCATCTGAAAATTTGAAACTTCTTAAAAAATTCGTCCAAAATCTTGATGACCCCAATCTCTTGTTTTGTACGTTTTTTCCACGTGTCTTGACATCCAAAGTATCCCTGCAAAGTTTGGTGAAGATCTGAGTATGTAGTTTTTGACCTTATATGGAACCTCCTTTCTGAAAATTTGAGAATTCTTAAAAAATTCGTCCAAAATCTTGATGTCTCCAATCTCTTGTTTTGTACGTTTTTTCCACGTGTCTTGACATCCAATGTATCCATGCAAAGTTTGGTGAAGATCTGAGTATGTCGTTTTTGACCTCATCTGGAACCTCCCATCTGAAAATTTGAAAATTCTTAAAAAATTCGTCGAAAATCTTGATGTCTCCAATCTTTTGTTTTGTACGTTTTTTCCACGTGTCTTGACATGCAAAGTATCCCTGCAACGTTTGGTGAAGATCTGAGTATGTAGTTTTTGACCTTATCTGGAACCTCCTATCTGAAAATTTGAAAATTCTTCAAAAATTCGTCGAAAATCTTGATGTCTCCAATCTCTTGTTTTGTACGTTTTTTCCACGTGTCTTGATATCCAATGTATCCCTGCAAAGTTTGGTGAAGATCTGAGTATGTCGTTTTTGACCTTATCTGGAACATCCTTTCTGAAAATTTGAAAATTGTTAAAAAATTCGTCCAAAATCTTGATGTCTCCAATCTCTTTTTTGTACGTTTTTTCCACGTGTCTTGACATCCAATGTATCCCTGCAAAGTTTGGTGAAGATCTGAGTATGTAGTTTTTGACCTTATCTGGAACCTCCCATCTGAAAATTTGAAAATTCTTAAAAAATTCGACCAAAATCTTGATGTCTCCTATCTTTTGTTTTGTACGTTTTTTCCACGTGTCTTGACACATAATGTATCCATGCAAAGTTTGGTGAAGATCTGAGTATGTAGTTTTTGACCTTATATGGAACCTCCTTTCTGAAAATTTGAGAATTCTTAAAAAATTCGTCCAAAATCTTGATGTCTCCAATCTCTTGTTTTGTACGTTTTTTCCACGTGTCTTGACATCCAATGTATCCATGCAAAGTTTGGTGAAGATCTGAGTATGTCGTTTTTGACCTTATCTGGAACCTCCCATCTGAAAATTTGAAAATTCTTAAAAAATTCGTCGAAAATCTTGATGTCTCCAATCTCTTGTTTTGTACGTTTTTTCCACGTGTCTTGACATCCAATGTATCCCTGCAATGTTTGGTGGAGATCTGAGTATGTAGTTTTTGACCTTATCTGGGACCTCCTATCAGAAAATTTGAAAATTCTTCAAAAATTCGTCCAAAATCTTGATGTCTCCAATCTCTTGTTTTGTACGTTTTTTCCACGTGTCTCGACCTCCAATGTATCCCTGCAAAGTTTGGTGAAGATATGAGTATGTCGTTTTTGACCTTATCTGGAACATCCTTTCTGAAAATTTGAAAATTCTTAAAAAATTCGTCGAAAATCTTGATGTCTCCAATCTCTTGTTTTGTACGTTTTTTCCACGTGTCTTGACATCCAATGTATCCCTGCAAAGTTTGGTGAAGATCTGAGTATGTAGTTTTTGACCTTATATGGAACCTCCTATCTGAAAATTTGAAAATTCTTAAAAAATTCGACCAAAATCTTGATGTTCCGAATCCTATGTTTTGTATGTTTTTTCCACGTGTCTTGACATCCAATGTATCCATGCAAAGTTTGGTGAAGATCTGAGTATGTAGTTTTTGACCTTATATTGAACCTCCCATCTGAAAATTTGAAACTTCTTAAAAAATTCGTCCAAAATCTTGATGACCCCAATCTCTTGTTTTGTACGTTTTTTCCACGTGTCTTGACATCCAAAGTATCCCTGCAAAGTTTGGTGAAGATCTGAGTATGTAGTTTTTGACCTTATATGGAACCTCCTTTCTGAAAATTTGAGAATTCTTAAAAAATTCGTCCAAAATCTTGATGTCTCCAATCTCTTGTTTTGTACGTTTTTTCCACGTGTCTTGACATCCAATGTATCCATGCAAAGTTTGGTGAAGATCTGAGTATGTCGTTTTTGACCTTATCTGGAACCTCCCATCTGAAAATTTGAAAATTCTTAAAAAATCCGTGCAAAATCTTGATGACCCCAATCTCTTGTTTTGTACGTTTTTTCCACGTGTCTTGACATCCAATGTATCCATGCAAAGTTTGGTGAAGATCTGAGTATGTCGTTTTTGACCTTATCTGGAATCTCCCATCTGAAAATTTGAAAATTCTTAAAAAATTCGTCGAAAATCTTGATGTCTCCAATCTCTTGTTTTGTACGTTTTTTCCACGTGTCTTGACATGCAAAGTATCCCTGCAACGTTTGGTGAAGATCTGAGTATGTAGTTTTTGACCTTTTCTGGAACCTCCTATCTGAAAATTTGAAAATTCTTAAAAAATTCGTCCAAAATCTTGATGTCTCCAATCTCTTGTTTTGTACGTTTTTTCCACGTGTCTTGACATCCAATGTATCCCTGCAATGTTTGGTGAAGATCTGAGTATGTAGTTTTTGACCTTATATGGAGCCTCCTATCTGAAAATTTGAAAATTCTTAAAAAATTCGTCCAAAATCTTGATGTCTCCAATCTCTTGTTTTGTACGTTCTTTCCACGTGTCTTGACATCCAATGTATCCCTGCAATGTTTGGTGAAGATCTGAGTATGTAGTTTTTGACCTTATATGGAACCTCCTATCTGAAAATTTGAAAATTCTTAAAAGAATTTAACAAAATCTTGATGTCCCCAATCCTATGTTTTGTATGTTTTTTCCACGTGTCTTGACATACAATGTATCCCTGCAGAGTTTGGTGAAGATCTGAGTATGTAGTTTTTGACCTTATCTGGAACCTCCCATCTGAAAATTTGAAAATTCTTAAAAAATTCGACCAAAATCTTGATGTCTCCGATCTCTTGTTTTGTACGTTTTTTCCACGTGTCTTGACATGCAAAGTATTCCTGCAAAGTTTGGTGAAGATCTGAGTATGTAGTTTTTGACCTCATCTGGAACCTCCTATCTGAAAATTTGAAAATTCTTAAAAAATTCGTCCAAAATCTTGATGTCTCCAATCTCTTGTTTTGTACGTTTTTTCCACGTGTCTTGACATCCAATGTATCCCTGCAAAGTTTGGTGAAGATCTGAGTATGTAGTTTTTGACCTTATCTGGAACCTCCTATCTGAAAATTTGAAAATTCTTAAAAAATTCGTCCAAAATCTTGATGTCTCCAATCTCTTGTCTTGTACGTTTTTTCCACGTGTCTTGATATCCAATGTATCCCTGCAAAGTTTGGTGAAGATCTGAGTATGTCGTTTTTGACCTTATCTGGAACATCCTTTCTGAAAATTTGAAAATTGTTAAAAAATTCGTCCAAAATCTTGATGTCTCCTATCTCTTGTTTTGTACGTTTTTTCCACGTGTCTTGACATCCAATGTATCCCTGCAAAGTTTGGTGAAGATCTGAGTATGTAGTTTTTGACCTTATCTGGAACCTCCCATCTGAAAATTTGAAAATTCTTAAAAAATTCGACCAAAATCTTGATGTCTCCAATCTTTTGTTTTGTACGTTTTTTCCACGTGTCTTGACACATAATGTATCCATGCAAAGTTTGGTGAAGATCTGAGTATGTAGTTTTTGACCTTATATGGAACCTCCTATCTGAAAATTTGAAAATTCTTAAAAAATTCGTCCAAAATCTTGATGTCTCCAATCTCTTGTTTTGTACGTTTTTTCCACGTGTCTTGACATCCAATGTATCCCTGCAAAGTTTGGTGAAGATCTGAGTATGTAGTTTTTGACCTTATCTGGAACCTCCCATCTGAAAATTTGAAAATTCCTAAAAAATCCGTGCAAAATCTTGATGACCCCAATCTCTTGTTTTGTACGTTTTTTCCACGTGTCTTGACATCCAATGTATTCCTGCAATGTTTGGTGAAGATCTGAGTATGTAGTTTTTGACCTTATATGGAACCTCCTATCTGAAAATTTGAAAATTCTTAAAAAATTCGACCAAAATCTTGATGTTCCGAATCCTATGTTTTGTATGTTTTTTCCACGTGTCTTGACATCCAATGTATCCATGCAAAGTTTGGTGAAGATCTGAGTATGTAGTTTTTGACCTTATATTGAACCTCCCATCTGAAAATTTGAAACTTCTTAAAAAATTCGTCCAAAATCTTGATGACCCCAATCTCTTGTTTTGTACGTTTTTTCCACGTGTCTTGACATCCAAAGTATCCCTGCAAAGTTTGGTGAAGATCTGAGTATGTAGTTTTTGACCTTATATGGAACCTCCTTTCTGAAAATTTGAGAATTCTTAAAAAATTCGTCCAAAATCTTGATGTCTCCAATCTCTTGTTTTGTACGTTTTTTCCACGTGTCTTGACATCCAATGTATCCATGCAAAGTTTGGTGAAGATCTGAGTATGTCGTTTTTGACCTCATCTGGAACCTCCCATCTGAAAATTTGAAAATTCTTAAAAAATTCGTCGAAAATCTTGATGTCTCCAATCTTTTGTTTTGTACGTTTTTTCCACGTGTCTTGACATGCAAAGTATCCCTGCAACGTTTGGTGAAGATCTGAGTATGTAGTTTTTGACCTTATCTGGAACCTCCTATCTGAAAATTTGAAAATTCTTCAAAAATTCGTCGAAAATCTTGATGTCTCCAATCTCTTGTTTTGTACGTTTTTTCCACGTGTCTTGATATCCAATGTATCCCTGCAAAGTTTGGTGAAGATCTGAGTATGTCGTTTTTGACCTTATCTGGAACATCCTTTCTGAAAATTTGAAAATTGTTAAAAAATTCGTCCAAAATCTTGATGTCTCCAATCTCTTTTTTGTACGTTTTTTCCACGTGTCTTGACATCCAATGTATCCCTGCAAAGTTTGGTGAAGATCTGAGTATGTAGTTTTTGACCTTATCTGGAACCTCCCATCTGAAAATTTGAAAATTCTTAAAAAATTCGACCAAAATCTTGATGTCTCCTATCTTTTGTTTTGTACGTTTTTTCCACGTGTCTTGACACATAATGTATCCATGCAAAGTTTGGTGAAGATCTGAGTATGTAGTTTTTGACCTTATATGGAACCTCCTTTCTGAAAATTTGAGAATTCTTAAAAAATTCGTCCAAAATCTTGATGTCTCCAATCTCTTGTTTTGTACGTTTTTTCCACGTGTCTTGACATCCAATGTATCCATGCAAAGTTTGGTGAAGATCTGAGTATGTCGTTTTTGACCTTATCTGGAACCTCCCATCTGAAAATTTGAAAATTCTTAAAAAATTCGTCGAAAATCTTGATGTCTCCAATCTCTTGTTTTGTACGTTTTTTCCACGTGTCTTGACATGCAAAGTATCCCTGCAACGTTTGGTGAAGATCTGAGTATGTAGTTTTTGACCTTATCTGGAACCTACTATCTGAAAATTTGAAAATTCTTCAAAAATTCGTCGAAAATCTTGATGTCTCCAATCTCTTGTTTTGTACGTTTTTTCCACGTGTCTTGACATCCAATGTATTCCTGCAATGTTTGGTGGAGATCTGAGTATGTAGTTTTAGACCTTATCTGGAACCTCCTATCTGAAAATTTGAAAATTCTTCAAAAATTCGTCCAAAATCTTGATGTCTCCAATCTCTTGTTTTGTACGTTTTTTCCACGTGTCTCGACCTCCAATGGATCCCTGCAAAGTTTGGTGAAGATCTGAGTATGTCGTTTTTGACCTTATCTGGAACATCCTTTCTGAAAATTTGAAAATTCTTAAAAAATTCGTCGAAAATCTTGATGTCTCCAATCTCTTGTTTTGTACGTTTTTTCAAAGTGTCTTGACATCCAATGTATCCCTGCAAAGTTTGGTGAAGATCTGAGTATGTAGTTTTTGACCTTATATGGAACCTCCTATCTGAAAATTTGAAAATTCTTAAAAAATTCGTCCAAAATCTTGATGTCACCAATCCTATGTTTTGTATGTTTTTTCCACGTGTCTTGACATCCAATGTATCCATGCAAAGTTTGGTGAAGATCTGAGTATGTCGTTTTTGACCTTATCTGGAACCTCCCATCTGAAAATTTGAAAATTCTTAAAAAATTCGTCGAAAATCTTGATGTCTCCGATCTCTTGTTTTGTACGTTTTTTCCACGTGTCTTGACATGCAAAGTATTCCTGCAAAGTTTGGTGAAGATCTGAGTATGTAGTTTTTGACCTCATCTGGAACCTCCTATCTGAAAATTTGAAAATTCTTAAAAAATTCGTCCAAAATTTTGATGTCTCCAATCTCTTGTTTTGTACGTTTTTTCCACGTGTCTTGACATCCAATGTATCCCTGCAATGTTTGGTGAAGATCTGAGTATGTAGTTTTTGACCTTATCTGGAACCTCCCATCTGAAAATTTGAAAATTCCTAAAAAATCCGTCCAAAATCTTGATGACCCCAATCTCTTGTTTTGTACGTTTTTTCCACGTGTCTTGACATCCAATGTATCCCTGCAAAGTTTGGTGAAGATCTGAGTATGTAGTTTTTGACCTTATCTGGAACCTCCTATCTGAAAATTTGAAAATTCTTAAAAAATTCGTCCAAAATCTTGATGTCTCCAATCTCTTGTTTTGTACGTTTTTTCCACGTGTCTTGACATCCAAAGTATCCCTGCAAAGTTTGGTGAAGATCTGAGTATGTAGTTTTTGACCTTATATGGAACCTCCTTTCTGAAAATTTGAGAATTCTTAAAAAATTCGTCCAAAATCTTGATGTCTCCAATCTCTTGTTTTGTACGTTTTTTCCACGTGTCTTGACATCCAATGTATCCCTGCAAAGTTTGGTGAAGATCTGAGTATGTAGTTTTTGACCTTATATGGAACCTCCTATCTGAAAATTTGAAAATTCTTAAAAAATTCGTCCAAAATCTTGATGTCTCCAATCTCTTGTTTTGTACGTTTTTTCCACGTGTCTCGACCTCCAATGGATCCCTGCAAAGTTTGGTGAAGATCTGAGTATGTCGTTTTTGACCTTATCTGGAACCTCCCATCTGAAAATTTGAAAATTCTTAAAAAATTCGTCGAAAATCTTGATGTCTCCGATCTCTTGTTTTGTACGTTTTTTCCACGTGTCTTGACATGCAAAGTATTCCTGCAAAGTTTGGTGAAGATCTGAGTATGTAGTTTTTGACCTCATCTGGAACCTCCTATCTGAAAATTTGAAAATTCTTAAAAAATTCGTCCAAAATCTTGATGTCTCCAATCTCTTGTTTTGTACGTTTTTTCCACGTGTCTTGACATCCAATGTATCCCTGCAATGTTTGGTGAAGATCTGAGTATGTAGTTTTTGACCTTATCTGGAACCTCCCATCTGAAAATTTGAAAATTCCTAAAAAATCCGTCCAAAATCTTGATGACCCCAATCTCTTGTTTTGTACTTTTTTTCCACGTGTCTCGACCTCCAATGTATCCCTGCAAAGTTTGGTGAAGATCTGAGTATGTAGTTTTTGACCTTATATGGAACCTCCTATCTGAAAATTTGAAAATTCTTAAAAAATTCGTCCAAAATCTTGATGTCACCAATCCTATGTTTTGTATGTTTTTTCCACGTGTCTTGACATCCAATGGATCCCTGCAAAGTTTGGTGAAGATCTGAGTATGTCGTTTTTGACCTTATCTGGAACCTCCCATCTGAAAATTTGAAAATTCTTAAAAAATTCGTCGAAAAACCTTGATGTCTCCGATCTCTTGTTTTGTACGTTTTTTCCACGTGTCTTGACATGCAAAGTATTCCTGCAAAGTTTGGTGAAGATCTGAGTATGTAGTTTTTGACCTCATCTGGAACCTCCTATCTGAAAATTTGAAAATTCTCAAAAAATTCGTCCAAAATCTTGATGTCTCCAATCTCTTGTTTTGTACGTTTTTTCCACGTGTCTTGACATCCAATGTATCCCTGCAAAGTTTGGTGAAGATCTGAGTATGTAGTTTTTGACCTTATATGGAACCTCCTTTCTGAAAATTTGAAAATTCTCAAAAAATTCGTCCATAATCTTGATGTCTCCAATCTCTTGTTTTGTACGTTTTTTCCACGTGTCTTGACATCCAATGTATCCCTGCAAAGTTTGGTGAAGATCTGAGTATGTAGTTTTTGACCTTATATGGAACCTCCTATCTGAAAATTTGAAAATTCTTAAAAAATTCGTCCAAAATCTTGATGACCCCAATCTCTTGTTTTGTACATTTTTCCACGTGTCTTGACACATAATGTATCCATGCAAAGTTTGGTGAAGATCTGAGTATGTAGTTTTTGACCTTATATGGAACCTCCTATCTGAAAATTTGAAAATTCTTAAAAAATTCGTCCAAAATCTTGATGTCTCCAATCTCTTGTTTGGTACGTTTTTTCCACGTGTCTTGACATCCAATGTATCCCTGCAAAGTTTGGTGAAGATCTGAGTATGTAGTTTTTGACCTTATATGGAACCTCCTATCTGAAAATTTGAAAATTCTTCAAAAATTCGTCCAAAATCTTGATGTCTCCAATCTCTTGTTTTGTACGTTTTTTCCACGTGTCTCGACCTCCAATGGATCCCTGCAAAGTTTGGTGAAGATCTGAGTATGTCGTTTTTGACCTTATCTGGAACATCCTTTCTGAAAATTTGAAAATTCTTAAAAAATTCGTCGAAAATCTTGATGACCCCAATCTCTTGTTTTGTACTTTTTTCCACGTGTCTCGACCTCCAATGTATCCCTGCAAAGTTTGGTGAAGATCTGAGTATGTAGTTTTTGACCTTATATGGAACCTCCTATCTGAAAATTTGAAAATTCTTAAAAAATTCGTCCAAAATCTTGATGTCACCAATCCTATGTTTTGTATGTTTTTTCCACGTGTCTTGACATCCAATGTATCCATGCAAAGTTTGGTGAAGATCTGAGTATGTCGCTTTTGACCTTATCTGGAACCTCCCATCTGAAAATTTGAAAATTCTTAAAAAATTTGTCGAAAATCTTGAAGTCTCCGATCTCTTGTTTTGTACGTTTTTTCCACGTGTCTTGACATGCAAAGTATTCCTGCAAAGTTTGGTGAAGATCTGAGTATGTAGTTTTTGACCTCATCTGGAACCTCCTAACTGAAAATTTGAAAATTCTTAAAAAATTCGTCCAAAATTTTGATGTCTCCAATCTCTTGTTTTGTACGTTTTTTCCACGTGTCTTGACATCCAATGTATCCCTGCAATGTTTGGTGAAGATCTGAGTATGTAGTTTTTGACCTTATCTGGAACCTCCCATCTGAAAATTTGAAAATTCCTAAAAAATCCGTCCAAAATCTTGATGACCCCAATCTCTTGTTTTGTACGTTTTTTCCACGTGTCTTGACATCCAATGTATCCCTGCAAAGTTTGGTGAAGATCTGAGTATGTAGTTTTTGACCTTAACTGGAACCTCCTATCTGAAAATTTGAAAATTCTTAAAAAATTCGTCCAAAATCTTGATGTCTCCAATCTCTTGTTTTGTACGTTTTTTCCACGTGTCTTGACATCCAAAGTATCCCTGCAAAGTTTGGTGAAGATCTGAGTAGGTAGTTTTTGACCTTATATGGAACCTCCTTTCTGAAAATTTGAGAATTCTTAAAAAATTCGTCCAAAATCTTGATGTCTCCAATCTCTTGTTTTGTACGTTTTTTCCACGTGTCTTGACATCCAATGTATCCATGCAAAGTTTGGTGAAGATCTGAGTATGTCGTTTTTGACCTTATCTGGAACCTCCCATCTGAAAATTTGAAAATTCTTAAAAAATCCGTGCAAAATCTTGATGACCCCAATCTCTTGTTTTGTACGTTTTTTCCACGTGTCTTGACATCCAATATATCCATGCAAAGTTTGGTGAAGATCTGAGTATGTCGTTTTTGACGTTATCTGGAACCTCCCATCTGAAAATTTGAAAATTCTTAAAAAATTCGTCGAAAATCTTGATGTCTCCAATCTCTTGTTTTGTACGTTTTTTCCACGTGTCTTGACATCCAATGTATCCCTGCAATGTTTGGTGGAGATCTGAGTATGTAGTTTTTGACCTTATCTGGGACCTCCTATCAGAAAATTTGAAAATTCTTCAAAAATTCGTCCAAAATCTTGATGTCTCCAATCTCTTGTTTTGTACGTTTTTTTCACGTGTCTCGACCTCCAATGTATCCCTGCAAAGTTTGGTGAAGATCTGAGTATGTCGTTTTTGACCTTATCTGGAACATCCTTTCTGAAAATTTGAAAATTCTTAAAAAATTCGTCGAAAATCTTGATGTCTCCAATCTCTTGTTTTGTACGTTTTTTCCACGTGTCTTGACATCCAATGTATCCCTGCAAAGTTTGGTGAAGATCTGAGTATGTAGTTTTTGACCTTATATGGAACCTCCTATCTGAAAATTTGAAAATTCTTAAAAAATTCGACCAAAATCTTGATGTTCCGAATCCTATGTTTTGTATGTTTTTTCCACGTGTCTTGACATCCAATGTATCCATGCAAAGTTTGGTGAAGATCTGAGTATGTAGTTTTTGACCTTATATTGAACCTCCCATCTGAAAATTTGAAAATTCTTAAAAAATTCGTCCAAAATCTTGATGACCCCAATCTCTTGTTTTGTACGTTTTTTCCACGTGTCTTGACATCCAAAGTATCCCTGCAAATTTTGGTGAAGATCTGAGTATGTAGTTTTTGACCTTATATGGAACCTCCTTTCTGAAAATTTGAGAATTCTTAAATAATTCGTCCAAAATCTTGATGTCTCCAATCTCTTGTTTTGTACGTTTTTTCCACGTGTCTTGACATCCAATGTATCCATGCAAAGTTTGGTGAAGATCTGAGTATGTCGTTTTTGACCTTATCTGGAACCTCCCATCTGAAAATTTGATAATTCTTAAAAAATCCGTGCAAAATCTTGATGACCCCAATCTCTTGTTTTGTACGTTTTTTCCACGTGTCTTGACATCCAATGTATCCATGCAAAGTTTGGTGAAGATCTGAGTATGTCGTTTTTGACCTTATCTGGAACCTCCCATCTGAAAATTTGAAAATTCTTAAAAAATTCGTCGAAAATCTTGATGTCTCCAATCTCTTGTTTTGTACGTTTTTTCCACGTGTCTTGACATCCAATGTATCCCTGCAATGTTTGGTAAAGATCTGAGTATGTCGTTTTTGACCTTATCTGGAACCTCCCATCTGAAAATTTGAAAATTCTTAAAAAATTCGTCGAAAATCTTGATGTCTCCGATCTCTTGTTTTGTACGTTTTTTCCACGTGTCTTGACATGCAAAGTATTCCTGCAAAGTTTGGTGAAGATCTGAGTATGTAGTTTTTGACCTCATCTGGAACCTCCTATCTGAAAATTTGAAAATTCTTAAAAAATTCGTCCAAAATCTTGATGTCTCCAATCTCTTGTTTTGTACGTTTTTTCCACGTGTCTTGACATCCAATGTATCCCTGCAATGTTTGGTGAAGATCTGAGTATGTAGTTTTTGACCTTATCTGGAACCTCCCATCTGAAAATTTGAAAATTCCTAAAAAATCCGTCCAAAATCTTGATGACCCCAATCTCTTGTTTTGTACTTTTTTTCCACGTGTCTCGACCTCCAATGTATCCCTGCAAAGTTTGGTGAAGATCTGAGTATGTAGTTTTTGACCTTATATGGAACCTCCTATCTGAAAATTTGAAAATTCTTAAAAAATTCGTCCAAAATCTTGATGTCACCAATCCTATGTTTTGTATGTTTTTTCCACGTGTCTTGACATCCAATGGATCCCTGCAAAGTTTGGTGAAGATCTGAGTATGTCGTTTTTGACCTTATCTGGAACCTCCCATCTGAAAATTTGAAAATTCTTAAAAAATTCGTCGAAAATCTTGATGTCTCCGATCTCTTGTTTTGTACGTTTTTTCCACGTGTCTTGACATGCAAAGTATTCCTGCAAAGTTTGGTGAAGATCTGAGTATGTAGTTTTTGACCTCATCTGGAACCTCCTATCTGAAAATTTGAAAATTCTCAAAAAATTCGTCCAAAATCTAGATGTCTCCAATCTCTTGTTTTGTACGTTTTTTCCACGTGTCTTGACATCCAATGTATCCCTGCAATGTTTGGTGAAGATCTGAGTATGTAGTTTTTGACCTTATCTGGAACCTCCTTTCTGAAAATTTGAAAATTCCTAAAAAATCCGTCCAAAATCTTGATGACCCCAATCTCTTGTTTTGTACTTTTTTTCCACGTGTCTCGACCTCCAATGTATCCCTGCAAAGTTTGGTGAAGATCTGAGTATGTAGTTTTTGACCTTATATGGAACCTCCTATCTGAAAATTTGAAAATTCTTAAAAAATTCGTCCAAAATCTTGATGTCACCAATCCTATGTTTTGTATGTTTTTTCCACGTGTCTTGACATCCAATGTATCCATGCCAAGTTTGGTGAAAATCTGAGTATGTCGTTTTTGACCTTATCTGGAACCTCCCATCTGAAAATTTGAAAATTCTTAAAAAATTCGTCGAAAATCTTGATTTCTCCGATCTCTTGTTTTGTACGTTTTTTCCACGTGTCTTGACATGCAAAGTATTCCTGCAAAGTTTGGTGAAGATCTGAGTATGTAGTTTTTGACCTCATCTGGAACCTCCTAACTGAAAATTTGAAAATTCTTAAAAAATTCGTCCAAAATTTTGATGTCTCCAATCTCTTGTTTTGTACGTTTTTTCCACGTGTCTTGACATCCAATGTATCCCTGCAATGTTTGGTGAAGATCTGAGTATGTAGTTTTTGACCTTATCTGGAACCTCCCATCTGAAAATTTGAAAATTCTTAAAAAATTCGTCGAAAATCTTGATGTCTCCGATCTCTTGTTTTGTACGTTTTTTCCACGGGTCTTGACATGCAAAGCATTCCTGCAAAGTTTGGTGAAGATCTGAGTATGTAGTTTTTGACCTCATTTGGAACCTCCTATCTGAAAATTTGAAAATTCTTAAAAAATTCGTCCAAAATCTTGATGTCTCCAATCTCTTCTTTTGTACGTTTTTTCCACGTGTCTTGACATCCAATGTATCCCTGCAAAGTTTGGTGAAGATCTGAGTATGTAGTTTTTGACCTTATCTGGAACCTCCTATCTGAAAATTTGAAAATTCTTAAAAAATTCGTCCAAAATCTTGATGTCTCCAATCTCTTGTTTTGTACGTTTTTTCCACGTGTCTTGATATCCAATGTATCCCTGCAAAGTTTGGTGAAGATCTGAGTATGTCGTTTTTGACCTTATCTGGAACATCCTTTCTGAAAATTTGAAAATTGTTAAAAAATTCGTCCAAAATCTTGATGTCTCCAATCTCTTTTTTGTACGTTTTTTCCACGTGTCTTGACATCCAATGTATCCCTGCAAAGTTTGGTGAAGATCTGAGTATGTAGTTTTTGACCTTATCTGGAACCTCCCATCTGAAAATTTGAAAATTCTTAAAAAATTCGACCAAAATCTTGATGTCTCCAATCTTTTGTTTTGTACGTTTTTTCCACGTGTCTTGACACATAATGTATCCATGCAAAGTTTGGTGAAGATCTGAGTATGTAGTTTTTGACCTTATATGGAACCTCCTATCTGAAAATTTGAAAATTCTTAAAAAATTCGTCCAAAATCTTGATGTCTCCAATCTCTTGTTTTGTACGTTTTTTCCACGTGTCTTGACATCCAATGTATCCCTGCAAAGTTTGGTGAAGATCTGAGTATGTAGTTTTTGACCTTATCTGGAACCTCCCATCTGAAAATTTGAAAATTCCTAAAAAATCCGTGCAAAATCTTGATGACCCCAATCTCTTGTTTTGTACGTTTTTTCCACGTGTCTTGACATCCAATGTATTCCTGCAATGTTTGGTGAAGATCTGAGTATGTAGTTTTTGACCTTATATGGAACCTCCTATCTGAAAATTTGAAAATTCTTAAAAAATTCGACCAAAATCTTGATGTTCCGAATCCTATGTTTTGTATGTTTTTTCCACGTGTCTTGACATCCAATGTATCCATGCAAAGTTTGGTGAAGATCTGAGTATGTAGTTTTTGACCTTATATTGAACCTCCCATCTGAAAATTTGAAAATTCTTAAAAAATTCGTCCAAAATCTTGATGACCCCAATCTCTTGTTTTGTACGTTTTTTCCACGTGTCTTGACATCCAAAGTATCCCTGCAAAGTTTGGTGAAGATCTGAGTATGTAGTTTTTGACCTTATATGGAACCTCCTTTCTGAAAATTTGAGAATTCTTAAAAAATTCGTCCAAAATCTTGATGTCTCCAATCTCTTGTTTTGTACGTTTTTTCCACGTGTCTTGACATCCAATGTATCCCTGCAAAGTTTGGTGAAGATCTGAGTATGTAGTTTTTGACCTTATCTGGAACCTCCCATCTGAAAATTTGAAAATTCCTAAAAAATCCGTGCAAAATCTTGATGACCCCAATCTCTTGTTTTGTACGTTTTTTCCACGTGTCTTGACATCCAATGTATTCCTGCAATGTTTGGTGAAGATCTGAGTATGTAGTTTTTGACCTTATATGGAACCTCCTATCTGAAAATTTGAAAATTCTTAAAAAATTCGACCAAAATCTTGATGTTCCGAATCCTATGTTTTGTATGTTTTTTCCACGTGTCTTGACATCCAATGTATCCATGCAAAGTTTGGTGAAGATCTGAGTATGTAGTTTTTGACCTTATATTGAACCTCCCATCTGAAAATTTGAAAATTCTTAAAAAATTCGTCCAAAATCTTGATGACCCCAATCTCTTGTTTTGTACGTTTTTTCCACGTGTCTTGACATCCAAAGTATCCCTGCAAAGTTTGGTGAAGATCTGAGTATGTAGTTTTTGACCTTATATGGAACCTCCTTTCTGAAAATTTGAGAATTCTTAAAAAATTCGTCCAAAATCTTGATGTCTCCAATCTCTTGTTTTGTACGTTTTTTCCACGTGTCTTGACATCCAATGTATCCATGCAAAGTTTGGTGAAGATCTGAGTATGTAGTTTTTGACCTCATTTGGAACCTCCTATCTGAAAATTTGAAAATTCTTAAAAAATTCGTCCAAAATCTTGATGTCTCCAATCTCTTCTTTTGTACGTTTTTTCCACGTGTCTTGACATCCAATGTATCCCTGCAAAGTTTGGTGAAGATCTGAGTATGTAGTTTTTGACCTTATCTGGAACCTCCTATCTGAAAATTTGAAAATTCTTAAAAAATTCGTCCAAAATCTTGATGTCTCCAATCTCTTGTTTTGTACGTTTTTTCCACGTGTCTTGATATCCAATGTATCCCTGCAAAGTTTGGTGAAGATCTGAGTATGTCGTTTTTGACCTTATCTGGAACATCCTTTCTGAAAATTTGAAAATTGTTAAAAAATTCGTCCAAAATCTTGATGTCTCCAATCTCTTTTTTGTACGTTTTTTCCACGTGTCTTGACATCCAATGTATCCCTGCAAAGTTTGGTGAAGATCTGAGTATGTAGTTTTTGACCTTATCTGGAACCTCCCATCTGAAAATTTGAAAATTCTTAAAAAATTCGACCAAAATCTTGATGTCTCCAATCTTTTGTTTTGTACGTTTTTTCCACGTGTCTTGACACATAATGTATCCATGCAAAGTTTGGTGAAGATCTGAGTATGTAGTTTTTGACCTTATATGGAACCTCCTATCTGAAAATTTGAAAATTCTTAAAAAATTCGTCCAAAATCTTGATGTCTCCAATCTCTTGTTTTGTACGTTTTTTCCACGTGTCTTGACATCCAATGTATCCCTGCAAAGTTTGGTGAAGATCTGAGTATGTAGTTTTTGACCTTATCTGGAACCTCCCATCTGAAAATTTGAAAATTCCTAAAAAATCCGTGCAAAATCTTGATGACCCCAATCTCTTGTTTTGTACGTTTTTTCCACGTGTCTTGACATCCAATGTATTCCTGCAATGTTTGGTGAAGATCTGAGTATGTAGTTTTTGACCTTATATGGAACCTCCTATCTGAAAATTTGAAAATTCTTAAAAAATTCGACCAAAATCTTGATGTTCCGAATCCTATGTTTTGTATGTTTTTTCCACGTGTCTTGACATCCAATGTATCCATGCAAAGTTTGGTGAAGATCTGAGTATGTAGTTTTTGACCTTATATTGAACCTCCCATCTGAAAATTTGAAAATTCTTAAAAAATTCGTCCAAAATCTTGATGACCCCAATCTCTTGTTTTGTACGTTTTTTCCACGTGTCTTGACATCCAAAGTATCCCTGCAAAGTTTGGTGAAGATCTGAGTATGTAGTTTTTGACCTTATATGGAACCTCCTTTCTGAAAATTTGAGAATTCTTAAAAAATTCGTCCAAAATCTTGATGTCTCCAATCTCTTGTTTTGTACGTTTTTTCCACGTGTCTTGACATCCAATGTATCCATGCAAAGTTTGGTGAAGATCTGAGTATGTCGTTTTTGACCTTATCTGGAACCTCCCATCTGAAAATTTGAAAATTCTTAAAAAATTCGTCGAAAATCTTGATGTCTCCAATCTTTTGTTTTGTACGTTTTTTCCACGTGTCTTGACATGCAAAGTATCCCTGCAACGTTTGGTGAAGATCTGAGTATGTAGTTTTTGACCTTATCTGGAACCTCCCATCTGAAAATTTGAAAATTCTTAAAAAATTCGACCAAAATCTTGATGTCTCCAATCTTTTGTTTTGTACGTTTTTTCCACGTGTCTTGACACAATGTATCCATGCAAAGTTTGGTGAAGATCTGAGTATGTAGTTTTTGACCTTATATGGAACCTCCTATCTGAAAATTTGAAAATTCTTAAAAAATTCGTCCAAAATCTTGATGTCTCCAATCTCTTGTTTTGTACGTTTTTTCCACGTGTCTTGACATCCAATGTATCCCTGCAAAGTTTGGTGAAGATCTGAGTATGTAGTTTTTGACCTTATCAGGAACCTCCCATCTGAAAATTTGAAAATTCCTAAAAAATCCGTGCAAAATCTTGATGACCCCAATCTCTTGTTTTGTACGTTTTTTCCACGTGTCTTGACATCCAATGTATCCCTGCAAAGTTTGGTGAAGATCTGAGTATGTCGTTTTTGACCTTATCTGGAACATCCTTTCTGAAAATTTGAAAATTGTTAAAAAATTCGTCCAAAATCTTGATGTCTCCAATCTCTTTTTTGTACGTTTTTTCCACGTGTCTTGACATCCAATGTATCCCTGCAAAGTTTGGTGAAGATCTGAGTATGTAGTTTTTGACCTTATCTGGAACCTCCCATCTGAAAATTTGAAAATTCTTAAAAAATTCGACCAAAATCTTGATGTCTCCAATCTTTTGTTTTGTACGTTTTTTCCACGTGTCTTGACACATAATGTATCCATGCAAAGTTTGGTGAAGATCTGAGTATGTAGTTTTTGACCTTATATGGAACCTCCTATCTGAAAATTTGAAAATTCTTAAAAAATTCGTCCAAAATCTTGATGTCTCCAATCTCTTGTTTTGTACGTTTTTTCCACGTGTCTTGACATCCAATGTATCCCTGCAAAGTTTGGTGAAGATCTGAGTATGTAGTTTTTGACCTTATCTGGAACCTCCCATCTGAAAATTTGAAAATTCCTAAAAAATCCGTGCAAAATCTTGATGACCCCAATCTCTTGTTTTGTACGTTTTTTCCACGTGTCTTGACATCCAATGTATTCCTGCAATGTTTGGTGAAGATCTGAGTATGTAGTTTTTGACCTTATATGGAACCTCCTATCTGAAAATTTGAAAATTCTTAAAAAATTCGACCAAAATCTTGATGTTCCGAATCCTATGTTTTGTATGTTTTTTCCACGTGTCTTGACATCCAATGTATCCATGCAAAGTTTGGTGAAGATCTGAGTATGTCGTTTTTGACCTTATCTGGAACCTCCCATCTGAAAATTTGAAAATTCTTAAAAAATTCGTCGAAAATCTTGATGTCTCCGATCTCTTGTTTTGTACGTTTTTTCCACGTGTCTTGACATCCAATGTATCCCTGCAAAGTTTGGTGAAGATCTGAGTATGTCGTTTTTGACCTCATCTGGAACCTCCCATCTGAAAATTTGAAAATTCTTAAAAAATTCGTCGAAAATCTTGATGTCTCCAATCTTTTGTTTTGTACGTTTTTTCCACGTGTCTTGACATCCAATGTATCCCTGCAAAGTTTGGTGAAGATCTGAGTATGTAGTTTTTGACCTTATATGGAACCTCCTATCTGAAAATTTGAAAATTCTTAAAAAATTCGTCCAAAATCTTGATGTCTCCAATCTCTTGTTTTGTACGTTTTTTCCACGTGTCTCGACCTCCAATGGATCCCTGCAAAGTTTGGTGAAGATCTGAGTATGTCGTTTTTGACCTTATCTGGAACCTCCCATCTGAAAATTTGAAAATTCTTAAAAAATTCGTCGAAAATCTTGATGTCTCCGATCTCTTGTTTTGTACGTTTTTTCCACGTGTCTTGACATGCAAAGTATTCCTGCAAAGTTTGGTGAAGATCTGAGTAGGTAGTTTTTGACCTCATCTGGAACCTCCTATCTGAAAATTTGAAAATTCTTAAAAAATTC
This sequence comes from Lepisma saccharinum, assembly GCF_977018435.1. Lineage (NCBI taxonomy): Eukaryota > Metazoa > Arthropoda > Insecta > Zygentoma > Lepismatidae > Lepisma > Lepisma saccharinum. The sequence continues at coordinate 448,399 of NW_028142931.1, read as the reverse complement.
GTCCAAAATTTTGATGTCTCCAATCTCTTGTTTTGTACGTTTTTTCCACGTGTCTTGACATCCAATGTATTCCTGCAAAGTTTGGTGGAGATCTGGGTATGTAGTTTTAGACCTTATCTGGAACCTCCTATCTGAAAATTTGAAAATTCTTCAAAAATTCGTCCAAAATCTTGATGTCTCCAATCTCTTGTTTTGTACGTTTTTTCCACGTGTCTCGACCTCCAATGGATCCCTGCAAAGTTTGGTGAAGATCTGAGTATGTCGTTTTTGACCTTATCTGGAACATCCTTTCTGAAAATTTGAAAATTCTTAAAAAATTCGTCCAAAATCTTGATGTCTCCAATCTCTTGTTTTGTACGTTTTTTCCACGTGTCTTGATATCCAATGTATCCCTGCAAAGTTTGGTGAAGATCTGAGTATGTCGTTTTTGACCTTATCTGGAACATCCTTTCTGAAAATTTGAAAATTGTTAAAAAATTCGTCCAAAATCTTGATGTCTCCAATCTCTTTTTTGTACGTTTTTTCCACGTGTCTTGACATCCAATGTATCCCTGCAAAGTTTGGTGAAGATCTGAGTATGTAGTTTTTGACCTTATCTGGAACCTCCCATCTGAAAATTTGAAAATTCTTTAAAAATTCGACCAAAATCTTGATGTCTCCAATCTTTTGTTTTGTACGTTTTTTCCACGTGTCTTGACACATAAAGTATCCATGCAAAGTTTGGTGAAGATCTGAGTATGTAGTTTTTGACCTTATATGGAACCTCCTATCTGAAAATTTGAAAATTCTTAAAAAATTCGTCCAAAATCTTGATGTCTCCAATCTCTTGTTTTGTACGTTTTTTCCACGTGTCTTGACATCCAATGTATCCCTGCAAAGTTTGGTGAAGATCTGAGTATGTAGTTTTTGACCTTATCTGGAACCTCCCATCTGAAAATTTGAAAATTCCTAAAAAATCCGTGCAAAATCTTGATGACCCCAATCTCTTGTTTTGTACGTTTTTTCCACGTGTCTTGACATCCAATGTATTCCTGCAATGTTTGGTGAAGATCTGAGTATGTAGTTTTTGACCTTATATGGAACCTCCTATCTGAAAATTTGAAAATTCTTAAAAAATTCGACCAAAATCTTGATGTTCCGAATCCTATGTTTTGTATGTTTTTTCCACGTGTCTTGACATCCAATGTATCCATGCAAAGTTTGGTGAAGATCTGAGTATGTCGTTTTTGACCTTATCTGGAACCTCCCATCTGAAAATTTGAAAATTCTTAAAAAATTCGTCGAAAATCTTGATGTCTCCGATCTCTTGTTTTGTACGTTTTTTCCACGTGTCTTGACATGCAAAGTATTCCTGCAAAGTTTGGTGAAGATCTGAGTATGTCGTTTTTGACCTCATCTGGAACCTCCCATCTGAAAATTTGAAAATTCTTAAAAAATTCGTCGAAAATCTTGATGTCTCCAATCTTTTGTTTTGTACGTTTTTTCCACGTGTCTTGACATCCAATGTATCCCTGCAAAGTTTGGTGAAGATCTGAGTATGTAGTTTTTGACCTTATATGGAACCTCCTATCTGAAAATTTGAAAATTCTTAAAAAATTCGTCCAAAATCTTGATGTCTCCAATCTCTTGTTTTGTACGTTTTTTCCACGTGTCTCGACCTCCAATGGATCCCTGCAAAGTTTGGTGAAGATCTGAGTATGTCGTTTTTGACCTTATCTGGAACCTCCCATCTGAAAATTTGAAAATTCTTAAAAAATTCGTCGAAAATCTTGATGTCTCCGATCTCTTGTTTTGTACGTTTTTTCCACGTGTCTTGACATGCAAAGTATTCCTGCAAAGTTTGGTGAAGATCTGAGTAGGTAGTTTTTGACCTCATCTGGAACCTCCTATCTGAAAATTTGAAAATTCTTAAAAAATTCGTCCAAAATTTTGATGTCTCCAATCTCTTGTTTTGTACGTTTTTTCCACGTGTCTTGACATCCAATGTATTCCTGCAAAGTTTGGTGGAGATCTGAGTATGTAGTTTTAGACCTTATCTGGAACCTCCTATCTGAAAATTTGAAAATTCTTCAAAAATTCGTCCAAAATCTTGATGTCTCCAATCTCTTGTTTTGTACGTTTTTTCCACGTGTCTCGACCTCCAATGGATCCCTGCAAAGTTTGGTGAAGATCTGAGTATGTCGTTTTTGACCTTATCTGGAACATCCTTTCTGAAAATTTGAAAATTCTTAAAAAATTCGTCCAAAATCTTGATGTCTCCAATCTCTTGTTTTGTACGTTTTTTCCACGTGTCTTGATATCCAATGTATCCCTGCAAAGTTTGGTGAAGATCTGAGTATGTCGTTTTTGACCTTATCTGGAACATCCTTTCTGAAAATTTGAAAATTGTTAAAAAATTCGTCCAAAATCTTGATGTCTCCAATCTCTTTTTTGTACGTTTTTTCCACGTGTCTTGACATCCAATGTATCCCTGCAAAGTTTGGTGAAGATCTGAGTATGTAGTTTTTGACCTTATCTGGAACCTCCCATCTGAAAATTTGAAAATTCTTAAAAAATTCGACCAAAATCTTGATGTCTCCAATCTTTTGTTTTGTACGTTTTTTCCACGTGTCTTGACACATAATGCATCCATGCAAAGTTTGGTGAAGATCTGAGTATGTAGTTTTTGACCTTATATGGAACCTCCTATCTGAAAATTTGAAAATTCTTAAAAAATTCGTCCAAAATCTTGATGTCTCCAATCTCTTGTTTTGTACGTTTTTTCCACGTGTCTTGACATCCAATGTATCCCTGCAAAGTTTGGTGAAGATCTGAGTATGTAGTTTTTGACCTTATCTGGAACCTCCCATCTGAAAATTTGAAAATTCCTAAAAAATCCGTGCAAAATCTTGATGACCCCAATCTCTTGTTTTGTACGTTTTTTCCACGTGTCTCGACCTCCAATGGATCCCTGCAAAGTTTGGTGAAGATCTGAGTATGTCGTTTTTGACCTTATCTGGAACCTCCCATCTGAAAATTTGAAAATTCTTAAAAAATTCGTCGAAAATCTTGATGTCTCCGATCTCTTGTTTTGTACGTTTTTTCCACGTGTCTTGACATGCAAAGTATTCCTGCAAAGTTTGGTGAAGATCTGAGTATGTAGTTTTTGACCTCATCTGGAACCTCCTATCTGAAAATTTGAAAATTCTTAAAAAATTCGTCCAAAATCTTGATGTCTCCAATCTCTTGTTTTGTTCGTTTTTTCCACGTGTCTTGACATCCAATGTATCCCTGCAATGTTTGGTGAAGATCTGAGTATGTAGTTTTTGACCTTATCTGGAACCTCCCATCTGAAAATTTGAAAATTCCTAAAAAATCCGTCCAAAATCTTGATGACCCCAATCTCTTGTTTTGTACTTTTTTTCCACGTGTCTCGACCTCCAATGTATCCCTGCAAAGTTTGGTGAAGATCTGAGTATGTAGTTTTTGACCTTATATGGAACCTCCTATATGAAAATTTGAAAATTCTTAAAAAATTCGTCCAAAATCTTGATGTCACCAATCCTATGTTTTGTATGTTTTTTCCACGTGTCTTGACATCCAATGTATCCATGCAAAGTTTGGTGAAGATCTGAGTATGTCGTTTTTGACCTTATCTGGAACCTCCCATCTGAAAATTTGAAAATTCTTAAAAAATTCGTCGAAAATCTTGATGTCTCCGATCTCTTGTTTTGTACGTTTTTTCCACGTGTCTTGACATGCAAAGTATTCCTGCAAAGTTTGGTGAAGATCTGAGTAGGTAGTTTTTGACCTCATCTGGAACCTCCTATCTGAAAATTTGAAAATTCTTAAAAAATTCGTCCAAAATTTTGATGTCTCCAATCTCTTGTTTTGTACGTTTTTTCCACGTGTCTTGACATCCAATGTATTCCTGCAATGTTTGGTGGAGATCTGAGTATGTAGTTTTAGACCTTATCTGGAACCTCCTATCTGAAAATTTGAAAATTCTTCAAAAATTCGTCCAAAATCTTGATGTCTCCAATCTCTTGTTTTGTACGTTTTTTCCACGTGTCTCGACCTCCAATGGATCCCTGCAAAGTTTGGTGAAGATCTGAGTATGTCGTTTTTGACCTTATCTGGAACATCCTTTCTGAAAATTTGAAAATTCTTAAAAAATTCGTCCAAAATCTTGATGTCTCCAATCTCTTGTTTTGTACGTTTTTTCCACGTGTCTTGATATCCAATGTATCCCTGCAAAGTTTGGTGAAGATCTGAGTATGTCGTTTTTGACCTTATCTGGAACATCCTTTCTGAAAATTTGAAAATTGTTAAAAAATTCGTCCAAAATCTTGATGTCTCCAATCTCTTTTTTGTACGTTTTTTCCACGTGTCTTGACATCCAATGTATCCCTGCAAAGTTTGGTGAAGATCTGAGTATGTAGTTTTTGACCTTATCTGGAACCTCCCATCTGAAAATTTGAAAATTCTTAAAAAATTCGACCAAAATCTTGATGTCTCCAATCTTTTGTTTTGTACGTTTTTTCCACGTGTCTTGACACATAATGCATCCATGCAAAGTTTGGTGAAGATCTGAGTATGTAGTTTTTGACCTTATATGGAACCTCCTATCTGAAAATTTGAAAATTCTTAAAAAATTCGTCCAAAATCTTGATGTCTCCAATCTCTTGTTTTGTACGTTTTTTCCACGTGTCTTGACATCCAATGTATCCCTGCAAAGTTTGGTGAAGATCTGAGTATGCAGTTTTTGACCTTATCTGGAACCTCCCATCTGAAAATTTGAAAATTCCTAAAAAATCCGTGCAAAATCTTGATGACCCCAATCTCTTGTTTTGTACGTTTTTTCCACGTGTCTTGACATCCAATGTATTCCTGCAATGTTTGGTGAAGATCTGAGTATGTAGTTTTTGACCTTATATGGAACCTCCTATCTGAAAATTTGAAAATTTTTAAAAAATTCGACCAAAATCTTGATGTTCCGAATCCTATGTTTTGTATGTTTTTTCCACGTGTCTTGACATCCAATGTATCCATGCAAAGTTTGGTGAAGATCTGAGTATGTCGTTTTTGACCTTATCTGGAACCTCCCATCTGAAAATTTGAAAATTCTTAAAAAATTCGTCGAAAATCTTGATGTCTCCGATCTCCTGTTTTGTACGTTTTTTCCACGTGTCTTGACATGCAAAGTATTCCTGCAAAGTTTGGTGAAGATCTGAGTATGTCGTTTTTGACCTCATCTGGAACCTCCCATCTGAAAATTTGAAAATTCTTAAAAAATTCGTCGAAAATCTTGATGTCTCCAATCTTTTGTTTTGTACGTTTTTTCCACGTGTCTTGACATCCAATGTATCCCTGCAAAGTTTGGTGAAGATCTGAGTATGTAGTTTTTGACCTTATATGGAACCTCCTATCTGAAAATTTGAAAATTCTTAAAAAATTCGTCCAAAATCTTGATGTCTCCAATCTCTTGTTTTGTACGTTTTTTCCACGTGTCTCGACCTCCAATGGATCCCTGCAAAGTTTGGTGAAGATCTGAGTATGTCGTTTTTGACCTTATCTGGAACCTCCCATCTGAAAATTTGAAAATTCTTAAAAAATTCGTCGAAAATCTTGATGTCTCCGATCTCTTGTTTTGTACGTTTTTTCCACGTGTCTTGACATGCAAAGTATTCCTGCAAAGTTTGGTGAAGATCTGAGTATGTAGTTTTTGACCTCATCTGGAACCTCCTATCTGAAAATTTGAAAATTCTTAAAAAATTCGTCCAAAATCTTGATGTCTCCAATCTCTTGTTTTGTACGTTTTTTCCACGTGTCTTGACATCCAATGTATCCCTGCAATGTTTGGTGAAGATCTGAGTATGTAGTTTTTGACCTTATCTGGAACCTCCCATCTGAAAATTTGAAAATTCCTAAAAAATCCGTCCAAAATCTTGATGACCCCAATCTCTTGTTTTGTACTTTTTTTCCACGTGTCTCGACCTCCAATGTATCCCTGCAAAGTTTGGTGAAGATCTGAGTATGTAGTTTTTGACCTTATATGGAACCTCCTATCTGAAAATTTGAAAATTCTTAAAAAATTCGTCCAAAATCTGGATGTCACCAATCCTATGTTTTGTATGTTTTTTCCACGTGTCTTGACATCCAATGTATCCATGCAAAGTTTGGTGAAGATCTGAGTATGTCGTTTTTGACCTTATCTGGAACCTCCCATCTGAAAATTTGAAAATTCTTAAAAAATTCGTCGAAAATCTTGATGTCTCCGATCTCTTGTTTTGTACGTTTTTTCCACGTGTCTTGACATGCAAAGTATTCCTGCAAAGTTTGGTGAAGATCTGAGTAGGTAGTTTTTGACCTCATCTGGAACCTCCTATCTGAAAATTTGAAAATTCTTAAAAAATTCGTCCAAAATTTTGATGTCTCCAATCTCTTGTTTTGTACGTTTTTTCCACGTGTCTTGACATCCAATGTATTCCTGCAATGTTTGGTGGAGATCTGAGTATGTAGTTTTAGACCTTATCTGGAACCTCCTATCTGAAAATTTGAAAATTCTTCAAAAATTCGTCCAAAATCTTGATGTCTCCAATCTCTTGTTTTGTACGTTTTTTCCACGTGTCTCGACCTCCAATGGATCCCTGCAAAGTTTGGTGAAGATCTGAGTATGTCGTTTTTGACCTTATCTGGAACATCCTTTCTGAAAATTTGAAAATTCTTAAAAAATTCGTCCAAAATCTTGATGTCTCCAATCTCTTGTTTTGTACGTTTTTTCCACGTGTCTTGATATCCAATGTATCCCTGCAAAGTTTGGTGAAGATCTGAGTATGTCGTTTTTGACCTTATCTGGAACATCCTTTCTGAAAATTTGAAAATTGTTAAAAAATTCGTCCAAAATCTTGATGTCTCCAATCTCTTTTTTGTACGTTTTTTCCACGTGTCTTGACATCCAATGTATCCCTGCAAAGTTTGGTGAAGATCTGAGTATGTAGTTTTTGACCTTATCTGGAACCTCCCATCTGAAAATTTGAAAATTCTTAAAAAATTCGACCAAAATCTTGATGTCTCCAATCTTTTGTTTTGTACGTTTTTTCCACGTGTCTTGACACATAATGCATCCATGCAAAGTTTGGTGAAGATCTGAGTATGTAGTTTTTGACCTTATATGGAACCTCCTATCTGAAAATTTGAAAATTCTTAAAAAATTCGTCCAAAATCTTGATGTCTCCAATCTCTTGTTTTGTACGTTTTTTCCACGTGTCTTGACATCCAATGTATCCCTGCAAAGTTTGGTGAAGATCTGAGTATGTAGTTTTTGACCTTATCTGGAACCTCCCATCTGAAAATTTGAAAATTCCTAAAAAATCCGTGCAAAATCTTGATGACCCCAATCTCTTGTTTTGTACGTTTTTTCCACGTGTCTTGACATCCAATGTATTCCTGCAATGTTTGGTGAAGATCTGAGTATGTAGTTTTTGACCTTATATGGAACCTCCCATCTGAAAATTTGAAAATTCTTAAAAAATTCGACCAAAATCTTGATGTTCCGAATCCTATGTTTTGTATGTTTTTTCCACGTGTCTTGACATCCAATGTATCCATGCAAAGTTTGGTGAAGATCTGAGTATGTCGTTTTTGACCTTATCTGGAACCTCCCATCTGAAAATTTGAAAATTCTTAAAAAATTCGTCGAAAATCTTGATGTCTCCGATCTCTTGTTTTGTACGTTTTTTCCACGTGTCTTGACATGCAAAGTATTCCTGCAAAGTTTGGTGAAGATCTGAGTATGTCGTTTTTGACCTCATCTGGAACCTCCCATCTGAAAATTTGAAAATTCTTAAAAAATTCGTCGAAAATCTTGATGTCTCCAATCTTTTGTTTTGTACGTTTTTTCCACGTGTCTTGACATCCAATGTATCCCTGCAAAGTTTGGTGAAGATCTGAGTATGTAGTTTTTGACCTTATATGGAACCTCCTATCTGAAAATTTGAAAATTCTTAAAAAATTCGTCCAAAATCTTGATGTCTCCAATCTCTTGTTTTGTACGTTTTTTCCACGTGTCTCGACCTCCAATGGATCCCTGCAAAGTTTGGTGAAGATCTGAGTATGTCGTTTTTGACCTTATCTGGAACCTCCCATCTGAAAATTTGAAAATTCTTAAAAAATTCGTCGAAAATCTTGATGTCTCCGATCTCTTGTTTTGTACGTTTTTTCCACGTGTCTTGACATGCAAAGTATTCCTGCAAAGTTTGGTGAAGATCTGAGTATGTAGTTTTTGACCTCATCTGGAACCTCCTATCTGAAAATTTGAAAATTCTTAAAAAATTCGTCCAAAATCTTGATGTCTCCAATCTCTTGTTTTGTACGTTTTTTCCACGTGTCTTGACATCCAATGTATCCCTGCAATGTTTGGTGAAGATCTGAGTATGTAGTTTTTGACCTTATCTGGAACCTCCCATCTGAAAATTTGAAAATTCCTAAAAAATCCGTCCAAAATCTTGATGACCCCAATCTCTTGTTTTGTACTTTTTTTCCACGTGTCTCGACCTCCAATGTATCCCTGCAAAGTTTGGTGAAGATCTGAGTATGTAGTTTTTGACCTTATATGGAACCTCCTATCTGAAAATTTGAAAATTCTTAAAAAATTCGTCCAAAATCTTTATGTCACCAATCCTATGTTTTGTATGTTTTTTCCACGTGTCTTGACATCCAATGTATCCATGCAAAGTTTGGTGAAGATCTGAGTATGTCGTTTTTGACCTTATCTGGAACCTCCCATCTGAAAATTTGAAAATTCTTAAAAAATTCGTCGAAAATCTTGATGTCTCCGATCTCTTGTTTTGTACGTTTTTTCCACGTGTCTTGACATGCAAAGTATTCCTGCAAAGTTTGGTGAAGATCTGAGTAGGTAGTTTTTGACCTCATCTGGAACCTCCTATCTGAAAATTTGAAAATTCTTAAAAAATTCGTCCAAAATTTTGATGTCTCCAATCTCTTGTTTTGTACGTTTTTTCCACGTGTCTTGACATCCAATGTATTCCTGCAATGTTTGGTGGAGATCTGAGTATGTAGTTTTAGACCTTATCTGGAACCTCCTATCTGAAAATTTGAAAATTCTTCAAAAATTCGTCCAAAATCTTGATGTCTCCAATCTCTTGTTTTGTACGTTTTTTCCACGTGTCTCGACCTCCAATGGATCCCTGCAAAGTTTGGTGAAGATCTGAGTATGTCGTTTTTGACTTTATCTGGAACATCCTTTCTGAAAATTTGAAAATTCTTAAAAAATTCGTCCAAAATCTTGATGTCTCCAATCTCTTGTTTTGTACGTTTTTTCCACGTGTCTTGATATCCAATGTATCCCTGGAAAGTTTGGTGAAGATCTGAGTATGTCGTTTTTGACCTTATCTGGAACATCCTTTCTGAAAATTTGAAAATTGTTAAAAAATTCGTCCAAAATCTTGATGTCTCCAATCTCTTTTTTGTACGTTTTTTCCACGTGTCTTGACATCCAATGTATCCCTGCAAAGTTTGGTGAAGATCTGAGTATGTAGTTTTTGACCTTATCTGGAACCTCCCATCTGAAAATTTGAAAATTCTTAAAAAATTCGACCAAAATCTTGATGTCTCCAATCTTTTGTTTTGTACGTTTTTTCCACGTGTCTTGACACATAATGTATCCATGCAAAGTTTGGTGAAGATCTGAGTATGTAGTTTTTGACCTTATATGGAACCTCCTATCTGAAAATTTGAAAATTCTTAAAAAATTCGTCCAAAATCTTGATGTCTCCAATCTCTTGTTTTGTACGTTTTTTCCACGTGTCTTGACATCCAATGTATCCCTGCAAAGTTTGGTGAAGATCTGAGTATGTAGTTTTTGACCTTATCTGGAACCTCCCATCTGAAAATTTGAAAATTCTTAAAAAATTCGACCAAAATCTTGATGTCTCCAATCTTTTGTTTTGTACGTTTTTTCCACGTGTCTTGACACATAATGTATCCATGCAAAGTTTGGTGAAGATCTGAGTATGTAGTTTTTGACCTTATATGGAACCTCCTATCTGAAAATTTGAAAATTCTTAAAAAATTCGTCCAAAATCTTGATGTCTCCAATCTCTTGTTTTGTACGTTTTTTCCACGTGTCTTGACATCCAATGTATCCCTGCAAAGTTTGGTGAAGATCTGAGTATGTAGTTTTTGACCTTATCTGGAACCTCCCATCTGAAAATTTGAAAATTCCTAAAAAATCCGTGCAAAATCTTGATGACCCCAATCTCTTGTTTTGTACGTTTTTTCCACGTGTCTTGACATCCAATGTATTCCTGCAATGTTTGGTGAAGATCTGAGTATGTAGTTTTTGACCTTATATGGAACCTCCTATCTGAAAATTTGAAAATTCTTAAAAAATTCGACCAAAATCTTGATGTTCCGAATCCTATGTTTTGTATGTTTTTCCACGTGTCTTGACATCCAATGTATCCATGCAAAGTTTGGTGAAGATCTGAGTATGTAGTTTTTGACCTTATATTGAACCTCCTATCTGAAAATTTGAAAATTCTTAAAAAAATTCGTCCAAAATCTTGATGACCCCAATCTCTTGTTTTGTACGTTTTTTCCACGTGTCTTGACATCCAAAGTATCCCTGCAAAGTTTGGTGAAGATCTGAGTATGTAGTTTTTGACCTTATATGGAACCTCCTTTCTGAAAATTTGAGAATTCTTAAAAAATTCGTCCAAAATCTTGATGTCTCCAATCTCTTGTTTTGTACGTTTTTTCCACGTGTCTTGACATCCAATGTATCCATGCAAAGTTTGGTGAAGATCTGAGTATGTCGTTTTTGACCTTATCTGGAACCTCCCATCTGAAAATTTGAAAATTCTTAAAAAATTCGTCGAAAATCTTGATGTCTCCAATCTTTTGTTTTGTACGTTTTTTCCACGTGTCTTGACATGCAAAGTATCCCTGCAACGTTTGGTGAAGATCTGAGTATGTTGTTTTTGACCTTATCTGGAACCTCCTATCTGAAAATTTGAAAATTCTTAAAAAATTCGTCGAAAATCTTGATGTCTCCAATCTCTTGTTTTGTACGTTTTTTCCACGTGTCTTGATATCCAATGTATCCCTGCAAAGTTTGGTGAAGATCTGAGTATGTCGTTTTTGACCTTATCTGGAACATCCTTTCTGAAAATTTGAAAATTGTTAAAAAATTCGTCCAAAATCTTGATGTCTCCAATCTCTTTTTTGTACGTTTTTTCCACGTGTCTTTACATCCAATGTATCCCTGCAAAGCTTGGTGAAGATCTGAGTATGTAGTTTTTGACCTTATCTGGAACCTCCCATCTGAAAATTTTAAAATTCTTAAAAAATTCGACCAAAATCTTGATGTCTCCAATCTTTTGTTTTGTACGTTTTTTCCACGTGTCTTGACACATAATGTATCCATGCAAAGTTTGGTGAAGATCTGAGTATGTAGTTTTTGACCTTATATGGAACCTCCTATCTGAAAATTTGAAAATTCTTAAAAAATTCGTCCAAAATCTTGATGTCTCCAATCTCTTGTTTTGTACGTTTTTTCCACGTGTCTTGACATCCAATGTATCCCTGCAAAGTTTGGTGAAAATCTGAGTATGTAGTTTTTGACCTTATCTGGAACCTCCCATCTGAAAATTTGAAAATTCCTAAAAAATCCGTGCAAAATCTTGATGACCCCAATCTCTTGTTTTGTACGTTTTTTCCACGTGTCTTGATATCCAATGTATCCCTGCAAAGTTTGGTGAAGATCTGAGTATGTCGTTTTTGACCTTATCTGGAACATCCTTTCTGAAAATTTGAAAATTGTTAAAAAATTCGTCCAAAATCTTGATGTCTCCAATCTCTTTTTTGTACGTTTTTTCCACGTGTCTTGACATCCAATGTATATCTGCAAAGTTTGGTGAAGATCTGAGTATGTAGTTTTTGACCTTATCTGGAACCTCCCATCTGAAAATTTGAAAATTCTTAAAAAATTCGACCAAAATCTTGATGTCTCCAATCTTTTGTTTTGTACGTTTTTTCCACGTGTCTTGACACATAATGTATCCATGCAAAGTTTGGTGAAGATCTGAGTATGTAGTTTTTGACCTTATATGGAACCTCCTATCTGAAAATTTGAAAATTCTTAAAAAATTCGTCCAAAATCTTGATGTCTCCAATCTCTTGTTTTGTACGTTTTTTCCACGTGTCTTGACATCCAATGTATCCCTGCAAAGTTTGGTGAAGATCTGAGTATGTAGTTTTTGACCTTATCTGGAACCTCCCATCTGAAAATTTGAAAATTCCTAAAAAATCCGTGCAAAATCTTGATGAACTCAATCTCTTGTTTTGTACGTTTTTTCCACGTCTTGACATCCAATGTATTCCTGCAATGTTTGGTGAAGATCTGAGTATGTAGTTTTTGACCTTATATGGAACCTCCTATCTGAAAATTTGAAAATTCTTAAAAAATTCGACCAAAATCTTGATGTTCCGAATCCTATGTTTTGTGTGTTTTTTCCACGTGTCTTGACATCCAATGTATCCATGCAAAGTTTGGTGAAGATCTGAGTATGTCGTTTTTGACCTTATCTGGAACCTCCCATCTGAAAATTTGAAAATTCTTAAAAAATTCGTCGAAAATCTTGATGTCTCCGATCTCTTGTTTTGTACGTTTTTTCCACGTGTTTTGACATGCAAAGTATTCCTGCAAAGTTTGGTGAAGATCTGAGTATGTCGTTTTTGAACTCATCTGGAACCTCCCATCTGAAAATTTGAAAATTCTTAAAAAATTCGTCGAAAATCTTGATGTCTCCAAACTTTTGTTTTGTACGTTTTTTCCACGTGTCTTGACATCCAATGTATCCCTGCAAAGTTTGGTGAAGATCTGAGTATGTAGTTTTTGACCTTATATGGAACCTCCTATCTGAAAATTTGAAAATTCTTAAAAAATTCGTCCAAAATCTTGATGTCTCCAATCTCTTGTTTTGTACGTTTTTTCCACGTGTCTCGACCTCCAATGGATCCCTGCAAAGTTTGGTGAAGATCTGAGTATGTCGTTTTTGACCTTATCTGGAACCTCCCATCTGAAAATTTGAAAATTCTTAAAAAATTCGTCGAAAATCTTGATGTCTCCGATCTCTTGTTTTGTACGTTTTTTCCACGTGTCTTGACATGCAAAGTATTCCTGCAAAGTTTGGTGAAGATCTGAGTATGTAGTTTTTGACCTCATCTGGAACCTCCTATCTGAAAATTTGAAAATTCTTAAAAAATTCGTCCAAAATTTTGATGTCTCCAATCTCTTGTTTTGTACGTTTTTTCCACGTGTCTTGACATCCAATGTATCCCTGCAATGTTTGGTGAAGATCTGAGTATGTAGTTTTTGACCTTATCTGGAACCTCCCATCTGAAAATTTGAAAATTCCTAAAAAATCCGTCCAAAATCTTGATGACCCCAATCTCTTGTTTTGTACATTTTTTCCACGTGTCTCGACCTCCAATGTATCCCTGCAAAGTTTGGTGAAGATCTGAGTATGTAGTTTTTGACCTTATATGGAACCTCCTATCTGAAAATTTGAAAATTCTTAAAAAATTCGTCCAAAATCTTGATGTCACCAATCCTATGTTTTGTATGTTTTTTCCACGTGTCTTGACATCCAATGTATCCATGCAAAGTTTGGTGAAGATCTGAGTATGTCGTTTTTGACCTTATCTGGAACCTCCCATCTGAAAATTTGAAAATTCTTAAAAAATTCGTCGAAAATCTTGATGTCTCCGATCTCTTGTTTTGTACGTTTTTTCCACGTGTCTTGACATGCAAAGTATTCCTGCAAAGTTTGGTGAAGATCTGAGTATGTAGTTTTTGACCTCATCTGGAACATCCTATCTGAAAATTTGAAAATTCTTAAAAAATTCGTCCAAAATTTTGATGTCTCCAATCTCTTGTTTTGTACGTTTTTTCCACGTGTCTTGACATCCAATGTATTCCTGCAATGTTTGGTGGAGATCTGAGTATGTAGTTTTAGACCTTATCTGGAACCTCCTATCTGAAAATTTGAAAATTCTTCAAAAATTCGTCCAAAATCTTGATGTCTCCAATCTCTTGTTTTGTACGTTTTTTCCACGTGTCTCGACCTCCAATGGATCCCTGCAAAGTTTGGTGAAGATCTGAGTATGTCGTTTTTGACCTTATCTGGAAAATCCTTTCTGAAAATTTGAAAATTCTTAAAAAATTCGTCCAAAATCTTGATGTCTCCAATCTCTTGTTTTGTACGTTTTTTCCACGTGTCTTGATATCCAATGTATCCCTGCAAAGTTTGGTGAAGATCTGAGTATGTCGTTTTTGACCTTATCTGGAACATCCTTTCTGAAAATTTGAAAATTGTTAAAAAATTCGTCCAAAATCTTGATGTCTCCAATCTCTTTTTTGTACGTTTTTTCCACGTGTCTTGACATCCAATGTATCCCTGCAAAGTTTGGTGAAGATCTGAGTATGTAGTTTTTGACCTTATCTGGAACCTCCCATCTGAAAATTTGAAAATTCTTAAAAAATTCGACCAAAATCTTGATGTCTCCAATCTTTTGTTTTGTACGTTTTTTCCAGGTGTCTTGACACATAATGTATCCATGCAAAGTTTGGTGAAGATCTGAGTATGTAGTTTTTGACCTTATATGGAACCTCCTATCTGAAAATTTGAAAATTCTTAAAAAATTCGTCCAAAATCTTGATGTCTCCAATCTCTTGTTTTGTACGTTTTTTCCACGTGTCTTGACATCCAATGTATCCCTGCAAAGTTTGGTGAAGATCTGAGTATGTAGTTTTTGACCTTATCTGGAACCTCCCATCTGAAAATTTGAAAATTCTTAAAAAATTCGACCAAAATCTTGATGTCTCCAATCTTTTGTTTTGTACGTTTTTTCCACGTGTCTTGACACATAATGTATCCATGCAAAGTTTGGTGAAGATCTGAGTATGTAGTTTTTGACCTTATATGGAACCTCCTATCTGAAAATTTGAAAATTCTTAAAAAATTCGTCCAAAATCTTGATGTCTCCAATCTCTTGTTTTGTACGTTTTTTCCACGTGTCTTGACATCCAATGTATCCCTGCAAAGTTTGGTGAAGATCTGAGTATGTAGTTTTTGACCTTATCTGGAACCTCCCATCTGAAAATTTGAAAATTCTTAAAAAATTCGACCAAAATCTTGATGTCTCCAATCTTTTGTTTTGTACGTTTTTTCCACGTGTCTTGACACATAATGTATCCATGCAAAGTTTGGTGAAGATCTGAGTATGTAGTTTTTGACCTTATCTGGAACCTCCCATCTGAAAATTTGAAAATTCCTAAAAAATCCGTGCAAAATCTTGATGACCCCAATCTCTTGTTTTGTACGTTTTTTCCACGTGTCTTGACATCCAATGTATCCATGCAAAGTTTGGTGAAGATCTGAGTATGTCGTTTTTGACCTTATCTGGAACCTCCCATCTGAAAATTTGAAAATTCTTAAAAAATTCGTCGAAAATCTTGATGTCTCCAATCTCTTGTTTTGTACGTTTTTTCCACGTGTCTTGACATGCAAAGTATCCCTGCAACGTTTGGTGAAGATCTGAGTATGTAGTTTTTGACCTTATCTGGAACCTCCTATCTGAAAATTTGAAAATTCTTCAAAAATTCGTCGAAAATCTTGATGTCTCCAATCTCTTGTTTTGTACGTTTTTTCCACGTGTCTTGACATCCAATGTATCCCTGCAATGTTTGGTGGAGATCTGAGTATGTAGTTTTTGACCTTATCTGGGACCTCCTATCAGAAAATTTGAAAATTCTTCAAAAATTCGTCCAAAATCTTGATGTCTCCAATCTCTTGTTTTGTACGTTTTTTCCACGTGTCTCGACCTCCAATGTATCCCTGCAAAGTTTGGTGAAGATCTGAGTATGTCGTTTTTGACCTTATCTGGAACATCCTTTCTGAAAATTTGAAAATTCTTCAAAAATTCGTCCAAAATCTTGATGTCTCCAATCTCTTGTTTTGTACGTTTTTTCCACGTGTCTCGACCTCCAATGTATCCCTGCAAAGTTAGTGAAGATCTGAGTATGTCGTTTTTGACCTTATCTGGAACATCCTTTCTGAAAATTTGAAAATTCTTAAAAAATTCGTCGAAAATCTTGATGTCTCCAATCTCTTGTTTTGTACGTTTTTTCCACGTTTCTTGACATCCAATGTATCCCTGCAAAGTTTGGTGAAGATCTGAGTATGTAGTTTTTGACCTTATATGGAACCTCCTATCTGAAAATTTGAAAATTCTTAAAAAATTCGTCCAAAATCTTGATGTCTCCAATCTCTTGTTTTGTACGTTTTTTCCACGTGTCTCGACCTCCAATGGATCCCTGCAAAGTTTGGTGAAGATCTGAGTATGTCGTTTTTGACCTTATCTGGAACCTCCCATCTGAAAATTTGAAAATTCTTAAAAAATTCGTCGAAAATCTTGATGTCTCCGATCTCTTGTTTTGTACGTTTTTTCCACGTGTCTTGACATGCAAAGTATTCCTGCAATGTTTGGTGAAGATCTGAGTATGTAGTTTTTGACCTTATCTGGAACCTCCCATCTGAAAATTTGAAAATTCCTAAAAAATCCGTCCAAAATCTTTATGACCCCAATCTCTTGTTTTGTACTTTTTTTCCACGTGTCTCGACCTCCAATGTATCCCTGCAAAGTTTGGTGAAGATCTGAGTATGTAGTTTTTGACCTTATATGGAACCTCCTATCTGAAAATTTGAAAATTCTTAAAAAATTCGTCCAAAATCTTGATGTCACCAATCCTATGTTTTGTATGTTTTTTCCACGTGTCTTGACATCCAATGTATCCATGCAAAGTTTGGTGAAGATCTGAGTATGTCGTTTTTGACCTTATCTGGAACCTCCCATCTGAAAATTTGAAAATTCTTAAAAAATTCGTCGAAAATCTTGATGTCTCCGATCTCTTGTTTTGTACGTTTTTTCCACGTGTCTTGACATGCAAAGTATTCCTGCAAAGTTTGGTGAAGATCTGAGTATGTAGTTTTTGACCTCATCTGGAACCTCCTATCTGAAAATTTGAAAATTCTTAAAAAATTCGTCCAAAATTTTGATGTCTCCAATCTCTTGTTTTGTACGTTTTTTCCACGTGTCTTGACATCCAATGTATCCCTGCAATGTTTGGTGAAGATCTGAGTATGTAGTTTTTGACCTTATCTGGAACCTCCCATCTGAAAATTTGAAAATTCCTAAAAAATCCGTCCAAAATCTTGATGACCACAATCTCTTGTTTTGTACGTTTTTTCCACGTGTCTTGACATCCAATGTATCCCTGCAAAGTTTGGTGAAGATATGAGTATGTAGTTTTTGACCTTATCTGGAACCTCCTATCTGAAAATTTGAAAATTCTTAAAAAATTCGTCCAAAATCTTGATGTCTCCAATCTCTTGTTTTGTACGTTTTTTCCACGTGTCTTGATATCCAATGTATCCCTGCAAAGTTTGGTGAAGATCTGAGTATGTCGTTTTTGACCTTATATGGAACCTCCTTTCTGAAAATTTGAGAATTCTTAAAAAATTCGTCCAAAATCTTGATGTCTCCAATCTCTTGTTTTGTACGTTTTTTCCACGTGTCTTGACATCCAATGTATCCATGCAAAGTTTGGTGAAGATCTGAGTATGTCGTTTTTGACCTTATCTGGAACCTCCCATCTGAAAATTTGAAAATTCTTAAAAAATTCGTCGAAAATCTTGATGTCTCCAATCTCTTGTTTTGTACGTTTTTTCCACGTGTCTTGACATGCAAAGTATCCCTGCAACGTTTGGTGAAGATCTGAGTATGTAGTTTTTGACCTTATCTGGAACCTCCTATCTGAAAATTTGAAAATTCTTCAAAAATTCGTCGAAAATCTTGATGTCTCCAATCTCTTGTTTTGTACGTTTTTTCCACGTGTCTTGACATCCAATGTATCCCTGCAATGTTTGGTGGAGATCTGAGTATGTAGTTTTTGACCTTATCTGGGACCTCCTATCAGAAAATTTGAAAATTCTTCAAAAATTCGTCCAAAATCTTGATGTCTCCAATCTCTTGTTTTGTACGTTTTTTCCACGTGTCTCGACCTCCAATGTATCCCTGCAAAGTTTGGTGAAGATCTGAGTATGTCGTTTTTGACCTTATCTGGAACATCCTTTCTGAAAATTTGAAAATTCTTAAAAAATTCGTCGAAAATCTTGATGTCTCCAATCTCTTGTTTTGTACGTTTTTTCCACGTGTCTTGACATCCAATGTATCCCTGCAAAGTTTGGTGAAGATCTGAGTATGTAGTTTTTGACCTTATATGGAACCTCCTATCT
This sequence comes from Lepisma saccharinum, assembly GCF_977018435.1. Taxonomy (NCBI): domain Eukaryota; kingdom Metazoa; phylum Arthropoda; class Insecta; order Zygentoma; family Lepismatidae; genus Lepisma; species Lepisma saccharinum. The sequence goes on along the minus strand of NW_028142931.1, from coordinate 430,037 downwards.
GAAAATTTGAAAATTCTTAAAAAATTCGACCAAAATCTTGATGTTCCGAATCCTATGTTTTGTATGTTTTTTCCACGTGTCTTGACATCCAATGTATCCATGCAAAGTTTGGTGAAGATCTGAGTATGTAGTTTTTGACCTTATATTGAACCTCCCATCTGAAAATTTGAAAATTCTTAAAAAATTCGTCCAAAATCTTGATGACCCCAATCTCTTGTTTTGTACGTTTTTTCCACGTGTCTTGACATCCAAAGTATCCCTGCAAAGTTTGGTGAAGATCTGAGTATGTAGTTTTTGACCTTATATGGAACCTCCTTTCTGAAAATTTGAGAATTCTTAAAAAATTCGTCCAAAATCTTGATGTCTCCAATCTCTTGTTTTGTACGTTTTTTCCACGTGTCTTGACATCCAATGTATCCATGCAAAGTTTGGTGAAGATCTGAGTATGTCGTTTTTGACCTTATCTGGAACCTCCCATCTGAAAATTTGAAAATTCTTAAAAAATCCGTGCAAAATCTTGATGACCCCAATCTCTTGTTTTGTACGTTTTTTCCACGTGTCTTGACATCCAATGTATCCATGCAAAGTTTGGTGAAGATCTGAGTATGTCGTTTTTGACCTTATCTGGAACCTTCCATCTGAAAATTTGAAAATTCTTAAAAAATTCGTCGAAAATCTTGATGTCTCCAATCTCTTGTTTTGTACGTTTTTTCCACGTGTCTTGACATGCAAAGTATCCCTGCAACGTTTGGTGAAGATCTGAGTATGTAGTTTTTGACCTTATCTGGAACCTCCTATCTGAAAATTTGAAAATTCTTAAAAAAATCGTCCAAAATCTTGATGTCTCCAATCTCTTGTTTTGTACGTTTTTTCCACGTGTCTTGACATCCAATGTATCCCTGCAATGTTTGGTGAAGATCTGAGTATGTAGTTTTTGACCTTATATGGAGCCTCCTATCTGAAAATTTGAAAATTCTTAAAAAATTCGTCCAAAATCTTGATGTCTCCAATCTCTTGTTTTGTACGTTCTTTCCACGTGTCTTGACATCCAATGTATCCCTGCAATGTTTGGTGAAGATCTGAGTATGTAGTTTTTGACCTTATATGGAACCTCCTATCTGAAAATTTGAAAATTCTTAAAAGAATTTAACAAAATCTTGATGTCCCCAATCCTATGTTTTGTATGTTTTTTCCACGTGTCTTGACATACAATGTATCCCTGCAGAGTTTGGTGAAGATCTGAGTATGTAGTTTTTGACCTTATCTGGAACCTCCCATCTGAAAATTTGAAAATTCCTAAAAAATCCGTCCAAAATCTTGTTGACCCGAATCTCTTGTTTTGTACGTTTTTTCCACGTGTCTTGACATCCAATGTATCCCTGCAAAGTTTGGTGAAGATCTGAGTATGTAGTTTTTGACCTTATCTGGAACCGCATTTCTGAAAATTTGAAAATTTTTAAAAAAATCGTCCAAAATCTTGATGTCTCCAATCTCTTGTTTTGTACGTTTTTTCCACGTGTCTTGACATCCAATGTATCCCTGCAAAGTTTTGTGAAGATCTGAGTATGTAGTTTTTGACCTTATATGGAACCTCCTATCTGAAAATTTGAAAATTCTTAAAAAATTCGTCCAAAATCTTGATGTCTCCAATCTCTTGTTTTGTACGTTTTTTCCACGTGTCTCGACCTCCAATGGATCCCTGCAAAGTTTGGTGAAGATCTGAGTATGTCGTTTTTGACCTTATCTGGAACCTCCCATCTGAAAATTTGAAAATTCTTAAAAAATTCGTCGAAAATCTTGATGTCTCCGATCTCTTGTTTTGTACGTTTTTTCCACGTGTCTTGACATGCAAAGTATTCCTGCAAAGTTTGGTGAAGATCTGAGTATGTAGTTTTTGACCTCATCTGGAACCTCCTATCTGAAAATTTGAAAATTCTTAAAAAATTCGTCCAAAATCTTGATGTCTCCAATCTCTTGTTTTGTACGTTTTTTCCACGTGTCTTGACATCCAATGTATCCCTGCAAAGTTTGGTGAAGATCTGAGTATGTAGTTTTTGACCTTATCTGGAACCTCCTATCTGAAAATTTGAAAATTCTTAAAAAATTCGTCCAAAATCTTGATGTCTCCAATCTCTTCTTTTGTACGTTTTTTCCACGTGTCTTGACATCCAATGTATCCCTGCAAAGTTTGGTGAAGATCTGAGTATGTAGTTTTTGACCTTATCTGGAACCTCCCATCTGAAAATTTGAAAATTCTTAAAAAATTCGACCAAAATCTTGATGTCTCCAATCTTTTGTTTTGTACGTTTTTTCCACGTGTCTTGACACATAATGTATCCATGCAAAGTTTGGTGAAGATCTGAGTATGTAGTTTTTGACCTTATATGGAACCTCCTATCTGAAAATTTGAAAATTCTTAAAAAATTCGTCCAAAATCTTGATGTCTCCAATCTCTTGTTTTGTACGTTTTTTCCACGTGTCTTGACATCCAATGTATCCCTGCAAAGTTTGGTGAAGATCTGAGTATGTAGTTTTTGACCTTATCTGGAACCTCCCATCTGAAAATTTGAAAATTCCTAAAAAATCCGTGCAAAATCTTGATGACCCCAATCTCTTGTTTTGTACGTTTTTTCCACGTGTCTTGACATCCAATGTATTCCTGCAATGTTTGGTGAAGATCTGAGTATGTAGTTTTTGACCTTGTATGGAACCTCCTATCTGAAAATTTGAAAATTCTTAAAAAATTCGACCAAAATCTTGATGTTCCGAATCCTATGTTTTGTATGTTTTTTCCACGTGTCTTGACATCCAATGTATCCATGCAAAGTTTGGTGAAGATCTGAGTATGTAGTTTTTGACCTTATATTGAACCTGCCATCTGAAAATTTGAAAATTCTTAAAAAATTCGTCGAAAATCTTGATGTCTCCAATCTTTTGTTTTGTACGTTTTTTCCACGTGTCTTGACATCCAATGTATCCCTGCAAAGTTTGGTGAAGATCTGAGTATGTAGTTTTTGACCTTATATGGAACCTCCTATCTGAAAATTTGAAAATTCTTAAAAAATTCGTCCAAAATCTTGATGTCTCCAATCTCTTGTTTTGTACGTTTTTTCCACGTGTCTCGACCTCCAATGGATCCCTGCAAAGTTTGGTGAAGATCTGAGTATGTCGTTTTTGACCTTATCTGGAACCTCCCATCTGAAAATTTGAAAATTCTTAAAAAATTCGTCGAAAATCTTGATGTCTCCGATCTCTTGTTTTGTACGTTTTTTCCACGTGTCTTGACATGCAAAGTATTCCTGCAAAGTTTGGTGAAGATCTGAGTATGTAGTTTTTGACCTCATCTGGAACCTCCTATCTAAAAATTTGAAAATTCTTAAAAAATTCGTCCAAAATCTTGATGTCTCCAATCTCTTGTTTTGTACGTTTTTTCCACGTGTCTTGACATCCAATGTATCCCTGCAATGTTTGGTGAAGATCTGAGTATGTAGTTTTTGACCTTATCTGGAACCTCCCATCTGAAAATTTGAAAATTCCTAAAAAATCCGTCCAAAATCTTGATGACCCCAATCTCTTGTTTTGTACTTTTTTTCCACGTGTCTCGACCTCCAATGTATCCCTGCAAAGTTTGGTGAAGATCTGAGTATGTAGTTTTTGACCTTATATGGAACCTCCTATCTGAAAATTTGAAAATTCTTAAAAAATTCGTCCAAAATCTTGATGTCACCAATCCTATGTTTTGTATGTTTTTTCCACGTGTCTTGACATCCAATGTATCCATGCAAAGTTTGGTGAAGATCTGAGTATGTCGTTTTTGACCTTATCTGGAACCTCCCATCTGAAAATTTGAAAATTCTTAAAAAATTCGTCGAAAATCTTGATGTCTCCGATCTCTTGTTTTGTACGTTTTTTCCACGTGTCTTGACATGCAAAGTATTCCTGCAAAGTTTGGTGAAGATCTGAGTATGTAGTTTTTGACCTCATCTGGAACCTCCTATCTGAAAATTTGAAAATTCTTAAAAAATTCGTCCAAAATTTTGATGTCTCCAATCTCTTGTTTTGTACGTTTTTTCCACGTGTCTTGACATCCAATGTATTCCTGCAATGTTTGGTGGAGATCTGAGTATGTAGTTTTTGACCTTATCTGGAACCTCCTATCTGAAAATTTGAAAATTCTTCAAAAATTCGTCCAAAATCTTGATGTCTCCAATCTCTTGTTTTGTACGTTTTTTCCACGTGTCTCGACCTCCAATGGATCCCTGCAAAGTTTGGTGAAGATCTGAGTATGTCGTTTTTGACCTTATCTGGAACATCCTTTCTGAAAATTTGAAAATTCTTAAAAAATTCGTCCAAAATCTTGATGTCTCCAATCTCTTGTTTTGTACGTTTTTTCCACGTGTCTTGATATCCAATGTATCCCTGCAAAGTTTGGTGAAGATCTGAGTATGTCGTTTTTGACCTTATCTGGAACATCCTTTCTGAAAATTTGAAAATTGTTAAAAAATTCGTCCAAAATCTTGATGTCTCCAATCTCTTTTTTGTACGTTTTTTCCACGTGTCTTGACATCCAATGTATCCCTGCAAAGTTTGGTGAAGATCTGAGTATGTAGTTTTTGACCTTATCTGGAACCTCCCATCTGAAAATTTGAAAATTCTTAAAAAAATCGACCAAAATCTCGATGTCTCCAATCTTTTGTTTTGTACGTTTTTTCCACGTGTCTTGACACATAATGTATCCATGCAAAGTTTGGTGAAGATCTGAGTATGTAGTTTTTGACCTTATATGGAACCTCCTATCTGAAAATTTGAAAATTCTTAAAAAATTCGTCCAAAATCTTGATGTCTCCAATCTCTTGTTTTGTACGTTTTTTCCACGTGTCTTGACATCCAATGTATCCCTGCAAAGTTTGGTGAAGATCTGAGTATGTAGTTTTTGACCTTATCTCTAACCTCCCATCTGAAAATTTGAAAATTCCTAAAAAATCCGTGCAAAATCTTGATGACCCCAATCTCTTGTTTTGTACGTTTTTTCCACGTGTCTTGACATCCAATGTATCCATGCAAAGTTTGGTGAAGATCTGAGTATGTCGTTTTTGACCTTATCTGGAACCTCCCATCTGAAAATTTGAAAATTCTTAAAAAATTCGTCGAAAATCTTGATGTCTCCAATCTCTTGTTTTGTACGTTTTTTCCACGTGTCTTGACATCCAATGTATTCCTGCAATGTTTGGTGGAGATCTGAGTATGTAGTTTTTGACCTTATCTGGAACCTCCTATCTGAAAATTTGAAAATTCTTCAAAAATTCGTCCAAAATCTTGATGTCTCCAATCTCTTGTTTTGTACGTTTTTTCCACGTGTCTCGACCTCCAATGGATCCCTGCAAAGTTTGGTGAAGATCTGAGTATGTCGTTTTTGACCTTATCTGGAACATCCTTTCTGAAAATTTGAAAATTCTTAAAAAATTCGTCCAAAATCTTGATGTCTCCAATCTCTTGTTTTGTACGTTTTTTCCACGTGTCTTGATATCCAATGTATCCCTGCAAAGTTTGGTGAAGATCTGAGTATGTCGTTTTTGACCTTATCTGGAACATCCTTTCTGAAAATTTGAAAATTGTTAAAAAATTCGTCCAAAATCTTGATGTCTCCAATCTCTTTTTTGTACGTTTTTTCCACGTGTCTTGACATCCAATGTATCCCTGCAAAGTTTGGTGAAGATCTGAGTATGTAGTTTTTGACCTTATCTGGAACCTCCCATCTGAAAATTTGAAAATTCTTAAAAAAATCGACCAAAATCTCGATGTCTCCAATCTTTTGTTTTGTACGTTTTTTCCACGTGTCTTGACACATAATGTATCCATGCAAAGTTTGGTGAAGATCTGAGTATGTAGTTTTTGACCTTATATGGAACCTCCTATCTGAAAATTTGAAAATTCTTAAAAAATTCGTCCAAAATCTTGATGTCTCCAATCTCTTGTTTTGTACGTTTTTTCCACGTGTCTTGACATCCAATGTATCCCTGCAAAGTTTGGTGAAGATCTGAGTATGTAGTTTTTGACCTTATCTCTAACCTCCCATCTGAAAATTTGAAAATTCCTAAAAAATCCGTGCAAAATCTTGATGACCCCAATCTCTTGTTTTGTACGTTTTTTCCACGTGTCTTGACATCCAATGTATCCATGCAAAGTTTGGTGAAGATCTGAGTATGTCGTTTTTGACCTTATCTGGAACCTCCCATCTGAAAATTTGAAAATTCTTAAAAAATTCGTCGAAAATCTTGATGTCTCCAATCTCTTGTTTTGTACGTTTTTTCCACGTGTCTTGACATGCAAAGTATCCCTGCAACGTTTGGTGAAGATCTGAGTATGTAGTTTTTGACCTTATCTGGAACCTCCTATCTGAAAATTTGAAAATTCTTCAAAAATTCGTCGAAAATCTTGATGTCTCCAATCTCTTGTTTTGTACGTTTTTTCCACGTGTCTTGACATCCAATGTATCCCTGCAATGTTTGGTGGAGATCTGAGTATGTAGTTTTTGATCTTATCTGGGACCTCCTATCAGAAAATTTGAAAATTCTTCAAAAATTCGTCCAAAATCTTGATGTCTCCAATCTCTTGTTTTGTACGTTTTTTCCACGTGTCTCGACCTCCAATGTATCCCTGCAAAGTTTGGTGAAGATCTGAGTATGTCGTTTTTGACCTTATCTGGAACATCCTTTCTGAAAATTTGAAAATTATTCAAAAATTCGTCGAAAATCTTGATGTCTCCAATCTCTTGTTTTGTACGTTTTTTCCACGTGTCTTGACATCCAATGTATTCCTGCAATGTTTGGTGGAGATCTGAGTATGTAGTTTTAGACCTTATCTGGAACCTCCTATCAGAAAATTTGAAAATTCTTCAAAAATTCGTCGAAAATCTTGATGTCTCCGATCTCTTGTTTTGTACGTTTTTTCCACGTGTCTTGACATCCAAAGTATCCCTGCAAAGTTTGGTGAAGATCTGAGTATGTAGTTTTTGACCTCATCTGGAACATCCTTTCTGAAAATTTGAAAATTCTTCAAAAATTCGTCGAAAATCTTGATGTCTCCAATCTCTTGTTTTGTACGTTTTTTCCACGTGTCTAGACATCCAATGTATTCCTGCAATGTTTGGTGGAGATCTGAGTATGTAGTTTTAGACCTTATCTGGAACCTCCTATCTGAAAATTTGAAAATTCTTCAAAAATTCGTCCAAAATCATGATGTCTCCAATCTCTTGTTTTGTACGTTTTTTCCACGTGTCTCGACCTCCAATGGATCCCTGCAAAGTTTGGTGTAGATCTGAGTATGTAGTTTTTGACCTTATCTGGAACCTCCTATCTGAAAATTTGAAAATTCTTCAAAAATTCGTCGAAAATCTTGATGTCTCCAATCTCTTGTTTTGTACGTTTTTTCCACGTGTCTTGACATCCAATGTATTCCTGCAATGTTTGGTGGAGATCTGAGTATGTAGTTTTAAACCTTATCTGGAACCTCCTATCTGAAAATTTGAAAATTCTTCAAAAATTCGTCGAAAATCTTGATGTCTCCGATCTCTTGTTTTGTACGTTTTTTCCACGTGTCTTGACATGCAAAGTATTCCTGCAAAGTTTGGTGAAGATCTGAGTATGTAGTTTTTGACCTCATCTGGAACCTCCTATCTGAAAATTTGAAAATTCTTAAAAAATTCGTCCAAAATCTTGATGTCTCCAATCTCTTGTTTTGTACGTTTTTTCCACGTGTCTTGACATCCAGTGTATCCCTGCAATGTTTGGTGAAGATCTGAGTATGTAGTTTTTGACCTTATCTGGAACCTCCCATCTGAAAATTTGAAAATTCCTAAAAAATCCGTCCAAAATCTTGATGACCCCAATCTCTTGTTTTGTACTTTTTTTCCACGTGTCTCGACCTCCAATGTATCCCTGCAAAGTTTGGTGAAGATCTGAGTATGTAGTTTTTGACCTTATATGGAACCTCCTATCTGAAAATTTGAAAATTCTTAAAAAATTCGTCGAAAATCTTGATGTCTCCGATCTCTTGTTTTGTACGTTTTTTCCACGTGTCTTGACATGCAAAGTATCCCTGCAAAGTTTGGTGAAGATCTGAGTATGTCGTTTTTGACCTCATCTGGAACCTCCTTTCTGAAAATTTGAGAATTCTTAAAAAATTCGTCCAAAATCTTGATGTCTCCAATCTCTTGTTTTGTACGTTTTTTCCACGTGTCTTGACATCCAATGTATCCATGCAAAGTTTGGTGAAGATCTGAGTATGTCGTTTTTGACCTTATCTGGAACCTCCCATCTGAAAATTTGAAAATTCTTAAAAAATTCGTCCAAAATCTTGATGTCTCCAATCTCTTGTTTTGTACGTTTTTTCCACGTGTCTCGACCTCCAATGGATCCCTGCAAAGTTTGGTGAAGATCTGAGTATGTCGTTTTTGACCTTATCTGGAACCTTCCATCTGAAAATTTGAAAATTCTTAAAAAATTCGTCGAAAATCTTGATGTCTCCGATCTCTTGTTTTGTACGTTTTTTCCACGTGTCTTGACATGCAAAGTATTCCTGCAAAGTTTGGTGAAGATCTGAGTATGTAGTTTTTGACCTCATCTGGAACCTCCTATCTGAAAATTTGAAAATTCTTAAAAAATTCGTCCAAAATCTTGATGTCTCCAATCTCTTGTTTTGTACGTTTTTTCCACGTGTCTTGACATCCAATGTATCCCTGCAATGTTTGGTGAAGATCTGAGTATGTAGTTTTTGACCTTATCTGGAACCTCCCATCTGAAAATTTGAAAATTCCTAAAAAATCCGTCCAAAATCTTGATGACCCCAATCTCTTGTTTTGTACTTTTTTTCCACGTGTCTCGACCTCCAATGTATCCCTGCAAAGTTTGGTGAAGATCTGAGTATGTAGTTTTTGACCTTATATTGAACCTCCCATCTGAAAATTTGAAAATTCTTAAAAAATTCGTCCAAAATCTTGATGACCCCAATCTCTTGTTTTGTACGTTTTTTCCACGTGTCTTGACATCCAAAGTATCCCTGCAAAGTTTGGTGAAGATCTGAGTATGTAGTTTTTGACCTTATATGGAACCTCCTTTCTGAAAATTTGAGAATTCTTAAAAAATTCGTCCAAAATCTTGATGTCTCCAATCTTTTGTTTTGTACGTTTTTTCCACGTGTCTTGACATCCAATGTATCCATGCAAAGTTTGGTGAAGATCTGAGTATGTCGTTTTTGACCTTATCTGGAACCTCCCATCTGAAAATTTGAAAATTCTTAAAAAATTCGTCGAAAATCTTGATGTCTCCAATCTTTTGTTTTGTACGTTTTTTCCACGTGTCTTGACATGCAAAGTATCCCTGCAACGTTTGGTGAAGATCTGAGTATGTAGTTTTTGACCTTATCTGGAACCTCCTATCTGAAAATTTGAAAATTCTTCAAAAATTCGTCGAAAATCTTGATGTCTCCAATCTCTTGTTTTGTACGTTTTTTCCACGTAACTTGACATCCAATGTATTCCTGCAATGTTTGGTGGAGATCTGAGTATGTAGTTTTAGACCTTATCTGGAACCTCCTATCTGAAAATTTGAAAATTCTTCAAAAATTCGTCCAAAATCTTGATGTCTCCAATCTCTTGTTTTGTACGTTTTTTCCACGTGTCTCGACCTCCAATGGATCCCTGCAAAGTTTGGTGAAGATCTGAGTATGTCGTTTTTGACCTTATCTGGAACATCCTTTCTGAAAATTTGAAAATTCTTCAAAAATTCGTCGAAAATCTTGATGTCTCCAATCTCTTGTTTTGTACGTTTTTTCCACGTGTCTTGACATCCAATGTATTCCTGCAATGTTTGGTGGAGATCTGAGTATGTAGTTTTAGACCTTATCTGGAACATCCTATCTGAAAATTTGAAAATTCTTCAAAAATTCGTCGAAAATCTTGATGTCTCCGATCTCTTGTTTTGTACGTTTTTTCCACGTGTCTCGACCTCCAATGGATCCCTGCAAAGTTTGGTGAAGATCTGAGTATGTAGTTTTTGACCTCATCTGGAACATCCTTTCTGAAAATTTGAAAATTCTTCAAAAATTCGTCGAAAATCTTGATGTCTCCAATCTCTTGTTTTGTACGTTTTTTCCACGTGTCTTGACATCCAATGTATTCCTGCAATGTTTGGTGGAGATCTGAGTATGTAGTTTTAGACCTTATCTGGAACCTCCGATCTGAAAATTTGAAAATTCTTCAAAAATTCGTCCAAAATCTTGATTTCTCCAATCTCTTGTTTTGTACGTTTTTTCCACGTGTCTCGACCTCCAATGGATCCCTGCAAAGTTTGGTGAAGATCTGAGTATGTAGTTTTTGACCTTATCTGGAACCTCCTATCTGAAAATTTGAAAATTCTTCAAAAATCCGTGCAAAATCTTGATGACCCCAATCTCTTGTTTTGTACGTTTTTTCCACTTGTCTTGACATCCAATGTATCCATGCAAAGTTTGGTGAAGATCTGAGTATGTCGTTTTTGACCTTATCTGGAACCTCCCATCTGAAAATTTGAAAATTCTTAAAAAATTCGTCGAAAATCTTGATGTCTCCAATCTCTTGTTTTGTACGTTTTTTCCACGTGTCTTGACATGCAAAGTATCCCTGCAACGTTTGGTGAAGATCTGAGTATGTAGTTTTTGACCTTATCTGGAACCTCCTATCTGAAAATTTGAAAATTCTTCAAAAATTCGTCGAAAATCTTGATGTCTCCAATCTCTTGTTTTGTACGTTTTTTCCACGTGTCTTGACATCCAATGTATCCCTGCAATGTTTGGTGGAGATCTGAGTATGTAGTTTTTGACCTTATCTGGGACCTCCTATCAGAAAATTTGAAAATTCTTCAAAAATTCGTCCAAAATCTTGATGTCTCCAATCTCTTGTTTTGTACGTTTTTTCCACGTGTCTCGACCTCCAATGGATCCCTGCAAAGTTTGGTGAAGATCTGAGTATGTCGTATTTGACCTTATCTGGAACATCCTTTCTGAAAATTTGAAAATTCTTAAAAAATTCGTCCAAAATCTTGATGTCTCCAATCTCTTGTTTTGTACGTTTTTTCCACGTGTCTTGATATCCAATGTATCCCTGCAAAGTTTGGTGAAGATCTGAGTATGTCATTTTTGACCTTATCTGGAACATCCTTTCTGAAAATTTGAAAATTGTTAAAAAATTCGTCCAAAATCTTGATGTCTCCAATCTCTTTTTTGTACGTTTTTTCCACGTGTCTTGACATCCAATGTATCCCTGCAAAGTTTGGTGAAGATCTGAGTATGTAGTTTTTGACCTTATCTGGAACCTCCCATCTGAAAATTTGAAAATTCTTAAAAAAATTGACCAAAATCTTGATGTCTCCAATCTTTTGTTTTGTACGTTTTTTCCACGTGTCTTGACACATAATGTATCCATGCAAAGTTTGGTGAAGATCTGAGTATGTAGTTTTTGACCTTATATGGAACCTCCTATCTGAAAATTTGAAAATTCTTAAAAAATTCGTCCAAAATCTTGATGTCTCCAATCTCTTGTTTTGTACGTTTTTTCCACGTGTTTTGACATCCAATGTATCCCTGCAAAGTTTGGTGAAGATCTGAGTATTTAGTTTTTGACCTTATCTGGAACCTCCCATCTGAAAATTTGAAAATTCCTAAAAAATCCGTGCAAAATCTTGATGACCCCAATCTCTTGTTTTGTACGTTTTTTCCACGTGTCTTGACATCCAATGTATCCATGCAAAGTTTGGTGAAGATCTGAGTATGTCGTTTTTGACCTTATCTGGAACCTCCCATATGAAAATTTGAAAATTCTTAAAAAATTCGTCGAAAATCTTGATGTCTCCAATCTCTTGTTTTGTACGTTTTTTCCACGTGTCTTGACATGCAAGTATCCCTGCAACGTTTGGTGAAGATCTGAGTATGTAGTTTTTGACCTTATCTGGAACCTCCTATCTGAAAATTTGAAAATTCTTCAAAAATTCGTCGAAAATCTTGATGTCTCCAATCTCTTGTTTTGTACGTTTTTTCCACGTGTCTTGACATCCAATGTATCCCTGCAATGTTTGGTGGAGATCTGAGTATGTAGTTTTTGACCTTATCTGGGACCTCCTATCAGAAAATTTGAAAATTCTTCAAAAATTCGTCCAAAATCTTGATGTCTCCAATCTCTTGTTTTGTACGTTTTTTCCACGTGTCTCGACCTCCAATGGATCCCTGCAAAGTTTGGTGAAGATCTGAGTATGTCGTATTTGACCTTATCTGGAACATCCTTTCTGAAAATTTGAAAATTCTTAAAAAATTCGTCCAAAATCTTGATGTCTCCAATCTCTTGTTTTGTACGTTTTTTCCACGTGTCTTGATATCCAATGTATCCCTGCAAAGTTTGGTGAAGATCTGAGTATGTCATTTTTGACCTTATCTGGAACATCCTTTCTGAAAATTTGAAAATTGTTAAAAAATTCGTCCAAAATCTTGATGTCTCCAATCTCTTTTTTGTACGTTTTTTCCACGTGTCTTGACATCCAATGTATCCCTGCAAAGTTTGGTGAAGATCTGAGTATGTAGTTTTTGACCTTATCTGGAACCTCCCATCTGAAAATTTGAAAATTCTTAAAAAAATTGACCAAAATCTTGATGTCTCCAATCTTTTGTTTTGTACGTTTTTTCCACGTGTCTTGACACATAATGTATCCATGCAAAGTTTGGTGAAGATCTGAGTATGTAGTTTTTGACCTTATATGGAACCTCCTATCTGAAAATTTGAAAATTCTTAAAAAATTCGTCCAAAATCTTGATGTCTCCAATCTCTTGTTTTGTACGTTTTTTCCACGTGTTTTGACATCCAATGTATCCCTGCAAAGTTTGGTGAAGATCTGAGTATTTAGTTTTTGACCTTATCTGGAACCTCCCATCTGAAAATTTGAAAATTCCTAAAAAATCCGTGCAAAATCTTGATGACCCCAATCTCTTGTTTTGTACGTTTTTTCCACGTGTCTTGACATCCAATGTATCCATGCAAAGTTTGGTGAAGATCTGAGTATGTCGTTTTTGACCTTATCTGGAACCTCCCATATGAAAATTTGAAAATTCTTAAAAAATTCGTCGAAAATCTTGATGTCTCCAATCTCTTGTTTTGTACGTTTTTTCCACGTGTCTTGACATGCAAAGTATCCCTGCAACGTTTGGTGAAGATCTGAGTATGTAGTTTTTGACCTTATCTGGAACCTCCTATCTGAAAATTTGAAAATTCTTCAAAAATTCGTCGAAAATCTTGATGTCTCCAATCTCTTGTTTTGTACGTTTTTTCCACGTGTCTTGACATCCAATGTATCCCTGCAATGTTTGGTGGAGATCTGAGTATGTAGTTTTTGACCTTATCTGGGACCTCCTATCAGAAAATTTGAAAATTCTTCAAAAATTCGTCCAAAATCTTGATGTCTCCAATCTCTTGTTTTGTACGTTTTTTCCACGTGTCTCGACCTCCAATGTATCCCTGCAAAGTTTGGTGAAGATCTGAGTATGTCGTTTTTGACCTTATCTGGAACATCCTTTCTGAAAATTTGAAAATTATTCAAAAATTCGTCCAAAATCTTGATGTCTCCAATCTCTTGTTTTGTACGTTTTTTCCACGTGTCTCGACCTCCAATGGATCCCTGCAAAGTTTGGTGAAGATCTGAGTATGTCGTTTTTGACCTTATCTGGAACATCCTTTCTGAAAATTTGAAAATTCTTAAAAAATTCGTCGAAAATCTTGATGTCTCCAATCTCTTGTTTTGTACGTTTTTTCCACGTGTCTTGACATCCAATGTATTCCTGCAATGTTTGGTGGAGATCTGAGTATGTAGTTTTAGACCTTATCTGGAACCTCCTATCTGAAAATTTGAAAATTCTTCAAAAATTCGTCGAAAATCTTGATGTCTCCGATCTCTTGTTTTGTACGTTTTTTCCACGTGTCTTGACATCCAAAGTATCCCTGCAAAGTTTGGTGAAGATCTGAGTATGTAGTTTTTGACCTCATCTGGAACATCCTTTCTGAAAATTTGAAAATTCTTCAAAAATTCGTCGAAAATCTTGATGTCTCCAATCTCTTGTTTTGTACGTTTTTTCCACGTGTCTTGACATCCAATGTATTCCTGCAATGTTTGGTGGAGATCTGAGTATGTAGTTTTAGACCTTATCTGGAACCTCCTATCTGAAAATTTGAAAATTCTTCAAAAATTCGTCCAAAATCTTGATGTCTCCAATCTCTTGTTTTGTACGTTTTTTCCACGTGTCTCGACCTCCAATGGATCCCTGCAAAGTTTGGTGAAGATCTGAGTATGTAGTTTTTGACCTTATCTGGAACCTCCTATCTGAAAATTTGAAAATTCTTCAAAAATTCGTCGAAAATCTTGATGTCTCCAATCTCTTGTTTTGTACGTTTTTTCCACGTGTCTTGACATCCAATGTATTCCTGCAATGTTTGGTGGAGATCTGAGTATGTAGTTTTAGACCTTATCTGGAACCTCCTATCTGAAAATTTGAAAATTCTTCAAAAATTCGTCGAAAATCTTGATGTCTCCGATCTCTTGTTTTGTACGTTTTTTCCACGTGTCTTGACATGCAAAGTATTCCTGCAAAGTTTGGTGAAGATCTGAGTATGTAGTTTTTGACCTCATCTGGAACCTCCTATCTGAAAATTTGAAAATTCTTAAAAAATTCGTCCAAAATCTTGATGTCTCCAATCTCTTGTTTTGTACGTTTTTTCCACGTGTCTTGACATCCAATGTATCCCTGCAATGTTTGGTGAAGATCTGAGTATGTAGTTTTTGACCTTATCTGGAACCTCCCATCTGAAAATTTGAAAATTCCTAAAAAATCCGTCCAAAATCTTGATGACCCCAATCTCTTGTTTCGTACTTTTTTTCCACGTGTCTCGACCTCCAATGTATCCCTGCAAAGTTTGGTGAAGATCTGAGTATGTAGTTTTTGACCTTATATGGAACCTCCTATCTGAAAATTTGAAAATTCTTAAAAAATTCGTCGAAAATCTTGATGTCTCCGATCTCTTGTTTTGTACGTTTTTTCCACGTGTCTTGACATGCAAAGTATCCCTGCAAAGTTTGGTGAAGATCTGAGTATGTCGTTTTTGACCTCATCTGGAACCTCCTTTCTGAAAATTTGAGAATTCTAAAAAAATTCGTCCAAAATCTTGATGTCTCCAATCTCTTGTTTTGTACGTTTTTTCCACGTGTCTTGACATCCAATGTATCCATGCAAAGTTTGGTGAAGATCTGAGTATGTCGTTTTTGACCTTATCTGGAACCTCCCATCTGAAAATTTGAAAATTCTTAAAAAATTCGTCCAAAATCTTGATGTCTCCAATCTCTTGTTTTGTACGTTTTTTCCACGTGTCTCGACCTCCAATGTATCCCTGCAAAGTTTGGTGAAGATCTGAGTATGTAGTTTTTGACCTTATATTGAACCTCCCATCTGAAAATTTGAAAATTCTTAAAAAATTCGTCCAAAATCTTGATGACCCCAATCTCTTGTTTTGTACGTTTTTTCCACGTGTCTTGACATCCAAAGTATCCCTGCAAAGTTTGGTGAAGATCTGAGTATGTAGTTTTTGACCTTATATGGAACCTCCTTTCTGAAAATTTGAGAATTCTTAAAAAATTCGTCCAAAATCTTGATGTCTCCAATCTCTTGTTTTGTACGTTTTTTCCACGTGTCTTGACATCCAATGTATCCATGCAAAGTTTGGTGAAGATCTGAGTATGTCGTTTTTGACCTTATCTGGAACCTCCCATCTGAAAATTTGAAAATTCTTAAAAAATTCGTCGAAAATCTTGATGTCTCCAATCTTTTGTTTTGTACGTTTTTTCCACGTGTCTTGACATGCAAAGTATCCCTGCAACGTTTGGTGAAGATCTGAGTATGTAGTTTTTGACCTTATCTGGAACCTCCTATCTGAAAATTTGAAAATTCTTCAAAAATTCGTCGAAAATCTTGATGTCTCCAATCTCTTGTTTTGTACGTTTTTTCCACGTGTCTTGACATCCAATGTATTCCTGCAATGTTTGGTGGAGATCTGAGTATGTAGTTTTAGACCTTATCTGGAACCTCCTATCTGAAAATTTGAAAATTCTTCAAAAATTCGTCCAAAATCTTGATGTCTCCAATCTCTTGTTTTGTACGTTTTTTCCACGTGTCTCGACCTCCAATGGATCCCTGCAAAGTTTGGTGAAGATCTGAGTATGTCGTTTTTGACCTTATCTGGAACATCCTTTCTGAAAATTTGAAAATTCTTCAAAAATTCGTCGAAAATCTTGATGTCTCCAATCTCTTGTTTTGTACGTTTTTTCCACGTGTCTTGACATCCAATGTATTCCTGCAATGTTTGGTGGAGATCTGAGTATGTAGTTTTAGACCTTATCTGGAACATCCTATCTGAAAATTTGAAAATTCTTCAAAAATTCGTCGAAAATCTTGATGTCTCCGATCTCTTGTTTTGTACGTTTTTTCCACGTGTCTCGACCTCCAATGGATCCCTGCAAAGTTTGGTGAAGATCTGAGTATGTAGTTTTTGACCTCATCTGGAACATCCTTTCTGAAAATTTGAAAATTCTTCAAAAATTCGTCGAAAATCTTGATGTCTCCAATCTCTTGTTTTGTACGTTTTTTCCACGTGTCTTGACATCCAATGTATTCATGCAATGTTTGGTGGAGATCTGAGTATGTAGTTTTAGACCTTATCTGGAACCTCCTATCTGAAAATTTGAAAATTCTTCAAAAATTCGTCCAAAATCTTGATGTCTCCAATCTCTTGTTTTGTACGTTTTTTCCACGTGTCTCGACCTCCAATGGATCCCTGCAAAGTTTGGTGAAGATCAGAGTATGTAGTTTTTGACCTTATCTGGAACCTCCTATCTGAAAATTTGAAAATTCTTCAAAAATCCGTGCAAAATCTTGATGACCCCAATCTCTTGTTTTGTACGTTTTTTCCACGTGTCTTGACATCCAATGTATCCATGCAAAGTTTGGTGAAGATCTGAGTATGTCGTTTTTGACCTTATCTGGAACCTCCCATCTGAAAATTTGAAAATTCTTAAAAAATTCGTCGAAAATCTTGATGTCTCCAATCTCTTGTTTTGTACGTTTTTTCCACGTGTCTTGACATGCAAAGTATCCCTGCAACGTTTGGTGAAGATCTGAGTATGTAGTTTTTGACCTTATCTGGAACCTCCTATCTGAAAATTTGAAAATTCTTAAAAAATTCGTCGAAAATCTTGATGTCTCCAATCTCTTGTTTTGTACGTTTTTTCCACGTGTTTTGACATCCAATGTATCCCTGCAATGTTTGGTGGAGATCTGAGTATGTAGTTTTTGACCTTATCTGGGACCTCCTATCAGAAAATTTGAAAATTCTTCAAAAATTCGTCCAAAATCTTGATGTCTCCAATCTCTTGTTTTGTACGTTTTTTCCACGTGTCTCGACCTCCAATGGATCCCTGCAAAGTTTGGTGAAGATCTGAGTATGTCGTTTTTGACCTTATCTGGAACATCCTTTCTGAAAATTTGAAAATTCTTAAAAAATTCGTCCAAAATCTTGATGTCTCCAATCTCTTGTTTTGTACGTTTTTTCCACGTGTCTTGATATCCAATGTATCCCTGCAAAGTTTGGTGAAGATCTGAGTATGTCATTTTTGACCTTATCTGGAACATCCTTTCTGAAAATTTGAAAATTGTTAAAAAATTCGTCCAAAATCTTGATGTCTCCAATCTCTTTTTTGTACGTTTTTTCCACGTGTCTTGACATCCAATGTATCCCTGCAAAGTTTGGTGAAGATCTGAGTATGTAGTTTTTGACCTTATCTGGAACCTCCCATCTGAAAATTTGAAAATTCTTAAAAAAATTGACCAAAATCTTGATGTCTCCAATCTTTTGTTTTGTACGTTTTTTCCACGTGTCTTGACACATAATGTATCCATGCAAAGTTTGGTGAAGATCTGAGTATGTAGTTTTTGACCTTATATGGAACCTCCTATCTGAAAATTTGAAAATTCTTAAAAAATTCGTCCAAAATCTTGATGTCTCCAATCTCTTGTTTTGTACGTTTTTTCCACGTGTCTTGACATCCAATGTATCCCTGCAAAGTTTGGTGAAGATCTGAGTATGTAGTTTTTGACCTTATCTGGAACCTCCCATCTGAAAATTTGAAAATTCCTAAAAAATCCGTGCAAAATCTTGATGACCCCAATCTCTTGTTTTGTACGTTTTTTCCATGTGTCTTGACATCCAATGTATCCATGCAAAGTTTGGTGAAGATCTGAGTATGTCGTTTTTGACCTTATCTGGAACCTCCCATCTGAAAATTTGAAAATTCTTAAAAAATTCGTCGAAAATCTTGATGTCTCCAATCTCTTGTTTTGTACGTTTTTTCCACGTGTCTTGACATGCAAAGTATCCCTGCAACGTTTGGTGAAGATCTGAGTATGTAGTTTTTGACCTTATCTGGAACCTCCTATCTGAAAATTTGAAAATTCTTCAAAAATTCGTCGAAAATCTTGATGTCTCCAATCTCTTGTTTTGTACGTTTTTTCCACGTGTCTTGACATCCAATGTATCCCTGCAATGTTTGGTGGAGATCTGAGTATGTAGTTTTTGACCTTATCTGGGACCTCCTATCAGAAAATTTGAAAATTCTTCAAAAATTCGTCCAAAATCTTGATGTCTCCAATCTCTTGTTTTGTACGTTTTTTCCACGTGTCTCGACCTCCAATGTATCCCTGCAAAGTTTGGTGAAGATCTGAGTATGTCGTTTTTGACCTTATCTGGAACATCCTTTCTGAAAATTTGAAAATTATTCAAAAATTCGTCCAAAATCTTGATGTCTCCAATCTCTTGTTTTGTACGTTTTTTCCACGTGTCTCGACCTCCAATAGATCCCTGCAAAGTTTGGTGAAGATCTGAGTATGTCGTTTTTGACCTTATCTGGAACATCCTTTCTGAAAATTTGAAAATTCTTCAAAAATTCGTCGAAAATCTTGATGTCTCCAATCTCTTGTTTTGTACGTTTTTTCCACGTGTCTTGACATCCAATGTATTCCTGCAATGTTTGGTGGAGATCTGAGTATGTAGTTTTAGACCTTATCTGGAACCTCCTATCTGAAAATTTGAAAATTCTTCAAAAATTCGTCGAAAATCTTGATGTCTCCGATCTCTTGTTTTGTACGTTTTTTCCACGTGTCTTGACATCCAAAGTATCCCTGCAAAGTTTGGTGAAGATCTGAGTATGTAGTTTTTGACCTCATCTGGAACATCCTTTCTGAAAATTTGAAAATTCTTCAAAAATTCGTCGAAAATCTTGATGTCTCCAATCTCTTGTTTTGTACGTTTTTTCCACGAGTCTTGACATCCAATGTATTCCTGCAATGTTTGGTGGAGATCTGAGTATGTAGTTTTAGACCTTATCTGGAACCTCCTATCTGAAAATTTGAAAATTCTTCAAAAATTCGTCCAAAATCTTGATGTCTCCAATCTCTTGTTTTGTACGTTTTTTCCACGTGTCTCGACCTCCAATGGATCCCTGCAAAGTTTGGTGAAGATCTGAGTATGTAGTTTTTGACCTTATCTGGAACCTCCTATCTGAAAATTTGAAAATTCTTCAAAAATTCGTCGAAAATCTTGATGTCTCCAATCTCTTGTTTTGTACGTTTTTTCCACGTGTCTTGACATCCAATGTATTCCTGCAATGTTTGGTGGAGATCTGAGTATGTAGTTTTAGACCTTATCTGGAACCTCCTATCTGAAAATTTGAAAATTCTTCAAAAATTCGTCGAAAATCTTGATGTCTCCGATCTCTTGTTTTGTACGTTTTTTCCACGTGTCTTGACATGCAAAGTATTCCTGCAAAGTTTGGTGAAGATCTGAGTATGTAGTTTTTGACCTCATCTGGAACCTCCTATCTGAAAATTTGAAAATTCTTAAAAAATTCGTCCAAAATCTTGATGTCTCCAATCTCTTGTTTTGTACGTTTTTTCCACGTGTCTTGACATCCAATGTATCCCTGCAATGTTTGGTGAAGATCTGAGTATGTAGTTTTTGACCTTATCTGGAACCTCCCATCTGAAAATTTGAAAATTCCTAAAAAATCCGTCCAAAATCTTGATGACCCCAATCTCTTGTTTTGTACTTTTTTTCCACGTGTCTCGACCTCCAATGTATCCCTGCAAAGTTTGGTGAAGATCTGAGTATGTAGTTTTTGACCTTATATGGAACCTCCTATCTGAAAATTTGAAAATTCTTAAAAAATTCGTCGAAAATCTTAATGTCTCCGATCTCTTGTTTTGTACGTTTTTTCCACGTGTCTTGACATCCAATGTATCCCTGCAAAGTTTGGTGAAGATCGGAGTATGTAGTTTTTGACCTTATCTGGAACCTCCCATCTGAAAATTTGAAAATTCCTAAAAAATCCGTGCAAAATCTTGATGACCCCAATCTCTTGTTTTGTACGTTTTTTCCACGTGTCTTGACATCCAATGTATTCCTGCAATGTTTGGTGAAGATCTGAGTATGTAGTTTTTGACCTTATATGGAACCTCCTATCTGAAAATTTGAAAATTCTTAAAAAATTCGTCCAAAATCTTGATGTCTCCAATCTCTTGTTTTGTACGTTTTTTCCACGTGTCTTGACATCCAATGTATCCCTGCAAAGTTTGGTGAAGATCTGAGTATGTAGTTTTTGACCTTATCTGGAACCTCCCATCTGAAAATTTGAAAATTCCTAAAAAATCCGTGCAAAATCTTGATGACCCCAATCTCTTGTTTTGTACGTTTTTTCCACGTGTCTTGACATCCAATGTATCCATGCAAAGTTTGGTGAAGATCTGAGTATGTCGTTTTTGACCTTATCTGGAACCTCCCATCTGAAAATTTGAAAATTCTTAAAAAATTCGTCGAAAATCTTGATGTCTCCGATCTCTTGTTTTGTACGTTTTTTCCACGTGTCTTGACATGCAAAGTATTCCTGCAAAGTTTGGTGAAGATCTGAGTATGTAGTTTTTGACCTCATCTGGAACCTCCTATCTGAAAATTTGAAAATTCTTAAAAAATTCGTCCAAAATCTTGATGTCTCCAATCTCTTGTTTTGTACGTTTTTTCCACGTGTCTTGACATCCAATGTATCCATGCAAAGTTTGGTGAAGATCTGAGTATGTCGTTTTTGACCTTATCTGGAACCTCCCATCTGAAAATTTGAAAATTCTTAAAAAATTCGTCCAAAATCTTGATGTCTCCAATCTCTTGTTTTGTACGTTTTTTCCACGTGTCTCGACCTCCAATGGATCCCTGCAAAGTTTGGTGAAGATCTGAGTATGTCGTTTTTGACCTTATCTGGAACCTCCCATCTGAAAATTTGAAAATTCTTCAAAAATTCGTCGAAAATCTTGATGTCTCCGATCTCTTGTTTTGTACGTTTTTTCCACGTGTCTTGACATGCAAAGTATTCCTGCAAAGTTTGGTGAAGATCTGAGTATGTAGTTTTTGACCTCATCTGGAACCTCCTATCTGAAAATTTGAAAATTCTTAAAAAATTCGTCCAAAATCTTGATGTCTCCAATCTCTTGTTTTGTACGTTTTTTCCACGTGTCTTGACATCCAATGTATCCCTGCAATGTTTGGTGAAGATCTGAGTATGTAGTTTTTGACCTTATCTGGAACCTCCCATCTGAAAATTTGAAAATTCCTAAAAAATCCGTCCAAAATCTTGATGACCCCAATCTCTTGTTTTCTACTTTTTTTCCACGTGTCTCGACCTCCAATGTATCCCTGCAAAGTTTGGTGAAGATCTGAGTATGTAGTTTTTGACCTTATATTGAACCTCCCATCTGAAAATTTGAAAATTCTTAAAAAATTCGTCCAAAATCTTGATGACCCCAATCTCTTGTTTTGTACGTTTTTTCAACGTGTCTTGACATCCAAAGTATCCCTGCAAAGTTTGGTGAAGATCTGAGTATGTAGTTTTTGACCTTATATGGAACCTCCTTTCTGAAAATTTGAGAATTCTTAAAAAATTCGTCCAAAATCTTGATGTCTCCAATCTCTTGTTTTGTACGTTTTTTCCACGTGTCTTGACATCCAATGTATCCATGCAAAGTTTGGTGAAGATCTGAGTATGTCGTTTTTGACCTTATCTGGAACCTCCCATCTGAAAATTTGAAAATTCTTAAAAAATTCGTCGAAAATCTTGATGTCTCCAATCTTTTGTTTTGTACGTTTTTTCCACGTGTCTTGACATGCAAAGTATCCCTGCAACGTTTGGTGAAGATCTGAGTATGTAGTTTTTGACCTTATCTGGAACCTCCTATCTGAAAATTTGAAAATTCTTCAAAAATTCGTCGAAAATCTTGATGTCTCCAATCTCTTGTTTTGTACGTTTTTTCCACGTGTCTTGACATCCAATGTATTCCTGCAATGTTTGGTGGAGATCTGAGTATGTAGTTTTAGACCTTATCTGGAACCTCCTATCTGAAAATTTGAAAATTCTTCAAAAATTCGTCCAAAATCTTGATGTCTCCAATCTCTTGTTTTGTACGTTTTTTCCACGTGTCTCGACCTCCAATGGATCCCTGCAAAGTTTGGTGAAGATCTGAGTATGTCGTTTTTGACCTTATCTGGAACATCCTTTCTGAAAATTTGAAAATTCTTCAAAAATTCGTCGAAAATCTTGATGTCTCCAATCTCTTGTTTTGTACGTTTTTTCCACGTGTCTTGACATCCAATGTATTCCTGCAATGTTTGGTGGAGATCTGAGTATGTAGTTTTAGACCTTATCTGGAACAACCTATCTGAAAATTTGAAAATTCTTCAAAAATTCGTCGAAAATCTTGATGTCTCCGATCTCTTGTTTTGTACGTTTTTTCCACGTGTCTCGACCTCCAATGGATCCCTGCAAAGTTTGGTGAAGATCTGAGTATGTAGTTTTTGACCTCATCTGGAACATCCTTTCTGAAAATTTGAAAATTCTTCAAAAATTCGTCCAAAATCTTGATGTTTCCAATCTCTTGTTTTGTACGTTTTTTCCACGTGTCTTGACATCCAATGTATTCCTGCAATGTTTGGTGGAGATCTGAGTATGTAGTTTTAGACCTTATCTGGAACCTCCTATCTGAAAATTTGAAAATTCTTCAAAAATTCGTCCAAAATCTTGATGTCTCCAATCTCTTGTTTTGTACGTTTTTTCCACGTGTCTCGACCTCCAATGGATCCCTGCAAAGTTTGGTGAAGATCTGAGTATGTAGTTTTTGACCTTATCTGGAACCTCCTATCTGAAAATTTGAAAATTCTTCAAAAATCCGTGCAAAATCTTGATGACCCCAATCTCTTGTTTTGTACGTTTTTTCCACGTGTCTTGACATCCAATGTATCCATGCAAAGTTTGGTGAAGATCTGAGTATGTCGTTTTTGACCTTATCTGGAACCTCCCATCTGAAAATTTGAAAATTCTTAAAAAATTCGTCGAAAATCTTGATGTCTCCAATCTCTTGTTTTGTACGTTTTTTCCACGTGTCTTGACATGCAAAGTATCCCTGCAACGTTTGGTGAAGATCTGAGTATGTAGTTTTTGACCTTATCTGGAACCTCCTATCTGAAAATTTGAAAATTCTTCAAAAATTCGTCGAAAATCTTGATGTCTCCAATCTCTTGTTTTGTACGTTTTTTCCACGTGTCTTGACATCCAATGTATCCCTGCAATGTTTGGTGGAGATCTGAGTATGTAGTTTTTGACCTTATCTGGGACCTCCTATCAGAAAATTTGAAAATTCTTCAAAAATTCGTCCAAAATCTTGATGTCTCCAATCTCTTGTTTTGTACGTTTTTTCCACGTGTCTTGACATCCAATGTATCCCTGCAAAGTTTGGTGAAGATCTGAGTATGTAGTTTTTGACCTTATCTGGAACCTCCCATCTGAAAATTTGAAAATTCCTAAAAAATCCGTGCAAAATCTTGATGACCCCAATCTCTTGTTTTGTACGTTTTTTCCACGTGTCTTGACATCCAATGTATTCCTGCAATGTTTGGTGAAGATCTGAGTATGTAGTTTTTGACCTTATATGGAACCTCCTATCTGAAAATTTGAAAATTCTTAAAAAATTCGACCAAAATCTTGATGTTCCGAATCCTATGTTTTGTATGTTTTTTCCACGTGTCTCGACCTCCAATGTATCCCTGCAAAATTTGGTGAAGATCTGAGTATGTCGTTTTTGACCTTATCTGGAACATCCTTTCTGAAAATTTGAAAATTCTTAAAAAATTCGTCGAAAATCTTGATGTCTCCAATCTCTTGTTTTGTACGTTTTTTCCACGTGTCTTGACATCCAATGTATCCCTGCAAAGTTTGGTGAAGATCTGAGTATGTAGTTTTTGACCTTATATGGAACCTCCTTTCTGAAAATTTGAAAATTCTCAAAAAATTCGTCCATAATCTTGATGTCTCCAATCTCTTGTTTTGTACGTTTTTTCCACGTGTCTTGACATCCAATGTATCCCTGCAAAGTTTGGTGAAGATCTGAGTATGTAGTTTTTGACCTTATCTGGAACCTCCCATCTGAAAATTTGAAAATTCTTAAAAAATTCGACCAAAATCTTGATGTCTCCAATCTTTTGTTTTGTACGTTTTTTCCACGTGTCTTGACACATAATGTATCCATGCAAAGTTTGGTGAAGATCTGAGTATGTAGTTTTTGACCTTATATGGAACCTCCTATCTGAAAATTTGAAAATTCTTAAAAAATTCGTCGAAAATCTTGATGTCTCCGATCTCTTGTTTTGTACGTTTTTTCCACGTGTCTTGACATGCAAAGTATTCCTGCAAAGTTTGGTGAAGATCTGAGTATGTAGTTTTTGACCTCATCTGGAACCTCCTTTCTGAAAATTTGAAAATTCTTAAAAAATTCGTCCAAAATTTTGATGTCTCCAATCTCTTGTTTTGTACGTTTTTTCCACGTGTCTTGACATCCAATGTATCCCTGCAAAGTTTGGTGAAGATCTGAGTATGTAGTTTTTGACCTTATCTGGAACCTCCCATCTGAAAATTTGAAAATTCTTAAAAAATTCGTCGAAAATCTTGATGTCTCCGATCTCTTGTTTTGTACGTTTTTTCCACGTGTCTTGACATCCAATGTATCCCTGCAAAGTTTGGTGAAGATCTGAGTATGTTGTTTTTGACCTTATCTGGAACATCCTTTCTGAAAATTTGAAAATTGTTAAAAAATTCGTCCAAAATCTTGATGTCTCCTATCTCTTGTTTTGTACGTTTTTTCCACGTGTCTTGACATCCAATGTATCCCTGCAAAGTTTGGTGAAGATCTGAGTATGTAGTTTTTGACCTTATCTGGAACCTCCCATCTGAAAATTTGAAAATTCTTAAAAAATTCGACCAATATCTTTATGTCTCCAATCTTTTGTTTTGTACGTTTTTTCCACGTGTCTTGACACATAATGTATCCATGCAAAGTTTGGTGAAGATCTGAGTATGTAGTTTTTGACTTTATATGGAACCTCCTATCTGAAAATTTGAAAATTCTTAAAAAATTCGTCCAAAATCTTGATGTCTCCAATCTCTTGTTTTGTACGTTTTTTCCACGTGTCTTGACATCCAATGTATCCCTGCAAAGTTTGGTGAAGATCTGAGTATGTAGTTTTTGACCTTATCTGGAACCTCCCATCTGAAAATTTGAAAATTCCTAATAAATCCGTGCAAAATCTTGATGACCCCAATCTCTTGTTTTGTACTTTTTTTCCACGTGTCTTGACATCCAATGTATCCCTGCAAAGTTTGGTGAAGATCTGAGTATGTAGTTTTTGACCTTATCTGGAACCTCCCATCTGAAAATTTGAAAATTCCTAAAAAATCCGTGCAAAATCTTGATGTCCCCAATCTCTTGTTTTGTACGTTTTTTCCACGTGTCTTGACATCCAATGTATCCATGCAAAGTTTGGTGAAGATCTGAGTATGTCGTTTTTGACCTTATCTGGAACATCCTTTCTGAAAATTTGAAAATTGTTAAAAAATTCGTCCAAAATCTTGATGTCTCCAATCTCTTTTTTGTACGTTTTTTCCACGTGTCTTGACATCCAATGTATCCATGCAAAGTTTGGTGAAGATCTGAGTATGTCGTTTTTGACCTTATCTGGAACATCCTTTCTGAAAATTTGAAAATTGTTAAAAAATTCGTCCAAAATCTTGATGTCTCCAATCTCTTTTTTGTACGTTTTTTCCACGTGTCTTGACATCCAATGTATCCCTGCAAAGTTTGGTGAAGATCTGAGTATGTAGTTTTTGACCTTATCTGGAACCTCCCATCTGAAAATTTGAAAATTCTTAAAAAATTCGACCAAAATCTTGATGTCTCCAATCTTTTGTTTTGTACGTTTTTTCCACGTGTCTTGACACATAATGTATCCATGCAAAGTTTGGTGAAGATCTGAGTATGTAGTTTTTGACCTTATATGGAACCTCCTATCTGAAAATTTGAAAATTCTTAAAAAATTCGTCCAAAATCTTGATGTCTCCAATCTCTTGTTTTGTACGTTTTTTCCACGTGTCTTGACATCCAATGTATCCCTGCAAAGTTTGGTGAAGATCTGAGTATGTAGTTTTTGACCTTATCTGGAACCTCCCATCTGAAAATTTGAAAATTCCTAAAAAATCCGTGCAAAATCTTGATGACCCCAATCTCTTGTTTTGTACGTTTTTTCCACGTGTCTTGACATCCAATGTATCCATGCAAAGTTTGGTGAAGATCTGAGTATGTCGTTTTTGACCTTATCTGGAACATCCTTTCTGAAAATTTGAAAATTGTTAAAAAATTCGTCCAAAATCTTGATGTCTCCAATCTCTTTTTTGTACGTTTTTTCCACGTGTCTTGACATCCAATGTATCCCTGCAAAGTTTGGTGAAGATCTGAGTATGTAGTTTTTGACCTTATCTGGAACCTCCCATCTGAAAATTTGAAAATTCTTCAAAAATTCGTCCAAAATCTTGATGTCTCCATCCTCTTGTTTTGTACGTTTTTTCCACGTGTCTCGACCTCCAATGGATCCCTGCAAAGTTTGGTGAAGATCTGAGTATGTCGTTTTTGACCTTATCTGGAACATCCTTTCTGAAAATTTGAAAATTCTTAAAAAATTCGTCGAAAATCTTGATGTCTCCAATCTCTTGTTTTGTACGTTTTTTCCACGTGTCTTGACATCCAATGTATCCCTGCAAAGTTTGGTGAAGATCTGAGTATGTAGTTTTTGACCTTATATGGAACCTCCTATCTGAAAATTTGAAAATTCTTGAAAAATTCGTCCAAAATCTTGATGTCTCCAATCTCTTGTTTTGTACGTTTTTTCCACGTGTCTCGACCTCCAATGGATCCCTGCAAAGTTTGGTGAAGATCTGAGTATGTCGTTTTTGACCTTATCTGGAACCTCCCATCTGAAAATTTGAAAATTCTTAAAAAATTCGTCGAAAATCTTGATGTCTCCGATCTCTTGTTTTGTACGTTTTTTCCACGTGTCTTGACATGCAAAGTATTCCTGCAAAGTTTGGTGAAGATCTGAGTATGTAGTTTTTTACCTCATCTGGAACCTCCTATCTGAAAATTTGAAAATTCTTAAAAAATTCGTCCAAAATCTTGATGTCTCCAATCTCTTGTTTTGTACGTTTTTTCCACGTGTCTTGACATCCAATGTATCCCTGCAATGTTTGGTGAAGATCTGAGTATGTAGTTTTTGACCTTATCTGGAACCTCCCATCTGAAAATTTGAAAATTCCTAAAAAATCCGTCCAAAATCTTGATGACCCCAATCTCTTGTTTTGTACTTTTTTTCCACGTGTCTCGACCTCCAATGTATCCCTGCAAAGTTTGGTGAAGATCTGAGTATGTAGTTTTTGACCTTATATGGAACCTCCTATCTGAAAATTTGAAAATTCTTAAAAAATTCGTCCAAAATCTTGATGTCACCAATCCTATGTTTTGTATGTTTTTTCCACGTGTCTTGACATGCAAAGTATTCCTGCAAAGTTTGGTGAAGATCTGAGTATGTAGTTTTTGACCTTATATGGAACCTCCTATCTGAAAATTTGAAAATTCTTAAAAAATTCGTCCAAAATCTTGATGTCTCCAATCTCTTGTTTTGTACGTTTTTTCCACGTGTCTTGACATCCAATGTATCCCTGCAATGTTTGGTGAAGATCTGAGTATGTAGTTTTTGACCTTATCTGGAACCTCCCATCTGAAAATTTGAAAATTCCTAAAAAATCCGTCCAAAATCTTGATGACCCCAATCTCTTGTTTTGTACGTTTTTTACACGTGTCTTGACATCCAATGTATCCCTGCAAAGTTTGGTGAAGATCTGAGTATGTAGTTTTTGACCTTATCTGGAACCTCCTATCTGAAAATTTGAAAATTCTTAAAAAATTCGTCCAAAATCTTGATGTCTCCAATCTCTTGTTTTGTACGTTTTTTCCACGTGTCTTGACATCCAATGTATTCCTGCAATGTTTGGTGAAGATCTGAGTATGTAGTTTTTGACCTTATATGGAACCTCCTATCTGAAAATTTGAAAATTCTTAAAAAATTCGACCAAAATCTTGATGTCTCCAATCTCTTGTTTTGTACGTTTTTTCCACGTGTCTTGACATCCAATGTATCCCTGCAAAGTTTGGTGAAAATCTGAGTATGTAGTTTTTGACCTTATATTGAACCTCCCATCTGAAAATTTGAAAATTCTTAAAAAATTCGTCCAAAATCTTGATGTCTCCAATCTCTTGTTTTGTACGTTTTTTCCACGTGTCTTGATATCCAATGTATCCCTGCAAAGTTTGGTGAAGATCTGAGTATGTCGTTTTTGACCTTATCTGGAACATCCTTTCTGAAAATTTGAAAATTGTTAAAAAATTCGTCCAAAATCTTGATGTCTCCAATCTCTTTTTTGTACGTTTTTTCCACGTGTCTTGACATCCAATGTATCCCTGCAAAGTTTGGTGAAGATCTGAGTATGTAGTTTTTGACCTTATCTGGAACCTCCCATCTGAAAATTTGAAAATTCTTAAAAAATTCGTCGAAAATCTTGATGTCTCCGATCTCTTGTTTTGTACGTTTTTTCCACGTGTCTTGACATGCAAAGTATTCCTGCAAAGTTTGGTGAAGATCTGAGTATGTAGTTTTTGACCTCATCTGGAACCTCCTATCTGAAAATTTGAAAATTCTTAAAAAATTCGTCCAAAATCTTGATGTCTCCAATCTCTTGTTTTGTACGTTTTTTCCACGTGTCTTGACATCCAATGTATCCCTGCAATGTTTGGTGAAGATCTGAGTATGTAGTTTTTGACCTTATCTGGAACCTCCCATCTGAAAATTTGAAAATTCCTAAAAAATCCGTCCAAAATCTTGATGACCCCAATCTCTTGTTTTGTACTTTTTTTCCACGTGTCTCGACCTCCAATGTATCCCTGCAAAGTTTGGTGAAGATCTGAGTATGTAGTTTTTGACCTTATATGGAACCTCCTATCTGAAAATTTGAAAATTCTTAAAAAATTCGTCGAAAATCTTGATGTCTCCGATCTCTTGTTTTGTACGTTTTTTCCACGTGTCTTGACATGCAAAGTATTCCTGCAAAGTTTGGTGAAGATCTGAGTATGTAGTTTTTGACCTCATCTGGAACCTCCTATCTGAAAATTTGAAAATTCTTAAAAAATTCGTCCAAAATTTTGATGTCTCCAATCTCTTGTTTTGTACGTTTTTTCCACATGTCTTGACATCCAATGTATCCCTGCAATGTTTGGTGAAGATCTGAGTATGTAGTTTTTGACCTTATCTGGAACCTCCCATCTGAAAATTTGAAAATTCCTAAAAAATCCGTCCAAAATCTTGATGACCCCAATCTCTTGTTTTGTACGTTTTTTCCACGTGTCTTGACATCCAATGTATCCCTGCAAAGTTTGGTGAAGATCTGAGTATGTAGTTTTTGACCTTATCTGGAACCTCCTATCTGAAAATTTGAAAATTCTTAAAAAATTCGTCCAAAATCTTGATGTCTCCAATCTCTTGTTTTGTACATTTTTTCCACGTGTCTTGACATCCAATGTATTCCTGCAATGTTTGGTGGAGATCTGAGTATGTAGTTTTTGACCTTATATGGAACCTCCTATCTGAAAATTTGAAAATTCTTAAAAAATTCGACCAAAATCTTGATGTCTCCAATCTCTTGTTTTGTACGTTTTTTCCACGTGTCTTGACATCCAATGTATCCCTGCAAAGTTTGGTGAAGATCTGAGTATGTAGTTTTTGACCTTATATTGAACCTCCCATCTGAAAATTTGAAAATTCTTAAAAAATTCGTCCAAAATCTTGATGTCTCCAATCTCTTGTTTTGTACGTTTTTTCCACGTGTCTTGATATCCAATGTATCCCTGCAAAGTTTGGTGAAGATCTGAGTATGTCGTTTTTGACCTTATCTGGAACATCCTTTCTGAAAATTTGAAAATTGTTAAAAAATTCGTCCAAAATCTTGATGTCTCCAATCTCTTTTTTGTACGTTTTTTCCACGTGTCTTGACATCCAATGTATCCCTGCAAAGTTTGGTGAAGATCTGAGTATGTAGTTTTTGACCTTATCTGGAACCTCCCATCTGAAAATTTGAAAATTCTTAAAAAATTCGACCAAAATCTTGATGTCTCCAATCTTTTGTTTTGTACGTTTTTTCCACGTGTCTTGACACATAATGTATCCATGCAAAGTTTGGTGAAGATCTGAGTATGTAGTTTTTGACCTTATATGGAACCTCCTATCTGAAAATTTGAAAATTCTTAAAAAATTCGTCGAAAATCTTGATGTCTCCGATCTCTTGTTTTGTACGTTTTTTCCACGTGTCTTGACATGCAAAGTATTCCTGCAAAGTTTGGTGAAGATCTGAGTATGTAGTTTTTGACCTCAACTGGAACCTCCTATCTGAAAATTTGAAAATTCTTAAAAAATTCGTCCAAAATCTTGATGTCTCCAATCTCTTGTTTTGTACGTTTTTTCCACGTGTCTTGATATCCAATGTATCCCTGCAATGTTTGGTGAAGATCTGAGTATGTAGTTTTTGACCTTATATGGAACCTCCTATCTGAAAATTTGAAAATTCTTAAAAAATTCGTCCAAAATCTTGATGTCTCCAATCTCTTGTTTTGTACGTTTTTTCCACGTGTCTTGACATCCAATGTATCCCTGCAAAGTTTGGTGAAGATCTGAGTATGTAGTTTTTGACCTTATCTGGAACCTCCTATCTGAAAATTTGAAAATTCTTAAAAAATTCGTCCAAAATCTTGATGTCTCCAATCTCTTGTTTTGTACGTTTTTTCCACGTGTCTTGATATCCAATGTATCCCTGCAAAGTTTGGTGAAGATCTGAGTATGTCGTTTTTGACCTTATCTGGAACATCCTTTCTGAAAATTTGAAAATTGTTAAAAAATTCGTCCAAAATCTTGATGTCTCCAATCTCTTTTTTGTACGTTTTTTCCACGTGTCTTGACATCCAATGTATCCCTGCAAAGTTTGGTGAAGATCTGAGTATGTAGTTTTTGACCTTATCTGGAACCTCCCATCTGAAAATTTGAAAATTCTTAAAAAATTCGACCAAAATCTTGATGTCTCCAATCTTTTGTTTTGTACGTTTTTTCCACGTGTCTTGACACATAATGTATCCATGCAAAGTTTGGTGAAGATCTGAGTATGTAGTTTTTGACCTTATATGGAACCTCCTATCTGAAAATTTGAAAATTCTTAAAAAATTCGTCCAAAATCTTGATGTCTCCAATCTCTTGTTTTGTACGTTTTTTCCACGTGTCTTGACATCCAATGTATCCCTGCAAAGTTTGGTGAAGATCTGAGTATGTAGTTTTTGACCTTATATGGAACCTCCTATCTGAAAATTTGAAAATTCTTAAAAAATTCGTCCAAAATCTTGATGTCACCAATCCTATGTTTTGTATGTTTTTTCCACGTGTCTTGACATCCAATGTATCCATGCAAAGTTTGGTGAAGATCTGAGTATGTCGTTTTTGACCTTATCTGGAACCTCCCATCTGAAAATTTGAAAATTCTTAAAAAATTCGTCGAAAATCTTGATGTCTCCGATCTCTTGTTTTGTACGTTTTTTCCACGTGTCTTGACATGCAAAGTATTCCTGCAAAGTTTGGTGAAGATCTGAGTATGTAGTTTTTGACCTTATATGGAACCTCCTATCTGAAAATTTGAAAATTCTTAAAAAATTCGTCGAAAATCTTAATGTCTCCGATCTCTTGTTTTGTACGTTTTTTCCACGTGTCTTGACATCCAATGTATCCCTGCAAAGTTTGGTGAAGATCGGAGTATGTAGTTTTTGACCTTATCTGGAACCTCCCATCTGAAAATTTGAAAATTCCTAAAAAATCCGTGCAAAATCTTGATGACCCCAATCTCTTGTTTTGTACGTTTTTTCCACGTGTCTTGACATCCAATGTATTCCTGCAATGTTTGGTGAAGATCTGAGTATGTAGTTTTTGACCTTATATGGAACCTCCTATCTGAAAATTTGAAAATTCTTAAAAAATTCGTCCAAAATCTTGATGTCTCCAATCTCTTGTTTTGTACGTTTTTTCCACGTGTCTTGACATCCAATGTATCCCTGCAAAGTTTGGTGAAGATCTGAGTATGTAGTTTTTGACCTTATCTGGAACCTCCCATCTGAAAATTTGAAAATTCCTAAAAAATCCGTGCAAAATCTTGATGACCCCAATCTCTTGTTTTGTACGTTTTTTCCACGTGTCTTGACATCCAATGTATCCATGCAAAGTTTGGTGAAGATCTGAGTATGTCGTTTTTGACCTTATCTGGAACCTCCCATCTGAAAATTTGAAAATTCTTAAAAAATTCGTCGAAAATCTTGATGTCTCCGATCTCTTGTTTTGTACGTTTTTTCCACGTGTCTTGACATGCAAAGTATTCCTGCAAAGTTTGGTGAAGATCTGAGTATGTAGTTTTTGACCTCATCTGGAACCTCCTATCTGAAAATTTGAAAATTCTTAAAAAATTCGTCCAAAATCTTGATGTCTCCAATCTCTTGTTTTGTACGTTTTTTCCACGTGTCTTGACATCCAATGTATCCCTGCAATGTTTGGTGAAGATCTGAGTATGTAGTTTTTGACCTTATCTGGAACCTCCCATCTGAAAATTTGAAAATTCCTAAAAAATCCATCCAAAATCTTGATGACCCCAATCTCTTGTTTTGTACTTTTTTTCCACGTGTCTCGACCTCCAATGTATCCCTGCAAAGTTTGGTGAAGATCTGAGTATGTAGTTTTTGACCTTATATGGAACCTCCTATCTGAAAATTTGAAAATTCTTAAAAAATTCGTCCAAAATCTTGATGTCACCAATCCTATGTTTTGTATGTTTTTTCCACGTGTCTTGACATCCAATGTATCCATGCAAAGTTTGGTGAAGATCTGAGTATGTCGTTTTTGACCTTATCTGGAACCTCCCATCTGAAAATTTGAAAATTCTTAAAAAATTCGTCGAAAATCTTGATGTCTCCGATCTCTTGTTTTGTACGTTTTTTCCACGTGTCTTGACATGCAAAGTATTCCTGCAAAGTTTGGTGAAGATCTGAGTATGTAGTTTTTGACCTCATCTGGAACCTCCTATCTGAAAATTTGAAAATTCTTAAAAAATTCGTCCAAAATTTTGATGTCTCCAATCTCTTGTTTTGTACGTTTTTTCCACGTGTCTTGACATCCAATGTATCCCTGCAATGTTTGGTGAAGATCTGAGTATGTAGTTTTTGACCTTATCTGGAACCTCCCATCTGAAAATTTGAAAATTCCTAAAAAATCCGTCCAAAATCTTGATGACCCCAATCTCTTGTTTTGTACGTTTTTTCCACGTGTCTTGACATCCAATGTATCCCTGCAAAGTTTGGTGAAGATCTGAGTATGTAGTTTTTGACCTTATCTGGAACCTCCTATCTGAAAATTTGAAAATTCTTAAAAAATTCGTCCAAAATCTTGATGTCTCCAATCTCTTGTTTTGTACGTTTTTTCCACGTGTCTTGATATCCAATGTATCCCTGCAAAGTTTGGTGAAGATCTGAGTATGTAGTTTTTGACCTTATATGGAACCTCCTATCTGAAAATTTGAAAATTCTTAAAAAATTCGTCCAAAATCTTGATGTCTCCAATCTCTTGTTTTGTACGTTTTTTCCACGTGTCTTGACATCCAATGTATCCCTGCAATGTTTGGTGAAGATCTGAGTATGTAGTTTTTGACCTTATATTGAACCTCCCATCTGAAAATTTGAAAATTCTTAAAAAATTCGTCCAAAATCTTGATGTCTCCAATCTCTTGTTTTGTACGTTTTTTCCACGTGTCTTGATATCCAATGTATCCCTGCAAAGTTTGGTGAAGATCTGAGTATGTCGTTTTTGACCTTATCTGGAACATCCTTTCTGAAAATTTGAAAATTGTTAAAAAATTCGTCCAAAATCTTGATGTCTCCAATCTCTTTTTTGTACGTTTTTTCCACGTGTCTTGACATCCAATGTATCCCTGCAAAGTTTGGTGAAGATCTGAGTATGTAGTTTTTGACCTTATCTGGAACCTCCCATCTGAAAATTTGAAAATTCTTAAAAAATTCGACCAAAATCTTGATGTCTCCAATCTTTTGTTTTGTACGTTTTTTCCACGTGTCTGGACACATAATGTATCCATGCAAAGTTTGGTGAAGATCTGAGTATGTAGTTTTTGACCTTATATGGAACCTCCTATCTGAAAATTTGAAAATTCTTAAAAAATTCGTCCAAAATCTTGATGTCTCCAATCTCTTGTTTTGTACGTTTTTTCCACGTGTCTTGACATCCAATGTATCCCTGCAAAGTTTGGTGAAGATCTGAGTATGTAGTTTTTGACCTTATATGGAACCTCCTATCTGAAAATTTGAAAATTCTTAAAAAATTCGTCCAAAATCTTGATGTCTCCAATCTCTTGTTTTGTACGTTTTTTCCACGTGTCTTGATATCCAATGTATCCCTGCAATGTTTGGTGAAGATCTGAGTATGTAGTTTTTGACCTTATATGGAACCTCCTATCTGAAAATTTGAAAATTCTTAAAAAATTCGTCCAAAATCTTGATGTCTCCAATCTCTTGTTTTGTACGTTTTTTCCACGTGTCTTGACATCCAATGTATCCCTGCAAAGTTTGGTGAAGATCTGAGTATGTAGTTTTTGACCTTATCTGGAACCTCCTATCTGAAAATTTGAAAATTCTTAAAAAATTCGTCCAAAATCTTGATGTCTCCAATCTCTTGTTTTGTACGTTTTTTCCACGTGTCTTGATATCCAATGTATCCCTGCAAAGTTTGGTGAAGATCTGAGTATGTCGTTTTTGACCTTATCTGGAACATCCTTTCTGAAAATTTGAAAATTGTTAAAAAATTCGTCCAAAATCTTGATGTCTCCAATCTCTTTTTTGTACGTTTTTTCCACGTGTCTTGACATCCAATGTATCCCTGCAAAATTTGGTGAAGATCTGAGTATGTAGTTTTTGACCTTATCTGGAACCTCCCATCTGAAAATTTGAAAATTCTTAAAAAATTCGACCAAAATCTTGATGTCTCCAATCTTTTGTTTTGTACGTTTTTTCCACGTGTCTTGACACATAATGTATCCATGCAAAGTTTGGTGAAGATCTGAGTATGTAGTTTTTGACCTTATATGGAACCTCCTATCTGAAAATTTGAAAATTCTTAAAAAATTCGTCCAAAATCTTGATGTCTCCAATCTCTTGTTTTGTACGTTTTTTCCACGTGTCTTGACATCCAATGTATCCCTGCAAAGTTTTGTGAAGATCTGAGTATGTAGTTTTTGACCTTATCTGGAACCTCCCATCTGAAAATTTGAAAATTCCTAAAAAATCCGTGCAAAATCTTGATGACCCCAATCTCTTGTTTTGTACGTTTTTTCCACGTGTCTTGACATCCAATGTATTCCTGCAATGTTTGGTGAAGATCTGAGTATGTAGTTTTTGACCTTATATGGAACCTCCTATCTGAAAATTTGAAAATTCTTAAAAAATTCGACCAAAATCTTGATGACCCCAATCCTATGTTTTGTATGTTTTTTCCACGTGTCTTGACATCCAATGTATCCATGCAAAGTTTGGTGAAGATCTGAGTATGTCGTTTTTGACCTTATCTGGAACCTCCCATCTGAAAATTTGAAAATTCTTAAAAAATTCTTCGAAAATCTTGATGTCTCCGATCTCTTGTTTTGTACGTTTTTTCCACGTGTCTTGACATGCAAAGTATTCCTGCAAAGTTTGGTGAAGATCTGAGTATGTAGTTTTTGACCTTATATGGAACCTCCTTTCTGAAAATTTGAGAATTCTTAAAAAATTCGTCGAAAATCTTGATGTCTCCGATCTCTTGTTTTGTACGTTTTTTCCACGTGTCTTGACATGCAAAGTATTCCTGCAAAGTTTGGTGAAGATCTGAGTATGTAGTTTTTGACCTCATCTGGAACCTCCTATCTGAAAATTTGAAAATTCTTAAAAAATTCGTCCAAAATCTTGATGTCTCCAATCTCTTGTTTTGTACGTTTTTTCCACGTGTCTTGACATCCAATGTATCCCTGCAATGTTTGGTGAAGATCTGAGTATGTAGTTTTTGACCTTATCTGGAACCTCCCATCTGAAAATTTGAAAATTCCTAAAAAATCCGTCCAAAATCTTGATGACCCCAATCTCTTGTTTTGTACTTTTTTTCCACGTGTCTCGACCTCCAATGTATCCCTGCAAAGTTTGGTGAAGATCTGAGTATGTAGTTTTTGACCTTATATGGAACCTCCTATCTGAAAATTTGAAAATTCTTAAAAAATTCGTCCAAAATCTTGATGTCACAAATCCTATGTTTTGTATGTTTTTTCCACGTGTCTTGACATCCAATGTATCCATGCAAAGTTTGGTGAAGATCTGAGTATGTCGTTTTTGACCTTATCTGGAACCTCCCATCTGAAAATTTGAAAATTCTAAAAAAATTCGTCGAAAATCTTGATGTCTCCGATCTCTTGTTTTGTACGTTTTTTCCACGTGTCTTGACATGCAAAGTATTCCTGCAAAGTTTGGTGAAGATCTGAGTATGTAGTTTTTGACCTCATCTGGAACCTCCTATCTGAAAATTTGAAAATTCTTAAAAAATTCGTCCAAAATTTTGATGTCTCCAATCTCTTGTTTTGTACGTTTTTTCCACGTGTCTTGACATCCAATGTATCCCTGCAATGTTTGGTGAAGATCTGAGTATGTAGTTTTTGACCTTATCTGGAACCTCCCATCTGAAAATTTGAAAATTCCTAAAAAATCCGTCCAAAATCTTGATGACCCCAATCTCTTGTTTTGTACGTTTTTTCCACGTGTCTTGACATCCAATGTATCCCTGCAAAGTTTGGTGAAGATCTGAGTATGTAGTTTTTGACCTTATCTGGAACCTCCTATCTGAAAATTTGAAAATTCTTAAAAAATTCGTCCAAAATCTTGATGTCTCCAATCTCTTGTTTTGTACGTTTTTTCCACGTGTCTTGATATCCAATGTATCCCTGCAAAGTTTGGTGAAGATCTGAGTATGTAGTTTTTGACCTTATATGGAACCTCCTATCTGAAAATTTGAAAATTCTTAAAAAATTCGTCCAAAATCTTGATGTCTCCAATCTCTTGTTTTGTACGTTTTTTCCACGTGTCTTGACATCCAATGTATCCCTGCAAAGTTTGGTGAAGATCTGAGTATGTAGTTTTTGACCTTATATTGAACCTCCCATCTGAAAATTTGAAAATTCTTAAAAAATTCGTCCAAAATCTTGATGTCTCCAATCTCTTGTTTTGTACGTTTTTTCCACGTGTCTTGATATCCAATGTATCCCTGCAAAGTTTGGTGAAGATCTGAGTATGTCGTTTTTGACCTTATCTGGAACATCCTTTCTGAAAATTTGAAAATTGTTAAAAAATTCGTCCAAAATCTTGATGTCTCCAATCTCTTTTTTGTACGTTTTTTCCACGTGTCTTGACATCCAATGTATCCCTGCAAAGTTTGGTGAAGATCTGAGTATGTAGTTTTTGACCTTATCTGGAACCTCCCATCTGAAAATTTGAAAATTCTTAAAAAATTCGACCAAAATCTTGATGTCTCCAATCTTTTGTTTTGTACGTTTTTTCCACGTGTCTTGACACATAATGTATCCATGCAAAGTTTGGTGAAGATCTGAGTATGTAGTTTTTGACCTTATATGGAACCTCCTATCTGAAAATTTGAAAATTCTTAAATATTCGTCGAAAATCTTGATGTCTCCGATCTCTTGTTTTGTACGTTTTTTCCACGTGTCTTGACATGCAAAGTATTCCTGCAAAGTTTGGTGAAGATCTGAGTATGTAGTTTTTGACCTCATCTGGAACCTCCTATCTGAAAATTTGAAAATTCTTAAAAAATTCGTCCAAAATCTTGATGTCTCCAATCTCTTGTTTTGTACGTTTTTTCCACGTGTCTTGATATCCAATGTATCCCTGCAATGTTTGGTGAAGATCTGAGTATGTAGTTTTTGACCTTATATGGAACCTCCTATCTGAAAATTTGAAAATTCTTAAAAAATTCGTCCAAAATCTTGATGTCTCCAATCTCTTGTTTTGTACGTTTTTTCCACGTGTCTTGACATCCAATGTATCCCTGCAAAGTTTGGTGAAGATCTGAGTATGTAGTTTTTGACCTTATCTGGAACCTCCTATCTGAAAATTTGAAAATTCTTAAAAAATTCGTCCAAAATCTTGATGTCTCCAATCTCTTGTTTTGTACGTTTTTTCCACGTGTCTTGATATCCAATGTATCCCTGCAAAGTTTGGTGAAGATCTGAGTATGTCGTTTTTGACCTTATCTGGAACATCCTTTCTGAAAATTTGAAAATTGTTAAAAAATTCGTCCAAAATCTTGATGTCTCCAATCTCTTTTTTGTACGTTTTTTCCACGTGTCTTGACATCCAATGTATCCCTGCAAAGTTTGGTGAAGATCTGAGTATGTAGTTTTTGACCTTATCTGGAACCTCCCATCTGAAAATTTGAAAATTCTTAAAAAATTCGACCAAAATCTTGATGTCTCCAATCTTTTGTTTTGTACGTTTTTTCCACGTGTCTTGACACATAATGTATCCATGCAAAGTTTGGTGAAGATCTGAGTATGTAGTTTTTGACCTTATATGGAACCTCCTTTCTGAAAATTTGAAAATTATCAAAAAATCCGTCCAAAATCTTGATGACCCCAATCTCTTGTTTTGTACTTTTTTTCCACGTGTCTCGACCTCCAATGTATCCCTGCAAAGTTTGGTGAAGATCTGAGTATGTAGTTTTTGACCTTATATGGAACCTCCTATCTGAAAATTTGAAAATTCTTAAAAAATTCGTCCAAAATCTTGATGTCACATATCCTATGTTTTGTATGTTTTTTCCACGTGTCTTGACATCCAATGTATCCCTGCAAAGTTTGGTGAAGATCTGAGTATGTCGTTTTTGACCTTATCTGGAACCTCCCATCTGAAAATTTGAAAATTCTTAAAAAATTCGTCGAAAATCTTGATGTCTCCGATCTCTTGTTTTGTACGTTTTTTCCACGTGTCTTGACATGCAAAGTATTCCTGCAAAGTTTGGTGAAGATCTGAGTATGTAGTTTTTGACCTTATATGGAACCTCCTATCTGAAAATTTGAAAATTCTTAAAAAATTCGTCGAAAATCTTGATGTCTCCGATCTCTTGTTTTGTACGTTTTTTCCACGTGTCTTGACATGCAAAGTATTCCTGCAAAGTTTGGTGAAGATCTGAGTATGTAGTTTTTGACCTTATATGGAACCTCCTATCTGAAAATTTGAAAATTCTTAAAAAATTCGTCCAAAATCTTGATGTCTCCAATCTCTTGTTTTGTACGTTTTTTCCACGTGTCTTGACATCCAATGTATCCCTGCAAAGTTTGGTGAAGATCTGAGTATGTAGTTTTTGACCTTATCTGGAACCTCCCATCTGAAAATTTGAAAATTCCTAAAAAATCCGTGCAAAATCTTGATGACCCCAATCTCTTGTTTTGTACGTTTTTTCCACGTGTCTTGACATCCAATGTATTCCTGCAATGTTTGGTGAAGATCTGAGTATGTAGTTTTTGACCTTATATGGAACCTCCTATCTGAAAATTTGAAAATTCTTAAAAAATTCGTCCAAAATTTTGATGTCTCCAATCTCTTGTTTTGTACGTTTTTTCCACGTGTCTTGACATCCAATGTATCCCTGCAAAGTTTGGTGAAGATCTGAGTATGTAGTTTTTGACCTTATCTGGAACCTCCCATCTGAAAATTTGAAAATTCCTAAAAAATCCGTGCAAAATCTTGATGACCCCAATCTCTTGTTTTGTACGTTTTTTCCACGTGTCTTGACATCCAATGTATCCATGCAAAGTTTGGTGAAGATCTGAGTATGTCGTTTTTGACCTTATCTGGAACCTCCCATCTGAAAATTTGAAAATTCTTAAAAAATTCGTCGAAAATCTTGATGTCTCCAATCTCTTGTTTTGTACGTTTTTTCCACGTGTCTTGACATGCAAAGTATCCCTGCAACGTTTGGTGAAGATCTGAGTATGTAGTTTTTGACCTTATCTGGAACCTCCTATCTGAAAATTTGAAAATTCTTCAAAAATTCGTCGAAAATCTTGATGTCTCCAATCTCTTGTTTTGTACGTTTTTTCCACGTGTCTTGACATCCAATGTATCCCTGCAATGTTTGGTGGAGATCTGAGTATGTAGTTTTTGACCTTATCTGGGACCTCCTATCAGAAAATTTGAAAATTCTTCAAAAATTCGTCCAAAATCTTGATGTCTCCAATCTCTTGTTTTGTACGTTTTTTCCACGTGTCTCGACCTCCAATGTATCCCTGCAAAGTTTGGTGAAGATCTGAGTATGTCGTTTTTGACCTTATCTGGAACATCCTTTCTGAAAATTTGAAAATTCTTAAAAAATTCGTCGAAAATCTTGATGTCTCCAATCTCTTGTTTTGTACGTTTTTTCCACGTGTCTTGACATCCAATGTATCCCTGCAAAGTTTGGTGAAGATCTGAGTATGTAGTTTTTGACCTTATATGGAACCTCCTTTCTGAAAATTTGAAAATTCTCAAAAAATTCGTCCATAATCTTGATGTCTCCAATCTCTTGTTTTGTACGTTTTTTCCACGTGTCTTGACATCCAATGTATCCCTGCAAAGTTTGGTGAAGATCTGAGTATGTAGTTTTTGACCTTATATGGAACCTCCTATCTGAAAATTTGAAAATTCTTAAAAAATTCGTCCAAAATCTTGATGTCACCAATCCTATGTTTTGTATGTTTTTTCCACGTGTCTTGACATCCAATGTATCCATGCAAAGTTTGGTGAAGATCTGAGTATGTCGTTTTTGACCTTATCTGGAACCTCCCATCTGAAAATTTGAAAATTCTTAAAAAATTCGTCGAAAATCTTGATGTCTCCGATCTCTTGTTTTGTACGTTTTTTCCACGTGTCTTGACATGCAAAGTATTCCTGCAAAGTTTGGTGAAGATCTGAGTATGTAGTTTTTGACCTTATATGGAACCTCCTATCTGAAAATTTGAAAATTCTTAAAAAATTCGTCCAAAATCTTGATGTCTCCAATCTCTTGTTTTGTACGTTTTTTCCACGTGTCTTGACATCCAATGTATCCCTGCAAAGTTTGGTGAAGATCTGAGTATGTAGTTTTTGACCTTATCTGGAACCTCCCATCTGAAAATTTGAAAATTCCTAAACAATCCGTGCAAAATCTTGATGACCCCAATCTCTTGTTTTGTACGTTTTTTCCACGTGTCTTGACATCCAATGTATCCATGCAAAGTTTGGTGAAGATCTGAGTATGTCGTTTTTGACCTTATCTGGAACCACCCATCTGAAAATTTGAAAATTCTTAAAAAATTCGTCGAAAATCTTGATGTCTCCAATCTCTTGTTTTGTACGTTTTTTCCACGTGTCTTGACATGCAAAGTATCCCTGCAACGTTTGGTGAAGATCTGAGTATGTAGTTTTGACCTTATCTGGAACCTCCTATCTGAAAATTTGAAAATTCTTCAAAAATTCGTCGAAAATCTTGATGTCTCCAATCTCTTGTTTTGTACGTTTTTTCCACGTGTCTTGACATCCAATGTATCCCTGCAATGTTTGGTGGAGATCTGAGTATGTAGTTTTTGACCTTATCTGGGACCTCCTATCAGAAAATTTGAAAATTCTTCAAAAATTCGTCCAAAATCTTGATGTCTCCAATCTCTTGTTTTGTACGTTTTTTCCATGTGTCTCGACCTCCAATGTATCCCTGCAAAGTTTGGTGAAGATCTGAGTATGTCGTTTTTGACCTTATCTGGAACATCCTTTCTGAAAATTTGAAAATTCTTAAAAAATTCGTCGAAAATCTTGATGTCTCCAATCTCTTGTTTTGTACGTTTTTTCCACGTGTCTTGACATCCAATGTATCCCTGCAAAGTTTGGTGAAGATCTGAGTATGTAGTTTTTGACCTTATATGGAACCTCCCATCTGAAAATTTGAAAATTCTTAAAAAATTCGACCAAAATCTTGATGTCTCCAATCTTTTGTTTTGTACGTTTTTTCCACGTGTCTTGACACATAATGTATCCATGCAAAGTTTGGTGAAGATCTGAGTATGTAGTTTTTGACCTTATATGGAACCTCCTATCTGAAAATTTGAAAATTCTTAAAAAATTCGTCGAAAATCTTGATGTCTCCGATCTCTTGTTTTGTACGTTTTTCCACGTGTCTTGACATGCAAAGTATTCCTGCAAAGTTTGGTGAAGATCTGAGTATGTAGTTTTTGACCTCATCTGGAACCTCCTATCTGAAAATTTGAAAATTCTTAAAAAATTCGTCCAAAATTTTGATGTCTCCAATCTCTTGTTTTGTACGTTTTTTCCACGTGTCTTGACATCCAATGTATCCCTGCAAAGTTTGGTGAAGATCTGAGTATGTAGTTTTTGACCTTATCTGGAACCTCCCATCTGAAAATTTGAAAATTCTTAAAAAATTCGTCGAAAATCTTGATGTCTCCGATCTCTTGTTTTGTACGTTTTTTCCACGTGTCTTGACATCCAATGTATCCCTGCAAAGTTTGGTGAAGATCTGAGTATGTTGTTTTTGACCTTATCTGAAACATCCTTTCTGAAAATTTGAAAATTGTTAAAAAATTCGTCCAAAATCTTGATGTCTCCAATCTCTTTTTTGTACGTTTTTTCCACGTGTCTTGACATCCAATGTATCCCTGCAAAGTTTGGTGAAGATCTGAGTATGTAGTTTTTGACCTTATCTGGAACCTCCCATCTGAAAATTTGAAAATTCTTAAAAAATTCGACCAAAATCTTGATGTCTCCAATCTTTTGTTTTGTACGTTTTTTCCACGTGTCTTGACACATAATGTATCCATGCAAAGTTTGGTGAAGATCTGAGTATGTAGTTTTTGACCTTATATGGAACCTCCTATCTGAAAATTTGAAAATTCTTAAAAAATTCGTCCAAAATCTTGATGTCTCCAATCTCTTGTTTTGTACGTTTTTTTCCACGTGTCTTGACATCCAATGTATCCCTGCAAAGTTTGGTGAAGATCTGAGTATGTAGTTTTTGACCTTATCTGGAACCTCCCATCTGAAAATTTGAAAATTCCTAAAAAATCCGTGCAAAATCTTGATGACCCCAATCTCTTGTTTTGTACGTTTTTTCCACGTGTCTTGACATCCAATGTATTCCTGCAATGTTTGGTGAAGATCTGAGTATGTAGTTTTTGACCTTATATGGAACCTCCTATCTGAAAATTTGAAAATTCTTAAAAAATTCGACCAAAATCTTGATGTTCCGAATCCTATGTTTTGTATGTTTTTTCCACGTGTCTTGACATCCAATGTATCCATGCAAAGTTTGGTGAAGATCTGAGTATGTAGTTTTTGACCTTATATTGAACCTCCCATCTGAAAATTTGAAAATTCTTAAAAAATTCGTCCAAAATCTTGATGTCTCCAATCTCTTGTTTTGTACGTTTTTTCCACGTGTCTTGACATCCAATGTATCCATGCAAAGTTTGGTGAAGATCTGAGTATGTCGTTTTTGACCTTATCTGGAACCTCCCATCTGAAAATTTGAAAATTCTTAAAAAATTCGTCGAAAATCTTGATGTCTCCAATCTTTTGTTTTGTACGTTTTTTCCACGTG
This sequence comes from Lepisma saccharinum, assembly GCF_977018435.1. NCBI lineage: Eukaryota > Metazoa > Arthropoda > Insecta > Zygentoma > Lepismatidae > Lepisma > Lepisma saccharinum. The sequence goes on along the minus strand of NW_028142931.1, from coordinate 385,657 downwards.
TCTTGACATGCAAAGTATCCCTGCAACGTTTGGTGAAGATCTGAGTATGTAGTTTTTGACCTTATCTGGAACCTCCTATCTGAAAATTTGAAAATTCTTCAAAAATTCGTCGAAAATCTTGATGTCTCCAATCTCTTGTTTTGTACGTTTTTTCCACGTGTCTTGACATCCAATGTATTCCTGCAATGTTTGGTGGAGATCTGAGTATGTAGTTTTTGACCTTATCTGGAACCTCCCATCTGAAAATTTGAAAATTCTTCAAAAATTCGTCCAAAATCTTGATGTCTCCAATCTCTTGTTTTGTACGTTTTTTCCACGTGTCTCGACCTCCAATGGATCCCTGCAAAGTTTGGTGAAGATCTGAGTATGTCGTTTTTGACCTTATATGGAACCTCCTATCTGAAAATTTGAAAATTCTTAAAAAATTCGTCCAAAATCTTGATGTCTCCAATCTTTTGTTTTGTACGTTTTTTCCACGTGTCTCGACCTCCAATGGATCCCTGCAAAGTTTGGTGAAAATCTGAGTATGTCGTTTCTGACCTTATCTGGAACCTCCCATCTGAAAATTTGAAAATTCTTAAAAAATTCGTCGAAAATCTTGATGTCTCCGATCTCTTGTTTTGTACGTTTTTTCCACGTGTCTTGACATGCAAAGTATTCCTGCAAAGTTTGGTGAAGATCTGAGTATGTAGTTTTTGACCTCATCTGGAACCTCCTATCTGAAAATTTGAAAATTCTTAAAAAATTCGTCCAAAATCTTGATGTCTCCAATCTCTTGTTTTGTACGTTTTTTCCACGTGTCTTGACATCCAATGTATCCCTGCAATGTTTGGTGAAGATCTGAGTATGTAGTTTTTGACCTTATCTGGAACCTCCCATCTGAAAATTTGAAAATTCCTAAAAAATCCGTCCAAAATCTTGATGACCCCAATCTCTTGTTTTGTACTTTTTTTCCACGTGTCTCGACCTCCAATGTATCCCTGCAAAGTTTGGTGAAGATCTGAGTATGTAGTTTTTGACCTTATATGGAACCTCCTATCTGAAAATTTGAAAATTCTTAAAAAATTCGTCCAAAATCTTGATGTCACCAATCCTATGTTTTGTATGTTTTTTCCACGTGTCTTGACATCCAATGTATCCATGCAAAGTTTGGTGAAGATCTGAGTATGTCGTTTTTGACCTTATCTGGAACCTCCCATCTGAAAATTTGAAAATTCTTAAAAAATTCGTCGAAAATCTTGATGTCTCCGATCTCTTGTTTTGTACGTTTTTTCCACGTGTCTTGACATGCAAAGTATTCCTGCAAAGTTTGGTGAAGATATGAGTATGTAGTTTTTGACCTCATCTGGAACCTCCTATCTGAAAATTTGAAAATTCTTAAAAAATTCGTCCAAAATTTTGATGTCTCCAATCTCTTGTTTTGTACGTTTTTTCCACGTGTCTTGACATCCAATGTATCCCTGCAATGTTTGGTGAAGATCTGAGTATGTAGTTTTTGACCTTATCTGGAACCTCCCATCTGAAAATTTGAAAATTCCTAAAAAATCCGTCCAAAATCTTGATGACCCCAATCTCTTGTTTTGTACGTTTTTTCCACGTGTCTTGACATCCAATGTATCCCTGCAAAGTTTGGTGAAGATCTGAGTATGTAGTTTTTGACCTTATCTGGAACCTCCTATCTGAAAATTTGAAAATTCTTAAAAAATTCGTCCAAAATCTTGATGTCTCCAATCTCTTGTTTTGTACGTTTTTTCCACGTGTCTTGATATCCAATGTATCCCTGCAAAGTTTGGTGAAGATCTGAGTATGTAGTTTTTGACCTTATATGGAACCTCCTATCTGAAAATTTGAAAATTCTTAAAAAATTCGTCCAAAATCTTGATGTCTCCAATCTCTTGTTTTGTACGTTTTTTCCACGTGTCTTGACATCCAATGTATCCCTGCAAAGTTTGGTGAAGATCTGAGTATGTAGTTTTTGACCTTATATTGAACCTCCCATCTGAAAATTTGAAAATTCTTAAAAAATTCGTCCAAAATCTTGATGTCTCCAATCTCTTGTTTTGTACGTTTTTTCCACGTGTCTTGATATCCAATGTATCCCTGCAAAGTTTGGTGAAGATCTGAGTATGTAGTTTTTGACCTTATATGGAACCTCCTATCTGAAAATTTGAAAATTCTTAAAAAATTCGTCCAAAATTTTGATGTCTCCAATCTCTTGTTTTGTACGTTTTTTCCACGTGTCTTGACATCCAATGTATCCCTGCAATGTTTGGTGAAGATCTGAGTATGTAGTTTTTGACCTTATCTGGAACCTCCCATCTGAAAATTTGAAAATTCCTAAAAAATCCGTCCAAAATCTTGATGACCCCAATCTCTTGTTTTGTACGTTTTTTCCACGTGTCTTGACATCCAATGTATCCATGCAAAGTTTGGTGAAGATCTGAGTATGTCGTTTTTGACCTTATCTGGAACATCCTTTCTGAAAATTTGAAAATTGTTAAAAAATTCGTCCAAAATCTTGATGTCTCCAATCTCTTGTTTTGTACGTTTTTTCCACGTGTCTTGACACATAATGTATCCATGCAAAGTTTGGTGAAGATCTGAGTATGTAGTTTTTGACCTTATATGGAACCTCCTATCTGAAAATTTGAAAATTCTTAAAAAATTCGTCCAAAATCTTGATGACCCCAATCTCTTGTTTTGTACGTTTTTTCCACGTGTCTTGACACATAATGTATCCATGCAAAGTTTGGTGAAGATCTGAGTATGTAGTTTTTGACCTTATATGGAACCTCCTATCTGAAAATTAGAAAATTCTTAAAAAATTCGTCCAAAATCTTGATGTCTCCAATCTCTTGTTTTGTACGTTTTTTCCACGTGTCTTGACATCCAATGTATCCCTGCAAAGTTTGGTGAAGATCTGAGTATGTAGTTTTTGACCTTATCTGGAACCTCCCATCTGAAAATTTGAAAATTCCTAAAAAATCCGTGCAAAATCTTGATGACCCCAATCTCTTGTTTTGTACGTTTTTTCCACGTGTCTTGACATCCAATGTATCCATGCAAAGTTTGGTGAAGATCTGAGTATGTCGTTTTTGACCTTATCTGGAACATCCTTTCTGAAAATTTGAAAATTGTTAAAAAATTCGTCCAAAATTTTGATGTCTCCAATCTCTTGTTTTGTACGTTTTTTCCACGTGTCTTGACATCCAATGTATTCCTGCAATGTTTGGTGAAGATCTGAGTATGTAGTTTTTGACCTTATATGGAACCTCCTATCTGAAAATTTGAAAATTCTTAAAAAATTCGACCAAAATCTTGATGTTCCGAATCCTATGTTTTGTATGTTTTTTCCACGTGTCTTGACATCCAATGTATCCATGCAAAGTTTGGTGAAGATCTGAGTATGTAGTTTTTGACCTTATATTGAACCTCCCATCTGAAAATTTGAAAATTGTTAAAAAATTCGTCCAAAATCTTGATGTCTCCAATCTCTTTTTTGTACGTTTTTTCCACGTGTCTTGACATCCAATGTATCCCTGCAAAGTTTGGTGAATATCTGAGTATGTAGTTTTTGACCTTATCTGGAACCTCCCATCTGAAAATTTGAAAATTCTTAAAAAATTCGACCAAAATCTTGATGTCTCCAATCTTTTGTTTTGTACGTTTTTTCCACGTGTCTTGACACATAATGTATCCATGCAAAGTTTGGTGAAGATCTGAGTATGTAGTTTTTGACCTTATATGGAACCTCCTATCTGAAAATTTGAAAATTCTTAAAAAATTCGTCCAAAATCTTGATGTCTCCAATCTCTTGTTTTGTACGTTTTTTCCACGTGTCTTGATATCCAATGTATCCCTGCAAAGTTTGGTGAAGATCTGAGTATGTCGTTTTTGACCTTATCTGGAACATCCTTTCTGAAAATTTGAAAATTGTTAAAAAATTCGTCCAAAATCTTGATGTCTCCAATCTCTTTTTTGTACGTTTTTTCCACGTGTCTTGACATCCAATGTATCCCTGCAAAGTTTGGTGAAGATCTGAGTATGTAGTTTTTGACCTTATCTGGAACCTCCCATCTGAAAATTTGAAAATTCTTAAAAAATTCGACCAAAATCTTGATGTCTCCAATCTTTTGTTTTGTACGTTTTTTCCACGTGTCTTGACACATAATGTATCCATGCAAAGTTTGGTGAAGATCTGAGTATGTAGTTTTTGACCTTATATGGAACCTCCTATCTGAAAATTTGAAAATTCTTAAATATTCGTCGAAAATCTTGATGTTTCCGATCTCTTGTTTTGTACGTTTTTTCCACGTGTCTTGACATGCAAAGTATTCCTGCAAAGTTTGGTGAAGATCTGAGTATGTAGTTTTTGACCTCATCTGGAACCTCCTATCTGAAAATTTGAAAATTCTTAAAAAATTCGTCCAAAATCTTGATGTCTCCAATCTCTTCTTTTGTACGTTTTTTCCACGTGTCTTGATATCCAATGTATCCCTGCAATGTTTGGTGAAGATCTGAGTATGTAGTTTTTGACCTTATATGGAACCTCCTATCTGAAAATTTGAAAATTCTTAAAAAATTCGTCCAAAATCTTGATGTCTCCAATCTCTTGTTTTGTACGTTTTTTCCACGTGTCTTGACATCCAATGTATCCCTGCAAAGTTTGGTGAAGATCTGAGTATGTAGTTTTTGACCTTATCTGGAACCTCCTATCTGAAAATTTGAAAATTCTTAAAAAATTCGTCCAAAATCTTGATGTCTCCAATCTCTTGTTTTGTACGTTTTTTCCACGTGTCTTGATATCCAATGTATCCCTGCAAAGTTTGGTGAAGATCTGAGTATGTAGTTTTTGACCTTATCTGGAACCTCCCATCTGAAAATTTGAAAATTCCTAAAAAATCCGTGCAAAATCTTGATGACCCCAATCTCTTGTTTTGTACGTTTTTTCCACGTGTCTTGACATCCAATGTATTCCTGCAATGTTTGGTGAAGATCTGAGTATGTAGTTTTTGACCTTATATGGAACCTCCTATCTGAAAATTTGAAAATTCTTAAAAAATTCGACCAAAATCTTGATGTTCCGAATCCTATGTTTTGTATGTTTTTTCCACGTGTCTTGACATCCAATGTATCTATGCAAAGTTTGGTGAAGATCTGAGTATGTAGTTTTTGACCTTATATTGAACCTCCCATCTGAAAATTTGAAAATTCTTAAAAAATTCGTCCAAAATCTTGATGACCCCAATCTCTTGTTTTGTACGTTTTTTCCACGTGTCTTGACATCCAAAGTATCCCTGCAAAGTTTGGTGAAGATCTGAGTATGTAGTTTTTGACCTTATATGGAACCTCCTTTCTGAAAATTTGAGAATTCTTAAAAAATTCGTCCAAAATCTTGATGTCTCCAATCTCTTGTTTTGTACGTTTTTTCCACGTGTCTTGACATCCAATGTATCCCTGCAATGTTTGGTGGAGATCTGAGTATGTAGTTTTTGACCTTATCTGGGACCTCCTATCAGAAAATTTGAAAATTCTTCAAAAATTCGTCCAAAATCTTGATGTCTCCAATCTCTTGTTTTGTACGTTTTTTCCACGTGTCTCGACCTCCAATGTATCCCTGCAAAGTTTGGTGAAGATCTGAGTATGTCGTTTTTGACCTTATCTGGAACATCCTTTCTGAAAATTTGAAAATTCTTAAAAAATTCGTCGAAAATCTTGATGTCTCCAATCTCTTGTTTTGTACGTTTTTTCCACGTGTCTTGACATCCAATGTATCCCTGCAAAGTTTGGTGAAGATCTGAGTATGTAGTTTTTGACCTTATATGGAACCTCCTTTCTGAAAATTTGAAAATTCTCAAAAAATTCGTCCATAATCTTGATGTCTCCAATCTCTTGTTTTGTACGTTTTTTCCACGTGTCTTGACATCCAATGTATCCCTGCAAAGTTTGGTGAAGATCTGAGTATGTAGTTTTTGACCTTATATGGAACCTCCTATCTGAAAATTTGAAAATTCTTAAAAAATTCGTCCAAAATCTTGATGACCCCAATCTCTTGTTTTGTACATTTTTCCACGTGTCTTGACACATAATGTATCCATGCAAAGTTTGGTGAAGATCTGAGTATGTAGTTTTTGACCTTATATGGAACCTCCTATCTGAAAATTTGAAAATTCTTAAAAAATTCGTCCAAAATCTTGATGTCTCCAATCTCTTGTTTGGTACGTTTTTTCCACGTGTCTTTACATCCAATGTATCCCTGCAAAGTTTGGTGAAGATCTGAGTATGTAGTTTTTGACCTTATATGGAACCTCCTATCTGAAAATTTGAAAATTCTTCAAAAATTCGTCCAAAATCTTGATGTCTCCAATCTCTTGTTTTGTACGTTTTTTCCACGTGTCTCGACCTCCAATGGATCCCTGCAAAGTTTGGTGAAGATCTGAGTATGTCGTTTTTGACCTTATCTGGAACATCCTTTCTGAAAATTTGAAAATTCTTAAAAAATTCGTCGAAAATCTTGATGTCTCCAATCTCTTGTTTTGTACGTTTTTTCCACGTGTCTTGACATCCAATGTATCCCTGCAAAGTTTGGTGAAGATCTGAGTATGTAGTTTTTGACCTCATCTGGAACCTCCCATCTGAAAATTTGAAAATTCTTAAAAAATTCGTCGAAAATCTTGATGTCTCCAATCTTTTGTTTTGTACGTTTTTTCCACGTGTCTTGACATGCAAAGTATCCCTGCAACGTTTGGTGAAGATCTGAGTATGTAGTTTTTGACCTTATCTGGAACCTCCTATCTGAAAATTTGAAAATTCTTAAAAAATTCGTCGAAAATCTTGATGTCTCCAATCTCTTGTTTTGTACGTTTTTTCCACGTGTCTTGATATCCAATGTATCCCTGCAAAGTTTGGTGAAGATCTGAGTATGTCGTTTTTGACCTTATCTGGAACATCCTTTCTGAAAATTTGAAAATTGTTAAAAAATTCGTCCAAAATCTTGATGTCTCCAATCTCTTTTTTGTACGTTTTTTCCACGTGTCTTGACATCCAATGTATCCCTGCAAAGTTTGGTGAAGATCTGAGTATGTAGTTTTTGACCTTATCTGGAACCTCCCATCTGAAAATTTGAAAATTCTTAAAAAATTCGACCAAAATCTTGATGTCTCCAATCTTTTGTTTTGTACGTTTTTTCCACGTGTCTTGACACATAATGTATCCATGCAAAGTTTGGTGAAGATCTGAGTATGTAGTTTTTGACCTTATATGGAACCTCCTATCTGAAAATTTGAAAATTCTTAAAAAATTCGTCCAAAATCTTGATGTCTCCAATCTCTTGTTTTGTACGTTTTTTCCACGTGTCTTGACATCCAATGTATCCCTGCAAAGTTTGGTGAAGATCTGAGTATGTAGTTTTTGACCTTATCTGGAACCTCCCATCTGAAAATTTGAAAATTCCTAAAAAATCCGTGCAAAATCTTGATGACCCCAATCTCTTGTTTTGTACGTTTTTTCCACGTGTCTTGACATCCAATGTATCCATGCAAAGTTTGGTGAAGATCTGAGTATGTCGTTTTTGACCTTATCTGGAACATCCTTTCTGAAAATTTGAAAATTGTTAAAAAATTCGTCCAAAATCTTGAAGTCTCCAATCTCTTTTTTGTACGTTTTTTCCACGTGTCTTGACATCCAATGTATCCCTGCAAAGTTTGGTGAAGATCTGAGTATGTAGTTTTTGACCTTATCTGGAACCTCCCATCTGAAAATTTGAAAATTCTTCAAAAATTCGTCGAAAATCTTGATGTCTCCAATCTCTTGTTTTGTACGTTTTTTCCACGTGTCTCGACCTCCAATGGATCCCTGCAAAGTTTGGTGAAGATCTGAGTATGTCGTTTTTGACCTTATCTGGAACATCCTTTCTGAAAATTTGAAAATTCTTAAAAAATTCGTCCAAAATCTTGATGTCTCCAATCTCTTGTTTTGTACGTTTTTTCCACGTGTCTTGACATGCAAAGTATCCCTGCAACGTTTGGTGAAGATCTGAGTATGTAGTTTTTGACCTTATCTGGAACCTCCTATCTGAAAATTTGAAAATTCTTCAAAAATTCGTCCAAAATCTTGATGACCCCAATCTCTTGTTTTGTACTTTTTTTCCACGTGTCTCGACCTCCAATGTATCCCTGCAAAGTTTGGTGAAGATCTGAGTATGTAGTTTTTGACCTTATATGGAACCTCCTATCTGAAAATTTGAAAATTCTTAAAAACTTCGTCCAAAATCTTGATGTCACCAATCCTATGTTTTGTATGTTTTTTCCACGTGTCTTGACATCCAATGTATCCATGCAAAGTTTGGTGAAGATCTGAGTATGTCGTTTTTGACCTTATCTGTAACCTCCCATCTGAAAATTTGAAAATTCTTAAAAAATTCGTCGAAAATCTTGATGTCTCCGATCTCTTGTTTTGTACGTTTTTTCCACGTGTCTTGACATGCAAAGTATTCCTGCAAAGTTTGGTGAAGATCTGAGTATGTAGTTTTTGACCTCATCTGGAACCTCCTATCTGAAAATTTGAAAATTCTTAAAAAATTCGTCCAAAATTTTGATGTCTCCAATCTCTTGTTTTGTACGTTTTTTCCACGTGTCTTGACATCCAATGTATCCCTGCAATGTTTGGTGAAGATCTGAGTATGTAGTTTTTGACCTTATCTGGAACCTCCCATCTGAAAATTTGAAAATTCCTAAAAAATCCGTCCAAAATCTTGATGACCCCAATCTCTTGTTTTGTACGTTTTTTCCACGTGTCTTGACATCCAATGTATCCCTGCAAAGTTTGGTGAAGATCTGAGTATGTAGTTTTTGACCTTATCTGGAACCTCCTATCTGAAAATTTGAAAATTCTTAAAAAATTCGTCCAAAATCTTGATGTCTCCAATCTCTTGTTTTGTACGTTTTTTCCACGTGTCTTGATATCCAATGTATCCCTGCAAAGTTTGGTGAAGATCTGAGTATGTAGTTTTTGACCTTATATGGAACCTCCTATCTGAAAATTTGAAAATTCTTAAAAAATTCGTCCAAAATCTTGATGACCCCAATCTCTTGTTTTGTACGTTTTTTCCACGTGTCTTGACACATAATGTATCCATGCAAAGTTTGGTGAAGATCTGAGTATGTAGTTTTTGACCTTATATGGAACCTCCTATCTGAAAATTTGAAAATTCTTAAAAAATTCGTCCAAAATCTTGATGTCTCCAATCTCTTGTTTTGTACGTTTTTTCCACGTGTCTTGACATCCAATGTATCCCTGCAAAGTTTGGTGAAGATCTGAGTATGTAGTTTTTGACCTTATCTGGAACCTCCCATCTGAAAATTTGAAAATTCCTAAAAAATCCGTGCAAAATCTTGATGACCCCAATCTCTTGTTTTGTACGTTTTTTCCACGTGTCTTGACATCCAATGTATCCATGCAAAGTTTGGTGAAGATCTGAGTATGTCGTTTTTGACCTTATCTGGAACATCCTTTCTGAAAATTTGAAAATTGTTAAAAAATTCGTCCAAAATTTTGATGTCTCCAATCTCTTGTTTTGTACGTTTTTTCCACGTGTCTTGACATCCAATGTATTCCTGCAATGTTTGGTGAAGATCTGAGTATGTAGTTTTTGACCTTATATGGAACCTCCTATCTGAAAATTTGAAAATTCTTAAAAAATTCGACCAAAATCTTGATGTTCCGAATCCTATGTTTTGTATGTTTTTTCCACGTGTCTTGACATCCAATGTATCCATGCAAAGTTTGGTGAAGATCTGAGTATGTAGTTTTTGACCTTATATTGAACCTCCCATTTGAAAATTTGAAAATTGTTAAAAAATTCGTCCAAAATCTTGATGTCTCCAATCTCTTTTTTGTACGTTTTTTCCACGTGTCTTGACATCCAATGTATCCCTGCAAAGTTTGGTGAAGATCTGAGTATGTAGTTTTTGACCTTATCTGGAACCTCCCATCTGAAAATTTGAAAATTCTTAAAAAATTCGACCAAAATCTTGATGTCTCCAATCTTTTGTTTTGTACGTTTTTTCCACGTGTCTTGACACATAATGTATCCATGCAAAGTTTGGTGAAGATCTGAGTATGTAGTTTTTGACCTTATATGGAACCTCCTATCTGAAAATTTGAAAATTCTTAAAAAATTCGTCCAAAATCTTGATGTCTCCAATCTCTTGTTTTGTACGTTTTTTCCACGTGTCTTGACATCCAATGTATCCCTGCAAAGTTTGGTGAAGATCTGAGTATGTAGTTTTTGACCTTATCTGGAACCTCCCATCTGAAAATTTGAAAATTCCTAAAAAATCCGTGCAAAATCTTGATGACCCCAATCTCTTGTTTTGTACGTTTTTTCCACGTGTCTTGACATCCAATGTATTCCTGCAATGTTTGGTGAAGATCTGAGTATGTAGTTTTTGACCTTATATGGAACCTCCTATCTGAAAATTTTAAAATTCTTAAAAAATTCGACCAAAATCTTGATGTTCCGAATCCTATGTTTTGTATGTTTTTTCCACGTGTCTTGACATCCAATGTATCCATGCAAAGTTTGGTGAAGATCTGAGTATGTAGTTTTTGACCTTATATTGAACCTCCCATCTGAAAATTTGAAAATTCTTAAAAAATTCGTCCAAAATCTTGATGACCCCAATCTCTTGTTTTGTACGTTTTTTCCACGTGTCTTGACATCCAAAGTATCCCTGCAAAGTTTGGTGAAGATCTGAGTATGTAGTTTTTGACCTTATATGGAACCTCCTTTCTGAAAATTTGAGAATTCTTAAAAAATTCGTCCAAAATCTTGATGTCTCCAATCTCTTGTTTTGTACGTTTTTTCCACGTGTCTTGACATCCAATGTATCCATGCAAAGTTTGGTGAAGATCTGAGTATGTCGTTTTTGACCTTATCTGGAACCTCCCATCTGAAAATTTGAAAATTCTTAAAAAATTCGTCGAAAATCTTGATGTCTCCAATCTTTTGTTTTGTACGTTTTTTCCACGTGTCTTGACATGCAAAGTATCCCTGCAACGTTTGGTGAAGATCTGAGTATGTAGTTTTTGACCTTATCTGGAACCTCATATCTGAAAATTTGAAAATTCTTCAAAAATTCGTCGAAAATCTTGATGTCTCCAATCTCTTGTTTTGTACGTTTTTTCCACGTGTCTTGATATCCAATGTATCCCTGCAAAGTTTGGTGAAGATCTGAGTATGTCGTTTTTGACCTTATCTGGAACATCCTTTCTGAAAATTTGAAAATTGTTAAAAAATTCGTCCAAAATCTTGATGTCTCCAATCTCTTTTTTGTACGTTTTTTCCACGTGTCTTGACATCCAATGTATCCCTGCAAAGTTTGGTGAAGATCTGAGTATGTAGTTTTTGACCTTATCTGGAACCTCCCATCTGAAAATTTGAAAATTCCTAAAAAATCCGTGCAAAATCTTGATGACCCCAATCTCTTGTTTTGTACGTTTTTTCCACGTGTCTTGACATCCAATGTATCCATGCAAAGTTTGGTGAAGATCTGAGTATGTCGTTTTTGACCTTATCTGGAACATCCTTTCTGAAAATTTGAAAATTGTTAAAAAATTCGTCCAAAATCTTGATGTCTCCAATCTCTTTTTTGTACGTTTTTTCCACGTGTCTTGACATCCAATGTATCCCTGCAAAGTTTGGTGAAGATCTGAGTATGTAGTTTTTGACCTTATCTGGAACCTCCCATCTGAAAATTTGAAAATTCTTCAAAAATTCGTCGAAAATCTTGATGTCTCCAATCTCTTGTTTTGTACGTTTTTTCCACGTGTCTCGACCTCCAATGGATCCCTGCAAAGTTTGGTGAAGATCTGAGTATGTCGTTTTTGACCTTATCTGGAACATCCTTTCTGAAAATTTGAAAATTCTTAAAAAATTCGTCCAAAATCTTGATGTCTCCAATCTCTTGTTTTGTACGTTTTTTCCACGTGTCTTGACATCCAATGTATCCCTGCAACGTTTGGTGAAGATCTGAGTATGTAGTTTTTGACCTTATCTGGAACCTCCCATCTGAAAATTTGAAAATTCTTAAAAAATTCGACCAATATCTTGATGTCTCCAATCTTTTGTTTTGTACGTTTTTTCCACGTGTCTTGACACATAATGTATCCATGCAAAGTTTGGTGAAGATCTGAGTTTGTAGTTTTTGACCTTATATGGAACCTCCTATCTGAAAATTTGAAAATTCTTAAAAAATTCGTCCAAAATCTTGATGTCTCCAATCTCTTGTTTTGTACGTTTTTTCCACGTGTCTTGACATGCAAAGTATCCCTGCAACGTTTGGTGAAGATCTGAGTATGTAGTTTTTGACCTTATCTGGAACCTCCTATCTGAAAATTTGAAAATTCTTCAAAAATTCGTCGAAAATCTTGATGTCTCCAATCTCTTGTTTTGTACGTTTTTTCCACGTGTCTTGACATCCAATGTATCCCTGCAATGTTTGGTGGAGATCTGAGTATGTAGTTTTTGACCTTATCTGGGACCTCCTATCAGAAAATTTGAAAATTCTTCAAAAATTCGTCCAAAATCTTGATGTCTCCAATCTCTTGTTTTGTACGTTTTTTCCACGTGTCTCGACCTCCAATGTATCCCTGCAAAGTTTGGTGAAGATCTGAGTATGTCGTTTTTGACCTTATCTGGAACATCCTTTCTGAAAATTTGAAAATTCTTAAAAAATTCGTCGAAAATCTTGATGTCTCCAATCTCTTGTTTTGTACGTTTTTTCCACGTGTCTTGACATCCAATGTATCCCTGCAAAGTTTGGTGAAGATCTGAGTATGTAGTTTTTGACCTTATATGGAACCTCCTTTCTGAAAATTTGAAAATTCTCAAAAAATTCGTCCATAATCTTGATGTCTCCAATCTCTTGTTTTGTACGTTTTTTCCACGTGTCTTGACATCCAATGTATCCCTGCAAAGTTTGGTGAAGATCTGAGTATGTAGTTTTTGACCTTATATGGAACCTCCTATCTGAAAATTTGAAAATTCTTAAAAAATTCGTCCAAAATCTTGATGACCCCAATCTCTTGTTTTGTACATTTTTCCACGTGTCTTGACACATAATGTATCCATGCAAAGTTTGGTGAAGATCTGAGTATGTAGTTTTTGACCTTATATGGAACCTCCTATCTGAAAATTTGAAAATTCTTAAAAAATTCGTCCAAAATCTTGATGTCTCCAATCTCTTGTTTGGTACGTTTTTTCCACGTGTCTTGACATCCAATGTATCCCTGCAAAGTTTGGTGAAGATCTGAGTATGTAGTTTTTGACCTTATATGGAACCTCCTATCTGAAAATTTGAAAATTCTTAAAAAATTCGTCCAAAATCTTGATGTCTCCAATCTCTTGTTTTGTACGTTTTTTCCACGTGTCTCGACCTCCAATGGATCCCTGCAAAGTTTGGTGAAGATCTGAGTATGTCGTTTTTGACCTTATCTGGAACATCCTTTCTGAAAATTTGAAAATTCTTAAAAAATTCGTCGAAAATCTTGATGTCTCCAATCTCTTGTTTTGTACGTTTTTTCCACGTGTCTTGACATCCAATGTATCCCTGCAAAGTTTGGTGAAGATCTGAGTATGTAGTTTTTGACCTTATATGGAACCTCCTATCTGAAAATTTGAAAATTCTTAAAAAATTCGTCCAAAATCTTGATGTCACCAATCCTATGTTTTGTATGTTTTTTCCACGTGTCTTGACATCCAATGTATCCATGCAAAGTTTGGTGAAGATCTGAGTATGTCGTTTTTGACCTTATCTGGAACCTCCCATCTGAAAATTTGAAAATTCTTAAAAAATTCGTCGAAAATCTTGATGTCTCCGATCTCTTGTTTTGTACGTTTTTTCCACGTGTCTTGACATGCAAAGTATTCCTGCAAAGTTTGGTGAAGATCTGAGTATGTAGTTTTTGACCTCATCTGGAACCTCCTATCTGAAAATTTGAAAATTCTTAAAAAATTCGTCCAAAATTTTGATGTCTCCAATCTCTTGTTTTGTACGTTTTTTCCACGTGTCTTGACATCCAATGTATCCCTGCAATGTTTGGTGAAGATCTGAGTATGTAGTTTTTGACCTTATCTGGAACCTCCCATCTGAAAATTTGAAAATTCCTAAAAAATCCGTCCAAAATCTTGATGACCCCAATCTCTTGTTTTGTACGTTTTTTCCACGTGTCTTGACATCCAATGTATCCCTGCAAAGTTTGGTGAAGATCTGAGTATGTAGTTTTTGACCTTATCTGGAACCTCCTATCTGAAAATTTGAAAATTCTTAAAAAATTCGTCCAAAATCTTGATGTCTCCAATCTCTTGTTTTGTATGTTTTTTCCACGTGTCTTGATATCCAATGTATCCCTGCAAAGTTTGGTGAAGATCTGAGTATGTAGTTTTTGACCTTATATGGAACCTCCTATCTGAAAATTTGAAAATTCTTAAAAAATTCGTCCAAAATCTTGATGTCTCCAATCTCTTGTTTTGTACGTTTTTTCCACGTGTCTTGACATCCAATGTATCCCTGCAAAGTTTGGTGAAGATCTGAGTATGTAGTTTTTGACCTTATATTGAACCTCCCATCTGAAAATTTGAAAATTCTTAAAAAATTCGTCCAAAATCTTGATGTCTCCAATCTCTTGTTTTGTACGTTTTTTCCACGTGTCTTGATATCCAATGTATCCCTGCAAAGTTTGGTGAAGATCTGAGTATGTAGTTTTTGACCTTATATGGAACCTCCTATCTGAAAATTTGAAAATTCTTAAAAAATTCGTCCAAAATTTTGATGTCTCCAATCTCTTGATTTGTACGTTTTTTCCACGTGTCTTGACATCCAATGTATCCCTGCAATGTTTGGTGAAGATCTGAGTATGTAGTTTTTGACCTTATCTGGAACCTCCCATCTGAAAATTTGAAAATTCCTAAAAAATCCGTTCAAAATCTTGATGACCCCAATCTCTTGTTTTGTACGTTTTTTCCACGTGTCTTGACATCCAATGTATCCATGCAAAGTTTGGTGAAGATCTGAGTATGTCGTTTTTGACCTTATCTGGAACATCCTTTCTGAAAATTTGAAAATTGTTAAAAAATTCGTCCAAAATCTTGATGTCTCCAATCTCTTGTTTTGTACGTTTTTTCCACGTGTCTTGACACATAATGTATCCATGCAAAGTTTGGTGAAGATCTGAGTATGTAGTTTTTGACCTTATATGGAACCTCCTATCTGAAAATTTGAAAATTCTTAAAAAATTCGTCCAAAATCTTGATGACCCCAATCTCTTGTTTTGTACGTTTTTTCCACGTGTCTTGACACATAATGTATCCATGCAAAGTTTGGTGAAGATCTGAGTATGTAGTTTTTGACCTTATATGGAACCTCCTATCTGAAAATTTGAAAATTCTTAAAAAATTCGTCCAAAATCTTGATGTCTCCAATCTCTTGTTTTGTACGTTTTTTCCACGTGTCTTGACATCCAATGTATCCCTGCAAAGTTTGGTGAAGATCTGAGTATGTAGTTTTTGACCTTATCTGGAACCTCCCATCTGAAAATTTGAAAATTCCTAAAAAATCCGTTCAAAACGTTGATGACCCCAATCTCTTGTTTTGTACGTTTTTTCCACGTGTCTTGACATCCAATGTATCCATGCAAAGTTTGGTGAAGATCTGAGTATGTCGTTTTTGACCTTATCTGGAACATCCTTTCTGAAAATTTGAAAATTCTTAAAAAATTCGTCCAAAATTTTGATGTCTCCAATCTCTTGTTTTGTACGTTTTTTCCACGTGTCTTGACATCCAATGTATTCCTGCAATGTTTGGTGAAGATCTGAGTATGTAGTTTTTGACCTTATATGGAACCTCCTATCTGAAAATTTGAAAATTCTTAAAAAATTCGACCAAAATCTTGATGTTCCGAATCCTATGTTTTGTATGTTTTTTCCACGTGTCTTGACATCCAATGTATCCATGCAAAGTTTGGTGAAGATCTGAGTATGTAGTTTTTGACCTTATATTGAACCTCCCATCTGAAAATTTGAAAATTGTTAAAAAATTCGTCCAAAATCTTGATGTCTCCAATCTCTTTTTTGTACGTTTTTTCCACGTGTCTTGACATCCAATGTATCCCTGCAAAGTTTGGTGAAGATCTGAGTATGTAGTTTTTGACCTTATCTGGAACCTCCCATCTGAAAATTTGAAAATTCTTAAAAAATTCGACCAAAATCTTGATGTCTCCAATCTTTTGTTTTGTACGTTTTTTCCACGTGTCTTGACACATAATGTATCCATGCAAAGTTTGGTGAAGATCTGAGTATGTAGTTTTTGACCTTATATGGAACCTCCTATCTGAAAATTTGAAAATTCTTAAAAAATTCGTCCAAAATCTTGATGTCTCCAATCTCTTGTTTTGTACGTTTTTTCCACGTGTCTTGACATCCAATGTATCCCTGCAAAGTTTGGTGAAGATCTGAGTATGTAGTTTTTGACCTTATCTGGAACCTCCCATCTGAAAATTTGAAAATTCCTAAAAAATCCGTGCAAAATCTTGATGACCCCAATCTCTTGTTTTGTACGTTTTTTCCACGTGTCTTGACATCCAATGTATTCCTGCAATGTTTGGTGAAGATCTGAGTATGTAGTTTTTGACCTTATATGGAACCTCCTATCTGAAAATTTGAAAATTCTTAAAAAATTCGACCAAAATCTTGATGTTCCGAATCCTATGTTTTGTATGTTTTTTCCACGTGTCTTGACATCCAATGTATCCATGCAAAGTTTGGTGAAGATCTGAGTATGTAGTTTTTGACCTTATATGGAACCTCCTATCTGAAAATTTGAAAATTCTTAAAAAATTCGTCCAAAATCTTGATGAC
The DNA here is from genome assembly GCF_977018435.1 of Lepisma saccharinum. Taxonomy (NCBI): domain Eukaryota; kingdom Metazoa; phylum Arthropoda; class Insecta; order Zygentoma; family Lepismatidae; genus Lepisma; species Lepisma saccharinum. The sequence continues at coordinate 368,742 of NW_028142931.1, read as the reverse complement.
CCCAATCTCTTGTTTTGTACGTTTTTTCCACGTGTCTTGACACATAATGTATCCATGCAAAGTTTGGTGAAGATCTGAGTATGTAGTTTTTGACCTTATATGGAACCTCCTATCTGAAAATTTGAAAATTCTTCAAAAATTCGTCGAAAATCTTGATGACCCCAATCTCTTGTTTTGTACTTTTTTTCAACGTGTCTCGACCTCCAATGTATCCCTGCAAAGTTTGGTGAAGATCTGAGTATGTAGTTTTTGACCTTATATGGAACCTCCTATCTGAAAATTTGAAAATTCTTAAAAACTTCGTCCAAAATCTTGATGTCACCAATCCTATGTTTTGTATGTTTTTTCCACGTGTCTTGACATCCAATGTATCCATGCAAAGTTTGGTGAAGATCTGAGTATGTCGTTTTTGACCTTATCTGGAACCTCCCATCTGAAAATTTGAAAATTCTTAAAAAATTCGTCGAAAATCTTGATGTCTCCGATCTCTTGTTTTGTACGTTTTTTCCACGTGTCTTGACATGCAAAGTATTCCTGCAAAGTTTGGTGAAGATCTGAGTATGTCGTTTTTGACCTTATCTGGAACCTCCCATCTGAAAATTTGAAAATTCTTAAAAAATTCGTCGAAAATCTTGATGTCTCCGATCTCTTGTTTTGTACGTTTTTTCCACGTGTCTTGACATGCAAAGTATTCCTGCAAAGTTTGGTGAAGATCTGAGTATGTAGTTTTTGACCTCATCTGGAACCTCCTATCTGAAAATTTGAAAATTCTTAAAAAATTCGTCCAAAATTTTGATGTCTCCAATCTCTTGTTTTGTACGTTTTTTCCACGTGTCTTGACATCCAATGTATCCCTGCAATGTTTGGTGAAGATCTGAGTATGTAGTTTTTGACCTTATCTGGAACCTCCCATCTGAAAATTTGAAAATTCCTAAAAAATCCGTCCAAAATCTTGATGACCCCAATCTCTTGTTTTGTACGTTTTTTCCACGTGTCTTGACATCCAATGTATCCCTGCAAAGTTTGGTGAAGATCTGAGTATGTAGTTTTTGACCTTATCTGGAACCTCCTATCTGAAAATTTGAAAATTCTTAAAAAATTCGTCCAAAATCTTGATGTCTCCAATCTCTTGTTTTGTACGTTTTTTCCACGTGTCTTGATATCCAATGTATCCCTGCAAAGTTTGGTGAAGATCTGAGTATGTAGTTTTTGACCTTATATGGAACCTCCTATGTGAAAATTTGAAAATTCTTAAAAAATTCGTCCAAAATCTTGATGTCTCCAATCTCTTGTTTTGTACGTTTTTTCCACGTGTCTTGACATCCAATGTATCCCTGCAAAGTTTGGTGAAGATCTGAGTATGTAGTTTTTGACCTTATATTGAACCTCCCATCTGAAAATTTGAAAATTCTTAAAAAATTCGTCCAAAATCTTGATGTCTCCAATCTCTTGTTTTGTACGTTTTTTCCACGTGTCTTGATATCCAATGTATCCCTGCAAAGTTTGGTGAAGATCTGAGTATGTAGTTTTTGACCTTATATGGAACCTCCTATCTGAAAATTTGAAAATTCTTAAAAAAATCGTTCAAAATTTTGATGTCTCCAATCTCTTGTTTTGTACGTTTTTTCCACGTGTCTTGACATCCAATGTATTCCTGCAAAGTTTGGTGAAGATCTGAGTATGTAGTTTTTGACCTCATCTGAAACCTCCTATCTGAAAATTTGAAAATTCCTAAAAAATCCGTCCAAAATCTTGATGACCCCAATCTCTTGTTTTGTACGTTTTTTCCACGTGTCTTGACATCCAATGTATCCATGCAAAGTTTGGTGAAGATCTGAGTATGTCGTTTTTGACCTTATCTGGAACATCCTTTCTGAAAATTTGAAAATTCTTAAAAAATTCGTCCAAAATCTTGATGTCTCCAATCTCTTGTTTTGTACGTTTTTTCCACGTGTCTTGACACATAATGTATCCATGCAAAGTTTGGTGAAGATCTGAGTATGTAGTTTTTGACCTTATATGGAACCTCCTATCTGAAAATTTGAAAATTCTTAAAAAATTCGTCCAAAATCTTGATGACCCCAATCTCTTGTTTTGTACGTTTTTTCCACGTGTCTTGACACATAATGTATCCATGCAAAGTTTGGTGAAGATCTGAGTATGTAGTTTTTGACCTTATATGGAACCTCCTATATGAAAATTTGAAAATTCTTAAAAAATTCGTCCAAAATCTTGATGTCTCCAATCTCTTGTTTTGTACGTTTTTTCCACGTGTCTTGACATCCAATGTATCCCTGCAAAGTTTGGTGAAGATCTGAGTATGTAGTTTTTGACCTTATCTGGAACCTCCCATCTGAAAATTTGAAAATTCCTAAAAAATCCGTGCAAAATCTTGATGACCCCAATCTCTTGTTTTGTACGTTTTTTCCACGTGTCTTGACATCCAATGTATCCATGCAAAGTTTGGTGAAGATCTGAGTATGTCGTTTTTGACCTTATCTGGAACATCCTTTCTGAAAATTTGAAAATTGTTAAAAAATTCGTCCAAAATTTTGATGTCTCCAATCTCTTGTTTTGTACGTTTTTTCCACGTGTCTTGACATCCAATGTATTCCTGCAATGTTTGGTGAAGATCTGAGTATGTAGTTTTTGACCTTATATGGAACCTCCTATCTGAAAATTTGAAAATTCTTAAAAAATTCGACCAAAATCTTGATGTTCCGAATCCTATGTTTTGTATGTTTTTTCCACGTGTCTTGACATCCAATGTATCCATGCAAAGTTTGGTGAAGATCTGAGTATGTAGTTTTTGACCTTATATTGAACCTCCCATCTGAAAATTTGAAAATTGTTAAAAAATTCCTCCAAAATCTTGATGTCTCCAATCTCTTTTTTGTACGTTTTTTCCACGTGTCTTGACATCCAATGTATCCCTGCAAAGTTTGGTGAAGATCTGAGTATGTAGTTTTTGACCTTATCTGGAACCTCCCATCTGAAAATTTGAAAATTCTTAAAAAATTCGACCAAAATCTTGATGTCTCCAATCTTTTGTTTTGTACGTTTTTTCCACGTGTCTTGACACATAATGTATCCATGCAAAGTTTGGTGAAGATCTGAGTATGTAGTTTTTGACCTTATATGGAACCTCCTATCTGAAAATTTGAAAATTCTTAAAAAATTCGTCCAAAATCTTGATGTCTCCAATCTCTTGTTTTGTACGTTTTTTCCACGTGTCTTGACATCCAATGTATCCCTGCAAAGTTTGGTGAAGATCTGAGTATGTAGTTTTTGACCTTATCTGGAACCTCCCATCTGAAAATTTGAAAATTCCTAAAAAATCCGTGCAAAATCTTGATGACCCCAATCTCTTGTTTTGTACGTTTTTTCCACGTGTCTTGACATCCAATGTATTCCTGCAATGTTTGGTGAAGATCTGAGTATGTAGTTTTTGACCTTATATGGAACCTCCTATCTGAAAATTTTAAAATTCTTAAAAAATTCGACCAAAATCTTGATGTTCCGAATCCTATGTTTTGTATGTTTTTTCCACGTGTCTTGACATCCAATGTATCCATGCAAAGTTTGGTGAAGATCTGAGTATGTAGTTTTTGACCTTATATTGAACCTCCCATCTGAAAATTTGAAAATTCTTAAAAAATTCGTCCAAAATCTTGATGACCCCAATCTCTTGTTTTGTACGTTTTTTCCACGTGTCTTGACATCCAAAGTATCCCTGCAAAGTTTGGTGAAGATCTGAGTATGTAGTTTTTGACCTTATATGGAACCTCCTTTCTGAAAATTTGAGAATTCTTAAAAAATTCGTCCAAAATCTTGATGTCTCCAATCTCTTGTTTTGTACGTTTTTTCCACGTGTCTTGACATCCAATGTATCCATGCAAAGTTTGGTGAAGATCTGAGTATGTCGTTTTTGACCTTATCTGGAACCTCCCATCTGAAAATTTGAAAATTCTTAAAAAATTCGTCGAAAATCTTGATGTCTCCAATCTTTTGTTTTGTACGTTTTTTCCACGTGTCGTGACATGCAAAGTATCCATGCAAAGTTTGGTGAAGATCTGAGTATGTCGTTTTTGACCTTATCTGGAACCTCCCATCTGAAAATTTGAAAATTCTTAAAAAATTCGTCGAAAATCTTGATGTCTCCGATCTCTTGTTTTGTACGTTTTTTCCACGTGTCTTGACATGCAAAGTATTCCTGCAAAGTTTGGTGAAGATCTGAGTATGTAGTTTTTGACCTCATCTGGAACCTCCTATCTGAAAATTTGAAAATTCTTAAAAAATTCGTCCAAAATTTTGATGTCTCCAATCTCTTGTTTTGTACGTTTTTTCCACGTGTCTTGACATCCAATGTATCCCTGCAATGTTTGGTGAAGATCTGAGTATGTAGTTTTTGACCTTATCTGGAACCTCCCATCTGAAAATTTGAAAATTCCTAAAAAATCCGTCCAAAATCTTGATGACCCCAATCTCTTGTTTTGTACGTTTTTTCCACGTGTCTTGACATCCAATGTATCCCTGCAAAGTTTGGTGAAGATCTGAGTATGTAGTTTTTGACCTTATCTGGAACCTCCTATCTGAAAATTTGAAAATTCTTAAAAAATTCGTCCAAAATCTTGATGTCTCCAATCTCTTGTTTTGTACGTTTTTTCCACGTGTCTTGATATCCAATGTATCCCTGCAAAGTTTGGTGAAGATCTGAGTATGTAGTTTTTGACCTTATATGGAACCTCCTATGTGAAAATTTGAAAATTCTTAAAAAATTCGTCCAAAATCTTGATGTCTCCAATCTCTTGTTTTGTACGTTTTTTCCACGTGTCTTGACATCCAATGTATCCCTGCAAAGTTTGGTGAAGATCTGAGTATGTAGTTTTTGACCTTATATTGAACCTCCCATCTGAAAATTTGAAAATTCTTAAAAAATTCGTCCAAAATCTTGATGTCTCCAATCTCTTGTTTTGTACGTTTTTTCCACGTGTCTTGATATCCAATGTATCCCTGCAAAGTTTGGTGAAGATCTGAGTATGTAGTTTTTGACCTTATATGGAACCTCCTATCTGAAAATTTGAAAATTCTTAAAAAATTCGTCCAAAATTTTGATGTCTCCAATCTCTTGTTTTGTACGTTTTTTCCACGTGTCTTGACATCCAATGTATTCCTGCAAAGTTTGGTGAAGATCTGAGTATGTAGTTTTTGACCTCATCTGGAACCTCCTATATGAAAATTTGAAAATTCCTAAAAAATCCGTCCAAAATCTTGATGACCCCAATCTCTTGTTTTGTACGTTTTTTCCACGTGTCTTGACATCCAATGTATCCATGCAAAGTTTGGTGAAGATCTGAGTATGTCGTTTTTGACCTTATCTGGAACATCCTTTCTGAAAATTTGAAAATTCTTAAAAAATTCGTCCAAAATCTTGATGTCTCCAATCTCTTGTTTTGTACGTTTTTTCCACGTGTCTTGACACATAATGTATCCATGCAAAGTTTGGTGAAGATCTGAGTATGTAGTTTTTGACCTTATATGGAACCTCCTATCTGAAAATTTGAAAATTCTTAAAAAATTCGTCCAAAATCTTGATGACCCCAATCTCTTGTTTTGTACGTTTTTTCCACGTGTCTTGACACATAATGTATCCATGCAAAGTTTGGTGAAGATCTGAGTATGTAGTTTTTGACCTTATATGGAACCTCCTATATGAAAATTTGAAAATTCTTAAAAAATTCGTCCAAAATCTTGATGTCTCCAATCTCTTGTTTTGTACGTTTTTTCCACGTGTCTTGACATCCAATGTATCCCTGCAAAGTTTGGTGAAGATCTGAGTATGTAGTTTTTGACCTTATCTGGAACCTCCCATCTGAAAATTTGAAAATTCCTAAAAAATCCGTGCAAAATCTTGATGACCCCAATCTCTTGTTTTGTACGTTTTTTCCACGTGTCTTGACATCCAATGTATCCATGCAAAGTTTGGTGAAGATCTGAGTATGTCGTTTTTGACCTTATCTGGAACATCCTTTCTGAAAATTTGAAAATTGTTAAAAAATTCGTCCAAAATTTTGATGTCTCCAATCTCTTGTTTTGTACGTTTTTTCCACGTGTCTTGACATCCAATGTATTCCTGCAATGTTTGGTGAAGATCTGAGTATGTAGTTTTTGACCTTATATGGAACCTCCTATCTGAAAATTTGAAAATTCTTAAAAAATTCGACCAAAATCTTGATGTTCCGAATCCTATGTTTTGTATGTTTTTTCCACGTGTCTTGACATCCAATGTATCCATGCAAAGTTTGGTGAAGATCTGAGTATGTAGTTTTTGACCTTATATTGAACCTCCCATCTGAAAATTTGAAAATTGTTAAAAAATTCGTCCAAAATCTTGATGTCTCCAATCTCTTTTTTGTACGTTTTTTCCACGTGTCTTGACATCCAATGTATCCCTGCAAAGTTTGGTGAAGATCTGAGTATGTAGTTTTTGACCTTATCTGGAACCTCCCATCTGAAAATTTGAAAATTCTTAAAAAATTCGACCAAAATCTTGATGTCTCCAATCTTTTGTTTTGTACGTTTTTTCCACGTGTCTTGACACATAATGTATCCATGCAAAGTTTGGTGAAGATCTGAGTATGTAGTTTTTGACCTTATATGGAACCTCCTATCTGAAAATTTGAAAATTCTTAAAAAATTCGTCCAAAATCTTGATGTCTCCAATCTCTTGTTTTTTACGTTTTTTCCACGTGTCTTGACATCCAATGTATCCCTGCAAAGTTTGGTGAAGATCTGAGTATGTAGTTTTTGACCTTATCTGGAACCTCCCATCTGAAAATTTGAAAATTCCTAAAAAATCCGTGCAAAATCTTGATGACCCCAATCTCTTGTTTTGTACGTTTTTTCCACGTGTCTTGACATCCAATGTATTCCTGCAATGTTTGGTGAAGATCTGAGTATGTAGTTTTTGACCTTATATGGAACCTCCTATCTGAAAATTTTAAAATTCTTAAAAAATTCGACCAAAATCTTGATGTTCCGAATCCTATGTTTTGTATGTTTTTTCCACGTGTCTTGACATCCAATGTATCCATGCAAAGTTTGGTGAAGATCTGAGTATGTAGTTTTTGACCTTATATTGAACCTCCCATCTGAAAATTTGAAAATTCTTAAAAAATTCGTCGAAAATCTTGATGACCCCAATCTCTTGTTTTGTACGTTTTTTCCACGTGTCTTGACATCCAAAGTATCCCTGCAAAGTTTGGTGAAGATCTGAGTATGTAGTTTTTGACCTTATATGGAACCTCCTTTCTGAAAATTTGAGAATTCTTAAAAAATTCGTCCAAAATCTTGATGTCTCCAATCTCTTGTTTTGTACGTTTTTTCCACGTGTCTTGACATCCAATGTATCCATGCAAAGTTTGGTGAAGATCTGAGTATGTCGTTTTTGACCTTATCTGGAACCTCCCATCTGAAAATTTGAAAATTCTTAAAAAATTCGTCGAAAATCTTGATGTCTCCAATCTTTTGTTTTGTACGTTTTTTCCACGTGTCTTGACATGCAAAGTATCCCTGCAACGTTTGGTGAAGATCTGAGTATGTAGTTTTTGACCTTATCTGGAACCTCATATCTGAAAATTTGAAAATTCTTAAAAAATTCGTCGAAAATCTTGATGTCTCCAATCTCTTGTTTTGTACGTTTTTTCCACGTGTCTTGATATCCAATGTATCCCTGCAAAGTTTGGTGAAGATCTGAGTATGTCGTTTTTGACCTTATCTGGAACATCCTTTCTGAAAATTTGAAAATTGTTAAAAAATTCGTCCAAAATCTTGATGTCTCCAATCTCTTTTTTGTACGTTTTTTCCACGTGTCTTGACATCCAATGTATCCCTGCAAAGTTTGGTGAAGATCTGAGTATGTAGTTTTTGACCTTATCTGGAACCTCCCATCTGAAAATTTGAAAATTCTTAAAAAATTCGACCAAAATTTTGATGTCTCCAATCTTTTGTTTTGTACGTTTTTTCCACGTGTCTTGACACATAATGTATCCATGCAAAGTTTGGTGAAGATCTGAGTATGTAGTTTTTGACCTTATATGGAACCTCCTATCTGAAAATTTGAAAATTCTTAAAAAATTCGTCCAAAATCTTGATGTCTCCAATCTCTTGTTTTGTACGTTTTTTCCTCGTGTCTTGACATCCAATGTATCCCTGCAAAGTTTGGTGAAGATCTGAGTATGTAGTTTTTGACCTTATCTGGAACCTCCCATCTGAAAATTTGAAAATTCCTAAAAAATCCGTGCAAAATCTTGATGACCCCAATTTCTTGTTTTGTACGTTTTTTCCACGTGTCTTGACATCCAATGTATTCATGCAAAGTTTGGTGAAGATCTGAGTATGTCGTTTTTGACCTTATCTGGAACATCCTTTCTGAAAATTTGAAAATTGTTAAAAAATTCGTCCAAAATCTTGATGTCTCCAATCTCTTTTTTGTACGTTTTTTCCACGTGTCTTGACATCCAATGTATCCCTGCAAAGTTTGGTGAAGATCTGAGTATGTAGTTTTTGACCTTATCTGGAACCTCCCATCTGAAAATTTGAAAATTCTTCAAAAATTCGTCGAAAATCTTGATGTCTCCAATCTCTTGTTTTGTACGTTTTTTCCACGTGTCTCGACCTCCAATGGATCCCTGCAAAGTTTGGTGAAGATCTGAGTATGTCGTTTTTGACCTTATCTGGAACATCCTTTCTGAAAATTTGAAAATTCTTAAAAAATTCGTCCAAAATCTTGATGTCTCCAATCTCTTGTTTTGTACGTTTTTTCCACGTGTCTTGACATCCAATGTATCCCTGCAACGTTTGGTGAAGATCTGAGTATGTAGTTTTTGACCTTATCTGGAACCTCCCATCTGAAAATTTGAAAATTCTTAAAAAATTCGACCAATATCTTGATGTCTCCAATCTTTTGTTTTGTACGTTTTTTCCACGTGTCTTGACACATAATGTATCCATGCAAAGTTTGGTGAAGATCTGAGTATGTAGTTTTTGACCTTATATGGAACCTCCTATCTGAAAATTTGAAAATTCTTAAAAAATTCGTCCAAAATCTTGATGTCTCCAATCTCTTGTTTTGTACGTTTTTTCCACGTGTCTTGACATGCAAAGTATCCCTGCAACGTTTGGTGAAGATCTGAGTATGTAGTTTTTGACCTTATCTGGAACCTCCTGTCTGAAAATTTGAAAATTCTTCAAAAATTCGTCGAAAATCTTGATGTCTCCAATCTCTTGTTTTGTACGTTTTTTCCACGTGTCTTGACATCCAATGTATCCCTGCAATGTTTGGTGGAGATCTGAGTATGTAGTTTTTGACCTTATCTGGGACCTCCTATCAGAAAATTTGAAAATTCTTCAAAAATTCGTCCAAAATCTTGATGTCTCCAATCTCTTGTTTTGTACGTTTTTTCCACGTGTCTCGACCTCCAATGTATCCCTGCAAAGTTTGGTGAAGGTCTGAGTATGTCGTTTTTGACCTTATCTGGAACATCCTTTCTGAAAATTTGAAAATTCTTAAAAAATTCGTCGAAAATCTTGATGTCTCCAATCTCTTGTTTTGTACGTTTTTTCCACGTGTCTTGACATCCAATGTATCCCTGCAAAGTTTGGTGAAGATCTGAGTATGTAGTTTTTGACCTTATATGGAACCTCCTTTCTGAAAATTTGAAAATTCTCAAAAAATTCGTCCATAATCTTGATGTCTCCAATCTCTTGTTTTGTACGTTTTTTCCACGTGTCTTGACATCCAATGTATCCCTGCAAAGTTTGGTGAAGATCTGAGTATGTAGTTTTTGACCTTATATGGAACCTCCTATCTGAAAATTTGAAAATTCTTAAAAAATTCGTCCAAAATCTTGATGACCCCAATCTCTTGTTTTGTACATTTTTCCACGTGTCTTGACACATAATGTATCCATGCAAAGTTTGGTGAAGATCTGAGTATGTAGTTTTTGACCTTATATGGAACCTCCTATCTGAAAATTTGAAAATTCTTAAAAAATTCGTCCAAAATCTTGATGTCTCCAATCTCTTGTTTGGTACGTTTTTTCCACGTGTCTTGACATCCAATGTATCCCTGCAAAGTTTGGTGAAGATCTGAGTATGTAGTTTTTGACCTTATATGGAACCTCCTATCTGAAAATTTGAAAATTCTTCAAAAATTCGTCCAAAATCTTGATGTCTCCAATCTCTTGTTTTGTACGTTTTTTCCACGTGTCTCGACCTCCAATGGATCCCTGCAAAGTTTGGTGAAGATCTGAGTATGTCGTTTTTGACCTTATCTGGAACATCCTTTCTGAAAATTTGAAAATTCTTAAAAAATTCGTCGAAAATCTTGATGTCTCCAATCTCTTGTTTTGTACGTTTTTTCCACATGTCTTATTATACAATGTATCCCTGCAAAGTTTGGTGAAGATCTGAGTATGTAGTTTTTGACCTTATATGGTACCTCCTATCTGAAAATTTGAAAATTCTTAAAAAATTCGTCCAAAATCTTGATGTCTCCAATCTCTTGTTTTGTACGTTTTTTCCACGTGTCTCGACCTCCAATGGATCCCTGCAAAGTTTGGTGAAGATCTGACTATGTCGTTTTTGACCTTATCTGGAACCTCCCATCTGAAAATTTGAAAATTCTTAAAAAATTCGTCGAAAATCTTGATGTCTCCGATCTCTTGTTTTGTACGTTTTTTTCACGTGTCTTGACATGCAAAGTATTCCTGCAAAGTTTGGTGAAGATCTGAGTATGTAGTTTTTGACCTCATCTGGAACCTCCTATCTGAAAATTTGAAAATTCTTAAAAAATTCGTCCAAAATCTTGATGTCTCCAATCTCTTGTTTTGTACGTTTTTTCCACGTGTCTTGACATCCAATGTATCCCTGCAATGTTTGGTGAAGATCTGAGTATGTAGTTTTTGACCTTATCTGGAACCTCCCATCTGAAAATTTGAAAATTCCTAAAAAATCCGTCCAAAATCTTGATGACCCCAATCTCTTGTTTTGTACTTTTTTTCCACGTGTCTCGACCTCCAATGTATCCCTGCAAAGTTTGGTGAAGATCTGAGTATGTCGTTTTTGACCTTATCTGGAACCTCCCATCTGAAAATTTGAAAATTCTTAAAAAATTCGTCGAAAATCTTGATGTCTCCGATCTCTTGTTTTGTACGTTTTTTCCACGTGTCTTGACATGCAAAGTATTCCTGCAAAGTTTGGTGAAGATCTGAGTATGTAGTTTTTGACCTCATCTGGAACCTCCTATCTGAAAATTTGAAAATTCTTAAAAAATTCGTCCAAAATTTTGATGTCTCCAATCTCTTGTTTTGTACGTTTTTTCCACGTGTCTTGACATCCAATGTATCCCTGCAATGTTTGGTGAAGATCTGAGTATGTAGTTTTTGACCTTATCTGGAACCTCCCATCTGAAAATTTGAAAATTCCTAAAAAATCCGTCCAAAATCTTGATCACCCCAATCTCTTGTTTTGTACGTTTTTTCCACGTGTCTTGACATCCAATGTATCCCTGCAAAGTTTGGTGAAAATCTGAGTATGTAGTTTTTGACCTTATCTGGAACCTCCTATCTGAAAATTTGAAAATTCTTAAAAAATTCGTCCAAAATCTTGATGTCTCCAATCTCTTGTTTTGTATGTTTTTTCCACGTGTCTTGATATCCAATGTATCCCTGCAAAGTTTGGTGAAGATCTGAGTATGTAGTTTTTGACCTTATATGGAACCTCCTATCTGAAAATTTGAAAATTCTTAAAAAATTCGTCCAAAATCTTGATGTCTCCAATCTCTTGTTTTGTACGTTTTTTCCACGTGTCTTGACATCCAATGTATCCCTGCAAAGTTTGGTGAAGATCTGAGTATGTAGTTTTTGACCGTATATTGAACCTCCCATCTGAAAATTTGAAAATTCTTAAAAAATTCGTCCAAAATCTTGATGTCTCCAATCTCTTGTTTTGTACGTTTTTTCCACGTGTCTTGATATCCAATGTATCCCTGCAAAGTTTGGTGAAGATCTGAGTATGTAGTTTTTGACCTTATATGGAACCTCCTATCTGAAAATTTGAAAATTCTTAAAAAATTCGTCCTAAATTTTGATGTCTCCAATCTCTTGATTTGTACGTTTTTTCCACGTGTCTTGACATCCAATGTATCCCTGCAATGTTTGGTGAAGATCTGAGTATGTAGTTTTTGACCTTATCTGGAACCTCCCATCTGAAAATTTGAAAATTCCTAAAAAATCCGTCCAAAATCTTGATGACCCCAATCTCTTGTTTTGTACGTTTTTTCCACGTGTCTTGACATCCAATGTATCCATGCAAAGTTTGGTGAAGATCTGAGTATGTCGTTTTTGACCTTATCTGGAACATCCTTTCTGAAAATTTGAAAATTGTTAAAAAATTCGTCCAAAATCTTGATGTCTCCAATCTCTTGTTTTGTACGTTTTTTCCACGTGTCTTGACACATAATGTATCCATGCAAAGTTTGGTGAAGATCTGAGTATGTAGTTTTTGACCTTATATGGAACCTCCTATCTGAAAATTTGAAAATTCTTAAAAAATTCGTCCAAAATCTTGATGACCCCAATCTCTTGTTTTGTACGTTTTTTCCACGTGTCTTGACACATAATGTATCCATGCAAAGTTTGGTGAAGATCTGAGTATGTAGTTTTTGACCTTACATGGAACCTCCTATCTGAAAATTTGAAAATTCTTAAAAAATTCGTCCAAAATCTTGATGTCTCCAATCTCTTGTTTTGTACGTTTTTTCCACGTGTCTTGACATCCAATGTATCCCTGCAAAGTTTGGTGAAGATCTGAGTATGTAGTTTTTGACCTTATCTGGAACCTCCCATCTGAAAATTTGAAAATTCCTAAAAAATCCGTGCAAAACCTTGATGACCCCAATCTCTTGTTTTGTACGTTTTTTCCACGTGTCTTGACATCCAATGTATCCATGCAAAGTTTGGTGAAGATCTGAGTATGTCGTTTTTGACCTTATCTGGAACATCCTTTCTGAAAATTTGAAAATTGTTAAAAAATTCGTCCAAAATTTTGATGTCTCCAATCTCTTGTTTTGTACGTTTTTTCCACGTGTCTTGACATCCAATGTATTCCTGCAATGTTTGGTGAAGATCTGAGTATGTAGTTTTTGACCTTATATGGAACCTCCTATCTGAAAATTTGAAAATTCTTAAAAAATTCGACCAAAATCTTGATGTTCCGAATCCTATGTTTTGTATGTTTTTTCCACGTGTCTTGACATCCAATGTATCCATGCAAAGTTTGGTGAAGATCTGAGTATGTAGTTTTTGACCTTATATTGAACCTCCCATCTGAAAATTTGAAAATTGTTAAAAAATTCGTCCAAAATCTTGATGTCTCCAATCTCTTTTTTGTACGTTTTTTCCACGTGTCTTGACATCCAATGTATCCCTGCAAAGTTTGGTGAAGATCTGAGTATGTAGTTTTTGACCTTATCTGGAACCTCCCATCTGAAAATTTGAAAATCCTTAAAAAATTCGACCAAAATCTTGATGTCTCCAATCTTTTGTTTTGTACGTTTTTTCCACGTGTCTTGACACATAATGTATCCATGCAAAGTTTGGTGAAGATCTGAGTATGTAGTTTTTGACCTTATATGGAACCTCCTATCTGAAAATTTGAAAATTCTTAAAAAATTCGTCCAAAATCTTGATGTCTCCAATCTCTTGTTTTGTACGTTTTTTCCACGTGTCTTGACATCCAATGTATCCCTGCAAAGTTTGGTGAAGATCTGAGTATGTAGTTTTTGACCTTATCTGGAACCTCCCATCTGAAAATTTGAAAATTCCTAAAAAATCCGTGCAAAATCTTGATGACCCCAATCTCTTGTTTTGTACGTTTTTTCCACGTGTCTTGACATCCAATGTATTCCTGCAATGTTTGGTGAAGATCTGAGTATGTAGTTTTTGACCTTATATGGAACCTCCTATCTGAAAATTTGAAAATTCTTAAAAAATTCGACCAAAATCTTGATGTTCCGAATCCTATGTTTTGTATGTTTTTTCCACGTGTCTTGACATCCAATGTATCCATGCAAAGTTTGGTGAAGATCTGAGTATGTAGTTTTTGACCTTATATGGAACCTCCTATCTGAAAATTTGAAAATTCTTAAAAAATTCGTCCAAAATCTTGATGTCTCCAATCTCTTGTTTTGTACGTTTTTTCCACGTGTCTCGACCTCCAATGGATCCCTGCAAAGTTTGGTGAAGATCTGAGTATGTCGTTTTTGACCTTATCTGGAACCTCCCATCTGAAAATTTGAAAATTCTTAAAAAATTCGTCGAAAATCTTGATGTCTCCGATCTCTTGTTTTGTACGTTTTTTCCACGTGTCTTGACATGCAAAGTATTCCTGCAAAGTTTGGTGAAGATCTGAGTATGTAGTTTTTGACCTCATCTGGAACCTCCTATCTGAAAATTTGAAAATTCTTAAAAAATTCGTCCAAAATCTTGATGACCCCAATCTCTTGTTTTGTACTTTTTTTCCACGTGTCTCGACCTCCAATGTATCCCTGCAAAGTTTGGTGAAGATCTGAGTATGTAGTTTTTGACCTTATATGGAACCTCCTATCTGAAAATTTGAAAATTCTTAAAAAATTCGTCCAAAATCTTGATGTCACCAATCCTATGTTTTGTATGTTTTTTCCACGTGTCTTGACATCCAATGTATCCATGCAAAGTTTGGTGAAGATCTGAGTATGTCGTTTTTGACCTTATCTGGAACATCCCATCTGAAAATTTGAAAATTCTTAAAAAATTCGTCGAAAATCTTGATGTGTCCGATCTCTTGTTTTGTACGTTTTTTCCACGTGTCTTGACATGCAAAGTATTCCTGCAAAGTTTGGTGAAGATCTGAGTATGTAGTTTTTGACCTCATCTGGAACCTCCTATCTGAAAATTTGAAAATTCTTAAAAAATTCGTCCAAAATTTTGATGTCTCCAATCTCTTGTTTTGTACGTTTTTTCCACGTGTCTTGACATCCAATGTATCCCTGCAATGTTTGGTGAAGATCTGAGTATGTAGTTTTTGACCTTATCTGGAACCTCCCATCTGAAAATTTGAAAATTCCTAAAAAATCCGTCCAAAATCTTGATGACCCCAATCTCTTGTTTTGTACGTTTTTTCCACGTGTCTTGACATCCAATGTATCCCTGCAAAGTTTGGTGAAAATCTGAGTATGTAGTTTTTGACCTTATCTGGAACCTCCTATCTGAAAATTTGAAAATTCTTAAAAAATTCGTCCAAAATCTTGATGTCTCCAATCTCTTGTTTTGTATGTTTTTTCCACGTGTCTTGATATCCAATGTATCCCTGCAAAGTTTGGTGAAGATCTGAGTATGTAGTTTTTGACCTTATATGGAACCTCCTATCTGAAAATTTGAAAATTCTTAAAAAATTCGTCCAAAATCTTGATGTCTCCAATCTCTTGTTTTGTACGTTTTTTCCACGTGTCTTGATATCCAATGTATCCCTGCAAAGTTTGGTGAAGATCTGAGTATGTAGTTTTTGACCTTATATGGAACCTCCTATCTGAAAATTTGAAAATTCTTAAAAAATTCGTCCAAAATTTTGATGTCTCCAATCTCTTGATTTGTACGTTTTTTCCACGTGTCTTGACATCCAATGTATCCCTGCAATGTTTGGTGAAGATCTGAGTATGTAGTTTTTGACCTTATCTGGAACCTCCCATCTGAAAATTTGAAAATTCCTAAAAAATCCGTCCAAAATCTTGATGACCCCAATCTCTTGTTTTGTACGTTTTTTCCACGTGTCTTGACATCCAATGTATCCATGCAAAGTTTGGTGAAGATCTGAGTATGTCGTTTTTGACCTTATCTGGAACATCCTTTCTGAAAATTTGAAAATTGTTAAAAAATTCGTCCAAAATCTTGATGTCTCCAATCTCTTGTTTTGTACGTTTTTTCCACGTGTCTTGACATCCAATGTATTCCTGCAATGTTTGGTGAAGATCTGAGTATGTAGTTTTTGACCTTATATGGAACCTCCTATCTGAAAATTTGAAAATTCTTAAAAAATTCGACCAAAATCTTGATGTTCCGAATCCTATGTTTTGTATGTTTTTTCCACGTGTCTTGACATCCAATGTATCCATGCAAAGTTTGGTGAAGATCTGAGTATGTAGTTTTTGACCTTATATTGAACCTCCCATCTGAAAATTTGAAAATTGTTAAAAAATTCGTCCAAAATCTTGATGTCTCCAATCTCTTTTTTGTACGTTTTTTCCACGTGTCTTGACATCCAATGTATCCCTGCAAAGTTTGGTGAAGATCTGAGTATGTAGTTTTTGACCTTATCTGGAACCTCCCATCTGAAAATTTGAAAATCCTTAAAAAATTCGACCAAAATCTTGATGTCTCAAATCTTTTGTTTTGTACGTTTTTTCCACGTGTCTTGACACATAATGTATCCATGCAAAGTTTGGTGAAGATCTGAGTATGTAGTTTTTGACCTTATATGGAACCTCCTATCTGAAAATTTGAAAATTCTTAAAAAATTCGTCCAAAATCTTGATGTCTCCAATCTCTTGTTTTGTACGTTTTTTCCACGTGTCTTGACATCCAATGTATCCCTGCAAAGTTTGGTGAAGATCTGAGTATGTAGTTTTTGACCTTATCTGGAACCTCCCATCTGAAAATTTGAAAATTCCTAAAAAATCCGTGCAAAATCTTGATGACCCCAATCTCTTGTTTTGTACGTTTTTTCCACGTGTCTTGACATCCAATGTATTCCTGCAATGTTTGGTGAAGATCTGAGTATGTAGTTTTTGACCTTATATGGAACCTCCTATCTGAAAATTTGAAAATTCTTAAAAAATTCGACCAAAATCTTGATGTTCCGAATCCTATGTTTTGTATGTTTTTTCCACGTGTCTTGACATCCAATGTATCCATGCAAAGTTTGGTGAAGATCTGAGTATGTAGTTTTTGACCTTATATGGAACCTCCTATCTGAAAATTTGAAAATTCTAAAAAAATTCGTCCAAAATCTTGATGTCTCCAATCTCTTGTTTTGTACGTTTTTTCCACGTGTCTCGACCTCCAATGGATCCCTGCAAAGTTTGGTGAAGATCTGAGTATGTCGTTTTTGACCTTATCTGGAACCTCCCATCTGAAAATTTGAAAATTCTTAAAAAATTCGTCGAAAATCTTGATGTCTCCGATCTCTTGTTTTGTACGTTTTTTCCACGTGTCTTGACATGCAAAGTATTCCTGCAAAGTTTGGTGAAGATCTGAGTATGTAGTTTTTGACCTCATCTGGAACCTCCTATCTGAAAATTTGAAAATTCTTAAAAAATTCGTCCAAAATCTTGATGACCCCAATCTCTTGTTTTGTACTTTTTTTCCACGTGTCTCGACCTCCAATGTATCCCTGCAAAGTTTGGTGAAGATCTGAGTATGTAGTTTTTGACCTTATATGGAACCTCCTATCTGAAAATTTGAAAATTCTTAAAAAATTCGTCCAAAATCTTGATGTCACCAATCCTATGTTTTGTATGTTTTTTCCACGTGTCTTGACATCCAATGTATCCATGCAAAGTTTGGTGAAGATCTGAGTATGTCGTTTTTGACCTTATCTGGAACCTCCCATCTGAAAATTTGAAAATTCTTAAAAAATTCGTCGAAAATCTTGATGTCTCCGATCTCTTGTTTTGTACGTTTTTTCCACGTGTCTTGACATGCAAAGTATTCCTGCAAAGTTTGGTGAAGATCTGAGTATGTAGTTTTTGACCTCATCTGGAACCTCCTATCTGAAAATTTGAAAATTCTTAAAAAATTCGTCCAAAATTTTGATGTCTCCAATCTCTTGTTTTGTACGTTTTTTCCACGTGTCTTGACATCCAATGTATCCCTGCAATGTTTGGTGAAGATCTGAGTATGTAGTTTTTGACCTTATCTGGAACCTCCCATCTGAAAATTTGAAAATTCCTAAAAAATCCGTCCAAAATCTTGATGACCCCAATCTCTTGTTTTGTACGTTTTTTCCACGTGTCTTGACATCCAATGTATCCCTGCAAAGTTTGGTGAAAATCTGAGTATGTAGTTTTTGACCTTATCTGGAACCTCCTATCTGAAAATTTGAAAATTCTTAAAAAATTCGTCCAAAATCTTGATGTCTCCAATCTCTTGTTTTGTATGTTTTTTCCACGTGTCTTGATATCCAATGTATCCCTGCAAAGTTTGGTGAAGATCTGAGTATGTAGTTTTTGAACTTATATGGAACCTCCTATCTGAAAATTTGAAAATTCTTAAAAAATTCGTCCAAAATCTTGATGTCTCCAATCTCTTGTTTTGTACGTTTTTTCCACGTGTCTTGATATCCAATGTATCCCTGCAAAGTTTGGTGAAGATCTGAGTATGTAGTTTTTGACCTTATATGGAACCTCCTATCTGAAAATTTGAAAATTCTTAAAAAATTCGTCCAAAATTTTGATGTCTCCAATCTCTTGATTTGTACGTTTTTTCCACGTGTCTTGACATCCAATGTATCCCTGCAATGTTTGGTGAAGATCTGAGTATGTAGTTTTTGACCTTATCTGGAACCTCCCATCTGAAAATTTGAAAATTCCTAAAAAATCCGTCCAAAATCTTGATGACCCCAATCTCTTGTTTTGTACGTTTTTTCCACGTGTCTTGACATCCAATGTATCCATGCAAAGTTTGGTGAAGATCTGAGTATGTCGTTTTTGACCTTATCTGGAACATCCTTTCTGAAAATTTGAAAATTGTTAAAAAATTCGTCCAAAATCTTGATGTCTCCAATCTCTTGTTTTGTACGTTTTTTCCACGTGTCTTGACACATAATGTATCCATGCAAAGTTTGGTGAAGATCTGAGTATGTAGTTTTTGACCTTATATGGAACCTCCTATCTGAAAATTTGAAAATTCTTAAAAAAATCGTCCAAAATCTTGATGACCCCAATCTCTTGTTTTGTACGTTTTTTCCACGTGTCTTGACACATAATGTATCCATGCAAAGTTTGGTGAAGATCTGAGTATGTAGTTTTTGACCTTATATGGAACCTCCTATCTGAAAATTTGAAAATTCTTAAAAAATTCGTCCAAAACCTTGATGTCTCCAATCTCTTGTTTTGTACGTTTTTTCCACGTGTCTTGACATCCAATGTATTACTGCAAAGTTTGGTGAAGATCTGAGTATGTAGTTTTTGACCTTATCTGGAACCTCCCATCTGAAAATTTGAAAATTCTTAAAAAATCCGTGCAAAACCTTGATGACCCCAATCTCTTGTTTTGTACGTTTTTTCCACGTGTCTTGACATCCAATGTATCCATGCAAAGTTTGGTGAAGATCTGAGTATGTCGTTTTTGACCTTATCTGGAACATCCTTTCTGAAAATTTGAAAATTGTTAAAAAATTCGTCCAAAATTTTGATGTCTCCAATCTCTTGTTTTGTACGTTTTTTCCACGTGTCTTGACATCCAATGTATTCCTGCAATGTTTGGTGAAGATCTGAGTATGTAGTTTTTGACCTTATATGGAACCTCCTATCTGAAAATTTGAAAATTCTTAAAAAATTCGACCAAAATCTTGATGTTCCGAATCCTATGTTTTGTATGTTTTTTCCACGTGTCTTGACATCCAATGTATCCATGCAAAGTTTGGTGAAGATCTGAGTATGTAGTTTTTGACCTTATATTGAACCTCCCATCTGAAAATTTGAAAATTGTTAAAAAATTCGTCCAAAATCTTGATGTCTCCAATCTCTTTTTTGTACGTTTTTTCCACGTGTCTTGACATCCAATGTATACCTGCAAAGTTTGGTGAAGATCTGAGTATGTAGTTTTTGACCTTATCTGGAACCTCCCATCTGAAAATTTGAAAATTCTTAAAAAATTCGACCAAAATCTTGATGTCTCCAATCTTTTGTTTTGTACGTTTTTTCCACGTGTCTTGACACATAATGTATCCATGCAAAGTTTGGTGAAGAACTGAGTATGTAGTTTTTGACCTTATATGGAACCTCCTATCTGAAAATTTGAAAATTCTTAAAAAATTCGTCCAAAATCTTGATGTCTCCAATCTCTTGTTTTGTACGTTTTTTCCACGTGTCTTGACATCCAATGTATCCCTGCAAAGTTTGGTGAAGATCTGAGTATGTAGTTTTTGACCTTATCTGGAACCTCCCATCTGAAAATTTGAAAATTCCTAAAAAATCCGTGCAAAATCTTGATGACCCCAATCTCTTGTTTTGTACGTTTTTTCCACGTGTCTTGACATCCAATGTATTCCTGCAATGTTTGGTGAAGATCTGAGTATGTAGTTTTTGACCTTATATGGAACCTCCTATCTGAAAATTTGAAAATTCTTAAAAAATTCGACCAAAATCTTGATGTTCCGAATCCTATGTTTTGTATGTTTTTTCCACGTGTCTTGACATCCAATGTATCCATGCAAAGTTTGGTGAAGATCTGAGTATGTAGTTTTTGACCTTATATTGAACCTCCCATCTGAAAATTTGAAAATTCTTAAAAAATTCGTCCAAAATCTTGATGACCCCAATCTCTTGTTTTGTACGTTTTTTCCACGTGTCTTGACATCCAAAGTATCCCTGCAAAGTTTGGTGAAGATCTGAGTATGTAGTTTTTGACCTTATATGGAACCTCCTTTCTGAAAATTTGAGAATTCTTAAAAAATTCGTCCAAAATCTTGATGTCTCCAATCTCTTGTTTTGTACGTTTTTTCCACGTGTCTTGACATCCAATGTATCCATGCAAAGTTTGGTGAAGATCTGAGTATGTCGTTTTTGACCTTATCTGGAACCTCCCATCTGAAAATTTGAAAATTCTGAAAAAATTCGTCGAAAATCTTGATGTCTCCAATCTCTCCTTTTTGTACGTTTTTTCCACGTGTCTTGATATCCAATGTATCCCTGCAAAGTTTGGTGAAGATCTGAGTATGTCGTTTTTGACCTTATCTGGAACATCCTTTCTGAAAATTTGAAAATTGTTAAAAAATTCGTCCAAAATCTTGATGTCTCCAATCTCTTTTTTGTACGTTTTTTCCACGTGTCTTGACATCCAATGTATCCCTGCAAAGTTTGGTGAAGATCTGAGTATGTAGTTTTTGACCTTATCTGGAACCTCCCATCTGAAAATTTGAAAATTCTTAAAAAATTCGACCAAAATCTTGATGTCTCCAATCTTTTGTTTTGTACGTTTTTTCCACGTGTCTTGACACATAATGTATCCATGCAAAGTTTGGTGAAGATCTGAGTATGTAGTTTTTGACCTTATATGGAACCTCCTTTCTGAAAATTTGAAAATTGTTAAAAAATTCGTCCAAAATCTTAATGTCTCCAATCTCTTTTTTGTACGTTTTTTCCACGTGTCTTGACATCCAATGTATCCCTGCAAAGTTTGGTGAAGATCTGAGTATGTAGTTTTTGACCTTATCTGGAACCTCCCATCTGAAAATTTGAAAATTCTTCAAAAATTCGTCGAAAATCTTGATGTCTCCAATCTCTTGTTTTGTACGTTTTTTCCACGTGTCTCGACCTCCAATGGATCCCTGCAAAGTTTGGTGAAGATCTGAGTATGTCGTTTTTGACCTTATCTGGAACATCCTTTCTGAAAATTTGAAAATTCTTAAAAAATTCGTCCAAAATCTTGATGTCTCCAATCTCTTGTTTTGTACGTTTTTTCCACGTGTCTTGACATCCAATGTATCCCTGCAAAGTTTGGTGAAGATCTGAGTATGTAGTTTTTGACCTTATCTGGAACCTCCCATCTGAAAATTTGAAAATTCTTAAAAAATTCGACCAATATCTTGATGTCTCCAATCTTTTGTTTTGTACGTTTTTTCCACGTGTCTTGACACATAATGTATCCATGCAAAGTTTGGTGAAGATCTGAGTATGTAGTTTTTGACCTTATATGGAACCTCCTATCTGAAAATTTGAAAATTCTTAAAAAATTCGTCCAAAATCTTGATGTCTCCAATCTCTTGTTTTGTACGTTTTTTCCACGTGTCTTGACATGCAAAGTATCCCTGCAACGTTTATTGAAGATCTGAGTATGTAGTTTTTGATCTTATCTGGAACCTCCTATCTGAAAATTTGAAAATTCTTCAAAAATTCGTCGAAAATCTTGATGTCTCCAATCTCTTGTTTTGTACGTTTTTTCCACGTGTCTTGACATCCAATGTATCCCTGCAATGTTTGGTGGAGATCTGAGTATGTAGTTTTTGACATTATATGGAACCTCCTATCTGAAAATTTGAAAATTCTTAAAAAATTCGTCCAAAATCTTGATGTCACCAATCCTATGTTTTGTATGTTTTTTCCACGTGTCTTGACATCCAATGTATCCATGCAAAGTTTGGTGAAGATCTGAGTATGTCGTTTTTGACCTTATCTGGAACCTCCCATCTGAAAATTTGAAAATTCTTAAAAAATTCGTCGAAAATCTTGATGTCTCCGATCTCTTGTTTTGTACGTTTTTTCCACGTGTCTTGACATGCAAAGTATTCCTGCAAAGTTTGGTGAAGATCTGAGTATGTAGTTTTTGACCTCATCTGGAACCTCCTATCTGAAAATTTGAAAATTCTTAAAAAATTCGTCCAAAATTTTGATGTCTCCAATCTCTTGTTTTGTACGTTTTTTCCACGTGTCTTGACATTCAATGTATCCCTGCAATGTTTGGTGAAGATCTGAGTATGTAGTTTTTGACCTTATTTGGAACCTCCCATCTGAAAATTTGAAAATTCCTAAAAAATCCGTCCAAAATCTTGATGACCCCAATCTCTTGTTTTGTACGTTTTTTCCACGTGTCTTGACATCCAATGTATCCCTGCAAAGTTTGGTGAAGATCTGAGTATGTAGTTTTTGACCTTATCTGGAACCTCCTATCTGAAAATTTGAAAATTCTTAAAAAATTCGTCCAAAATCTTGATGTCTCCAATCTCTTGTTTTGTACGTTTTTTCCACGTGTCTTGATATCCAATGTATCCCTGCAAAGTTTGGTGAAGATCTGAGTATGTAGTTTTTGACCTTATATGGAACCTCCTATCTGAAAATTTGAAAATTCTTAAAAAATTCGTCCAAAATCTTGATGTCTCCAATCTCTTGTTTGTACGTTTTTTCCACGTGTCTTGACATCCAATGTATTCCTGCAAAGTTTGGTGAAGATCTGAGTATGTAGTTTTTGACCTCATCTGGAACCTCCTATCTGAAAATTTGAAAATTCCTAAAAAATCCGTCCAAAATCTTGATGACCCCAATCTCTTGTTTTGTACGTTTTTTCCACGTGTCTTGACATCCAATGTATCCATGCAAAGTTTGGTGAAGATCTGAGTATGTCGTTTTTGACCTTATCTGGAACCTCCCATCTGAAAATTTGAAAATTCTTAAAAAATTCGTCCAAAATCTTGATGTCTCCAATCTCTTGTTTTGTACGTTTTTTCCACGTGTCTCGACCTCCAATGTATCCCTGCAAAGTTTGGTGAAGATCTGAGTATGTAGTTTTTGACCTTATATTGAACCTCCCACCTGAAAATTTGAAAATTCTTAAAAAATTCGTCCAAAATCTTGATGACCCCAATCTCTTGTTTTGTACGTTTTTTCCACGTGTCTTGACATCCAAAGTATCCCTGCAAAGTTTGGTGAAGATCTGAGTATGTAGTTTTTGACCTTATATGGAACCTCCTTTCTGAAAATTTGAGAATTCTTAAAAAATTCGTCCAAAATCTTGATGTCTCCAATCTCTTGTTTTGTACGTTTTTTCCACGTGTCTTGACATCCAATGTATCCATGCAAAGTTTGGTGAAGATCTGAGTATGTCGTTTTTGACCTTATCTGGAACCTCCCATCTGAAAATTTGAAAATTCTTAAAAAATTCGTCGAAAATCTTGATGTCTCCAATCTTTTGTTTTGTACGTTTTTTCCACGTGTCTTGACATGCAAAGTATCCCTGCAACGTTTGGTGAAGATCTGAGTATGTCGTTTTTGACCTTATCTGGAACATCCTTTCTGAAAATTTGAAAATTGTTAAAAAATTCGTCCAAAATTTTGATGTCTCCAAACTCTTGTTTTGTACGTTTTTTCCACGTGTCTTGACATCCAATGTATTCCTGCAATGTTTGGTGAAGATCTGAGTATGTAGTTTTTGACCTTATATGGAACCTCCTATCTGAAAATTTGAAAATTCTTAAAAAATTCGACCAAAATCTTGATGTTCCGAATCCTATGTTTTGTATGTTTTTTCCACGTGTCTTGACATCCAATGTATCCATGCAAAGTTTGGTGAAGATCTGAGTATGTAGTTTTTGACCTTATATTGAACCTCCCATCTGAAAATTTGAAAATTGTTAAAAAATTCGTCCAAAATCTTGATGTCTCCAATCTCTTTTTTGTACGTTTTTTCCACGTGTCTTGACATCCAATGTATCCCTGCAAAGTTTGGTGAAGATCTGAGTATGTAGTTTTTGACCTTATCTGGAACCTCCCATCTGAAAATTTGAAAATTCTTAAAAAATTCGACCAAAATCTTGATGTCTCCAATCTTTTGTTTTGTACGTTTTTTCCACGTGTCTTGACACATAATGTATCCATGCAAAGTTTGGTGAAGATCTGAGTATGTAGTTTTTGACCTTATATGGAACCTCCTATCTGAAAATTTGAAAATTCTTAAAAAATTCGTCCAAAATCTTGATGTCTCCAATCTCTTGTTTTGTACGTTTTTTCCACGTGTCTTGACATCCAATGTATCCCTGCAAAGTTTGGTGAAGATCTGAGTATGTAGTTTTTGACCTTATCTGGAACCTCCCATCTGAAAATTTGAAAATTCTTAAAAAATTCGTCCAAAATCTTGATGACCCTAATCTCTTGTTTTGTACGTTTTTTCCACGTGTCTTGACATCCAAAGTATCCCTGCAAAGTTTGGTGAAGATCTGAGTATGTAGTTTTTGACCTTATATGGAACCTCCTTTCTGAAAATTTGAGAATTCTTAAAAAATTCGTCCAAAATCTTGATGTCTCCAATCTCTTGTTTTGTACGTTTTTTCCACGTGTCTTGACATCCAATGTATCCATGCAAAGTTTGGTGAAGATCTGAGTATGTCGTTTTTGACCTTATCTGGAACCTCCCATCTGAAAATTTGAAAATTCTTAAAAAATTCGTCGAAAATCTTGATGTCTACAATCTTCTGTTTTGTACGTTTTTTCCACGTGTCTTGACATGCAAAGTATCCCTGCAACGTTTGGTGAAGATCTGAGTATGTAGTTTTTGACCTTATCTGGAACCTCCTATCTGAAAATTTGAAAATTCTTAAAAAATTCGTCGAAAATCTTGATGTCTCCAATCTCTTGTTTTGTACGTTTTTTCCACGTGTCTTGATATCCAATGTATCCCTGCAAAGTTTGGTGAAGATCTGAGTATGTCGTTTTTGACCTTATCTGGAACATCCTTTCTGAAAATTTGAAAATTGTTAAAAAATTCGTCCAAAATCTTGATGTCTCCAATCTCTTTTTTGTACGTTTTTTCCACGTGTCTTGACATGCAAAGTATTCCTGCAAAGTTTGGTGAAGATCTGAGTATGTAGTTTTTGACCTCATCTGGAACCTCCTATCTGAAAATTTGAAAATTCTTAAAAAATTCGTCCAAAATTTTGATGTCTCCAATCTCTTGTTTTGTACGTTTTTTCCACGTGTCTTGACATCCAATGTATCCCTGCAAAGTTTGGTGAAGATCTGAGTATGTAGTTTTTGAAATTATCTGGAACCTCCCATCTGAAAATTTGAAAATTCTTAAAAAATTCGTCGAAAATCTTGATGTCTCCGATCTCTTGTTTTGTACGTTTTTTCCACGTGTCTTGACATCCAATGTATCCCTGCAAAGTTTGGTGAAGATCTGAGTATGTAGTTTTTGACCTTATCTGGAACCTCCTATCTGAAAATTTGAAAATTCTTCAAAAATTCGTCGAAAATCTTGATGTCTCCAATCTCTTGTTTTGTACGTTTTTTCCACGTGTCTTGACATCCAATGTATTCCTGCAATGTTTGGTGGAGATCTGAGTATGTAGTTTTAGACCTTATCTGGAACCTCCTATCTGAAAATTTGAAAATTCTTCAAAAATTCGTCCAAAATCTTGATGTCTCCAATCTCTTGTTTTGTACGTTTTTTCCACGTGTCTCGACCTCCAATGGATCCCTGCAAAGTTTGGTGAAGATCTGAGTATGTCGTTTTTGACCTTATCTGGAACATCCTTTCTGAAAATTTGAAAATTCTTAAAAAATTCGTCGAAAATCTTGATGTCTCCAATCTCTTGTTTTGTACGTTTTTTCCACGTGTCTTGACATCCAATGTATCCCTGCAAAGTTTGGTGAAGATCTGAGTATGTAGTTTTTGACCTTATATGGAACCTCCTATCTGAATATTTCAAAATTCTTAAAAAATTCGTCCAAAATCTTGATGTCTCCAATCTCTTGTTTTGTACGTTTTTTCCACGTGTCTCGACCTCCAATGGATCCCTGCAAAGTTTGGTGAAGATCTGAGTATGTCGTTTTTGACCTTATCTGGAACCTCCCATCTGAAAATTTGAAAATTCTTAAAAAATTCGTCGAAAAAATTGATGTCTCCGATCTCTTGTTTTGTACGTTTTTTCCACGTGTCTTGACATGCAAAGTATTCCTGCAAAGTTTGGTGAAGATCTGAGTATGTAGTTTTTGACCTCATCTGGAACCTCCTATCTGAAAATTTGAAAATTCTTAAAAATACGTGCAAAATCTTGATGACCCCAATCTCTTGTTTTGTACGTTTTTTTAACGTGTCTTGACATCCAATGTATTCCTGCAATGTTTGGTGAAGATCTGAGTATGTAGTTTTTGACCTTATATGGAACCTCCTATCTGAAAATTTGAAAATTCTTAAAAAATTCGACCAAAATCTTGATGTTCCGAATCCTATGTTTTGTATGTTTTTTCCACGTGTCTTGACATCCAATGTATCCATGCAAAGTTTGGTGAAGATCTGAGTATGTAGTTTTTGACCTTATATTGAACCTCCCATCTGAAAATTTGAAAATTCTTAAAAAATTCGTCCAAAATCTTGATGACCCCAATCTCTTGTTTTGTACGTTTTTTCCACGTGTCTTGACATCCAAAGTATCCCTGCAAAGTTTGGTGAAGATCTGAGTATGTAGTTTTTGACCTTATATGGAACCTCCTTAGTAGTTGTATTGACTGTATTACTGGTGCGAGAAAGTACGAACCCCTCTCCAGCAGCTTTGGCCATACTTAAAACTTGCTCAACATGCCCATATGAGCTTTTGCTTAAGTGTGGAGCTCTTATAATTCAAGATTTTTGTAAAAAATGCCCTCGGGAATTTTTCAGAAAGTACGAACCTCTCTCCAGCAGCTTTGGCCATACTTAAAACTTGCTCAACATGTCTATTTGTTCAAGTGTAGCACCTGCCTAACCCAAGAATTTTATAATTCGGAAAATATCAACCCCCCCCCCTCAAGCAGATTTACAAAATTGCATCAGTTTGTCTATAAACTTGTCAATTTTTGGCTACACCAGAAATTAAGCTTATAGTATGTTTTTCTGTCAAAATTCCAGGAATCTTGAATTGATATCTATTGGGTTCTGAGACCGAGTGGAGTGTGGTGCATAGTTTTTATTGTCTTGTAATCAAAAGGTTCGGGTTTGAGTCCTCATAAAATCTGATGGCAAAATGTTAATATTGTAGTTTTGTAAACAAGGGGCTCTGGGTTCGAGTCCTGAGAGATGTGGCATTCCATACGTGAGATTTTGAGAATAATTTTGTTTTGTTGATAGCCCCCAGATCTTAAATTTAGTAAAAATGTTGTATAACAGAGCAAAATTATTCTCTATTAAGAATTACCAGAGTTTTGTTATCTGGGTAAAAATATCAGCTCAACAATACGGGCAAAACTGCCTGATCGATACAATAGAATGGAGGTCAAGTAAACATTCCATGTTCTTTCCAATCTTTTGATCAGTCCCATGTTTCTGCCAACAATTAATCATGCTTGCCCGGGAAATTAATGCCAATAGATATAATCTTTATTGTGTCTTTTCAGAGAGTTATTCATCATCAAAGAGACATTAGTAAATGCATGAGTGATTATATCTATTGATAGTACCTACACTGTGCCTTTTCCGAGGGAAATGACATGTAATTTGCCATGGAACTCAACGAGAAATTCTTATCTGTACTGTGCCCCCCTTTCAGGGACCATTCCATCATATTGAGGAAATTCCTGGATATTGTCATGCAAAGGTTTGGTCTTGTTGCACACAAGTCTGTAACTTACAGAATAATTATTGCAATATTTCTGTATTTTAGGCTTTTGGCTGTGTTACTTGGGTAGGTATCTGCCACGAGCAGAGGTGGTATAAAATGGGTAGGTAACTGACGGTAAAGTATTGTTTTATATCCAAAGGGCTTCTGTGTTTGAATCGTGCTTCTAGAACTGCTCTGTGACCCGCTCATTTCTTACATCATAAACATATGATTTTTCACCTATGAGAATGACACTGCATATGGTGTCATCTGGTAAAGCCTCGTGAAATTCACAGATAATTTTAATGTTTGTCCTGTCATTAACCACAACTTGTTTTCTTTTTGAAGTGTTGATTACAAACATGGGTCTCTGTGTTTTGAATTCATCTGGTGTGTAATACATATCCGTATTGCCTGTAGTGACACGCTTGAAAGCCGAAAAAGCTTCATATAATTTGAGAAAATCATCCTTGGACATGTCTAAATTATAATTTTCTCTAGGAAATACCTCATTTCTGCCATTTTTAAGATATATGTTCTTGATGTTGCAGTTATCAAATTTGCTTGAATTTTTTTCCTGATTATTGTGTCTCCCAGTCTGAAACAATATTACCACAAAATCAGGCATGTCAAATTGAATACTGGAGAATGAATTTGTTGCATCAAATTCATAATAAGTACCAGTGGCAACCTTCTGTACGCATTGATATGTGTAAAATTGCAGAGGAACCTGTGGATTTTTTAGGATATCAGCTTTGTATTTAAGAGCGTAACTGGCCTCATATTCAACAACCGGGATTCTTAACTCCATAGTCTGAATAATGCATTTGCCCTCATCAGGTAGGGTATTAGGCAGAGCTTCCCCGGTAGGGTTTATTGTACTGTACCTCATCAAAGCATTATTGTCATTGGCAGCTCTTCTAAATGTAATTCTTAACCCCCCCTTCCACATAATTTCTTTGTAATCCGAGAAGAATCCTGGCAACAGGCGCATCGGGAACAGCACTGTGTGGTTCTTGGTTAATATTTTATCACCAGCCTCAAATCCGCCTATTTTGTAGTAAGAAGCCTCGGTTTTGGATAATTTTAATGTAGCCAAAGCCGTGGAGGTAATGCCGGGATAATCTATTCTGTTTATAACAACACCATGCTTTCTGATCTCAATTTCAGAGAACAGATGCGGCACAAAATTGTCCACCAATCTTATGTTTGAATTTGCCGGATAATCTGTTCCATCGAGCTTTACAACATCAAATTTGATGTATAGATCTGCTCTGTGGGGGTGTATAAATCCATCCCCTACATCAAGATCAACCTCAATCTGTGTGTTGGGTTGATTTAAATTTGCAAATGTCCTCCTGTTTGGGGGGAATGATTGTAGCTCATAACTCTCAATATTTTCCATTGTATGTATTTTTATTTAAATGTTAATCTCTATGATTGCAGTTGTTGTGGCTCCAGCAAAATCAACTAATTCTTCTTTTTCATTAGTGACCATCAACTCAATATAATCTATTCTATTATGGCACACAGGAAAATATAATGTTGGGGATGGATTGTAGATGATCGGCTCCATGAATTCGGAATTAGGTTTGAATGTTGCAATGATGCCAGTTTGTTTGTGAGTACCTATGCCATTTGATTTTGTGATCATACCCTCGGCTACATTACAGTGAATATTCAGAGTCTCTATGGCTAAGAATTTAGGTATATTCATAGCAGTGTGTTTGATGCCTGCTTCAAGTTTTGTGTTGTTCTCAAAGCCTAACAGCTCTCCTATGGTACCCAGATTCACTGTCTCCGTAGCAGATACAATCTCTACTCTGTGAGTGACAGAATTTTGAGTTAACACTACACCTCTGGGTAATTGAGCATTTAGAGTGGACAGATTATATTGCCCTGGAGTGATGACAATTTTTTGATCCCCTACTGCAATTGTATTGTTGTGGTGTGTAATATTTGGGATCAGGTACATGCCGTAAAATGCTCTGAGAGCTATTGTTTTGGGATACACTATGTCATCATGTAATTTGAGTTTCAATATTGAATTTTGGCTGGTGAGATGGAATACCCCCATGATGTTTCAGATACCACAAGGCTTTTTGAAAATCTTCAATTGATGGTTTATTTATTTGAGACATGTATCTGAGAACAGATAAACACAAATGTCCGCAATTAACATCTTTGAAGTTTTGAACACGGGCATTATTGTAATAAAGATTAGGTGATTTTAGATATTTTACTAAATTTTCAGGTGGAACACCTCCAATTGAATCAAACACAAATGCCTCATTGTTTAAATATTTAAGATAACAGATCCAGTGAGTGCCCTGATTTTTGTACTCATCCAAATTAACAATGCCACACTCTTTGTTGAGTGGTTGTTCCGGTAAAGAATCAGACATGTACACACCTCTAAAATGTTTGATGCCCAATGGCTTGATTAAAGCTTCAATATCTTGGTTTGTAAGCGGCTCTTGTTTTTTTTAAACTTACTCATGGCTCTCTTAATACCTTTGCCTTTTTTCTCCATGGCCAGGTTATGGCGCTTCTGCTCATCTAATTCTGCCCTATTTTTCTTGGCATCTATTACTGTTTTTGCTATGGCGGCTGATCCCCCAGCCAAGCTCCCAACAGCCCCGAGAGCAGCTAAGATGGCAGGGATGGTAAATATAAATCCCCCCACATGTGATTTTTTTCTTGATTGCTGTAATTTTTTTAATTGGGGGGTACTAAGCAACAATTTCATACCATGTCCCTTTGCAAGACAAGAGCTTTTTTTCTTGCGCTGCTTTTTGGTTAAAAGACCGTCAATAGTTTTAAGAGATTTGAGACCCGCATAAGGTATTTGATACATAACACCCTTGGCCTTCATTGTAGGTTTATTATATACATATTCACAACCCCCACCCCAGTTTTTGTTTTGTGCTCATAGCTATGGTGGTCCCCAATGCTGCTATTTTTTCACTCAAAGAAGCATCTTTGCTTACAAATCTACCAAATGCAGCCTCTTCTAATTTCTTGTCTGCAACATGTCTCTTGTCAAGATCGGAATGTGTGTTGTATGCTATGTCATGGTCTCTACAAGCAGCATCTAAAGGATTAACACCAGGGTCCCCTCTGTTTAATCTATGGTCCAATTTTGTACCGGGACCACAATATTGATAGCCTGGAATGTGTAGTTCAAATGGCAGCTTGTTTATAATGTCATTAACAAGGCCCCGACCCTCAGAAACATTCCAAAATTTGGGGGGTAGAGTATTAATAATTTTTATGAGATATCCAATGCCCTTAGGGTCATTCACTATAAAATTAGATAATTTTGTGCTTATCATGTCCATAATTCCAACCTTTTCATTGTAAAAATTGTGGTTGCCAGCATTTTCCTCCCCAGCTATCACCAATAACCTATCTACAAGTTTCCTGACATCATCAACCCACACAAATTCTTTAGGCAGGGTGTTGTATTGTTTGATTCCACTGCCAGTCTTGATCTGAGACCATATGGGCTTGATTAAATTATTGTATTTTGCTCCACTGCTAGACTTGACTCTTTTTTGTGTGGGATCATTGTTCTGGTATAGAGCATCTGATTTTATTAATATTTCTTTGTAATGTTCATAATCTTGATCTGTATAGCTGCCAGGCCTTTTCCTAGTCATCAGTTCCCACAATCCAGGTGTGCCGGGGTACTTAACAAAAGCACCTTTTTCTCCGAGACGAGATTCTGAATAAACAATGATATCATCCCCCATAAAAGTTACTCTGAAATTACCGATTCTATGAATAATGCTGCCATCAAGCTCTGTGTCGGCATATAAGCCAAAAACCTCATCTTTGTTGTCTTTAGGTGTGGTTAAATATTTTTGAGCAAGAAGACCCAATTCAATAGGATCCAGAGTAGCTTCAATTCTTCGAGGAGCAACAGGACTAGGTGTATGAATACTGGAAAGTGGGGTGAATGGATAATCTAATATGTTCCTTGCAGCTACAGGCACAAGCTCTGTGATCAAATCTTGATTTTGCTCTGTAACAGTTTTGATATTCTTACCTAAATTATTAATAGCATCAATGATAGGCTGTTCTGTTTGTTTGTGTTGTTCATAAATTCCTCGGTTCTCTGATTTCCATCCCTTAAATCTTTTTACAAGATAATCTCTTAACTTAAGATCATCAATGACTGGTCGTTTCATGGTTGTTTATTTATGTCTCAACGTCTAGAAAATCGTTGATTTTATTTCTGTATTTGCCAGTATTAGGTGTTCTTGTCATATCAATTGTGACAAACCCATAACTGTCTTGATTCCAGCACCTACTGCAAAACTTGGAAAAATCATTGTAGCTCAAGTCCCCACCTACATATTCATCGTGTATGTGTTTGAGGTTGGTATGATCTTGATGAAACACACATATAAAATTGCTGTTGTCTCGGATCAGTTGCTTCGGAATTTTAGAAAAAGTCTGTGCCAGGTAGAAGCAGTCAATATTTTTGTGTCGGCCCTGTGTAAAGAAATTCCTAACCTTGTTTTGATTATCCAGTATAATGTCATCAAACACAACAACAGAATTATCGAGACATTCATCTAATGGCTTAACATCTGGTTCAAAAGTGGCTATATCCAATCCATCATATAGCTTCATGAGCTGCTGATATTTTAATTGTTCCAAGCTCTTAGAGAAAACATACAAGTGCCTGTTTTTCCAGTCTAACCAGTTGGGTGCCAATAAAAAATTATCAACTATTAGTGTAGTTTTACCACAAGCAGATGGCCCAACAATAAGACACCTAATATTTTCAGGCAGCAGCACTCCATTTCTCTTATTCTGCTGTTCAGGTTCTGGCAGCCTTTTTATAACATCCCAGGTGCTCATATTATTACTTTG
This sequence comes from Lepisma saccharinum, assembly GCF_977018435.1. Classification (NCBI taxonomy): domain Eukaryota; kingdom Metazoa; phylum Arthropoda; class Insecta; order Zygentoma; family Lepismatidae; genus Lepisma; species Lepisma saccharinum. Next base: position 335,478 of record NW_028142931.1, on the reverse strand, counting down.
TCTGCATCGATCCAGCTGTTTTCCGGATGACCCAGCCATTTGACAAGTAACTTGTTGCCTTTTCTGCGGATGATTTTTTCTATGAGATATGTGTCAGGCTGTTTAGTTTTGCTGAGCTCTTGTTCATAGAATCGGCCTTTGAGAATTTCTCCTCGGTGATCTTTTATTATATATGTGTTAAGGGTCCCGGGTTTAACTTGAACTACTGTAAATAATTCAGAGCTCCAGTTTCTCGTAAAGCCTCTTTTGAATAAGTGCTTATATTTGCTGATTCTTACTTGGTCACCCACCCTGTATTTGGCCCTTCTTGTTGTTGGCTGGTATCTAGGATAATAAACAGTCCTGATCAATTTTTGCTCATCAGATGAAGTTACTTCAGAGGGTTTCATGTTGATTGTGGAATGGACCGAGTTGTTATATTTATGTAGAAGTTCGGGAAGAATATTAATCCATTTATAATTACCTTGGAGGGTAAATTGTTTATACATAAGATTTTTTAAGGTTCTGTTGAATCTCTCTACAATTGAGGCCTTGAGATCACTGTAACTCGAGTAATGTTTAATTGCCTGGCTTTTAATAAATTGTTGAAACACTGAATTATAAAATTCTTTGCCATTATCTGTTTGCAAATAGCGCGGTGATCTTCCTGAATGATTGATGATTGTCCTGAGGGCTTCTGTAACACATTTTCCAGTCTTGGATTTGAGTGGCACAGCCCAGGCAAATTTTGAAAATGTGTCTATGACAGTGAGTAGATACTTGTAGCCCTTGTTGATTTTGTCTAAGTTTTTCAACTGCCCACTTGACAACTCAATCAAGTCGCTCTGCCATAAATCATCTATGCCCTTTGTGACTACTGGCAGTCTCTTATAATTATGTCTGGCTTGTCTGTGTAATTCATCAACAATAATTTGTCTAGACATAATATGTAAACAAGAATATTGCAACTATAGGATGTTCAGCAGCTGATACTGCAGGATTTTCTAAATATAATTTGTCCCCTATTTGTATTTTAAATTCCAGAGTGCCATCATCTTCAGTATAGGCTGTTTCTAATGTATTGGGGTCTGTAAAATCCTCTAACTCTACACTGGTAATTTTCACTTTGTTATCCGCATTTGTTATTGATAAGGTGGGGTAGTGATGTGCCTGTGGCTGATGCCAATATTTGATCTTAATTGGTCTCAATGTGCCCCCAACAAAAAACTGGTAATAAAATTGTGCAGGGGACAGCATATATATTTTGCCACCTGGTGTAAATGGTGAATCATATTCTTTGTTGGGGATGCTGTACAATTCAAGAATTACTGTATGTTTTGGATTCTCGATTATGCCTGTTATTTCTTTTTCTGCTGTGAGCAATCTGCTTGTTACAGATTCAAGGTGCTCATTGATGATCCTAACAACATCATCATGGCCTGGCTTGATCTTTATGTCCACAGCAAGTCTCTTGTATTGTTGCACAATCTCTTGTAGCTGGGTGGCAAAAACAGACAGAGCATTTGCTTGATTGGATTCCATGGTCCCTAGCTGTTGCTTGATATTAGCTACAATTTGTTGCAAATTTTCAACAACTGCCAATTTTGAATTTTGAGCAGTGAGATCATGGACCTGTCTTCTGATATCCTCAAACAGGGCATGCAGTTCATTAATATGTTGATTGGTTGGAAGAGTGGCAACTGTCTGAGTGAGTTGTTTGATCTCTGTCTGGATATTCTTGATATCTTCTGATTTCAATATCCTATTCACTGCCCTCTTAATATTTTTAAGTTCCTGTGATGTAGGAAGATTTGATACTGTATTTTGTAAAAATTCAAGTGCCAATTTCACATTGTTTAATTCAGAAGCATCAGCCACATTTTGCATAGCATTTTGGAGCAGGGCTATATCTGCCTGAGAGGGTGTTGATTGTTGTAAAATTTCAAGCTTTGTTTGGATATCATCGATCAAGTGATGAAAATGAGATAGCTCAGATTCAGTGTTGAGGTTTTCAAGCTTTGTGATTTGGTGCTGGACACTGACAAGGGTATCTACAATCCCAGGCAATCGGGATTCTAGTACATTTGCCAAATCACTTTGCACTGCTGCTATGGTACCTTCAAGATGGGTTATGGAACTTTGAATTTTTCCAAAATCTTCATATGTTTCAAGTTGCAGCTTAATGTTGGCAACACTCCGAGTTATTGCATTCAAAGCATCAGAAGATGGCAAATTGTTCATAAAATTTTCAAGTGTCTCAATTTTTTCTTTAACCTCGGCTATGGCATTGTTCAGAGGGTCCAGATTAGGTATCTGGAGTGACTGAATCTGTTCCTTTAGAGTGGAAATCACTAGATCAAAATCTTCCTGTGATTTTATGCTTTTGACAATTGTTTGGAGCTGTGCCTGGACATTATTTATCTGCTCTTCCAATTGCTGTTTCAATTGCTCGGAGTTGGTAGCCTGGGTCTTAAATTTGGCTTGAAGAGCTGCTACAGCCTCTTCTAAACTTTGAAAATTATCCAATGTTGCCAGATCAGTATATTTCTGAAGCAGCAATTTGAGTTCGGAATCAATTTTAAGAAGAGGGTCCATGCATTGTGATTGTAAATTTGTAATTTCTAATTGAAGACTGGCATTGAGTGTGGTTTGTAAAGCTTGTAAATCACTTCTTAATTTCTTGACTCTGACATCAAGCATCAAAATCTCATCACTGTGATCTTCATGTCTTGTATGGCCAAATATATCATTAGGCATTTTTGTTTTAATGGTTATTTATTATAGAGTATCTGATTCTTAATTCTATAAAAAAAGGTATAAGCTTGTCATAAGATCCAGGGACTTCAATATATAAGCAGTCACCAGCAGAAACAGTATATACAGTGCCAGAAACCATGTTTGAGTGCTTAATTCTATAAATATTTCTCCCTACTGAAATTTTAACATCACCCTCAGGGGTTGTAATAAATTGTAATTGCCCACCTACAGGTAATTGGTAATGATTTAAATTATTGTTAAATATGTACAATATTTTACCTGTTTCATCATCAACATCTGTAAGTATGCTGTTCAGATGAATAATTAACAAGCCACTCAGTTTAGACAGCATATCAGGAGAGGGTTGTGGTGTGGGCAGCTCCATAATAGCCTGTTTTTTGAACCCAAATAAGTTCATAGGCATGTTTATTTATTTCAAATCATGCTCTGTAATTGGGCATTGTTTCCCATTTTTCAAATCACAATGCCCCCAAGGTAGAGTATGTATGTCACATGATAAAATGCATCTCTTATCATCATGTGGGTCCAGGGCCACTTTTCTTACAACATTTGAAGTCAGCAAGTGATCCTCACTCTGAATTCTATTTTCTGATGTTCTGATTAAACTCTGGGATTTGATGCAATTTTCATAATCTTCAAATTGAAGATCTTTTTCAACAGTAACTCTGCCAATGCCCTTGGCCTTTTTGGCAACAGCGCCACTACATGTTTCAAAACTGTACATCTTGGCACTTAACCCAGCAAATTTCACAATAACATCACCACATGTCTCATCTTTTAACTTGCCAGGCACCTTTTTGTTGTGGGGTTGAATTCTTGTATGTTCACTGGTATCAAAGTATTGAAACAATTCAGGCTGTGCCATATCTTGATAAACATCTTCTGTTTGAATATCAAGAATAAAACTATCCGTGTCCATGTACAATAATTTTACACGATTACCATAAAAAGGTTTCAGCACATCATAATATAATATTAACATATGTAATTTGGACAATTCCAATATCACAGCCCCTACGTAAATAGGTTTATCAAACTTGATCTTTGTTTTCATCATGTTGAAAAGTGCCATGTGCTCATCATAAATTCTTCTATAATTGAAATTAGGCTTTGCAACCAATTTTTTGCTCAGGCTGGGGTCAGTAATTATTTTAACATCGGTATGTTTTCTGACATTTTCAATAGTTTTGCCATACACAGAATTCACCATCAATTTAAACAATCCCTTATCAAATTCGCTTTTTGCAGATGTTCGAAGCTCCGTGTTTGTATCAATGTATGGTTTCAACCATTCTGAGTGCCTGAACCTCAAAACTTTTCCAACTTTGGTCACTTGAACACCATGTTTCATCAGGAACTGGAGGTTTTTGTAATATATGACATAGCCCTGTTTCGTCTCCAGGGTCATCATGAGCTTCTTCTGTTTAGAGCCAGGTGAACACTTAACCTCGGGAATTGGGGGCAGATCAGAAAATTTATTGTGCAAATCATCAGGAATTGTCAGATCAACCTCTAAGAAGAGGCCATAGTCACTGTCATCAAAATCCTGAAGATCCTCAATGTTAAAATCTTCGACCCATTCAAGCCCTGCATATGGCAGTTTTTGCATCATAGCATGACCATAGAGGTTGTTTGCATCTACATAGAGTATATAATTTGATGGCCGTGCTGGATCATAATCAGGCATATACTTGTTATTTGCTCTGGCATATCTCTGGGAACATTGCACCATCCCTCCTCTTATACATTTCTCCATAAACAGATACATATCTTGATCGTGGATCAGATCCAATTGCTTTTTGGTGTTGAAAAACATTGCAGACCATGCTAGACCCGGGGCACTGTAAAAATACACTGGGTCCAGTCCATAATTTTGCATTGAAGATTTTCTGAATGCCTGCAATATATCAGCTAAGAGGGTGACATCAAGTTTTAAATATGCCATGTGATAATCACCAAATGTCTTGCATTTTAAATTGTTCCACATCAACTGAGCATGGCGATAATCATCATCAGTGATTCCAGATCCTCTGATTTTGCTGTAGAACTCTTCTTGTGGAGGCAGGGAACACTCATCAAATTTAGAAAAATCTGTAACATAGTCATATGGATATACACCCTTCCGCCTAATTAATTTCAGGTCCTGATTTGGAAACATTGCACGTGTGATTTTGAATTGATCATCAGATAATTGAGTGGCCAGTGTATCCAGGCTAGCAGATAAAAATCTGTAAGAATCAAGAAATCTTATGTGAATAGGAACACCATCAACTTTAATTATCTTGCTTATAGATATATATTTCTCATCATTTTCAGCTAAAATATTTAAATTCTGCTTCTCAAACCCCTCGTACCTGATCAGATGATGGAAATCATAATTGGATGCTCCATGGCAAAATATGGGGATAAATTTTGGTCTCTTGATATTAATATTGCAGCTATTACACAGGGCCATTAAGAATTTACCATCTGTATGAGAATGGTGTTTCACCTTGATATTTGTATCTGAAAATTCACAATCACATACCGGGCATTTTTCTGCATTGTTGAAATCTTCAATCTGTTCCTCTGTTAAAGGCAACATAGGCTTTGATATTAATAAGATGTTAGATGCTATGTCACGGCACTCATTTTCTATTCTATGTGCAAATATTTTGATGGCATTTGGTCCCTTGTATGAATATTTTTTAGTAACAACACCATCCTGTACAACCACATAACAAAAGCTGGAAGGTTCATGTAGCTGGTATGATGTACTTGAAGATTCTTCTGGATCTGGATTGCAGGTTGCAAGAGATTTGAGATTTGATTCGGAATCCCAGACAATATATACTGGGTGTTCCAACAAGGCTTCATACTTTTTGAATTTGCAATTTTCACTTGGATTGGGCATCACCATATGAACAGGTTTATGATTGCCACAGTATTTCAGATGCTCAATTAGCTTGTTTTTAGCAATTTCTGCACTCTCTTCCCGAACCCCATTTACCATTTTTTGACCATAAAATACAGTTAAGCATCTTCTGCACAACTTGAATATTGTATTGGATTTGTCTATTTGCTTTCTCACTAAAGCTTCAAGATTATGTATCAGAGTATAATGATATGTGCCATCCCCTTCAATTAAGAGCAGATCAATCGGAATAGCAGATTCATCATCAAGTGTACTGATTCTGAGAGGTGCTATCGGGCAATTGCCAGTGGAACAAATAAATACATTAATAGATAATTGTTTGCCATCGATGTGCCTGGCCCTTTTTTCAAATTTATCAATATTTTGAACAGACATTGGATATTCCAAACCCTCCATTGCATCGTCAAAATCATGTTCATGCTGTTTGTAATAAGTTATTCTCTCAGGATTCCTTGAAACTGGATACAAAGCAGCTAATATACACCACAAAAAGCATTTCTGGTCGGCGTTTTTTATATTGACCACGGCTTTTTTGTTTTTGATATTGGCAGGTAATGGCAGATATGTAGAACCTTTTAATGGGCTGAATTCAGAAATATTAATATATAACTTGTGTGATGAACCGCATAGGCTCCATCCTGACTCTTTTGCCGCAAATTCAGAGTGTTTGATGTTCAATTGATCTATCAACCTGCTTATTATTGTATCTAAATTTGCGTTTGAATATACCGGTACAGTTTCTGTTACGTGGGGGTGTGTAAATTTTGTGTCATTTGGTTTCTTATATTGTACAAACAATTTGAGGGAGAGCTTATAAGAGCCATTTTGTACATTTAGAATTGCCTGCACATTAGGATTTACACTGTTCAAGAAATTCTCAATGCCGCATCTTGGCTCTGATACAAACCGATAATCCCTAAGTTGGGTATTAAAACTGCTACGGATGGGTGCATAGCGTGGCTGCTTTGTTGCTCTGGCATTAAGAGGTACTTCGTGCTTTCTTTTCAGACCAGATGTAGATGGTTGAGGGGGCAATGTTGATGACTGTACAGAGCAAGTATCTTTATGTTTATATGTGAAATATTCCATGTTATATTTTCTATTGCATTTGGGGCAAATTTTTGTGGGAGTTTTGTATTTGTCTGGATTACAAATTTTTTGATGCTTGGCCCAATTAGAGCTGGATATATTCTTATTGCACTGATTACAATATTTTTGATTCGGCATTTTTGTTGTTGTTTATTATATACAATTTCCTGGGTTTCAATTCAAAACTTTATACTGAATAAAAAATATCAGTTGAGTTCAGCACTGTGCTGTGTATGTGTGTGTAGGTGTGTATGTGTGTATACACTTAATATTTTGGCTTTGGTATTTATATAAAATTTCCTGGGTTTTAAATCTAATCTCTATGGATTAATATTATTAATATTAATCTTATGACAGGTTGTAAAACCAATAGCCCACAAGTGGAAAATCATTCACACCAACCTTTCGCAAATGCCTGCACAAACATGCATATCTTGAATAGCAATAACCTTGTTATGTATAACAGGCTAGGACAAATATAAGCTTGACTCTAAATATGAGTGGATTACAACAAATATTGTTCAATATGAATTTAAACCTGTAAGTATGAGAAGTACTGTATCAACACATCTATTCTCCTCAGTCAGTTTCACAATATTGAATGATGCAATATTCGGGAATTTCTGTAAATACTGGCGCTGAGGTCAAGGCAAAAATCAATACTACCGTCTCGGGAATTCCATACACTGACACAGAGGAGAAACATGCAAACACGAAGCAATTCTAGAGTTAGGCTCTGCATATTGCATTGTTTTAATATTGGATAAGCAAATTGAATGGTATCCAATTAAACTTAAACCTGAAGTAAATATGTATAGGTAGGTATAGATACAAGTTTATAGACAAACTGATGCAATTTTGTAAATCTGCTTGAGGGGGGGGGGTTGATATTTTCCGAATTATAAAATTCTTGGGTTAGGCAGGTGCTACACTTGAACAAATAGACATGTTGAGCAAGTTTTAAGTATGGCCAAAGCTGCTGGAGAGAGGTTCGTACTTTCTGAAAAATTCCCGAGGGCATTTTTTACAAAAATCTTGAATTATAAGAGCTCCACACTTAAGCAAAAGCTCATATGGGCATGTTGAGCAAGTTTTAAGTATGGCCAAAGCTGCTGGAGAGGGGTTCGTACTTTCTCGCACCAGTAATACAGTCAATACAACTACTCTCCTTTCTGAAAATTTGAGAATTCTTAAAAAATTCGTCCAAAATCTTGATGTCTCCAATCTCTTGTTTTGTACGTTTTTTCCACGTGTCTTGACATCCAATGTATCCCTGCAAAGTTTGGTGAAGATCTGAGTATGTAGTTTTTGACCTTATCTGGAACATCCTTTCTGAAAATTTGAAAATTGTTAAAAAATTCGTCCAAAATCTTGATGTCTCCAATCTCTTTTTTGTACGTTTTTTCCACGTGTCTTGACATCCAATGTATCCCTGCAATGTTTGGTGAAGATCTGAGTATGTAGTTTTTGACCTTATATGGAACCTCCTATCTGAAAATTTGAAAATTCTTAAAAAATTCGACCAATCTTGATGTTCCGAATCCTATGTTTTGTATGTTTTTTCCACGTGTCTTGACATCCAATGTATCCATGCAAAGTTTGGTGAAGATCTGAGTATGTAGTTTTTGACCTTATATTGAACCTCCCATCTGAAAATTTGAAAATTCTTAAAAAATTCGTCCAAAATCTTGATGACCCCAATCTCTTGTTTTGTACGTTTTTTCCACGTGTCTTGACATCCAAAGTATCCCTGCAAAGTTTGGTGAAGATCTGAGTATGTAGTTTTTGACCTTATATTGAACCTCCCATCTGAAAATTTGAAAATTCTTAAAAAATTCGTCCAAAATCTTGATGTCTCCAATCTCTTGTTTTGTACGTTTTTTCCACGTGTCTTGACATCCAATGTATCCATGCAAAGTTTGGTGAAGATCTGAGTATGTCGTTTTTGACCTTATCTGGAACCTCCCATCTGAAAATTTGAAAATTCTTAAAAAATTCGTCGAAAATCTTGATGTCTCCAATCTTTTGTTTTGTACGTTTTTTCCACGTGTCTTTACATGCAAAGTATCCCTGCAACGTTTGGTGAAGATCTGAGTATGTAGTTTTTGACCTTATCTGGAACCTCCTATCTGAAAATTTGAAAATTCTTCAAAAATTCGTCGAAAATCTTGATGTCTCCAATCTCTTGTTTTGTACGTTTTTTCCACGTGTCTTGACATCCAATGTATTCCTGCAATGTTTGGTGGAGATCTGAGTATGTAGTTTTAGACCTTATCTATAACCTCCTATCTGAAAATTTGAAAATTCTTCAAAACTTCGTCCAAAATCTTGATGTCTCCAATCTCTTGTTTTGTACGTTTTTTCCACGTGTCTCGACCTCCAATGGATCCCTGCAAAGTTTGGTGAAGATCTGAGTATGTCGTTTTTGACCTTATCTGGAACATCCTTTCTGAAAATTTGAAAATTCTTAAAAAATTCGTCGAAAATCTTGATGTCTCCAATCTCTTGTTTTGTACGTTTTTTCCACGTGTCTTGACATCCAATGTATCAATGCAAAGTTTGGTGAAGATCTGAGTATGTAGTTTTTGACCTTATATGGAACCTCCTATCTGAAAATTTGAAAATTCTTAAAAAATTCGTCCAAAATCTTGATGTCTCCAATCTCTTGTTTTGTACGTTTTTTCCACGTGTCTCGACCTCCAATGGATCCCTGCAAAGTTTGGTGAAGATCTGAGTATGTCGTTTTTGACCTTATCTGGAACCTCCCATCTGAAAATTTGAAAATTCTTAAAAAATTCGTCGAAAATCTTGATGTCTCCGATCTCTTGTTTTGTACGTTTTTTCCACGTGTCTTGACATGCAAAGTATTCCTGCAAAGTTTGGTGAAGATCTGAGTATGTAGTTTTTGACCTCATCTGGAACCTCCTATCTGAAAATTTGAAAATTCTTAAAAAATTCGTCCAAAATCTTGATGTCTCCAATCTCTTGTTTTGTACGTTTTTTCCACGTGTCTTGACATCCAATGTATCCCTGCAATGTTTGGTGAAGATCTGAGTATGTAGTTTTTGACCTTATCTGGAACCTCCCATCTGAAAATTTGAAAATTCCTAAAAAATCCTTCCAAAATCTTGATGACCCCAATCTCTTGTTTTGTACTTTTTTTCCACGTGTCTCGACCTCCAATGTATCCCTGCAAAGTTTGGTGAAGATCTGAGTATGTAGTTTTTGACCTTATATGGAACCTCCTATCTGAAAATTTGAAAATTCTTAAAAAATTCGTCCAAAATCTTGATGTCTCCAATCCTATGTTTTGTATGTTTTTTCCACGTGTCTTGACATCCAATGTATCCATGCAAAGTTTGGTGAAGATCTGAGTATGTCGTTTTTGACCTTATCTGGAACCTCCCATCTGAAAATTTGAAAATTCTTAAAAAATTCGTCGAAAATCTTGATGTCTCCGATCTCTTGTTTTGTACGTTTTTTCCACGTGTCTTGACATGCAAAGTATCCCTGCAACGTTTGGTGAAGATCTGAGTATGTAGTTTTTGACCTTATCTGGAACCTCCTATCTGAAAATTTGAAAATTCTTCAAAAATTCGTCGAAAATCTTGATGTCTCCAATCTCTTGTTTTGTACGTTTTTTCCACGTGTCTTGACATCCAATGTATCCCTGCAATGTTTGGTGGAGATCTGAGTATGTAGTTTTTGACCTTATCTGGGACCTCCTATCAGAAAATTTGAAAATTCTTCAAAAATTCGTCCAAAATCTTGATGTCTCCAATCTCTTGTTTTGTACGTTTTTTCCACGTGTCTTGACATCCAATGTATCCCTGCAAAGTTTGGTGAAGATCTGAGTATGTAGTTTTTGACCTTATCTGGAACATCCTTTCTGAAAATTTGAAAATTGTTAAAAAATTCGTCCAAAATCTTGATGTCTCCAATCTCTTTTTTGTACGTTTTTTCCACGTGTCTTGACATCCAATGTATCCCTGCAAAGTTTGGTGAAGATCTGAGTATGTAGTTTTTGACCTTATCTGGAACCTCCCATCTGAAAATTTGAAAATTCTTAAAAAATTCGACCAAAATCTTGATGTCTCCAATCTTTTGTTTTGTACGTTTTTTCCACGTGTCTTGACACATAATGTATCCATGCAAAGTTTGGTGAAGATCTGAGTATGTAGTTTTTGACCTTATATGGAACCTCCTATATGAAAATTTGAAAATTCTTAAAAAATTCGTCCAAAATCTTGATGTCTCCAATCTCTTGTTTTGTACGTTTTTTCCACGTGTCTTGACATCCAATGTATCCCTGCAAAGTTTGGTGAAGATCTGAGTATGTAGTTTTTGACCTTATCTGGAACCTCCCATCTGAAAATTTGAAAATTCCTAAAAAATCCGTGCAAAATCTTGATGACCCCAATCTCTTGTTTTGTACGTTTTTTCCACGTGTCTTGACATCCAATGTATTCCTGCAATGTTTGGTGAAGATCTGAGTATGTAGTTTTTGACCTTATATGGAACCTCCTATCTGAAAATTTGAAAATTCTTAAAAAATTCGACCAATCTTGATGTTCCGAATCCTATGTTTTGTATGTTTTTTCCACGTGTCTTGACATCCAATGTATCCATGCAAAGTTTGGTGAAGATCTGAGTATGTAGTTTTTGACCTTATATTGAACCTCCCATCTGAAAATTTGAAAATTCTTAAAAAATTCGTCCAAAATCTTGATGACCCCAATCTCTTGTTTTGTACGTTTTTTCCACGTGTCTTGACATCCAAAGTATCCCTGCAAAGTTTGGTGAAGATCTGAGTATGTAGTTTTTGACCTTATATTGAACCTCCCATCTGAAAATTTGAAAATTCTTAAAAAATTCGTCCAAAATCTTGATGTCTCCAATCTCTTGTTTTGTACGTTTTTTCCACGTGTCTTGACATCCAATGTATCCATGCAAAGTTTGGTGTAGATCTGAGTATGTCGTTTTTGACCTTATCTGGAACCTCCCATCTGAAAATTTGAAAATTCTTAAAAAATTCGTCGAAAATCTTGATGTCTCCAATCTTTTGTTTTGTACGTTTTTTCCACGTGTCTTTACATGCAAAGTATCCCTGCAACGTTTGGTGAAGATCTGAGTATGTAGTTTTTGACCTTATCTGGAACCTCCTATCTGAAAATTTGAAAATTCTTCAAAAATTCGTCGAAAATCTTGATGTCTCCAATCTCTTGTTTTGTACGTTTTTTCCACGTGTCTTGACATCCAATGTATTCCTGCAATGTTTGGTGGAGATCTGAGTATGTAGTTTTAGACCTTATCTATAACCTCCTATCTGAAAATTTGAAAATTCTTCAAAACTTCGTCCAAAATCTTGATGTCTCCAATCTCTTGTTTTGTACGTTTTTTCCACGTGTCTCGACCTCCAATGGATCCCTGCAAAGTTTGGTGAAGATCTGAGTATGTCGTTTTTGACCTTATCTGGAACATCCTTTCTGAAAATTTGAAAATTCTTAAAAAATTCGTCGAAAATCTTGATGTCTCCAATCTCTTGTTTTGTACGTTTTTTCCACGTGTCTTGACATCCAATGTATCCCTGCAAAGTTTGGTGAAGATCTGAGTATGTAGTTTTTGACCTTATATGGAACCTCCTATCTGAAAATTTGAAAATTCTTAAAAAATTCGTCCAAAATCTTGATGTCTCCAATCTCTTGTTTTGTACGTTTTTTCCACGTGTCTCGACCTCCAATGGATCCCTGCAAAGTTTGGTGAAGATCTGAGTATGTCGTTTTTGACCTTATCTGGAACCTCCCATCTGAAAATTTGAAAATTCTTAAAAAATTCGTCGAAAATCTTGATGTCTCCGATCTCTTGTTTTGTACGTTTTTTCCACGTGTCTTGACATGCAAAGTATTCCTGCAAAGTTTGGTGAAGATCTGAGTATGTAGTTTTTGACCTCATCTGGAACCTCCTATCTGAAAATTTGAAAATTCTTAAAAAATTCGTCCAAAATCTTGATGTCTCCAATCTCTTGTTTTGTACGTTTTTTCCACGTGTCTTGACATCCAATGTATCCCTGCAATGTTTGGTGAAGATCTGAGTATGTAGTTTTTGACCTTATCTGGAACCTCCCATCTGAAAATTTGAAAATTCCTAAAAAATCCGTCCAAAATCTTGATGACCCCAATCTCTTGTTTTGTACTTTTTTTCCACGTGTCTCGACCTCCAATGTATCCCTGCAAAGTTTGGTGAAGATCTGAGTATGTAGTTTTTGACCTTATATGGAACCTCCTATCTGAAAATTTGAAAATTCTTAAAAAATTCGTCCAAAATCTTGATGTCTCCAATCCTATGTTTTGTATGTTTTTTCCACGTGTCTTGACATCCAATGTATCCATGCAAAGTTTGGTGAAGATCTGAGTATGTCGTTTTTGACCTTATCTGGAACCTCCCATCTGAAAATTTGAAAATTCTTAAAAAATTCGTCGAAAATCTTGATGTCTCCGATCTCTTGTTTTGTACGTTTTTTCCACGTGTCTTGACATGCAAAGTATCCCTGCAACGTTTGGTGAAGATCTGAGTATGTAGTTTTTGACCTTATCTGGAACCTCCTATCTGAAAATTTGAAAATTCTTCAAAAATTCGTCGAAAATCTTGATGTCTCCAATCTCTTGTTTTGTACGTTTTTTCCACGTGTCTTGACATCCAATGTATCCCTGCAATGTTTGGTGGAGATCTGAGTATGTAGTTTTTGACCTTATCTGGGACCTCCTATCAGAAAATTTGAAAATTCTTCAAAAATTCGTCCAAAATCTTGATGTCTCCAATCTCTTGTTTTGTACGTTTTTTCCACGTGTCTTGACATCCAATGTATCCCTGCAAAGTTTGGTGAAGATCTGAGTATGTAGTTTTTGACCTTATATGGAACCTCCTTTCTGAAAATTTGAAAATTCTCAAAAAATTCGTCCATAATCTTGATGTCTCCAATCTCTTGTTTTGTACGTTTTTTCCACGTGTCTTGACATCCAATGTATCCCTGCAAAGTTTGGTGAAGATCTGAGTATGTAGTTTTTGACCTTATCTGGAACCTCCCATCTGAAAATTTGAAAATTCTTAAAAAATTCGACCAAAATCTTGATGTCTCCAATCTCTTGTTTTGTACGTTTTTTCCACGTGTCTTGACATCCAATGTATCCCTGCAAAGTTTGGTGAAGATCTGAGTATGTAGTTTTTGACCTTATATTGAACCTCCCATCTGAAAATTTGAAAATTCTTAAAAAATTCGTCCAAAATCTTGATGACCCCAATCTCTTGTTTTGTACGTTTTTTCCACGTGTCTTGACATCCAAAGTATCCCTGCAAAGTTTGGTGAAGATCTGAGTATGTAGTTTTTGACCTTATATTGAACCTCCCATCTGAAAATTTGAAAATTCTTAAAAAATTCGTCCAAAATCTTGATGTCTCCAATCTCTTGTTTTGCACGTTTTTTCCACGTGTCTTGACATCCAATGTATCCCTGAAAAGTTTGGTGAAGATCTGAGTATGTCGTTTTTGACCTTATCTGGAACCTCCCATCTGAAAATTTGAAAATTCTTAAAAAATTCGTCGAAAATCTTGATGTCTCCAATCTTTTGTTTTGTACGTTTTTTCCACGTGTCTTGACATGCAAAGTATCCCTGCAACGTTTGGTGAAGATCTGAGTATGTAGTTTTTGACCTTATCTGGAACCTCCTATCTGAAAATTTGAAAATTCTTCAAAAATTCGTCGAAAATCTTGATGTCTCCAATCTCTTGTTTTGTACGTTTTTTCCACGTGTCTTGACATCCAATGTATTCCTGCAATGTTTGGTGGAGATCTGAGTATGTAGTTTTAGACCTTATCTGGAACCTCCTATCTGAAAATTTGAAAATTCTTCAAAAATTCGTCCAAAATCTTGATGTCTCCAATCTCTTGTTTTGTACGTTTTTTCCACGTGTCTCGACCTCCAATGGATCCCTGCAAAGTTTGGTGAAGATCTGAGTATGTCGTTTTTGACCTTATCTGGAACATCCTTTCTGAAAATTTGAAAATTCTTAAAAAATTCGTCGAAAATCTTGATGTCTCCAATCTCTTGTTTTGTACGTTTTTTCCACGTGTCTTGACATCCAATGGATCCCTGCAAAGTTTGGTGAAGATCTGAGTATGTCGTTTTTGACCTTATATTGAACCTCCCATCTGAAAATTTGAAAATTCTTAAAAAATTCGTCGAAAATCTTGATGTCTCCAATCTCTTGTTTTGTACGTTTTTTCCACGTGTCTTGACATCCAATGTATCCCTGCAAAGTTTGGTGAAGATCTGAGTATGTAGTTTTTGACCTTATATTGAACCTCCCATCTGAAAATTTGAAAATTCTTAAAAAATTCGTCCAAAATCTTGATGACCCCAATCTCTTGTTTTGTACGTTTTTTCCACGTGTCTTGACATCCAAAGTATCCCTGCAAAGTTTGGTGAAGATCTGAGTATGTAGTTTTTGACCTTATATTGAACCTCCCATCTGAAAATTTGAAAATTCTTCAAAAATTCGTCCAAAATCTTGATGTCTCCAATCTCTTGTTTTGTACGTTTTTTCCACGTGTTTTGACATCCAATGTATTCCTGCAATGTTTGGTGGAGATCTGAGTATGTAGTTTTAGACCTTATCTGGAACCTCCTATCTGAAAATTTGAAAATTCTTCAAAAATTCGTCCAAAATCTTGATGTCTCCAATCTCTTGTTTTGTACGTTTTTTCCACGTGTCTCGACCTCCAATGGATCCCTGCAAAGTTTGGTGAAGATCTGAGTATGTCGTTTTTGACCTTATCTGGAACATCCTTTCTGAAAATTTGAAAATTCTCAAAAAATTCGTCCAAAATCTTGATGTCTCCAATCTCTTGTTTTGTACGTTTTTTCCACGTGTCTCGACCTCCAATGGATCCCTGCAAAGTTTGGTGAAGATCTGAGTATGTCGTTTTTGACCTTATCTGGAACATCCTTTCTGAAAATTTGAAAATTCTTAAAAAATTCGTCGAAAATCTTGATGTCTCCAATCTCTTGTTTTGTACGTTTTTTCAACGTGTCTTGACATCCAATGTATCCCTGCAAAGTTTGGTGAAGATCTGAGTATGTAGTTTTTGACCTTATATTGAACCTCCCATCTGAAAATTTGAAAATTCTTAAAAAATTCGTCCAAAATCTTGATGACCCCAATCTCTTGTTTTGTACGTTTTTTCCACGTGTCTTGACATCCAAAGTATCCCTGCAAAGTTTGGTGAAGATCTGAGTATGTAGTTTTTGACCTTATATTGAACCTCCCATCTGAAAATTTGAAAATTCTTAAAAAATTCGTCCAAAATCTTGATGTCTCCAATCTCTTGTTTTGTACGTTTTTTCCACGTGTCTTGACATCCAATGTATCCATGCAAAGTTTGGTGAAGATCTGAGTATGTCGTTTTTGACCTTATCTGGAACCTCCCATCTGAAAATTTGAAAATTCTTAAAAAATTCGTCGAAAATCTTGATGTCTCCAATCTTTTGTTTTGTACGTTTTTTCCACGTGTCTTGACATGCAAAGTATCCCTGCAACGTTTGGTGAAGATCTGAGTATGTAGTTTTTGACCTTATCTGGAACCTCCTATCTGAAAATTTGAAAATTCTTCAAAAATTCGTCGAAAATCTTGATGTCTCCAATCTCTTGTTTTGTACGTTTTTTCCACGTGTCTTGACATCCAATGTATTCCTGCAATGTTTGGTGGAGATCTGAGTATGTAGTTTTAGACCTTATCTGGAACCTCCTATCTGAAAATTTGAAAATTCTTCAAAAATTCGTCCAAAATCTTGATGTCTCCAATCTCTTGTTTTGTACGTTTTTTCCACGTGTCTCGACCTCCAATGGATACCTGCAAAGTTTGGTGAAGATCTGAGTATGTCGTTTTTGACCTTATCTGGAACATCCTTTCTGAAAATTTGAAAATTCTTAAAAAATTCGTCGAAAATCTTGATGTCTCCAATCTCTTGTTTTGTACGTTTTTTCCACGTGTCTTGACATCCAATGTATCCCTGCAAAGTTTGGTGAAGATCTGAGTATGTAGTTTTTGACCTTATATGGAACCTCCTATCTGAAAATTTGAAAATTCTTAAAAAATTCGTCCAAAATCTTGATGTCTCCAATCCCTTGTTTTGTACGTTTTTTCCACGTGTCTCGACCTCCAATGGATAACTGCAAAGTTTGGTGAAGATCTGAGTATGTAGTTTTTGACGTTATCTGGAACCTCCCATCTGAAAATTTGAAAATTCTTAAAAAATTCGTCGAAAATCTTGATGTCTCCGATCTCTTTTTTGTACGTTTTTTCCACGTGTCTTGACATCCAATGTATCCCTGCAAAGTTTGGTGAAGATCTGAGTATGTAGTTTTTGACCTTATCTGGAACCTCCCATCTGAAAATTTGAAAATTCTTAAAAAATTCGACCAAAATCTTGATGTCTCCAATCTCTTGTTTTGTACGTTTTTTCCACGTGTCTTGACATCCAATGTATTCCTGCAATGTTTGGTGAAGATCTGAGTATGTAGTTTTTGACCTTATATGGAACCTCCTATCTGAAAATTTGAAAATTCTTAAAAAATTCGACCAAAATCTTGATGTTCCGAATCCTATGTTTTGTATGTTTTTTCCACGTGTCTTGACATCCAATGTATCCATGCAAAGTTTGGTGAAGATCTGAGTATGTAGTTTTTGACCTTATATTGAACCTCCCATCTGAAAATTTGAAAATTCTTAAAAAATTCGTCCAAAATCTTGATGACCCCAATCTCTTGTTTTGTACGTTTTTTCCACGTGTCATGACATCCAAAGTATCCCTGCAAAGTTTGGTGAAGATCTGAGTATGTAGTTTTTGACCTTATATGGAAACTCCTTTCTGAAAATTTGAGAATTCTTAAAAAATTCGTCCAAAATCTTGATGTCTCCAATCTCTTGTTTTGTACGTTTTTTCCACGTGTCTTGACATCCAATGTATCCCTGCAAAGTTTGGTGAAGATCTGAGTATGTAGTTTTTGACCTTATCTGGAACATCCTTTCTGAAAATTTGAAAATTGTTAAAAAATTCGTCCAAAATCTTGATGTCTCCAATCTCTTTTTTGTACGTTTTTTCCACGTGTCTTGACATCCAATGTATCCCTGCAAAGTTTGGTGAAGATCTGAGTATGTAGTTTTTGACCTTATCTGGAACCTCCCATCTGAAAATTTGAAAATTCTAAAAAAATTCGACCAAAATCTTGATGTCTCCAATCTTTTGTTTTGTACGTTTTTTCCACGTGTCTTGACACATAATGTATCCCTGCAGAGTTTGGTGAAGATCTGAGTATGTAGTTTTTGACCTTATATGGAACCTCCTATCTGAAAATTTGAAAATTCGTAAAAAATTCGTCCAAAATCTTGATGTCTCCAATCTCTTGTTTTGTACGTTTTTTCCACGTGTCTTGACATCCAATGTATCCCTGCAAAGTTTGGTGAAGATCTGAGTATGTAGTTTTTGACCTTATCTGGAACCTCCCATCTGAAAATTTGAAAATTCCTAAAAAATCCGTGCAAAATCTTGATGACCCCAATCTCTTGTTTTGTACGTTTTTTCCACGTGTCTTGACATCCAATGTATTCCTGCAATGTTTGGTGAAGATCTGAGTATGTAGTTTTTGACCTTATATGGAACCTCCTATCTGAAAATTTGAAAATTCTTAAAAAATTCGACCAAAATCTTGATGTTCCGAATCCTATGTTGTGTATGTTTTTTCCACGTGTCTTGACATCCAATGTATCCATGCAAAGTTTGGTGAAGATCTGAGTATGTAGTTTTTGACCTTATATTGAACCTCCCATCTGAAAATTTGAAAATTCTTAAAAAATTCGTCCAAAATCTTGATGACCCCAATCTCTTGTTTTGTACGTTTTTTCCACGTGTCTTGACATCCAAAGTATCCCTGCAAAGTTTGGTGAAGATCTGAGTATGTAGTTTTTGACCTTATATTGAACCTCCCATCTGAAAATTTGAAAATTCTTAAAAAATTCGTCCAAAATCTTGATGTCTCCAATCTCTTGTTTTGTACGTTTTTTCCACGTGTCTTGACATCCAATGTATCCATGCAAAGTTTGGTGAAGATCTGAGTATGTCGTTTTTGACCTTATCTGGAACCTCCCATCTGAAAATTTGAAAATTCTTAAAAAATTCGTCGAAAATCTTGATGTCTCCAATCTTTTGTTTTGTACGTTTTTTCCACGTGTCTTGACATGCAAAGTATCCCTGCAACGTTTGGTGAAGATCTGAGTATGTAGTTTTTGACCTTATCTGGAACCTCCTATCTGAAAATTTGAAAATTCTTCAAAAATTCGTCGAAAATCTTGATGTCTCCAATCTCTTGTTTTGTACGTTTTTTCCTCGTGTCTTGACATCCAATGTATTCCTGCAATGTTTGGTGGAGATCTGAGTATGTAGTTTTAGACCTTATCTGGAACCTCCTATCTGAAAATTTGAAAATTCTTCAAAAATTCGTCCAAAATCTTGATGTCTCCAATCTCTTGTTTTGTACGTTTTTTCCACGTGTCTCGACCTCCAATGGATCCCTGCAAAGTTTGGTGAAGATCTGAGTATGTCGTTTTTGACCTTATCTGGAACATCCTTTCTGAAAATTTGAAAATTGTTAAAAAAATCGTCCAAAATCTTGATGTCTCCAATCTCTTTTTTGTACGTTTTTTCCACGTGTCTTGACATCCAATGTATCCCTGCAAAGTTTGGTGAAGATCTGAGTATGTAGTTTTTGACCTTATCTGGAACCTCCCATCTGAAAATTTGAAAATTCTTAAAAAATTCGACCAAAATCTTGATGTCTCCAATCTTTTGTTTTGTACGTTTTTTCCACGTGTCTTGACACATAATGTATCCATGCAAAGTTTGGTGAAGATCTGAGTATGTAGTTTTTGACCTTATATGGAACCTCCTATCTGAAAATTTGAAAATTCTTAAAAAATTCGACCAAAATCTTGATGTCTCCAATCTCTTGTTTTGTACGTTTTTTCCACGTGTCTTGACATCCAATGTATCCCTGCAAAGTTTGGTGAAGATCTGAGTATGTAGTTTTTGACCTTATATTGAACCTCCCATCTGAAAATTTGAAAATTCTTAAAAAATTCGTCCAAAATCTTGATGTCTCCAATCTCTTGTTTTGTACGTTTTTTCCACGTGTCTTGATATCCAATGTATCCCTGCAAAGTTTGGTGAAGATCTGAGTAGGTAGTTTTTGACCTTATATGGAACCTCCTATCTGAAAATTTGAAAATTCTTAAAAAATTCGACCAAAATCTTGATGTTCCGAATCCTATGTTTTGTATGTTTTTTCCACGTGTCTTGACATGCAAAGTATTCCTGCAAAGTTTGGTGAAGATCTGTGTATGTAGTTTTTGACCTTATCTGGAACCTCCTATCTGAAAATTTGAAAATTCTTAAAAAATTCGTCGAAAATCTTGATGTCTCCGATCTCTTGTTTTGTACGTTTTTTCCACGTGTCTTGACATGCAAAGTATTCCTGCAAAGTTTGGTGAAGATCTGAGTATGTAGTTTTTGACCTTATCTGGAACCTCCCATCTGAAAATTTGAAAATTCCTAAAAAATTCGTCCAAAATCTTGATGTCTCCAATCTCTTGTTTTGTACGTTTTTTCCACGTGTCTTGACATCCAATGTATCCATGCAAAGTTTGGTGAAGATCTGAGTATGTCGTTTTTGACCTTATCTGGAACCTCCCATCTGAAAATTTGAAAATTCTTAAAAAATTCGTCGAAAATCTTGATGTCTCCAATCTTTTGTTTTGTACGTTTTTTCCACGTGTCTTGACATGCAAAGTATCCCTGCAACGTTTGGTGAAGATCTGAGTATGTAGTTTTTGACCTTATCTGGAACCTCCTATCTGAAAATTTGAAAATTCTTCAAAAATTCGTCGAAAATCTTGATGTCTCCAATCTCTTGTTTTGTACGTTTTTTCCTCGTGTCTTGACATCCAATGTATTCCTGCAATGTTTGGTGGAGATCTGAGTATGTAGTTTTAGACCTTATCTGGAACCTCCTATCTGAAAATTTGAAAATTCTTCAAAAATTCGTCCAAAATCTTGATGTCTCCAATCTCTTGTTTTGTACGTTTTTTCCACGTGTCTCGACCTCCAATGGATCCCTGCAAAGTTTGGTGAAGATCTGAGTATGTCGTTTTTGACCTTATCTGGAACATCCTTTCTGAAAATTTGAAAATTGTTAAAAAATTCGTCCAAAATCTTGATGTCTCCAATCTCTTTTTTGTACGTTTTTTCCACGTGTCTTGACATCCAATGTATCCCTGCAAAGTTTGGTGAAGATCTGAGTATGAAGTTTTTGACCTTATCTGGAACCTCCCATCTGAAAATTTGAAAATTCTTAAAAAATTCGACCAAAATCTTGATGTCTCCAATCTTTTGTTTTGTACGTTTTTTCCACGTGTCTTGACACATAATGTATCCATGCAAAGTTTGGTGAAGATCTGAGTATGTAGTTTTTGACCTTATATGGAACCTCCTATCTGAAAATTTGAAAATTCTTAAAAAATTCGACCAAAATCTTGATGTCTCCAATCTCTTGTTTTGTACGTTTTTTCCACGTGTCTTGACATCCAATGTATCCCTGCAAAGTTTGGTGAAGATCTGAGTATGTAGTTTTTGACCTTATATTGAACCTCCCATCTGAAAATTTGAAAATTCTTAAAAAATTCGTCCAAAATCTTGATGTCTCCAATCTCTTGTTTTGTACGTTTTTTCCACGTGTCTTGATATCCAATGTATCCCTGCAAAGTTTGGTGAAGATCTGAGTATGTAGTTTTTGACCTTATATGGAACCTCCTATCTGAAAATTTGAAAATTCTTAAAAAATTCGACCAAAATCTTGATGTTCCGAATCCTATGTTTTGTATGTTTTTTCCACGTGTCTTGACATGCAAAGTATTCCTGCAAAGTTTGGTGAAGATCTGTGTATGTAGTTTTTGACCTTATCTGGAACCTCCTATCTGAAAATTTGAAAATTCTTAAAAAATTCGTCGAAAATCTTGATGTCTCCGATCTCTTGTTTTGTACGTTTTTTCCACGTGTCTTGACATGCAAAGTATTCCTGCAAAGTTTGGTGAAGATCTGAGTATGTAGTTTTTGACCTTATCTGGAACCTCCCATCTGAAAATTTGAAAATTCCTAAAAAATCCGTCCAAAATCTTGATGACCCCAATCTCTTGTTTTGTACGTTTTTTCCACGTGTCTTGACATCCAATGTATCCCTGCAATGTTTGGTGAAGATCTGAGTATGTCGTTTTTGACCTTATCTGGAACCTCCCATCTGAAAATTTGAAAATTCTTAAAAAATTCGTCGAAAATCTTGATGTCTCCAATCTTTTGTTTTGTACGTTTTTTCCACGTGTCTTGACATGCAAAGTATCCCTGCAACGTTTGGTGAAGATCTGAGTATGTAGTTTTTGACCTTATCTGGAACCTCCTATCTGAAAATTTGAAAATTCTTCAAAAATTCGTCGAAAATCTTGATGTCTCCAATCTCTTGTTTTGTACGTTTTTTCCACGTGTCTTGACATCCAATGTATTCCTGCAATGTTTGGTGGAGATCTGAGTATGTAGTTTTAGACCTTATCTGGAACCTCCTATCTGAAAATTTGAAAATTCTTCAAAAATTCGTCGAAAACCTTGATGTCTCCAATCTCTTTTTTGTACGTTTTTTCCACGTGTCTTGACATCCAATGTATCCCTGCAAAGTTTGGTGAAGATCTGAGTATGTGGTTTTTGACCTTATCTGGAACATCCTTTCTGAAAATTTGAAAATTCTTAAAAAATTCGTCGAAAATCTTGATGTCTCCAATCTCTTGTTTTGTACGTTTTTTCCACGTGTCTTGACATCCAATGTATCCCTGCAAAGTTTGGTGAAGATCTGAGTATGTAGTTTTTGACCTTATCTGGAACCTCCTATCTGAAAATTTGAAAATTCTTAAAAAATTCGTCCAAAATCTTGATGTCTCCAATCTCTTGTTTTGTACGTTTTTTCCACGTGTCTTGACATCCAATGTATCCCTGCAATGTTTGGTGAAGATCTGAGTATGTAGTTTTTGACCTTATCTGGAACCTCCCATCTGAAAATTTGAAAATTCCTAAAAAATCCGTCCAAAATCTTGATGACCCCAATCTCTTGTTTTGTACTTTTTTTCCACGTGTCTCGACCTCCAATGTATCCCTGCAAAGTTTGGTGAAGATCTGAGTATGTAGTTTTTGACCTTATATGGAATCTCCTATCTGAAAATTTGAAAATTCTTAAAAAATTCGTCCAAAATCTTGATGTCACCAATCCTATGTTTTGTATGTTTTTTCCACGTGTCTTGACATCCAATGTATCCATGCAAAGTTTGGTGAAGATCTGAGTATGTCGTTTTTGACTTTATCTGGAACCTCCCATCTGAAAATTGGAAAATTCTTAAAAAATTCGTCGAAAATCTTGATGTCTCCGATCTCTTGTTTTGTACGTTTTTTCCACGTGTCTTGACATGCAAAGTATTCCTGCAAAGTTTGGTGAAGATCTGAGTATGTAGTTTTTGACCTCATCTGGAACCTCCTATCTGAAAATTTGAAAATTCTTAAAAAATTCGTCCAAAATCTTGATGTCTCCAATCTCTTGTTTTGTACGTTTTTTCCACGTGTCTTGACATCCAATGTATCCCTGCAATGTTTGGTGAAGATCTGAGTATGTAGTTTTTGACCTTATCTGGAACCTCCCATCTGAAAATTTGAAAATTCCTAAAAAATCCGTCCAAAATCTTGATGACCCCAATCTCTTGTTTTGTACTTTTTTTCCACGTGTCTTGACATCCAATGTATCCCTGCAAAGTTTGGTGAAGATCTGAGTATGTAGTTTTTGATCTTATCTGGAACCTCCTATCTGAAAATTTGAAAATTCTTAAAAAATTCGTCCAAAATCTTGATGTCTCCAATCTCTTCTTTTGTACGTTTTTTCCACGAGTCTTGACACATAATGTATCCCTGCAAAGTTTGGTGAAGATCTGAGTATGTAGTTTTTGACCTTACCTGGAACCTCCCATCTGAAAATTTGAAAATTCTTAAAAAATTCGACCAAAATCTTGATGTCTCCAATCTTTTGTTTTGTACGTTTTTTCCACGTGTCTTGACACATAATGTATCCATGCAAAGTTTGGTGAAGATCTGAGTATGTAGTTTTTGACCTTATATGGAACCTCCTATCTGAAAATTTGAAAATTCTTAAAAAATTCGTCCAAAATCTTGATGTCTCCAATCTCTTGTTTTGTACGTTTTTTCCACGTGTCTTGACATCCAATGTATCCCTGCAAAGTTTGGTGAAGATCTGAGTATGTAGTTTTTGACCTTATCTGGAACCTTCCATCTGAAAATTTGAAAATTCCTAAAAAATCCGTGCAAAATCTTGATGACCCCAATCTCTTGTTTTGTTCGTTTTTTCCACGTGTCTTGACATCCAATGTATCCATGCAAAGTTTGGTGAAGATCTGAGTATGTCGTTTTTGACCTTATCTGGAACCTCCCATCTGAAAATTTGAAAATTCTTAAAAAATTCGTCGAAAATCTTGATTTCTCCAATCTTTTGTTTTGTACGTTTTATCCACGTGTCTTGACATGCAAAGTATCCCTGCAACGTTTGGTGAAGATCTGAGTATGTAGTTTTTGACCTTATCTGGAACCTCCCATCTGAAAATTTGAAAATTCCTAAAAAATCCGTCCAAAATCTTGATGACCCCAATCTCTTGTTTTGTACGTTTTTTCCACGTGTCTTGACATCCAATGTATCCCTGCAAAGTTTGGTGAAGATCTGAGTATGTACTTTTTGACCTTATCTGGAACCTCCTATCTGAAAATTTGAAAATTCTTAAAAAATTCGTCCAAAATCTTGATGTCTCCAATCTCTTGTTTTGTACCTTTTTTTCCACGTGTCTTGATATCCAATGTATCCCTGCAAAGTTTGGTGAAGATCTGAGTATGTCGTTTTTGACCTTATCTGGAACATCCTTTCTAAAAATTTGAAAATTGTTAAAAAATTCGTCCAAAATCTTGATGTCTCCTATCTCTTGTTTTGTACGTTTTTTCCACGTGTCTTGACATCCAATGTATCCCTGCAAAGTTTGGTGAAGATCTGAGTATGTAGATTTTGACCTTATCTGGAACCTCCCATCTGAAAATTTGAAAATTCTTAAAAAATTCGACCAAAATCTTGATGTCTCCAATCTCTTCTTTTGTACGTTTTTTCCACGTGTCTTGACACATAATGTATCCATGCAAAGTTTGGTGAAGATCTGAGTATGTAGTTTTTGACCTTATATGGAACCTCCTATCTGAAAATTTGAAAATTCTTAAAAAATTTGACCAAAATCTTGATGTCCCCAATCCTATGTTTTGTATGTTTTTTCCACGTGTCTTGACATCCAATGTATCCCTGCAGAGTTTGGTGAAGATCTGAGTATGTAGTTTTTGACCTTATCTGGAACCTCCCATCTGAAAATTTGAAAATTCTTAAAAAATTCGTCGAAAATCTTGATGTCTCCAATCTCTTGTTTTGTACGTTTTTTCCACGTGTCTTGACATGCAAAGTATCCCTGCAACGTTTGGTGAAGATCTGAGTATGTAGTTTTTGACCTTATCTGGAACCTCCTATCTGAAAATTTGAAAATTCTTAAAAAATTCGTCCAAAATCTTGATGTCTCCAATCTCTTGTTTTGTACGTTTTTTGCACGTGTCTTGACATCCAATGTATCCCTGCAATGTTTGGTGAAGATCTGAGTATGTAGTTTTTGACCTTATATGGAACCTCCTATCTGAAAATTTGAAAATTCTTAAAAAATTTGACCAAAATCTTGATGTCCCCAATCCTATGTTTTGTATGTTTTTTCCACGTGTCTTGACATCCAATGTATCCCTGCAGAGTTTGGTGAAGATCTGAGTATGTAGTTTTTGACCTTATCTGGAACCTCCCATCTGAAAATTTGAAAATTCTTAAAAAATTCGTCGAAAATCTTGATGTCTCCAATCTCTTGTTTTGTACGTTTTTTCCACGTGTCTTGACATTCAATGTATTCCTGCAATGTTTGGTGGAGATCTGAGTATGTAGTTTTAGACTTTATCTGGAACCTCCTATCTGAAAATTTGAAAATTCTTCAAAAATTCGTCCAAAATCTTGATGTCTCCAATCTCTTGTTTTGTACGTTTTTTCCACGTGTCTCGACCTCCAATGGATCCCTGCAAAGTTTGGTGAAGATCTGAGTATGTAGTTTTTGACGTTATCTGGAACCTCCCATCTGAAAATTTGAAAATTCTTAAAAAATTCGTCGAAAATCTTGATGTCTCCGATCTCTTGTTTTGTACGTTTTTTCCACGTGTCTTGACATGCAAAGTATTCCTGCAAAGTTTGGTGAAGATCTGAGTATGTCGTTTTTGACCTCATCTGGAACCTCCTATCTGAAAATTTGAAAATTCTTAAAAAATCCGTGCAAAATCTTGATGACCCCAATCTCTTGTTTTGTACGTTTTTCCACGTGTCTTGACATCCAATGTATTCCTGCAATGTTTGGTGAAGAACTGAGTATGTAGTTTTTGACCTTATATGGAACCTCCTATCTGAAAATTTGAAAATTCTTAAAAAATTCGACCAAAATCTTGATGTTCCGAATCCTATGTTTTGTATGTTTTTTCCACGTGTCTTGACATCCAATGTATCCATGCAAAGTTTGGTGAAGATCTGAGTATGTAGTTTTTGACCTTATATTGAACCTCCCATCTGAAAATTTGAAAATTCTTAAAAAATTCGTCCAAAATCTTGATGACCCCAATCTCTTGTTTTGTACGTTTTTTCCACGTGTCTTGACATCCAAAGTATCCCTGCAAAGTTTGGTGAAGATCTGAGTATGTAGTTTTTGACCTTATATGGAACCTCCTTTCTGAAAATTTGAGAATTCTTAAAAAATTCGTCCAAAATCTTGATGTCTCCAATCTCTTGTTTTGTACGTTTTTTCCACGTGTCTTGACATCCAATGTATCCCTGCAAAGTTTGGTGAAGATCTGAGTATGTAGTTTTTGACCTTATCTGGAACATCCTTTCTGAAAATTTGAAAATTGTTAAAAAATTCGTCCAAAATCTTGATGTCTCCAATCTCTTTTTTGTACGTTTTTTCCACGTGTCTTGACATCCAATGTATCCCTGCAAAGTTTGGTGAAGATCTGAGTATGTAGTTTTTGACCTTATCTGGAACCTCCCATCTGAAAATTTGAAAATTCTTAAAAAATTCGACCAAAATCTTGATGTCTCCAATCTTTTGTTTTGTACGTTTTTTCCACGTGTCTTGACACATAATGTATCCCTGCAGAGTTTGGTGAAGATCTGAGTATGTAGTTTTTGACCTTATATGGAACTTCCTATCTGAAAATTTGAAAATTCTTAAAAAATTCGTCCAAAATCTTGATGTCTCCAATCTCTTGTTTTGTACGTTTTTTCCACGTGTCTTGACATCCAATGTATCCCTGCAAAGTTTGGTGAAGATCTGAGTATGTAGTTTTTGACCTTATCTGGAACCTCCCATCTGAAAATTTGAAAATTCCTAAAAAATCCGTGCAAAATCTTGATGACCCCAATCTCTTGTTTTGTACGTTTTTTCCACGTGTCTTGACATCCAATGTATTCCTGCAATGTTTGGTGAAGATCTGAGTATGTAGTTTTTGACCTTATATGGAACCTCCTATCTGAAAATTTGAAAATTCTTAAAAAATTCGACCAAAATCTTGATGTTCCGAATCCTATGTTTTGTATGTTTTTTCCACGTGTCTTGACATCCAATGTATCCATGCAAAGTTTGGTGAAGATCTGAGTATGTAGTTTTTGACCTTATATTGAACCTCCCATCTGAAAATTTGAAAATTCTTAAAAAATTCGTCCAAAATCTTGATGACCCCAATCTCTTGTTTTGTACGTTTTTTCCACGTGTCTTGACATCCAAAGTATCCCTGCAAAGTTTGGTGAAGATCTGAGTATGTAGTTTTTGACCTTATAATGAACCTCCCATCTGAAAATTTGAAAATTCTTAAAAAATTCGTCCAAAATCTTGATGTCTCCAATCTCTTGTTTTGTACGTTTTTTCCACGTGTCTTGACATCCAATGTATCCATGCAAAGTTTGGTGAAGATCTGAGTATGTCGTTTTTGACCTTATCTGGAACCTCCCATCTGAAAATTTGAAAATTCTTAAAAAATTCGTCGAAAATCTTGATGTCTCCAATCTTTTGTTTTGTACGTTTTTTCCACGTGTCTTGACATGCAAAGTATCCCTGCAACGTTTGGTGAAGATCTGAGTATGTAGTTTTTGACCTTATCTGGAACCTCCTATCTGAAAATTTGAAAATTCTTCAAAAATTCGTCGAAAATCTTGATGTCTCCAATCTCTTGTTTTGTACGTTTTTTCCACGTGTCTTGACATCCAATGTATTCCTGCAATGTTTGGTGGAGATTTGAGTATGTAGTTTTAGACCTTATCTGGAACCTCCTATCTGAAAATTTGAAAATTCTTCAAAAATTCGTCCAAAATCTTGATGTCTCCAATCTCTTGTTTTGTACGTTTTTTCCACGTGTCTCGACCTCCAATGGATCCCTGCAAAGTTTGGTGAAGATCTGAGTATGTCGTTTTTGACCTTATCTGGAACATCCTTTCTGAAAATTTGAAAATTGTTAAAAAATTCGTCCAAAATCTTGATGTCTCCAATCTCTTTTTTGTACGTTTTTTCCACGTGTCTTGACATCCAATGTATCCCTGCAAAGTTTGGTGAAGATCTGAGTATGTAGTTTTTGACCTTATCTGGAACCTCCCATCTGAAAATTTGAAAATTCTTAAAAAATTCGACCAAAATCTTGATGTCTCCAATCTTTTGTTTTGTACGTTTTTTCCACGTGTCTTGACACATAATGTATCCATGCAAAGTTTGGTGAAGATCTGAGTATGTAGTTTTTGACCTTATATGGAACCTCCTATCTGAAAATTTGAAAATTCTTAAAAAATTCGTCCAAAATTTTGATGTCTCCAATCTCTTGTTTTGTACGTTTTTTCCACGTGTCTTGACATCCAATGTATCCCTGCAATGTTTGGTGAAGATCTGAGTATGTAGTTTTTGACCTTATATGGAACCTCCTATCTGAAAATTTGAAAATTCTTAAAAAATTCGACCAAAATCTTGATGTCTCCAATCTCTTGTTTTGTACGTTTTTTCCACGTGTCTTGACATCCAATGTATCCCTGCAAAGTTTGGTGAAGATCTGAGTATGTAGTTTTTGACCTTATATTGAACCTCCCATCTGAAAATTTGAAAATTCTTAAAAAATTCGTCCAAAATCTTGATGTCTCCAATCTCTTGTTTTGTACGTTTTTTCCACGTGTCTTGATATCCAATGTATCCCTGCAAAGTTTGGTGAAGATCTGAGTATGTAGTTTTTGACCTTATATGGAACCTCCTATCTGAAAATTTGAAAATTCTTAAAAAATTCGACCAAAATCTTGATGTTCCGAATCCTATGTTTTGTATGTTTTTTCCACGTGTCTTGACATGCAAAGTATTCCTGCAAAGTTTGGTGAAGATCTGAGTATGTAGTTTTTGACCTTATCTGGAACCTCCTATCTGAAAATTTGAAAATTCTTAAAAAATTCGTCGAAAATCTTGATGTCTCCGATCTCTTGTTTTGTACGTTTTTTCCACGTGTCTTGACATGCAAAGTATTCCTGCAAAGTTTGGTGAAGATCTGAGTATGTAGTTTTTGACCTTATCTGGAACCTCCCATCTGAAAATTTGAAAATTCCTAAAAAATCCGTCCAAAATCTTGATGACCCCAATCTCTTGTTTTGTACGTTTTTTCCACGTGTCTTGACATCCAATGTATCCCTGCAATGTTTGGTGAAGATCTGAGTATGTCGTTTTTGACCTTATCTGGAACCTCCCATCTGAAAATTTGAAAATTCTTAAAAAATTCGTCGAAAATCTTGATGTCTCCAATCTTTTGTTTTGTACGTTTTTTCCACGTGTCTTGACATGCAAAGTATCCCTGCAACGTTTGGTGAAGATCTGAGTATGTAGTTTTTGACCTTATCTGGAACCTCCTATCTGAAAATTTGAAAATTCTTCAAAAATTCGTCGAAAATCTTGATGTCTCCAATCTCTTGTTTTGTACGTTTTTTCCACGTGTCTTGACATCCAATGTATTCCTGCAATGTTTGGTGGAGATCTGAGTATGTAGTTTTAGACCTTATCTGGAACCTCCTATCTGAAAATTTGAAAATTCTTCAAAAATTCGTCGAAAATCTTGATGTCTCCAATCTCTTTTTTGTACGTTTTTTCCACGTGTCTTGACATCCAATGTATCCCTGCAAAGTTTGGTGAAGATCTGAGTATGTCGTTTTTGACCTTATCTGGAACATCCTTTCTGAAAATTTGAAAATTCTTAAAAAATTCGTCGAAAATCTTGATGTCTCCAATCTCTTGTTTTGTACGTTTTTTCCACGTGTCTTGACATCCAATGTATCCCTGCAAAGTTTGGTGAAGATCTGAGTATGTAGTTTTTGACCTTATATGGAACCTCCTATCTGAAAATTTGAAAATTCTTAAAAAATTCGTCCAAAATCTTGATGTCTCCAATCTCTTGTTTTGTACGTTTTTTCCACGTGTCTCGACCTCCAATGGATCCCTGCAAAGTTTGGTGAAGATCTGAGTATGTCGTTTTTGACCTTATCTGGAACCTCCCATCTGAAAATTTGAAAATTCTTAAAAAATTCGTCGAAAATCTTGATGTCTCCGATCTCTTGTTTTGTACGTTTTTTCCACGTGTCTTGACATGCAAAGTATTCCTGCAAAGTTTGGTGAAGATCTGAGTATGTAGTTTTTGACCTCATCTGGAACCTCCTATCTGAAAATTTGAAAATTCTTAAAAAATTCGTCCAAAATCTTGATGTCTCCAATCTCTTGTTTTGTACGTTTTTTCCACGTGTCTTGACATCCAATGTATCCCTGCAATGTTTGGTGAAGATCTGAGTATGTAGTTTTTGATCTTATCTGGAACCTCCCATCTGAAAATTTGAAAATTCCTAAAAAATCCGTCCAAAATCTTGATGACCCCAATCTCTTGTTTTGTACTTTTTTTCCACGTGTCTCGACCTCCAATGTATCCCTGCAAAGTTTGGTGAAGATCTGAGTATGTAGTTTTTGACCTTATATGGAACCTCCTATCTGAAAATTTGAAAATTCTTAAAAAATTCGTCCAAAATCTTGATGTCACCAATCCTATGTTTTGTATGTTTTTTCCACGTGTCTTGACATCCAATGTATCCATGCAAAGTTTGGTGAAGATCTGAGTATGTCGTTTTTGACCTTATCTGGAACCTCCCATCTGAAAATTTGAAAATTCTTAAAAAATTCGTCGAAAATCTTGATGTCTCCGATCTCTTGTTTTGTACGTTTTTTCCACGTGTCTTGACATGCAAAGTATTCCTGCAAAGTTTGGTGAAGATCTGAGTATGTAGTTTTTGACCTCATCTGGAACCTCCTATCTGAAAATTTGAAAATTCTTAAAAAATTCGTCCAAAATCTTGATGTCTCCAATCTCTTGTTTTGTACGTTTTTTCCACGTGTCTTGACATCCAATGTATCCCTGCAATGTTTGGTGAAGATCTGAGTATGTAGTTTTTGACCTTATCTGGAACCTCCCATCTGAAAATTTGAAAATTCCTAAAAAATCCGTCCAAAATCTTGATGACCCCAATCTCTTGTTTTGTACTTTTTTTCCACGTGTCTTGACATCCAATGTATCCCTGCAAAGTTTGGTGAAGATCTGAGTATGTAGTTTTTGATCTTATCTGGAACCTCCTATCTGAAAATTTGAAAATTCTTAAAAAATTCGTCCAAAATCTTGATGTCTCCAATCTCTTGTTTTGTACGTCTTTTCCACGTGTCTTGATATCCAATGTATCCCTGCAAAGTTTGGTGAAGATCTGAGTATGTTGTTTTTGACCTTATCTGGAACATCCTTTCTGAAAATTTGAAAATTGTTAAAAAATTCGTCCAAAATCTTGATGTCTCCTATCTCATGTTTTGTACGTTTTTTCCACGTGTCTTGACATCCAATGTATCCCTGCAAAGTTTGGTGAAGATCTGAGTATGTAGTTTTTGACCTTATCTGGAACCTCCCATCTGAAAATTTGAAAATTCTTAAAAAATTCGACCAATATCTTGATGTCTCCAATCTCTTGTTTTGTACGTTTTTTCCACGTGTCTTGACACATAATGTATCCATGCAAAGTTTGGTGAAGATCTGAGTATGTAGTTTTTGACCTTATATGGAACCTCCTATCTGAAAATTTAAAAATTCTTAAAAAATTCGTCCAAAATCTTGATGTCTCCAATCTCTTGTTTTGTACGTTTTTTCCACGAGTCTTGACATCCAATGTATCCCTGCAAAGTTTGGTGAAGATCTGAGTATGTAGTTTTTGACCTTATCTGGAACCTCCCATCTGAAAATTTGAAAATTCTTAAAAAATTCGACCAAAATCTTGATGTCTCCAATCTTTTGTTTTGTACGTTTTTTCCACGTGTCTTGACACATAATGTATCCATGCAAAGTTTGGTGAAGATCTGAGTATGTAGTTTTTGACCTTATATGGAACCTCCTATCTGAAAATTTGAAAATTCTTAAAAAATTCGTCCAAAATCTTGATGTCTCCAATCTCTTGTTTTGTACGTTTTTTCCACGTGTCTTGACATCCAATGTATCCCTGCAAAGTTTGGTGAAGATCTGAGTATGTAGTTTTTGACCTTATCTGGAACCTCCCATCTGAAAATTTGAAAATTCCTAAAAAATCCGTGCAAAATCTTGATGACCCCAATCTCTTGTTTTGTACGTTTTTTCCACGTGTCTTGACATCCAATGTATCCATGCAAAGTTTGGTGAAGATCTGAGTATGTCGTTTTTGACCTTATCTGGAACCTCCCATCTGAAAATTTGAAAATTCTTAAAAAATTCGTCGAAAATCTTGATGTCTCCAATCTTTTGTTTTGTACGTTTTATCCACGTGTCTTGACATGCAAAGTATCCCTGCAACGTTTGGTGAAGATCTGAGTATGTAGTTTTTGACCTTATCTGGAACCTCCCATCTGAAAATTTGAAAATTCCTAAAAAATCCGTCCAAAATCTTGATGACCCCAATCTCTTGTTTTGTACGTTTTTTCCACGTGTCTTGACATCCAATGTATCCCTGCAAAGTTTGGTGAAGATGTGAGTATGTACTTTTTGACCTTATCTGGAACCTCCTATCTGAAAATTTGAAAATTCTTAAAAAATTCGTCCAAAATCTTGATGTCTCCAATCTCTTGTTTTGTACCTTTTTTTCCACGTGTCTTGATATCCAATGTATCCCTGCAAAGTTTGGTGAAGATCTGAGTATGTCGTTTTTGACCTTATCTGGAACATCCTTTCTGAAAATTTGAAAATTGTTAAAAAATTCGTCCAAAATCTTGATGTCTCCTATCTCTTGTTTTGTACGTTTTTTCCACGTGTCTTGACATCCAATGTATCCCTGCAAAGTTTGGTGAAGATCTGAGTATGTAGTTTTTGACCTTATCTGGAACCTCCCATCTGAAAATTTGAAAATTCTTAAAAAATTCGACCAAAATCTTGATGTCTCCAATCTCTTCTTTTGTACGTTTTTTCCACGTGTCTTGACACATAATGTATCCATGCAAAGTTTGGTGAAGATCTGAGTATGTAGTTTTTGACCTTATATGGAACCTCCTATCTGAAAATTTGAAAATTCTTAAAAAATTTGACCAAAATCTTGATGTCCCAAATCCTATGTTTTGTATGTTTTTTCCACGTGTCTTGACATCCAATGTATCCCTGCAGAGTTTGGTGAAGATCTGAGTATGTAGTTTTTGACCTTATCTGGAACCTCCCATCTGAAAATTTGAAAATTCTTAAAAAATTCGTCGAAAATCTTGATGTCTCCAATCTCTTGTTTTGTACGTTTTTTCCACGTGTCTTGACATGCAAAGTATCCCTGCAACGTTTGGTGAAGATCTGAGTATGTAGTTTTTGACCTTATCTGGAACCTCCTATCTGAAAATTTGAAAATTCTTAAAAAATTCGTCCAAAATCTTGATGTCTCCAATCTCTTGTTTTGTACGTTTTTTCCACGTGTCTTGACATCCAATGTATCCTGCAATGTTTGGTGAAGATCTGAGTATGTAGTTTTTGACCTTATATGGAACCTCCTATCTGAAAATTTGAAAATTCTTAAAAAATTCGTCCAAAATCTTGATGTCTCCAATCTCTTGTTTTGTACGTTCTTTCCACGTGTCTTGACATCCAATGTATCCCTGCAATGTTTGGTGAAGATCTGAGTATGTAGTTTTTGACCTTATATGGAACCTCCTATCTGAAAATTTGAAAATTCTTAAAAAAAATTAACAAAATCTTGATGTCCCCAATCCTATGTTTTGTATGTTTTTTCCACGTGTCTTGACATACAATGTATCCCTGCAGAGTTTGGTGAAGATCTGAGTATGTAGTTTTTGACCTTATCTGGAACCTCCCATCTGAAAATTTGAAAATTCCTAAAAAATCCGTCCAAAATTTTGTTGACCCCAATCTCTTGTTTTGTACGTTTTTTCCACGTGTCTTGACATCCAATGTATCCCTGCAAAGTTTGGTGAAGATCTGAGTATGTAGTTTTTGACCTTATCTGGAACCGCATTTCTGAAAATTTGAAAATTCTTAAAAAAATCGTCCAAAATCTTGATGTCTCCAATCTCTTGTTTTGTACGTTTTTTCCACGTGTCTTGACATCCAATGTATCCCTGCAAAGTTTGGTGAAGATCTGAGTATGTAGTTTTTGACCTTATCTGGAACCTCCTATCTGAAAATTTGAAAATTCCTAAAAAATCCGTCCAAAATCTTGATGACCCCAATCTCTTGTTTTGTACTTTTTTTCCACGTGTCTCGACCTCCAATGTATCCCTGCAAAGTTTGGTGAAGATCTGAGTATGTAGTTTTTGACCTTATCTGGAACCTCCCATCTGAAAATTTGAAAATTCTTAAAAAATTCGACCAAAATCTTGATGTCTCCAATCTCTTGTTTTGTACGTTTTTTCCACGTGTCTTGACACATAATGTATCCATGCAAAGTTTGGTGAAGATCTGAGTATGTAGTTTTTGACCTTATATGGAACTTCCTATCTGAAAATTTGAAAATTCTTAAAAAATTTGACCAAAATCTTGATGTCCCCAATCCTATGTTTTGTATGTTTTTTCCACGTGTCTTGACATCCAATGTATCCATGCAAAGTTTGGTGAAGATCTGAGTATGTAGTTTTTGACCTTATCTGGAACCTCCCATCTGAAAATTTGAAAATTCTTAAAAAATTCGTCGAAAATCTTGATGTCTCCAATCTCTTGTTTTGTACGTTTTTTCCACGTGTCTTGACATGCAAAGTATCCCTGCAACGTTTGGTGAAGATCTGAGTATGTAGTTTTTGACCTTATCTGGAACCTCCTATCTGAAAATTTGAAAATTCTTAAAAAATTCGTCCAAAATCTTGATGTCTCCAATCTCTTGTTTTGTACGTTTTTTCCACGTGTCTTGACATCCAATGTATCCCTGCAATGTTTGGTGAAGATCTGAGTATGTAGTTTTTGACCTTATATGGAGCCTCCTATCTGAAAATTTGAAAATTCTTAAAAAATTCGTCCAAAATCTTGATGTCTCCAATCTCTTGTTTTGTACGTTCTTTCCACGTGTCTTGACATCCAATGTATCCCTGCAATGTTTGGTGAAGATCTGAGTATGTAGTTTTTGACCTTATATGGAACCTCCTATCTGAAAATTTGAAAATTCTTAAAAGAATTTAACAAAATCTTGATGTCCCCAATCCTATGTTTTGTATGTTTTTTCCACGTGTCTTGACATCCAATGTATCCCTGCAAAGTTTGGTGAAGATCTGAGTATGTAGTTTTTGACCTTATATGGAACCTCCTATCTGAAAATTTGAAAATTCTTAAAAAATTCGTCCAAAATCTTGATGTCTCCAATCTCTTGTTTTGTACGTTTTTTCCACGTGTCTCGACCTCCAATGGATCCCTGCAAAGTTTGGTGAAGATCTGAGTATGTCGTTTTTGACCTTATCTGGAACCTCCCATCTGAAAATTTGAAAATTCTTAAAAAATTCTTCGAAAATCTTGATGTCTCCGATCTCTTGTTTTGTACGTTTTTTCCACGTGTCTTGACATGCAAAGTATCCCTGCAACGTTTGGTGAAGATCTGAGTATGTAGTTTTTGACCTTATCTGGAACCTCCTATCTGAAAATTTGAAAATTCTTAAAAAATTCGTCCAAAATCTTGATGTCTCCAATCTCTTGTTTTGTACGTTTTTTCCACGTGTCTTGACATCCAATGTATCCCTGCAATGTTTGGTGAAGATCTGAGTATGTAGTTTTTGACCTTATATGGAGCCTCCTATCTGAAAATTTGAAAATTCTTAAAAAATTCGTCCAAAATCTTGATGTCTCCAATCTCTTGTTTTGTACGTTCTTTCCACGTGTCTTGACATCCAATGTATCCCTGCAATGTTTGGTGAAGATCTGAGTATGTAGTTTTTGACCTTATATGGAACCTCCTATCTGAAAATTTGAAAATTCTTAAAAGAATTTAACAAAATCTTGATGTCCCCAATCCTATGTTTTGTATGTTTTTTCCACGTGTCTTGACATCCAATGTATCCCTGCAAAGTTTGGTGAAGATCTGAGTATGTAGTTTTTGACCTTATATGGAACCTCCTATCTGAAAATTTGAAAATTCTTAAAAAATTCGTCCAAAATCTTGATGTCTCCAATCTCTTGTTTTGTACGTTTTTTCCACGTGTCTCGACCTCCAATGGATCCCTGCAAAGTTTGGTGAAGATCTGAGTATGTCGTTTTTGACCTTATCTGGAACCTCCCATCTGAAAATTTGAAAATTCTTAAAAAATTCGTCGAAAATCTTGATGTCTCCGATCTCTTGTTTTGTACGTTTTTTCCACGTGTCTTGACATGCAAAGTATTCCTGCAAAGTTTGGTGAAGATCTGAGTATGTAGTTTTTGACCTCATCTGGAACCTCCTATCTGAAAATTTGAAAATTCTTAAAAAATTCGTCCAAAATCTTGATGTCTCCAATCTCTTGTTTTGTACGTTTTTTCCACGTGTCTTGACATCCAATGTATCCCTGCAAAGTTTGGTGAAGATCCGAGTATGTAGTTTTTGACCTTATCTGGAACCTCCTATCTGAAAATTTGAAAATTCTTAAAAAATTCGTCCAAAATCTTGATGTCTCCAATCTCTTGTTTTGTACGTTTTTTCCACGTGTCTTGATATCCAATGTATCCCTGCAAAGTTTGGTGAAGATCTGAGTATGTCGTTTTTGACCTTATCTGGAACATCCTTTCTGAAAATTTGAAAATTGTTAAAAAATTCGTCCAAAATCTTGATGTCTCCTATCTCTTGTTTTGTACGTTTTTTCCACGTGTCTTGACATCCAATGTATCCCTGCAAAGTTTGGTGAAGATCTGAGTATGTAGTTTTTGACCTTATCTGGAACCTCCCATCTGAAAATTTGAAAATTCTTAAAAAATTCGACCAAAATCTTGATGTCTCCAATCTCTTGTTTTGTACGTTTTTTCCACGTGTCTTGACACATAATGTATCCATGCAAAGTTTGGTGAAGATCTGAGTATGTAGTTTTTGACCTTATATGGAACCTCCTATCTGAAAATTTGAAAATTCTTAAAAAATTCGTCCAAAATCTTGATGTCTCCAATCTCTTGTTTTGTACGTTTTTTCCACGTGTCTTGACATCCAATGTATCCCTGCAAAGTTTGGTGAAGATCTGAGTATGTAGTTTTTGACCTTATCTGGAACCTCCCATCTGAAAATTTGAAAATTCCTAAAAAATCCGTCCAAAATCTTGATGACCACAATCTCTTGTTTTGTACGTTTTTTCCACGTGTCTTGACATTCAATGTATCCCTGCAAAGTTTGGTGAAGATCTGAGTATGTAGTTTTTGACCTTATAAGAAACTCCTTTCTGAAAATTTGAAAATTCTTAAAAAATTCGTCCAAAATCTTGAAGACCCCAATCTCTTGTTTTGTACGTTTTTTCCACGTGTCTTGACATCCAATGTATCCCTGCAAAGTTTGGTGAAGATCTGAGTATGTAGTTTTTGACCTTATATGGAACCTCCTTTCTGAAAATTTGAGAATTCTTAAAAAAATCGTCCAAAATCTTGATGTCTCCAATCTCTTGTTTTGTACGTTTTTTCCACGTGTCTTGACATCCAATGTATCCATGCAAAGTTTGGTGAAGATCTGAGTATGTCGTTTTTGACCTTATCTGGAACCTCCCATCCGAAAATTTGAAAATTCTTAAAAAATTCGTCGAAAATCTTGATGTCTCCAATCTCTTGTTTTGTACGTTTTTTCCACGTGTCTTGACATGCAAAGTATCCCTGCAACGTTTGGTGAAGATCTGAGTATGTAGTTTTTGACCTTATCTGGAACCTCCTATCTGAAAATTTGAAAATTCTTCAAAAATTCGTCGAAAATCTTGATGTCTCCAATCTCTTACTTTGTACGTTTTTTCCACGTGTCTTGACATCCAATGTATCCCTGCAATGTTTGGTGGAGATCTGAGTATGTAGTTTTTGACCTTATCTGGAACCTCCTATCTGAAAATTTGAAAATTCTTCAAAAATTCGACAAAATCTTGATGTCTCCAATCTCTTGTTTTGTACGTTTTTTCCACGTGTCTCGACCTCCAATGTATCCCTGCAAAGTTAGTGAAGATCTGAGTATGTCGTTTTTGACCTTATCTGGAACATCCTTTCTGAAAATTTGAAAATTCTTAAAAAATTCGTCGAAAATCTTGATGTCTCCAATCTCTTGTTTTGTACGTTTTTTCCACGTTTCTTGACATCCAATATATCCCTGCATAGTTTGGTGAAGATCTGAGTATGTAGTTTTTGACCTTATATGGAACCTCCTTTCTGAAAATTTGAAAATTCTCAAAAAATTCGTCCATAATCTTGATGTCTCCAATCTCTTGTTTTGTACGTTTTTTCCACGTGTCTTGACATCCAATGTATCCCTGCAAAGTTTGGTGAAGATCTGAGCATGTAGTTTTTGACCTTATATGGAACCTCCTATCTGAAAATTTGAAAATTCTTAAAAAATTCGTCGAAAATCTAGATGTCACCAATCCTATGTTTTGTATGTTTTTTCCACGTGTCTTGACATCCAATGTATCCATGCAAAGTTTGGTGAAGATCTGAGTATGTCGTTTTTGACCTTATCTGGAACCTCCTATCTGAAAATTTGAAAATTCTTAAAAAATTCGTCCAAAATCTTGATGTCTCCAATCTCTTGTTTTGTACGTTTTTTCCACGTGTCTTGACATCCAATGTATCCCTGCAATGTTTGGTGAAGATCTGAGTATGTAGTTTTTGACCTTATCTGGAACCTCCCATCTGAAAATTTGAAAATTCCTAAAAAATCCGTCCAAAATCTTGATGACCCCAATCTCTTGTTTTGTACGTTTTTTCCACGTGTCTTGACATCCAATGTATCCCTGCAAAGTTTGGTGAAGATCTGAGTATGTAGTTTTTGACCTTATCTGGAACCTCCTATCTGAAAATTTGAAAATTCTTAAAAAATTCGTCCAAAATCTTGATGTCTCCAATCTCTTGTTTTGTACGTTTTTTCCACGTGTCTTGATATCCAATGTATCCCTGCAAAGTTTGGTGAAGATCTGAGTATGTCGTTTTTGACCTTATCTGGAACATCCTTTCTGAAAATTTGAAAATTCTTAAAAAATTCGACCAAAATCTTGATGTTCCGAATCCTATGTTTTGTATGTTTTTTCCACGTGTCTTGACATCCAATGTATCCATGCAAAGTTTGGTGAAGATCTGAGTATGTAGTTTTTGACCTTATATTGAACCTCCCATCTGAAAATTTGAAAATTCTTAAAAAATTCGTCCAAAATCTTGATGACCCCAATCTCTTGTTTTGTACGTTTTTTCCACGTGTCTTGACATCCAAAGTATCCCTGCAAAGTTTGGTGAAGATCTGAGTATGTAGTTTTTGACCTTATATGGAACCTCCTTTCTGAAAATTTGAGAATTCTTAAAAAATTCGTCCAAAATCTTGATGTCTCCAATCTCTTGTTTTGTACGTTTTTTCCACGTGTCTTGACATCCAATGTATCCATGCAAAGTTTGGTGAAGATCTGAGTATGTCGTTTTTGACCTTATCTGGAACCTCCTATCTGAAAATTTGAAAATTCTTCAAAAATTCGTCCAAAATCTTGACGTCTCCAATCTCTTGTTTTGTACGTTTTTTCCACGTGTCTCGACCTCCAATGGATCCCTGCAAAGTTTGGTGAAGATCTGAGTATGTCGTTTTTGACCTTATCTGGAACATCCTTTCTGAAAATTTGAAAATTCTTAAAAAATTCGTCGAAAATCTTGATGTCTCCAATCTCTTGTTTTGTACGTTTTTTCCACGTGTCTTGACATCCAATGTATCCCTGCAAAGTTTGGTGAAGATCTGAGTATGTAGTTTTTGACCTTATATGGAACCTCCTATCTGAAAATTTGAAAATTCTTAAAAAATTCGTCCAAAATCTTGATGTCTCCAATCTCTTGTTTTGCACGTTTTTTCCACGTGTCTCGACCTCCAATGGATCCCTGCAAAGTTTGGTGAAGATCTGAGTATGTCGTTTTTGACCTTATCTGGAACCTCCCATCTGAAAATTTGAAAATTCTTAAAAAATTCGTCGAAAATCTTGATGTCTCCGATCTCTTGTTTTGTACGTTTTTTCCACGTGTCTTGACATGCAAAGTATTCCTGCAAAGTTTGGTGAAGATCTGAGTATGTAGTTTTTGACCTCATCTGGAACCTCCTATCTGAAAATTTGAAAATTCTTAAAAAATTCGTCCAAAATCTTGATGTCTCCAATCTCTTGTTTTGTACGTTTTTTCCACGTGTCTTGACATCCAATGTATCCCTGCAATGTTTGGTGAAGATCTGAGTATGTAGTTTTTGACCTTATCTGGAACCTCCCATCTGAAAATTTGAAAATTCCTAAAAAATCCGTCCAAAATCTTGATGACCCCAATCTCTTGTTTTGTACTTTTTTTCCACGTGTCTTGACATCCAATGTATCCCTGCAAAGTTTGGTGAAGATCTGAGTATGTAGTTTTTGATCTTATCTGGAACCTCCTATCTGAAAATTTGAAAATTCTTAAAAAATTCGTCCAAAATCTTGATGTCTCCAATCTCTTGTTTTGTACGTTTTTTCCACGTGTCTTGATATCCAATGTATCCCTGCAAAGTTTGGTGAAGATCTGAGTATGTTGTTTTTGACCTTATCGGGAACATCCTTTCTGAAAATTT
Source organism: Lepisma saccharinum (assembly GCF_977018435.1). Taxonomy (NCBI): domain Eukaryota; kingdom Metazoa; phylum Arthropoda; class Insecta; order Zygentoma; family Lepismatidae; genus Lepisma; species Lepisma saccharinum. The sequence continues at coordinate 294,113 of NW_028142931.1, read as the reverse complement.
GAAAATTGTTAAAAAATTCGTCCAAAATCTTGATGTCTCCTATCTCTTGTTTTGTACGTTTTTTCCACGTGTCTTGACATCCAATGTATCCCTGCAAAGTTTGGTGAAGATCTGAGTATGTAGTTTTTGACCTTATCTGGAACCTCCCATCTGAAAATTTGAAAATTCTTAAAAAATTCGACCAATATCTTGATGTCTCCAATCTTTTGTTTTGTACGTTTTTTCCACGTGTCTTGACACATAATGTATCCATGCAAAGTTTGGTGAAGATCTGAGTATGTAGTTTTTGACCTTATATGGAACCTCCTATCTGAAAATTTGAAAATTCTTAAAAAATTCGTCCAAAATCTTGATGTCTCCAATCTCTTGTTTTGTACGTTTTTTTCCACGTGTCTTGACATCCAATGTATCCCTGCAAAGTTTGGTGAAGATCTGAGTATGTAGTTTTTGACCTTATCTGGAACCTCCCATCTGAAAATTTGAAAATTCCTAAAAAATCCGTGCAAAATCTTGATGACCCCAATCTCTTGTTTTGTACGTTTTTTCCACGTGTCTTGACATCCAATGTATTATTGCAATGTTTGGTGAAGATCTGAGTATGTAGTTTTTGACCTTATATGGAACCTCCTATCTGAAAATTTGAAAATTCTTAAAAAATTCGACCAAAATCTTGATGTTCCGAATCCTATGTTTTGTATGTTTTTTCCACGTGTCTTGACATCCAATGTATCCATGCAAAGTTTGGTGAAGATCTGAGTATGTAGTTTTTGACCTTATATTGAACCTCCCATCTGAAAATTTGAAAATTCTTAAAAAATTCGTCCAAAATCTTGATGACCCCAATCTCTTGTTTTGTACGTTTTTTCCACGTGTCTTGACATCCAAAGTATCCCTGCAAAGTTTGGTGAAGATCTGAGTATGTAGTTTTTGACCTTATATGGAACCTCCTTTCTGAAAATTTGAGAATTCTTAAAAAATTCGTCCAAAATCTTGATGTCTCCAATCTCTTGTTTTGTACGTTTTTTCCACGTGTCTTGACATCCAATGTATCCCTGCAAAGTTTGGTGAAGATCTGAGTATGTAGTTTTTGACCTTATCTGGAACCTCCTATCTGAAAATTTGAAAATTCTTAAAAAATTCGTCCAAAATCTTGATGTCTCCAATCTCTTGTTTTGTACGTTTTTTCCACGTGTCTTGATATCCAATGTATCCCTGCAAAGTTTGGTGAAGATCTGAGTACGTCGTTTTTGACCTTATCTGGAACATCCTTTCTGAAAATTTGAAAATTGTTAAAAAATTCGTCCAAAATCTTGATGTCTCCTATCTCTTGTTTTGTACGTTTTTTCCACGTGTCTTGACATCCAATGTATCCCTGCAAAGTTTGGTGAAGATCTGAGTATGTAGTTTTTGACCTTATCTGGAACCTCCCATCTGAAAATTTGAAAATTCTTAAAAAATTCGACCAAAATCTTGATGTCTCCAATCTCTTGTTTTGTACGTTTTTTCCACGTGTCTTGACACATAATGTATCCATGCAAAGTTTGGTGAAGATCTGAGTATGTAGTTTTTGACCTTATATGGAACCTCCTATCTGAAAATTTGAAAATTCTTAAAAAATTTGACCAAAATCTTGATGTCCCCAATCCTATGTTTTGTATGTTTTTTCCACGTGTCTTGACATCCAATGTATCCATGCAAAGTTTGGTGAAGATCTGAGTATGTAGTTTTTGACCTTATCTGGAACCTCCCATCTGAAAATTTGAAAATTCTTAAAAAATTCGTCGAAAATCTTGATGTCTCCAATCTCTTGTTTTGTACGTTTTTTCCACGTGTCTTGACATGCAAAGTATCCCTGCAACGTTTGGTGAAGATCTGAGTCTGTAGTTTTTGACCTTATCTGGAACCTCCTATCTGAAAATTTGAAAATTCTTAAAAAATTCGTCCAAAATCTTGATGTCTCCAATCTCTTGTTTTGTACGTTTTTTCCACGTGTCTTGACATCCAATGTATCCCTGCAATGTTTGGTGAAGATCTGAGTATGTAGTTTTTGACCTTATATGGAGCCTCCTATCTGAAAATTTGAAAATTCTTAAAAAATTCGTCCAAAATCTTGATGTCTCCAATCTCTTGTTTTGTACGTTCTTTCCACGTGTCTTGACATCCAATGTATCCCTGCAATGTTTGGTGAAGATCTGAGTATGTAGTTTTTGACCTTATATGGAACCTCCTATCTGAAAATTTGAAAATTCTTAAAAGAATTTAACAAAATCTTGATGTCCCCAATCCTATGTTTTGTATGTTTTTTCCACGTGTCTTGACATACAATGTATCCCTGCAGAGTTTGGTGAAGATCTGAGTATGTAGTTTTTGACCTTATCTGGAACCTCCCATCTGAAAATTTGAAAATTCCTAAAAAATCCGTCCAAAATCTTGTTGACCCGAATCTCTTGTTTTGTACGTTTTTTCCACGTGTCTTGACATCCAATGTATCCCTGCAAAGTTTGGTGAAGATCTGAGTATGTAGTTTTTGACCTTATCTGGAACCGCATTTCTGAAAATTTGAAAATTTTTAAAAAAATCGTCCAAAATCTTGATGTCTCCAATCTCTTGTTTTGTACGTTTTTTCCACGTGTCTTGACATCCAATGTATCCCTGCAAAGTTTGGTGAAGATCTGAGTATGTAGTTTTTGACCTTATATGGAACCTCCTATCTGAAAATTTGAAAATTCTTAAAAAATTCGTCCAAAATCTTGATGTCTCCAATCTCTTGTTTTGTACGTTTTTTCCACGTGTCTCGACCTCCAATGGATCCCTGCAAAGTTTGGTGAAGATCTGAGTATGTCGTTTTTGACCTTATTTGAAACCTCCCATCTGAAAATTTGAAAATTCTTAAAAAATTCGTCGAAAATCTTGATGTCTCCGATCTCTTGTTTTGTACGTTTTTTCCACGTGTCTTGACATGCTAGGTATTCCTGCAAAGTTTGGTGAAGATCTGAGTATGTAGTTTTTGACCTCATCTGGAACCTCCTATCTGAAAATTTGAAAATTCTTAAAAAATTCGTCCAAAATCTTGATGTCTCCAATCTCTTGTTTTGTACGTTTTTTCCACGTGTCTTGACATCCAATGTATCCCTGCAAAGTTTGGTGAAGATCTGAGTATGTAGTTTTTGACCTTATCTGGAACCTCCTATCTGAAAATTTGAAAATTCTTAAAAAATTCGTCCAAAATCTTGATGTCTCCAATCTCTTGTTTTGTACGTTTTTTCCACGTGTCTTGATATCCAATGTATCCCTGCAAAGTTTGGTGAAGATCTGAGTATGTCGTTTTTGACCTTATCTGGAACATCCTTTCTGAAAATTTGAAAATTGTTAAAAAATTCGTCCAAAATCTTGATGTCTCCTATCTCTTGTTTTGTACGTTTTTTCCACGTGTCTTGACATCCAATGTATCCCTGCAAAGTTTGGTGAAGATCTGAGTATGTAGTTTTTGACCTTATCTGGAACCTCCCATCTGAAAATTTGAAAATTCTTAAAAAATTCGACCAAAATCTTGATGTCTCCAATCTCTTGTTTTGTACGTTTTTTCCATGTGTCTTGACACATAATGTATCCATGCAAAGTTTGGTGAAGATCTGAGTATGTAGTTTTTGACCTTATATGGAACCTCCTATCTGAAAATTTGAAAATTCTTAAAAAATTCGTCCAAAATCTTGATGTCTCCAATCTCTTGTTTTGTACGTTTTTTCCACGTGTCTTGACATCCAATGTATCCCTGCAAAGTTTGGTGAAGATCTGAGTATGTAGTTTTTGACCTTATCTGGAACCTCCCATCTGAAAATTTGAAAATTCCTAAAAAATCCGTCCAAAATCTTGATGACCACAATCTCTTGTTTTGTACGTTTTTTCCACGTGTCTTGACATTCAATGTATCCCTGCAAAGTTTGGTGAAGATCTGAGTATGTAGTTTTTGACCTTATATGGAACCTCCTTTCTGAAAATTTGAAAATTCTTAAAAAATTCGTCCAAAATCTTGAAGACCCCAATCTCTTGTTTTGTACGTTTTTTCCACGTGTCTTGACATCCAATGTATCCCTGCAAAGTTTGGTGAAGATCTGAGTATGTAGTTTTTGACCTTATATGGAACCTCCTTTCTGAAAATTTGAGAATTCTTAAAAAATTCGTCCAAAATCTTGATGTCTCCAATCTCTTGTTTTGTACGTTTTTTCCACGTGTCTTGACATCCAATGTATCCATGCCAAGTTTGGTGAAGATCTGAGTATGTCGTTTTTGACCTTATCTGGAACCTCCCATCCGAAAATTTGAAAATTCTTAAAAAATTCGTCGAAAATCTTGATGTCTCCAATCTCTTGTTTTGTACGTTTTTTCCACGTGTCTTGACATGCAAAGTATCCCTGCAACGTTTGGTGAAGATCTGAGTATGTAGTTTTTGACCTTATCTGGAACCTCCTATCTGAAAATTTGAAAATTCTTCAAAAATTCGTCGAAAATCTTGATGTCTCCAATCTCTTGCTTTGTACGTTTTTTCCACGTGTCTTGACATCCAATGTATCCCTGCAATGTTTGGTGGAGATCTGAGTATGTAGTTTTTGACCTTATCTGGAACCTCCTATCTGAAAATTTGAAAATTCTTCAAAAATTCGTCCAAAATCTTGATGTCTCCAATCTCTTGTTTTGTACGTTTTTTCCACGTGTCTCGACCTCCAATGTATCCCTGCAAAGTTAGTGAAGATCTGAGTATGTCGTTTTTGACCTTATCTGGAACATCCTTTCTGAAAATTTGAAAATTCTTAAAAAATTCGTCGAAAATCTTGATGTCTCCAATCTCTTGTTTTGTACGTTTTTTCCACGTTTCTTGACATCCAATGTATCCCTGCAAAGTTTGGTGAAGATCTGAGTATGTAGTTTTTGACCTTATATGGAACCTCCTTTCTGAAAATTTGAAAATTCTCAAAAAATTCGTCCATAATCTTGATGTCTCCAATCTCTTGTTTTGTACGTTTTTTCCACGTGTCTTGACATCCAATGTATCCCTGCAAAGTTTGGTGAAGATCTGAGCATGTAGTTTTTGACCTTATATGGAACCTCCTATCTGAAAATTTGAAAATTCTTAAAAAATTCGTCGAAAATCTTGATGTCACCAATCCTATGTTTTGTATGTTTTTTCCACGTGTCTTGACATCCAATGTATCCATGCAAAGTTTGGTGAAGATCTGAGTATGTCGTTTTTGACCTTATCTGGAACCTCCCATCTGAAAATTTGAAAATTCTTAAAAAATTCGTCCAAAATCTTGATGACCCCAATCTCTTGTTTTGTACGTTTTTTCCACGTGTCTTGACATCCAAAGTATCCCTGCAAAGTTTGGTGAAGATCTGAGTATGTAGTTTTTGACCTTATATGGAACCTCCTTTCTGAAAATTTGAGAATTCTTAAAAAATTCGTCCAAAATCTTGATGTCTCCAATCTCTTGTTTTGTACGTTTTTTCCACGTGTCTTGACATCCAATGTATCCATGCAAAGTTTGGTGAAGATCTGAGTATGTCGTTTTTGACCTTATCTGGAACCTCCCATCTGAAAATTTGAAAATTCTTAAAAAATTCGTCGAAAATCTTGATGTCTCCAATCTTTTGTTTTGTACGTTTTTTCCACGTGTCTTGACATGCAAAGTATCCCTGCAACGTTTGGTGAAGATCTGAGTATGTAGTTTTTGACCTTATCTGGAACCTCCTATCTGAAAATTTGAAAATTCTTCAAAAATTCGTCGAAAATCTTGATGTCTCCAATCTCTTGTTTTGTACGTTTTTTCCACGTGTCTTGACATCCAATGTATTCCTGCAATGTTTGGTGGAGATCTGAGTATGTAGTTTTAGACCTTATCTGGAACCTCCTATCTGAAAATTTGAAAATTCTTCAAAAATTCGTCCAAAATCTTGATGTCTCCAATCTCTTGTTTTGTACGTTTTTTCCACGTGTCTCGACCTCCAATGGATCCCTGCAAAGTTTGGTGAAGATCTGAGTATGTCGTTTTTGACCTTATCTGGAACATCCTTTCTGAAAATTTGAAAATATTTAAAAAATTCGTCGAAAATCTTGATGTCTCCAATCTCTTGTTTTGTACGTTTTTTCCACGTGTCTTGACATCCAATGTATCCCTGCAAAGTTTGGTGAAGATCTGAGTATGTAGTTTTTGACCTTATATGGAACCTCCTATCTGAAAATTTGAAAATTCTTAAAAAATTCGTCCAAAATCTTGATGTCTCCAATCTCTTGTTTTGTACGTTTTTTCCACGTGTCTCGACCTCCAATGGATCCCTGCAAAGTTTGGTGAAGATCTGAGTATGTCGTTTTTGACCTTATCTGGAACCTCCCATCTGAAAATTTGAAAATTCTTAAAAAATTCGTCGAAAATCTTGATGTCTCCGATCTCTTGTTTTGTACGTTTTTTCCACGTGTCTTGACATGCAAAGTATTCCTGCAAAGTTTGGTGAAGATCTGAGTATGTAGTTTTTGACCTCATCTGGAACCTCCTATCTGAAAATTTGAAAATTCTTAAAAAATTCGTCCAAAATCTTGATGTCTCCAATCTCTTGTTTTGTACGTTTTTTCCACGTGTCTTGACATCCAATGTATCCCTGCAATGTTTGGTGAAGATCTGAGTATGTAGTTTTTGACCTTATCTGGAACCTCCCATCTGAAAATTTGAAAATTCCTAAAAAATCCGTCCAAAATCTTGATGACCCCAATCTCTTGTTTTGTACTTTTTTTCCACGTGTCTTGACATCCAATGTATCCCTGCAAAGTTTGGTGAAGATCTGAGTATGTAGTTTTTGATCTTATCTGGAACCTCCTATCTGAAAATTTGAAAATTCTTAAAAAATTCGTCCAAAATCTTGATGTCTCCAATCTCTTATTTTGTACGTTTTTTCCACGTGTCTTGATATCCAATGTATCCCTGCAAAGTTTGGTGAAGATCTGAGTATGTTGTTTTTGACCTTATCTGGAACATCCTTTCTGAAAATTTGAAAATTGTTAAAAAATTCGTCCAAAATCTTGATGTCTCCTATCTCTTGTTTTGTACGTTTTTTCCACGTGTCTTGACATCCAATGTATCCCTGCAAAGTTTGGTGAAGATCTGAGTATGTAGTTTTTGACCTTATCTGGAACCTCCCATCTGAAAATTTGAAAATTCTTAAAAAATTCGACCAATATCTTGATGTCTCCAATCTTTTGTTTTGTACGTTTTTTCCACGTGTCTTGACATCCAATGTATTCCTGCAATGTTTGGTGAAGATCTGAGTATGTAGTTTTTGACCTTATATGGAACCTCCTATCTGAAAATTTGAAAATTCTTAAAAAATTCGACCAAAATCTTGATGTTCCGAATCCTATGTTTTGTATGTTTTTTCCACGTGTCTTGACATCCAATGTATCCATGCAAAGTTTGGTGAAGATCTGAGTATGTAGTTTTTGACCTTATATTGAACCTCCCATCTGAAAATTTGAAAATTCTTAAAAAATTCGTCCAAAATCTTGATGACCCCAATCTCTTGTTTTGTACGTTTTTTCCACGTGTCTTGACATCCAAAGTATCCCTGCAAAGTTTGGTGAAGATCTGAGTATGTAGTTTTTGACCTTATATGGAACCTCCTTTCTGAAAATTTGAGAATTCTTAAAAAATTCGTCCAAAATCTTGATGTCTCCAATCTCTTGTTTTGTACGTTTTTTCCACGTGTCTTGACATCCAATGTATCCATGCAAAGTTTGGTGAAGATCTGAGTATGTCGTTTTTGACCTTATCTGGAACCTCCCATCTGAAAATTTGAAAATTCTTAAAAAATTCGTCGAAAATCTTGATGTCTCCAATCTTTTGTTTTGTACGTTTTTTCCACGTGTCTTGACATGCAAAGTATCCCTGCAACGTTTGGTGAAGATCTGAGTATGTAGTTTTTGACCTTATCTGGAACCTCCTATCTGAAAATTTGAAAATTCTTCAAAAATTCGTCGAAAATCTTGATGTCTCCAATCTCTTGTTTTGTACGTTTTTTCCACTTGTCTTGACATCCAATGTATTCCTGCAATGTTTGGTGGAGATCTGAGTATGTAGTTCTAGACCTTATCTGGAACCTCCTATCTGAAAATTTGAAAATTCTTCAAAAATTCGTCCAAAATCTTGATGTCTCCAATCTCTTGTTTTGTACGTTTTTTCCACGTGTCTCGACCTCCAATGGATCCCTGCAAAGTTTGGTGAAGATCTGAGTATGTCGTTTTTGACCTTATCTGGAACATCCTTTCTGAAAATTTGAAAATTCTTAAAAAATTCGTCGAAAATCTTGATGTCTCCAATCTCTTATTTTGTACGTTTTTTCCACGTGTCTTGACATCCAATGTATCCCTGCAAAGTTTGGTGAAGATCTGAGTATGTAGTTTTTGACCTTATATGGAACCTCCTATCTGAAAATTTGAAAATTCTTAAAAAATTCGTCCAAAATCTTGATGTCTCCAATCTCTTGTTTTGTACGTTTTTTCCACGTGTCTCGACCTCCAATGGATCCCTGCAAAGTTTGGTGAAGATCTGAGTATGTCGTTTTGGACCTTATCTGGAACCTCCCATCTGAAAATTTGAAAATTCTTAAAAAATTCGTCGAAAATCTTGATGTCTCCGATCTCTTGTTTTGTACGTTTTTTCCACGTGTCTTGACATGCAAAGTATTCCTGCAAAGTTTGGTGAAGATCTGAGTATGTAGTTTTTGACCTCATCTGGAACCTCCTATCTGAAAATTTGAAAATTCTTAAAAAATTCGTCCAAAATCTTGATGTCTCCAATCTCTTGTTTTGTACGTTTTTTCCACGTGTCTTGACATCCAATGTATCCCTGCAATGTTTGGTGAAGATCTGAGTATGTAGTTTTTGACCTTATCTGGAACCTCCCATCTGAAAATTTGAAAATTCTTAAAAAATCCGTCCAAAATCTTGATGACCCCAATCTCTTGTTTTGTACTTTTTTTCCACGTGTCTCGACCTCCAATGTATCCCTGCAAAGTTTGGTGAAGATCTGAGTATGTAGTTTTTGACCTTATATGGAACCTCCTATCTGAAAATTTGAAAATTCTTAAAAAATTCGTCCAAAATCTTGATGTCACCAATCCTATGTTTTGTATGTTTTTTCCACGTGTCTTGACATCCAATGTATCCATGCAAAGTTTGGTGAAGATCTGAGTATGTCGTTTTTGACCTTATCTGGAACCTCCCACCTGAAAATTTGAAAATTCTTAAAAAATTCTTCGAAAATCTTGATGTCTCCGATCTCTTGTTTTGTACGTTTTTTCCACGTGTCTTGACATGCAAAGTATTCCTGCAAAGTTTGGTGAAGATCTGAGTATGTAGTTTTTGACCTCATCTGGAACCTCCTATCTGAAAATTTGAAAATTCTTAAAAAATTCGTCCAAAATTTTGATGTCTCCAATCTCTTGTTTTGTACGTTTTTTCCACGTGTCTTGACATCCAATGTATCCCTGCAATGTTTGGTGAAGATCTGAGTATGTAGTTTTTGACCTTATCTGGAACCTCCCATCTGAAAATTTGAAAATTCCTAAAAAATCCGTCCAAAATCTTGATGACCCCAATCTCTTGTTTTGTACGTTTTTTCCACGTGTCTTGACATCCAATGTATCCCTGCAAAGTTTGGTGAAGATCTGAGTATGTAGTTTTTGACCTTATCTGGAACCTCCTATCTGAAAATTTGAAAATTCTTAAAAAATTCGTCCAAAATCTTGATGTCTCCAATCTCTTGTTTTGTACGTTTTTTCCACGTGTCTTGATATCCAATGTATCCCTGCAAAGTTTGGTGAAGATCTGAGTATGTCGTTTTTGACCTTATCTGGAACATCCTTTCTGAAAATTTGAAAATTTTTAAAAAATTCGTCCAAAATCTTGATGTCTCCAATCTCTTTTTTGTACGTTTTTTCCACGTGTCTTGACATCCAATTTATCCCTGCAAAGTTTGGTGAAGATCTGAGTATGTAGTTTTTGACCTTATCTGGAACCTCCCATCTGAAAATTTGAAAATTCTTAAAAAATTCGACCAAAATCTTGATGTCTCCAATCTTTTGTTTTGTACGTTTTTTCCACGTGTCTTGACACATAATGTATCCATGCAAAGTTTGGTGAAGATCTGAGTATGTAGTTTTTGACCTTATATGGAACCTCCTATCTGAAAATTTGAAAATTCTTAAAAAATTCGTCCAAAATCTTGATGTCTCCAATCTCTTGTTTTGTACGTTTTTTCCACGTGTCTTGACATCCAATGTATCCCTGCAAAGTTTGGTGAAGATCTGAGTATGTAGTTTTTGACCTTATCTGGAACCTCCCATCTGAAAATTTGAAAATTCCTAAAAAATCCGTGCAAAATCTTGATGTCTCCAATCTCTTGTTTTGTACGTTTTTTCCACGTGTCTTGACATCCAATGTATCCCTGCAATGTTTGGTGGAGATCTGAGTATGTAGTTTTTGACCTTATCTGGGACCTCCTATCAGAAAATTTGAAAATTCTTCAAAAATTCGTCCAAAATCTTGATGTCTCCAATCTCTTGTTTTGTACGTTTTTTCCACGTGTCTCGACCTCCAATGTATCCCTGCAAAGTTTGGTGAAGATCTGAGTATGTCGTTTTTGACCTTATCTGGAACATCCTTTCTGAAAATTTGAAAATTCTTAAAAAATTCGTCGAAAATCTTGATGTCTCCGATCTCTTGTTTTGTACGTTTTTTCCACGTGTCTTGACATCCAATGTATCCCTGCAAAGTTTGGTGAAGATCTGAGTATGTAGTTTTTGACCTTATATGGAACCTCCTTTCTGAAAATTTGAAAATTCTCAAAAAATTCGTCCATAATCTTGATGTCTCCAATCTCTTGTTTTGTACGTTTTTTCCACGTGTCTTGACATCCAATGTATCCCTGCAAAGTTTGGTGAAGATCTGAGTATGTAGTTTTTGACCTTATATGGAACCTCCTATCTGAAAATTTGAAAATTCTTAAAAAATTCGTCCAAAATCTTGATGTCACCAATCCTATGTTTTGTATGTTTTTTCCACGTGTCTTGACATCCAATGTATCCATGCAAAGTTTGGTGAAGATCTGAGTATGTCGTTTTTGACCTTATCTGGAACCTCCCATCTGAAAATTTGAAAATTCTTAAAAAATTCGTCGAAAATCTTGATGTCTCCGATCTTTTGTTTTGTACGTTTTTTCCACGTGTCTTGACACATAATGTATCCATGCAAAGTTTGGTGAAGATCTGAGTATGTAGTTTTTGACCTTATATGGAACCTCCTATCTGAAAATTTGAAAATTCTTAAAAAATTCGTCCAAAATCTTGATGTCTCCAATCTCTTGTTTTGTACGTTTTTTCCACGTGTCTTGACATCCAATGTATCCCTGCAAAGTTTGGTGAAGATCTGAGTATGTAGTTTTTGACCTTATCTGGAACCTCCCATCTGAAAATTTGAAAATTCCTAAAAAATCCGTGCAAAATCTTGATGACCCCAATCTCTTGTTTTGTACGTTTTTTCCACGTGTCTTGACATCCAATGTATCCATGCTAAGTTTGGTGAAGATCTGAGTATGTCGTTTTTGACCTTATCTGGAACCTCCCATTTGAAAATTTGAAAATTCTTAAAAAAATCGTCGAAAATCTTGATGTCTCCAATCTCTTGTTTTGTACGTTTTTTCCACGTGTCTTGACATGCAAAGTATCCCTGCAACGTTTGGTGAAGATCTGAGTATGTAGTTTTTGACCTTATCTGGAACCTCCTATCTGAAAATTTGAAAATTCTTCAAAAATTCATCGAAAATCTTGATGTCTCCAATCTCTTGTTTTGTACGTTTTTTCCACGTGTCTTGACATCCAATGTATCCCTGCAATGTTTGGTGGAGATCTGAGTATGTAGTTTTTGACCTTATCTGGGACCTCCTATCAGAAAATTTGAAAATTCTTCAAAAATTCGTCCAAAATCTTGATGTCTCCAATCTCTTGTTTTGTACGTTTTTTCCACGTGTCTCGACCTCCAATGTATCCCTGCAAAGTTTGGTGAAGATCTGAGTATGTCGTTTTTGACCTTATCTGGAACATCCTTTCTGAAAATTTGAAAATTCTTAAAAAATTCGTCGAAAATCTTGATGTCTCCAATCTCTTGTTTTGTACGTTTTTTCCACGTGTCTTGACATCCAATGTATTCCTGCAATGTTTGGTTAAGATCTGAGTATGTAGTTTTTGACCTTCTATGGAACCTCCTATCTGAAAATTTGAAAATTCTTAAAAAATTCGACCAAAATCTTGATGTTCGGAATCCTATGTTTTGTATGTTTTTTCCACGTGTCTTGACATCCAATGTATCCCTGCAAAGTTTGGTGAAGATCTGAGTATGTAGTTTTTGACCTTATCTGGAACCTCCCATCTGAAAATTTGAAAATTCCTAAAAAATCCGTCCAAAATCTTGATGACCACAATCTCTTGTTTTGTACGTTTTTTCCACGTGTCTTGACATTCAATGTATCCCTGCAAAGTTTGGTGAAGATCTGAGTATGTAGTTTTTGACCTTATATGGAACCTCCTTTCTGAAAATTTGAAAATTCTTAAAAAATTCGTCCAAAATCTTGAAGACCCCAATCTCTTGTTTTGTACGTTTTTTCCACGTGTCTTGACATCCAATGTATCCCTGCAAAGTTTGGTGAAGATCTGAGTATGTAGTTTTTGACCTTATATGGAACCTCCTTTCTGAAAATTTGAGAATTCTTAAAAAATTCGTCCAAAATCTTGATGTCTCCAATCTCTTGTTTTGTACGTTTTTTCCACGTGTCTTGACATCCAATGTATCCATGCAAAGTTTGGTGAAGATCTGAGTATGTCGTTTTTGACCTTATCTGGAACCTCCCATCCGAAAATTTGAAAATTCTTAAAAAATTCGTCGAAAATCTTGATGTCTCCAATCTCTTGTTTTGTACGTTTTTTCCACGTGTCTTGACATGCAAAGTATCCCTGCAACGTTTGGTGAAGATCTGAGTATGTAGTTTTTGACCTTATCTGGAACCTCCTATCTGAAAATTTGAAAATTCTTCAAAAATTCGTCGAAAATCTTGATGTCTCCAATCTCTTGCTTTGTACGTTTTTTCCACGTGTCTTGACATCCAATGTATCCCTGCAATGTTTTGTGGAGATCTGAGTATGTAGTTTTTGACCTTATCTGGAACCTCCTATCTGAAAATTTGAAAATTCTTCAAAAATTCGTCCAAAATCTTGATGTCTCCAATCTCTTGTTTTGTACGTTTTTTCCACGTGTCTCGACCTCCAATGTATCCCTGCAAAGTTAGTGAAGATCTGAGTATGTCGTTTTTGACCTTATCTGGAACATCCTTTCTGAAAATTTGAAAATTCTTAAAAAATTCGTCGAAAATCTTGATGTCTCCAATCTCTTGTTTTGTACGTTTTTTCCACGTTTCTTGACATCCAATGTATCCCTGCAAAGTTTGGTGAAGATCTGAGTATGTAGTTTTTGACCTTATATGGAACCTCCTTTCTGAAAATTTGAAAATTCTCAAAAAATTCGTCCATAATCTTGATGTCTCCAATCTCTTGTTTTGTACGTTTTTTCCACGTGTCTTGACATCCAATGTATCCCTGCAAAGTTTGGTGAAGATCTGAGCATGTAGTTTTTGACCTTATATGGAACCTCCTATCTGAAAATTTGAAAATTCTTAAAAAATTCGTCGAAAATCTTGATGTCACCAATCCTATGTTTTGTATGTTTTTTCCACGTGTCTTGACATCCAATGTATCCATGCAAAGTTTGGTGAAGATCTGAGTATGTCGTTTTTGACCTTATCTTGAACCTCCCATCTGAAAATTTGAAAATTCTTAAAAAATTCGTCGAAAATCTTGATGTCTCCGATCTCTTGTTTTGTACGTTTTTTCGACGTGTCTTGACATGCAAAGTATTCCTGCAAAGTTTGGTGAAGATCTGAGTATGTAGTTTTTGACCTCATCTGGAACCTCCTATCTGAAAATTTGAAAATTCTTAAAAAATTCGTCCAAAATCTTGATGTCTCCAATCTCTTGTTTTGTACGTTTTTTCCACGTGTCTTGACATCCAATGTATCCCTGCAATGTTTGGTGAAGATCTGAGTATGTAGTTTTTGACCTTATCTGGAACCTCCCATCTGAAAATTTGAAAATTCCTAAAAAATCCGTCCAAAATCTTGATGACCCCAATCTCTTGTTTTGTACGTTTTTTCCACGTGTCTTGACATCCAATGTATCCCTGCAAAGTTTGGTGAAGATCTGAGTATGTAGTTTTTGACCTTATCTGGAACCTCCCATCTGAAAATTTGAAAATTCCTAAAAAATCCGTGCAAAATCTTGATGACCCCAATCTCTTGTTTTGTACGTTATTTCCACGTGTCTTGACATCCAATGTATTCCTGCAATGTTTGGTGAAGATCTGAGTATGTAGTTTTTGACCTTATATGGAACCTCCTATCTGAAAATTTGAAAATTCTTAAAAAATTCGACCAAAATCTTGATGTTCCGAATCCTATGTTTTGTATGTTTTTTCCACGTGTCTTGACATCCAATGTATCCATGCAAAGTTTGGTGAAGATCTGAGTATGTAGTTTTTGACCTTATATTGAACCTCCCATCTGAAAATTTGAAAATTCTTAAAAAATTCGTCCAAAATCTTGATGACCCCAATCTCTTGTTTTGTACGTTTTTTCCACGTGTCTTGACATCCAAAGTATCCCTGCAAAGTTTGGTGAAGATCTGAGTATGTAGTTTTTGACCTTATATGGAACCTCCTTTCTGAAAATTTGAGAATTCTTAAAAAATTCGTCCAAAATCTTGATGTCTCCAATCTCTTGTTTTGTACGTTTTTTCCACGTGTCTTGACATCCAATGTATCCATGCAAAGTTTGGTGAAGATCTGAGTATGTCGTTTTTGACCTTATCTGGAACCTCCCATCTGAAAATTTGAAAATTCTTAAAAAATTCGTCGAAAATCTTGATGTCTCCAATCTTTTGTTTTGTACGTTTTTTCCACGTGTCTTGACATGCAAAGTATCCCTGCAACGTTTGGTGAAGATCTGAGTATGTAGTTTTTGACCTTATCTGGAACCTCCTATCTGAAAATTTGAAAATTCTTCAAAAATTCGTCGAAAATCTTGATGTCTCCAATCTCTTGTTTTGTACGTTTTTTCCACGTGTCTTGACATCCAATGTATTCCTGCAATGTTTGGTGGAGATCTGAGTATGTAGTTTTAGACCTTATCTGGAACCTCCTATCTGAAAATTTGAAAATTCTTCAAAAATTCGTCCAAAATCTTGATGTCTCCAATCTCTTGTTTTGTACGTTTTTTCCACGTGTCTCGACCTCCAATGGATCCCTGCAAAGTTTGGTGAAGATCTGAGTATGTCGTTTTTGACCTTATCTGGAACATCCTTTCTGAAAATTTGAAAATATTTAAAAAATTCGTCGAAAATCTTGATGTCTCCAATCTCCTGTTTTGTACGTTTTTTCCACGTGTCTTGACATCCAATGTATCCCTGCAAAGTTTGGTGAAGATCTGAGTATGTAGTTTTTGACCTTATATGGAACCTCCTATCTGAAAATTTGAAAATTCTTAAAAAATTCGTCCAAAATCTTGATGTCTCCAATCTCTTGTTTTGTACGTTTTTTCCACGTGTCTCGACCTCCAATGGATCCCTGCAAAGTTTGGTGAAGATCTGAGTATGTCGTTTTTGACCTTATCTGGAACCTCCCATCTGAAAATTTGAAAATTCTTAAAAAATTCGTCGAAAATCTTGATGTCTCCGATCTCTTGTTTTGTACGTTTTTTCCACGTGTCTTGACATGCAAAGTATTCCTGCAAAGTTTGGTGAAGATCTGAGTATGTAGTTTTTGACCTCATCTGGAACCTCCTATCTGAAAATTTGAAAATTCTTAAAAAATTCGTCCAAAATCTTGATGTCTCCAATCTCTTGTTTTGTACGTTTTTTCCACGTGTCTTGACATCCAATGTATCCCTGCAATGTTTGGTGAAGATCTGAGTATGTAGTTTTTGACCTTATCTGGAACCTCCCATCTGAAAATTTGAAAATTCCTAAAAAATCCGTCCAAAATCTTGATGACCCCAATCTCTTGTTTTGTACTTTTTTTCCACGTGTCTTGACATCCAATGTATCCCTGCAAAGTTTGGTGAAGATCTGAGTATGTAGTTTTTGATCTTATCTGGAACCTCCTATCTGAAAATTTGAAAATTCTTAAAAAATTCGTCCAAAATCTTGATGTCTCCAATCTCTTATTTTGTACGTTTTTTCCACGTGTCTTGATATCCAATGTATCCCTGCAAAGTTTGGTGAAGATCTGAGTATGTTGTTTTTGACCTTATCTGGAACATCCTTTCTGAAAATTTGAAAATTGTTAAAAAATTCGTCCAAAATCTTGATGTCTCCTATCTCTTGTTTTGTACGTTTTTTCCACGTGTCTTGACATCCAATGTATCCCTGCAAAGTTTGGTGAAGATCTGAGTATGTAGTTTTTGACCTTATCTGGAACCTCCCATCTGAAAATTTGAAAATTCTTAAAAAATTCGACCAATATCTTGATGTCTCCAATCTTTTGTTTTGTACGTTTTTTCCACGTGTCTTGACACATAATGTATCCATGCAAAGTTTGGTGAAGATCTGAGTATGTAGTTTTTGACCTTATATGGAACCTCCTATCTGAAAATTTGAAAATTCTTAAAAAATTCGTCCAAAATCTTGATGTCTCCAATCTCTTGTTTTGTACGTTTTTTCCACGTGTCTTGACATCCAATGTATCCCTGCAAAGTTTGGTGAAGATCTGAGTATGTAGTTTTTGACCTTATCTGGAACCTCCCATCTGAAAATTTGAAAATTCCTAAAAAATCCGTGCAAAATCTTGATGACCCCAATCTCTTGTTTTGTACGTTTTTTCCACGTGTCTTGACATCCAATGTATTCCTGCAATGTTTGGTGAAGATCTGAGTATGTAGTTTTTGACCTTATATGGAACCTCCTATCTGAAAATTTGAAAATTCTTAAAAAATTCGACCAAAATCTTGATGTTCCGAATCCTATGTTTTGTATGTTTTTTCCACGTGTCTTGACATCCAATGTATCCATGCAAAGTTTGGTGAAGATCTGAGTATGTAGTTTTTGACCTTATATTGAACCTCCCATCTGAAAATTTGAAAATTCTTAAAAAATTCGTCCAAAATCTTGATGACCCCAATCTCTTGTTTTGTACGTTTTTTCCACGTGTCTTGACATCCAAAGTATCCCTGCAAAGTTTGGTGAAGATCTGAGTATGTAGTTTTTGACCTTATATGGAACCTCCTTTCTGAAAATTTGAGAATTCTTAAAAAATTCGTCCAAAATCTTGATGTCTCCAATCTCTTGTTTTGTACGTTTTTTCCACGTGTCTTGACATCCAATGTATCCATGCAAAGTTTGGTGAAGATCTGAGTATGTCGTTTTTGACCTTATCTGGAACCTCCCATCTGAAAATTTGAAAATTCTTAAAAAATTCGTCGAAAATCTTGATGTCTCCAATCTTTTGTTTTGTACGTTTTTTCCACGTGTCTTGACATGCAAAGTATCCCTGCAACGTTTGGTGAAGATCTGAGTATGTAGTTTTTGACCTTATCTGGAACCTCCTATCTGAAAATTTGAAAATTCTTCAAAAATTCGTCGAAAATCTTGATGTCTCCAATCTCTTGTTTTGTACGTTTTTTCCACTTGTCTTGACATCCAATGTATTCCTGCAATGTTTGGTGGAGATCTGAGTATGTAGTTCTAGACCTTATCTGGAACCTCCTATCTGAAAATTTGAAAATTCTTCAAAAATTCGTCCAAAATCTTGATGTCTCCAATCTCTTGTTTTGTACGTTTTTTCCACGTGTCTCGACCTCCAATGGATCCCTGCAAAGTTTGGTGAAGATCTGAGTATGTCGTTTTTGACCTTATCTGGAACATCCTTTCTGAAAATTTGAAAATTCTTAAAAAATTCGTCGAAAATCTTGATGTCTCCAATCTCTTATTTTGTACGTTTTTTCCACGTGTCTTGACATCCAATGTATCCCTGCAAAGTTTGGTGAAGATCTGAGTATGTAGTTTTTGACCTTATATGGAACCTCCTATCTGAAAATTTGAAAATTCTTAAAAAATTCGTCCAAAATCTTGATGTCTCCAATCTCTTGTTTTGTACGTTTTTTCCACGTGTCTCGACCTCCAATGGATCCCTGCAAAGTTTGGTGAAGATCTGAGTATGTCGTTTTGGACCTTATCTGGAACCTCCCATCTGAAAATTTGAAAATTCTTAAAAAATTCGTCGAAAATCTTGATGTCTCCGATCTCTTGTTTTGTACGTTTTTTCCACGTGTCTTGACATGCAAAGTATTCCTGCAAAGTTTGGTGAAGATCTGAGTATGTAGTTTTTGACCTCATCTGGAACCTCCTATCTGAAAATTTGAAAATTCTTAAAAAATTCGTCCAAAATCTTGATGTCTCCAATCTCTTGTTTTGTACGTTTTTTCCACGTGTCTTGACATCCAATGTATCCCTGCAATGTTTGGTGAAGATCTGAGTATGTAGTTTTTGACCTTATCTGGAACCTCCCATCTGAAAATTTGAAAATTCTTAAAAAATCCGTCCAAAATCTTGATGACCCCAATCTCTTGTTTTGTACTTTTTTTCCACGTGTCTCGACCTCCAATGTATCCCTGCAAAGTTTGGTGAAGATCTGAGTATGTAGTTTTTGACCTTATATGGAACCTCCTATCTGAAAATTTGAAAATTCTTAAAAAATTCGTCCAAAATCTTGATGTCACCAATCCTATGTTTTGTATGTTTTTTCCACGTGTCTTGACATCCAATGTATCCATGCAAAGTTTGGTGAAGATCTGAGTATGTCGTTTTTGACCTTATCTGGAACCTCCCACCTGAAAATTTGAAAATTCTTAAAAAATTCTTCGAAAATCTTGATGTCTCCGATCTCTTGTTTTGTACGTTTTTTCCACGTGTCTTGACATGCAAAGTATTCCTGCAAAGTTTGGTGAAGATCT
Organism: Lepisma saccharinum; assembly: GCF_977018435.1. Taxonomy (NCBI): domain Eukaryota; kingdom Metazoa; phylum Arthropoda; class Insecta; order Zygentoma; family Lepismatidae; genus Lepisma; species Lepisma saccharinum. The sequence continues at coordinate 274,962 of NW_028142931.1, read as the reverse complement.
GAGTATGTAGTTTTTGACCTCATCTGGAACCTCCTATCTGAAAATTTGAAAATTCTTAAAAAATTCGTCCAAAATTTTGATGTCTCCAATCTCTTGTTTTGTACGTTTTTTCCACGTGTCTTGACATCCAATGTATCCCTGCAATGTTTGGTGAAGATCTGAGTATGTAGTTTTTGACCTTATCTGGAACCTCCCATCTGAAAATTTGAAAATTCCTAAAAAATCCGTCCAAAATCTTGATGACCCCAATCTCTTGTTTTGTACGTTTTTTCCACGTGTCTTGACATCCAATGTATCCCTGCAAAGTTTGGTGAAGATCTGAGTATGTAGTTTTTGACCTTATCTGGAACCTCCTATCTGAAAATTTGAAAATTCTTAAAAAATTCGTCCAAAATCTTGATGTCTCCAATCTCTTGTTTTGTACGTTTTTTCCACGTGTCTTGATATCCAATGTATCCCTGCAAAGTTTGGTGAAGATCTGAGTATGTCGTTTTTGACCTTATCTGGAACATCCTTTCTGAAAATTTGAAAATTTTTAAAAAATTCGTCCAAAATCTTGATGTCTCCAATCTCTTTTTTGTACGTTTTTTCCACGTGTCTTGACATCCAATTTATCCCTGCAAAGTTTGGTGAAGATCTGAGTATGTAGTTTTTGACCTTATCTGGAACCTCCCATCTGAAAATTTGAAAATTCTTAAAAAATTCGACCAAAATCTTGATGTCTCCAATCTTTTGTTTTGTACGTTTTTTCCACGTGTCTTGACACATAATGTATCCATGCAAAGTTTGGTGAAGATCTGAGTATGTAGTTTTTGACCTTATATGGAACCTCCTATCTGAAAATTTGAAAATTCTTAAAAAATTCGTCCAAAATCTTGATGTCTCCAATCTCTTGTTTTGTACGTTTTTTCCACGTGTCTTGACATCCAATGTATCCCTGCAAAGTTTGGTGAAGATCTGAGTATGTAGTTTTTGACCTTATCTGGAACCTCCCATCTGAAAATTTGAAAATTCCTAAAAAATCCGTGCAAAATCTTGATGTCTCCAATCTCTTGTTTTGTACGTTTTTTCCACGTGTCTTGACATCCAATGTATCCCTGCAATGTTTGGTGGAGATCTGAGTATGTAGTTTTTGACCTTATCTGGGACCTCCTATCAGAAAATTTGAAAATTCTTCAAAAATTCGTCCAAAATCTTGATGTCTCCAATCTCTTGTTTTGTACGTTTTTTCCACGTGTCTCGACCTCCAATGTATCCCTGCAAAGTTTGGTGAAGATCTGAGTATGTCGTTTTTGACCTTATCTGGAACATCCTTTCTGAAAATTTGAAAATTCTTAAAAAATTCGTCGAAAATCTTGATGTCTCCGATCTCTTGTTTTGTACGTTTTTTCCACGTGTCTTGACATCCAATGTATCCCTGCAAAGTTTGGTGAAGATCTGAGTATGTAGTTTTTGACCTTATATGGAACCTCCTTTCTGAAAATTTGAAAATTCTCAAAAAATTCGTCCATAATCTTGATGTCTCCAATCTCTTGTTTTGTACGTTTTTTCCACGTGTCTTGACATCCAATGTATCCCTGCAAAGTTTGGTGAAGATCTGAGTATGTAGTTTTTGACCTTATATGGAACCTCCTATCTGAAAATTTGAAAATTCTTAAAAAATTCGTCCAAAATCTTGATGTCACCAATCCTATGTTTTGTATGTTTTTTCCACGTGTCTTGACATCCAATGTATCCATGCAAAGTTTGGTGAAGATCTGAGTATGTCGTTTTTGACCTTATCTGGAACCTCCCATCTGAAAATTTGAAAATTCTTAAAAAATTCGTCGAAAATCTTGATGTCTCCGATCTTTTGTTTTGTACGTTTTTTCCACGTGTCTTGACACATAATGTATCCATGCAAAGTTTGGTGAAGATCTGAGTATGTAGTTTTTGACCTTATATGGAACCTCCTATCTGAAAATTTGAAAATTCTTAAAAAATTCGTCCAAAATCTTGATGTCTCCAATCTCTTGTTTTGTACGTTTTTTCCACGTGTCTTGACATCCAATGTATCCCTGCAAAGTTTGGTGAAGATCTGAGTATGTAGTTTTTGACCTTATCTGGAACCTCCCATCTGAAAATTTGAAAATTCCTAAAAAATCCGTGCAAAATCTTGATGACCCCAATCTCTTGTTTTGTACGTTTTTTCCACGTGTCTTGACATCCAATGTATCCATGCAAAGTTTGGTGAAGATCTGAGTATGTCGTTTTTGACCTTATCTGGAACCTCCCATTTGAAAATTTGAAAATTCTTAAAAAATTCGTCGAAAATCTTGATGTCTCCAATCTCTTGTTTTGTACGTTTTTTCCACGTGTCTTGACATGCAAAGTATCCCTGCAACGTTTGGTGAAGATCTGAGTATGTAGTTTTTGACCTTATCTGGAACCTCCTATCTGAAAATTTGAAAATTCTTCAAAAATTCGTCGAAAATCTTGATGTCTCCAATCTCTTGTTTTGTACGTTTTTTCCACGTGTCTTGACATCCAATGTATCCCTGCAATGTTTGGTGGAGATCTGAGTATGTAGTTTTTGACCTTATCTGGGACCTCCTATCAGAAAATTTGAAAATTCTTCAAAAATTCGTCCAAAATCTTGATGTCTCCAATCTCTTGTTTTGTACGTTTTTTCCACGTGTCTCGACCTCCAATGTATCCCTGCAAAGTTTGGTGAAGATCTGAGTATGTCGTTTTTGACCTTATCTGGAACATCCTTTCTGAAAATTTGAAAATTCTTAAAAAATTCGTCGAAAATCTTGATGTCTCCAATCTCTTGTTTTGTACGTTTTTTCCACGTGTCTTGACATCCAATGTATCCCTGCAAAGTTTGGTGAAGATCTGAGTATGTAGTTTTTGACCTTATATGGAACCTCCTTTCTGAAAATTTGAAAATTCTCAAAAAATTCGTCCATAATCTTGATGTCTCCAATCTCTTGTTTTGTACGTTTTTTCCACGTGTCTTGACATCCAATGTATCCCTGCAAAGTTTGGTGAAGATCTGAGTATGTAGTTTTTGACCTTATATGGAACCTCCTATCTGAAAATTTGAAAATTCTTAAAAAATTCGTCCAAAATCTTGATGTCACCAATCCTATGTTTTGTATGTTTTTTCCACGTGTCTTGACATCCAATGTATCCATGCAAAGTTTGGTGAAGATCTGAGTATGTCGTTTTTGACCTTATCTGGAACCTCCCATCTGAAAATTTGAAAATTCTTAAAAAATTCGTCGAAAATCTTGATGTCTCCGATCTCTTGTTTTGTACGTTTTTTCCACGTGTCTTGACATGCAAAGTATTCCTGCAAAGTTTGGTGAAGATCTGAGTATGTAGTTTTTGACCTCATCTGGAACCTCCTATCTGAAAATTTGAAAATTCTTAAAAAATTCGTCCAAAATTTTGATGTCTCCAATCTCTTGTTTTGTACGTTTTTTCCACGTGTCTTGACATCCAATGTATCCCTGCAATGTTTGGTGAAGATCTGAGTATGTAGTTTTTGACCTTATCTGGAACCTCCCATCTGAAAATTTGAAAATTCCTAAAAAATCCGTCCAAAATCTTGATGACCCCAATCTCTTGTTTTGTACGTTTTTTCCACGTGTCTTGACATCCAATGTATCCCTGCAAAGTTTGGTGAAGATCTGAGTATGTAGTTTTTGACCTTATCTGGAACCTCCTATCTGAAAATTTGAAAATTCTTAAAAAATTCGTCCAAAATCTTGATGTCTCCAATCTCTTGTTTTGTACGTTTTTTCCACGTGTCTTGATATCCAATGTATCCCTGCAAAGTTTGGTGAAGATCTGAGTATGTCGTTTTTGACCTTATCTGGAACATCCTTTCTGAAAATTTGAAAATTGTTAAAAAATTCGTCCAAAATCTTGATGTCTCCAATCTCTTTTTTGTACGTTTTTTCCACGTGTCTTGACATCCAATGTATCCCTGCAAAGTTTGGTGAAGATCTGAGTATGTAGTTTTTGACCTTATCTGGAACCTCCCATCTGAAAATTTGAAAATTCTTAAAAAATTCGACCAAAATCTTGATGTCTCCAATCTTTTGTTTTGTACGTTTTTTCCACGTGTCTTGACACATAATGTATCCATGCAAAGTTTGGTGAAGATCTGAGTATGTAGTTTTTGACCTTATATGGAACTTCCTATCTGAAAATTTGAAAATTCTTAAAAAATTCGTCCAAAATCTTGATGTCTCCAATCTCTTGTTTTGTACGTTTTTTCCACGTGTCTTGACATCCAATGTATCCCTGCAAAGTTTGGTGAAGATCTGAGTATGTAGTTTTTGACCTTATCTGGAACCTCCCATCTGAAAATTTGAAAATTCCTAAAAAATCCGTGCAAAATCTTGATGACCCCAATCTCTTGTTTTGTACGTTTTTTCCACGTGTCTTGACATCCAATGTATTCCTGCAATGTTTGGTGAAGATCTGAGTATGTAGTTTTTGACCTTATATGGAACCTCCTATCTGAAAATTTGAAAATTCTTAAAAAATTCGACCAAAATCTTGATGTTCCGAATCCTATGTTTTGTATGTTTTTTCCACGTGTCTTGACATCCAATGTATCCATGCAAAGTTTGGTGAAGATCTGAGTATGTAGTTTTTGACCTTATATTGAACCTCCCATCTGAAAATTTGAAAATTCTTAAAAAATTCGTCCAAAATCTTGATGACCCCAATCTCTTGTTTTGTACGTTTTTTCCACGTGTCTTGACATCCAAAGTATCCTTGCAAAGTTTGGTGAAGATCTGAGTATGTAGTTTTTGACCTTATATGGAACCTCCTTTCTGAAAATTTGAGAATTCTTAAAAAATTCGTCCAAAATCTTGATGTCTCCAATCTCTTGTTTTGTACGTTTTTTCCACGTGTCTTGACATCCAATGTATCCATGCAAAGTTTGGTGAAGATCTGAGTATGTCGTTTTTGACCTTATCTGGAACCTCCCATCTGAAAATTTGAAAATTCTTAAAAAATCGTCGAAAATCTTGATGTCTCCAATCTTTTGTTTTGTACGTTTTTTCCACGTGTCTTGACATGCAAAGTATCCCTGCAACGTTTGGTGAAGATCTGAGTATGTAGTTTTTGACCTTATCTGGAACCTCCTATCTGAAAATTTGAAAATTCTTCAAAAATTCGTCGAAAATCTTGATGTCTCCAATCTCTTGTTTTGTACGTTTTTTCCACGTGTCTTGACATCCAATGTATTCCTGCAATGTTTGGTGGAGATCTGAGTATGTAGTTTTAGACCTTATCTGGAACCTCCTATCTGAAAATTTGAAAATTCTTCAAAAATTCGTCCAAAATCTTGATGTCTCCAATCTCTTGTTTTGTACGTTTTTTCCACGTGTCTCGACCTTCAATGGATCCCTGCAAAGTTTGGTGAAGATCTGAGTATGTCGTTTTTGACCTTATCTGGAACATCCTTTCTGAAAATTTGAAAATTCTTAAAAAATTCGTCGAAAATCTTGATGTCTCCAATCTCTTGTTTTGTACGTTTTTTCCACGTGTCTTGACATCCAATGTATCCCTGCAAAGTTTGGTGAAGATCTGAGTATGTAGTTTTTGACCTTATATGGAACCTCCTATCTGAAAATTTGAAAATTCTTAAAAAATTCGTCCAAAATCTTGATGTCTCCAATCTCTTGTTTTGTACGTTTTTTCCACGTGTCTCGACCTCCAATGGATCCCTGCAAAGTTTGGTGAAGATCTGAGTATGTCGTTTTTGACCTTATCTGGAACCTCCCATCTGAAAATTTGAAAATTCTTAAAAAATTCGTCGAAAATCTTGATGTCTCCGATCTCTTGTTTTGTACGTTTTTTCCACGTGTCTTGACATGCAAAGTATTCCTGCAAAGTTTGGTGAAGATCTGAGTATGTAGTTTTTGACCTCATCTGGAACCTCCTATCTGAAAATTTGAAAATTCTTAAAAAATTCGTCCAAAATCTTGATGTCTCCAATCTCTTGTTTTGTACGTTTTTTCCACGTGTCTTGACATCCAATGTATCCCTGCAATGTTTGGTGAAGATCTGAGTATGTAGTTTTTGACCTTATCTGGAACCTCCCATCTGAAAATTTGAAAATTCCTAAAAAATCCGTCCAAAATCTTGATGACCCCAATCTCTTGTTTTGTACTTTTTTTCCACGTGTCTTGACATCCAATGTATCCCTGCAAAGTTTGGTGAAGATCTGAGTATGTAGTTTTTGATCTTATCTGGAACCTCCTATCTGAAAATTTGAAAATTCTTAAAAAATTCGTCCAAAATCTTGATGTCTCCAATCTCTTGTTTTGTACGTTTTTTCCACGTGTCTTGATATCCAATGTATCCCTGCAAAGTTTGGTGAAGATCTGAGTATGTTGTTTTTGACCTTATCTGGAACATCCTTTCTGAAAATTTGAAAATTGTTAAAAAATTCGTCCAAAATCTTGATGTCTCCTATCTCTTGTTTTGTACGTTTTTTCCACGTGTCTTGACATCCAATGTATCCCTGCAAAGTTTGGTGAAGATCTGAGTATGTAGTTTTTGACCTTATCTGGAACCTCCTATCTGAAAATTTGAAAATTCTTAAAAAATTCGTCCAAAATCTTGATGTCTCCAATCTCTTGTTTTGTACGTTTTTTCCACGTGTCTTGATATCCAATGTATCCCTGCAAAGTTTGGTGAAGATCTGAGTATGTCGTTTTTGACCTTATCTGGAACATCCTTTCTGAAAATTTGAAAATTGTTAAAAAATTCGTCCAAAATCTTGATGTCTCCTATCTCTTGTTTTGTACGTTTTTTCCAGGTGTCTTGACATCCAATGTATCCCTGCAAAGTTTGGTGAAGATCTGAGTATGTAGTTTTTGACCTTATCTGGAACCTCCCATCTGAAAATTTGAAAATTCTTAAAAAATTCGTCCAAAATCTTGATGTCTCCAATCTCTTGTTTTGTACGTTCTTTCCACGTGTCTTGACATCCAATGTATCCCTGCAATGTTTGGTGAAGATCTGAGTATGTAGTTTTTGACCTTATATGGAACCTCCTATCTGAAAATTTGAAAATTCTTAAAAAAATTTAACAAAATCTTGATGTCCCCAATCCTATGTTTTGTATGTTTTTTCCACGTGTCTTGACATACAATGTATCCCTGCAGAGTTTGGTGAAGATCTGAGTATGTAGTTTTTGACCTTATCTGGAACCTCCCATCTGAAAATTTGAAAATTCCTAAAAAATCCGTCCAAAATTTTGTTGACCCCAATCTCTTGTTTTGTACGTTTTTTCCACGTGTCTTGACATCCAATGTATCCCTGCAAAGTTTGGTGAAGATCTGAGTATGTAGTTTTTGACCTTATCTGGAACCTCCCATCTGAAAATTTGAAAATTCTTAAAAAATTCGACCAAAATCTTGATGTCTCCAATCTCTTGTTTTGTACGTTTTTTCCACGTGTCTTGATATCCAATGTATCCCTGCAAAGTTTGGTGAAGATCTGAGTACGTCGTTTTTGACCTTATCTGGAACATCCTTTCTGAAAATTTGAAAATTGTTAAAAAATTCGTCCAAAATCTTGATGTCTCCTATCTCTTGTTTTGTACGTTTTTTCCACGTGTCTTGACATCCAATGTATCCCTGCAAAGTTTGGTGAAGATCTGAGTATGTAGTTTTTGACCTTATCTGGAACCTCCCATCTGAAAATTTGAAAATTCTTAAAAAATTCGACCAAAATCTTGATGTCTCCAATCTCTTGTTTTGTACGTTTTTTCCACGTGTCTTGACACATAATGTATCCATGCAAAGTTTGGTGAAGATCTGAGTATGTAGTTTTTGACCTTATATGGAACCTCCTATCTGAAAATTTGAAAATTCTTAAAAAATTTGACCAAAATCTTGATGTCCCCAATCCTATGTTTTGTATGTTTTTTCCACGTGTCTTGACATCCAATGTATCCATGCAAAGTTTGGTGAAGATCTGAGTATGTAGTTTTTGACCTTATCTGGAACCTCCCATCTGAAAATTTGAAAATTCTTAAAAAATTCGTCGAAAATCTTGATGTCTCCAATCTCTTGTTTTGTACGTTTTTTCCACGTGTCTTGACATGCAAAGTATCCCTGCAACGTTTGGTGAAGATCTGAGTATGTAGTTTTTGACCTTATCTGGAACCTCCTATCTGAAAATTTGAAAATTCTTAAAAAATTCGTCCAAAATCTTGATGTCTCCAATCTCTTGTTTTGTACGTTTTTTCCACGTGTCTTGACATCCAATGTATCCCTGCACTGTTTGGTGAAGATCTGAGTATGTAGTTTTTGACCTTATCTGGAACCTCCCATCTGAAAATTTGAAAATTCCTAAAAAATCCGTCCAAAATCTTGATGACCCCAATCTCTTGTTTTGTACGTTTTTTCCACGTGTCTTGACATCCAATGTATCCCTGCAAAGTTTGGTGAAGATCTGAGTATGTAGTTTTTGACCTCATCTGGAACCTCCTATCTGAAAATTTGAAAATTCTTAAAAAATTCGTCCAAAATCTTGATGTCTCCAATCTCTTGTTTTGTACGTTTTTTCCACGTGTCTTGATATCCAATGTATCCCTGCAAAGTTTGGTGAAGATCTGAGTATGTCGTTTTTGACCTTATCTGGAACATCCTTTCTGAAAATTTGAAAATTTTTAAAAAATTCGTCCAAAATCTTGATGTCTCCAATCTCTTTTTTGTACGTTTTTTCCACGTGTCTTGACATCCAATTTATCCCTGCAAAGTTTGGTGAAGATCTGAGTATGTAGTTTTTGACCTTATCTGGAACCTCCCATCTGAAAATTTGAAAATTCTTAAAAAATTCGACCAAAATCTTGATGTCTCCAATCTTTTGTTTTGTACGTTTTTTCCACGTGTCTTGACACATAATGTATCCATGCAAAGTTTGGTGAAGATCTGAGTATGTAGTTTTTGACCTTATATGGAACCTCCTATCTGAAAATTTGAAAATTCTTAAAAAATTCGTCCAAAATCTTGATGTCTCCAATCTCTTGTTTTGTACGTTTTTTCCACGTGTCTTGACATCCAATGTATCCCTGCAAAGTTTGGTGAAGATCTGAGTATGTAGTTTTTGACCTTATCTGGAACCTCCCATCTGAAAATTTGAAAATTCCTAAAAAATCCGTGCAAAATCTTGATGTCTCCAATCTCTTGTTTTGTACGTTTTTTCCACGTGTCTTGACATCCAATGTATCCCTGCAATGTTTGGTGGAGATCTGAGTATGTAGTTTTTGACCTTATCTGGGACCTCCTATCAGAAAATTTGAAAATTCTTCAAAAATTCGTCCAAAATCTTGATGTCTCCAATCTCTTGTTTTGTACGTTTTTTCCACGTGTCTCGACCTCCAATGTATCCCTGCAAAGTTTGGTGAAGATCTGAGTATGTCGTTTTTGACCTTATCTGGAACATCCTTTCTGAAAATTTGAAAATTCTTAAAAAATTCGTCGAAAATCTTGATGTCTCCGATCTCTTGTTTTGTACGTTTTTTCCACGTGTCTTGACATCCAATGTATCCCTGCAAAGTTTGGTGAAGATCTGAGTATGTAGTTTTTGACCTTATATGGAACCTCCTTTCTGAAAATTTGAAAATTCTCAAAAAATTCGTCCATAATCTTGATGTCTCCAATCTCTTGTTTTGTACGTTTTTTCCACGTGTCTTGACATCCAATGTATCCCTGCAAAGTTTGGTGAAGATCTGAGTATGTAGTTTTTGACCTTATATGGAACCTCCTATCTGAAAATTTGAAAATTCTTAAAAAATTCGTCCAAAATCTTGATGTCACCAATCCTATGTTTTGTATGTTTTTTCCACGTGTCTTGACATCCAATGTATCCATGCAAAGTTTGGTGAAGATCTGAGTATGTCGTTTTTGACCTTATCTGGAACCTCCCATCTGAAAATTTGAAAATTCTTAAAAAATTCGTCGAAAATCTTGATGTCTCCGATCTTTTGTTTTGTACGTTTTTTCCACGTGTCTTGACACATAATGTATCCATGCAAAGTTTGGTGAAGATCTGAGTATGTAGTTTTTGACCTTATATGGAACCTCCTATCTGAAAATTTGAAAATTCTTAAAAAATTCGTCCAAAATCTTGATGTCTCCAATCTCTTGTTTTGTACGTTTTTTCCACGTGTCTTGACATCCAATGTATCCCTGCAAAGTTTGGTGAAGATCTGAGTATGTAGTTTTTGACCTTATCTGGAACCTCCCATCTGAAAATTTGAAAATTCCTAAAAAATCCGTGCAAAATCTTGATGACCCCAATCTCTTGTTTTGTACGTTTTTTCCACGTGTCTTGACATCCAATGTATCCATGCAAAGTTTGGTGAAGATCTGAGTATGTCGTTTTTGACCTTATCTGGAACCTCCCATTTGAAAATTTGAAAATTCTTAAAAAATTCGTCGAAAATCTTGATGTCTCCAATCTCTTGTTTTGTACGTTTTTTCCACGTGTCTTGACATGCAAAGTATCCCTGCAACGTTTGGTGAAGATTTGACCTTATCTGGAACCTCCTATCTGAAAATTTGAAAATTCTTCAAAAATTCGTCGAAAATCTTGATGTCTCCAATCTCTTGTTTTGTACGTTTTTTCCACGTGTCTTGACATCCAATGTATCCCTGCAATGTTTGGTGGAGATCTGAGTATGTAGTTTTTGACCTTATCTGGGACCTCCTATCAGAAAATTTGAAAATTCTTCAAAAATTCGTCCAAAATCTTGATGTCTCCAATCTCTTGTTTTGTACGTTTTTTCCACGTGTCTCGACCTCCAATGTATCCCTGCAAAGTTTGGTGAAGATCTGAGTATGTCGTTTTTGACCTTATCTGGAACATCCTTTCTGAAAATTTGAAAATTCTTAAAAAATTCGTCGAAAATCTTGATGTCTCCAATCTCTTGTTTTGTACGTTTTTTCCACGTGTCTTGACATCCAATGTATCCCTGCAAAGTTTGGTGAAGATCTGAGTATGTAGTTTTTGACCTTATATGGAACCTCCTTTCTGAAAATTTGAAAATTCTCAAAAAATTCGTCCATAATCTTGATGTCTCCAATCTCTTGTTTTGTACGTTTTTTCCACGTGTCTTGACATCCAATGTATCCCTGCAAAGTTTGGTGAAGATCTGAGTATGTAGTTTTTGACCTTATATGGAACCTCCTATCTGAAAATTTGAAAATTCTTAAAAAATTCGTCCAAAATCTTGATGTCACCAATCCTATGTTTTGTATGTTTTTTCCACGTGTCTTGACATCCAATGTATCCATGCAAAGTTTGGTGAAGATCTGAGTATGTCGTTTTTGACCTTATCTGGAACCTCCCATCTGAAAATTTGAAAATTCTTAAAAAATTCGTCGAAAATCTTGATGTCTCCGATCTCTTGTTTTGTACGTTTTTTCCACGTGTCTTGACATGCAAAGTATTCCTGCAAAGTTTGGTGAAGATCTGAGTATGTAGTTTTTGACCTCATCTGGAACCTCCTATCTGAAAATTTGAAAATTCTTAAAAAATTCGTCCAAAATTTTGATGTCTCCAATCTCTTGTTTTGTACGTTTTTTCCACGTGTCTTGACATCCAATGTATCCCTGCAATGTTTGGTGAAGATCTGAGTATGTAGTTTTTGACCTTATCTGGAACCTCCCATCTGAAAATTTGAAAATTCCTAAAAAATCCGTCCAAAATCTTGATGACCCCAATCTCTTGTTTTGTACGTTTTTTCCACGTGTCTTGACATCCAATGTATCCCTGCAAAGTTTGGTGAAGATCTGAGTATGTAGTTTTTGACCTTATCTGGAACCTCCTATCTGAAAATTTGAAAATTCTTAAAAAATTCGTCCAAAATCTTGATGTCTCCAATCTCTTGTTTTGTACGTTTTTTCCACGTGTCTTGATATCCAATGTATCCCTGCAAAGTTTGGTGAAGATCTGAGTATGTCGTTTTTGACCTTATCTGGAACATCCTTTCTGAAAATTTGAAAATTGTTAAAAAATTCGTCCAAAATCTTGATGTCTCCAATCTCTTTTTTGTACGTTTTTTCCACGTGTCTTGACATCCAATGTATCCCTGCAAAGTTTGGTGAAGATCTGAGTATGTAGTTTTTGACCTTATCTGGAACCTCCCATCTGAAAATTTGAAAATTCTTAAAAAATTCGACCAAAATCTTGATGTCTCCAATCTTTTGTTTTGTACGTTTTTTCCACGTGTCTTGACACATAATGTATCCATGCAAAGTTTGGTGAAGATCTGAGTATGTAGTTTTTGACCTTATATGGAACTTCCTATCTGAAAATTTGAAAATTCTTAAAAAATTCGTCCAAAATCTTGATGTCTCCAATCTCTTGTTTTGTACGTTTTTTCCACGTGTCTTGACATCCAATGTATCCCTGCAAAGTTTGGTGAAGATCTGAGTATGTAGTTTTTGACCTTATCTGGAACCTCCCATCTGAAAATTTGAAAATTCCTAAAAAATCCGTGCAAAATCTTGATGACCCCAATCTCTTGTTTTGTACGTTTTTTCCACGTGTCTTGACATCCAATGTATTCCTGCAATGTTTGGTGAAGATCTGAGTATGTAGTTTTTGACCTTATATGGAACCTCCTATCTGAAAATTTGAAAATTCTTAAAAAATTCGACCAAAATCTTGATGTTCCGAATCCTATGTTTTGTATGTTTTTTCCACGTGTCTTGACATCCAATGTATCCATGCAAAGTTTGGTGAAGATCTGAGTATGTAGTTTTTGACCTTATATTGAACCTCCCATCAGAAAATTTGAAAATTCTTAAAAAATTCGTCCAAAATCTTGATGACCCCAATCTCTTGTTTTGTACGTTTTTTCCACGTGTCTTGACATCCAAAGTATCCTTGCAAAGTTTGGTGAAGATCTGAGTATGTAGTTTTTGACCTTATATGGAACCTCCTTTCTGAAAATTTGAGAATTCTTAAAAAATTCGTCCAAAATCTTGATGTCTCCAATCTCTTGTTTTGTACGTTTTTTCCACGTGTCTTGACATCCAATGTATCCATGCAAAGTTTGGTGAAGATCTGAGTATGTCGTTTTTGACCTTATCTGGAACCTCCCATCTGAAAATTTGAAAATTCTTAAAAAATCGTCGAAAATCTTGATGTCTCCAATCTTTTGTTTTGTACGTTTTTTCCACGTGTCTTGACATGCAAAGTATCCCTGCAACGTTTGGTGAAGATCTGAGTATGTAGTTTTTGACCTTATCTGGAACCTCCTATCTGAAAATTTGAAAATTCTTCAAAAATTCGTCGAAAATCTTGATGTCTCCAATCTCTTGTTTTGTACGTTTTTTCCACGTGTCTTGACATCCAATGTATTCCTGCAATGTTTGGTGGAGATCTGAGTATGTAGTTTTAGACCTTATCTGGAACCTCCTATCTGAAAATTTGAAAATTCTTCAAAAATTCGTCCAAAATCTTGATGTCTCCAATCTCTTGTTTTGTACGTTTTTTCCACGTGTCTCGACCTTCAATGGATCCCTGCAAAGTTTGGTGAAGATCTGAGTATGTCGTTTTTGACCTTATCTGGAACATCCTTTCTGAAAATTTGAAAATTCTTAAAAAATTCGTCGAAAATCTTGATGTCTCCAATCTCTTGTTTTGTACGTTTTTTCCACGTGTCTTGACATCCAATGTATCCCTGCAAAGTTTGGTGAAGATCTGAGTATGTAGTTTTTGACCTTATATGGAACCTCCTATCTGAAAATTTGAAAATTCTTAAAAAATTCGTCCAAAATCTTGATGTCTCCAATCTCTTGTTTTGTACGTTTTTTCCACGTGTCTCGACCTCCAATGGATCCCTGCAAAGTTTGGTGAAGATCTGAGTATGTCGTTTTTGACCTTATCTGGAACCTCCCATCTGAAAATTTGAAAATTCTTAAAAAATTCGTCGAAAATCTTGATGTCTCCGATCTCTTGTTTTGTACGTTTTTTCCACGTGTCTTGACATGCAAAGTATTCCTGCAAAGTTTGGTGAAGATCTGAGTATGTAGTTTTTGACCTCATCTGGAACCTCCTATCTGAAAATTTGAAAATTCTTAAAAAATTCGTCCAAAATCTTGATGTCTCCAATCTCTTGTTTTGTACGTTTTTTCCACGTGTCTTGACATCCAATGTATCCCTGCAATGTTTGGTGAAGATCTGAGTATGTAGTTTTTGACCTTATCTGGAACCTCCCATCTGAAAATTTGAAAATTCCTAAAAAATCCGTCCAAAATCTTGATGACCCCAATCTCTTGTTTTGTACTTTTTTTCCACGTGTCTTGACATCCAATGTATCCCTGCAAAGTTTGGTGAAGATCTGAGTATGTAGTTTTTGATCTTATCTGGAACCTCCTATCTGAAAATTTGAAAATTCTTAAAAAATTCGTCCAAAATCTTGATGTCTCCAATCTCTTGTTTTGTACGTTTTTTCCACGTGTCTTGATATCCAATGTATCCCTGCAAAGTTTGGTGAAGATCTGAGTATGTTGTTTTTGACCTTATCTGGAACATCCTTTCTGAAAATTTGAAAATTGTTAAAAAATTCGTCCAAAATCTTGATGTCTCCTATCTCTTGTTTTGTACGTTTTTTCCACGTGTCTTGACATCCAATGTATCCCTGCAAAGTTTGGTGAAGATCTGAGTATGTAGTTTTTGACCTTATCTGGAACCTCCTATCTGAAAATTTGAAAATTCTTAAAAAATTCGTCCAAAATCTTGATGTCTCCAATCTCTTGTTTTGTACGTTTTTTCCACGTGTCTTGATATCCAATGTATCCCTGCAAAGTTTGGTGAAGATCTGAGTATGTCGTTTTTGACCTTATCTGGAACATCCTTTCTGAAAATTTGAAAATTGTTAAAAAATTCGTCCAAAATCTTGATGTCTCCTATCTCTTGTTTTGTACGTTTTTTCCAGGTGTCTTGACATCCAATGTATCCCTGCAAAGTTTGGAGTAGTATAATTGATACTATTATAAACCCGAGAAAGTATGAACCCCTCCTCACTGGATTTGCTATACTTAAAACAAGCTTAACATGAGCATATGAGCTTTTTGTTCAAGTGTGGAATCTTGTCTAATCTAAGATTTTTGTGAAAATGCCCTCGGGAATTTCCTCAGAAAGTATGACCCCCTCAGATTGATGAGGCTATACTTACAAAAGGTACTTCTGAGAGATTGTTGTCCATAAATTTGTTAAAAATATGCCCCTCTTGTGGCCACACTTAAAACTGGCCATCCACACACATACACACCCACACACACATACACACACACATACACACATACACACATACACATATTTATTTCTGGTTTAAGTTCTTGGATACCAGGCTCAATTTACATATCTAATATTAAAACAATGTAATTCTTCTAGAATTGCTCCGTGACTCTCTCATTTCTTACATCATAAACATATGATTTTTCACCTATGAGAATGACACTACAAATAGTGTCATCGGGTAATGCCTCGTGGAATTCACAGATAATTTTAATGTTTGTCCTGTCATTAACTACAACCTGTTTCCTTTTTGAAGTGTTGATTACAAACATGGGTCTCCGTGTTTTGAATTCATCTGGTGAGTAATACATATCAGTACTGCCAGTAGTGACCCTTTTGAAAGCCGAAAAAGCCTCATATAATTTGAGGAAATCATCCTTGGACATGTCTAAATTGTAATTTTCTCTAGGAAAGACCTCATTTCTGCCATTTTTAAGATAAATGTTCTTGATGTTGCAGTTATCAAATCTACTTGAATTTTTTTCCTGATTGTTGTGTCTTCCAGTCTGAAACAATACCACCACAAAATCCGGCATGTCATATTGTATGCTGGAGAATGAATTTGTGGCATCAAACTCATAATATGTACCAGATGCGGGCTTCTGTACGCATTGATATGTATAAAATTGCAGAGGAATCTGTGGATTTTTTAGGATATCAGCTTTGTATTTAAGAGCGTAACTGGCTTCATATTCAACAACTGGGATTCTTAACTCCATAGTCTGAATAATGCATTTGCCTTCATCAGGTAGGGTATTAGGCATAGCTTCCCCTGTAGGGTTTAATGTGCTGTACCTCATCAAAGCATTGTTATCATTTGCAGCTCTTCTAAATGTGATTCTTAAACCACCCTTCCACATAATATCTTTGTAATCCGAGAAGAATCCTGGCAACAGGCGCATGGGGAACAGCACTGTGTGGTTCTTAGATAATATCTTATCACCAGCCTCAAATCCACCGATTTTGTAGTATGAAGCCTCGGTTTTGGATAATTTTAGAGTGGCCAAAGCCGTGGAGGTAATGCCGGGATAATCTATTCTGTTTATAACAACGCCATGCTTTCTGATCTCAATTTCAGAGAACAGATGCGGCACAAAATTATCTACCAATCTTATATTTGAATTTGCCGGATAATCTGTTCCATCGAGCTTTACGACATCAAATTTGATGTATAGATCTGCTCTGTGAGGGTGTATAAAGCCATCCCCTACATCAAGATCCACCTCTATCTCTGTGTTGGGTTGATTTAAATTTGCAAATGTCCTCCTGTTTGGGGGGAATGATTGTAGCTCATAACTCTCAATATTTTCCATTGTATGTATTTTTATTTAAATGTTAATTTCTATGATAGCAGTTGTTGTGGCTCCAGCAAAATCAACTAATTCTTCTTTTTCATTAGTGACCATCAATTCAATGTAATCTATTCTATTATGGCACACAGGAAAATATAATGTTGGGGATGGATTGTAGATGATTGGCTCCATAAATTCGGAATTAGGTTTGAATGTTGCAATGATGCCGGTTTGTTTGTGAGTGCCTATGCCGTTTGATTTGGTGATCATACCCTCAGCCACATTACAGTGAATATTCAGAGTCTCTATGGCTAAGAATTTAGGTATATTCATAGCAGTGTGTTTGATGGCCGGTTCGAGTTTTGTGTTGTTCTCAAAGCCCAACAGCTCTCCTATAGTACCCAGATGCACTGTTTCTGTAGCAGATACGATTTCTACTCTGTGAGTGACAGAATTTTGACTTAACACTATACCTCTGGGTAATTGAGCATTTAGAGTGGACAGATTATATTGCCCTGGAGTGATGACAATTTTTTGATCCCCTACTGCAATTGTGTTGTTGTGGTGTGTAATATTAGGTATCAGGTACATGCCGTAAAATGCTCTGAGAGCTATTGTTTTGGGATACACTATGTCATCATGCAATTTGAGTTTCAATATTGAATTTTGGCTGGTGAGATGGAATACCCCCATGATGTTTCAGATACCACAAGGCTTTTTGAAAATTTTCAATTGATGGTTTATTTATTTGAGACATATATCTGAGAACAGATAAACACAAATGTCCGCAATTAACATCTTTGAAGTTTTGAACACGGGCATTATTGTAATAAAGATTAGCTGATTTTAGATATTTTACTAAATTTTCAGGAGGAACACCTCCAAATGAATCAAACACAAATGCCTCATCTTTTAAATATTTAAGATAACAGATCCAGTGAGTGCCCTGATTTTTGTACTCATCCAAATTAACAATGCCACACTCTTTCCTGAGTGGTTGCTCCGGCAAAGAATCAGACATGTACACACCTCTAAAATGTTTGATGCCCAATGGCTTGATTAAAGCTTCAATATCTTGGTTTGTAAGCGCCTCTTGTTTTTTTTAAACTTATTCATGGCTCTCTTAAGACCTTTGCCTTTTTTCTCCATGGCCAGGTTATGGCGCTTCTGCTCATCTAATTCTGCCTTATTCTTCTTGGCATCTATTACCGTTTTTGCTATGGCAGCTGATCCCCCAGCCAAGCTCCCAACAGCCCCGAGAGCAGCTAAGATGGCAGGGATGGTAAATATGAACCCCCCCACATGTGATTTTTTTCTAGATTGTTGTAATTTTTTTAATTGGGGTGTGCTAAGCAACAATTTCATACCATGGCCTTTTGCAAGACAAGAGCTTTTTTTCTTGCGCTGCTTTTTGGTTAAAAGACTATCAATAGTTTTAAGAGATTTGAGACCTGCATAAGGTATTTGATACATAACACCCTTGGCCTTCATTGTAGGTTTATTATATACATATTCACAACCCCCACCCCAGTTTTTGTTTGGTGCTCATAGCTATGGTGGTCCCCAATGCTGCTATTTTTTCACTCAAAGAAGCATCTTTGCTTACAAATCTACCAAATGCAGCCTCTTCTAATTTCTTATCTGCAACATGTCTCTTGTCTAGATCGGTATGTGTGTTGTATGCTATGTCATGGTCTC
Organism: Lepisma saccharinum; assembly: GCF_977018435.1. Classification (NCBI taxonomy): domain Eukaryota; kingdom Metazoa; phylum Arthropoda; class Insecta; order Zygentoma; family Lepismatidae; genus Lepisma; species Lepisma saccharinum. The sequence goes on along the minus strand of NW_028142931.1, from coordinate 256,636 downwards.
TACAAGCAGCATCTAGGGGATTAACACCAGGATCACCTCTGTTTAATCTATGGTCCAATTTTGTACCGGGACCACAATACTGATAGCCTGGAATGTGTAGTTCAAATGGCAGCTTGTTTATAATGTCATTAACCAGGCCCCGGCCCTCAGAGACATTCCAAAATTTAGGTGGTAGAGTATTAATAATTTTTATGAGATATCCAATCCCCTTAGGGTCATTCACTATAAAATTAGACAATTTTGTGCTTATCATGTCCATAATTCCAACTTTTTCATTGTAAAAATTGCGGTTCCCAGCATTTTCCTCCCCAGCTATCACCAGCAACCTATCTACAAGTTTCCTGACATCATCAACCCACACAAATTCTTTAGGCAGAGTATTGTATTGTTTGATTCCACTACCTGTCTTGATCTGTGACCATATGGGCTTGATTAAATTATTGTATTTTGCCCCACTGCTCGACTTGACTCTTTTTTGTGTAGGATCATTGTTCTGGTACAGAGCATCTGATTTTATTAATATTTCTTTGTAATGTTCATAATCTTGATCTGTATAGCTGCCAGGCCTTTTCCTAGTCATCAGTTCCCACAATCCAGGTGTGCCGGGGTACTTAACAAAAGCACCTTTTTCTCCGAGACGAGATTCTGAATAAACAATTATATCATCCCCCATAAAAGTTACTCTGAAATTACCAATTCTGTGTATGATGCTGCCATCAAGCTCTGTGTCAGCATATAAGCCAAACACCTCATCTTTATTGTCTTTAGGTGTGGTTAAATATTTTTGAGCAAGAAGACCCAATTCAATAGGATCCAGAGTAGCTTCAATTCTTCGAGGAGCAACAGGACTAGGTGTATGAATGCTGGAAAGTGGGGTGAATGGATAATCTAATATGTTCCTTGCAGCTACAGGTACAAGCTCCGTGATCAAATCTTGATTTTGCTCTGTAACAGTTTTGATATTCTTACCTAAATTATTAATAGCATCAATGACAGGCTGTTCTGTTTGTTTGTGTTTTTCATAAATTCCACGGTTCTCTGATTTCCATCCCTTAAATCTTTTTACAAGATAATCTCTTAACTTAAGATCATCAATGACTGGTCGTTTCATGGTTGTTTATTTATGTCTCAACGTCTAGAAAATCGTTGATTTTATTTCTGTATTTGCCAGTATTAGGTGTTCTTGTCATATCAATTGTGACAAACCCATAACTGTCCTGGTTCCAGCACCTGCTGCAAAATTTGGAAAAATCATTGTAGCTCAAGTCCCCACCTACATATTCATCGTGTATGTGTTTGAGGTTGGTATGGTCTTGATGAAACACACATATAAAATTGCTGTTGTCTCGGATCAGCTGCTTCGGAATTTTAGAAAAAGTCTGTGCCAGGTAGAAGCAGTCAATGTTTTTGTGCCGGCCCTGTGTAAAGAAATTTCTAACCTTGTTTTGATTATCTAGTATAATGTCATCAAACACAACAACAGAATTATCGAGACATTCATCAAGTGGCTTAACATCTGGTTCAAAAATGGCAATATCCAATCCATCATATAGCTTCATCAGCTGCTGATATTTTAATTGTTCCAAGCTCTTTGAGAAAACATACAAGTGCCTGTTTTTCCAGTCTAACCAGTTGGGTGCCAATAAAAAATTATCAACCATTAGTGTAGTTTTACCACAAGCAGATGGCCCAACAATAAGACATCTAATATTATCAGGCAGCAACTTGCCATTTCTCTTATTCTGCTGTTCAGGTTCTGGCAGCCTTTTTATAACATCCCAGGTGCTCATATTATCACTTTGTCTGCATCGATCCAGCTGTTTTCCGGATGACCCAGCCATTTGACAAATAACTTGTTGCCTTTTCTGCGGATGATTTTTTCTATGAGATATGTGTCAGGCTGTTTAGTTTTGCTGAGTTCTTGTTCATAGAATCGGCCTTTGAGAATTTCTCCTCGGTGATCTTTTATTATATATGTGTTAAGGGTCCCGGGTTTAACTTGAACCACTGTAAATAATTCGGTGCTCCAGTTTCTCGTAAAGCCTCTCTTGAATAAGTGCTTATATTTGCTGATTCTTACTTGGTCACCCACCCTGTATTTGGCCCTTCTTGTTGTTGGCTGGTATCTAGGATAATAAACAGTCCTGATCAATTTTTGCTCATCAGATGAAGTTACTTCAGAGGGTTTCATGTTGATTGTGGAATGGACCGAGTTGTTATATTTATGTAGAAGTTCTGGAAGGATTGTAACCCATTTATAATTACCTTGCAGTGTGAATTGTTTATACATAAGATTTTTTAAGGTTCTGTTGAATCTCTCTACAATTGAGGCTTTGAGATCACTGTAACTCGAGTAATGTTTTATTGCCTGGCTTTTAATAAATTGTTGAAACACAGAATTATAAAATTCTTTGCCATTATCTGTTTGCAAATAGCGGGGTGATCTTCCTGAATGATTGATGATTGTCCTGAGGGCTTCTGTAACACATTTTCCAGTCTTGGATTTGAGTGGCACAGCCCAGGCAAATTTTGAAAATGTGTCTATCACAGTGAGTAGATACTTGTAGCCCTTGTTGATTTTGTCTAAGTTTTTCAACTGCCCACTTGCCAACTCAATCAAGTCGCTCTGCCATAAATCATCTATGCCCTTTGTGACTACTGGAAGTCTCTTATAATTATGTCGGGCTTGTCTGTGTAATTCATCAACAATAATTTGTCTAGACATAATATGTAAACAAGAATATTGCAACTATGGGGTGTTCAGCAGCTGAAACTGCAGGATTTTCTAAATATAATTTGTCCCCTATTTGTATTTTAAATTCCAAAGTGCCATCATCTTCAGTATAGGCTGTTTCTAATGTATTGGGATCTGTAAAATCCTCTAACTCTACACTGGTAATTTTCGGTTTGTTCTCAGCATTTGTTATTGATAAGGTAGGGTAGTGGTGTGCCTGTGGCTGATGCCAATATTTGATCTTGATTGGTCTCAATGTGCCTCCAACAAAAAATTGATAATAAAATTGTGCAGGGGACAGCATATATATTTTGCCACCTGGTGTAAATGGTGAATCATATTCTTTGTTGGGGATGCTGTACAATTCAAGAATTACTGTATGTTTTGGATTCTCGATTATGCCCGTTATTTCCTTTTCTGCTGTGAGCAATCTGCTTGTTACAGATTCAAGGTGCTCATTGATGGTCCTAACAACATCATCATGGCCTGGCTTGATTTTTATGTCCACAACGAGTTTCTTGTATTGTTGCACAATTTCTTGTAGCTGGGTGGCAAAAACAGACAGGGCATTTGCTTGATTGGATTCCATGGTCCCTAGCTGTTGCTTGATATTAGCTACAATTTGTTGCAAATTTTCAACAACTGCCAATTTTGAAATTTGAGCAGTAAGATCATGGACCTGTCTTCTGATATCTTCAAACAGGGCATGCAGTTCATTAATATGTTGATTGGTTGGTAGAGTGGCCACTGTCTGAGTGAGATGTTTGATCTCTGCTTGGATATTCTTGATATCTTCTGATTTCAATATCCTATTCACTGCCCTCTTAATATTTTTAAGTTCCTGTGATGTAGGAAGATTTGATACTGTATTTTGCAAAAATTCAAGTGCCAATTTTACATTGTTTAATTCAGAAGCATCAGCCACATTTTGCATAGCATTTTGGAGCAGGGCTATATCTGCCTGAGAGGGTGTTGATTGTTGTAAAATTTCAAGTTTTGTTTGGATATCATCTATCAAGTGATGAAAATGAGATAGTTCAGATTCAGTGTTGAGGTTTTCAAGCTTTGTGATTTGGTGCTGGACACTGACAAGAGTGTCTACAATCCCAGGCAATCGGGATTCTAGTACATTTGCCAAATCACTTTGCACTGCTGCTATTGTACCCTCAAGATGAGTTATGGAACTTTGAATTTTTCCAAAATCTTCATATGTTTCAAGTTGCAGCTTGATGTTTGCAACACTCCGAGTTATTGCATTCAAAGCATCAGAAGATGGCAAGTTGTTCATAAAATTTTCAAGTGTCTCAATTTTTTCTTTAACCTCGGCTATGGCATTGTTCAGAGGGTCCAGATTAGGTATCTGGAGTGACTGAATCTGTTCTTTTAGAGTGGAAATCACTAGATCAAAATCTTCTTGTGATTTTATGCTTTTGACAATTGTTTGGAGCTGTGTCTGGACATTATTTATCTGCTCTTCCAATTGTTGTTTCAATTGCTCAGAGTTGGTGGCCTGGGTCTTAAATTTGGCTTGAAGAGCTGCTACAGCTTCTTCCAAACTTTGAAAATTATCCAATGTGGCCAAATCAGTATATTTCTGAAGCAGCAATTTGAGTTCGGAATCAATTTTGAGAAGAGGGTCCATGCATTGTGATTGCAAATTTGTAATTTCTAATTGAAGACTGGCATTGAGTGTGGTCTGTAAAGCTTGTAAATCACTTCTTAATTTCTTGACTCTGACATCAAGCATCAGAATCTCATCACTGTGATCTTCATGTCTTGTATGGCCAAATATATCATTAGGCATTTTGTTTTATTGGTTATTTATTATAGAGTATCTGATTCTTAATTCTATAAAAAAGGGTATAAGCTTGTCATAAGATCCAGGGACCTCAATATATAAGCAGTCACCAGCAGAAACAGTATATACAGTGCCAGAAATCATGTTTGAGTGCTTAATTCTATAAATATTTCTCCCTACTGAAATCTTGACATCACCCTCAGGGGTTGTAATAAATTGCAATTGACCACCTACAGGTAATTGGTAATGATTTAAATTATTGTTAAATATGTACAATATTTTACCTGTTTCATCATCATTATCTGTAAGTATGCTGTTCAGATGAATAATTAACAAGCCACTCAGTTTAGACATTACAGATTGTAAATCAGGAGAGGGCTGTGGTGTGGGCAGGTCCATAATAGCCTGTTTTTTGAACCCAAATAAGTTCATAGGCATGTTTATTTATTTCAAATCATGCTCTGTAATTGGGCATTGTTTCCCATTTTTCAAATCACAATGCCCCCAAGGTAAAGTATGTATGCCACATGACAAAATGCATCTCTTATCATCATGTGGGTCCAGAGCCACTTTTGTTACAATATTTGAAGTCAACAAGTGATTCTCACTCTGAATTCTATTTTCTGATGTTCTGATTGAACTCTGTGATTTGATGCAATTTTTGTAATCTTCAAATACAAGCTCTTTTTCAACAGTTACTCTGCCAATGCCCTTGGCCTTTTTGGCAACAGCACCACTACATGTTTCAAAACTGTACATCTTGGCTCTTAACCCAGCAAATTCCACAATAACATCACCAAGTGTCTCATCTTTTAACTTGCCAGGCACTTTTTTGTTGTGGGGTTGAATTTTTGTATGTTCACTGGTATCAAAGTATTGAAACAATTCAGGCTGTGACATATCTTGATAAACATCTTCTGTTTGAATTTCAAGAATAAAACTATCCGTGTCCATGTACAATAATTTTACACGATCACCGTAAAAAGGTTTCAGCACGTCATAATATAATATTAACATATGTAATTTGGACAATTCCAATATCACAGCCCCTACATAAATAGGTTTATCAAACTTGATCTTTGTTTTCATCATGTTGAAAAGTGCCATGTACTCATTATAAATTCTTCTGTAATTGAAGTTGGGCTTTGCAACCAATTTTTTGCTCCGGCTGGGGTCAGTAATTATTTTAACATCGGTATGTTTCCTGACATTTTCAATTGTTTTGCCATATACTGAATTCACCATCAATTTAAACAAGCCCTTATCAAATTGGCTCTTTGCAGATGTTCGAAGCTCCGTGTTTGTATCAATATAAGGTTTCAACCATCTTGAGTGCCTGAACCTCAAAACTTTGCCAACTTTGGTCACTTGAACACCATGTTTCATCAGGAACTGTAGGTTTTTGTAATATATGACATAACCCTGTTTTGGCTCCAGAGTCGTCATGAGCTTCTTCTGTTTAGAGCCAGGTGAGCACTGAACCTCGGGAATTGGGGGCAGATCAGAAAATTTATTGTGCAAATCATCAGGAATTGTCAGATCAACCTCTAAGAAGAGTCCATATTCACTGTCATCAAAATCCTGAAGATCCTCAATGTTGAAATCTTCGACCCACTCAAGCTCTGCATATGGCAATTTATCCATCATAGCATAACCATAGAGGCTATTGGCATCTCCATACAGTATATAATTTGATGGCCGTGTTGGATCATAATCAGGCATGTATTTGTTATTTGCTCTGGCATATCTCTGGGGACATTGCACCATCCCCCCTCTTATACATTCCTCCATAAACAAATACTTATTTTGATCTGGGATCAGATCCAATGGCTTTTTGGTGTTGAAAAACATTGCAGCCCATGCTAGGCCCGGAGCACTGTAAAAATACACTGGGTCCAGTCCATAATTTTGCATAGAAGATTTTCTGAATGCCTGTATTACATCAGCTAAGAGAGTGACATCAAGTTTCAAATAAGCCATGTGATAATCACCAAATGTCTGGCAATTTAAACTCTTCCACATCAATTTGGCATGGTGATAATCTTCATCAGTAATTCCAGATCCTCTGATTTTGCTATAAAACTCTTCTTGTGGTGGCAGGGAACACTCATCAAATTTAGAAGAATCTGTGACATAGTCATATGGATATACACCCTTCCGCCTAATTAATTTCAGGTCCTGATCTGGAAACGAGGCACGTGTGATTTTCAAGTCATCATCAGATAATTGAGAGGCCAGTGTAGCCAGGCTAGCAGGTAAAAATCTGTAAGAATCAAGAAATCTTAATTGAATAGGAACACCATCAACTTTAATTATCTTGCTAATAGATATATATTTTTCATCATTTTCAGCTAAAATGTTTAAATTCTGCTTCTCAAACCCCTCGTACTTGATCAGATGATGGAAATCATAATTGGATGCTCCATGGCAAAATATGGGGATAAATCTTGGTCTCTTGATCTTAATATTACAGCTATTACACAGGGCCATTAAGAATTTACCATCTGTATGAGAATGGTGTTTTACCTTGATATTTGTATCTGAAAATTCAGAATCACATACCGGGCATTTTTCTGCATTGTTGAAATCCTCAATCTGTTCCTCTGTTAAAGGCAACATAGGCTCTGATTTTAATAAGTTGTTAGATGCTATGTCACGGCACACATTTTCTATTCTATGTGCAAATTCTTTGATGGCATTTGGTCCCTTGTATAAGTATGGTTCACTAGCTACACCATCCCGTATAACCATAAAACAAAAGCTGGAAGGTTCATGTAGCTGGTACGGTGTAATTGATGATTCTTCTGGATCTGGGCTACAGAATGCAATAGGTTTGAGGTTCGATTCGAAATCACAGACAATATATGCTGGGTGTTCCAACAGGGCTTCAAACTTTTTGAATTCTGCTTTTTCACTTGGATTGGGCATCACCATATGAACAGGTTTATGGTTGCCACAGTATTTCAGATGCTCTTTTAACTTGTTTTTTGCAATTTCTGCATTTTTTTCACGAATCCCATTTACCATTTTTTGACCATCAAATACAGTCAAACATCTTCTGCACAACTTGAATATTGTATTGGATTTGTCTAGTTGTGTTCTCACTAAAGCTTCAAGACTGTGTATCAGAGTGTAATGATATGTGCCATCCCCTTCAATTAAGAGCAGATCAATCGGAATTGCAGATTCATCATCAAGTATACTGATTCTGAGAGGTTCTATCAAAGAATTGCCACGTCCAGTGGAACAAGTAAATACATTAATAGATAATTGTTTGCCATTGATGTGCTTGGCCCTTTTTTCAAATTTATCAATATTCTGAACTGACATTGGATATTCTAAACCCTTCATTGCATCGTCAAAAATATGTTCATGCTGTTTGTAATAACTTATTCTCTCAGGATGCCTTGAAACTAGAAACAAAGCAGCTAATATACACCACAGAAAACATTTCTGGTCGGTATTTTCTATATTAACCACGGCTCTTCTGTTTTTAATATTGGCAGGTAAAGGCAGATAAGTGGATCCTTGTAATGGAGTGAATTCAGAAATATTAACATAGAGCTTGTGTGATGAACCGCATAGGCTCCATCCTGACTCTTTTGCCGCAAATTCAGAGTGTTTGATATTTAATTGATCTATCAAATTGCCTATTATTGTGTCTGAATTTGCATTTGAATATACCGGTACAGTTTCTGTTATGTGGGGCTGTGTAAATTTTGTGCCATTTGGTTTCTTATATTGTACAAACAATTTGAGGGATAGCTTATAAGAGCCATTTTGTGCATTAAGAATTGCCTGCAGATCAGAATTTATACTGTTCAAGAAATTCTCAATGCCGCATCTTAGCTCTGATACAAACTGGTAATCCCTAAGTTGGGCATTAAAACTGCTACGGGTAGGTTCATGGCGTGGCTGTTTTGCTGCTCTGGCATTAACAGGTGCTTCGTGCCTTCTTTTCAGACCAGATGTAGATGGTTGAGAGGGCAATGCAGATGACTGTGCAGAGCAAGTATCTTTATGTTTATATGTGAAATATTCCATGTTGTATTTTCTATTGCATTTGGGGCAAATTTTTGTGGGAGTTTTGTATTTGTCTGGATTACAAATTTTTTGATGCTTGGCCCAATTAGAGCTGGATATATTTTTATTGCACTGATTACAATATTTTTGATTCGGCATTTTTGTTGTTGTTTATTATATACAATTTCCTGGGTTTCAATTCAAAACTTTATACTGAATAAAAATATCAGTTGGGGTTCAGCACTGTACTTTGTGTGTGTGTATGTATATATGCATGTATACACTTAATATTTTTTGGCTTTGGTATTTATATACAATTTCTTGGGATTCAATTCAAAACTTTATGCTGGATCAGTTGGGGTTCAGCACTGTGCTTTGTGTGTGTGTGTGTATGTGTGTATGTGTATTAATAGTTTTGGCTTTGGTATTTATATACAATTTCTTGGGGTTCAAATTCAAAACTCTATGCTGGATCAGTTGAGTTCAGCACTGTGCTTTGTATGTATATGTATATATGACCTTACTTGGATTATTCCGCCAAATTATATGCTTCAAGTCTCCTATACTTTGGTGGAGCAGTGGCTTCCACTGCCAATCCAGCAATGGTGAAGAATCTACACTGTACCCTGGCTTTTATAGTTTTACAGAGCCAATAGAAACACTGTAGGGGTATATTCAGAAACATGAGCTATTCTCTAACATTTTTGCCGAAGTACTTTCTTCTGAATGAACCTCCCGTTTTTCTGCCGAGCGTACATGCAATCCGTACCGCAGCGCCTCCACGCTTAGGGGAGCGGAATTGTCTGGAACTAATTTGTAAAGGATCGCTGCTCCAAATATTGATCGACACGCCGGTGCTGGGCTCGAAATGAACTGATCGCTGTGCAGAAAGTATCGATCCCACCGCTTTGGGGCCGTCATGCGCACATATTGTTCAAGTATTGATCTTATATTTTCTCGGGGCTTGATTTTATATTATGAACAGATTACAACAAAGAAACTGAATATAACAAATACAAAATATCCCAGTTTCTATTCAATCCATTTATCTGAATTGAAGAAACCGACAATTCACATATCCCCATATCATTGTATGCTTGCCTATTAGCCTCTTTTGCTGTTGTGCTCAATTAATTTTCACTAATTGGCAATTTTCTTGAAGAGGCCTAATAGAACAAGATACGGCGGTATGAGAAATATGTGAATTAAAGATATTTTAGCAATATACGACGTCTTAAGAAAGGCATATTCAGCTCCAAAGTACTTTGTTTAACACTTACTACCATTCCCTATTACTGGCAAAAAAAGTTAAAAATGTTGACATAATGAAAAAAATAGACTTGTTCCCAAGTATTCACCGAGTTCAGGCATTTGCACATAGATGGGTCTGTTGTCACGGAGCAATTCTAGAAGAATTACATTGTTTAATATTAGATATGTAAATTGAACCTGGTGCCCAATTGAACTTAAACCAGAAATAAATATGTGTATGTGTGTATGTGTGTATGTGTGTGTGTATGTGTGTGTGTGTGTATGTATGTGTGTGTATGTGTGTATGTGTGTGGGTGGGGGTGGGGGTGCATCTTGGCTTAGTTTTAAGTGCTGTGTTCAAAATAAAAATATAGTGGCTGGTAGCTGTATCCAAGCCCTATTATAATTTTTGTTTCTGCATTCTGTCACTAATTTTGATCCTAAGCCAGTAATATTTTATGGGGCGACTCTGCATGGCCCCCAGAGCAACATACTGAAATTTTGAAAAAATCGATTGTTTTATTTTTGATATTTTCACTAATTTTGATCCTAGGCCAGTAATATTTTATGGGGTGACTCAGCATAGCCCCCTGAGCAACATACTCAAATTTTGAAAAAATCGATAATTTTTTGGATTTTGATTATCTCTGGAACCATGAATCCTAGAGACATGGGGTTTGTTGCTTTGGACTGGGCATGGCAAGATGCAACTTTTTGGTCTCTATAAATTTTTCAAAATATCTTGTTGTTCTCTAGATCTTAAATAACTTACCTATTTTTCAAGATAGAGGCATGGGAGTTGTTTATTTCAATTCTGGATGAGATTTAGAAGTTTTGTTAAAAAATCGATAATTTTTTGGATTTGAGATTTTTCAAAAACTATCAGTACTAGAGACTTGAAATTTTGTAGGCATATTTTAGACATGATTCTCTACATTTTATGTCTCTATAATTTTCCTGATATATGCAATACTTAAGCTGTAAATGTCCAATTTTTATAAATAGAATTTTCTGAAAAATGCAATATTAACAAAATTGTTAATATTTTGAAATCTATACATGCTAGGGCACTATAACAGTTACTATACTTAAGATATCATACAATATCAAGAGGGGCATATTTTTAACAAATTTATGGACAACAATCTCTCAGAAGTACCTTTTGTAAGTATAGCCTCATCAATCTGAGGGGGTCATACTTTCTGAGGAAATTCCCGAGGGCATTTTCACAAAAATCTTAGATTAGACAAGATTCCACACTTGAACAAAAAGCTCATATGCTCATGTTAAGCTTGTTTTAAGTATAGCAAATCCAGTGAGGAGGGGTTCATACTTTCTCGGGTTTATAATAGTATCAATTATACTACTGTTTGGTGAAGATCTGAGTATGTAGTTTTTGACCTTATCTGGAACCTCCCATCTGAAAATTTGAAAATTCTTAAAAAATTCGACGAAAATCTTGATGTCTCCAATCTCTTCTTTTGTACGTTTTTTCCACGTGTCTTGACACATAATGTATCCATGCAAAGTTTGGTGAAGATCTGAGTATGTAGTTTTTGACCTTATATGGAACCTCCTATCTGAAAATTTGAAAATTCTTAAAAAATTTGACCAAAATCTTGATGTCCCCAATCCTATGTTTTGTATGTTTTTTCCACGTGTCTTGACATCCAATGTATCCCTGCAGAGTTTGGTGAAGATCTGAGTATGTAGTTTTTGACCTTATCTGGAACCTCCCATCTGAAAATTTGAAAATTCTTAAAAAATTCGTCGAAAATCTTGATGTCTCCAATCTCTTGTTTTGTACGTTTTTTCCACGTGTCTTGACATGCAAAGTATCCCTGCAACGTTTGGTGAAGATCTGAGTATGTAGTTTTTGACCTTATCTGGAACCTCCTATCTGAAAATTTGAAAATTCTTAAAAAATTCGTCCAAAATCTTGATGTCTCCAATCTCTTGTTTTGTACGTTTTTTCCACGTGTCTTGACATCCAATGTATCCCTGCAATGTTTGGTGAAGATCTGAGTATGTAGTTTTTGACCTTATATGGAACCTCCTATCTGAAAATTTGAAAATTCTTAAAAAATTCGTCCAAAATCTTGATGTCTCCAATCTCTTGTTTTGTACGTTCTTTCCACGTGTCTTGACATCCAATGTATCCCTGCAATGTTTGGTGAAGATCTGAGTATGTAGTTTTTGACCTTATATGGAACCTCCTATCTGAAAATTTGAAAATTCTTAAAAAAATTTAACAAAATCTTGATGTCCCCAATCCTATGTTTTGTATGTTTTTTCCACGTGTCTTGACATACAATGTATCCCTGCAGAGTTTGGTGAAGATCTGAGTATGTAGTTTTTGACCTTATCTGGAACCTCCCATCTGAAAATTTGAAAATTCCTAAAAAATCCGTCCAAAATTTTGTTGACCCCAATCTCTTGTTTTGTACGTTTTTTCCACGTGTCTTGACATCCAATGTATCCTTGCAAAGTTTGGTGAAGATCTGAGTATGTAGTTTTTGACCTTATCTGGAACCTCCCATCTGAAAATTTGAAAATTCTTAAAAAATTCGACCAAAATCTTGATGTCTCCAATCTCTTGTTTTGTACGTTTTTTCCACGTGTCTTGATATCCAATGTATCCCTGCAAAGTTTGGTGAAGATCTGAGTACGTCGTTTTTGACCTTATCTGGAACATCCTTTCTGAAAATTTGAAAATTGTTAAAAAATTCGTCCAAAATCTTGATGTCTCCTATCTCTTGTTTTGTACGTTTTTTCCACGTGTCTTGACATCCAATGTATCCCTGCAAAGTTTGGTGAAGATCTGAGTATGTAGTTTTTGACCTTATCTGGAACCTCCCATCTGAAAATTTGAAAATTCTTAAAAAATTCGACCAAAATCTTGATGTCTCCAATCTCTTGTTTTGTACGTTTTTTCCACGTGTCTTGACACATAATGTATCCATGCAAAGTTTGGTGAAGATCTGAGTATGTAGTTTTTGACCTTATATGGAACCTCCTATCTGAAAATTTGAAAATTCTTAAAAAATTTGACCAAAATCTTGATGTCCCCAATCCTATGTTTTGTATGTTTTTTCCACGTGTCTTGACATCCAATGTATCCATGCAAAGTTTGGTGAAGATCTGAGTATGTAGTTTTTGACCTTATCTGGAACCTCCCATCTGAAAATTTGAAAATTCTTAAAAAATTCGTCGAAAATCTTGATGTCTCCAATCTCTTGTTTTGTACGTTTTTTCCACGTGTCTTGACATGCAAAGTATCCCTGCAACGTTTGGTGAAGATCTGAGTATGTAGTTTTTGACCTTATCTGGAACCTCCTATCTGAAAATTTGAAAATTCTTAAAAAATTCGTCCAAAATCTTGATGTCTCCAATCTCTTGTTTTGTACGTTTTTTCCACGTGTCTTGACATCCAATGTATCCCTGCACTGTTTGGTGAAGATCTGAGTATGTAGTTTTTGACCTTATATGGAGCCTCCTATCTGAAAATTTGAAAATTCTTAAAAAATTCGTCCAAAATCTTGATGTCTCCAATCTCTTGTTTTGTACGTTCTTTCCACGTGTCTTGACATCCAATGTATCCCTGCAATGTTTGGTGAAGATCTGAGTATGTAGTTTTTGACCTTATATGGAACCTCCTATCTGAAAATTTGAAAATTCTTAAAAGAATTTAACAAAATCTTGATGTCCCCAATCCTATGTTTTGTATGTTTTTTCCACGTGTCTTGACATACAATGTATCCCTGCAGAGTTTGGTGAAGATCTGAGTATGTAGTTTTTGACCTTATCTGGAACCTCCCATCTGAAAATTTGAAAATTCCTAAAAAATCCGTCCAAAATCTTGTTGACCCGAATCTCTTGTTTTGTACGTTTTTTCCACGTGTCTTGACATCCAATGTATCCCTGCAAAGTTTGGTGAAGATCTGAGTATGTAGTTTTTGACCTTATCTGGAACCGCATTTCTGAAAATTTGAAAATTTTTAAAAAAATCGTCCAAAATCTTGATGTCTCCAATCTCTTGTTTTGTACGTTTTTTCCACGTGTCTTGACATCCAATGTATCCCTGCAAAGTTTGGTGAAGATTTGAGTATGTAGTTTTTGACCTTATATGGAACCTCCTATCTGAAAATTTGAAAATTCTTAAAAAATTCGTCCAAAATCTTGATGTCTCCAATCTCTTGTTTTGTACGTTTTTTCCACGTGTCTCGACCTCCAATGTATCCCTGCAAAGTTTGGTGAAGATCTGAGTATGTCGTTTTTGACCTTATCTGGAACCTCCCATCTGAAAATTTGAAAATTCTTAAAAAATTCGTCGAAAATCTTGATGTCTCCGATCTCTTGTTTTGTACGTTTTTTCCACGTGTCTTGACATGCAAAGTATTCCTGCAAAGTTTGGTGAAGATCTGAGTATGTAGTTTTTGACCTCATCTGGAACCTCCTATCTGAAAATTTGAAAATTCTTAAAAAATTCGTCCAAAATCTTGATGTCTCCAATCTCTTGTTTTGTACGTTTTTTCCACGTGTCTTGACATCCAATGTATCCCTGCAAAGTTTGGTGAAGATCTGAGTATGTAGTTTTTGACCTTATCTGGAACCTCCTATCTGAAAATTTGAAAATTCTTAAAAAATTCGTCCAAAATCTTGATGTCTCCAATCTCTTGTTTTGTACGTTTTTTCCACGTGTCTTGATATCCAATGTATCCCTGCAAAGTTTGGTGAAGATCTGAGTATGTCGTTTTTGACCTTATCTGGAACATCCTTTCTGAAAATTTGAAAATTGTTAAAAAATTCGTCCAAAATCTTGATGTCTCCTATCTCTTGTTTTGTACGTTTTTTCCACGTGTCTTGACATCCAATGTATCCCTGCAAAGTTTGGTGAAGATCTGAGTATGTAGTTTTTGACCTTAGCTGGAACCTCCCATCTGAAAATTTGAAAATTCTTAAAAAATTCGACCAAAATCTTGATGTCTCCAATCTCTTGTTTTGTACGTTTTTTCCACGTGTCTTGACACATAATGTATCCATGCAAAGTTTGGTGAAGATCTGAGTATGTAGTTTTTGACCTTATATCGAACCTCCTATCTGAAAATTTGAAAATTCTTAAAAAATTCGTCCAAAATCTTGATGTCTCCAATCTCTTGTTTTGTACGTTTTTTCCACGTGTCTTGACATCCAATGTATCCCTGCAAAGTTTGGTGAAGATCTGAGTATGTAGTTTTTGACCTTATCTGGAACCTCCCATCTGAAAATTTGAAAATTCCTAAAAAATCCGTCCAAAATCTTGATGACCACAATCTCTTGTTTTGTACGTTTTTTCCACGTGTCTTGACATGCAAAGTATCCCTGCAACGTTTGGTGAAGATCTGAGTATGTAGTTTTTGACCTTATCTGGAACCTCCTATCTGAAAATTTGAAAATTCTTCAAAAATTCGTCGAAAATCTTGATGTCTCCAATCTCTTGCTTTGTACGTTTTTTCCACGTGTCTTGACATCCAATGTATCCCTGCAATGTTTGGTGGAGATCTGAGTATGTAGTTTTTGACCTTATCTGGAACCTCCTATCTGAAAATTTGAAAATTCTTCAAAAATTCGTCCAAAATCTTGATGTCTCCAATCTCTTGTTTTGTACGTTTTTTCCACGTGTCTCGACCTCCAATGTATCCCTGCAAAGTTAGTGAAGATCTGAGTATGTCGTTTTTGACCTTATCTGGAACATCCTTTCTGAAAATTTGAAAATTCTTAAAAAATTCGTCGAAAATCTTGATGTCTCCAATCTCTTGTTTTGTACGTTTTTTCCACGTTTCTTGACATCCAATGTATCCCTGCAAAGTTTGGTGAAGATCTGAGTATGTAGTTTTTGACCTTATATGGAACCTCCTTTCTGAAAATTTGAAAATTCTCAAAAAATTCGTCCATAATCTTGATGTCTCCAATCTCTTGTTTTGTACGTTTTTTCCACGTGTCTTGACATCCAATGTATCCCTGCAAAGTTTGGTGAAGATCTGAGCATGTAGTTTTTGACCTTATATGGAACCTCCTATCTGAAAATTTGAAAATTCTTAAAAAATTCGTCGAAAATCTTGATGTCACCAATCCTATGTTTTGTATGTTTTTTCCACGTGTCTTGACATCCAATGTATCCCTGCAATGTTTGGTTGAGATCTGAGTATGTAGTTTTTGACCTTATCTGGAACCTCCTATCTGAAAATTTGAAAATTCTTCAAAAATTCGTCCAAAATCTTGATGTCTCCAATCTCTTGTTTTGTACGTTTTTTCCACGTGTCTCGACCTCCAATGTATCCCTGCAAAGTTTGGTGAAGATCTGAGTATGTCGTTTTTGACCTTATCTGGAACATCCTTTCTGAAAATTTGAAAATTCTTAAAAAATTCGTCGAAAATCTTGATGTCTCCAATCTCTTGTTTTGTACGTTTTTTCCACGTGTCTTGACATCCAATGTATCCCTGCAAAGTTTGGTGAAGATCTGAGTATGTAGTTTTTGACCTTATATGGAACCTCCTATCTGAAAATTTGAAAATTCTTAAAAAATTCGTCCAAAATCTTGATGTCACCAATCCTATGTTTTGTATGTTTTTTCCACGTGTCTTGACATCCAATGTATCCATGCAAAGTTTGGTGAAGATCTGAGTATGTCGTTTTTGACCTTATCTGGAACCTCCCATCTGAAAATTTGAAAATTCTTAAAAAATTCGTCGAAAATCTTGATGTCTCCGATCTCTTGTTTTGTACGTTTTTTCCACGTGTCTTGACATGCAAAGTATTCCTGCAAAGTTTGGTGAAGATCTGACTATGTAGTTTTTGACCTCATCTGGAACCTCCTATCTGAAAATTTGAAAATTCTTTAAAAATTCGTCCAAAATATTGATGTCTCCAATCTCTTGTTTTGTACGTTTTTTCCACGTGTCTTGACATCCAATGTATCCCTGCAATGTTTGGTGAAGATCTGAGTATGTAGTTTTTGACCTTATCTGGAACCTCCCATCTGAAAATTTGAAAATTCCTAAAAAATCCGTGCAAAATCTTGATGTCTCCAATCTCTTGTTTTGTACGTTCTTTCCACGTGTCTTGACATCCAATGTATCCCTGCAATGTTTGGTGAAGATCTGAGTATGTAGTTTTTGACCTTATATGGAACCTCCTATCTGAAAATTTGAAAATTCTTAAAAGAATTTAACAAAATCTTGATGTCCCCAATCCTATGTTTTGTATGTTTTTTCCACGTGTCTTGACATACAATGTATCCCTGCAGAGTTTGGTGAAGATCTGAGTATGTAGTTTTTGACCTTATCTGGAACCTCCCATCTGCAAATTTGAAAATTCCTAAAAAATCCGTCCAAAATCTTGTTGACCCGAATCTCTTGTTTTGTACGTTTTTTCCACGTGTCTTGACATCCAATGTATCCCTGCAAAGTTTGGTGAAGATCTGAGTATGTAGTTTTTGACCTTATCTGGAACCGCATTTCTGAAAATTTGAAAATTTTTAAAAAAATCGTCCAAAATCTTGATGTCTCCAATCTCTTGTTTTGTACGTTTTTTCCACGTGTCTTGACATCCAATGTATCCCTGCAAAGTTTGGTGAAGATCTGAGTATGTAGTTTTTGACCTTATATGGAACCTCCTATCTGAAAATTTGAAAATTCTTAAAAAATTCGTCCAAAATCTTGATGTCTCCAATCTCTTGTTTTGTACGTTTTTTCCACGTGTCTCGACCTCCAATGGATCCCTGCAAAGTTTGGTGAAGATCTGAGTATGTCGTTTTTGACCTTATCTGGAACCTCCCATCTGAAAATTTGAAAATTCTTAAAAAATTCGTCGAAAATCTTGATGTCTCCGATCTCTTGTTTTGTACGTTTTTTCCACGTGTCTTGACATGCAAAGTATTCCTGCAAAGTTTGGTGAAGATCTGAGTATGTAGTTTTTGACCTCATCTGGAACCTCCTATCTGAAAATTTGAAAATTCTTAAAAAATTCGTCCAAAATCTTGATGTCTCCAATCTCTTGTTTTGTACGTTTTTTCCACGTGTCTTGACATCCAATGTATCCCTGCAAAGTTTGGTGAAGATCTGAGTATGTAGTTTTTGACCTTATCTGGAACCTCCTATCTGAAAATTTGAAAATTCTTAAAAAATTCGTCCAAAATCTTGATGTCTCCAATCTCTTGTTTTGTACGTTTTTTCCACGTGTCTTGATATCCAATGTATCCCTGCAAAGTTTGGTGAAGATCTGAGTATGTCGTTTTTGACCTTATCTGGAACATCCTTTCTGAAAATTTGAAAATTGTTAAAAAATTCGTCCAAAATCTTGATGTCTCCTATCTCTTGTTTTGTACGTTTTTTCCACGTGTCTTGACATCCAATGTATCCCTGCAAAGTTTGGTGAAGATCTGAGTATGTAGTTTTTGACCTTATCTGGAACCTCCCATCTGAAAATTTGAAAATTCTTAAAAAATTCGACCAAAATCTTGATGTCTCCAATCTCTTGTTTTGTACGTTTTTTCCACGTGTCTTGACACATAATGTATCCATGCAAAGTTTGGTGAAGATCTGAGTATGTAGTTTTTGACCTTATATCGAACCTCCTATCTGAAAATTTGAAAATTCTTAAAAAATTCGTCCAAAATCTTGATGTCTCCAATCTCTTGTTTTGTACGTTTTTTCCACGTGTCTTGACATCCAATGTATCCCTGCAAAGTTTGGTGAAGATCTGAGTATGTAGTTTTTGACCTTAGCTGGAACCTCCCATCTGAAAATTTGATAATTCTTAAAAAATTCGACCAAAATCTTGATGTCTCCAATCTCTTGTTTTGTACGTTTTTTCCACGTGTCTTGACACATAATGTATCCATGCAAAGTTTGGTGAAGATCTGAGTATGTAGTTTTTGACCTTATATCGAACCTCCTATCTGAAAATTTGAAAATTCTTAAAAAATTCGTCCAAAATCTTGATGTCTCCAATCTCTTGTTTTGTACGTTTTTTCCACGTGTCTTGACATCCAATGTATCCCTGCAAAGTTTGGTGAAGATCTGAGTATGTAGTTTTTGACCTTATCTGGAACCTCCCATCTGAAAATTTGAAAATTCCTAAAAAATCCGTCCAAAATCTTGATGACCACAATCTCTTGTTTTGTACGTTTTTTCCACGTGTCTTGACATGCAAAGTATCCCTGCAACGTTTGGTGAAGATCTGAGTATGTAGTTTTTGACCTTATCTGGAACCTCCTATCTGAAAATTTGAAAATTCTTCAAAAATTCGTCGAAAATCTTGATGTCTCCAATCTCTTGCTTTGTACGTTTTTTCCACGTGTCTTGACATCCAATGTATCCCTGCAATGTTTGGTGGAGATCTGAGTATGTAGTTTTTGACCTTATCTGGAACCTCCTATCTGAAAATTTGAAAATTCTTCAAAAATTCGTCCAAAATCTTGATGTCTCCAATCTCTTGTTTTGTACGTTTTTTCCACGTGTCTCGACCTCCAATGTATCCCTGCAAAGTTAGTGAAGATCTGAGTATGTCGTTTTTGACCTTATCTGGAACATCCTTTCTGAAAATTTGAAAATTCTTAAAAAATTCGTCGAAAATCTTGATGTCTCCAATCTCTTGTTTTGTACGTTTTTTCCACGTTTCTTGACATCCAATGTATCCCTGCAAAGTTTGGTGAAGATCTGAGTATGTAGTTTTTGACCTTATATGGAACCTCCTTTCTGAAAATTTGAAAATTCTCAAAAAATTCGTCCATAATCTTGATGTCTCCAATCTCTTGTTTTGTACGTTTTTTCCACGTGTCTTGACATCCAATGTATCCCTGCAAAGTTTGGTGAAGATCTGAGCATGTAGTTTTTGACCTTATATGGAACCTCCTATCTGAAAATTTGAAAATTCTTAAAAAATTCGTCGAAAATCTTGATGTCACCAATCCTATGTTTTGTATGTTTTTTCCACGTGTCTTGACATCCAATGTATCCCTGCAATGTTTGGTTGAGATCTGAGTATGTAGTTTTTGACCTTATCTGGAACCTCCTATCTGAAAATTTGAAAATTCTTCAAAAATTCGTCCAAAATCTTGATGTCTCCAATCTCTTGTTTTGTACGTTTTTTCCACGTGTCTCGACCTCCAATGTATCCCTGCAAAGTTTGGTGAAGATCTGAGTATGTCGTTTTTGACCTTATCTGGAACATCCTTTCTGAAAATTTGAAAATTCTTAAAAAATTCGTCGAAAATCTTGATGTCTCCAATCTCTTGTTTTGTACGTTTTTTCCACGTGTCTTGACATCCAATGTATCCCTGCAAAGTTTGGTGAAGATCTGAGTATGTAGTTTTTGACCTTATATGGAACCTCCTATCTGAAAATTTGAAAATTCTTAAAAAATTCGTCCAAAATCTTGATGTCACCAATCCTATGTTTTGTATGTTTTTTCCACGTGTCTTGACATCCAATGTATCCATGCAAAGTTTGGTGAAGATCTGAGTATGTCGTTTTTGACCTTATCTGGAACCTCCCATCTGAAAATTTGAAAATTCTTAAAAAATTCGTCGAAAATCTTGATGTCTCCGATCTCTTGTTTTGTACGTTTTTTCCACGTGTCTTGACATGCAAAGTATTCCTGCAAAGTTTGGTGAAGATCTGACTATGTAGTTTTTGACCTCATCTGGAACCTCCTATCTGAAAATTTGAAAATTCTTTAAAAATTCGTCCAAAATATTGATGTCTCCAATCTCTTGTTTTGTACGTTTTTTCCACGTGTCTTGACATCCAATGTATCCCTGCAATGTTTGGTGAAGATCTGAGTATGTAGTTTTTGACCTTATCTGGAACCTCCCATCTGAAAATTTGAAAATTCCTAAAAAATCCGTGCAAAATCTTGATGTCTCCAATCTCTTGTTTTGTACGTTCTTTCCACGTGTCTTGACATCCAATGTATCCCTGCAATGTTTGGTGAAGATCTGAGTATGTAGTTTTTGACCTTATATGGAACCTCCTATCTGAAAATTTGAAAATTCTTAAAAGAATTTAACAAAATCTTGATGTCCCCAATCCTATGTTTTGTATGTTTTTTCCACGTGTCTTGACATACAATGTATCCCTGCAGAGTTTGGTGAAGATCTGAGTATGTAGTTTTTGACCTTATCTGGAACCTCCCATCTGCAAATTTGAAAATTCCTAAAAAATCCGTCCAAAATCTTGTTGACCCGAATCTCTTGTTTTGTACGTTTTTTCCACGTGTCTTGACATCCAATGTATCCCTGCAAAGTTTGGTGAAGATCTGAGTATGTAGTTTTTGACCTTATCTGGAACCGCATTTCTGAAAATTTGAAAATTTTTAAAAAAATCGTCCAAAATCTTGATGTCTCCAATCTCTTGTTTTGTACGTTTTTTCCACGTGTCTTGACATCCAATGTATCCCTGCAAAGTTTGGTGAAGATCTGAGTATGTAGTTTTTGACCTTATATGGAACCTCCTATCTGAAAATTTGAAAATTCTTAAAAAATTCGTCCAAAATCTTGATGTCTCCAATCTCTTGTTTTGTACGTTTTTTCCACGTGTCTCGACCTCCAATGGATCCCTGCAAAGTTTGGTGAAGATCTGAGTATGTCGTTTTTGACCTTATCTGGAACCTCCCATCTGAAAATTTGAAAATTCTTAAAAAATTCGTCGAAAATCTTGATGTCTCCGATCTCTTGTTTTGTACGTTTTTTCCACGTGTCTTGACATGCAAAGTATTCCTGCAAAGTTTGGTGAAGATCTGAGTATGTAGTTTTTGACCTCATCTGGAACTTCCTATCTGAAAATTTGAAAATTCTTAAAAAATTCGTCCAAAATCTTGATGTCTCCAATCTCTTGTTTTGTACGTTTTTTCCACGTGTCTTGACATCCAATGTATCCCTGCAAAGTTTGGTGAAGATCTGAGTATGTAGTTTTTGACCTTATCTGGAACCTCCTATCTGAAAATTTGAAAATTCTTAAAAAATTCGTCCAAAATCTTGATGTCTCCAATCTCTTGTTTTGTACGTTTTTTCCACGTGTCTTGATATCCAATGTATCCCTGCAAAGTTTGGTGAAGATCTGAGTATGTCGTTTTTGACCTTATCTGGAACATCCTTTCTGAAAATTTTAAAATTGTTAAAAAATTCGTCCAAAATCTTGAAGTCTCCTATCTCTTGTTTTGTACGTTTTTTCCACGTGTCTTGACATCCAATGTATCCCTGCAAAGTTTGGTGAAGATCTGAGTATGTAGTTTTTGACCTTATCTGGAACCTCCCATCTGAAAATTTGAAAATTCTTAAAAAATTCGACCAAAATCTTGATGTCTCCAATCTCTTGTTTTGTACGTTTTTTCCACGTGTCTTGACACATAATGTATCCATGCAAAGTTTGGTGAAGATCTGAGTATGTAGTTTTTGACCTTATATGGAACCTCCTATCTGAAAATTTGAAAATTCTTAAAAAATTCGTCCAAAATCTTGATGTCTCCAATCTCTTGTTTTGTACGTTTTTTCCACGTGTCTTGACATCCAATGTATCCCTGCAAAGTTTGGTGAAGATCTGAGTATGTAGTTTTTGACCTTATCTGGAACCTCCCATCTGAAAATTTGAAAATTCCTAAAAAATCCGTCCAAAATCTTGATGACCACAATCTCTTGTTTTGTACGTTTTTTCCACGTGTCTTGACATTCAATGTATCCCTGCAAAGTTTGGTGAAGATCTGAGTATGTAGTTTTTGACCTTATATGGAACCTCCTTTCTGAAAATTTGAAAATTCTTAAAAAATTCGCCCAAAATCTTGAAGACCCCAATCTCTTGTTTGGTACGTTTTTTCCACGTGTCTTGACATCCAATGTATCCCTGCAAAGTTTGGTGAAGATCTGAGTATGTAGTTTTTGACCTTATATGGAACCTCCTTTCTGAAAATTTGAGAATTCTTAAAAAATTCGTCCAAAATCTTGATGTCTCCAATCTCTTGTTTTGTACGTTTTTTCCACGTGTCTTGACATCCAATGTATCCCTGCAATGTTTGGTTGAGATCTGAGTATGTAGTTTTTGACCTTATCTGGAACCTCCTATCTGAAAATTTGAAAATTCTTCAAAAATTCGTCCAAAATCTTGATGTCTCCAATCTCTTGTTTTGTACGTTTTTTCCACGTGTCTCGACCTCCAATGTATCCCTGCAAAGTTTGGTGAAGATCTGAGTATGTCGTTTTTGACCTTATCTGGAACATCCTTTCTGAAAATTTGAAAATTCTTAAAAAATTCGTCGAAAATCTTGATGTCTCCAATCTCTTGTTTTGTACGTTTTTTCCACGTGTCTTGACATCCAATGTATCCCTGCAAAGTTTGGTGAAGATCTGAGTATGTAGTTTTTGACCTTATATGGAACCTCCTATCTGAAAATTTGAAAATTCTTAAAAAATTCGTCCAAAATCTTGATGTCACCAATCCTATGTTTTGTATGTTTTTTCCACGTGTCTTGACATCCAATGTATCCATGCAAAGTTTGGTGAAGATCTGAGTATGTCGTTTTTGACCTTATCTGGAACCTCCCATCTGAAAATTTGAAAATTCTTAAAAAATTCGTCGAAAATCTTGATGTCTCCGATCTCTTGTTTTGTACGTTTTTTCCACGTGTCTTGACATGCAAAGTATTCCTGCAAAGTTTGGTGAAGATCTGACTATGTAGTTTTTGACCTCATCTGGAACCTCCTATCTGAAAATTTGAAAATTCTTTAAAAATTCGTCCAAAATATTGATGTCTCCAATCTCTTGTTTTGTACGTTTTTTCCACGTGTCTTGACATCCAATGTATCCCTGCAATGTTTGGTGAAGATCTGAGTATGTAGTTTTTGACCTTATCTGGAACCTCCCATCTGAAAATTTGAAAATTCCTAAAAAATCCGTGCAAAATCTTGATGTCTCCAATCTCTTGTTTTGTACGTTCTTTCCACGTGTCTTGACATCCAATGTATCCCTGCAATGTTTGGTGAAGATCTGAGTATGTAGTTTTTGACCTTATATGGAACCTCCTATCTGAAAATTTGAAAATTCTTAAAAGAATTTAACAAAATCTTGATGTCCCCAATCCTATGTTTTGTATGTTTTTTCCACGTGTCTTGACATACAATGTATCCCTGCAGAGTTTGGTGAAGATCTGAGTATGTAGTTTTTGACCTTATCTGGAACCTCCCATCTGAAAATTTGAAAATTCCTAAAAAATCCGTCCAAAATCTTGTTGACCCGAATCTCTTGTTTTGTACGTTTTTTCCACGTGTCTTGACATCCAATGTATCCCTGCAAAGTTTGGTGAAGATCTGAGTATGTAGTTTTTGACCTTATCTGGAACCGCATTTCTGAAAATTTGAAAATTTTTAAAAAAATCGTCCAAAATCTTGATGTCTCCAATCTCTTGTTTTGTACGTTTTTTCCACGTGTCTTGACATCCAATGTATCCCTGCAAAGTTTGGTGAAGATCTGAGTATGTAGTTTTTGACCTTATATGGAACCTCCTATCTGAAAATTTGAAAATTCTTAAAAAATTCGTCCAAAATCTTGATGTCTCCAATCTCTTGTTTTGTACGTTTTTTCCACGTGTCTCGACCTCCAATGGATCCCTGCAAAGTTTGGTGAAGATCTGAGTATGTCGTTTTTGACCTTATCTGGAACCTCCCATCTGAAAATTTGAAAATTCTTAAAAAATTCGTCGAAAATCTTGATGTCTCCGATCTCTTGTTTTGTACGTTTTTTCCACGTGTCTTGACATGCAAAGTATTCCTGCAAAGTTTGGTGAAGATCTGAGTATGTAGTTTTTGACCTCATCTGGAACCTCCTATCTGAAAATTTGAAAATTCTTAAAAAATTCGTCCAAAATCTTGATGTCTCCAATCTCTTGTTTTGTACGTTTTTTCCACGTGTCTTGACATCCAATGTATCCCTGCAAAGTTTGGTGAAGATCTGAGTATGTAGTTTTTGACCTTATCTGGAACCTCCTATCTGAAAATTTGAAAATTCTTAAAAAATTCGTCCAAAATCTTGATGTCTCCAATCTCTTGTTTTGTACGTTTTTTCCACGTGTCTTGATATCCAATGTATCCCTGCAAAGTTTGGTGAAGATCTGAGTATGTCGTTTTTGACCTTATCTGGAACATCCTTTCTGAAAATTTGAAAATTGTTAAAAAATTCGTCCAAAATCTTGATGTCTCCTATCTCTTGTTTTGTACGTTTTTTCCACGTGTCTTGACATCCAATGTATCCCTGCAAAAGTTTGGTGAAGATCTGAGTATGTAGTTTTTGACCTTATCTGGAACCTCCCATCTGAAAATTTGAAAATTCTTAAAAAATTCGACCAAAATCTTGATGTCTCCAATCTCTTGTTTTGTACGTTTTTTCCACGTGTCTTGACACATAATGTATCCATGCAAAGTTTGGTGAAGATCTGAGTATGTAGTTTTTGACCTTATATGGAACCTCCTATCTGAAAATTTGAAAATTCTTAAAAAAATTGTCCAAAATCTTGATGTCTCCAATCTCTTGTTTTGTACGTTTTTTCCACGTGTCTTGACATCCAATGTATCCCTGCAAAGTTTGGTGAAGATCTGAGTATGTAGTTTTTGACCTTATCTGGAACCTCCCATCTGAAAATTTGAAAATTCCTAAAAAATCCGTCCAAAATCTTGATGACCACAATCTCTTGTTTTGTACGTTTTTTCCTCGTGTCTTGACATTCAATGTATCCCTGCAAAGTTTGGTGAAGATCTGAGTATGTAGTTTTTGACCTTATATGGAACCTCCTTTCTGAAAATTTGAAAATTCTTAAAAAATTCGCCCAAAATCTTGAAGACCCCAATCTCTTGTTTTGTACGTTTTTTCCACGTGTCTTGACATCCAATGTATCCCTGCAAAGTTTGGTGAAGATCTGAGTATGTAGTTTTTGACCTTATATGGAACCTCCTTTCTGAAAATTTGAGAATTCTTAAAAAATTCGTCCAAAATCTTGATGTCTCCAATCTCTTGTTTTGTACGTTTTTTCCACGTGTCTTGACATCCAATGTATCCATGCAAAGTTTGGTGAAGATCTGAGTATGTCGTTTTTGACCTTATCTGGAACCTCCCATCCGAAAATTTGAAAATTCTTAAAAAATTCGTCGAAAATCTTGATGTCTTCAATCTCTTGTTTTGTACGTTTTTTCCACGTGTCTTGACATGCAAAGTATCCCTGCAACGTTTGGTGAAGATCTGAGTATGTAGTTTTTGACCTTATCTGGAACCTCCTATCTGAAAATTTGAAAATTCTTCAAAAATTCGTCGAAAATCTTGATGTCTCCAATCTCTTGCTTTGTACGTTTTTTCCACGTGTCTTAACATCCAATGTATCCCTGCAATGTTTGGTGGAGATCTGAGTATGTAGTTTTTGACCTTATCTGGAACCTCCTATCTGAAAATTTGAAAATTCTTCAAAAATTCGTCCAAAATCTTGATGTCTCCAATCTCTTGTTTTGTACGTTTTTTCCACGTGTCTCGACCTCCAATGTATCCCTGCAAAGTTAGTGAAGATCTGAGTATGTCGTTTTTGACCTTATCTGGAACATCCTTTCTGAAAATTTGAAAATTCTTAAAAAATTCGTCGAAAATCTTGATGTCTCCAATCTCTTGTTTTGTACGTTTTTTCCACGTTTCTTGACATCCAATGTATCCCTGCAAAGTTTGGTGAAGATCTGAGTATGTAGTTTTTGACCTTATATGGAACCTCCTTTCTGAAAATTTGAAAATTCTCAAAAAATTCGTCCATAATCTTGATGTCTCCAATCTCTTGTTTTGTACGTTTTTTCCACGTGTCTTGACATCCAATGTATCCCTGCAAAGTTTGGTGAAGATCTGAGCATGTAGTTTTTGACCTTATATGGAACCTCCTATCTGAAAATTTGAAAATTCTTAAAAAATTCGTCGAAAATCTTGATGTCACCAATCCTATGTTTTGTATGTTTTTTCCACGTGTCTTGACATCCAATGTATCCCTGCAATGTTTGGTTGAGATCTGAGTATGTAGTTTTTGACCTTATCTGGAACCTCCTATCTGAAAATTTGAAAATTCTTCAAAAATTCGTCCAAAATCTTGATGTCTCCAATCTCTTGTTTTGTACGTTTTTTCCACGTGTCTCGACCTCCAATGTATCCCTGCAAAGTTTGGTGAAGATCTGAGTATGTCGTTTTTGACCTTATCTGGAACATCCTTTCTGAAAATTTGAAAATTCTTAAAAAATTCGTCGAGAATCTTGATGTCTCCAATCTCTTGTTTTGTACGTTTTTTCCACGTGTCTTGACATCCAATGTATCCCTGCAAAGTTTGGTGAAGATCTGAGTATGTAGTTTTTGACCTTATATGGAACCTCCTATCTGAAAATTTGAAAATTCTTAAAAAATTCGTCCAAAATCTTGATGTCACCAATCCTATGTTTTGTATGTTTTTTCCACGTGTCTTGACATCCAATGTATCCATGCAAAGTTTGGTGAAGATCTGAGTATGTCGTTTTTGACCTTATCTGGAACCTCCCATCTGAAAATTTGAAAATTCTTAAAAAATTCGTCGAAAATCTTGATGTCTCCGATCTCTTTTTTTTTCCTTTTTTTCCGCGTGTCTTGACATGCAAAGTATTCCTGCAAAGTTTGGTGAAGATCTGACTATGTAGTTTTTGACCTCATCTGGAACCTCCTATCTGAAAATTTGAAAATTCTTTAAAAATTCGTCCAAAATATTGATGTCTCCAATCTCTTGTTTTGTACGTTTTTTCCACGTGTCTTGACATCCAATGTATCCCTGCAATGTTTGGTGAAGATCTGAGTATGTAGTTTTTGACCTTATCTGGAACCTCCCATCTGAAAATTTGAAAATTCCTAAAAAATCCGTGCAAAATCTTGATGACCCCAATCTCTTGTTTTGTACGTTTTTTCCACGTGTCTTGACATCCAATGTATTCCTGCAATGTTTGGTGAAGATCTGAGTATGTAGTTTTTGACCTTATATGGAACCTCCTATCTGAAAATTTGAAAATTCTTAAAAAATTCGACCAAAATCTTGATGTTCCGAATCCTATGTTTTGTATGTTTTTTCCACGTGTCTTGACATCCAATGTATCCATGCAAAGTTTGGTGAAGATCTGAGTATGTAGTTTTTGACCTTATATTGAACCTCCCATCTGAAAATTTGAAAATTCTTAAAAAATTCGTCCAAAATCTTGATGACCCCAATCTCTTGTTTTGTACGTTTTTTCCACGTGTCTTGACATCCAAAGTATCCCTGCAAAGTTTGGTGAAGATCTGAGTATGTAGTTTTTGACCTTATATGGAACCTCCTTTCTGAAAATTTGAGAATTCTTAAAAAATTCGTCCAAAATCTTGATGTCTCCAATCTCTTGTTTTGTACGTTTTTTCCACGTGTCTTGACATCCAATGTATCCATGCAAAGTTTGGTGAAGATCTGAGTATGTCGTTTTTGACCTTATCTGGAACCTCCCATCTGAAAATTTGAAAATTCTTAAAAAATTCGTCGAAAATCTTGATGTCTCCAATCTTTTGTTTTGTACGTTTTTTCCACGTGTCTTGACATGCAAAGTATCCCTGCAACGTTTGGTGAAGATCTGAGTATGTAGTTTTTGACCTTATCTGGAACCTCCTATCTGAAAATTTGAAAATTCTTAAAAAATTCGTCGAAAATCTTGATGTCTCCAATCTCTTGTTTTGTACGTTTTTTCCACGTGTCTTGATATCCAATGTATCCCTGCAAAGTTTGGTGAAGATCTGAGTATGTCGTTTTTGACCTTATCTGGAACATCCTTTCTGAAAATTTGAAAATTGTTAAAAAATTCGTCCAAAATCTTGATGTCTCCAATCTCTTTTTTGTACGTTTTTTCCACGTGTCTTGACATCCAATGTATCCCTGCAAAGTTTGGTGAAGATCTGAGTATGTAGTTTTTGACCTTATCTGGAACCTCCCATCTGAAAATTTGAAAATTCTTAAAAAATTCGACCAAAATCTTGATGTCTCCAATCTTTTGTTTTGTACGTTTTTTCCACGTGTCTTGACACATAATGTATCCATGCAAAGTTTGGTGAAGATCTGAGTATGTAGTTTTTGACCTTATATGGAACCTCCTATCTGAAAATTTGAAAATTCTTAAAAAATTCGTCCAAAATCTTGATGTCTCCAATCTCTTGTTTTGTACGTTTTTTCCACGTGTCTTGACATCCAATGTATCCCTGCAAAGTTTGGTGAAGATCTGAGTATGTAGTTTTTGACCTTATCTGGAACCTCCCATCTGAAAATTTGAAAATTCCTAAAAAATCCGTGCAAAATCTTGATGACCCCAATCTCTTGTTTTGTACGTTTTTTCCACGTGTCTTGACATCCAATGTATCCATGCAAAGTTTGGTGAAGATCTGAGTATGTCGTTTTTGACCTTATCTGGAACATCCTTTCTGAAAATTTGAAAATTGTTAAAAAATTCGTCCAAAATCTTGATGTCTCCAATCTCTTTTTTGTACGTTTTTTCCACGTGTCTTGACATCCAATGTATCCCTGCAAAGTTTGGTGAAGATCTGAGTATGTAGTTTTTGACCTTATCTGGAACCTCCCATCTGAAAATTTGAAAATTCTTCAAAAATTCGTCGAAAATCTTGATGTCTCCAATCTCTTGTTTTGTACGTTTTTTCCACGTGTCTCGACCTCCAATGGATCCCTGCAAAGTTTGGTGAAGATCTGAGTATGTCGTTTTTGACCTTATCTGGAACATCCTTTCTGAAAATTTGAAAATTCTTAAAAAATTCGTCGAAAATCTTGATGTCTCCAATCTCTTGTTTTGTACGTTTTTTCCACGTGTCTTGACATCCAATGTATCCCTGCAAAGTTTGGTGAAGATCTGAGTATGTAGTTTTTGACCTTATATGGAACCTCCTATCTGAAAATTTGAAAATTCTTAAAAAATTCGTCCAAAATCTTGATGTCTCCAATCTCTTGTTTTGTACGTTTTTTCCACGTGTCTCGACCTCCAATGGATCCCTGCAAAGTTTGGTGAAGATCTGAGTATGTCGTTTTTGACCTTATCTGGAACCTCCCATCTGAAAATTTGAAAATTCTTAAAAAATTCGTCGAAAATCTTGATGTCTCCAATCTTTTGTTTTGTACGTTTTTTCCACGTGTCTTGACATGCAAAGTATCCCTGCAACGTTTGGTGAAGATCTGAGTATGTAGTTTTTGACCTTATCTGGAACCTCCTATCTGAAAATTTGAAAATTCTTAAAAAATTCGTCGAAAATCTTGATGTCTCCAATCTCTTGTTTTGTACGTTTTTTCCACGTGTCTTGATATCCAATGTATCCCTGCAAAGTTTGGTGAAGATCTGAGTATGTCGTTTTTGACCTTATCTGGAACATCCTTTCTGAAAATTTGAAAATTCTTAAAAAATTCGTCCAAAATCTTGATGTCTCCAATCTCTTGTTTTGTACGTTTTTTCCACGTGTCTTGACACATAATGTATCCATGCAAAGTTTGGTGAAGATCTGAGTATGTAGTTTTTGACCTTATATGGAACCTCCTATCTGAAAATTTGAAAATTCTTAAAAAATTCGTCCAAAATCTTGATGACCCCAATCTCTTGTTTTGTACGTTTTTTCCACGTGTCTTGACACATAATGTATCCATGCAAAGTTTGGTGAAGATCTGAGTATGTAGTTTTTGACCTTATATGGAACCTCCTATCTGAAAATTTGAAAATTCTTAAAAAATTCGTCCAAAATCTTGATGTCTCCAATCTCTTGTTTTGTACGTTTTTTCCACTTGTCTTGACATCCAATGTATCCCTGCAAAGTTTGGTGAAGATCTGAGTATGTAGTTTTTGACCTTATCTGGAACCTCCCATCTGAAAATTTGAAAATTCCTAAAAAATCCGTGCAAAATCTTGATGTCTCCAATCTCTTGTTTTGTACGTTTTTTCCACGTGTCTCGACCTGCAAAGTTTGGTGAAGATCTGAGTATGTCGTTTTTGACCTTATCTGGAACATCCTTTCTGAAAATTTGAAAATTCTTAAAAAATTCGTCGAAAATCTTGATGTCTCCAATCTCTTGTTTTGTACGTTTTTTCCACGTGTCTTGACATCCAATGTATCCCTGCAAAGTTTGGTGAAGATCTGAGTATGTAGTTTTTGACCTTATATGGAACCTCCTATCTGAAAATTTGAAAATTCTTAAAAAATTCGTCCAAAATCTTGATGTCTCCAATCTCTTGTTTTGTACGTTTTTTCCACGTGTCTCGACCTCCAATGGATCCCTGCAAAGTTTGGTGAAGATCTGAGTATGTCGTTTTTGACCTTATCTGGAACCTCCCATCTGAAAATTTGAAAATTCTTAAAAAATTCGTCGAAAATCTTGATGTCTCCGATCTCTTGTTTTGTACGTTTTTTCCACGTGTCTTGACATGCAAAGTATTCCTGCAAAGTTTGGTGAAGATCTGAGTATGTAGTTTTTGACCTCATCTGGAACCTCCTATCTGAAAATTTGAAAATTCTTAAAAAATTCGTCCAAAATCTTGATGTCTCCAATCTCTTGTTTTGTACGTTTTTTCCACGTGTCTTGACATCCAATGTATCCCTGCAATGTTTGGTGAAGATCTGAGTATGTAGTTTTTGACCTTATCTGGAACCTCCCATCTGAAAATTTGAAAATTCCTAAAAAATCCGTCCAAAATCTTGATGACCCCAATCTCTTGTTTTGTACTTTTTTTCCACGTGTCTCGACCTCCAATGTATCCCTGCAAAGTTTGGTGAAGATCTGAGTATGTAGTTTTTGACCTTATATGGAACCTCCTATCTGAAAATTTGAAAATTCTTAAAAAATTCGTCCAAAATCTTGATGTCACCAATCCTATGTTTTGTATGTTTTTTCCACGTGTCTTGACATGCAAAGTATTCCTGCAAAGTTTGGTGAAGATCTGAGTATGTAGTTTTTGACCTCATCTGGAACCTCCTATCTGAAAATTTGAAAATTCTTAAAAAAATCGTCCAAAATCTTGATGTCTCCAATCTCTTGTTTTGTACGTTTTTTCCACGTGTCTTGACATCCAATGTATCCCTGCAATATTTGGTGAAGATCTGAGAATGTAGTTTTTGACCTTATCTGGAACCTCCCATCTGAAAATTTGAAAATTCCTAAAAAATCCGTCCAAAATCTTGATGACCCCAATCTCTTGTTTTGTACGTTTTTTCCACGTGTCTTGACATCCAATGTATCCCTGCAAAGTTTGGTGAAGATCTGAGTATGTAGTTTTTGACCTTATCTGGAACCTCCTATCTGAAAATTTGAAAATTCTTAAAAAATTCGTCCAAAATCTTGATGTCTCCAATCTCTTGTTTTGTACGTTTTTTCCACGTGTCTTGACATCCAATGTATCCTAGCGAAGTTTGGTGAAGATCTGAGTATGTAGTTTTTGACCTTATCTGGAACCTCCCATCTGAAAATTTGAAAATTCTTAAAAAATTCGTCGAAAATCTTGATGTCTCCAATCTCTTGTTTTGTACGTTTTTTCCACGTGTCTTGACATCCAATGTATCCCTGCAAAGTTTGGTAAAGATCTGAGTATGTAGTTTTTGACCTTATATGGAACCTCCCATCTGAAAATTTGAAAATTCCTAAAAAATCCGTCCAAAATCTTGATGAAACCAATCTCTTGTTTTGTACTATTTTTCCACGTGTCTTGACATCCAATGTATCCCTGCAAAGTTTGGTGAAGATGTGAGTATGTAGTTTTTGATCTCATCTAGAACCTCCTATCTGAAAATTTGAAAATTCTTAAAAAATTCGTCCAAAATCTTGATGTCTCCAATCTCTTGTTTTGTACGTTTTTTCCACGTGTCTTGATATCCAATGTATCCCTGCAAAGTTTGGTGAAGATCTGAGTATGTTGTTTTTGACCTTATCTGGAACATCCTTTCTGAAAATTTGAAAATTCTTAAAAAATTCGTCCAAAATCTTGATGTCTCCAATCTCTTGTTTTGTACGTTTTTTCCACGTGTCTTGACATCCAATGTATCCCTGCAATGTTTGGTGAAGATCTGAGTATGTAGTTTTTGACCTTATCTGGAACCTCCCATCTGAAAATTTGAAAATTCCTAAAAAATCCGTCCAAAATCTTGATGACCCCAATCTCTTGTTTTGTACGTTTTTTCCACGTGTCTTGACATCCAATGTATCCATGCAAAGTTTGGTGAAGATCTGAGTATGTAGTTTTTGACCTTATATTGAACCTCCCATCTGAAAATTTGAAAATTGTTAAAAAATTCGTCCAAAATCTTGATGTCTCCAATCTCTTTTTTGTACGTTTTTTCCACGTGTCTTGACATCCAATGTATCCCTGCAAAGTTTGGTGAAGATCTGAGTATGTAGTTTTTGACCTTATCTGGAACCTCCCATCTGAAAATTTGAAAATTCTTAAAAAATTCGACCAAAATCTTGATGTCTCCAATCTTTTGTTTTGTACGTTTTTTCCACGTGTCTTGACACATAATGTATCCATGC
Organism: Lepisma saccharinum; assembly: GCF_977018435.1. Taxonomy (NCBI): domain Eukaryota; kingdom Metazoa; phylum Arthropoda; class Insecta; order Zygentoma; family Lepismatidae; genus Lepisma; species Lepisma saccharinum. Next base: position 223,243 of record NW_028142931.1, on the reverse strand, counting down.
AAAGTTTGGTGAAGATCTGAGTATGTAGTTTTTGACCTTATATGGAACCTCCTATCTGAAAATTTGAAAATTCTTAAAAAATTCGTCCAAAATCTTGATGTCTCCAATCTCTTGTTTTGTACGTTTTTTCCACGTGTCTTGACATCCAATGTATCCCTGCAAAGTTTGGTGAAGATCTGAGTATGTAGTTTTTGACCTTATCTGGAACCTCCCATCTGAAAATTTGAAAATTCCTAAAAAATCCGTGCAAAATCTTGATGACCCCAATCTCTTGTTTTGTACGTTTTTTCCACGTGTCTTGACATCCAATGTATTCCTGCAATGTTTGGTGAAGATCTGAGTATGTAGTTTTTGACCTTATATGGAACCTCCTATCTGAAAATTTGAAAATTCTTAAAAAATTCGACCAAAATCTTGATGTTCCGAATCCTATGTTTTGTATGTTTTTTCCACGTGTCTTGACATCCAATGTATCCATGCAAAGTTTGGTGAAGATCTGAGTATGTAGTTTTTGACCTTATATTGAACCTCCCATCTGAAAATTTGAAAATTCTTAAAAAATTCGTCCAAAATCTTGATGACCCCAATCTCTTGTTTTGTACGTTTTTTCCACGTGTCTTGACATCCAAAGTATCCCTGCAAAGTTTGGTGAAGATCTGAGTATGTAGTTTTTGACCTTATATGGAACCTCCTTTCTGAAAATTTGAGAATTCTTAAAAAATTCGTCCAAAATCTTGATGTCTCCAATCTCTTGTTTTGTACGTTTTTTCCACGTGTCTTGACATCCAATGTATCCATGCAAAGTTTGGTGAAGATCTGAGTATGTCGTTTTTGACCTTATCTGGAACCTCCCATCTGAAAATTTGAAAATTCTTAAAAAATTCGTCGAAAATCTTGATGTCTCCAATCTTTTGTTTTGTACGTTTTTTCCACGTGTCTTGACATGCAAAGTATCCCTGCAACGTTTGGTGAAGATCTGAGTATGTAGTTTTTGACCTTATCTGGAACCTCCTATCTGAAAATTTGAAAATTCTTAAAAAATTCGTCGAAAATCTTGATGTCTCCAATCTCTTGTTTTGTACGTTTTTTCCACGTGTCTTGATATCCAATGTATCCCTGCAAAGTTTGGTGAAGATCTGAGTATGTCGTTTTAGACCTTATCTGGAACATCCTTTCTGAAAATTTGAAAATTGTTAAAAAATTCGTCCAAAATCTTGATGTCTCCAATCTCTTTTTTGTACGTTTTTTCGACGTGTCTTGACATCCAATGTATCCCTGCAAAGTTTGGTGAAGATCTGAGTATGTAGTTTTTGACCTTATCTGGAACCTCCCATCTGAAAATTTGAAAATTCTTAAAAAATTCGACCAAAATCTTGATGTCTCCAATCTTTTGTTTTGTACGTTTTTTCCACGTGTCTTGACACATAATGTATCCATGCAAACTTTGGTGAAGATCTGAGTATGTAGTTTTTGACCTTATATGGAACCTCCTATCTGAAAATTTGAAAATTCTTAAAAAATTCGTCCAAAATCTTGATGTCTCCAATCTCTTGTTTTGTACGTTTTTTCCACGTGTCTTGACATCCAATGTATCCCTGCAAAGTTTGGTGAAGATCTGAGTATGTAGTTTTTGACCTTATCTGGAACCTCCCATCTGAAAATTTGAAAATTCCTAAAAAATCCGTGCAAAATCTTGATGACCCCAATCTCTTGTTTTGTACGTTTTTTCCACGTGTCTTGACATCCAATGTATCCATGCAAAGTTTGGTGAAGATCTGAGTATGTCGTTTTTGACCTTATCTGGAACATCCTTTCTGAAAATTTGAAAATTGTTAAAAAATTCGTCCAAAATCTTGATGTCTCCAATCTCTTTTTTGTACGTTTTTTCCACGTGTCTTGACATCCAATGTATCCCTGCAAAGTTTGGTGAAGATCTGAGTATGTAGTTTTTGACCTTATCTGGAACCTCCCATCTGAAAATTTGAAAATTCTTCAAAAATTCGTCGAAAATCTTGATGTCTCCAATCTCTTGTTTTGTACGTTTTTTCCACGTGTCTCGACCTCCAATGGATCCCTGCAAAGTTTGGTGAAGATCTGAGTATGTCGTTTTTGACCTTATCTGGAACATCCTTTCTGAAAATTTGAAAATTCTTAAAAAATTCGTCCAAAATCTTGATGTCTCCAATCTCTTGTTTTGTACGTTTTTTCCACGTGTCTTGACATCCAATGTATCCCTGCAATGTTTGGTGAAGATCTGAGTATGTAGTTTTTGACCTTATCTGGAACCTCCCATCTGAAAATTTGAAAATTCCTAAAAAATCCGTCCAAAATCTTGATGACCCCAATCTCTTGTTTTGTACTTTTTTTCCACGTGTCTCGACCTCCAATGTATCCCTGCAAAGTTTGGTGAAGATCTGAGTATGTAGTTTTTGACCTTATATGGAACCTCCTATCTGAAAATTTGAAAATTCTTAAAAAATTCGTCCAAAATCTTGATGTCACCAATCCTATGTTTTGTATGTTTTTTCCACGTGTCTTGACATGCAAAGTATTCCTGCAAAGTTTGGTGAAGATCTGAGTATGTAGTTTTTGACCTCATCTGGAACCTCCTATCTGAAAATTTGAAAATTCTTAAAAAATTCGTCCAAAATCTTGATGTCTCCAATCTCTTGTTTTGTACGTTTTTTCCACGTGTCTTGACATCCAATGTATCCCTGCAATGTTTGGTGAAGATCTGAGTATGTAGTTTTTGACCTTATCTGGAACCTCCCATCTGAAAATTTGAAAATTCCTAAAAAATCCGTCCAAAATCTTGATGACCCCAATCTCTTGTTTTGTACGTTTTTTCCACGTGTCTCGACATCCAATGTATCCCTGCAATGTTTGGTGAAGATCTGAGTATGTAGTTTTTGACCTTATCTGGAACCTCCTATCTGAAAATTTGAAAATTCTTAAAAAATTCGTCCAAAATCTTGATGTCTCCAATCTCTTGTTTTGTACGTTTTTTCCACGTGTCTTGACATCCAATGTATCCCTGCGAAGTTTGGTGAAGATCTGAGTATGTAGTTTTTGACCTTATCTGGAACCTCCCATCTGAAAATTTGAAAATTCTTAAAAAATTCGTCGAAAATCTTGATGTCTCCAATCTCTTGTTTTGTACGTTTTTTCCACGTGTCTTGACATCCAATGTATCCCTGCAAAGTTTGGTGAAGATCTGAGTATGTAGTTTTTGACCTTATATGGAATTTCCCATCTGAAAATTTGAATATTCCTAAAAAATCCGTCCAAAATCTTGATGACCCCAATCTCTTGTTTTGTACTATTTTTCCACGTGTCTTGACATCCAATGTATCCCTGCAAAGTTTGGTGAAGATCTGAGTATGTAGTTTTTGATCTTATCTGGAACCTCCTATCTGAAAATTTGAAAATTCTTAAAAAATTCGTCCAAAATCTTGATGTCTCCAATCTCTTGTTTTGTACGTTTTTTCCACGTGTCTTGATATCCAATGTATCCCTGCAAAGTTTGGTGAAGATCTGAGTATGTTGTTTTTGACCTTATCTGGAACATCCTTTCTGAAAATTTGAAAATTCTTAAAAAATTCGTCCAAAATCTTGATGTCTCCAATCTCTTGTTTTGTACGTTTTTTCCACGTGTCTTGACATCCAATGTATCCCTGCAATGTTTGGTGAAGATCTGAGTATGTAGTTTTTGACCTTATCTGGAACCTCCCATCTGAAAATTTGAAAATTCCTAAAAAATCCGTCCAAAATCTTGATGACCCCAATCTCTTGTTTTGTACGTTTTTTCCACGTGTCTTGACATCCAATGTATCCATGCAAAGTTTGGTGAAGATCTGAGTATGTAGTTTTTGACCTTATATTGAACCTCCCATCTGAAAATTTGAAAATTGTTAAAAAATTCGTCCAAAATCTTGATGTCTCCAATCTCTTTTTTGTACGTTTTTTCCACGTGTCTTGACATCCAATGTATCCCTGCAAAGTTTGGTGAAGATCTGAGTATGTAGTTTTTGACCTTATCTGGAACCTCCCATCTGAAAATTTGAAAATTCTTAAAAAATTCGACCAAAATCTTGATGTCTCCAATCTTTTGTTTTGTACGTTTTTTCCACGTGTCTTGACACATAATGTATCCATGCAAAGTTTGGTGAAGATCTGAGTATGTAGTTTTTGACCTTATATGGAACCTCCTATCTGAAAATTTGAAAATTCTTAAAAAATTCGTCCAAAATCTTGATGTCTCCAATCTCTTGTTTTGTACGTTTTTTCCACGTGTCTTGACATCCAATGTATCCCTGCAAAGTTTGGTGAAGATCTGAGTATGTAGTTTTTGACCTTATCTGGAACCTCCCATCTGAAAATTTGAAAATTCCTAAAAAATCCGTGCAAAATCTTGATGACCCCAATCTCTTGTTTTGTACGTTTTTTCCACGTGTCTTGACATCCAATGTATTCCTGCAATGTTTGGTGAAGATCTGAGTATGTAGTTTTTGACCTTATATGGAACCTCCTATCTGAAAATTTGAAAATTCTTAAAAAATTCGACCAAAATCTTGATGTTCCGAATCCTATGTTTTGTATGTTTTTTCCACGTGTCTTGACATCCAATGTATCCATGCAAAGTTTGGTGAAGATCTGAGTATGTAGTTTTTGACCTTATATTGAACCTCCCATCTGAAAATTTGAAAATTCTTAAAAAATTCGACCAAAATCTTGATGTCTCCAATCTTTTGTTTTGTACGTTTTTTCCACGTGTCTTGACACATAATGTATCCATGCAAACTTTGGTGAAGATCTGAGTATGTAGTTTTTGACCTTATATGGAACCTCCTATCTGAAAATTTGAAAATTCTTAAAAAATTCGTCCAAAATCTTGATGTCTCCAATCTCTTGTTTTGTACGTTTTTTCCACGTGTCTTGACATCCAATGTATCCCTGCAAAGTTTGGTGAAGATCTGAGTATGTAGTTTTTGACCTTATCTGGAACCTCCCATCTGAAAATTTGAAAATTCCTAAAAAATCCGTGCAAAATCTTGATGACCCCAATCTCTTGTTTTGTACGTTTTTTCCACGTGTCTTGACATCCAATGTATCCATGCAAAGTTTGGTGAAGATCTGAGTATGTCGTTTTTGACCTTATCTGGAACATCCTTTCTGAAAATTTGAAAATTGTTAAAAAATTCGTCCAAAATCTTGATGTCTCCAATCTCTTTTTTGTACGTTTTTTCCACGTGTCTTGACATCCAATGTATCCCTGCAAAGTTTGGTGAAGATCTGAGTATGTAGTTTTTGACCTTATCTGGAACCTCCCATCTGAAAATTTGAAAATTCTTCAAAAATTCGTCGAAAATCTTGATGTCTCCAATCTCTTGTTTTGTACGTTTTTTCCACGTGTCTCGACCTCCAATGGATCCCTGCAAAGTTTGGTGAAGATCTGAGTATGTCGTTTTTGACCTTATCTGGAACATCCTTTCTGAAAATTTGAAAATTCTTAAAAAATTCGTCCAAAATCTTGATGTCTCCAATCTCTTGTTTTGTACGTTTTTTCCACGTGTCTTGACATCCAATGTATCCCTGCAATGTTTGGTGAAGATCTGAGTATGTAGTTTTTGACCTTATCTGGAACCTCCCATCTGAAAATTTGAAAATTCCTAAAAAATCCGTCCAAAATCTTGATGACCCCAATCTCTTGTTTTGTACTTTTTTTCCACGTGTCTCGACCTCCAATGTATCCCTGCAAAGTTTGGTGAAGATCTGAGTATGTAGTTTTTGACCTTATATGGAACCTCCTATCTGAAAATTTGAAAATTCTTAAAAAATTCGTCCAAAATCTTGATGTCACCAATCCTATGTTTTGTATGTTTTTTCCACGTGTCTTGACATGCAAAGTATTCCTGCAAAGTTTGGTGAAGATCTGAGTATGTAGTTTTTGACCTCATCTGGAACCTCCTATCTGAAAATTTGAAAATTCTTAAAAAATTCGTCCAAAATCTTGATGTCTCCAATCTCTTGTTTTGTACGTTTTTTCCACGTGTCTTGACATCCAATGTATCCCTGCAATGTTTGGTGAAGATCTGAGTATGTAGTTTTTGACCTTATCTGGAACCTCCCATCTGAAAATTTGAAAATTCCTAAAAAACCCGTCCAAAATCTTGATGACCCCAATCTCTTGTTTTGTACGTTTTTTCCACGTGTCTCGACATCCAATGTATCCCTGCAAAGTTTGGTGAAGATCTGAGTATGTAGTTTTTGACCTTATCTGGAACCTCCTATCTGAAAATTTGAAAATTCTTAAAAAATTCGTCCAAAATCTTGATGTCTCCAATCTCTTGTTTTGTACGTTTTTTCCACGTGTCTTGACATCCAATGTATCCCTGCGAAGTTTGGTGAAGATCTGAGTATGTAGTTTTTGACCTTATCTGGAACCTCCCATCTGAAAATTTGAAAATTCTTAAAAAATTCGTCGAAAATCTTGATGTCTCCAATCTCTTGTTTTGTACGTTTTTTCCACGTGTCTTGACATCCAATGTATCCCTGCAAAGTTTGGTGAAGATCTGAGTATGTAGTTTTTGACCTTATATGGAATTTCCCATCTGAAAATTTGAATATTCCTAAAAAATCCGTCCAAAATCTTGATGACCCCAATCTCTTGTTTTGTACTATTTTTCCACGTGTCTTGACATCCAATGTATCCCTGCAAAGTTTGGTGAAGATCTGAGTATGTAGTTTTTGATCTTATCTGGAACCTCCTATCTGAAAATTTGAAAATTCTTAAAAAATTCGTCCAAAATCTTGATGTCTCCAATCTCTTGTTTTGTACGTTTTTTCCACGTGTCTTGATATCCAATGTATCCCTGCAAAGTTTGGTGAAGATCTGAGTATGTTGTTTTTGACCTTATCTGGAACATCCTTTCTGAAAATTTGAAAATTCTTAAAAAAATCGTCCAAAATCTTGATGTCTCCAATCTCTTGTTTTGTACGTTTTTTCCACGTGTCTTGACATCCAATGTATCCCTGCAATGTTTGGTGAAGATCTGAGTATGTAGTTTTTGACCTTATCTGGAACCTCCCATCTGAAAATTTGAAAATTCCTAAAAAATCCGTCCAAAATCTTGATGACCCCAATCTCTTGTTTTGTACGTTTTTTCCACGTGTCTTGACATCCAATGTATCCATGCAAAGTTTGGTGAAGATCTGAGTATGTAGTTTTTGACCTTATATTGAACCTCCCATCTGAAAATTTGAAAATTGTTAAAAAATTCGTCCAAAATCTTGATGTCTCCAATCTCTTTTTTGTACGTTTTTTCCACGTGTCTTGACATCCAATGTATCCCTGCAAAGTTTGGTGAAGATCTGAGTATGTAGTTTTTGACCTTATCTGGAACCTCCCATCTGAAAATTTGAAAATTCTTAAAAAATTCGACCAAAATCTTGATGTCTCCAATCTTTTGTTTTGTACGTTTTTTCCACGTGTCTTGACACATAATGTATCCATGCAAAGTTTGGTGAAGATCTGAGTATGTAGTTTTTGACCTTATATGGAACCTCCTATCTGAAAATTTGAAAATTCTTAAAAAATTCGTCCAAAATCTTGATGTCTCCAATCTCTTGTTTTGTACGTTTTTTCCACGTGTCTTGACATCCAATGTATCCCTGCAAAGTTTGGTGAAGATCTGAGTATGTAGTTTTTGACCTTATCTGGAACCTCCCATCTGAAAATTTGAAAATTCCTAAAAAATCCGTGCAAAATCTTGATGACCCCAATCTCTTGTTTTGTACGTTTTTTCCACGTGTCTTGACATCCAATGTATTCCTGCAATGTTTGGTGAAGATCTGAGTATGTAGTTTTTGACCTTATATGGAACCTCCTATCTGAAAATTTGAAAATTCTTAAAAAATTCGACCAAAATCTTGATGTTCCGAATCCTATGTTTTGTATGTTTTTTCCACGTGTCTTGACATCCAATGTATCCATGCAAAGTTTGGTGAAGATCTGAGTATGTAGTTTTTGACCTTATATTGAACCTCCCATCTGAAAATTTGAAAATTCTTAAAAAATTCGACCAAAATCTTGATGTCTCCAATCTTTTGTTTTGTACGTTTTTTCCACGTGTCTTGACACATAATGTATCCATGCAAACTTTGGTGAAGATCTGAGTATGTAGTTTTTGACCTTATATGGAACCTCCTATCTGAAAATTTGAAAATTCTTAAAAAATTCGTCCAAAATCTTGATGTCTCCAATCTCTTGTTTTGTACGTTTTTTCCACGTGTCTTGACATCCAATGTATCCCTGCAAAGTTTGGTGAAGATCTGAGTATGTAGTTTTTGACCTTATCTGGAACCTCCCATCTGAAAATTTGAAAATTCCTAAAAAATCCGTGCAAAATCTTGATGACCCCAATCTCTTGTTTTGTACGTTTTTTCCACGTGTCTTGACATCCAATGTATCCATGCAAAGTTTGGTGAAGATCTGAGTATGTCGTTTTTGACCTTATCTGGAACATCCTTTCTGAAAATTTGAAAATTGTTAAAAAATTCGTCCAAAATCTTGATGTCTCCAATCTCTTTTTTGTACGTTTTTTCCACGTGTCTTGACATCCAATGTATCCCTGCAAAGTTTGGTGAAGATCTGAGTATGTAGTTTTTGACCTTATCTGGAACCTCCCATCTGAAAATTTGAAAATTCTTCAAAAATTCGTCGAAAATCTTGATGTCTCCAATCTCTTGTTTTGTACGTTTTTTCCACGTGTCTCGACCTCCAATGGATCCCTGCAAAGTTTGGTGAAGATCTGAGTATGTCGTTTTTGACCTTATCTGGAACATCCTTTCTGAAAATTTGAAAATTCTTAAAAAATTCGTCCAAAATCTTGATGTCTCCAATCTCTTGTTTTGTACGTTTTTTCCACGTGTCTTGACATCCAATGTATCCCTGCAATGTTTGGTGAAGATCTGAGTATGTAGTTTTTGACCTTATCTGGAACCTCCCATCTGAAAATTTGAAAATTCCTAAAAAATCCGTCCAAAATCTTGATGACCCCAATCTCTTGTTTTGTACTTTTTTTCCACGTGTCTCGACCTCCAATGTATCCCTGCAAAGTTTGGTGAAGATCTGAGTATGTAGTTTTTGACCTTATATGGAACCTCCTATCTGAAAATTTGAAAATTCTTAAAAAATTCGTCCAAAATCTTGATGTCACCAATCCTATGTTTTGTATGTTTTTTCCACGTGTCTTGACATGCAAAGTATTCCTGCAAAGTTTGGTGAAGATCTGAGTATGTAGTTTTTGACCTCATCTGGAACCTCCTATCTGAAAATTTGAAAATTCTTAAAAAATTCGTCCAAAATCTTGATGTCTCCAATCTCTTGTTTTGTACGTTTTTTCCACGTGTCTTGACATCCAATGTATCCCTGCAATGTTTGGTGAAGATCTGAGTATGTAGTTTTTGACCTTATCTGGAACCTCCCATCTGAAAATTTGAAAATTCCTAAAAAATCCGTCCAAAATCTTGATGACCCCAATCTCTTGTTTTGTACGTTTTTTCCACGTGTCTCGACATCCAATGTATCCCTGCAAAGTTTGGTGAAGATCTGAGTATGTAGTTTTTGACCTTATCTGGAACCTCCTATCTGAAAATTTGAAAATTCTTAAAAAATTCGTCCAAAATCTTGATGTCTCCAATCTCTTGTTTTGTACGTTTTTTCCACGTGTCTTGACATCCAATGTATCCCTGCGAAGTTTGGTGAAGATCTGAGTATGTAGTTTTTGACCTTATCTGGAACCTCCCATCTGAAAATTTGAAAATTCTTAAAAAATTCGTCGAAAATCTTGATGTCTCCAATCTCTTGTTTTGTACGTTTTTTCCACGTGTCTTGACATCCAATGTATCCCTGCAAAGTTTGGTGAAGATCTGAGTATGTAGTTTTTGACCTTATATGGAATTTCCCATCTGAAAATTTGAATATTCCTAAAAAATCCGTCCAAAATCTTGATGACCCCAATCTCTTGTTTTGTACTATTTTTCCACGTGTCTTGACATCCAATGTATCCCTGCAAAGTTTGGTGAAGATCTGAGTATGTAGTTTTTGATCTTATCTGGAACCTCCTATCTGAAAATTTGAAAATTCTTAAAAAATTCGTCCAAAATCTTGATGTCTCCAATCTCTTGTTTTGTACGTTTTTTCCACGTGTCTTGATATCCAATGTATCCCTGCAAAGTTTGGTGAAGATCTGAGTATGTTGTTTTTGACCTTATCTGGAACATCCTTTCTGAAAATTTGAAAATTCTTAAAAAAATCGTCCAAAATCTTGATGTCTCCAATCTCTTGTTTTGTACGTTTTTTCCACGTGTCTTGACATCCAATGTATCCCTGCAATGTTTGGTGAAGATCTGAGTATGTAGTTTTTGACCTTATCTGGAACCTCCCATCTGAAAATTTGAAAATTCCTAAAAAATCCGTCCAAAATCTTGATGACCCCAATCTCTTGTTTTGTACGTTTTTTCCACGTGTCTTGACATCCAATGTATCCATGCAAAGTTTGGTGAAGATCTGAGTATGTAGTTTTTGACCTTATATTGAACCTCCCATCTGAAAATTTGAAAATTGTTAAAAAATTCGTCCAAAATCTTGATGTCTCCAATCTCTTTTTTGTACGTTTTTTCCACGTGTCTTGACATCCAATGTATCCCTGCAAAGTTTGGTGAAGATCTGAGTATGTAGTTTTTGACCTTATCTGGAACCTCCCATCTGAAAATTTGAAAATTCTTAAAAAATTCGACCAAAATCTTGATGTCTCCAATCTTTTGTTTTGTACGTTTTTTCCACGTGTCTTGACACATAATGTATCCATGCAAAGTTTGGTGAAGATCTGAGTATGTAGTTTTTGACCTTATATGGAACCTCCTATCTGAAAATTTGAAAATTCTTAAAAAATTCGTCCAAAATCTTGATGTCTCCAATCTCTTGTTTTGTACGTTTTTTCCACGTGTCTTGACATCCAATGTATCCCTGCAAAGTTTGGTGAAGATCTGAGTATGTAGTTTTTGACCTTATCTGGAACCTCCCATCTGAAAATTTGAAAATTCCTAAAAAATCCGTGCAAAATCTTGATGACCCCAATCTCTTGTTTTGTACGTTTTTTCCACGTGTCTTGACATCCAATGTATTCCTGCAATGTTTGGTGAAGATCTGAGTATGTAGTTTTTGACCTTATATGGAACCTCCTATCTGAAAATTTGAAAATTCTTAAAAAATTCGACCAAAATCTTGATGTTCCGAATCCTATGTTTTGTATGTTTTTTCCACGTGTCTTGACATCCAATGTATCCATGCAAAGTTTGGTGAAGATCTGAGTATGTAGTTTTTGACCTTATATTGAACCTCCCATCTGAAAATTTGAAAATTCTTAAAAAATTCGTCCAAAATCTTGATGACCCCAATCTCTTGTTTTGTACGTTTTTTCCACGTGTCTTGACATCCAAAGTATCCCTGCAAAGTTTGGTGAAGATCTGAGTATGTAGTTTTTGACCTTATATGGAACCTCCTTTCTGAAAATTTGAGAATTCTTAAAAAATTCGTCCAAAATCTTGATGTCTCCAATCTCTTGTTTTGTACGTTTTTTCCACGTGTCTTGACATCCAATGTATCCATGCAAAGTTTGGTGAAGATCTGAGTATGTCGTTTTTGACCTTATCTGGAACCTCCCATCTGAAAATTTGAAAATTCTTAAAAAATTCGTCGAAAATCTTGATGTCTCCAATCTTTTGTTTTGTACGTTTTTTCCACGTGTCTTGACATGCAAAGTATCCCTGCAACGTTTGGTGAAGATCTGAGTATGTAGTTTTTGACCTTATCTGGAACCTCCTATCTGAAAATTTGAAAATTCTTAAAAAATTCGTCGAAAATCTTGATGTCTCCAATCTCTTGTTTTGTACGTTTTTTCCACGTGTCTTGATATCCAATGTATCCCTGCAAAGTTTGGTGAAGATCTGAGTATGTCGTTTTTGACCTTATCTGGAACATCCTATCTGAAAATTTGAAAATTGTTAAAAAATTCGTCCAAAATCTTGATGTCTCCAATCTCTTTTTTGTACGTTTTTTCGACGTGTCTTGACATCCAATGTATCCCTGCAAAGTTTGGTGAAGATCTGAGTATGTAGTTTTTGACCTTATCTGGAACCTCCCATCTGAAAATTTGAAAATTCTAAAAAAATTCGACCAAAATCTTGATGTCTCCAATCTTTTGTTTTGTACGTTTTTTCCACGTGTCTTGACACATAATGTATCCATGCAAACTTTGGTGAAGATCTGAGTATGTAGTTTTTGACCTTATATGGAACCTCCTATCTGAAAATTTGAAAATTCTTAAAAAATTCGTCCAAAATCTTGATGTCTCCAATCTCTTGTTTTGTACGTTTTTTCCACGTGTCTTGACATCCAATGTATCCCTGCAAAGTTTGGTGAAGATCTGAGTATGTAGTTTTTGACCTTATCTGGAACCTCCCATCTGAAAATTTGAAAATTCCTAAAAAATCCGTGCAAAATCTTGATGACCCCAATCTCTTGTTTTGTACGTTTTTTCCACGTGTCTTGACATCCAATGTATCCATGCAAAGTTTGGTGAAGATCTGAGTATGTCGTTTTTGACCTTATCTGGAACATCCTTTCTGAAAATTTGAAAATTGTTAAAAAATTCGTCCAAAATCTTGATGTCTCCAATCTCTTTTTTGTACGTTTTTTCCACGTGTCTTGACATCCAATGTATCCCTGCAAAGTTTGGTGAAGATCTGAGTATGTAGTTTTTGACCTTATCTGGAACCTCCCATCTGAAAATTTGAAAATTCTTCAAAAATTCGTCGAAAATCTTGATGTCTCCAATCTCTTGTTTTGTACGTTTTTTCCACGTGTCTCGACCTCCAATGGATCCCTGCAAAGTTTGGTGAAGATCTGAGTATGTCGTTTTTGACCTTATCTGGAACATCCTTTCTGAAAATTTGAAAATTCTTAAAAAATTCGTCCAAAATCTTGATGTCTCCAATCTCTTGTTTTGTACGTTTTTTCCACGTGTCTTGACATCCAATGTATCCCTGCAAAGTTTGGTGAAGATCTGAGTATGTAGTTTTTGACCTTATCTGGAACCTCCCATCTGAAAATTTGAAAATTCTTAAAAAATTCGACCAATATCTTGATGTCTCCAATCTTTTGTTTTGTACGTTTTTTCCACGTGTCTTGACACATAATGTATCCATGCAAAGTTTGGTGAAGATCTGAGTATGTAGTTTTTGACCTTATATGGAACCTCCTATCTGAAAATTTGAAAATTCTTAAAAAATTCGTCCAAAATCTTGATGTCTCCAATCTCTTGTTTTGTACGTTTTTTCCACGTGTCTTGACATGCAAAGTATCCCTGCAACGTTTGGTGAAGATCTGAGTATGTAGTTTTTGACCTTATCTGGAACCTCCTATCTGAAAATTTGAAAATTCTTCAAAAATTCGTCGAAAATCTTGATTTCTCCAATCTCTTGTTTTGTACGTTTTTTCCACGTGTCTTGACATCCAATGTATCCCTGCAATGTTTGGTGGAGATCTGAGTATGTAGTTTTTGACCTTATCTGGGACCTCCTATCAGAAAATTTGAAAATTCTTCAAAAATTCGTCCAAAATCTTGATGTCTCCAATCTCTTGTTTTGTACGTTTTTTCCACGTGTCTCGACCTCCAATGTATCCCTGCAAAGTTTGGTGAAGATCTGAGTATGTCGTTTTTGACCTTATCTGGAACATCCTTTCTGAAAATTTGAAAATTCTTAAAAAATTCGTCGAAAATCTTGATGTCTCCAATCTCTTGTTTTGTACGTTTTTTCCACGTGTCTTGACATCCAATGTATCCCTGCAAAGTTTGGTGAAGATCTGAGTATGTAGTTTTTTACCTTATATGGAACCTCCTTTCTGAAAATTTGAAAATTCTCAAAAAATTCGTCCATAATCTTGATGTCTCCAATCTCTTGTTTTGTACGTTTTTTCCACGTGTCTTGACATCCAATGTATCCCTGCAAAGTTTGGTGAAGATCTGAGTATGTAGTTTTTGACCTTATATGGAACCTCCTATCTGAAAATTTAAAAATTCTTAAAAAATTCGTCCAAAATCTTGATGACCCCAATCTCTTGTTTTGTACGTTTTTTCCACGTGTCTTGACACATAATGTATCCATGCAAAGTTTGGTGAAGATCTGAGTATGTAGTTTTTGACCTTATATGGAACCTCCTATCTGAAAATTTGAAAATTCTTAAAAAATTCGTCCAAAATCTTGATGTCTCCAATCTCTTGTTTTGTACGTTTTTTCCACGTGTCTTGACATCCAATGTATCCCTGCAAAGTTTGGTGAAGATCTGAGTATGTAGTTTTTGACCTTATCTGGAACCTCCCATCTGAAAATTTGAAAATTGTTAAAAAATTCGTCCAAAATCTTGATGTCTCCAATCTCTTTTTTGTACGTTTTTTCCACGTGTCTTGACATCCAATGTATCCCTGCAAAGTTTGGTGAAGATCTGAGTATGTAGTTTTTGACCTTATCTGGAACCTCCCATCTGAAAATTTGAAAATTCTTAAAAAATTCGACCAAAATCTTGATGTCTCCAATCTTTTGTTTTGTACGTTTTTTCCACGTGTCTTGACACATAATGTATCCATGCAAAGTTTGGTGAAGATCTGAGTATGTAGTTTTTGACCTTATATGGAACCTCCTATCTGAAAATTTGAAAATTCTTAAAAAATTCGTCCAAAATCTTGATGTCTCCAATCTCTTGTTTTGTACGTTTTTTCCACGTGTCTTGACATCCAATGTATCCCTGCAAAGTTTGGTGAAGATCTGAGTATGTAGTTTTTGACCTTATCTGGAACCTCCCATCTGAAAATTTGAAAATTCCTAAAAAATCCGTGCAAAATCTTGATGACCCCAATCTCTTGTTTTGTACGTTTTTTCCATGTGTCTTGACATCCAATGTATCCATGCAAAGTTTGGTGAAGATCTGAGTATGTCGTTTTTGACCTTATCTGGAACATCCTTTCTGAAAATTTGAAAATTGTTAAAAAATTCGTCGAAAATCTTGATGTCTCCAATCTCTTTTTTGTACGTTTTTTCCACGTGTCTTGACATCCAATGTATCCCTGCAAAGTTTGGTGAAGATCTGAGTATGTAGTTTTTTACCTTATCTGGAACCTCCCATCTGAAAATTTGAAAATTCTTAAAAAATTCGTCGAAAATCTTGATGTCTCCGATCTCTTGTTTTGTACGTTTTTTCCACGTGTCTTGACATCCAATGTATCCCTGCAAAGTTTGGTGAAGATCTGAGTATGTTGTTTTTGACCTTATCTGGAACATCCTTTCTGAAAATTTGAAAATTGTTAAAAAATTCGTCCAAAATCTTGATGTCTCCTATCTCTTGTTTTGTACGTTTTTTCCACGTGTCTTGACATCCAATGTATCCCTGCAAAGTTTGGTGAAGATCTGAGTATGTAGTTTTTGACCTTATCTGGAACCTCCCATCTGAAAATTTGAAAATTCTTAAAAAAATCGACCAATATCTTGATGTCTCCAATCTTTTGTTTTGTACGTTTTTTCCACGTGTCTTGACATCCAATGTATCCCTGCAAAGTTTGGTGAAGATCTGAGTATGTAGTTTTTGACCTTATATGGAACCTCCTATCTGAAAATTTGAAAATTCTTAAAAAATTCGTCCAAAATCTTGATGACCCCAATCTCTTGTTTTGTACGTTTTTTCCACGTCTCTTGACACATAATGTATCCATGCAAAGTTTGGTGAAGATCTGAGTATGTAGTTTTTGACCTTATATGGAACCTCCTATCTGAAAATTTGAAAATTCTTAAAAAATTCGTCGAAAATCTTGATGTCTCCAATCTCTTGTTTTGTACGTTTTTTCCACGTGTCTTGATATCCAATGTATCCCTGCAAAGTTTGGTGAAGATCTGAGTATGTCGTTTTTGACCTTATCTGGAACATCCTTTCTGAAAATTTGAAAATTGTTAAAAAATTCGTCCAAAATCTTGATGTCTCCAATCTCTTTTTTGTACGTTTTTTCCACGTGTCTTGACATCCAATGTATCCATGCAAAGTTTGGTGAAGATCTGAGTATGTAGTTTTTGACCTTATCTGGAACCTCCCATCTGAAAATTTGAAAATTCTTAAAAAATTCGACCAAAATCTTGATGTCTCCAATCTTTTGTTTTGTAAGTTTTTTCCACGTGTCTTGACACATAATGTATCCATGCAAAGTTTGGTGAAGATCTGAGTATGTAGTTTTTGACCTTATATGGAACCTCCTATCTGAAAATTTGAAAATTCTTAAAAAAATTCGTCCAAAATCTTGATGTCTCCAATCTCTTGTTTTGTACGTTTTTTCCACGTGTCTTGACATCCAATGTATCCCTGCAAAGTTTGGTGAAGATCTGAGTATGTAGTTTTTGACCTTATCTGGAACCTCCCATCTGAAAATTTGAAAATTCCTAAAAAATCCGTGCAAAATCTTGATGACCCCAATCTCTTGTTTTGTACGTTTTTTCCACGTGTCTTGACATCCAATGTATCCATGCAAAGTTTGGTGAAGATCTGAGTATGTCGTTTTTGACCTTATCTGGAACATCCTTTCTGAAAATTTGAAAATTGTTAAAAAATTCGTCCAAAATCTTGATGTCTCCAATCTCTTTTTTGTACGTTTTTTCCACGTGTCTTGACATCCAATGTATCCCTGCAAAGTTTGGTGAAGATCTGAGTATGTAGTTTTTGACCTTATATGGAACCTCCTATCTGAAAATTTGAAAATTCTTAAAAAATTCGTCCAAAATCTTGATGTCTCCAATCTCTTGTTTTGTACGTTTTTTCCACGTGTCTTGACATCCAATGTATCCCTGCAAAGTTTGGTGAAGATCTGAGTATGTAGTTTTTGACCTTATCTGGAACCTCCCATCTGAAAATTTGAAAATTCCTAAAAAATCCGTGCAAAATCTTGATGACCCCAATCTCTTGTTTTGTACGATTTTTCCACGTGTCTTGACATCCAATGTATCCCTGCAAAGTTTGGTGAAGATCTGAGTATGTAGTTTTTGACCTTATCTGGAACCTCCCATCTGAAAATTTGAAAATTCCTAAAAAATCCGTGCAAAATCTTGAAGACCCCAATCTCTTGTTTTGTACGTTTTTTCCACGTGTCTTGACATCCAATGTATCCATGCAAAGTTTGGTGAAGATCTGAGTATGTCGTTTTTGACCTTATCTGGAACATCCTTTCTGAAAATTTGAAAATTCTTAAAAAATTCGTCCAAAATCTTGATGTCTCCAATCTCTTTTTTGTACGTTTTTTCCACGTGTCTTGACATCCAATGTATCCATGCAAAGTTTGGTGAAGATCTGAGTATGTCGTTTTTGACCTTATCTGGAACATCCTTTCTGAAAATTTGAAAATTGTTAAAAAATTCGTCCAAAATCTTGATGTCTCCAATCTCTTTTTTGTACGTTTTTTCCACGTGTCTTGACATCCAATGTATCCCTGCAAAGTTTGGTGAAGATCTGAGTATGTAGTTTTTGACCTTATCTGGAACCTCCCATCTGAAAATTTGAAAATTCTTAAAAAATTCGACCAAAATCTTGATGTCTCCAATCTTTTGTTTTGTACGTTTTTTCCACGTGTCTTGACACATAATGTATCCATGCAAAGTTTGGTGAAGATCTGAGTATGTAGTTTTTGACCTTATATGGAACCTCCTATCTGAAAATTTGAAAATTCTTAAAAAATTCGTCCAAAATCTTGATGTCTCCAATCTCTTGTTTTGTACGTTTTTTCCACGTGTCTTGACATCCAATGTATCCCTGCAAAGTTTGGTGAAGATCTGAGTATGTAGTTTTTGACCTTATCTGGAACCTCCCATCTGAAAATTTGAAAATTCCTAAAAAATCCGTGCAAAATCTTGATGACCCCAATCTCTTGTTTTGTACGTTTTTTCCACGTGTCTCGACCTCCAATGGATCCCTGCAAAGTTTGGTGAAGATCTGAGTATGTCGTTTTTGACCTTATCTGGAACATCCTTTCTGAAAATTTGAAAATTGTTAAAAAATTCGTCCAAAATCTTGATGTCTCCAATCTCTTTTTTGTACGTTTTTTCCACGTGTCTTGACATCCAATGTATCCCTGCAAAGTTTGGTGAAGATCTGAGTATGTCGTTTTTGACCTTATCTGGAACCTCCCATCTGAAAATTTGAAAATTCTTAAAAAATTCGTCCAAAATCTTGATGTCTCCGATCTCTTGTTTTGTACGTTTTTTCCACGTGTCTTGACATGCAAAGTATTCCTGCAAAGTTTGGTGAAGGTCTGAGTATGTAGTTTTTGACCTCATCTGGAACCTCCTATCTGAAAATTTGAAAATTCTTAAAAAATTCGTCCAAAATCTTGATGTCTCCAATCTCTTGTTTTGTACGTTTTTTCCACGTGTCTTGACATCCAATGTATCCCTGCAATGTTTGGTGAAGATCTGAGTATGTAGTTTTTGTCCTTATCTGGAACCTCCCATCTGAAAATTTGAAAATTCCTAAAAAATCCGTCCAAAATCTTGATGACCCCAATCTCTTGTTTTGTACTTTTTTTCCACGTGTCTCGACCTCCAATGTATCCCTGCAAAGTTTGGTGAATATCTGAGTATGTAGTTTTTGACCTTATATGGAACCTCCTATCTGAAAATTTGAAAATTCTTAAAAAATTCGTCCAAAATCTTGATGTCACCAATCCCATGTTTTGTATGTTTTTTCCACGTGTCTTGACATGCAAAGTATTCCTGCAAAGTTTGGTGAAGATCTGAGTATGTAGTTTTTGACCTCATCTGGAACCTCCTATCTGAAAATTTGAAAATTCTTAAAAAATTCGTCCAAAATTTTGATGTCTCCAATCTCTTGTTTTGTACGTTTTTTCCACGTGTCTTGACATCCAATGTATCCCTGCAATGTTTGGTGAAGATCTGAGTATGTAGTTTTTGACCTTATCTGGAACCTCCCATCTGAAAATTTGAAAATTCCTAAAAAATCCGTCCAAAATCTTGATGACCCCAATCTCTTGTTTTGTACGTTTTTTCCACGTGTCTTGACATCCAATGTATCCCTGCAAAGTTTGGTGAAGATCTGAGTATGTAGTTTTTGACCTTATCTGGAACCTCCTATCTGAAAATTTGAAAATTCTTAAAAAATTAGTCCAAAATCTTGATGTCTCCAATCTCTTGTTTTGTACGTTTTTTCCACGTGTCTTGACATCCAATGTATTCCTGCAATGTTTGGTGAAGATCTGAGTATGTAGTTTTTGACCTTATATGGAACCTCCTATCTGAAAATTTGAAAATTCTTAAAAAATTCGACCAAAATCTTGATGTCTCCAATCTCTTGTTTTGTACGTTTTTTCCACGTGTCTTGACATCCAATGTATCCCTGCAAAGTTTGGTGAAGATCTGAGTATGTAGTTTTTGACCTTATATTGAACCTCCCATCTGAAAATTTGAAAATTCTTAAAAAATTCGTCCAAAATCTTGATGTCTCCAATCTCTTGTTTTGTACGTTTTTTCCACGTGTCTTGATATCCAATGTATCCCTGCAAAGTTTGGTGAAGATCTGAGTATGTCGTTTTTGACCTTATCTGGAACATCCTTTCTGAAAATTTGAAAATTGTTAAAAAATTCGTCCAAAATCTTGATGTCTCCAATCTCTTTTTTGTACGTTTTTTCCACGTGTCTTGACATCCAATGTATCCCTGCAAAGTTTGGTGAAGATCTGAGTATGTCGTTTTTGACCTTATCTGGAACCTCCCATCTGAAAATTTGAAAATTCTTAAAAAATTCGTCGAAAATCTTGATGTCTCCGATCTCTTGTTTTGTACGTTTTTTCCACGTGTCTTGACATGCAAAGTATTCCTGCAACGTTTGGTGAAGATCTGAGTATGTAGTTTTTGACCTCATCTGGAACCTCCTATCTGAAAATTTGAAAATTCTTAAAAAATTCGTCCAAAATCTTGATGACCCCAATCTCTTGTTTTGTACGTTTTTTCCACGTGTCTTGACATCCAATGTATCCCTGCAAAGTTTGGTGAAGATCTGAGTATGTAGTTTTTGACCTTATCTGGAACCTCCTATCTGAAAATTTGAAAATTCTTAAAAAATTCGTCCAAAATCTTAATGTCTCCAATCTCTTGTTTTGTACGTTTTTTCCACGTGTCTTGATATCCAATGTATCCCTGCAAAGTTTGGTGAAGATCTGAGTATGTAGTTTTTGACCTTATATGGAACCTCCTATCTGAAAATTTGAAAATTCTTAAAAAATTCGTCCAAAATCTTGATGTCTCCAATCTCTTGTTTTGTACGTTTTTTCCACGTGTCTTGACATCCAATGTATCCCTGCAAAGTTTGGTGAAGATCTGAGTATGTAGTTTTTGACCTTATATTGAACCTCCCATCTGAAAATTTGAAAATTCTTAAAAAATTCGTCCAAAATCTTGATGTCTCCAATCTCTTGTTTTGTACGTTTTTTCCACGTGTCTTGATATCCAATGTATCCCTGCAAAGTTTGGTGAAGATCTGAGTATGTAGTTTTTGACCTTATATGGAACCTCCTATCTGAAAATTTGAAAATTCTTAAAAAATTCGTCCAAAATTTTGATGTCTCCAATCTCTTGTTTTGTACGTTTTTTCCACGTGTCTTGACATCCAATGTATCCCTGCAATGTTTGGTGAAGATCTGAGTATGTAGTTTTTGACCTTATCTGGAACCTCCCATCTGAAAATTTGAAAATTCCTAAAAAATCCGTCCAAAATCTTGATGACCCCAATCTCTTGTTTTGTACGTTTTTTCCACGTGTCTTGACATCCAATGTATCCATGCAAAGTTTGGTGAAGATCTGAGTATGTAGTTTTTGACCTTATCTGGAACCTCCTATCTGAAAATTTGAAAATTCTTAAAAAATTCGTCCAAAATCTTGATGTCTCCAATCTCTTGTTTTGTACGTTTTTTCCACGTGTCTTGACATCCAATGTATCCCTGCGAAGTTTGGTGAAGATCTGAGTATGTAGTTTTTGACCTTATCTGGAACCTCCCATCTGAAAATTTGAAAATTCTTAAAAAATTCGTCGAAAATCTTGATGTCTCCAATCTCTTGTTTTGTACGTTTTTTCCACGTGTCTTGACATCCAATGTATCCCTGCAAAGTTTGGTGAAGATCTGAGTATGTAGTTTTTGACCTTATATGGAATTTCCCATCTGAAAATTTGAATATTCCTAAAAAATCCGTCCAAAATCTTGATGACCCCAATCTCTTGTTTTGTACTATTTTTCCACGTGTCTTGACATCCAATGTATCCCTGCAAAGTTTGGTGAAGATCTGAGTATGTAGTTTTTGATCTTATCTGGAACCTCCTATCTGAAAATTTGAAAATTCTTAAAAAATTCGTCCAAAATCTTGATGTCTCCAATCTCTTGTTTTGTACGTTTTTTCCACGTGTCTTGATATCCAATGTATCCCTGCAAAGTTTGGTGAAGATCTGAGTATGTTGTTTTTGACCTTATCTGGAACATCCTTTCTGAAAATTTGAAAATTCTTAAAAAATTCGTCCAAAATCTTGATGTCTCCAATCTCTTGTTTTGTACGTTTTTTCCACGTGTCTTGACATCCAATGTATCCCTGCAATGTTTGGTGAAGATCTGAGTATGTAGTTTTTGACCTTATCTGGAACCTCCCATCTGAAAATTTGAAAATTCCTAAAAAATCCGTCCAAAATCTTGATGACCCCAATCTCTTGTTTTGTACGTTTTTTCCACGTGTCTTGACATCCAATGTATCCATGCAAAGTTTGGTGAAGATCTGAGTATGTAGTTTTTGACCTTATATTGAACCTCCCATCTGAAAATTTGAAAATTGTTAAAAAATTCGTCCAAAATCTTGATGTCTCCAATCTCTTTTTTGTACGTTTTTTCCACGTGTCTTGACATCCAATGTATCCCTGCAAAGTTTGGTGAAGATCTGAGTATGTAGTTTTTGACCTTATCTGGAACCTCCCATCTGAAAATTTGAAAATTCTTAAAAAATTCGACCAAAATCTTGATGTCTCCAATCTTTTGTTTTGTACGTTTTTTCCACGTGTCTTGACACATAATGTATCCATGCAAAGTTTGGTGAAGATCTGAGTATGTAGTTTTTGACCTTATATGGAACCTCCTATCTGAAAATTTGAAAATTCTTAAAAAATTCGTCCAAAATCTTGATGTCTCCAATCTCTTGTTTTGTACGTTTTTTCCACGTGTCTTGACATCCAATGTATCCCTGCAAAGTTTGGTGAAGATCTGAGTATGTAGTTTTTGACCTTATCTGGAACCTCCCATCTGAAAATTTGAAAATTCCTAAAAAATCCGTGCAAAATCTTGATGACCCCAATCTCTTGTTTTGTACGTTTTTTCCACGTGTCTTGACATCCAATGTATTCCTGCAATGTTTGGTGAAGATCTGAGTATGTAGTTTTTGACCTTATATGGAACCTCCTATCTGAAAATTTGAAAATTCTTAAAAAATTCGACCAAAATCTTGATGTTCCGAATCCTATGTTTTGTATGTTTTTTCCACGTGTCTTGACATCCAATGTATCCATGCAAAGTTTGGTGAAGATCTGAGTATGTAGTTTTTGACCTTATATTGAACCTCCCATCTGAAAATTTGAAAATTCTTAAAAAATTCGTCCAAAATCTTGATGACCCCAATCTCTTGTTTTGTACGTTTTTTCCACGTGTCTTGACATCCAAAGTATCCCTGCAAAGTTTGGTGAAGATCTGAGTATGTAGTTTTTGACCTTATATGGAACCTCCTTTCTGAAAATTTGAGAATTCTTAAAAAATTCGTCCAAAATCTTGATGTCTCCAATCTCTTGTTTTGTACGTTTTTTCCACGTGTCTTGACATCCAATGTATCCATGCAAAGTTTGGTGAAGATCTGAGTATGTCGTTTTTGACCTTATCTGGAACCTCCCATCTGAAAATTTGAAAATTCTTAAAAAATTCGTCGAAAATCTTGATGTCTCCAATCTTTTGTTTTGTACGTTTTTTCCACGTGTCTTGACATGCAAAGTATCCCTGCAACGTTTGGTGAAGATCTGAGTATGTAGTTTTTGACCTTATCTGGAACCTCCTATCTGAAAATTTGAAAATTCTTAAAAAATTCGTCGAAAATCTTGATGTCTCCAATCTCTTGTTTTGTACGTTTTTTCCACGTGTCTTGATATCCAATGTATCCCTGCAAAGTTTGGTGAAGATCTGAGTATGTCGTTTTTGACCTTATCTGGAACATCCTATCTGAAAATTTGAAAATTGTTAAAAAATTCGTCCAAAATCTTGATGTCTCCAATCTCTTTTTTGTACGTTTTTTCGACGTGTCTTGACATCCAATGTATCCCTGCAAAGTTTGGTGAAGATCTGAGTATGTAGTTTTTGACCTTATCTGGAACCTCCCATCTGAAAATTTGAAAATTCTAAAAAAATTCGACCAAAATCTTGATGTCTCCAATCTTTTGTTTTGTACGTTTTTTCCACGTGTCTTGACACATAATGTATCCATGCAAACTTTGGTGAAGATCTGAGTATGTAGTTTTTGACCTTATATGGAACCTCCTATCTGAAAATTTGAAAATTCTTAAAAAATTCGTCCAAAATCTTGATGTCTCCAATCTCTTGTTTTGTACGTTTTTTCCACGTGTCTTGACATCCAATGTATCCCTGCAAAGTTTGGTGAAGATCTGAGTATGTAGTTTTTGACCTTATCTGGAACCTCCCATCTGAAAATTTGAAAATTCCTAAAAAATCCGTGCAAAATCTTGATGACCCCAATCTCTTGTTTTGTACGTTTTTTCCACGTGTCTTGACATCCAATGTATCCATGCAAAGTTTGGTGAAGATCTGAGTATGTCGTTTTTGACCTTATCTGGAACATCCTTTCTGAAAATTTGAAAATTGTTAAAAAATTCGTCCAAAATCTTGATGTCTCCAATCTCTTTTTTGTACGTTTTTTCCACGTGTCTTGACATCCAATGTATCCCTGCAAAGTTTGGTGAAGATCTGAGTATGTAGTTTTTGACCTTATCTGGAACCTCCCATCTGAAAATTTGAAAATTCTTCAAAAATTCGTCGAAAATCTTGATGTCTCCAATCTCTTGTTTTGTACGTTTTTTCCACGTGTCTCGACCTCCAATGGATCCCTGCAAAGTTTGGTGAAGATCTGAGTATGTCGTTTTTGACCTTATCTGGAACATCCTTTCTGAAAATTTGAAAATTCTTAAAAAATTCGTCCAAAATCTTGATGTCTCCAATCTCTTGTTTTGTACGTTTTTTCCACGTGTCTTGACATCCAATGTATCCCTGCAAAGTTTGGTGAAGATCTGAGTATGTAGTTTTTGACCTTACCTGGAACCTCCCATCTGAAAATTTGAAAATTCTTAAAAAATTCGACCAATATCTTGATGTCTCCAATCTTTTGTTTTGTACGTTTTTTCCACGTGTCTTGACACATAATGTATCCATGCAAAGTTTGGTGAAGATCTGAGTATGTAGTTTTTGACCTTATATGGAACCTCCTATCTGAAAATTTGAAAATTCTTAAAAAATTCGTCCAAAATCTTGATGTCTCCAATCTCTTGTTTTGTACGTTTTTTCCACGTGTCTTGACATGCAAAGTATCCCTGCAACGTTTGGTGAAGATCTGAGTATGTAGTTTTTGACCTTATCTGGAACCTCCTATCTGAAAATTTGAAAATTCTTCAAAAATTCGTCGAAAATCTTGATTTCTCCAATCTCTTGTTTTGTACGTTTTTTCCACGTGTCTTGACATCCAATGTATCCCTGCAATGTTTGGTGGAGATCTGAGTATGTAGTTTTTGACCTTATCTGGGACCTCCTATCAGAAAATTTGAAAATTCTTCAAAAATTCGTCCAAAATCTTGATGTCTCCAATCTCTTGTTTTGTACGTTTTTTCCACGTGTCTCGACCTCCAATGTATCCCTGCAAAGTTTGGTGAAGATCTGAGTATGTCGTTTTTGACCTTATCTGGAACATCCTTTCTGAAAATTTGAAAATTCTTAAAAAATTCGTCGAAAATCTTGATGTCTCCAATCTCTTGTTTTGTACGTTTTTTCCACGTGTCTTGACATCCAATGTATCCCTGCAAAGTTTGGTGAAGATCTGAGTATGTAGTTTTTTACCTTATATGGAACCTCCTTTCTGAAAATTTGAAAATTCTCAAAAAATTCGTCCATAATCTTGATGTCTCCAATCTCTTGTTTTGTACGTTTTTTCCACGTGTCTTGACATCCAATGTATCCCTGCAAAGTTTGGTGAAGATCTGAGTATGTAGTTTTTGACCTTATATGGAACCTCCTATCTGAAAATTTAAAAATTCTTAAAAAATTCGTCCAAAATCTTGATGACCCCAATCTCTTGTTTTGTACGTTTTTTCCACGTGTCTTGACACATAATGTATCCATGCAAAGTTTGGTGAAGATCTGAGTATGTAGTTTTTGACCTTATATGGAACCTCCTATCTGAAAATTTGAAAATTCTTAAAAAATTCGTCCAAAATCTTGATGTCTCCAATCTCTTGTTTTGTACGTTTTTTCCACGTGTCTTGACATCCAATGTATCCCTGCAAAGTTTGGTGAAGATCTGAGTATGTAGTTTTTGACCTTATCTGGAACCTCCCATCTGAAAATTTGAAAATTGTTAAAAAATTCGTCCAAAATCTTGATGTCTCCAATCTCTTTTTTGTACGTTTTTTCCACGTGTCTTGACATCCAATGTATCCCTGCAAAGTTTGGTGAAGATCTGAGTATGTAGTTTTTGACCTTATCTGGAACCTCCCATCTGAAAATTTGAAAATTCTTAAAAAATTCGACCAAAATCTTGATGTCTCCAATCTTTTGTTTTGTACGTTTTTTCCACGTGTCTTGACACATAATGTATCCATGCAAAGTTTGGTGAAGATCTGAGTATGTAGTTTTTGACCTTATATGGAACCTCCTATCTGAAAATTTGAAAATTCTTAAAAAATTCGTCCAAAATCTTGATGTCTCCAATCTCTTGTTTTGTACGTTTTTTCCACGTGTCTTGACATCCAATGTATCCCTGCAAAGTTTGGTGAAGATCTGAGTATGTAGTTTTTGACCTTATCTGGAACCTCCCATCTGAAAATTTGAAAATTCCTAAAAAATCCGTGCAAAATCTTGATGACCCCAATCTCTTGTTTTGTACGTTTTTTCCATGTGTCTTGACATCCAATGTATCCATGCAAAGTTTGGTGAAGATCTGAGTATGTCGTTTTTGACCTTATCTGGAACATCCTTTCTGAAAATTTGAAAATTGTTAAAAAATTCGTCGAAAATCTTGATGTCTCCAATCTCTTTTTTGTACGTTTTTTCCACGTGTCTTGACATCCAATGTATCCCTGCAAAGTTTGGTGAAGATCTGAGTATGTAGTTTTTGACCTTATCTGGAACCTCCCATCTGAAAATTTGAAAATTCTTAAAAAATTCGTCGAAAATCTTGATGTCTCCGATCTCTTGTTTTGTACGTTTTTTCCACGTGTCTTGACATCCAATGTATCCCTGCAAAGTTTGGTGAAGATCTGAGTATGTTGTTTTTGACCTTATCTGGAACATCCTTTCTGAAAATTTGAAAATTGTTAAAAAATTCGTCCAAAATCTTGATGTCTCCTATCTCTTGTTTTGTACGTTTTTTCCACGTGTCTTGACATCCAATGTATCCCTGCAAAGTTTGGTGAAGATCTGAGTATGTAGTTTTTGACCTTATCTGGAACCTCCCATCTGAAAATTTGAAAATTCTTAAAAAAATCGACCAATATCTTGATGTCTCCAATCTTTTGTTTTGTACGTTTTTTCCACGTGTCTTGACATCCAATGTATCCCTGCAAAGTTTGGTGAAGATCTGAGTATGTAGTTTTTGACCTTATATGGAACCTCCTATCTGAAAATTTGAAAATTCTTAAAAAATTCGTCCAAAATCTTGATGACCCCAATCTCTTGTTTTGTACGTTTTTTCCACGTCTCTTGACACATAATGTATCCATGCAAAGTTTGGTGAAGATCTGAGTATGTAGTTTTTGACCTTATATGGAACCTCCTATCTGAAAATTTGAAAATTCTTAAAAAATTCGTCGAAAATCTTGATGTCTCCAATCTCTTGTTTTGTACGTTTTTTCCACGTGTCTTGATATCCAATGTATCCCTGCAAAGTTTGGTGAAGATCTGAGTATGTCGTTTTTGACCTTATCTGGAACATCCTTTCTGAAAATTTGAAAATTGTTAAAAAATTCGTCCAAAATCTTGATGTCTCCAATCTCTTTTTTGTACGTTTTTTCCACGTGTCTTGACATCCAATGTATCCATGCAAAGTTTGGTGAAGATCTGAGTATGTAGTTTTTGACCTTATCTGGAACCTCCCATCTGAAAATTTGAAAATTCTTAAAAAATTCGACCAAAATCTTGATGTCTCCAATCTTTTGTTTTGTAAGTTTTTTCCACGTGTCTTGACACATAATGTATCCATGCAAAGTTTGGTGAAGATCTGAGTATGTAGTTTTTGACCTTATATGGAACCTCCTATCTGAAAATTTGAAAATTCTTAAAAAAATTCGTCCAAAATCTTGATGTCTCCAATCTCTTGTTTTGTACGTTTTTTCCACGTGTCTTGACATCCAATGTATCCCTGCAAAGTTTGGTGAAGATCTGAGTATGTAGTTTTTGACCTTATCTGGAACCTCCCATCTGAAAATTTGAAAATTCCTAAAAAATCCGTGCAAAATCTTGATGACCCCAATCTCTTGTTTTGTACGTTTTTTCCACGTGTCTTGACATCCAATGTATCCATGCAAAGTTTGGTGAAGATCTGAGTATGTCGTTTTTGACCTTATCTGGAACATCCTTTCTGAAAATTTGAAAATTGTTAAAAAATTCGTCCAAAATCTTGATGTCTCCAATCTCTTTTTTGTACGTTTTTTCCACGTGTCTTGACATCCAATGTATCCCTGCAAAGTTTGGTGAAGATCTGAGTATGTAGTTTTTGACCTTATATGGAACCTCCTATCTGAAAATTTGAAAATTCTTAAAAAATTCGTCCAAAATCTTGATGTCTCCAATCTCTTGTTTTGTACGTTTTTTCCACGTGTCTTGACATCCAATGTATCCCTGCAAAGTTTGGTGAAGATCTGAGTATGTAGTTTTTGACCTTATCTGGAACCTCCCATCTGAAAATTTGAAAATTCCTAAAAAATCCGTGCAAAATCTTGATGACCCCAATCTCTTGTTTTGTACGATTTTTCCACGTGTCTTGACATCCAATGTATCCCTGCAAAGTTTGGTGAAGATCTGAGTATGTAGTTTTTGACCTTATCTGGAACCTCCCATCTGAAAATTTGAAAATTCCTAAAAAATCCGTGCAAAATCTTGAAGACCCCAATCTCTTGTTTTGTACGTTTTTTCCACGTGTCTTGACATCCAATGTATCCATGCAAAGTTTGGTGAAGATCTGAGTATGTCGTTTTTGACCTTATCTGGAACATCCTTTCTGAAAATTTGAAAATTCTTAAAAAATTCGTCCAAAATCTTGATGTCTCCAATCTCTTTTTTGTACGTTTTTTCCACGTGTCTTGACATCCAATGTATCCATGCAAAGTTTGGTGAAGATCTGAGTATGTCGTTTTTGACCTTATCTGGAACATCCTTTCTGAAAATTTGAAAATTGTTAAAAAATTCGTCCAAAATCTTGATGTCTCCAATCTCTTTTTTGTACGTTTTTTCCACGTGTCTTGACATCCAATGTATCCCTGCAAAGTTTGGTGAAGATCTGAGTATGTAGTTTTTGACCTTATCTGGAACCTCCCATCTGAAAATTTGAAAATTCTTAAAAAATTCGACCAAAATCTTGATGTCTCCAATCTTTTGTTTTGTACGTTTTTTCCACGTGTCTTGACACATAATGTATCCATGCAAAGTTTGGTGAAGATCTGAGTATGTAGTTTTTGACCTTATATGGAACCTCCTATCTGAAAATTTGAAAATTCTTAAAAAATTCGTCCAAAATCTTGATGTCTCCAATCTCTTGTTTTGTACGTTTTTTCCACGTGTCTTGACATCCAATGTATCCCTGCAAAGTTTGGTGAAGATCTGAGTATGTAGTTTTTGACCTTATCTGGAACCTCCCATCTGAAAATTTGAAAATTCCTAAAAAATCCGTGCAAAATCTTGATGACCCCAATCTCTTGTTTTGTACGTTTTTTCCACGTGTCTCGACCTCCAATGGATCCCTGCAAAGTTTGGTGAAGATCTGAGTATGTCGTTTTTGACCTTATCTGGAACATCCTTTCTGAAAATTTGAAAATTGTTAAAAAATTCGTCCAAAATCTTGATGTCTCCAATCTCTTTTTTGTACGTTTTTTCCACGTGTCTTGACATCCAATGTATCCCTGCAAAGTTTGGTGAAGATCTGAGTATGTCGTTTTTGACCTTATCTGGAACCTCCCATCTGAAAATTTGAAAATTCTTAAAAAATTCGTCCAAAATCTTGATGTCTCCGATCTCTTGTTTTGTACGTTTTTTCCACGTGTCTTGACATGCAAAGTATTCCTGCAAAGTTTGGTGAAGGTCTGAGTATGTAGTTTTTGACCTCATCTGGAACCTCCTATCTGAAAATTTGAAAATTCTTAAAAAATTCGTCCAAAATCTTGATGTCTCCAATCTCTTGTTTTGTACGTTTTTTCCACGTGTCTTGACATCCAATGTATCCCTGCAATGTTTGGTGAAGATCTGAGTATGTAGTTTTTGTCCTTATCTGGAACCTCCCATCTGAAAATTTGAAAATTCCTAAAAAATCCGTCCAAAATCTTGATGACCCCAATCTCTTGTTTTGTACTTTTTTTCCACGTGTCTCGACCTCCAATGTATCCCTGCAAAGTTTGGTGAATATCTGAGTATGTAGTTTTTGACCTTATATGGAACCTCCTATCTGAAAATTTGAAAATTCTTAAAAAATTCGTCCAAAATCTTGATGTCACCAATCCTATGTTTTGTATGTTTTTTCCACGTGTCTTGACATGCAAAGTATTCCTGCAAAGTTTGGTGAAGATCTGAGTATGTAGTTTTTGACCTCATCTGGAACCTCCTATCTGAAAATTTGAAAATTCTTAAAAAATTCGTCCAAAATTTTGATGTCTCCAATCTCTTGTTTTGTACGTTTTTTCCACGTGTCTTGACATCCAATGTATCCCTGCAATGTTTGGTGAAGATCTGAGTATGTAGTTTTTGACCTTATCTGGAACCTCCCATCTGAAAATTTGAAAATTCCTAAAAAATCCGTCCAAAATCTTGATGACCCCAATCTCTTGTTTTGTACGTTTTTTCCACGTGTCTTGACATCCAATGTATCCCTGCAAAGTTTGGTGAAGATCTGAGTATGTAGTTTTTGACCTTATCTGGAACCTCCTATCTGAAAATTTGAAAATTCTTAAAAAATTAGTCCAAAATCTTGATGTCTCCAATCTCTTGTTTTGTACGTTTTTTCCACGTGTCTTGACATCCAATGTATTCCTGCAATGTTTGGTGAAGATCTGAGTATGTAGTTTTTGACCTTATATGGAACCTCCTATCTGAAAATTTGAAAATTCTTAAAAAATTCGACCAAAATCTTGATGTCTCCAATCTCTTGTTTTGTACGTTTTTTCCACGTGTCTTGACATCCAATGTATCCCTGCAAAGTTTGGTGAAGATCTGAGTATGTAGTTTTTGACCTTATATTGAACCTCCCATCTGAAAATTTGAAAATTCTTAAAAAATTCGTCCAAAATCTTGATGTCTCCAATCTCTTGTTTTGTACGTTTTTTCCACGTGTCTTGATATCCAATGTATCCCTGCAAAGTTTGGTGAAGATCTGAGTATGTCGTTTTTGACCTTATCTGGAACATCCTTTCTGAAAATTTGAAAATTGTTAAAAAATTCGTCCAAAATCTTGATGTCTCCAATCTCTTTTTTGTACGTTTTTTCCACGTGTCTTGACATCCAATGTATCCCTGCAAAGTTTGGTGAAGATCTGAGTATGTCGTTTTTGACCTTATCTGGAACCTCCCATCTGAAAATTTGAAAATTCTTAAAAAATTCGTCGAAAATCTTGATGTCTCCGATCTCTTGTTTTGTACGTTTTTTCCACGTGTCTTGACATGCAAAGTATTCCTGCAACGTTTGGTGAAGATCTGAGTATGTAGTTTTTGACCTCATCTGGAACCTCCTATCTGAAAATTTGAAAATTCTTAAAAAATTCGTCCAAAATCTTGATGACCCCAATCTCTTGTTTTGTACGTTTTTTCCACGTGTCTTGACATCCAATGTATCCCTGCAAAGTTTGGTGAAGATCTGAGTATGTAGTTTTTGACCTTATCTGGAACCTCCTATCTGAAAATTTGAAAATTCTTAAAAAATTCGTCCAAAATCTTGATGTCTCCAATCTCTTGTTTTGTACGTTTTTTCCACGTGTCTTGATATCCAATGTATCCCTGCAAAGTTTGGTGAAGATCTGAGTATGTAGTTTTTGACCTTATATGGAACCTCCTATCTGAAAATTTGAAAATTCTTAAAAAATTCGTCCAAAATCTTGATGTCTCCAATCTCTTGTTTTGTACGTTTTTTCCACGTGTCTTGACATCCAATGTATCCCTGCAAAGTTTGGTGAAGATCTGAGTATGTAGTTTTTGACCTTATATTGAACCTCCCATCTGAAAATTTGAAAATTCTTAAAAAATTCGTCCAAAATCTTGATGTCTCCAATCTCTTGTTTTGTACGTTTTTTCCACGTGTCTTGATATCCAATGTATCCCTGCAAAGTTTGGTGAAGATCTGAGTATGTAGTTTTTGACCTTATATGGAACCTCCTATCTGAAAATTTGAAAATTCTTAAAAAATTCGTCCAAAATTTTGATGTCTCCAATCTCTTGTTTTGTACGTTTTTTCCACGTGTCTTGACATCCAATGTATCCCTGCAATGTTTGGTGAAGATCTGAGTATGTAGTTTTTGACCTTATCTGGAACCTCCCATCTGAAAATTTGAAAATTCCTAAAAAATCCGTCCAAAATCTTGATGACCCCAATCTCTTGTTTTGTACGTTTTTTCCACGTGTCTTGACATCCAATGTATCCATGCAAAGTTTGGTGAAGATCTGAGTATGTAGTTTTTGACCTTATATGGAACCTCCTATCTGAAAATTTGAAAATTCTTAAAAAATTCGTCCAAAATCTTGATGTCTCCAATCTCTTGTTTTGTACGTTTTTTCCACGTGTCTTGACATCCAATGTATCCCTGCAAAGTTTGGTGAAGATCTGAGTATGTAGTTTTTGACCTTATCTGGAACCTCCCATCTGAAAATTTGAAAATTGTTAAAAAATTCGTCCAAAATCTTGATGTCTCCAATCTCTTTTTTGTACGTTTTTTCCACGTGTCTTGACATCCAATGTATCCCTGCAAAGTTTGGTGAAGATCTGAGTATGTAGTTTTTGACCTTATCTGGAACCTCCCATCTGAAAATTTGAAAATTCTTATAAAATTCGACCAAAATCTTGATGTCTCCAATCTTTTGTTTTGTACGTTTTTTCCACGTGTCTTGACACATAATGTATCCATGCAAAGTTTGGTGAAGATCTGAGTATGTAGTTTTTGACCTTATATGGAACCTCCTATCTGAAAATTTGAAAATTCTTAAAAAATTCGTCCAAAATCTTGATGTCTCCAATCTCTTGTTTTGTACGTTTTTTCCACGTGTCTTGACATCCAATGTATCCCTGCAAAGTTTGGTGAAGATCTGAGTATGTAGTTTTTGACCTTATCTGGAACCTCCCATCTGAAAATTTGAAAATTCCTAAAAAATCCGTGCAAAATCTTGATGACCCCAATCTCTTGTTTTGTACGTTTTTTCCACGTGTCTTGACATCCAATGTATCCATGCAAAGTTTGGTGAAGATCTGAGTATGTCGTTTTTGACCTTATCTGGAACATCCTTTCTGAAAATTTGAAAATTGTTAAAAAATTCGTCGAAAATCTTGATGTCTCCAATCTCTTTTTTGTACGTTTTTTCCACGTGTCTTGACATCCAATGTATCCCTGCAAAGTTTGGTGAAGATCTGAGTATGTAGTTTTTGACCTTATCTGGAACCTCCTATCTGAAAATTTGAAAATTCTTAAAAAATTCGTCGAAAATCTTGATGTCTCCGATCTCTTGTTTTGTACGTTTTTTCCACGTGTCTTGACATCCAATGTATCCCTGCAAAGTTTGGTGAAGATCTGAGTATGTTGTTTTTGACCTTATCTGGAACATCCTTTCTGAAAATTTGAAAATTGTTAAAAAATTCGTCCAAAATCTTGATGTCTCCTATCTCTTGTTTTGTACGTTTTTTCCACGTGTCTTGACATCCAATGTATCCCTGCAAAGTTTGGTGAAGATCTGAGTATGTAGTTTTTGACCTTATCTGGAACCTCCCATCTGAAAATTTGAAAATTCTTAAAAAATTCGACCAATATCTTGATGTCTCCAATCTTTTGTTTTGTACGTTTTTTCCACGTGTCTTGACATCCAATGTATCCCTGCAAAGTTTGGTGAAGATCTGAGTATGTAGTTTTTGACCTTATATGGAACCTCCTATCTGAAAATTTGAAAATTCTTAAAAAATTCGTCCAAAATCTTGATGACCCCAATCTCTTGTTTTGTACGTTTTTTCCACGTGTCTTGACACATAATGTATCCATGCAAAGTTTGGTGAAGATCTGAGTATGTAGTTTTTGACCTTATATGGAACCTCCTATCTGAAAATTTGAAAATTCTTAAAAAATTCGTCGAAAATCTTGATGTCTCCAATCTCTTGTTTTGTACGTTTTTTCCACGTGTCTTGATATCCAATGTATCCCTGCAAAGTTTGGTGAAGATCTGAGTATGTCGTTTTTGACCTTATCTGGAACATCCTTTCTGAAAATTTGAAAATTGTTAAAAAATTCGTCCAAAATCTTGATGTCTCCAATCTCTTTTTTGTACGTTTTTTCCACGTGTCTTGACATCCAATGTATCCCTGCAAAGTTTGGTGAAGATCTGAGTATGTAGTTTTTGACCTTATCTGGAACCTCCCATCTGAAAATTTGAAAATTCTTAAAAAATTCGACCAAAATCTTGATGTCTCCAATCTTTTGTTTTGTACGTTTTTTCCACGTGTCTTGACACATAATGTATCCATGCAAAGTTTGGTGAAGATCTGAGTATGTAGTTTTTGACCTTATATGGAACCTCCTATCTGAAAATTTGAAAATTCTTAAAAAATTCGTCCAAAATCTTGATGTCTCCAATCTCTTGTTTTGTACGTTTTTTCCACGTGTCTTGACATCCAATGTATCCCTGCAAAGTTTGGTGAAGATCTGAGTATGTAGTTTTTGACCTTATCTGGAACCTCCCATCTGAAAATTTGAAAATTCCTAAAAAATCCGTGCAAAATCTTGATGACCCCAATCTCTTGTGTTGTACGTTTTTTCCACGTGTCTTGACATCCAATGTATCCATGCAAAGTTTGGTGAAGATCTGAGTATGTCGTTTTTGACCTTATCTGGAACATCCTTTCTGAAAATTTGAAAATTGTTAAAAAATTCGTCCAAAATCTTGATGTCTCCAATCTCTTTTTTGTACGTTTTTTCCACGTGTCTTGACATCCAATGTATCCCTGCAAAGTTTGGTGAAGATCTGAGTATGTAGTTTTTGACCTTATCTGGAACCTCCCATCTGAAAATTTGAAAATTCTTAAAAAATTCGTCGAAAATCTTGATGTCTCCGATCTCTTGTTTTGTACGTTTTTTCCACGTGTCTTGACATCCAATGTATCCCTGCAAAGTTTGGTGAAGATCTGAGTATGTTGTTTTTGACCTTATCTGGAACATCCTTTCTGAAAATTTGAAAATTGTTAAAAAATTCGTCCAAAATCTTGATGTCTCCTATCTCTTGTTTTGTACGTTTTTTCCACGTGTCTTGACATCCAATGTATCCCTGCAAAGTTTGGTGAAG
Source organism: Lepisma saccharinum (assembly GCF_977018435.1). Lineage (NCBI taxonomy): Eukaryota > Metazoa > Arthropoda > Insecta > Zygentoma > Lepismatidae > Lepisma > Lepisma saccharinum. Next base: position 188,059 of record NW_028142931.1, on the reverse strand, counting down.
ATCTGAGTATGTAGTTTTTGACCTTATCTGGAACCTCCCATCTGAAAATTTGAAAATTCTTAAAAAATTCGACCAATATCTTGATGTCTCCAATCTTTTGTTTTGTACGTTTTTTCCACGTGTCTTGACACATAATGTATCCATGCAAAGTTTGGTGAAGATCTGAGTATGTAGTTTTTGACCTTATATGGAACCTCCTATCTGAAAATTTGAAAATTCTTAAAAAATTCGTCCAAAATCTTGATGTCTCCAATCTCTTGTTTTGTACGTTTTTTCCACGTGTCTTGACATGCAAAGTATCCCTGCAACGTTTGGTGAAGATCTGAGTATGTAGTTTTTGACCTTATCTGGAACCTCCTATCTGAAAATTTGAAAATTCTTCAAAAATTCGTCGAAAATCTTGATGTCTCCAATCTCTTGTTTTGTACGTTTTTTCCACGTGTCTTGACATCCAATGTATCCCTGCAATGTTTGGTGGAGGTCTGAGTATGTAGTTTTTGACCTTATCTGGGACCTCCTATCAGAAAATTTGAAAATTCTTCAAAAATTCGTCCAAAATCTTGATGTCTCCAATCTCTTGTTTTGTACGTTTTTTCCACGTGTCTCGACCTCCAATGTATCCCTGCAAAGTTTGGTGAAGATCTGAGTATGTCGTTTTTGACCTTATCTGGAACATCCTTTCTGAAAATTTGAAAATTCTTAAAAAATTCGTCGAAAATCTTGATGTCTCCAATCTCTTGTTTTGTACGTTTTTTCCACGTGTCTTGACATCCAATGTATCCCTGCAAAGTTTGGTGAAGATCTGAGTATGTAGTTTTTGACCTTATCTGGAACCTCCCATCTGAAAATTTGAAAATTCTTAAAAAATTCGACCAAAATCTTGATGTCTCCAATCTTTTGTTTTGTACGTTTTTTCCACGTGTCTTGACACATAATGTATCCATGCAAAGTTTGGTGAAGATCTGAGTATGTAGTTTTTGACCTTATATGGAACCTCCTATCTGAAAATTTGAAAATTCTTAAAAAATTCGTCCAAAATCTTGATGTCTCCAATCTCTTGTTTTGTACGTTTTTTCCACGTGTCTTGACATCCAATGTATCCCTGCAAAGTTTGGTGAAGGTCTGAGTATGTAGTTTTTGACCTCATCTGGAACCTCCTATCTGAAAATTTGAAAATTCTTAAAAAATTCGTCCAAAATCTTGATGTCTCCAATCTCTTGTTTTGTACGTTTTTTCCACGTGTCTTGACATCCAATGTATCCCTGCAATGTTTGGTGAAGATCTGAGTATGTAGTTTTTGTCCTTATCTGGAACCTCCCATCTGAAAATTTGAAAATTCCTAAAAAATCCGTCCAAAATCTTGATGACCCCAATCTCTTGTTTTGTACTTTTTTTCCACGTGTCTCGACCTCCAATGTATCCCTGCAAAGTTTGGTGAATATCTGAGTATGTAGTTTTTGACCTTATATGGAACCTCCTATCTGAAAATTTGAAAATTCTTAAAAAATTCGTCCAAAATCTTGATGTCACCAATCCTATGTTTTGTATGTTTTTTCCACGTGTCTTGACATGCAAAGTATTCCTGCAAAGTTTGGTGAAGATCTGAGTATGTAGTTTTTGACCTCATCTGGAACCTCCTATCTGAAAATTTGAAAATTCTTAAAAAATTCGTCCAAAATTTTGATGTCTCCAATCTCTTGTTTTGTACGTTTTTTCCACGTGTCTTGACATCCAATGTATCCCTGCAATGTTTGGTGAAGATCTGAGTATGTAGTTTTTGACCTTATCTGGAACCTCCCATCTGAAAATTTGAAAATTCCTAAAAAATCCGTCCAAAATCTTGATGACCCCAATCTCTTGTTTTGTACGTTTTTTCCACGTGTCTTGACATCCAATGTATCCCTGCAAAGTTTGGTGAAGATCTGAGTATGTAGTTTTTGACCTTATCTGGAACCTCCTATCTGAAAATTTGAAAATTCTTAAAAAATTAGTCCAAAATCTTGATGTCTCCAATCTCTTGTTTTGTACGTTTTTTCCACGTGTCTTGACATCCAATGTATTCCTGCAATGTTTGGTGAAGATCTGAGTATGTAGTTTTTGACCTTATATGGAACCTCCTATCTGAAAATTTGAAAATTCTTAAAAAATTCGACCAAAATCTTGATGTCTCCAATCTCTTGTTTTGTACGTTTTTTCCACGTGTCTTGACATCCAATGTATCCCTGCAAAGTTTGGTGAAGATCTGAGTATGTAGTTTTTGACCTTATATTGAACCTCCCATCTGAAAATTTGAAAATTCTTAAAAAATTCGTCCAAAATCTTGATGTCTCCAATCTCTTGTTTTGTACGTTTTTTCCACGTGTCTTGATATCCAATGTATCCCTGCAAAGTTTGGTGAAGATCTGAGTATGTCGTTTTTGACCTTATCTGGAACATCCTTTCTGAAAATTTGAAAATTGTTAAAAAATTCGTCCAAAATCTTGATGTCTCCAATCTCTTTTTTGTACGTTTTTTCCACGTGTCTTGACATCCAATGTATCCCTGCAAAGTTTGGTGAAGATCTGAGTATGTCGTTTTTGACCTTATCTGGAACCTCCCATCTGAAAATTTGAAAATTCTTAAAAAATTCGTCGAAAATCTTGATGTCTCCGATCTCTTGTTTTGTACGTTTTTTCCACGTGTCTTGATATCCAATGTATCCCTGCAAAGTTTGGTGAAGATCTGAGTATGTAGTTTTTGACCTCATCTGGAACCTCCTATCTGAAAATTTGAAAATTCTTAAAAAATTCGTCCAAAATCTTGATGACCCCAATCTCTTGTTTTGTACGTTTTTTCCACGTGTCTTGACATCCAATGTATCCCTGCAAAGTTTGGTGAAGATCTGAGTATGTAGTTTTTGACCTTATCTGGAACCTCCTATCTGAAAATTTGAAAATTCTTAAAAAATTCGTCCAAAATCTTGATGTCTCCAATCTCTTGTTTTGTACGTTTTTTCCACGTGTCTTGATATCCAATGTATCCCTGCAAAGTTTGGTGAAGATCTGAGTATGTAGTTTTTGACCTTATATGGAACCTCCTATCTGAAAATTTGAAAATTCTTAAAAAATTCGTCCAAAATCTTGATGTCTCCAATCTCTTGTTTTGTACGTTTTTTCCACGTGTCTTGACATCCAATGTATCCCTGCAAAGTTTGGTGAAGATCTGAGTATGTAGTTTTTGACCTTATATTGAACCTCCCATCTGAAAATTTGAAAATTCTTAAAAAATTCGTCCAAAATCTTGATGTCTCCAATCTCTTGTTTTGTACGTTTTTTCCACGTGTCTTGATATCCAATGTATCCCTGCAAAGTTTGGTGAAGATCTGAGTATGTAGTTTTTGACCTTATATGGAACCTCCTATCTGAAAATTTGAAAATTCTTAAAAAATTCGTCCAAAATTTTGATGTCTCCAATCTCTTGTTTTGTACGTTTTTTCCACGTGTCTTGACATCCAATGTATCCCTGCAATGTTTGGTGAAGATCTGAGTATGTAGTTTTTGACCTTATCTGGAACCTCCCATCTGAAAATTTGAAAATTCCTAAAAAATCCGTCCAAAATCTTGATGACCCCAATCTCTTGTTTTGTACGTTTTTTCCACGTGTCTTGACATCCAATGTATCCATGCAAAGTTTGGTGAAGATCTGAGTATGTAGTTTTTGACCTTATATGGAACCTCCTATCTGAAAATTTGAAAATTCTTAAAAAATTCGTCCAAAATCTTGATGTCTCCAATCTCTTGTTTTGTACGTTTTTTCCACGTGTCTTGACATCCAATGTATCCCTGCAAAGTTTGGTGAAGATCTGAGTATGTAGTTTTTGACCTTATATGGAACCTCCTATCTGAAAATTTGAAAATTCTTAAAAAATTTGACCAAAATCTTGATATCCCAAATCCTATGTTTTGTATGTTTTTTCCACGTGTCTTGACATCCAATGTATCCCTGCAAAGTTTGGTGAAGATCTGAGTATGTCGTTTTTGACCTTATCTGGAACATCCTTTCTGAAAATTTGAAAATTCTTAAAAAATTCGTCCAAAATCTTGATGTCTCCAATCTCTTGTTTTGTACGTTTTTTCCACGTGTCTTGACATCCAATGTATCCCTGCAAAGTTTGGTGAAGATCTGAGTATGTAGTTTTTGACCTTATCTGGAACCTCCTATCTGAAAATTTGAAAATTGTTAAAAAATTCGTCCAAAATCTTGATGTCTCCAATCTCTTGTTTTGTACGTTTTTTCCACGTGTCTTGACATCCAATGTATCCCTGCAAAGCTTGGTGAAGATCTGAGTATGTAGTTTTTGACCTTATATGGAACCTCCTATCTGAAAATTTGAAAATTCTTAAAAAATTCGTCCAAAATCTTGATGTCTCCAATCTCTTGTTTTGTACGTTTTTTCCACGTGTCTTGACATCCAATGTATCCCTGCAATGTTTGGTGAAGATCTGAGTATGTAGTTTTTGACCTTATATGGAACCTCCTATCTGAAAATTTGAAAATTCTTAAAAAATTCGTCCAAATTCTTGATGTCTCCAATCTCTTGTTTTGTACGTTTTTTCCACGTGTCTTGACATCCAATGTATCCCTGCAATGTTTGGTGAAGATCTGAGTATGTAGTTTATGACCTTATATGGAACCTCCTATCTGAAAATTTGAAAATTCTTAAAAAATTCGTCCAAAATCTTGATGTCTCCAATCTCTTGTTTTGTACGTTTTTTCCCCGTGTCTTGACATCCAATGTATCCCTGCAATGTTTGGTGAAGATCTGAGTATGTAGTTTTTGACCTTATATGGAACCTCCTATCTGAAAATTTGAAAATTCTTAAAAAATTTGACCAAAATCTTGATATCCCAAATCCTATGTTTTGTATGTTTTTTCCACGTGTCTTGACATCCAATGTATCCCTGCAAAGTTTGGTGAAGATCTGAGTATGTCGTATTTGACCTTATCTGGAACATCCTTTCTGAAAATTTGAAAATTCTTAAAAAATTCGTCCAAAATCTTGATGTCTCCAATCTCTTGTTTTGTACGTTTTTTCCACGTGTCTTGACATCCAATGTATCCCTGCAAAGTTTGGTGAAGATCTGAGTATGTAGTTTTTGACCTTATCTGGAACCTCCAATCTGAAAATTTGAAAATTGTTAAAAAATTCGTCCAAAATCTTGATGTCTCCAATCTCTTGTTTTGTACGTTTTTTCCACGTGTCTTGACATCCAATGTATCCCTGCAAAGTTTGGTGAAGATCTGAGTATGTAGTTTTTGAACTTATATGGAACCTCCTATCTGAAAATTTGAAAATTCTTAAAAAATTCGTCCAAATTCTTGATGTCTCCAATCTCTTGTTTTGTACGTTTTTTCCACGTGTCTTGACATCCAATGTATCCCTGCAATGTTTGGTGAAGATCTGAGTATGTAGTTTTTGACCTTATATGGAACCTCCTATCTGAATTTTTGAAAATTCTTAAAAAATTCGTCCAAAATCTTGATGTCTCCAATCTCTTGTTTTGTACGTTTTTCCCACGTGTCTTGACATCCAATGTATCCCTGCAATGTTTGGTGAAGATCTGAGTATGTAGTTTTTGACCTTATATGGAACCTACTATCTGAAAATTTGAAAATTCTTAAAAAATTTGACCAAAATCTTGATATCCCAAATCCTATGTTTTGTATGTTTTTTCCACGTGTCTTGACATCCAATGTATCCCTGCAAAGTTTGGTGAAGATCTGAGTATGTCGTTTTTGACCTTATCTGGAACATCCTTTCTGAAAATTTGAAAATTCTTAAAAAATTCGTCCAAAATCTTGATGTCTCCAATCTCTTGTTTTGTACGTTTTTTCCACGTGTCTTGACATCCAATGTATCCCCGCAAAGTTTGGTGAAGATCTGAGTATGTAGTTTTTGACCTTATCTGGAACCTCCTATCTGAAAATTTGAAAATTGTTAAAAAATTCGTCCAAAATCTTGATGTCTCCAATCTCTTGTTTTGTACGTTTTTTCCACGTGTCTTGACATTTAATGTATCCCTGCAAAGTTTGGTGAAGATCTGAGTATGTAGTTTTTGACCTTATATGGAACCTCTTATCTGAAAATTTGAAAATTCTTAAAAAATTCGTCCAAAATCTTGATGTCTCCAATCTCTTGTTTTGTACGTTTTTTCCACGTGTCTTCACATCCAATGTATCCCTGCAATGTTTGGTGAAGATCTGAGTATGTAGTTTTTGACCTTATCTGGAACCTCCTATCTGAAAATTTGAAAATTGTTAAAAAATTCGTCCAAAATCTTGATGTCTCCAATCTCTTGTTTTGTACGTTTTTTCCACGTGTCTTGACATCCAATGTATCCCTGCAAAGTTTGGTGAAGATCTGAGTATGTCGTTTTTGACCTTATATGGAACCTCCTATCTGAAAATTTGAAAATTCTTAAAAAATTCGTCCAAAATCTTGATGTCTCCAATCTCTTGTTTTGTACGTTTTTTCCCCGTGTCTTGACATCCAATGTATCCCTGCAATGTTTGGTGAAGATCTGAGTATGTAGTTTTTGACCTTATATGGAACCTCCTATCTCAAAATTTGAAAATTCTTAAAAAATTTGACCAAAATCTTGATATCCCAAATCCTATGTTTTGTATGTTTTTTCCACGTGTCTTGACATCCAATGTATCCCTGCAAAGTTTGGTGAAGATCTGAGTATGTCGTATTTGACCTTATCTGGAACATCCTTTCTGAAAATTTGAAAATTCTTAAAAAATTCGTCCAAAATCTTGATGTCTCCAATCTCTTGTTTTGTACGTTTTTTCCACGTGTCTTGACATCCAATGTATCCCTGCAAAGTTTGGTGAAGATCTGAGTATGTAGTTTTTGACCTTATCTGGAACCTCCCATCTGAAAATTTGAAAATTGTTAAAAAATTCGTCCAAAATCTTGATGTGTCCAATCTCTTGTTTTGTACGTTTTTTCCACGTGTCTTGACATCCAATGTATCCCTGCAAAGTTTGGTGAAGATCTGAGTATGTAGTTTTTGACCTTATATGGAACCTCCTATCTGAAAATTTAAAAATTCCTAAAAAATTCGTCGAAAACCTTGATGTCTCCAATCTCTTGTTTTGTACGTTTTTTCCACGTGTCTTGACATCCAATGTATCCCTGCAATGTTTGGTGAAGATCTGAGTATGTAGTTTTTGACCTTATATGGAACCTCCCATCTGAAAATTTGAAAATTCTTAAAAAAATCGTCCAAAATCTTGATGTCTCCAATCTCTTGTTTTGTACGTTTTTTCCACGTGTCTTGACATCCAATGTATCCCTGCAATGTTTGGTGAAGATCTGAGTATGTAGTTTTTGACCTTATATGGAACCTCCTATCTGAAAATTTGAAAATTCTTAAAAAATTTGACCAAAATCTTGATGTCCCCAATCCTATGTTTTGTATGTTTTTTCTACGTGTCTTGACATCCAATGTATCCCTGCAGAGTTTGGTGAAGATCTGAGTATGTCGTTTTTGACCTTATCTGGAACATCCTATCTGAAATTTTGAAAATTCTTAAAAAATTCGTCCAAATTCTTGATGTCTCCAATCTCTTGTTTTGTACGTTTTTTCCACGTGTCTTGACATCCAATGTATCCCTGCAATGTTTTGTGAATATCTGAGTATGTAGTTTATGACCTTATATGGAACCTCCTATCTGAAAATTTGAAAATTCTTAAAAAATTCGTCCAAAATCTTGATGTCTCCAATCTCTTGTTTTGTACGTTTTTTCCCCGTGTCTTGACATCCAATGTATCCCTGCAATGTTTGGTGAAGATCTGAGTATGTAGTTTTTGACCTTATATGGAACCTCCTATCTGAAAATTTGAAAATTCTTAAAAAATTTGACCAAAATCTTGATATCCCAAATCCTATGTTTTGTATGTTTTTTCCACGTGTCTTGACATCCAATGTATCCCTGCAAAGTTTGGTGAAGATCTGAGTATGTCGTATTTGACCTTATCTGGAACATCCTTTCTGAAAATTTGAAAATTCTTAAAAAATTCGTCCAAAATCTTGATGTCTCCAATCTCTTGTTTTGTACGTTTTTTCCACGTGTCTTGACATCCAATGTATCCCTGCAAAGTTTGGTGAAGATCTGAGTATGTAGTTTTTGACCTTATCTGGAACCTCCCATCTGAAAATTTGAAAATTGTTAAAAAATTCGTCCAAAATCTTGATGTCTCCAATCTCTTGTTTTGTACGTTTTTTCCACGTGTCTTGACATCCAATGTATCCCTGCAAAGTTTGGTGAAGATCTGAGTATGTAGTTTTTGAACTTATATGGAACCTCCTATCTGAAAATTTGAAAATTCTTAAAAAATTCGTCCAAATTCTTGATGTCTCCAATCTCTTGTTTTGTACGTTTTTTCCACGTGTCTTGACATCCAATGTATCCCTGCAATGTTTGGTGAAGATCTGAGTATGTAGTTTTTGACCTTATATGGAACCTCCTATCTGAATTTTTGAAAATTCTTAAAAAATTCGTCCAAAATCTTGATGTCTCCAATCTCTTGTTTTGTACGTTTTTCCCACGTGTCTTGACATCCAATGTATCCCTGCAATGTTTGGTGAAGATCTGAGTATGTAGTTTTTGACCTTATATGGAACCTACTATCTGAAAATTTGAAAATTCTTAAAAAATTTGACCAAAATCTTGATATCCCAAATCCTATGTTTTGTATGTTTTTTCCACGTGTCTTGACATCCAATGTATCCCTGCAAAGTTTGGTGAAGATCTGAGTATGTCGTTTTTGACCTTATCTGGAACATCCTTTCTGAAAATTTGAAAATTCTTAAAAAATTCGTCCAAAATCTTGATGTCTCCAATCTCTTGTTTTGTACGTTTTTTCCACGTGTCTTGACATCCAATGTATCCCCGCAAAGTTTGGTGAAGATCTGAGTATGTAGTTTTTGACCTTATCTGGAACCTCCTATCTGAAAATTTGAAAATTGTTAAAAAATTCGTCCAAAATCTTGATGTCTCCAATCTCTTGTTTTGTACGTTTTTTCCACGTGTCTTGACATTTAATGTATCCCTGCAAAGTTTGGTGAAGATCTGAGTATGTAGTTTTTGACCTTATATGGAACCTCTTATCTGAAAATTTGAAAATTCTTAAAAAATTCGTCCAAAATCTTGATGTCTCCAATCTCTTGTTTTGTACGTTTTTTCCACGTGTCTTCACATCCAATGTATCCCTGCAATGTTTGGTGAAGATCTGAGTATGTAGTTTTTGACCTTATCTGGAACCTCCTATCTGAAAATTTGAAAATTGTTAAAAAATTCGTCCAAAATCTTGATGTCTCCAATCTCTTGTTTTGTACGTTTTTTCCACGTGTCTTGACATCCAATGTATCCCTGCAAAGTTTGGTGAAGATCTGAGTATGTCGTTTTTGACCTTATATGGAACCTCCTATCTGAAAATTTGAAAATTCTTAAAAAATTCGTCCAAAATCTTGATGTCTCCAATCTCTTGTTTTGTACGTTTTTTCCCCGTGTCTTGACATCCAATGTATCCCTGCAATGTTTGGTGAAGATCTGAGTATGTAGTTTTTGACCTTATATGGAACCTCCTATCTCAAAATTTGAAAATTCTTAAAAAATTTGACCAAAATCTTGATATCCCAAATCCTATGTTTTGTATGTTTTTTCCACGTGTCTTGACATCCAATGTATCCCTGCAAAGTTTGGTGAAGATCTGAGTATGTCGTATTTGACCTTATCTGGAACATCCTTTCTGAAAATTTGAAAATTCTTAAAAAATTCGTCCAAAATCTTGATGTCTCCAATCTCTTGTTTTGTACGTTTTTTCCACGTGTCTTGACATCCAATGTATCCCTGCAAAGTTTGGTGAAGATCTGAGTATGTAGTTTTTGACCTTATCTGGAACCTCCCATCTGAAAATTTGAAAATTGTTAAAAAATTCGTCCAAAATCTTGATGTGTCCAATCTCTTGTTTTGTACGTTTTTTCCACGTGTCTTGACATCCAATGTATCCCTGCAAAGTTTGGTGAAGATCTGAGTATGTAGTTTTTGACCTTATATGGAACCTCCTATCTGAAAATTTAAAAATTCCTAAAAAATTCGTCGAAAACCTTGATGTCTCCAATCTCTTGTTTTGTACGTTTTTTCCACGTGTCTTGACATCCAATGTATCCCTGCAATGTTTGGTGAAGATCTGAGTATGTAGTTTTTGACCTTATATGGAACCTCCCATCTGAAAATTTGAAAATTCTTAAAAAAATCGTCCAAAATCTTGATGTCTCCAATCTCTTGTTTTGTACGTTTTTTCCACGTGTCTTGACATCCAATGTATCCCTGCAATGTTTGGTGAAGATCTGAGTATGTAGTTTTTGACCTTATATGGAACCTCCTATCTGAAAATTTGAAAATTCTTAAAAAATTTGACCAAAATCTTGATGTCCCCAATCCTATGTTTTGTATGTTTTTTCTACGTGTCTTGACATCCAATGTATCCCTGCAGAGTTTGGTGAAGATCTGAGTATGTCGTTTTTGACCTTATCTGGAACATCCTATCTGAAATTTTGAAAATTGTTAAAAAATTCGTCCAAAATCTTGATGCCTCCAATCTCTTGTTTTGTACGTTTTTTCCACGTGTCTTGACATCCAATGTATCCCTGCAAAGTTTGGTGAAGATCTGAGTATGTAGTTTTTGACCTTATATGGAACCTCCTATCTGAAAATTTGAAAATTCTTAAAAAATTCGTCCAAATTCTTGATGTCTCCAATCTCTTGTTTTGTACGTTTTTTCCACGTGTCTTGACATCCAATGTATCCCTGCAATGTTTGGTGAAGATCTGAGTATGTAGTTTTTGACCTTATATGGAACCTCCTATCTGAAAATTTGAAAATTCTTAAAAAATTCGTCCAAAATCTTGATGTCTCCAATCTCTTGTTTTGTACGTTTTTCCCACGTGTCTTGACATCCAATGTATCCCTGCAATATTTGGTGATGATCTGAGTATGTAGTTTTTGACCTTATATGGAACCTCCTATCTGAAAATTTGAAAATTCTTAAAAAATTTGACCAAAATCTTGATATCTTAAATCCTATGTTTTGTATGTTTTTTCCACGTGTCTTGACATCCAATGTATCCCTGCAAAGTTTGGTGAAGATCTGAGTATGTCGTTTTTGACCTTATCTGGAACATCCTTTCTGAAAATTTGAAAATTCTTAAAAAATTCGTCCAAAATCTTGATGTCTCCAATCTCTTGTTTTGTACGTTTCTTCCACGTGTCTTGACATCCAATGTATCCCTGCAAAGTTTGGTGAAGATCTGAGTATGTAGTTTTTGACCTTATCTGGAACCTCCTATCTGAAAATTTGAAAATTGTTAAAAAATTCGTCCAAAATCTTGATGTCTCCAATCTCTTGTTTTGTACGTTTTTTCCACGTGTCTTGACATCCAATGTATCCCTGCAAAGTTTGGTGAAGATCTGAGTATGTAGTTTTTGACCTTATATGGAACCTCCTATCTGAAAATTTGAAAATTCTTAAAAAATTCGTCCAAAATCTTGATGTCTCCAATCTCTTGTTTTGTACGTTTTTTCCACGTGTCTTCACATCCAATGTATCCCTGCAATGTTTGGTGAAGATCTGAGTATGTAGTTTTTGACCTTATCTGGAACCTCCTATCTGAAAATTTGAAAATTGTTAAAAAATTCGTCCAAAATCTTGATGTCTCCAATCTCTTGTTTTGTACGTTTTTTTAACGTGTCTTGACATCCAATGTATCCCTGCAAAGTTTGGTGAAGATCTGAGTATGTAGTTTTTGAACTTATATGGAACCTCCTATCTGAAAATTTGAAAATTCTTAAAAAAATCGTCCAAAATCTTGATGTCTCCAATCTCTTGTTTTGTACGTTTTTTCCACGTGTCTTGACATCCAATGTATCCCTGCAATGTTTGGTGAAGATCTGAGTATGTAGTTTTTGACCTTATATGGAACCTCCTATCTGAAAATTTGAAAATTCTTAAAAAATTTGACCAAAATCTTGATATCCCCAATACTATGTTTTGTATGTTTTTTCCACGTGTCTTGACATCCAATGTATCCCTGCAAAGTTTGGTGAAGATCTGAGTATGTAGTTTTTGACCTTATCTGGAATCTCCTATCTGAAAATTTGAAATTTTTTAAAAAATTCGTCCAAAATCTTGATGTCTCCAATCTCTTGTTTTGTACGTTTTTTCCACGTGTCTTGACATCCAATGTATCCCTGCAATGTTTGGTGAAGATCTGAGTATGTAGTTTTTGACCTTATATGGAACCTCCTTGTCTGAAAATTTGAAAATTCTTAAAAAATTCGTCCAAAATCTTGATGTCCCCAATCCTATGTTTTGTATGTTTTTTCCACGTGTCTTGACATCCAATGTATCCATGCAAAGTTTGGTGAAGATCTGAGTATGTCGTTTTTGACCTTATCTGGAACCTCCCATCTGAAAATTTGAAAATTCTTAAAAAATTTGTCGAAAATCTTGATGTCTCCAATCTCTTGTTTTGTACGTTTTTTTCCACGTGTCTTGACATGCAAAGTATCCCTGCAAAGTTTGGTGAAGATCTGAGTATGTAGTTTTTGACCTTATCTGGAACCTCCTAACTGAAAATTTGAAAATTCTTAAAAAATTCGTCCAAAATCTTGATGTCTCCAATCTCTTGTTTTGTACGTTTTTTCCATGTGTCTTGACATCCAATGTATCCCTGCAATGTTTGGTGAAGATCTGAGTATGTAGTTTTTGAACTTATATGGAACCTCCTATCTGAAAATTTAAAAATTCTTAAAAAATTTGACCAAAATCTTGATGTCCCCAATCCTATGTTTTGTATGTTTTTTCCACGTGTCTTGACATCCAATGTATCCCTGCAGAGTTTGGTGAAGATCTGAGTATGTCGTTTTTGACCTTACCTGGAACATCCTTTCTGAAAATTTGAAAATTCTTAAAAAATTCGTCCAAAATCTTGATGTCTCCAATCTCTTGTTTTGTACGTTTTTTCCACGTGTCTTGACATCCAATGTATCCCTGCAAAGTTTGGTGAAGATCTGAGTATGTAGTTTTTGACCTTATCTGGAACCTCCCATCTGAAAATTTGAAAATTCCTAAAAAATCCGTCCAAAATCTTGATGACCCCAATCTCTTGTTTTGTACGTTTTTTCCACGTGTCTTGACACATAATGTATCCCTGCAAAGTTTGGTGAAGATCTGAGTATGTAGTTTTTGACCTTATATGGAACCTCCTTTCTGAAAATTTGAAAATTCTTAAAAAATTCGTCCAAAATCTTGATGTCTCCAATCTCTTGTTTTGTACGTTTTTTCCACGTGTCTTGACATCCAATGTATCCCTGCAAAGTTTGGTGAAGATCTGAGTATGTAGTTTTTGACCTTATATGGAACCTCCTTTCTGAAAATTTGAGAATTCTTGAAAAATTCGTCCAAAATCTTGATGTCCCCAATCCTATGTTTTGTATGGCTTTTCCACGTGTCTTGACATCCAATGTATCCATGCAAAGTTTGGTGAAGATCTGAGTATGTCGTTTTTGACCTTATATGAAACCTCCTTTTTGAAAATTTTAAAATTCTTAAAAAATTCGTCCAAAATCTTGATGTCTCCAATCTCTTGTTTTGTACGTTTTTTCCACGTGTCTTGACATCCAATGTATCCCTGCAAAGTTTGGTGAAGATCTGAGTATGTAGTTTTTGACCTTATGTGGAACCTCCTTTCTGAAAATTTGAAAATTCTTAAAAAATTCGTCCAAAATCTTGATGTCCCCAATCCTATGTTTTGTATGTTTTTTCCACGTGTCTTGACATCCAATGTATTTCTGCAAAGTTTGGTGAAGATCTGAGTATGTCGTTTTTGACCTTATCTGGAACATCCTTTCTGAAAATTTGAAAAATCTTTAAAAATTCGTCCAAAATATTGATGTCTCCAATCTCTTGTTTTGTACGTTTTTTCCACGTGTCTTGACATCCAGTGTATCCCTGCAAAGTTTGGTGAAGATCTTAGTATGTAGTTTTTGACCTTATATGGAACCTCCTATCTGAAAATTTGAAAATTCTTAAAAAATTCGTCCAAAATCTTGATGTCTCCAATCTCTTGTTTTGTACGTTTTTTCCACGTGTCTTGACATCCAATGTATCCCTGCAATGTTTGGTGAAGATCTGAGTATGTAGTTTTTGACCTTATATGGAACCTCCTATCTGAAAATTTGAAAATTCTTAAAAAAATTGACCAAAATCTTGATGTCCCCAATCCTATGTTTTGTATGTTTTTTCCACGCGTCTTGACATCCAGAGTATCCCTGCAAAGTTTGGTGAAGATCTGAGTATGTCGTTTTTGACCTTATATGGAACATCCTTTCTGAAAATTTGAAAATTCTTAAAAAATTCGTCCAAAATCTTGATGTCTCCAATCTCTTGTTTTGTACGTTTTTTCCACGTCTTGACATCCAATGTATCCCTGCAAAGTTTGGTGAAGATCTGAGTATGTAGTTTTTGACCTTATCTGGAACCTCCTATCTGAAAATTTGAAAATTCCTAAAAAATCCGTCCAAAATCTTGATGACCCCAATCTCTTGTTTTGTACGTTTTTTCCACGTGTCTTGACATCCAATGTATCCCTGCAAAGTTTGGTGAAGATCTGAGTATGTAGTTTTTGACCTTATCTGGAACCTCCTATCTGAAAATTTGAAAATTGTTAAAAAATTCGTCCAAAATCTTGATGTCTCCAATCTCTTGTTTTGTACGTTTTTTCCACGTGTCTTGACATCCAATGTATCCCTGCAAAGTTTGGTGAAGATCTGAGTATGTAGTTTTTGAACTTATATGGAACCTCCTATCTGAAAATTTGAAAATTCTTAAAAAATTCGTCCAAAATCTTGATGTCTCCAATCTCTTGTTTTGTACGTTTTTTCCACGTGTCTTGACATCCAATGTATCCCTGCAATGTTTGGTGAAGATCTGAGTATGTAGTTTTTGACCTTATATGGAACCTCCTTTCTGAAAATTTGAAAATTCTTAAAAAATTCGTCCAAAATCTTGATGTCCCCAATCCTATGTTTTGTATGTTTTTTCCACGTGTCTTGACATCCAATGTATCCATGCAAAGTTTGGTGAAGATCTGAGTATGTCGTTTTTGACCTTATCTGGAACCTCCCATCTGAAAATTTGAAAATTCTTAAAAAATTTGTCGAAAATCTTGATGTCTCCAATCTCTTGTTTTGTACGTTTTTTTCCACGTGTCTTGACATGCAAAGTATCCCTGCAAAGTTTGGTGAAGATCTGAGTATGTAGTTTTTGACCTTATCTGGAACCTCCTAACTGAAAATTTGAAAATTCTTAAAAAATTCGTCCAAAATCTTGATGTCTCCAATCTCTTGTTTTGTACGTTTTTTCCATGTGTCTTGACATCCAATGTATCCCTGCAATGTTTGGTGAAGATCTGAGTATGTAGTTTTTGAACTTATATGGAACCTCCTATCTGAAAATTTAAAAATTCTTAAAAAATTTGACCAAAATCTTGATGTCCACAATCCTATGTTTTGTATGTTTTTCCACGTGTCTTGACATCCAATGTATCCCTGCAGAGTTTGGTGAAGATCTGAGTATGTCGTTTTTGACCTTACCTGGAACATCCTTTCTGAAAATTTGAAAATTCTTAAAAAATTCGTCCAAAATCTTGATGTCTCCAATCTCTTGTTTTGTACGTTTTTTCCACGTGTCTTGACATCCAATGTATCCCTGCAAAGTTTGGTGAAGATCTGAGTATGTAGTTTTAGACCTTATCTGGAACCTCCCATCTGAAAATTTGAAAATTCCTAAAAAATCCGTCCAAAATCTTGATGACCCCAATCTCTTGTTTTGTACGTTTTTTCCACGTGTCTTGACACATAATGTATCCATGCAAAGTTTGGTGAAGATCTGAGTATGTAGTTTTTGACCTTATATGGAACCTCCTTTCTGAAAATTTGAAAATTCTTAAAAAATTCGTCCAAAATCTTGATGTCTCCAATCTCTTGTTTTGTACGTTTTTTCCACGTGTCTTGACATCCAATGTATCCCTGCAAAGTTTGGTGAAGATCTGAGTATGTAGTTTTTGACCTTATCTGGAACCTCCCATCTGAAAATTTGAAAATTCTTAAAAAATTCGTCCAAAATCTTGATGTCCCCAATCCTATGTTTTGTATGTTTTTTCCACGTGTCTTGACATCCAATGTATTTCTGCAAAGTTTGGTGAAGATCTGAGTATGTCGTTTTTGACCTTATCTGGAACATCCTTTCTGAAAATTTGAAAAATCTTTAAAAATTCGTCCAAAATATTGATGTCTCCAATCTCTTGTTTTGTACGTTTTTTCCACGTGTCTTGACATCCAGTGTATCCCTGCAAAGTTTGGTGAAGATCTGAGTATGTAGTTTTTGACCTTATATGGAACCTCCTATCTGAAAATTTGAAAATTCTTAAAAAATTCGTCCAAAATCTTGATGTCTCCAATCTCTTGTTTTGTACGTTTTTTTCACGTGTCTTGACATCCAATGTATCCCTGCAATGTTTGGTGAAGATCTGAGTATGTAGTTTTTGACCTTATATGGAACCTATCTGAAAATTTGAAAATTCTTAAAAAATTCGTCCAAAATCTTGATGTCTCCAATCTCTTGTTTTGTACGTTTTTTCCACGTGTCTTGACACATAATGTATCCCTGCAAAGTTTGGTGAAGATCTGAGTATGTAGTCTTTGACCTTATATGAAACCTCCTTTTTGAAAATTTTAAAATTCTTAAAAAATTCGTCCAAAATCTTGATGTCTCCAATCTCTTGTTTTGTACGTTTTTTCCACGTGTCTTGACATCCAATGTATCCCTGCAAAGTTTGGTGAAGATCTGAGTATGTAGTTTTTGACCTTATGTGGAACCTCCTTTCTGAAAATTTGAAAATTCTTAAAAAATTCGTCCAAAATCTTGATGTCCCCAATCCTATGTTTTGTATGTTTTTTCCACGTGTCTTGACATCCAATGTATTTCTGCAAAGTTTGGTGAAGATCTGAGTATGTCGTTTTTGACCTTATCTGGAACATCCTTTCTGAAAATTTGAAAAATCTTTAAAAATTCGTCCAAAATATTGATGTCTCCAATCTCTTGTTTTGTACGTTTTTTCCACGTGTCTTGACATCCAGTGTATCCCTGCAAAGTTTGGTGAAGATCTGAGTATGTAGTTTTTGACCTTATATGGAACCTCCTATCTGAAAATTTGAAAATTCTTAAAAAATTCGTCCAAAATCTTGATGTCTCCAATCTCTTGTTTTGTACGTTTTTTCCACGTGTCTTGACATCCAATGTATCCCTGCAATGTTTGGTGAAGATCTGAGTATGTAGTTTTTGACCTTATATGGAACCTCCTATCTGAAAATTTGAAAATTCTTAAAAAAATTGACCAAAATCTTGATGACCCCAATCTCTTGTTTTGTATGTTTTTTCCTCGTGTCTTGACATCCAGTGTATCCCTGCAAAGTTTGGTGAAGATCTGAGTATGTAGTTTTTGACCTTATATGGAACCTCCTATCTGAAAATTTGAAAATTCTTAAAAAATTCGTCCAAAATCTTGATGTCTCCAATCTCTTGTTTTGTACGTTTTTTCCACGTCTTGACATCCAATGTATCCCTGCAAAGTTTGGTGAAGATCTGAGTATGTAGTTTTTGACCTTATCTGGAACCTCCTATCTGAAAATTTGAAAATTCCTAAAAAATCCGTCCAAAATCTTGATGACCCCAATCTCTTGTTTTGTACGTTTTTTCCACGTGTCTTGACATCCAATGTATCCCTGCAAAGTTTGGTGAAGATCTGAGTATGTAGTTTTTGACCTTATCTGGAACCTCCTATCTGAAAATTTGAAAATTGTTAAAAAATTCGTCCAAAATCTTGATGTCTCCAATCTCTTGTTTTGTACGTTTTTTCCACGTGTCTTGACAACCAATGTATCCCTGCAAAGTTTGGTGAAGATCTGAGTATGTAGTTTTTGAACTTATATGGAACCTCCTATCTGAAAATTTGAAAATTCTTAAAAAATTCGTCCAAAATCTTGATGTCTCCAATCTCTTGTTTTGTACGTTTTTTCCACGTGTCTTGACATCCAATGTATCCCTGCAATGTTTGGTGAAGATCTGAGTATGTAGTTTTTGACCTTATATGGAACCTCCTATCTGAAAATTTGAAAATTCTTAAAAAATTTGACCAAAATCTTGATATCCCCAATACTATGTTTTGTATGTTTTTTCCACGTGTCTTGACATCCAATGTATCCCTGCAAAGTTTGGTGAAGATCTGAGTATGTAGTTTTTGACCTTATCTGGAATCTCCTATCTGAAAATTTGAAATTTTTTAAAAAATTCGTCCAAAATCTTGATGTCTCCAATCTCTTGTTTTGTACGTTTTTTCCACGTGTCTTGACATCCAATGTATCCCTGCAATGTTTGGTGAAGATCTGAGTATGTAGTTTTTGACCTTATATGGAACCTCCTTTCTGAAAATTTGAAAATTCTTAAAAAATTCGTCCAAAATCTTGATGTCCCCAATCCTATGTTTTGTATGTTTTTTCCACGTGTCTTGACATCCAATGTATCCATGCAAAGTTTGGTGAAGATCTGAGTATGTCGTTTTTGACCTTATCTGGAACCTCCCATCTGAAAATTTGAAAATTCTTAAAAAATTTGTCGAAAATCTTGATGTCTCCAATCTCTTGTTTTGTACGTTTTTTTCCACGTGTCTTGACATGCAAAGTATCCCTGCAAAGTTTGGTGAAGATCTGAGTATGTAGTTTTTGACCTTATCTGGAACCTCCTAACTGAAAATTTGAAAATTCTTAAAAAATTCGTCCAAAATCTTGATGTCTCCAATCTCTTGTTTTGTACGTTTTTTCCATGTGTCTTGACATCCAATGTATCCCTGCAATGTTTGGTGAAGATCTGAGTATGTAGTTTTTGAACTTATATGGAACCTCCTATCTGAAAATTTAAAAATTCTTAAAAAATTTGACCAAAATCTTGATGTCCACAATCCTATGTTTTGTATGTTTTTTCCACGTGTCTTGACATCCAATGTATCCCTGCAGAGTTTGGTGAAGATCTGAGTATGTCGTTTTTGACCTTACCTGGAACATCCTTTCTGAAAATTTGAAAATTCTTAAAAAATTCGTCCAAAATCTTGATGTCTCCAATCTCTTGTTTTGTACGTTTTTTCCACGTGTCTTGACATCCAATGTATCCCTGCAAAGTTTGGTGAAGATCTGAGTATGTAGTTTTTGACCTTATCTGGAACCTCCCATCTGAAAATTTGAAAATTCCTAAAAAATCCGTCCAAAATCTTGATGACCCTAATCTCTTGTTTTGTACGTTTTTTCCACGTGTCTTGACACATAATGTATCCCTGCAAAGTTTGGTGAAGATCTGAGTATGTAGTTTTTGACCTTATATGGAACCTCCTTTCTGAAAATTTGAAAATTCTTAAAAAATTCGTCCAAAATCTTGATGTCTCCAATCTCTTGTTTTGTACGTTTTTTCCACGTGTCTTGACATCCAATGTATCCCTGCAAAGTTTGGTGAAGATCTGAGTATGTAGTTTTTGACCTTATATGGAACCTCCTTTCTGAAAATTTGAAAATTCTCAAAAAATTCGTCCAAAATCTTGATGTCCCCAATCCTATGTTTTGTATGGCTTTTCCACGTGTCTTGACATCCAATGTATCCATGCAAAGTTTGGTGAAGATCTGAGTATGTCGTTTTTGACCTTATCTGGAACCTCCCATCTGAAAATTTGAAAATTCTTAAAAAATTCGTCCAAAATCTTGATGTCTCCAATCTTTTGTTTTGTACGTTTTTTACACGTGTCTTGACATCCAATGTATCCCTGCAAAGTTTGGTGAAGATCTGAGTATGTAGTTTTTGACCTTATATGGAACCTCCTATCTGAAAATTTGAAAATTCTTAAAAAATTCGTCCAAAATCTTGATGTCTCCAATCTCTTGTTTTGTACGTTTTTTCACGTGTCTTGACATCCAATGTATCCCTGCAATGTTTGGTGAAGATCTGAGTATGTAGTTTTTGACCTTATATGGAACCTCCTATCTGAAAATTTGAAAATTCTTAAAAAATTCGTCCAAAATCTTGATGTCTCCAATCTCTTGTTTTGTACGTTTTTTCCACGTGTCTTGACACATAATGTATCCCTGCAAAGTTTGGTGAAGATCTGAGTATGTAGTCTTTGACCTTATATGAAACCTCCTTTTTGAAAATTTTAAAATTCTTAAAAAATTCGTCCAAAATCTTGATGTCTCCAATCTCTTGTTTTGTACGTTTTTTCCACGTGTCTTGACATCCAATGTATCCCTGCAAAGTTTGGTGAAGATCTGAGTATGTCGTTTTTGACCTTATGTGGAACCTCCTTTCTGAAAATTTGAAAATTCTTAAAAAATTCGTCCAAAATCTTGATGTCCCCAATCCTATGTTTTGTATGTTTTTTCCACGTGTCTTGACATCCAATGTATTTCTGCAAAGTTTGGTGAAGATCTGAGTATGTCGATTTTGACCTTATCTGGAACATCCTTTCTGAAAATTTGAAAAATCTTTAAAAATTCGTCCAAAATCTTGATGTCTCCAATCTCTTGTTTTGTACGTTTTTTCCACGTGTCTTGACATCCAGTGTATCCCTGCAAAGTTTGGTGAAGATCTGAGTATGTAGTTTTTGACCTTATATGGAACCTCCTATCTGAAAATTTGAAAATTCTTAAAAAATTCGTCCAAAATCTTGATGTCTCCAATCTCTTGTTTTGTACGTTTTTTCCACGTGTCTTGACATCCAATGTATCCCTGCAATGTTTGGTGAAGATCTGAGTATGTAGTTTTTGACCTTATATGGAACCTCCTATCTGAAAATTTGAAAATTCTTAAAAAAATTGACCACAATCTTGATGTCCCCAATCCTATGTTTTGTATGTTTTTTCCACGCGTCTTGACATCCAGAGTATCCCTGCAAAGTTTGGTGAAGATCTGAGTATGTAGTTTTTGACCTTATCTGGAACCTCCTATCTGAAAATTTGAAAATTGTTAAAAAATTCGTCCAAAATCTTGATGTCTCCAATCTCTTGTTTTGTACGTTTTTTCCACGTGTCTTGACAACCAATGTATCCCTGCAAAGTTTGGTGAAGATCTGAGTATGTAGTTTTTGAACTTATATGGAACCTCCTATCTGAAAATTTGAAAATTCTTAAAAAATTCGTCCAAAATCTTGATGTCTCCAATCTCTTGTTTTGTACGTTTTTTCCACGTGTCTTGACATCCAATGTATCCCTGCAATGTTTGGTGAAGATCTGAGTATGTAGTTTTTGACCTTATATGGAACCTCCTATCTGAAAATTTGAAAATTCTTAAAAAATTTGACCAAAATCTTGATATCCCCAATACTATGTTTTGTATGTTTTTTCCACGTGTCTTGACATCCAATGTATCCCTGCAAAGTTTGGTGAAGATCTGAGTATGTAGTTTTTGACCTTATCTGGAATCTCCTATCTGAAAATTTGAAATTTTTTAAAAAATTCGTCCAAAATCTTGATGTCTCCAATCTCTTGTTTTGTACGTTTTTTCCACGTGTCTTGACATCCAATGTATCCCTGCAATGTTTGGTGAAGATCTGAGTATGTAGTTTTTGACCTTATATGGAACCTCCTTTCTGAAAATTTGAAAATTCTTAAAAAATTCGTCCAAAATCTTGATGTCCCCAATCCTATGTTTTGTATGTTTTTTCCACGTGTCTTGACATCCAATGTATCCATGCAAAGTTTGGTGAAGATCTGAGTATGTCGTTTTTGACCTTATCTGGAACCTCCCATCTGAAAATTTGAAAATTCTTAAAAAATTTGTCGAAAATCTTGATGTCTCCAATCTCTTGTTTTGTACGTTTTTTTCCACGTGTCTTGACATGCAAAGTATCCCTGCAAAGTTTGGTGAAGATCTGAGTATGTAGTTTTTGACCTTATCTGGAACCTCCTAACTGAAAATTTGAAAATTCTTAAAAAATTCGTCCAAAATCTTGATGTCTCCAATCTCTTGTTTTGTACGTTTTTTCCATGTGTCTTGACATCCAATGTATCCCTGCAATGTTTGGTGAAGATCTGAGTATGTAGTTTTTGAACTTATATGGAACCTCCTATCTGAAAATTTAAAAATTCTTAAAAAATTTGACCAAAATCTTGATGTCCACAATCCTATGTTTTGTATGTTTTTTCCACGTGTCTTGACATCCAATGTATCCCTGCAGAGTTTGGTGAAGATCTGAGTATGTCGTTTTTGACCTTACCTGGAACATCCTTTCTGAAAATTTGAAAATTCTTAAAAAATTCGTCCAAAATCTTGATGTCTCCAATCTCTTGTTTTGTACGTTTTTTCCACGTGTCTTGACATCCAATGTATCCCTGCAAAGTTTGGTGAAGATCTGAGTATGTAGTTTTTGACCTTATCTGGAACCTCCCATCTGAAAATTTGAAAATTCCTAAAAAATCCGTCCAAAATCTTGATGACCCTAATCTCTTGTTTTGTACGTTTTTTCCACGTGTCTTGACACATAATGTATCCCTGCAAAGTTTGGTGAAGATCTGAGTATGTAGTTTTTGACCTTATATGGAACCTCCTTTCTGAAAATTTGAAAATTCTTAAAAAATTCGTCCAAAATCTTGATGTCTCCAATCTCTTGTTTTGTACGTTTTTTCCACGTGTCTTGATATCCAATGTATCCCTGCAAAGTTTGGTGAAGATCTGAGTATGTAGTTTTTGACCTTATATGGAACCTCCTTTCTGAAAATTTGAAAATTCTCAAAAAATTCGTCCAAAATCTTGATGTCCCCAATCCTATGTTTTGTATGGCTTTTCCACGTGTCTTGACATCCAATGTATCCATGCAAAGTTTGGTGAAGATCTGAGTATGTCGTTTTTGACCTTATCTGGAACCTCCCATCTGAAAATTTGAAAATTCTTAAAAAATTCGTCCAAAATCTTGATGTCTCCAATCTTTTGTTTTGTACGTTTTTTACACGTGTCTTGACATCCAATGTATCCCTGCAAAGTTTGGTGAAGATCTGAGTATGTAGTTTTTGACCTTATATGGAACCTCCTATCTGAAAATTTGAAAATTCTTAAAAAATTCGTCCAAAATCTTGATGTCTCCAATCTCTTGTTTTGTACGTTTTTTCACGTGTCTTGACATCCAATGTATCCCTGCAATGTTTGGTGAAGATCTGAGTATGTAGTTTTTGACCTTATATGGAACCTCCTATCTGAAAATTTGAAAATTCTTAAAAAATTCGTCCAAAATCTTGATGTCTCCAATCTCTTGTTTTGTACGTTTTTTCCACGTGTCTTGACACATAATGTATCCCTGCAAAGTTTGGTGAAGATCTGAGTATGTAGTCTTTGACCTTATATGAAACCTCCTTTTTGAAAATTTTAAAATTCTTAAAAAATTCGTCCAAAATCTTGATGTCTCCAATCTCTTGTTTTGTACGTTTTTTCCACGTGTCTTGACATCCAATGTATCCCTGCAAAGTTTGGTGAAGATCTGAGTATGTCGTTTTTGACCTTATGTGGAACCTCCTTTCTGAAAATTTGAAAATTCTTAAAAAATTCGTCCAAAATCTTGATGTCCCCAATCCTATGTTTTGTATGTTTTTTCCACGTGTCTTGACATCCAATGTATTTCTGCAAAGTTTGGTGAAGATCTGAGTATGTCGATTTTGACCTTATCTGGAACATCCTTTCTGAAAATTTGAAAAATCTTTAAAAATTCGTCCAAAATCTTGATGTCTCCAATCTCTTGTTTTGTACGTTTTTTCCACGTGTCTTGACATCCAGTGTATCCCTGCAAAGTTTGGTGAAGATCTGAGTATGTAGTTTTTGACCTTATATGGAACCTCCTATCTGAAAATTTGAAAATTCTTAAAAAATTCGTCCAAAATCTTGATGTCTCCAATCTCTTGTTTTGTACGTTTTTTCCACGTGTCTTGACATCCAATGTATCCCTGCAATGTTTGGTGAAGATCTGAGTATGTAGTTTTTGACCTTATATGGAACCTCCTATCTGAAAATTTGAAAATTCTTAAAAAAATTGACCACAATCTTGATGTCCCCAATCCTATGTTTTGTATGTTTTTTCCACGCGTCTTGACATCCAGAGTATCCCTGCAAAGTTTGGTGAAGATCTGAGTATGTAGTTTTTGACCTTATATGGAACATCCTTTCTGAAAATTTGAAAATTCTTAAAAAATTCGTCCAAAATCTTGATGTCTCCAATCTCTTGTTTTGTACGTTTTTTCCACGTGTCTTGACATCCAATGTATCCCTGCAAAGTTTGGTGAAGATCTGAGTATGTAGTTTTTGACCTTATATGGAACCTCCTATCTGAAAATTTGAAAATTATTAAAAAAATCCGTCGAAAATCTTGATGACCCCAATCTCTTGTTTTGTACGTTTTTTCCACGTGTCTTGACATCCAATGTATCCCTGCAAAGTTTGGTGAAGATCTGAGTATGTAGTTTTTGACCTTATCTGGAACCTCCTATCTGAAAAATTGAAAATTGTTAAAAAATTCGTCCAAAATCTTGATGTCTCCAATCTCTTGTTTTGTACGTTTTTCCCACGTGTCTTGACATCCAATGTATCCCTGCAAAGTTTGGTGAAGATCTGAGTTTGTAGTTTTTGACCTTATCTGGAACCTCCTATCTGAAAAATTGAAAATTGTTAAAAAATTCGTCCAAAATCTTGATGTCTCCAATCTCTTGTCTTGTACGTTTTTTCCACGTGTCTTGACATCCAATGTATCCCTGCAAAGTTTGGTGAAGATCTGAGTATGTCGTTTTTGACTTTATCTGGAACATCCTTTCTGAAAATTTGAAAATTCTTAAAAAATTCGTCCAAAATCTTGATGTCTCCAATCTCTTGTTTTGTACGTTTTTTCCACGTGTCTTAACATCCAATGTATCCCTGCAAAGTTTGGTGAAGATCTGAGTATGTAGTTTTTGACCTTATCTGGAACCTCCCATCTGAAAATTTGAAAATTCCTAAAAAATCCGTCCAAAAACTTTATGACCCCAATCTCTTGTTTTGTACGTTTTTTCCACGTGTCTTGACATTCAATGTATCCCTGCAAAGTTTGGTGAAGATCTGAGTATGTAGTTTTTGACCTTATCTGGAACCTCCTATCTGAAATCTTGAAAATTCTTAAAAAATTCGTCCAAAATCTTGATGTTTCCAATCTCTTGTTTTGTACGTTTTTCCCACGTGTCTTGACATCCAATGTATCCCTGCAAAGTTTGATGAAGATCTGAGTATGTAGTTTTTGACCATATCTGGAACCTCATTTCTGAAAATTTGAAAATTCCTCAAAAATTCGTCCAAAATCTTGATGTCTCCAATCTCTTGTTTTGTACGTTTTTTCCACGTGTCTTGACATCCAACGTATCCCTGCAATGTTTGGTGAAGATCTGAGTATGTAGTTTTTGACCTTATATGGAACCTCCTATCTGAAAATTTGAAAATTCTTAAAAAATTTGACCAAAATCTTGATGTCCCCAATCCCATGTTTTGTATGTTTTTTCCACGTGTCTTGACATCCAATGTATCCCTGAAAAGTTTGGTGAAGATCTGAGTATGTAGTTTTTGACCTTATCTGGAACATCCTTCCTGAAAATTTGAAAATTCTTAAAAAATTCGTCCAAAATCTTGATGTCTCCAATCTCTTGTTTTGTACGTTTTTTCCACGTGTCTTGACATCCAATGTATCCCTGCAATGTTTGGTGAAGATCTGAGTATGTAGTTTTTGACCTTATATGGAACCTCCTATCTGAAAATTTGAAAATTCTTAAAAAATTCGTCCAAAATCTTGATGTCTCCAATCTCTTGTTTTGTACGTTTTTCCCACGTGTCTTGACATCCAATGTATCCCTGCAATGTTTGGTGAAGATCTGAGTATGTAGTTTTTGACCTTATATGGAACCTCCTATCTGAAAATTTGAAAATTCTTAAAAAATTTGACCAAAATCTTGATATCCCAAATCCTATGTTTTGTATGTTTTTTCCACGTGTCTTGACATCCAATGTATCCCTGCAAAGTTTGGTGAAGATCTGAGTATGTCGTTTTTGACCTTATCTGGAACATCCTTTCTGAAAATTTGAAAATTCTTAAAAAATTCGTCCAAAATCTTGATGTCTCCAATCTCTTGTTTTGTACGTTTTTTCCACGTGTCTTGACATCCAATGTATCCCTGCAAAGTTTGGTGAAGATCTGAGTATGTAGTTTTTGACCTTATCTGGAACCTCCTATCTGAAAATTTGAAAATTGTTAAAAAATTCGTCCAAAATCTTGATGTCTCCAATCTCTTGTTTTGTACGTTTTTTCCACGTGTCTTGACATCCAATGTATCCCTGCAAAGTTTGGTGAAGATCTGAGTATGTAGTTTTTGACCTTATATGGAACCTCCTATCTGAAAATTTGAAAATTCTTAAAAAATTCGTCCAAAATCTTGATGTCTCCAATCTCTTGTTTTGTACGTTTTTTCCACGTGTCTTCACATCCAATGTATCCCTGCAATGTTTGGTGAAGATCTGAGTATGTAGTTTTTGACCTTATCTGGAACCTCCTATCTGAAAATTTGAAAATTGTTAAAAAATTCGTCCAAAATCTTGATGTCTCCAATCTCTTGTTTTGTACGTTTTTTCCACGTGTCTTGACATCCAATGTATCCCTGCAAAGTTTGGTGAAGATCTGAGTATGTAGTTTTTGAACTTATATGGAACCTCCTATCTGAAAATTTGAAAATTCTTAAAAAATTCGTCCAAAATCTTGATGTCTCCAATCTCTTGTTTTGTACGTTTTTTCCACGTGTCTTGACATCCAATGTATCCCTGCAATGTTTGGTGAAGATCTGAGTATGTAGTTTTTGACCTTATATGGAACCTCCTATCTGAAAATTTGAAAATTCTTAAAAAATTTGACCAAAATCTTGATATCCCCAATACTATGTTTTGTATGTTTTTTCCACGTGTCTTGACATCCAATGTATCCCTGCAAAGTTTGGTGAAGATCTGAGTATGTAGTTTTTGACCTTATCTGGAATCTCCTATCTGAAAATTTGAAATTTTTTAAAAAATTCGTCCAAAATCTTGATGTCTCCAATCTCTTGTTTTGTACGTTTTTTCCACGTGTCTTGACATCCAATGTATCCCTGCAATGTTTGGTGAAGATCTGAGTATGTAGTTTTTGACCTTATATGGAACCTCCTTTCTGAAAATTTGAAAATTCTTAAAAAATTCGTCCAAAATCTTGATGTCACCAATCCTATGTTTTGTATGTTTTTTCCACGTGTCTTGACATCCAATGTATCCATGCAAAGTTTGGTGAAGATCTGAGTATCTCGTTTTTGACCTTATCTGGAACCTCCCATCTGAAAATTTGAAAATTCTTAAAAAATTTGTCGAAAATCTTGATGTCTCCAATCTCTTGTTTTGTACGTTTTTTTCCACGTGTCTTGACATGCAAAGTATCCCTGCAAAGTTTGGTGAAGATCTGAGTATGTAGTTTTTGACCTTACCTGGAACCCCCTAACTGAAAATTTGAAAATTCTTAAAAAATTCGTCCAAAATCTTGATGTCTCCAATCTCTTGTTTTGTACGTTTTTTCCATGTGTCTTGACATCCAATGTATCCCTGCAATGTTTGGTGAAGATCTGAGTATGTAGTTTTTGAACTTATATGGAACCTCCTATCTGAAAATTTAAAAATTCTTAAAAAATTTGACCAAAATCTTGATGTCCCCAATCCTATGTTTTGTATGTTTTTTCCACGTGTCTTGACATCCAATGTATCCCTGCAGAGTTTGGTGAAGATCTGAGTATGTCGTTTTTGACCTTACCTGGAACATCCTTTCTGAAAATTTGAAAATTCCTAAAAAATCCGTCCAAAATCTTGATGACCCCAATCTCTTGTTTTGTACGTTTTTTCCACGTGTCTTGACACATAATGTATCCCTGCAAAGTTTGGTGAAGATCTGAGTATGTAGTTTTTGACTTTATATGGAACCTCCTTTCTGAAAATTTTAAAATTCTTAAAAAAATCGTCCAAAATCTTGATGTCTCCAATCTCTTGTTTTGTACGTTTTTTCAACGTGTCTTGACATCCAATGTATCCCTGCAAAGTTTGGTGAAGATCTGAGTATGTAGTTTTTGACCTTATCTGGAACCTCCTTTCTGAAAATTTGAAAATTCTCAAAAAATTCGTCCAAAATCTTGATGTCCCCAATCCTATGTTTTGTATGGCTTTCCACGTGTCTTGACATCCAATGTATCCATGCAAAGTTTGGTGAAGATCTGAGTATGTCGTTTTTGACCTTATCTGGAACCTCCCATCTGAAAATTTGAAAATTCTTAAAAAATTCGTCCAAAAACTTGATGTCTCCAATCTTTTGTTTTGTACGTTTTTTACACGTGTCTTGACATCCAATGTATCCCTGCAAAGTTTGGTGAAGATCTGAGTATGTAGTTTTTGACCTTATATGGAACCTCCTATCTGAAAATTTGAAAATTCTTAAAAAATTCGTCCAAAATCTTGATGTCTCCAATCTCTTGTTTTGTACGTTTTTTCCACGTGTCTTGACACATAATGTATCCCTGCAAAGTTTGGTGAAGATCTGAGTATGTAGTCTTTGACCTTATATGAAACCTCCTTTTTGAAAATTTTAAAATTCTTAAAAAATTCGTCCAAAATCTTGATGTGTCCAATCTCTTGTTTTGTACGTTTTTTCCACGTGCCTTGACATCCAATGTATCCCTGCAAAGTTTGGTGAAGATCTGAGTATGTAGTTTTTGACCTTATGTGGAACCTCCTTTCTGAAAATTTGAAAATTCTTAAAAAATTCGTCCAAAATCTTGATGTCCCCAATCCTATGTTTTGTATGTTTTTTCCACGTGTCTTGACATCCAATGTATCCATGCAAAGTTTGGTGAAGATCTGAGTATGTCGTTTTTGACCTTATCTGGAACATCCTTTCTGAAAATTTGAAAAATCTTCAAAAATTCGTCGAAAATCTTGATGTCTCCAATCTCTTGTTTTGTACGTTTTTTCCACGTGTCTTGACATGCAAAGTATCCCTGCAACGTTTGGTGAAGATCTGAGTATGTAGTTTTTGACCTTATCTGGAACCTCCTATCTGAAAATTTGAAAATTCCTAAAAAATCCGTCCAAAATCTTGATGACCCCAATCTCTTGTTTTGTACGTTTTTTCCACGTGTCTTGACATCCAATGTATCCCTGCAAAGTTTGGTGAAGATCTGAGTATGTAGTTTTTGACCTTATCTGGAACCTCCTATCTGAAAATTTGAAAATTCTTAAAAAATTTGACCAAAATCTTGATATCCCCAATCCTATGTTTTGTATGTTTTTTCCACGTGTCTTGACATCCAATGTATCCCTGCAAAGTTTGGTGAAGATCTGAGTATGTAGTTTTTGACCTTATCTGGAACCTCCTATCTGAAAATTTGAAAATTTTTGAAAAATTCGTCCAAAATCTTGATGTCTCCAATCTCTTGTTTTGTACGTTTTTTCCACGTGTCTTGACCTCCAATGTATCCCTGCAATGTTTGGTGAAGATCTGAGTATGTAGTTTTTGACCTTATATGGAACCTCCTATCTGAAAATTTGAAAATTCTTAAAAAATTTGACCAAAATCTTGATGTCCCCAATCCTATGTTTTGTATGATTTTCCACGTGTCTTGACATCCAATGTATCCCTGCAAAGTTTGGTGAAGATCTGAGTATGTCGTTTTTGACCTTATCTGGAACATCCTTTCTGAAAATTTGAAAATTCTTAAAAAATTCGTCCAAAATCTTGATGTCTCCAATCTCTTGTTTTGTACGTTTTTCCACGTGTCTTGACATCCAATGTATCCCTGCAAAGTTTGGTGAAGATCTGAGTATGTAGTTTTTGACCTTATATGGAACCTCCTATCTGAAAATTTGCAAATTCTTAAAAAATTTGACCAAAATCTTGATGTCCCCAATCCTATGTTTTGTATGTTTTTTCCCCGTGTCTTGACATCCAATGTATCCCTGCAGAGTTTGGTGAAGATCTGAGTATGTCCTTTTTGACCTTATCTGCAACATCCTTTCTGAAAATTTGAAAATTCTTAAAAAATTCGTCCAAAATCTTGATGTCTCCATTCTCTTGTTTTGTACGTTTTTTCCACGTGTCTTGACATCCAATGTATCCCTGCAAAGTTTGGTGAAGATCTGAGTATGTAGTTTTTGACCTTATCTGGAACCTCATTTCTGAAAATTTGAAAATTCCTCAAAAATTCGTCCAAAATCTTGATGTCTCCAATCTCTTGTTTTGTACGTTTTTTCCACGTGTCTTGACATCCAATGTATCCCTGCAAAGTTTGGTGAAGATCTGAGTATGTCGTTTTTGACCTTATCTGAAACATCCTTTCTGAAAATTTGAAAATTCTTAAAAAATTCGTCCAAAATCTTGACGTCCCCAATCTCTTGTTTTGTACGTTTTTTCCACGTGTCTTGACATCCAATGTATCCCTGCAAAGTTTGGTCAAGATCTGAGTATGTAGTTTTTGACCTTATCTGGAACCTCCTATCTGAAAATTTGAAAATTCATCAAAAATTCGTCCAAAATCTTGATGTCTCCAATCTCTTGTTTTGTACGTTTTTTCCACGTGTCTTGACATCCAAAGTATCCCTGCAAAGTTTGGTGAAGATCTGAGTATGTAGTTTTTGACCTTATCTGGAACATCCTTTCTGAAAATTTGAAAATTCTTAAAAAATTCGTCCAAAATCTTGACGTTTCCAATCTCTTGTTTTGTACGTTGTTTCCACGTGTCTTGACATCCAATGTATCCCTGTAAAGTTTGGTGAAGATCTGAGTATGTAGTTTTTGACCTTATCTGGAACCTCCCATCTGAAAATTTGAAAATTCCTAAAAAATCCGTCCAAAATCTTGATGACCCCAATCTCTTGTTTTGTACGTTTTTTCCACGTGTCTTGACATCCAATGTATCCCTGCAAAGTTTGGTGAAGATCTGAGTATGTAGTTTTTGACCTTATCTGGAACCTCCCATCTGAAAATTTGAAAATTCCTAAAAAATCCGTCCAAAATCTTGACGCCCCCAATCTCTTGTTTTGTACGATTTTTCCACGTGTCTTGACATCCATTGTATCCCTGCAAAGTTTGGTGAAGATCTGAGTATGTAGTTTTTGACCTTATCTGGAACCTCCTATCTGAAAATTTGAAAATTCTTAAAAAATTCGTCCTAAATCTTGATGTCTCCAATCTCTTGTTTTGTACGTTTTTTCCACGTTTCTTGACATCCAATGTATCCCTGCAATGTTTGGTGAAGATCTGAGTATGTAGTTTTTGACCTTATATGGAACCTCCTATCTGAAAATTTGAAAATTCTTAAAAAATTTGACCAAAATCTTGATATCCCCAATCCTATGTTTTGTATGTTTTTTCCACGTGTCTTGACATCCAATGTATCCCTGCAAAGTTTGGTGAAGATCTGAGTATGTAGTTTTTGACCTTATCTGGAACCTCCTATCTGAAAATTTGAAAATTTTTGAAAAATTCGTCCAAAATCTTGATGTCTCCAATCTCTTGTTTTGTACGTTTTTTCCACGTGTCTTGACCTCCAATGTATCCCTGCAATGTTTGGTGAAGATCTGAGTATGTAGTTTTTGACTTTATATGGAACCTCCTATCTGAAAATTTGAAAATTCTTAAAAAATTTGACCAAAATCTTGATGTCCCCAATCCTATGTTTTGTATGTTTTTTCCACGTGTCTTGACATCCAATGTATCCCTGCAAAGTTTGGTGAAGATCTGAGTATGTCGTTTTTGACCTTATCTGGAACATCCTTTCTGAAAATTTGAAAATTCTTAAAAAATTCGTCCAAAATCTTGATGTCTCCAATCTCTTGTTTTGTACGTTTTTTCCACGTGTCTTGACATCCAATGTATCCCTGTAAAGTTTGGTGAAGATCTGAGTATGTAGTTTTTGACCTTATATGGAACCTCCTATCTGAAAATTTGAAAATTCTTAAAAAATTTGACCAAAATCTTGATGTCCCCAATCCTATGTTTTGTATGTTTTTTCCCCGTGTCTTGACATCCAATGTATCCCTGCAGAGTTTGGTGAAGATCTGAGTATGTCGTTTTTGACCTTATCTGCAACATCCTTTCTGAAAATTTGAAAATTCTTAAAAAATTCGTCCAAAATCTTGATGTCTCCAATCTCTTGTTTTGTACGTTTTTTCCACGTGTCTTGACATCCAATGTATCCCTGCAAAGTTTGGTGAAGATCTGAGTATGTAGTTTTTGACCTTATCTGGAACCTCATTTCTGAAAATTTGAAAATTCCTCAAAACTTCGTCCAAAATCTTGATGTCTCCAATCTCTTGTTTTGTACGTTTTTCCACGTGTCTTGACATCCAATGTATCCCTGCAAAGTTTGGTGAAGATCTGAGTATGTCGTTTTTGACCTTATCTGAAACATCCTTTCTGAAAATTTGAAAATTCTTAAAAAATTCGTCCAAAATCTTGACGTCCCCAATCTCTTGTTTTGTACGTTTTTTCCACGTGTCTTGACATCCAATGTATCCCTGCAAAGTTTGGTGAAGATCTGAGTATGTAGTTTTTGACCTTATCTGGAACCTCCTATCTGAAAATTTGAAAATTCTTAAAAAATTCGTCCAAAATCTTGATGTCTCCAATCTCTTGTTTTGTACGTTTTTTCCACGTGTCTTGACATCCAAAGTATCCCTGCAAAGTTTGGTGAAGATCTGAGTATGTAGTTTTTGACCTTATCTGGAACATCCTTTCTGAAAATTTGAAAATTCTTAAAAAATTCGTCCTAAATCTTGACGTTTCCAATCTCTTCTTTTGTACGTTGTTTCCACGTGTCTTGACATCCAATGTATCCCTGTAAAGTTTGGTGAAGATCTGAGTATGTAGTTTTTGACCTTATCTGGAACCTCCCATCTGAAAATTTGAAAATTCCTAAAAAATCCGTCCAAAATCTTGATGACCCCAATCTCTTGTTTTGTACGTTTTTTCCACGTGTCTTGACATCCAATGTATCCCTGCAAAGTTTGGTGAAGATCTGAGTATGTAGTTTTTGACCTTATCTGGAACCTCCCATCTGAAAATTTGAAAATTCCTAAAAAATCCATCCAAAATCTTGATGCCCCCAATCTCTTGTTTTGTACGATTTTTCCACGTGTCTTGACATCCAATGTATCCCTGCAAAGTTTGGTGAAGATCTGAGTATGTAGTTTTTGACCTTATCTGGAACCTCCTATCTGAAAATTTGAAAATTCTTAAAAAATTCGTCCTAAATCTTGATGTCTCCAATCTCTTGTTTTGTACGTTTTTTCCACGTGTCTTGACATCCAATGTATCCCTGCAAAGTTTGGTGAAGATCTGAGTATGTAGTTTTTGACCTTATCTGGAACCTCATTTCTGAAAATTTGAAAATTCCTCAAAAATTCGTCCAAAATCTTGATGTCTCCAATCTCTTGTTTTGTACGTTTTTTCCACGTGTCTTGACATCCAATGTATCCCTGCAAAGTTTGGTGAAGATCTGAGTATGTCGTTTTTGACCTTATCTGGAACATCCTTTCTGAAAATTTGAAAATTCTTAAAAAATTCGTCCAAAATCTTGACGTCCCCAATCTCTTGTTTTGTACGTTTTTTCCACGTGTCTTGACATCCAATGTATCCCTGCAAAGTTTGGTCAAGATCTGAGTATGTAGTTTTTGACCTTATCTGGAACCTCCTATCTGAAAATTTGAAAATTCTTAAAAAATTCGTCCAAAATCTTGACGTTTCCAATCTCTTGATTTGTACGTTGTTTCCACGTGCCTTGACATCCAATGTATCCCTGTAAAGTTTGGTGAAGATCTGAGTATGTAGTTTTTGACCTTATCTGGAACCTCCTTTCTGAAAATTTGAAAATTCCTAAAAAATCCGTCCAAAATCTTGATGACCCCAATCTCTTGTTTTGTACGTTTTTTCCACGTGTCTTGACATCCAATGTATCCCTGCAAAGTTTGGTGAAGATCTGAGTATATAGTTTTTGACCTTATCTGGAACCTCCCATCTGAAAATTTGAAAATTCCTAAAAAATCCGTCCAAAATCTTGATGCCCCCAATCTCTTGTTTTGTACGATTTTTCCACGTGTCTTGACATCCAATGTATCCCTGCAAAGTTTGGTGAAGATCTGAGTATGTAGTTTTTGACCTTATCTGGAACCTCCTATCTGAAAATTTGAAAATTCTTAAAAAATTCGTCGAAAATCTTGATGTCTCCAATCTCTTGTTTTGTACGTTTTTTCCACGTGTCTTGACATGCAAAGTATCCCTGCAACGTTTGGTGAAGATCTGAGTATGTAGTTTTTGACCTTATCTGGAACCTCCTATCTGAAAATTTGAAAATTCTTCAAAAATTCGTCCAAAATCTTGATGTCTCCAATCTCTTGTTTTGTACGTTTTTTCCACGTGTCTTGACATCCAATGTATCCCTGCAAAGTTTGGTGAAGATCTGAGTATGTAGTTTTTGACCTTATCTGGAACCTCCCATCTGAAAATTTGAAAATTCCTAAAAAATCCTTCCAAAATCTTGATGACCTCAATCTCTTGTTTTGTACGTTTTCTCCACGTGTCTTGACATCCATTGTATCCCTGCAAAGTTTGGTGAAGATCTGAGTATGTAGTTTTTGACCTTATATGGAACCTCCTTTCTGAAAATTTGAAAATTCTTAAAAAATTCGTCCAAAATCTTGATGTCCCCAATCCTATGTTTTGTATGTTTTTTCCACGTGTCTTGACATCCAATGTATCCATGCAAAGTTTGGTGAAGATCTGAGTATGTCGTTTTTGACCTTATCTGGAACCTCCCATCTGAAAATTTGAAAATTCTTCAAAAATTCGTCCAAAATCTTGATGTCTCCAATCTCTTGTTTTGTACGTTTTTTCCACGTGTCTTGACATCCAATGTATCCCTGCAAAGTTTGGTGAAGATCTGAGTATGTCGTTTTTGAACTCATCTGGAACATCCTATCTGAAAATTTGAAAATTCTTAAAAAATTCGTCCAAAATCTTGACGTCTCCAATCTCTTGTTTTGTACGTTTTTTCCACGTGTCTTGACATCCAATGTATCCCTGCAAAGTTTGGTGAAGATCTGAGTATGTAGTTTTTGACCTTATCTGGAACCTCCCATCTGAAAATTTGAAAATTCCTAAAAAATCTGTCCAAAATCTTGATGCCCCCAATATCTTGTTTTGTACGATTTTTCCACGTGTCTTGACATCCAATGTATCCCTGCAAAGTTTGGTGAAGATATGAGTATGTAGTTTTTGACCTTATCTGGAACCTCCCATCTGAAAATTTGAAAATTCCTAAAAAATCCGTCCAAAATCTTGATGACCTCAATCTCTTGTTTTGTACGTTTATTCCACGTGTCTTGACATCCATTGTATCCCTGCAAAGTTTGGTGAAGATCTGAGTATGTAGTTTTTGACCTTATATGGAACCTCCTTTCTGAAAATTTGAAAATTCTTAAAAAATTCGTCCAAAATCTTGATGTCCCCAATCCTATGTTTTGTATGTTTTTTCCACGTGTCTTGACATCCAATGTATCCATGCAAAGTTTGGTGAAGATCTGAGTATGTCGTTTTTGACCTTATCTGGAACCTCCCATCTGAAAATTTGAAATTTCTTCAAAAATTCGTCGAAAATCTTGATGTCTCCAATCTCTTGTTTTGTACCTTTTTTCCCGTGTCTTGACATGCAAAGTATCCCTGCAACGTTTGGTGAAGATCTGAGTATGTAGTTTTTGACCTTATCTGGAACCTCCTATCTGAAAATTTGAAAATTCTTCAAAAATTCGTCCAAAATCTTGATGTCTCCAATCTCTTGTTTTGTACGTTTTTTCCACGTTTCTTGACATCCAATGTATCGCTGCAATGTTTGGTGAAGATCTGAGTATGTAGTTTTTGACCTTATATGGAACCTCCTTTCTGAAAATTTGAAAATTCTTAAAAAATTCGTCCAAAATCTTGATGTCCCCAATCCTATGTTTTGTATGTTTTTTCCACGTGTCTTGACATCCAATGTATCCATGCAAAGTTTGGTGAAGATCTGAGTATGTCGTTTTTGACCTTATCTGGAACCTCCCATCTGAAAATTTGAAAATTCTTCAAAAATTCGTCGAAAATCTTGATGTCTCCAATCTCTTGTTTTGTACGTTTTTTCCACGTGTCTTGACATGCAAAGTATCCCTGCAACGTTTGGTGAAGATCTGAGTATGTAGTTTTTGACCTTATCTGGAACATCCTTTCTGAAAATTTGAAAATTCTTAAAAAATTCTTCCAAAATCTTGACGTTTCCAATCTCTTGTTTTGTACGTTGTTTCCACGTGTCTTGACATCCAATGTATCCCTGTAAAGTTTGGTGAAGATCTGAGTATGTAGTTTTTGACCTTATCTGGAACCTCCCATCTGAAAATTTGAAAATTCCTAAAAAATCCGTCCAAAATCTTGATGACCCCAATCTCTTGTTTTGTACGTTTTTTCCACGTGTCTTGACATCCAATGTATCCCTGCAAAGTTTGGTGAAGATCTGAGTATGTAGTTTTTGACCTTATCTGGAACCTCCTTTCTGAAAATTTGAAAATTCCTAAAAAATCCATCCAAAATCTTGATGCCCCCAATCTCTTGTTTTGTACGATTTTTCCACGTGTCTTGACATCCAATGTATCCCTGCAAAGTTTGGTGAAGATCTGAGTATGTAGTTTTTGACCTTATCTGGAACCTCCTATCTGAAAATTTGAAAATTCTTAAAAAATTAGTCCTAAATCTTGATGTCTCCAATCTCTTGTTTTGTACGTTTTTTCCACGTGTCTTGACATCCAATGTATCCCTGCAAAGTTTGGTGAAGATCTGAGTATGTAGTTTTTGACCTTATCTGGAACCTCATTTCTGAAAATTTGAAAATTCCTCAAAAATTCGTCCAAAATCTTGATGTCTCCAATCTCTTGTTTTGTACGTTTTTTCCACGTGTCTTGACATCCAATGTATCCCTGCAAAGTTTGGTGAAGATCTGAGTATGTCGTTTTTGACCTTATCTGGAACATCCTTTCTGAAAATTTGAAAATTCTTAAAAAATTCGTCCAAAATCTTGACGTCCCCAATCTCTTGTTTTGTACGTTTTTTCCACGTGTCTTGACATCCAATGTATCCCTGCAAAGTTTGGTCAAGATCTGAGTATGTAGTTTTTGACCTTATCTGGAACCTCCTATCTGAAAATTTGAAAATTCTTAAAAAATTCGTCCAAAATCTTGACGTTTCCAATCTCTTGTTTTGTACGTTGTTTCCACGTGTCTTGACATCCAATGTATCCCTGTAAAGTTTGGTGAAGATCTGAGTATGTAGTTTTTGACCTTATCTGGAACCTCCCATCTGAAAATTTGAAAATTCCTAAAAAATCCGTCCAAAATCTTGATGACCCCAATCTCTTGTTTTGTACGTTTTTTCCACGTGTCTTGACATCCAATGTATCCCTGCAAAGTTTGGTGAAGATCTGAGTATGTAGTTTTTGACCTTATCTGGAACCTCCCATCTGAAAATTTGAAAATTCCTAAAAAATCCGTCCAAAATCTTGATGCCCCCAATCTCTTGTTTTGTACGATTTTTCCACGTGTCTTGACATCCAATGTATCCCTGCAAAGTTTGGTGAAGATCTGAGTATGTAGTTTTTGACCTTATCTGGAACCTCCTATCTGAAAATTTGAAAATTCTTAAAAAATTCGTCGAAAATCTTGATGTCTCCAATCTCTTGTTTTGTACGTTTTTTCCACGTGTCTTGACATGCAAAGTATCCCT
Organism: Lepisma saccharinum; assembly: GCF_977018435.1. NCBI lineage: Eukaryota > Metazoa > Arthropoda > Insecta > Zygentoma > Lepismatidae > Lepisma > Lepisma saccharinum. The sequence continues at coordinate 150,004 of NW_028142931.1, read as the reverse complement.
GCAACGTTTGGTGAAGATCTGAGTATGTAGTTTTTGACCTTATCTGGAACCTCCTATCTGAAAATTTGAAAATTCTTCAAAAATTCGTCCAAAATCTTGATGACACCAATCTCTTGTTTTGTACGTTTTTCCACGTGTCTTGACATCCAATGTATCCATGCAAAGTTTGGTGAAGATCTGAGTATGTAGTTTTTGACCTTATATGGAACCTCCCATCTGAAAATTTGAAAATTCTTAAAAAATTCGTCCAAAATCTTGATGTTTCCAATCTCTTGTTTTGTACGTTTTTTCCACGTGTCTTGACATCCAATGTATCCCTGCAAAGTTTGGTGAAGATATGAGTATGTAGTTTTTGACCTTATCTGGAACCTCCCATCTGAAAATTTGAAAATTCCTAAAAAATCCGTCCAAAATCTTGATCACCTCAATCTCTTGTTTTGTACGTTTTTTCCACGTGTCTTGACATCCATTGTATCCCTGCAAAGTTTGGTGAAGATCTGAGTATGTAGTTTTTGACCTTATATGGAACCTCCTTTCTGAAAATTTGAAAATTCTTCAAAAATTCGTCCAAAATCTTGATGTCCCCAATCCTATGTTTTGTATGTTTTTTCCACGTGTCTTGACATCCAATGTATCCATGCAAAGTTTGGTGAAGATCTGAGTATGTCGTTTTTGACCTTATCTGGAACCTCCCATCTGAAAATTTGAAAATTCTTCAAAAATTCGTCGAAAATCTTGATGTCTCCAATCTCTTGTTTTGTACGTTTTTTCCACGTGTCTTGACATGCAAAGTATCCCTGCAACGTTTGGTGAAGATCTGAGTATGTAGTTTTTGACCTTATCTGGAACCTCCTATCTGAAAATTTGAAAATTCTTCAAAAATTCGTCCAAAATCTTGATGTCTCCAATCTCTTGTTTTGTACGTTTTTTCCACGTTTCTTGACATCCAATGTATCGCTGCAATGTTTGGTGAAGATCTGAGTATGTAGTTTTTGACCTTATATGGAACCTCCTTTCTGAAAATTTGAAAATTCTTAAAAAAATCGTCCAAAATCTTGATGTCCCCAATCCTATGTTTTGTATGTTTTTTCCACGTGTCTTGACATCCAATGTATCCATGCAAAGTTTGGTGAAGATCTGAGTGTCGTTTTTGACCTTATCTGGAACCTCCCATCTGAAAATTTGAAAATTCTTCAAAAATTCGTCGAAAATCTTGATGTCTCCAATCTCTTGTTTTGTACGTTTTTTCCACGTGTCTTGACATGCAAAGTATCCCTGCAACGTTTGGTGAAGATCTGAGTATGTAGTTTTTGACCTTATCTGGAACATCCTTTCTGAAAATTTGAAAATTCTTAAAAAATTCGTCCAAAATCTTGACGTTTCCAATCTCTTGTTTTGTACGTTGTTTCCACGTGTCTTGACATCCAATGTATCCCTGTAAAGTTTGGTGAAGATCTGAGTATGTAGTTTTTGACCTTATCTGGAACCTCCCATCTGAAAATTTGAAAATTCCTAAAAAATCTGTCCAAAATCTTGATGACCCCAATCTCTTGTTTTGTACGTTTTTTCCACGTGTCTTGACATCCAGTGTATCCCTGCAAAGTTTGGTGAAGATCTGAGTATGTAGTTTTTGACCTTATCTGGAACCTCCCATCTGAAAATTTGAAAATTCCTAAAAAATCCATCCAAAATCTTGATGCCCCCAATCTCTTGTTTTGTACGATTTTTCCACGTGTCTTGACATCCAATGTATCCCTGCAAAGTTTGGTGAAGATCTGAGTATGTAGTTTTTGACCTTATCTGGAACCTCCTATCTGAAAATTTGAAAATTCTTAAAAAATTCGTCCAAATCTTGATGTCTCCAATCTCTTGTTTTGTACGTTTTTTCCACGTGTCTTGACATCCAATGTATCCCTGCAAAGTTTGGTGAAGATCTAAGTATGTAGTTTTTGACCTTATCTGGAACCTCATTTCTGAAAATTTGAAAATTCCTCAAAAATTCGTCCAAAATCTTGATGTCTCCAATCTCTTGTTTTGTACGTTTTTTCCACGTGTCTTGACATCCAATGTATCCCTGCAAAGTTTGGTGAAGATCTGAGTATGTCGTTTTTGACCTTATCTGGAACATCCTTTCTGAAAATTTGAAAATTCTTAAAAAATTCGTCCAAAATCTTGACGTCCCCAATCTCTTGTTTTGTACGTTTTTTCCACGTGTCTTGACATCCAATGTATCCCTGCAAAGTTTGGTCAAGATCTGAGTATGTAGTTTTTGACCTTATCTGGAACCTCCTATCTGAAAATTTGAAAATTCTTAAAAAATTCGTCCAAAATCTTGACGTTTCCAATCTCTTGTTTTGTACGTTGTTTCCACGTGTCTTGACATCCAATGTATCCCTGTAAAGTTTGGTGAAGATTTGAGTATGTAGTTTTTGACCTTATCTGGAACCTCCCATCTGAAAATTTGAAAATTCCTAAAAAATCCGTCCAAAATCTTGATGACCCCAATCTCTTGTTTTGTACGTTTTTTCCACGTGTCTTGACATCCAATGTATCCCTGCAAAGTTTGGTGAAGATCTGAGTATGTAGTTTTTGACCTTATCTGGAACCTCCCATCTGAAAATTTGAAAATTCCTAAAAAATCCGTCCAAAATCTTGATGCCCCCAATCTCTTGTTTTGTACGATTTTTCCACGTGTCTTGACATCCAATGTATCCCTGCAAAGTTTGGTGAAGATCTGAGTATGTAGTTTTTGACCTTATCTGGAACCTCCTATCTGAAAATTTGAAAATTCTTAAAAAATTCGTCGAAAATCTTGATGTCTCCAATCTCTTGTTTTGTACGTTTTTTCCACGTGTCTTGACATGCAAAGTATCCCTGCAACGTTTGGTGAAGATCTGAGTATGTAGTTTTTGACCTTATCTGGAACCTCCTATCTGAAAATTTGAAAATTCTTCAAAAATTCGTCCAAAATCTTGATGACACCAATCTCTTGTTTTGTACGTTTTTTCCACGTGTCTTGACATCCAATGTATCCATGCAAAGTTTGGTGAAGATCTGAGTATGTAGTTTTTGACCTTATATGGAACCTCCTATCTGAAAATTTGAAAATTCTTAAAAAATTCGTCCAAAATCTTGATGTCTCCAATCTCTTGTTTTGTACGTTTTTTCCACGTGTCTTGACATCCAATGTATCCCTGCAAAGTTTGGTGAAGATCTGAGTATGTAGTTTTTGACCTTATCTGGAACCTCCCATCTGAAAATTTCAAAATTCCTAAAAAATCCTTCCAAAATCTTGATGACCTCAATCTCTTGTTTTGTACGTTTTCTCCACGTGTCTTGACATCCATTGTATCCCTGCAAAGTTTGGTGAAGATCTGAGTATGTAGTTTTTGACCTTATATGGAACCTCCTTTCTGAAAATTTGAAAATTCTTAAAAAATTCGTCCAAAATCTTGATGTCCCCAATCCTATGTTTTGTTTGTTTTTTCCACGTGTCTTGACATCCAATGTATCCATGCAAAGTTTGGTGAAGATCTGAGTATGTCGTTTTTGACCTTATCTGGAACCTCCCATCTGAAAATTTGAAAATTCTTCAAAAATTCGTCCAAAATCTTGATGTCTCCAATCTCTTGTTTTGTACGTTTTTTCCACGTGTCTTGACATCCAATGTATCCCTGCAAAGTTTGGTGAAGATCTGAGTATGTCGTTTTTGAACTCATCTGGAACATCCTTTCTGAAAATTTGAAAATTCTTAAAAAATTCGTCCAAAATCTTGACGTCTCCAATCTCTTGTTTTGTACGTTTTTTCCACGTGTCTTGACATCCAATGTATCCCTGCAAAGTTTGGTGAAGATCTGAGTATGTAGTTTTTGACCTTATCTGGAACCTCCCATCTGAAAATTTGAAAATTCCTAAAAAATCTGTCCAAAATCTTGATGCCCCCAATCTCTTGTTTTGTTCGATTTTTCCACGTGTCTTGACATCCAATGTATCCCTGCAAAGTTTGGTGAAGATCTGAATATGTAGTTTTTGACCTTATCTGGAACCTCCTATCTGAAAATTTGAAAATTCTTAAAAAATTCGTCCAAAATCTTGATGTCTCCAATCTCTTGTTTTGTAGGTTTTTTCCACGTGTCTTGACATCCAATGTATACCTGCAAAGTTTGGTGAAGATCTGAGTATGTAGTTTTTGACCTTATCTGGAACCTCATTTCTGAAAATTTGAAAATTCCTCAAAAATTCGTCCAAAATCTTGATGTCTCCAATCTCTTGTTTTGTACGTTTTTTCCACGTGTCTTGACATCCAATGTATCCCTGCAAAGTTTGGTGAAGATCTGAGTATGTAGTTTTTGACCTTATCTGGAACCTCCTATCTGAAAATTTGAAAATCCTTAAAAAATTCGTCGAAAATCTTGATGTCTCCAATCTCTTGTTTTGTACGTTTTTTCCACGTGTCTTGACATGTAAAGTATCCCTGCAACGTTTGGTGAAGATCTGAGTATGTAGTTTTTGACCTTATCTGGAACCTCCTATCTGAAAATTTGAAAATTCTTCAAAAATTCGTCCAAAATCTTGATGACACCAATCTCTTGTTTTGTACGTTTTTCCACGTGTCTTGACATCCAATGTATCCATGCAAAGTTTGGTGAAGATCTGAGTATGTAGTTTTTGACCTTATATGGAACCTCCTATCTGAAAATTTGAAAATTCTTAAAAAATTCGTCCAAAATCTTGATGTTTCCAATCTCTTGTTTTGTACGTTTTTTCCACGTGTCTTGACATCCAATGTATCCCTGCAAAGTTTGGTGAAGATATGAGTATGTAGTTTTTGACCTTATCTGGAACCTCCCATCTGAAAATTTGAAAATTCCTAAAAAATCCGTCCAAAATCTTGATGACCTCAATCTCTTGTTTTGTACGTTTTTTCCACGTGTCTTGACATCCATTGTATCCCTGCAAAGTTTGGTGAAGATCTGAGTATGTAGTTTTTGACCTTATATGGAACCTCCTTTCTGAAAATTTGAAAATCCTTAAAAAATTCGTCCAAAATCTTGATGTCCCCAATCCTATGTTTTGTATGTTTTTTCCACGTGTCTTGACATCCAATGTATCCATGCAAAGTTTGGTGAAGATCTGAGTATGTCGTTTTTGACCTTATCTGGAACCTCCCATCTGAAAATTTAAAAATTCTTCAAAAATTCGTCGAAAATCTTGATGTCTCCAATCTCTTGTTTTATACGTTTTTTCCACGTGTCTTGACATGCAAAGTATCCCTGCAACGTTTGGTGAAGATCTGAGTATGTAGTTTTTGACCTTATCTGGAACCTCCTATCTGAAAATTTGAAAATTCTTCAAAAATTCGTCCAAAATCTTGATGTCTCCAATCTCTTGTTTTGTACGTTTTTTCCACGTTTCTTGACATCCAATGTATCGCTGCAATGTTTGGTGAAGATCTGAGTATGTAGTTTTTGACCTTATATGGAACCTCCTTTCTGAAAATTTGAAAATTCTTAAAAAATTCGTCCAAAATCTTGATGTCCCCAATCCTATGTTTTGTATGTTTTTTCCACGTGTCTTGACATCCAATGTATCCATGCAAAGTTTGGTGAAGATCTGAGTATGTCGTTTTTGACCTTATCTGGAACCTCCCATCTGAAAATTTGAAAATTCTTCAAAAATTCGTCGAAAATCTTGATGTCTCCAATCTCTTGTTTTGTACGTTTTTTCCACGTGTCTTGACATGCAAAGTATCCCTGCAACGTTTGGTGAAGATCTGAGTATGTAGTTTTTGACCTTATCTGGAACATCCTTTCTGAAAATTTGAAAATTCTTCAAAAATTCGTCCAAAATCTTGACGTTTCCAATCTCTTGTTTTGTACGTTGTTTCCACGTGTCTTGACATCCAATGTATCCCTGTAAAGTTTGGTGAAGATCTGAGTATGTAGTTTTTGACCTTATCTGGAACCTCCCATCTGAAAATTTGAAAATTCCTAAAAAATCCGTCCAAAATCTTGATGACCCCAATCTCTTGTTTTGTACGTTTTTTCCACGTGTCTTGACATCCAATGTATCCCTGCAAAGTTTGGTGAAGATCTGAGTATGTCGTTTTTGACCTTATCTGGAACATCCTTTCTGAAAATTTGAAAATTCTTAAAAAATTCGTCCAAAATCTTGACGTCCCCAATCTCTTGTTTTGTACGTTTTTTCCACGTGTCTTGACATCCAATGTATCCCTGCAAAGTTTGGTCAAGATCTGAGTATGTAGTTTTTGACCTTATCTGGAACCTCCTATCTGAAAATTTGAAAATTCTTAAAAAATTCGTCCAAAATCTTGACGTTTCCAATCTCTTGTTTTGTACGTTGTTTCCACGTGTCTTGACATCCAATGTATCCCTGTAAAGTTTGGTGAAGATCTGAGTATGTCGTTTTTGACCTTATCTGGAACCTCCCATCTGAAAATTTGAAAATTCTTCAAAAATTCGTCGAAAATCTTGATGTCTCCAATCTCTTGTTTTGTACGTTTTTTCCACGTGTCTTGACATGCAAAGTATCCCTGCAACGTTTGGTGAAGATCTGAGTATGTAGTTTTTGACCTTATCTGGAACATCCTTTCTGAAAATTTGAAAATTCTTAAAAAATTCGTCCAAAATCTTGACGTTTCCAATCTCTTGTTTTGTACGTTGTTTCCACGTGTCTTGACATCCAATGTATCCCTGTAAAGTTTGGTGAAGATCTGAGTATGTAGTTTTTGACCTTATCTGGAACCTCCCATCTGAAAATTTGAAAATTCCTAAAAAATCTGTCCAAAATCTTGATGACCCCAATCTCTTGTTTTGTACGTTTTTTCCACGTGTCTTGACATCCAGTGTATCCCTGCAAAGTTTGGTGAAGATCTGAGTATGTAGTTTTTGACCTTATCTGGAACCTCCCATCTGAAAATTTGAAAATTCCTAAAAAATCCATCCAAAATCTTGATGCCCCCAATCTCTTGTTTTGTACGATTTTTCCACGTGTCTTGACATCCAATGTATCCCTGCAAAGTTTGGTGAAGATCTGAGTATGTAGTTTTTGACCTTATCTGGAACCTCCTATCTGAAAATTTGAAAATTCTTAAAAAATTCGTCCAAATCTTGATGTCTCCAATCTCTTGTTTTGTACGTTTTTTCCACGTGTCTTGACATCCAATGTATCCCTGCAAAGTTTGGTGAAGATCTGAGTATGTAGTTTTTGACCTTATCTGGAACCTCATTTCTGAAAATTTGAAAATTCCTCAAAAATTCGTCCAAAATCTTGATGTCTCCAATCTCTTGTTTTGTACGTTTTTTCCACGTGTCTTGACATCCAATGTATCCCTGCAAAGTTTGGTGAAGATCTGAGTATGTCGTTTTTGACCTTATCTGGAACATCCTTTCTGAAAATTTGAAAATTCTTAAAAAATTCGTCCAAAATCTTGACGTCCCCAATCTCTTGTTTTGTACGTTTTTTCCACGTGTCTTGACATCCAATGTATCCCTGCAAAGTTTGGTCAAGATCTGAGTATGTAGTTTTTGACCTTATCTGGAACCTCCTATCTGAAAATTTGAAAATTCTTAAAAAATTCGTCCAAAATCTTGACGTTTCCAATCTCTTGTTTTGTACGTTGTTTCCACGTGTCTTGACATCCAATGTATCCCTGTAAAGTTTGGTGAAGATTTGAGTATGTAGTTTTTGACCTTATCTGGAACCTCCCATCTGAAAATTTGAAAATTCCTAAAAAATCCGTCCAAAATCTTGATGACCCCAATCTCTTGTTTTGTACGTTTTTTCCACGTGTCTTGACATCCAATGTATCCCTGCAAAGTTTGGTGAAGATCTGAGTATGTAGTTTTTGACCTTATCTGGAACCTCCCATCTGAAAATTTGAAAATTCCTAAAAAATCCGTCCAAAATCTTGATGCCCCCAATCTCTTGTTTTGTACGATTTTTCCACGTGTCTTGACATCCAATGTATCCCTGCAAAGTTTGGTGAAGATCTGAGTATGTAGTTTTTGACCTTATCTGGAACCTCCTATCTGAAAATTTGAAAATTCTTAAAAAATTCGTCGAAAATCTTGATGTCTCCAATCTCTTGTTTTGTACGTTTTTTCCACGTGTCTTGACATGCAAAGTATCCCTGCAACGTTTGGTGAAGATCTGAGTATGTAGTTTTTGACCTTATCTGGAACCTCCTATCTGAAAATTTGAAAATTCTTCAAAAATTCGTCCAAAATCTTGATGACACCAATCTCTTGTTTTGTACGTTTTTTCCACGTGTCTTGACATCCAATGTATCCATGCAAAGTTTGGTGAAGATCTGAGTATGTAGTTTTTGACCTTATATGGAACCTCCTATCTGAAAATTTGAAAATTCTTAAAAAATTCGTCCAAAATCTTGATGTCTCCAATCTCTTGTTTTGTACGTTTTTTCCACGTGTCTTGACATCCAATGTATCCCTGCAAAGTTTGGTGAAGATCTGAGTATGTAGTTTTTGACCTTATCTGGAACCTCCCATCTGAAAATTTCAAAATTCCTAAAAAATCCTTCCAAAATCTTGATGACCTCAATCTCTTGTTTTGTAGGTTTTCTCCACGTGTCTTGACATCCATTGTATCCCTGCAAAGTTTGGTGAAGATCTGAGTATGTAGTTTTTGACCTTATATGGAACCTCCTTTCTGAAAATTTGAAAATTCTTAAAAAATTCGTCCAAAATCTTGATGTCCCCAATCCTATGTTTTGTATGTTTTTTCCACGTGTCTTGACATCCAATGTATCCATGCAAAGTTTGGTGAAGATCTGAGTATGTCGTTTTTGACCTTATCTGGAACCTCCCATCTGAAAATTTGAAAATTCTTCAAAAATTCGTCCAAAATCTTGATGTCTCCAATCTCTTGTTTTGTACGTTTTTTCCACGTGTCTTGACATCCAATGTATCCCTGCAAAGTTTGGTGAAGATCTGAGTATGTCGTTTTTGAACTCATCTGGAACATCCTTTCTGAAAATTTGAAAATTCTTAAAAAATTCGTCCAAAATCTTGACGTCTCCAATCTCTTGTTTTGTACGTTTTTTCCACGTGTCTTGACATCCAATGTATCCCTGCAAAGTTTGGTGAAGATCTGAGTATGTAGTTTTTGACCTTATCTGGAACCTCCCATCTGAAAATTTGAAAATTCCTAAAAAATCTGTCCAAAATCTTGATGCCCCCAATCTCTTGTTTTGTTCGATTTTTCCACGTGTCTTGACATCCAATGTATCCCTGCAAAGTTTGGTGAAGATCTGAATATGTAGTTTTTGACCTTATCTGGAACCTCCTATCTGAAAATTTGAAAATTCTTAAAAAATTCGTCCAAAATCTTGATGTCTCCAATCTCTTGTTTTGTAGGTTTTTTCCACGTGTCTTGACATCCAATGTATACCTGCAAAGTTTGGTGAAGATCTGAGTATGTAGTTTTTGACCTTATCTGGAACCTCATTTCTGAAAATTTGAAAATTCCTCAAAAATTCGTCCAAAATCTTGATGTCTCCAATCTCTTGTTTTGTACGTTTTTTCCACGTGTCTTGACATCCAATGTATCCCTGCAAAGTTTGGTGAAGATCTGAGTATGTAGTTTTTGACCTTATCTGGAACCTCCTATCTGAAAATTTGAAAATTCTTAAAAAATTCGTCGAAAATCTTGATGTCTCCAATCTCTTGTTTTGTACGTTTTTTCCACGTGTCTTGACATGCAAAGTATCCCTGCAACGTTTGGTGAAGATCTGAGTATGTAGTTTTTGACCTTATCTGGAACCTCCTATCTGAAAATTTGAAAATTCTTCAAAAATTCGTCCAAAATCTTGATGACACCAATCTCTTGTTTTGTACGTTTTTCCACGTGTCTTGACATCCAATGTATCCATGCAAAGTTTGGTGAAGATCTGAGTATGTAGTTTTTGACCTTATATGGAACCTCCTATCTGAAAATTTGAAAATTCTTAAAAAATTCGTCCAAAATCTTGATGTTTCCAATCTCTTGTTTTGTACGTTTTTTCCACGTGTCTTGACATCCAATGTATCCCTGCAAAGTTTGGTGAAGATATGAGTATGTAGTTTTTGACCTTATCTGGAACCTCCCATCTGAAAATTTGAAAATTCCTAAAAAATCCGTCCAAAATCTTGATGACCTCAATCTCTTGTTTTGTACGTTTTTTCCACGTGTCTTGACATCCATTGTATCCCTGCAAAGTTTGGTGAAGATCTGAGTATGTAGTTTTTGACCTTATATGGAACCTCCTTTCTGAAAATTTGAAAATCCTTAAAAAATTCGTCCAAAATCTTGATGTCCCCAATCCTATGTTTTGTATGTTTTTTCCACGTGTCTTGACATCCAATGTATCCATGCAAAGTTTGGTGAAGATCTGAGTATGTCGTTTTTGACCTTATCTGGAACCTCCCATCTGAAAATTTAAAAATTCTTCAAAAATTCGTCGAAAATCTTGATGTCTCCAATCTCTTGTTTTATACGTTTTTTCCACGTGTCTTGACATGCAAAGTATCCCTGCAACGTTTGGTGAAGATCTGAGTATGTAGTTTTTGACCTTATCTGGAACCTCCTATCTGAAAATTTGAAAATTCTTCAAAAATTCGTCCAAAATCTTGATGTCTCCAATCTCTTGTTTTGTACGTTTTTTCCACGTTTCTTGACATCCAATGTATCGCTGCAATGTTTGGTGAAGATCTGAGTATGTAGTTTTTGACCTTATATGGAACCTCCTTTCTGAAAATTTGAAAATTCTTAAAAAATTCGTCCAAAATCTTGATGTCCCCAATCCTATGTTTTGTATGTTTTTTCCACGTGTCTTGACATCCAATGTATCCATGCAAAGTTTGGTGAAGATCTGAGTATGTCGTTTTTGACCTTATCTGGAACCTCCCATCTGAAAATTTGAAAATTCTTCAAAAATTCGTCGAAAATCTTGATGTCTCCAATCTCTTGTTTTGTACGTTTTTTCCACGTGTCTTGACATGCAAAGTATCCCTGCAACGTTTGGTGAAGATCTGAGTATGTAGTTTTTGACCTTATCTGGAACATCCTTTCTGAAAATTTGAAAATTCTTCAAAAATTCGTCCAAAATCTTGACGTTTCCAATCTCTTGTTTTGTACGTTGTTTCCACGTGTCTTGACATCCAATGTATCCCTGTAAAGTTTGGTGAAGATCTGAGTATGTAGTTTTTGACCTTATCTGGAACCTCCCATCTGAAAATTTGAAAATTCCTAAAAAATCCGTCCAAAATCTTGATGACCCCAATCTCTTGTTTTGTACGTTTTTTCCACGTGTCTTGACATCCAATGTATCCCTGCAAAGTTTGGTGAAGATCTGAGTATGTAGTTTTTGACCTTATCTGGAACCTCCCATCTGAAAATTTGAAAATTCCTAAAAAATCCATCCAAAATCTTGATGCCCCCAATCTCTTGTTTTGTACGATTTTTCCACGTGTCTTGACATCCAATGTATCCCTGCAAAGTTTGGTGAAGATCTGAGTATGTAGTTTTTGACCTTATCTGGAACCTCCTATCTGAAAATTTGAAAATTCTTAAAAAATTCGTCGAAAATCTTGATGTCTCCAATCTCTTGTTTTGTACGTTTTTTCCACGTGTCTTGACATGCAAAGTATCCCTGCAACGTTTGGTGAAGATCTGAGTATGTAGTTTTTGACCTTATCTGGAACCTCCTATCTGAAAATTTGAAAATTCTTCAAAAATTCGTCCAAAATTTTGATGACACCAATCTCTTGTTTTGTACGTTTTTCCACGTGTCTTGACATCCAATGTATCCATGCAAAGTTTGGTGAAGATCTGAGTATGTAGTTTTTGACCTTATATGGAACCTCCTATCTGAAAATTTGAAAATTCTTAAAAAATTCGTCCAAAATCTTGATGTTTCCAATCTCTTGTTTTGTACGTTTTTTCCACGTGTCTTGACATCCAATGTATCCCTGCAAAGTTTGGTGAAGATCTGAGTATGTCGTTTTTGACCTTATCTGGAACCTCCCATCTGAAAATTTGAAAATTCTTCAAAAATTCGTCGAAAATCTTGATGTCTCCAATCTCTTGTTTTGTACGTTTTTTCCACGTGTCTTGACATGCAAAGTATCATTGCAACGTTTGGTGAAGATCTGAGTATGTAGTTTTTGACCTTATCTGGAACCTCCTATCTGAAAATTTGAAAATTCTTCAAAAATTCGTCCAAAATCTTGATGTCTCCAATCTCTTGTTTTGTACGTTTTTTCCACGTTTCTTGACATCCAATGTATCGCTGCAATGTTTGGTGAAGATCTGAGTATGTAGTTTTTGACCTTATATGGAACCTCCTTTCTGAAAATTTGAAAATTCTTAAAAAATTCGTCCAAAATCTTGATGTCCCCAATCCTATGTTTTGTATGTTTTTTCCACGTGTCTTGACATCCAATGTATCCATGCAAAGTTTGGTGAAGATCTGAGTATGTCGTTTTTGACCTTATCTGGAACCTCCCATCTGAAAATTTGAAAATTCTTCAAAAATTCGTCGAAAATCTTGATGTCTCCAATCTCTTGTTTTGTACGTTTTTTCCACGTGTCTTGACATGCAAAGTATCCCTGCAACGTTTGGTGAAGATCTGAGTATGTAGTTTTTGACCTTATCTGGAACATCCTTTCTGAAAATTTGAAAATTCTTAAAAAATTCGTCCAAAATCTTGACGTTTCCAATCTCTTGTTTTGTACGTTGTTTCCACGTGTCTTGACATCCAATGTATCCCTGTAAAGTTTGGTGAAGATCTGAGTGTGTAGTTTTTGACCTTATCTGGAACCTCCCATCTGAAAATTTGAAAATTCCTAAAAAATCCGTCCAAAATCTTGATGACCCCAATCTCTTGTTTTGTACGTTTTTTCCACGTGTCTTGACATCCAATGTATCCCTGCAAAGTTTGGTGAAGATCTGAGTATGTAGTTTTTGACCTTATCTGGAACATCCCATCTGAAAATTTGAAAATTCCTAAAAAATCCATCCAAAATCTTGATGCCCCCAATCTCTTGTTTTGTACGATTTTTCCACGTGTCTTGACATCCAATGTATCCCTGCAAAGTTTGGTGAAGATCTGAGTATGTAGTTTTTGACCTTATCTGGAACCTCCTATCTGAAAATTTGAAAATTCTTAAAAAATTCGTCCTAAATCTTGATGTCTCCAATCTCTTGTTTTGTACGTTTTTTCCACGTGTCTTGACATCCAATGTATCCCTGCAAAGTTTGGTGAAGATCTGAGTATGTAGTTTTTGACCTTATCTGGAACCTCATTTCTGAAAATTTGAAAATTCCTCAAAAATTCGTCCAAAATCTTGATGTCTCCAATCTCTTGTTTTGTACGTTTTTTCCACGTGTCTTGACATCCAATGTATCCCTGCAAAGTTTGGTGAAGATCTGAGTATGTCGTTTTTGACCTTATCTGGAACATCCTTTCTGAAAATTTGAAAATTCTTAAAAAATTCGTCCAAAATCTTGACGTCCCCAATCTCTTGTTTTGTACGTTTTTTCCACGTGTCTTGACATCCAATGTATCCCTGCAAAGTTTGGTCAAGATCTGAGTATGTAGTTTTTGACCTTATCTGGAACCTCCTATCTGAAAATTTGAAAATTCTTAAAAAATTCGTCCAAAATCTTGACGTTTCCAATCTCTTGTTTTGTACGTTTTTTCCACGTGTCTTGGCATGCAAAGTATCCCTGCAACGTTTGGTGAAGATCTGAGTATGTAGTTTTTGACCTTATCTGGAACCTCCTATCTGAAAATTTGAAAATTCTTCAAAAATTCGTCCAAAATCTTGATGACACCAATCTCTTGTTTTGTACGTTTTTTCCACGTGTCTTGACATCCAATGTATCCATGCAAAGTTTGGTGAAGATCTGAGTATGTAGTTTTTGACCTTATATGGAACCTCCTATCTGAAAATTTGAAAATTCTTAAAAAATTCGTCCAAAATCTTGATGTCTCCAATCTCTTGTTTTGTACGTTTTTTCCACGTGTCTTGACATCCAATGTATCCCTGCAAAGTTTGGTGAAGATCTGAGTATGTAGTTTTTGACCTTATCTGGAACCTCCCAAGTAGTTGTATTTACTGGGGGATAAACTCGAGAAAGTACGAACCCCCCTCCAGCAGCTTTGGCCATACTTAAAACTTGCTCAACATGCCCATATGAGTTTTTTGCTCAAGTGTGGAGCTCTTATAATTCAAGATTTTTGTAAAAAATGCCCTCGGGAATTTTTCAGAAAGTACGAGCTTTCTCAGATTGATTTGTGCATACTTACAAAAGTTGCATCAGCCAGATTTTTGTCAAAAAGTGATATATTTTTGGCTACACCAGAAATTAAGCACATACACATACATACACACACATATTTACTTCCGGTTTAAGTTTAATTGGATACTAGGTTCAATTTGCTTGCTCCGTGACACTCTATTTCTTATATTATATGTTTGCATGTTTCTCCTCTGTGTCAGTGTGTGGAATTCCCGAGACGGTAGTATTGATTTTTGCCTTGCCCTCAGCGCCAGTATTTACAGAAATTCCCGAGTATTGCATCATTCAGTATTGTGAGACTGACTGAGGAGAACAGATGTATTGATACAGTACTTCTTATACTTACAGGTTTAAATTCATATTGAACAATATAAAATCTGTTATTTGTTGTAATCCACTCATATTTAGAGTCAAGCTTATATTTGTCCCAGCCTGTTATACATAACAAGGTCATTGCTATTCAAGATATGCATGTTTGTGCAGGCATTTGCGCTGGGTCAGTGTGAATGATTTTTACACTTGTGGGCTATTGGCTTTACAACCTGTCATAAGATTAATATTAATAATATTAATCCATAGAGATTAGATTTAAAACCCAGGAAATTTTATATAAATACCAAAGCCAAAAATATTAACACACATACACACATATACACCTACATACACACAAAGCACACAGCTGAACCCATCTGATATTTTTTGTTCAGTATAAAGTTTTGAATTGAATCCCAGGAAATTGTATATAATAAACAACAACAAAAATGCCAGTAGTGGGTTTTGTGGTACGGACAGTGCGAGAAAGGAAGAGCATCCCCTCAAGCAGCTTTGCTACACTTAAAACTTGCTTAACATGAGCATATGAGTTTTTGAGCAAGTGCGGAATCTTGTCTAATCCAAGATTTTTGTAAAAATGCCCTCGGGAATTTTTCAGAAACGAAGAGCTTCCTCAGATTGATTTGTTTATACTTAAAACTTGTTCAACATGTTCATTTGTTTAAGTGTATCACCTGCCTAACCCAAGAGTTTTGTAATTTTTAAAGTATTAACTCTCCTCAAGCAAATTTGTTAATATTTACAAAAATTGCATCAGCCAGTCTATAAACTTGTATCCATACCCACCTATACATATTTACTTCAGGTTTAAGTTCAATTGGATACTATTCAATTTGCTTATCCAATATTAAAACAATGCAATATGCAGAGCATACCTCTAGAATTGGTCCGTGTTTGCATGTTTCCCCTCTGTGGCAATGTGCGCAATTCCCGAGACGTTAGTATTGATTTTTTTCCTCAGTATTTACAGAAATTCCTGAATATTGCATCAGCCAGTATTGTGAGACTGACTGAGGGGAACAGACGTGTTGATACAGTGCTTCTCATACTTACTGGTTTAAATTCATATTGAACAATATAAAATCTGTTATTTGTTGTAATCCACTCATATTTAGAGTCAAGCTTATATTTGTCCCAGCCTGTTATACATAACAAGGTTATTGCTATTCAAGATATGCATGTTCGTGCAGGTATTTGCGCCGGGTCAGTGTGAATGATTTTCCACTTGTGGGCTATTGGCTTTACATTTGAAACCCAGGAAATTTTATATAAATACCAAAGCCAGAAATATTAAGTGTATACACACCTACACACATACACACACATACAAATCACAGTGCTGAACCCAACTGTTATTTTTTATCCAGTATAAAGTTTTGAATTGAAACCCAGGAAATTGTATATAATAAACAACAACAAAAATGCCGAATCAAAAATATTGTAATCAATGCAATAAAAATATATTTAGCTCTAATTGGGCCAGACACCAAAAGATTTGTAATCCAGACAAATGCAGAACTCCCACAAAAATTTGCCCCAAATGCAATAGAAAATATAACATGGAATATTTCACATATAAACATAAAGATACTTGCTCTGCATTGCCCTCTCAACCATCTAAATCTGGTCTGAAAAGAAAGCACGAAGCACCTCTTAATGCCAGAGGTGCAAAACAGCCACGCCATGAACCTATCCGTAGCAGTTTTAACGGCCAATTAAAGGATCACCGGTTTGTATCAGAGCCAAGATGTGGCATTGAGAATTTCTTGAACAGTATAAATTCTGATCTGCAGGCAATTCTTAATGCACAAAATGGCTCTTATAAGCTATCCCTCAAATTGTTTGTACAATATAAGAAACCAAACGGCACAAAATTTACACAGCCCCACATAACAGAAACTGTACCTGTATATTCAAATTCAAATTCAGACAAAATAATAGGCAATTTGATAGATCAATTAAATATCAAACACTCTGAATTTGCGGCAAAAGAGTCAGGATGGAGCCTATGCGGTTCATCACACAAGCTCTATGTTAATATTTCTGAATTCACTCCATTACAAGGATCCACTTATGTGCCATTGCCTGCTAATATCAAAAACAAAAGAGCCGTGGTCAATATAAAAAACACCGACCAGAAATGCTTTTTGTGGTGTATATTAGCTGCTTTGTATCCAGTTTCAAGGAATCCTGAGAGAATAACTTATTACAAACAGCATGAACATCTTTTTGACGATGCATTGGAGGGTTTGGAATATCCAATGTCAGTTCAGAATATTGATAAATTTGAAAAAAGGGCCAGGAATATCAATGGCAAACAATTATCTATTAATATATTTATTTGTTCCACTGGCAATTGCCCGATAGCACCTCTCAGAATCAGTACAATTGATGATGAATCTGCTATTCCGATTGATCTGCTCTTAATTGAAGGAGATGATACATACCATTATACTCTGATACATAATCTTGAAGCTTTAGTGAGAACACAACTAGACAAAACTCATACAATATTCAAGTTGTGTAGAAGATGCTTAACTGTATTTGATGGTAGAAAAATGGTGAATGGTGTTTGTGAAGAGAATGCAGAAATTGCTAAAAACAAGTTAATTGAGCATCTGAAATACTGTGGCAACCATAAACCTGTTCATATGGTGATGCCCAATCCAAGTGAAAATTGCAAATTCAAAAAGTATGAAGCCTTGTTGGAACACCCAGCATATATTGTCTGTGATTTCGAATCGAATCTCAAATCTCTTGCATTCTGTAGCCCAGATCCAGAAGAATCATCAATTACACCATACCAGCTACATGAACCTTCCAGCTTTTGTTGTGTGGTTATACGGGACGGTGTAGCTAGTGAGCCACACTTATACATGGGACCAAATGCCATCAAAGAATTTGCACATATAATAGAAAATGTGTGCCGTGACATAGCATCTAACATCTTATTAAAATCAAAGCCTATGCTGAATTTAACAGAGGAACAGATTGAAGATTTCAACAATGCAGAAAAATGCCCGGTATGTGATTCTGAATTTTCAGATACAAATATCAAGGTAAAACACCATTCTCATACAGATGGTCGATATAAACAGGCCCTGTGTAATAGCTGTAATATTCAGATCAAGAGACCAAGATTTATCCCCATATTTTGCCATGGAGCATCCAATTATGATTTCCATCATCTGATCAGGTACGAGGGGTTTGAGAAGCAGAATTTAAACATTTTAGCTGAAAATGATGAAAAATATATATCTATTAGCAAGATAATTAAAGTTGATGGTGTTCCTATTCACATAAGATTTCTTGATTCTTACAGATTTTTACCTGCTAGCCTGGCTACACTGGCCTCTCAATTACCTGATGATAAATTAAAAATCACACGTGCCTCGTTTCCAGATCAGGACCTGAAATTAATTAGGCGGAAGGGTGTATATCCATATGATTATGTTACAGATTTTTCTAAATTTGATGAGTGTTCCCTGCCACCACAAGAAGCATTTTATAGCAAAATCAGAGGATCTGGAATTACTGATGAAGATTATCACCATGCCAAATTGATGTGGAACAGTTTTAAATGCAAGACATTTGGTGATTATCACATGGCGTATTTAAAACTTGATGTCACTCTCTCAACTGATATATTGCAAACATTCAGAAAATCTTCTATGCAAAATTATGGACTAGACCCAGTGTATTTTTACAGTGCCCCTGGTCTAGCATGGGCTGCAACGTTTTTCAACACCAAAAAGCAATTGGATCTAATCCAAGATCAAGAAAAGTATCTGTTTATGGAGGAATGTATAAGAGGGGGGATGGTGCAATGTTCCCAGAGATATGCCAGAGCAAATAACAAGCATATGCCTGATTATGATCCAGCACGGCCATCAAATTATATACTGTATGTAGATGCAAACAACCTCTATGGTCACGCCATGATGCAAAAACTGCCATATGCAGGGCTTGAGTGGGTTGAAGATTTCAATATTGAAGATCTTCAGGATTTTGATGACAGTGAATATGGCCTCTTCTTAGAGGTTGATCAGATAATTCCAGATTATTTGCACAACAAATTTTCTGATCTGCCCCCAATTCCCGAGGTTAGGTGCCCACCTGGCTCTAAACAGAAGAAATTGATGATGACTCTGGAGCCGAAACAGGGATATGTCATATATTACAAAAACCTCCAGTTCCTGATGAAGCATGGTGTTCAAGTGACCAAAGTTAGAAAAGTTTTGAGGTTCAGGCACTCAGAATGGTTGAAACCTTATATTGATACAAACACGGAGCTTCGAACATCTGCAAAGAGCCAATTTGATAAGAGCTTGTTTAAATTGATGGTGAATTCAGTGTATGGCAAAACAATTGAAAATGTCAGAAAACATACCGATGTTAAAATAATTACTGACCCCAGCCGGAGCAAAAAATTGGTTGCAAAGCCCAACTTCAATTACAGAAGAATTTATGATGAGCACATGGCACTCTTCAACATGATGAAAACAAAGATCAAATTTGATAAACCTATTTATGTAGGGGCTGTGATATTGGAATTGTCCAAATTACATATGTTAATATTGTATTATGATGTGCTGAAACCTTTTTATGGTGATCGTGTAAAATTATTGTACATGGACACGGATAGTTTTATTCTTGAAATTCAAACAGAAGATGTTTATCAAGATATGTCACAGCCTGAATTGTTTCAATATTTTGATACCAGTGAACATACAAAGATTCAACAACACCACAACAAAAAGGTGCCTGGCAAGTTAAAAGATGAGACACTTGGCGATGTTATTGTGGAATTTGCTGGGTTAAGTGCCAAGGTGTACAGTTTTAAAACATGTAGTGCTGTTGTCAAAAAGGCCAAGGGCGTTGGCAGAGTTACTGTGGAAAAAGAGCTTGTATTTGAAGATTATAAAAATTGCATCAAATCCCAGAGTTCAATTAAAACATCAGAAAATAGAATTCAGAGTGAGAATCACTTATTGACTTCAAATATTGTAACAAAAGTGGCTCTGGACCCACATGATGATAAGAGATGCATTTTATCATGTGGCACACATACTTTACCTTGGGGGCATTGTGATTTGAAAAGTGGGAAACAATGCCCAAACACAGAGCATGATTTGAAATAAATAAACATGCCTATGAACTTATTTGGGTTCAAAAAACAGGCTATTATGGACCTGCCCACACCACAACCCTCTCCTGATATGCTGTCTAAACTGAGTGGCTTGTTAATTATTCATCTGAACAGCATATTTACAGATAATGATGAAGAAACAGGCAAAACATTGTACATATTTAACAATAATTTAAATCATTACCAATTACCTGTAGGTGGGCAATTGCAATTTATTACAACCCCTGAGGGTGATGTCAAGATTTCAGTAGGGAGAAATATTTATAGAATTAAGCACTCAAACATGATTTCTGGCACTGTATATACTGTTTCTGCTGGTGACTGCTTATATATTGAGGTCCCTGGATCTTATGACAAGCTTATACCCTTTTTTATAGAATTAAGAATCAGATACTCTATAATAAATAACCAGTAAAAGAAAATGCCTAATGATATATTTGGCCATACAAGACATGAAGATCACAGTGATGAGATTCTGATGCTTGATGTCAGAGTCAAGAAATTAAGAAGTGATTTACAAGCTTTACAAACCACACTCAATGCCAGTCTTCAATTAGAAATTACAAATTTGCAATCACAATGCATGGACCCTCTTCTTAAAATTGATTCTGAACTCAAAGTGCTGCTTCAGAAATATACTGATTTGGCAACATTAGATAATTTTCAAAGTTTAGAAGAAGCTGTAGCAGCTCTTCAAGCCAAATTTAAGACCCAGGCTAACAACTCCGAGCAATTGAAACAGCAATTGGAAGAGCAGATAAATAATGTCCAGGCACAGCTCCAAACAATTGTCAAAAGCATAAAATCACAAGAAGATTTTGATCTAGTGATTTCCACTCTAAAAGAACAGATTCAATCACTCCAGATACCTAATCTAGACCCCCTGCACAATGCCATAGCCGAGGTTAAAGAAAAAATTGAGACACTTGAAAATTTTATGAACAATTTGCCATCTTCTGATGCTTTGAATGCAATAACTCGGAGTGTTGCAAATATTAAGCTGCAACTTGAAACATATGAAGATTTTGGAAAAATTCAAAGTACCATAACCCATCTTGAAGGTACAATAGCAGCAGTGCAAAGTGATTTGGCAAATGTACAAGAAACTCGCCTGCCTGGGATTGTAGACACACTTGTCAGTGTCCAGCAACAGATCACAAAGCTTGAAAACCTCAACACTGAATCTGAACTATCTCATTTTCATCACTTGATCGATTATATCCAAACAAAGCTTGAAATTTTACAACGATCCACACCCTCTCAGGCAGATATAGCCCTGCTCCAAAATGCTATGCAAAATGTGGCCGATGCTTCTGAATTAAACAATGTAAAATTGGCACTTGAATCTTTGCAAAATACAGTATCAAATCTTCCCACATCACAGGAACTTAAAAATATTAAGAGGGCAGTGAATAGGATATTGAAATCAGAAGATATCAAGAATATCCAGACAGAGATCAAACATCTCACTCAGACAGTGGCCACTCTACCAACCAATCAACATATTAATGAACTGCATGCCCTGTTTGAGGATATCAGAAGACAGGTCCATGATCTTACTGCTCAAAATTCAAAATTGGCAGTTGTTGAAAATTTGCAACAAATTGTAGCTAATATCAAGCAACAGCTAGGGACCATGGAATCCAATCAAGCAAATGCCCTGTCTGTTTTTGCCACCCAGCTTCAAGAGATTGTGCAACAATACAAGAAACTTGTTGTGGACGTAAAGATCAAGCCAGGCCATGATGATGTTGTTAGGACCATCAATGAGCACCTTGAATCTGTAACAAGCAGATTGCTTACAGCAGAAAAGGAAATAACAGGCATAATCGAGAATCCAAAACATACAGTAATTCTTGAATTGTACAGCATCCCCAACAAAGAATATGATTCTCCATTTACACCAGGTGGCAAAATATATATGCTGTCCCCTGCACAATTTTATTACCAGTTTTTTGTTGGGGGCACATTGAGACCAATCAAGATCAAATATTGGCATCAGCCACAGGCACACCACTACCCTACCTTATCAATAACAAATGCTGACAACAAAGTGAAAATCACCAGTGTAGAATTGGAGGATTTTACAGACCCCAATACATTAGAAACAGCCTATGTTGAAGATGATGGCTCTCTGGAATTTAAAATACAAATAGGGGACAAATTATATTTAGAAAATCCTGCAGTATCAGCTGCTGAACACCCTATAGTTGCAATATTCTTGTTTACATACCATGTCTAGACAAATTATTGTTGATGAATTACACAGACAGGCCAGACATAATTTTAAGAGACTGCCAGTAGTCACAAAAGGCATAGATGATTTATGGCAGAGCGACTTGATTGAAATGGCAACTGGGCAGTTGAAAAACTTAGACAAAATCAACAAGGGCTACAAGTATCTACTCACTGTGATAGATACATTTTCAAAATTTGCATGGGCTGTGCCACTCAAATCCAAGACTGGAAAATGTGTTACAGAAGCCTTCAGGACAATCATCAATCATTCAGGAAGATCACCGCGCTATTTGCAAACAGATAATGGCAAAGAATTTTATAATTCAGTGTTTCAACAATTTATTAAAAGCCAGGCAATAAAACATTACTCGAGTTACAGTGATCTCAAAGCCTCAATTGTAGAGAGATTCAACAGAACCTTAAAAAATCTTATGTATAAACAATTTACCCTCCAAGGTAATTATAAATGGGTTACAATCCTTCCAGAACTTCTACATAAATATAACAACTCGGTCCATTCCACAATCAACATGAAACCCTCTGAAGTAACTTCATCTGATGAGCAAAAATTGATCAGCACTGTTTATTATCCTAGATACCGGCCAACAACAAGAAGGGCTAAATTCAGGGTAGGTGATCTAGTAAGAATCAGCAAATATAAGCACTTATTCAAAAGAGGCTTTACAAGAAACTGGAGCACCGAATTATTTACAGTGGTTCAAGTTAAACCCGGGACCCTTAACACATATATAATAAAAGATCACCGAGGAGAAATTCTCAAAGGCAGGTTCTATGAACAAGAGCTCAGCAAAACTAAACAGCCTGACACATATCTCATAGAAAAAATCATCCGCAAAAAAGGCAACAAGTTATTTGTCAAATGGCTGGGTCATCCGGAAAACAGCTGGATCGATGCAGACAAAGTGATAATATGAGCACCTGGGACGTTATAAAGAGGCTGCCAGAACCTGAACAGCAGAATAAGAGAAATGGCAACTTGCTGCCTGATAATATTAGGTGTCTTATTGTTGGGCCATCGGCTTGTGGTAAAACTACACTAATGATTGATAATTTTTTATTAGCACCCAACTGGTTAGACTGGAAAAACAGGCACTTGTATGTCTTCTCTAAGAGTTTGGAACAATTAAAATATCAGCAGCTGATGAAGCTATATGATGGACTGGATATTGCCACTTTTGAATCAGATGTTAAGCCACTTGATGAATGTCTGGATAACTCTGTTGTTGTGTTTGATGACATTATACTGGATAATCAAAACAAGGTTAGAAATTTCTTTACACAGGGGCGGCACAAAAACATTGATTGCTTCTACCTGGCACAGACTTTTTCCAAAATACCGAAGCAACTGATCCGAGACAACAGCAATTTTATATGTGTGTTTCATCAGGATCATACCAACCTCAAACACATACATGATGAATATGTAGGTGGGGACTTGAGCTACAATGATTTTTCCAAGTTTTGCAGCAAGTGCTGGAACCAGGACAGTTATGGGTTTGTCACAATTGATATGACAAGAACACCCAATAGTGGCAAATACAGAAATAAAATCAACGATTTTCTAGACGTTGAGACATAAATAAACAACCATGAAACGACCAGTCATTGATGATCTTAAATTAAGAGATTATCTTGTAAAAAGATTTAAGGGATGGAAATCAGAGAACCGGGGAATTTATGAAAAACACAAGCAAACAGAACAACCTATTATTGATGCTATTAGTGAATTAGGTAAAAATATCAAAACTGTTACAGAGCAAAATCAAGATTTGATCACAGAGCTTGTACCTGTAGCTGCAAGGAACATATTAGATTATCCATTCACCCCACTTTCCAGTATTCATACACCTAGTCCTGTTGCTCCTAGAAGAATTCAAGCTACTCAGGATCCTATTGAATTGGGTCTTCTTGCTCAAAAATATTTAACTACACCTAAAGACAACAAAGATGAGGTGTTTGGCTTATATGCTGACACAGAGCTTGACGGGAGCATCATTCATAGAATTGGCAATTTTAGAGTAACATTTATGGGGGATGATATAATTGTATATTCAGAATCTCGTCTCGGAGAAAAAGGTGCTTTTGTTAAGTACACCGGAACACCTGGATTGTGGGAACTGATAACTAGGAAAAGGCCTGGCAGCTATACAGATCAAGATTATGAGGATTACAAAGAAATATTAATAAAATCAGATGCTCTATATCAGAACAATGATCCCACACAAAAAAGAGTCAAGTCTAGCAGTGGGGCAAAATACAATAATTTAATCAAGCCCATATGGTCACAGATCAAGACAGGCAGTGGAATCAAACAATACAACACCCTGCCTAAAGAATTTGTCTGGGTTGATGATGTCAGGAAACTTGTAGATAGGTTGCTGGTGATAGCTGGGGAGGAAAATGCTGGCAACCACAATTTTTACAATGAAAAGGTTGGAATTATGGACATGATAAGCACAAAATTGTCTAATTTTATAGTGAATGACCCTAAGGGGATTGGATATCTTATAAAAATTATTAATACTCTACCACCTAAATTTTGGAATATCTCGGAGGGTCGAGGTTTGGTTAATGACATTATAAACAAGCTGCCATTTGAACTACATATTCCAGGCTATCAATATTGTGGTCCAGGCACAAAATTGGATCATAGATTAAACAGAGGTGATCCTGGTATAAATCCCCTAGATGCTGCTTGTAGAGACCATGACATAGCATACAACACACATTCTGATCTTGACAAGAGACATGTTGCAGACAAAAAATTAGAAGAGGCTGCATTTGGTAGATTTGTAAGCAAAGATGCTTCTTTGAGTGAGAGAATATCAGCATTGGGAACCACCATAGCTATGAGCACCAAACAAAAACTGGGGTGGGGGTTGTGAACATGTATATAATAAACCTACAATGAAGGCCAAGGGTGTTATGTATCAAATACCTTATGCAGGTCTCAAATCTCTTAAAACTATTGATAGTCTTTTGACCAAAAAGCAGCGCAAGAAAAAAAGCTCTTGTCTTGCAAAGGGACATGGTATGAAATTGTTGCTTAGTACCCCCCAATTAAAAAAATTACAGCAATCAAGAAAAAAATCACATACAGGGGGTTTCATATTTACTATCCCTGCCATCTTAGCAGCACTTGGGGCTGTGGGGAGCTTGGCTGGGGGATCAGCTGCCATAGCAAAAACAGTGATAGATGCCAAGAAAAATAGGGCAGAATTAGATGAGCAGAGGCGCCATAACCTGGCCATGGAGAAAAAAGGCAAAGGTGTTAAGAGAGCCATGAATAAGTTTAAAAAAAACAAGAGCCGCTTACAAACCAAGATATTGAAGCTTTGATCAAGCCACTGGGCATCAAACATTTTAGAGGTGTGTACATGTCTGATTCTTTACCAGAGCAACCACTCAACAAAGAGTGTGGCATAGTTAATTTGGATGAGTACAAAAATCAGGGCACTCACTGGATTTGTTATCTTAAATATTTAAAAAATGAGGCATTTGTGTTTGATTCATTTGGAGGTGTTCCACCTGAAAATTTAATAAAATATTTAAAATCACCTAATCTTTATTACAATAATGCCCGTGTTCAAAATTTCAAAGATGTTAATTGCGGACATTTGTGTTTATCTGTTCTTAGATATATGTCTCAAATAAATAAACCATCAATTGAAGATTTTCAAAAAGCCTTGTGGTATCTGAAACATCATGGGGGTATTCCATCTCACCAGCCAAAATTCAATATTGAAACTCAAATTGCATGATGACATAGTGTATCCCAAAACAATAGCTCTCAGAGCATTTTACGGCATGTACTTAATCCCAAATATTACACACCACAACAACACAATTGCAGTAGGGGATCAAAAAATTGTCATCACTCCAGGGCAGTATAATCTGTCCACTCTAAATGCTCACTTACCCAGAGGTGTGGTATTAAGTCAAAATTCTGTCACTCACAGAGTAGAAATCGCATCTGCTACAGAAACGGTGCATCTGGGTACTATAGGAGAGCTGTTAGGATTTGAGAACAACACAAAACTTGAACCGGCCATCAAACACACTGCTATGAATATACCTAAATTCTTAGCCATAGAGACTCTGAATATTCACTGTAATGTGGCCGAGGGTATGATCACCAAATCAAATGGCATAGGCACTCACAAACAAACCGGCATCATTGCAACATTCAAACCTAATTCCGAATTCATGGAGCCCATCATCTACAATCCATCCCCAACATTATATTTTCCTGTGTGTCATAACAGAATAGATTACATTGAATTGATGGTCACTAATGAAAAAGAAGAATTAGTTGATTTTGCTGGAGCCACAACAACTGCTATCATAGAGATTAACATTTAAATAAAAATACATACAATGGAAAATATTGAGAGTTATGAGCTACAATCATTCCCTCCAAACAGGAGGACATTTGCAAATTTAAATCAACCCAACACAGAAATAGAGGTTGATCTTGATGTAGGGGACGGCTTTATACACCCCCACAGAGCAGATCTATACATCAAATTTGATGTTGTAAAGCTCGATGGAACAGATTACCCTGCAAATTCAAATATAAGACTTGTAGACAATTTTGTACCGCATCTGTTCTCTGAAATTGAGATCAGAAAGCATGGCGTTGTTATAAACAGAGTAGATTATCCCGGCATTACCTCCACAGCTTTGGCCACACTAAAATTATCCAAAACCGAGGCTTCTTACTACAAAATAGGTGGTTTTGAAGCTGGTGATAAAATATTATCTAAAAATCACACAGTGCTGTTCCCCATGCGCCTGTTGCCAGGATTCTTCTCGGATTACAAAGAAATTATGTGGAAGGGTGGTTTAAGAATTACATTTAGAAGAGCTGCCAATGATAATAATGCTTTGATGAGGTACAGCACATTAAACCCTACGGGGGAAGCTATGCCTAATACCTTACCAGATGCAGGCAAATGCATTATTCAGACTATGGAGTTAAGAATCCCCGTTGTTGAATATGAGGCCAGTTACGCTCTTAAATACAAAGCAGATATAGTAAAAAATCCACAGATTCCTCTGCAATTTTATACATATCAATGTGTACAGAAGCCCGCATCTGGTACTTATTATGAATTTGATGCCACAAATTCATTCTCCAGCATACAATACGACATGCCTGATTTCGTGGTGGTACTGTTTCAGACTAGGAGACACAATAATCAGGAAAAAAATTCAAGTAGATTTGATAACTGCAACATCAAGAACATATATCTTAAAAATGGCAGAAATGAAGTCTTTCCTAGAGAAAATTACAATTTAGACATTTCCAAGGATGATTTTCTCAAATTATATGAAGCTTTTTCTTCCTTCAAGCGCGTCACTACTGGCAATACTGACCTGTACTACACACCAGATGAATTCAAGGAACGGAGACCCTTGTTTGTCATCAACACTTCAAAAAGAAAACAGGTTGTGGTTAATGACAGAACAAACATTAAAATTATCTGTGAATTCCACGAGGCATTACCTGAAGATACCATATGCAGTGTCATTCTCATAGGTGAAAAATCATATATTTATGATGTGAGAAATGAGAGAGTCACAGAGCAGTTCTAGAAGCACGATTCAGGGCTTCCCCCATGGCGCAGTGGTAGCATCATTGCCTTGTAATCAAGAGGTCCCGGGTTCGATTACCCGGTGGAGGCACAAGTAGTTCGGATCCCACTTTAAAACTGTAGGGCCAGTCCCGATTAGCCTTACTGTGCATAAAATAGACTTAAAACAGCAACTCGAACTAGAAACACGATTCAAAACACAGAAACCCTTTGGATATAAAACAATACTTTACCGTCAGAAAATATATTACCTACCCATTTTATAGCTTACGAGCAGAAAAGCTTTTACCTACTAACACAGCACATTTGCCATTGCAATTATTCTGTTGCGACAAGATCAAACCTTTGCATGACAATATCCGAGAAGGCAATTCCTCAATATGATGGATGGTCCCTGAAAGAGTACATAGTGTAGATAAGAATTTCTCTTTGAGTTCCATGACAAATGACATGTAATTTCCCTCGGAAAATGTACAATAGAGGTAATATCAACAGATATAATCTAATGACGAAGAATAATATGTTATTCCTCTCTGAAAAGACGCAATATAGATTATATCTGTTGGCATACAACCCCCGGCCATGCATAATTAATTGTTGGCCGAAACATGGGACTGATCAAAAGATTGGAAAGAACATGCAATGTTTACTCGACCTCCATTCTATTGTATTGATTATGCAGTTTTGCCCCGTATTGCTGTTACCCAGATAACAAAACTCTGGCGATTCTTAATAGAGAATAGAGAATTTTTTACCAAATTTAAGATCTGGGAGCTATCAACAGAGCAAAATCTCACGTATGGAATGCCACATCTCTCAGGACTCGAACCCAAGGCCCCTTGTTTACAAAACAACAATATTAACATTTTGCCATCAGATTTTATGAGGACTCAAACCCGAACCTTTTGATTACATGGCGATGCACCACACTCCACTCAGTCTCAGAACCCAATAGATATCAATTCAAGATTCCTGGGATTTTGACAGAAAAACATACTATAAGCTTAATTTCTGGTGTAGCTAAAAATATATCAATTTTTGGCAAATTTATAAACAAAAATCTGGATGATGCAACTTTTGTAAGTATAAACAAATCAATCTGAGGAAGCTCTTCGTTTCTGAAAAATTCCCGAGGGCATTTTTACAAAAATCTTGGATTAGACAAGATTCCGCACTTGCTCAAAAACTCATATGCTCATGTTAAGCAAGTTTTAAGTGTAGCAAAGCTGCTTGAGGGGATGCTCTTCCTTTCTCGCACTGTCCGTACCACAAAACCCACTACTAATGCCGAATCAAAAATATTGTAATGAGTGCAATAAGAATATATCCAGCTCTAATTGGGCCAAACATCAAAAAATTTGTAATCCAGACAAATACAGAACTCCCACAAAAATTTGCCCCAAATGCAATAGAAAATATAACATGGAATATTTCACATATACACATAAAAATACTTGCTCTGCACAACCATCCACTTCTGGTCTGAAAAGAAAGTACGAAGCACCTGTTAATGCCAGAGCAGCAAAACAGCCACGCTATGAACCCATCCGTAGCAGTTTTAACGGCCAATTAAGGGATCACCGGTTTGTATCAGAGCCAAGATGCGGCATTGAGAATTTCTTGAACAGTGTAAATCCTAAAGTGCAGGCAATTCTAAATGCACAAAATGGCTCTTATAAGCTCTCCCTCAAATTGTTTGTACAATATAAGAAACCAAATGATACAAAATTTACACACCCCCACGTAACAGAAACTGTACCGGTATATTCAAATGCAAATTTAGACACAATAATAAGCAGCTTGATAAATCAACTGAATATCAAACACTCTGAATTTGCGGCAAAAGAATCAGGATGGAGCCTATGTGGTTCATCACACAAGTTATATGTTAATATTTCTGAATTCAACCCATTACAAGGATCTACATATCTGCCATTACCTGCCAATATCAAAAACAAAAGAGCCGTGGTCAATATTGAAAATACCGACCAGAAATGCTTTTTGTGGTGTATATTAGCTGTTTTGTATCCAGTTTCAAGGAATCCTCAGAGAATAAGTTATTACAAACAGCATGAACATATTTTTGACGATGCAATGGAGGGTTTGGAATATCCAATGTCAGTTCAGAATATTGATAAATTTGAAAAAAAGGCCAGGCACATCGATGGCAAACAATTATCTATTAATGTATTTACTTGTTCCACTGGCAATTGCTTGATAGATCCTCTCAGAATCAGTACACTTGATGATGAATCTGCAGTTCCGATTGATCTGCTCTTAATTGAAAAGGATGGTACATATCATTATACTCTGATACATAATCTTGAAGCTTTAGTGAGAACACAACTAGACAAATATAAAAAAATATTCAAGTTGTGCAGAAGATGCTTAACTGTATTTTATGGTCAAAAAATGGTAAATGGGGTTCGGGAAGAGAGTGCAGAAATTGCTAAAAACAAGCTAATTGAGCATCTGAAATACTGTGGCAATCATAAACCTGTTCATATGGTGATGCCCAATCCAAGTGAAAATTGCAAATTCAAAAAGTTTGAAGCCTTGTTGGAACACCCAGTATATATTGTCTGGGATTCTGAATCGAATCTCAAATCTCTTGCATTCTGCAATCCAGATCCTGAAGAATCTTCAAGTACACCATACCAGCAACATGAACCTTCCAGCTTTTGCTTTATGGTTATACGGGATGGTGTTGTTATTAAAAAATATTCATACAAGGGACCAAATGCCATCAAAATATTTGCACATAGAATAGAAAATGTGTGCCGTGACATAGCATCTAACATCTTATTAATATCAAAGCCTATGTTGCCTTTAACAGAGGAACAGATTGAAGATTTCAACAATGCAGAAAAATGCCCGGTATGTGATTGTGAATTTTCAGATACAAATATCAAGGTTCATCACCATTCTCATACAGATGGTAAATTCTTAATGGCCCTGTGTAATAGCTGTAATATTAAGATCAAGAGACCAAGATTTATCCCCATATTTTGCCATGGAGCATCCAATTATGATTTCCATCATCTGATCAGGTACGAGGGGTTTGAGAAGCAGAATTTAAATATTTTAGCTGAAAATGATGAGAAATATATATCTATTAGCAAGATAATTAAAGTTGATGGTGTTCCTATTCACATAAGATTTCTTGATTCTTACAGATTTTTATCTGCTAGCCTGGATACACTGGCCACTCAATTACCTGATGATAAATTAAAAATCACACGTGCATTGTTTCCAAATCAGGACCTGAAATTAATTAGGCGGAAGGGTGTAGATCCATATGACTATGTCACAGATTTTTCTAAATTTGATGAGTGTTCCCTGCCACCACAAGAAGAGTTTTACAGCAAAATCAGAGGATCTGGAATCAGTGATGATGATTATCACCATGCTCAGTTGATGTGGAACGATTTAAAATGCAAGACATTTGGTGATTATCACATGGCATATTTGAAACTTGATGTGACCCTCTTAGCTGATATATTGCAGGCATTCAGAAAATCTTCCATGCAAAATTATGGACTGGACCCAGTGTATTTTTACAGTGCCCCGGGCCTAGCATGGGCCGCAACGTTTTTGAACACCAAAAAGCAATTGGATCTGATCCACGATCAAGATATGTATCTGTTTATGGAGAAATGTATAAGAGGTGGGATGGTGCAATGTTCCCAGAGATATGCCAGAGCAAATAACAAGTATATGCCTGATTATGATCCAGCACGGCCATCAAATTATATAACGTATGTAGATGCAAACAACCTCTATGGTCACGCTATGATGGATAAATTGCCATATGCAGGGCTTGAATGGGTTGAAGATTTCAATATTGAAGATCTTCAGGACTTTGATGACAGTGACTATGGCCTCTTCTTAGAGGTTGATCTGACAATTCCTGATGATTTACACAATAAATTTTCTGATCTGCCCCCAATTCCCGAGGTTCAGTGCTCACCTGGCTCTAAACAGAAGAAACTCATGATGACTCTGGAGCCGAAACAAGGCTATGTCATATATTACAAAAAACCTCCAGTTCCTGATGAAACATGGTGTTCAAGTGACCAAAGTTGGCAAAGTCTTAAGGTTCAGGCACTCAGAATGGTTGAAATCATACATTGATACAAATACAGAGCTTCGAACATCTGCAAAGAGCCAATTTGATAAGGGCTTGTTTAAATTGATGGTGAATTCAGTGTATGGCAAAACAATTGAAAATGTCAGAAAACATACCAATGTTAAAATAATTACTGACCCCAGCCTGAGCAAAAAATTGGTTGCAAAGCCCAACTTCAATTACAGAAGAATTTATGATGAGCACATGGCACTTTTCAACATGATGAAAACAAAGATCAAATTTGATAAACCTATTTATGTAGGGGCTGTGATATTGGAATTGTCCAAATTACATATGTTAACATTGTATTATGATGTGCTGAAACCTTTTTATGGTGATCGTGTAAAATTATTGTACATGGACACGGATAGTTTTATTCTTGATATTCAAACAGAAGATGTTTATCAAGATATGTCACAGCCTGAATTGTTTCAATACTTTGATACCAGTGAACATACAATAATTCAACATCACCACAACAAAAAGGTGCCTGGCAAGTTAAAAGATGAGACATGTGGTGATGTTATTGTGGAATTTGCTGGGTTAAGTGCCAAGGTGTACAGTTTTAAAACATGTAGTGCTGTTGTCAAAAAGGCCAAGGGTATTGGCAGAGTTACTGTGGAAAAAGATCTTGTATTTGAAGATTATAAAAATTGCATCAAATCCCAGAGTTCAATCAGAACATCAGAAAATAGAATTCAGAGTGAGGATCACTTGTTGACTAGCAATATTGTAAGAAAAGTGGCCCTGGACCCACATGATGATAAGAGATGCATTTTATCATGTGACATACATACTTTACCTTGGGGGCATTGTGATTTGAAAAATGGGAAACAATGCCCAATTACAGAGCATGATTTGAAATAAATAAACATGCCTATGAACTTATTTGGGTTCAAAAAACAGGCTATTATGGAGCTGCCAACACCACAACCCTCTTCTGATATGCTGTCTAAACTGAGTGGCTTGTTAATTATTCATCTGAACAGCATACTTACAGATAATGATGATGAAACAGGCAAAATATTGTACATATTTAACAATAATTTAAATCATTACCAATTACCTGTAGGTGGTCAATTGCAATTTATTACAACCCCTGAGGGTGATGTCAAAATTTCAGTAGGGAGAAATATTTATAGAATTAAGCACTCAAACATGGTTTCTGGCACTGTATATACTGTTTCTGCTGGTGACTGCTTATATATTGAGGTCCCTGGGTCACATGACAAGCTTATACCTTTTTTTATAGAATTAAGAATCAGATACTCTATAATAAATAACCAGTAAAACAAAAATGCCTAATGATATATTTGGCCATACAAGACATGAAGATCACAGTGATGAGATTCTGATGCTTGATGTCAGAGTCAAGAAATTAAGAAGTGATTTACAAGCTTTACAGACCACACTCAATGCCAGTCTTCAATTAGAAATTACAAATTTGCAATCACAATGCATGGACCCTCTTCTTAAAATTGATTCTGAACTTAAATTATTGCTTCAGAAATATACTGATCTGGCCACATTAGATAATTTTCAAAGTTTGGAAGAAGCTGTAGCAGCTCTTCAAGCCAAATTTAAGACCCAGGCTAACAACTCTGAGCAATTGAAACAACAATTGGAAGAGCAGATAAATAATGTCCAGGCACAGCTCCAAACAATTGTCAAAAGCATAAAATCACAAGAAGATTTTGATCTAGTGATTTCCACTCTAAAGGAACAGATTCAGTCACTCCAAATACCTAATCTGGATCCCCTGAACAATGCCATAGCCGAGGTTAAAGAAAAAATTGAGACACTTGAAAATTTTATGAACAACTTGCCATCTTCTGATGCTTTGAATGCAATAACTCGGAGTGTTGCAAATATCAAGCTGCAACTTGAAACATATGAAGATTTTGGAAAAATTCAAAGTTCCATAACCCATCTTGAGGGTACAATAGCAGCAGTGCAAAGTGATTTGGCAAATGTACTAGAATCCCGATTGCCTGGTATTGTAGACACACTTGTCAGTGTCCAACAACAGATCACAAAGCTTGAAAACCTCAACACTGAATCTGAACTATCTCATTTTCATCACTTGATAGATGATATCCAAACAAAACTTGAAATTTTACAACAATCAACACCCTCTCAGGCAGATATAGCCCTGCTCCAAAATGCTATGCAAAATGTGGCTGATGCTTCTGAATTAAACAATGTGAAATTGGCACTTGAATTTTTGCAAAATACAGTATCAAATCTTCCCACATCACAGGAACTTAAAAATATTAAGAGGGCAGTGAATCGCATATTGAAATCAGAAGATATCAAGAATATCCAGACAGAGATCAAACATCTCACACAGACAGTGGCCACTCTTCCAACCAATCAACATATTAATGAACTGCATGCCCTGTTTGAGGATATCAGAAGACAGGTCCATGATCTTACTGCTCAAAATTCAAAATTGGCAGTTGTTGAAAATTTGCAACAAATTGTAGCTAATATCAAGCAACAGCTAGGGACCATGGAATCCAATCAAGCAAATGCCCTGTCTGTTTTTGCCACCCAGCTACAAGAAATTGTGCAACAATACAAGAAACTTGTTGTGGACATAAAGATCAAGCCAGGCCATGATGATGTTGTTAGGACCATCAATGAGCACCTTGAATCTGTAACAAGCAGATTGCTTACAGCAGAAAAAGAAATAACGGGCATAATCGAGAATCCAAAACATACAGTAATTCTTGAATTGTACAGCATCCCCAACAAAGAATATGATTCACCATTTACACCAGGTGGCAAAATATATATGCTGTCCCCTGCACAATTTTATTACCAGTTTTTTGTTGGGGGCACATTGAGACCAATCAAGATCAAATATTGGCATCAGCCACAGGCACACCACTACCCTACCTTATCAATAACAAATGCTGACAACAAACCAAAAATCACCAGTGTAGAGTTAGAGGATTTTACAGACCCCAATACATTAGAAACAGCCTATGTTGAAGATGATGGCACTTTGGAATTTAAAATACAAATAGGGGACAAATTATATTTAGAAAATCCTGTAGTATCAGCTGCTGAACACCCCATAGTTGCAATATTCTTGTTTTCATATTATGTCTAGACAAATTATTGTTGATGAATTACACAGACAAGCCCGACATAATTATAAGAGACTGCCAGTAGTCACAAAGGGCATAGATGATTTATGGCAGAGCGACTTGATTGAGATGGCAAGTGGACAGCTAAAAAACTTAGACAAAATCAACAAGGGCTACAATTATCTACTCACTGTCATAGACACATTTTCAAAATTTGCCTGGGCTGTGCCACTCAAATCCAAGACTGGAAAATGTGTTACAGAAGCCCTCAGGACAATCATCAATTATTCAGGAAGATCACCGCGCTATTTGCAAACAGATAATGGCAAAGAATTTTATAATTCAGTGTTTCAACAATTTATTAAAAGCCAGGCAATAAAACATTATTCGAGTTACAGTGATCTCAAGGCCTCAATTGTAGAGAGATTCAACAGAACCCTAAAAAATCTTATGTATAAACAATTTACCCTGCAAGGTAATTATAAATGGATTAATATTCTTCCCGAACTTCTACATAAATACAACAACTCGGTCCATTCCACAATCAACATGAAGCCCTCTGAAGTAACTTCAATTGATGAGCAAAAATTGATCAGGACTGTTTATTATCCTAGATACCAGCCAACAACAAGAAAAGCCAAATACAGGGTGGGTGAACAAGTAAGAATCAGCAAATATAAGCACTTATTCAAAAGAGGCTTTACGAGAAACTGGAGCACCGAATTATTTACAGTGGTTCAAGTTAAACCCGGGACCCTTAACACATATATAATAAAAGATCACCGAGGAGAAATTCTCAAAGGCCGATTCTATGAACAAGAACTCAGCAAAACTAAACAGCCTGACACATATCTCATAGAAAAAATCATCCGCAGAAAAGGCAACAAGTTATTTGTCAAATGGCTAGGTCATCCGGAAAACAGCTGGATCGATGCAGACAAAGTGATAATATGAGCACCTGGGATGTTATAAAAAGGCTGCCAGAACCTGAACAGCAGAATAAGAGAAATGGCAACTTGCTGCCTGATAATATTAGGTGTCTTATTGTTGGGCCATCTGCTTGTGGTAAAACTACACTAATGGTTGATAATTTTTTATTGGCACCCAACTGGTTAGACTGGAAAAACAGGCACTTGTATGTTTTCTCAAAGAGCTTGGAACAATTAAAATATCAGCAGCTGATGAAGCTTTATGATGGATTGGATATTGCCACTTTTGAACCAGATGTTAAGCCATTAGATGAATGTCTCGATAATTCTGTTGTTGTGTTTGATGACATTATACTGGATAATCAAAACAAGGTTAGAAATTTCTTTACACAGGGCCGGCACAAAAACATTGACTGCTTCTACCTGGCACAGACTTTTTCTAAAATTCCGAAGCAACTGATCCGAGACAACAGCAATTTTATATGTATGTTTCATCAAGATCATACCAACCTCAAACACATACACGATGAATATGTAGGTGGGGACTTGAGCTACAATGATTTTTCCAAGTTTTGCAGCAAGTGCTGGAACCAGGACAGTTATGGGTTTGTCACAATTGATATGACAAGAACACCTAATACTGGCAAATACAGAAATAAAATCAACGATTTTCTAGACGTTGAGACATAAATAAACAACCATGAAACGACCAGTCATTGATGATCTTAAGTTAAGAGATTATCTTGTAAAAAGATTTAAGGGATGGAAATCAGAGAACCGTGGAATTTATGAAAAACACAAACAAACAGAACAGCCTGTCATTGATGCTATTAATAATTTAGGTAAGAATATCAAAACTGTTACAGAGCAAAATCAAGATTTGATCACAGAGCTTGTGCCTGTAGCTGCAAGGAACATATTAGATTATCCATTCACCCCACTTTCCAGTATTCATACACCTAGTCCTGTTGCTCCTAGAAGAATTGAGGCTAGTCAGGATCCTATTGAATTGGGTCTTCTTGCTCAAAAATATTTAAGCACACCTAAAGACAACAAAGATGAGGTTTTTGGCTTATATGCCGACACAGAGCTTGATGGCAGCATTATTCATAGAATCGGTAATTTCAGAGTAACTTTTATGGGGGATGATCTGATTGTTTATTCAGAATCTCGTCTCGGAGAAAAAGGTGCTTTTGTTAAGTACCCCGGAACACCTGGATTGTGGGAACTGATGACTAGGAAGAGGCCTGGCAGCTATACAGATCAAGATTATGAACATTACAAAGAAATATTAATAAAATCAGATGCTCTGTACCAGAACAATTATCCCACACAGAAAAGAGTCAAGTCGAGCAGTGGGGCAAAATACAATAATTTAATCAAGCCCATATGGTCACAGATTAAGACAGGCAGTGGAATCAAACAATACAACACCCTGCCTAAAGAATTTGTGTGGGTTGATGATGTCAGGAAACTTGTAGATAGGTTGCTGGTGATAGCTGGGGAGGAAAATGCTGGCAACCACAATTTTTACAATGAAAAGGTTGGAATTATGGACATGATAAGCACCAAATTATCTAATTTTATAGTGAATGACCCTAAGGGGATTGGATATCTCATAAAAATTATTAATACTCTACCACCTAAATTTTGGAATGTTTCTGAGGGTCGGGGGTTGGTTAATGACATTATAAACAAGCTGCCATTTGAACTTCACATTCCAGGCTATCAGTATTGTGGTCCAGGCACAAAATTGGACCATAGATTAAACAGAGGGGACCCTGGTGTTAATCCTTTAGATGCTGCTTGTAGAGACCATGACATTGCATACAACACAGATTCTGATCTTGACAAGAGACATGTTGCAGACAAGAAATTAGAAGAGGCTGCATTTGGTAGATTTGTAAGCAAAGATGCTTCTTTGAGTGAAAAAATAGCGGCATTGGGAACCACCATAGCTATGAGCACCAAACAAAAACTGGGGTGGGGGTTGTGAATATGTATATAATAAACATAGGATGAAGGCCAAGGGTGTTATGTATCAAATACCTTATGCAGGTCTTAAATCTCTTAAAACTATTGACAGTCTTTTAACCAAAAAGCAGCGCAAGAAAAAAAGCTCTTGTATTGCCAAGGGCCATGGTATGAAATTGTTGCTTAGTACCCCCCAATTAAAAAAATTACAGCAATCAAGAAAAAATCACATGTGGGGGGATTCATATTTACCATCCCTGCCATCTTAGCAGCACTCGGGGCTGTTGGGAGCTTGGCTGGGGGATCAGCTGCCATAGCAAAAACAGTAATAGATGCCAAGAAAAATAGGGCAGAATTAGATGAGCAGAAGCGCCATAACCTGGCCATGGAGAAAAAAGGCAAAGGTGTTAAGAGAGCCATGAATAAGTTTAAAAAAAACAAGAGCCGCTTACAAACCAAGATATTGAAGCTTTAATCAAGCCACTGGGCATCAAACATTTTAGAGGTGTGTACATGTCTGATTCTTTACCGGAACAACCACTCAACAAAGAGTGTGGCATTGTTAATTTGGATGAGTACAAAAATCAGGGCACTCACTGGATCTGTTATCTTAAATATTTAAACGATGAGGCATTTGTGTTTGATTCATTTGGAGGTGTTCCACCTGAAAATTTAATAAAATATTTAAAATCAGCTAATCTTTATTACAATAATGCCCGTGTTCAAAACTTCAAAGATGTTAATTGTGGACATCTGTGTTTATCTGTTCTCAGATACATGTCTCAAATAAATAAACCATCAATTGAAAATTTTCAAAAAGCCTTGTGGTATCTGAAACATCATGGGGGTATTCCATCTCACCAGCCAAAATTCAATATTGAAACTCAAATTGCATGATGACATAGTGTATCCCAAAACAATAGCTCTCAGAGCATTTTACGGCATGTACTTGATCCCTAATATTACTCACCACAACAACACAATTGCAGTAGGGGATCAAAAAATTGTCATCACTCCAGGGCAATATAATCTGTCCACTCTAAATGCTCAATTACCCAGAGGTGTAGTTTTAAGTCAAAATTCTGTCACTCACAGAGTAGAGATTGTATCTGCTACGGAAACAGTGCATCTGGGTACTATAGGAGAGCTGTTAGGATTTGAGAACAACACAAAACTCGAACCGGCCATCAAACACACTGCTATGAATATACCTAAATTCTTAGCCATAGAGACTCTGAATATTCACTGTAATGTGGCTGAGGGTATGATTACCAAATCAAATGGCATAGGCACTCACAAACAAACCGGCATCATTGCAACATTCAAACCTAATTCCGAATTCATGGAGCCCATCATCTACAATCCATCCCCAACATTATATTTTCCTGTGTGTCATAACAGAATAGATAACATTGAATTGATGGTCACTAATGAAAAAGAAGAATTAGTTGACTTTGCTGGAGCCACAACAACTGCAATCGTAGAGATTAACATTTAAATAAAAATACATACAATGGAAAATATTGAGAGTTATGAGCTACAATCATTCCCCCCAAACAGGAGGACATTTGCAAATTTAAATCAACCCAACACACAGATCGAGGTTGATCTTGATGTAGGGGACGGCTTTATACACCCCCACAGAGCAGATCTATACATCAAATTTGATGTTGTAAAGCTCGATGGAACAGATTATCCGGCAAATACAAATATAAGACTGGTGGACAATTTTGTGCCGCATCTGTTCTCTGAAATTGAGATCAGAAAGCATGGCGTTGTTATAAACAGAGTGGATTATCCAGGCATTACCTCCACAGCTTTGGCTACATTAAAATTATCCAAAACCGAGGCTTCATACTACAGAAACGGTGGATTTGAAGCTGGTGATAAGATATTATCCAAGAGCCACACTGTGCTGTTCCCCATGCGCCTGTTGCCAGGATTCTTCTCGGATTACAAAGAAATTATGTGGAAGGGGGGGTTAAGAATTACATTTAGAAGAGCTGCAAATGATGATAATGCTTTGATGAGGTACAGTGCAATAAACCCTACAGGGGAAGCTCTGCCTAATACCCTACCTGATGCAGGCAAATGCATTATTCAGACTATGGAGTTAAGAATCCCGGTTGTTGAATATGAGGCCGGCTATGCTCTTAAATACAAAGCTGATATCCTAAAAAATCCGCAAATTCCTCTGCAATTTTACACATATCAATGCGTACAGAAGGTTGCCACTGGTACTTATTATGAATTTGATGCCACAAATTCATTCTCCAGTATTCAATTTGACATGCCTGATTTTGTGGTGGTACTGTTTCAGACTGGGAGACACAATAATCAGGAAAAAAATTCAAGCAAATTTGATAACTGCAACATCAAGAACATATATCTTAAAAATGGCAGAAATGAGGTTTTTCCTAGAGAAAATTATAATTTAGACATGTCCAAGGGTGATTTTCTCAAATTATATGAAGCTTTTTCGGCTTTCAAGCGTGTCACTACTGGCAATACTGACATGTACTACACTCCAGATGAATTCAAGACACAGAGACCCATGTTTGTAATTAACACTTCGAAAAGGAAACAGGTTGTGGTGAATGACAGAACAAACATTAAAATTATCTGTGAATTCCACGAGGCTTTACCAGATGACACCATATGTAGCGTCATTCTCATAGGTGAAAAATCATATGTTTATGATGTAAGAAATGAGCGAGTCACAGAGCAGTTCTAGAAGCACGATTCAAACACAGAAGCCCTTTGGATATAAAACAATACTTTACCGTCAGTTACCTACCCATTTTATAGCACCTCTGCTCGTGGCAAAAAAGCTTTTACCTACCCAGCACATTTGCCAAAAACTGAAATACAGAAATATTGTAATAATTATTCTGTAAGTTACAGACTTGTGTACAACAAGACCAAACCTTTGCATGACAATATCCAGGAATTTCCTCAATATGATGGAATGGTCCCTGAAAGGGGGGCACAGTACAGATAAGAATTTCTCTTTGAGTTCCATGACAAATGACATGTAATTTTCCTCGGAAAAGGCACAGTGTAGGTAATATCAACAGATATAATCACTCATGCATTTACTAATGTCTCTTTGATGATGAATAACTCTCTGAAAAAACACAATAAAGATTAAATCTATTGGTATTAATTTCCCGGGCAAGCATGATTAATTGTTGGCAGAAACATGGGACTGATCAAAAGATTGGAAAGAACATGGAATGTTTACTTGACCTCCATTCTATTGTATCGATCAGGCAGTTTTGCCCGTATTGTTGAGCTGATATTTTACCCAGATAACAAAACTCTGGTGATTCTTAATAGAGAATAATTTTGCTCTGTTATACAACATTTTTACTAAATTTAAGATCTGGGGGCTATCAACAAAACAAAATTATTCTCAAAATCTCACATATGGAATGCCACATCTATCAGGACTCGAACCCAGAGCCCCTTGTTTACAAAACTACAATATTAACATTTTGCCATCAGATTTTATGAGGACTCAAACCCGAACCTTTTGATTACAAGACAATAAAAACTATGCACCACACTCCACTCGGTCTCAGAACCCAATAGATATCAATTCAAGATTCCTGGGATTTTGACAGAAAAACATACTATAAGCTTAATTTCTGGTGTAGCCAAAAATATATCACTTTTTGACAAAAATCTGGCTGATGCAACTTTTGTAAGTATGCACAAATCAATCTGAGAAAGCTCGTACTTTCTGAAAAATTCCCGAGGGCATTTTTTACAAAAATCTTGAATTATAAGAGCTCCACACTTGAGCAAAAAACTCATATGGGCATGTTGAGCAAGTTTTAAGTATGGCCAAAGCTGCTGGAGGGGGGTTCGTACTTTCTCGAGTTTATCCCCCCGTAAATACAACTACTCTCCCATCTGAAAATTTGAAAATTCCTAAAAAATCCTTCCAAAATCTTGATGACCTCAATCTCTTGTTTTGTACGTTTTCTCCACGTGTCTTGACATCCATTGTATCCCTGCAAAGTTTGGTGAAGATCTGAGTATGTAGTTTTTGACCTTATATGGAACCTCCTTTCTGAAAATTTGAAAATTCTTAAAAAATTCGTCCAAAATCTTGATGTCCCCAATCCTATGTTTTGTATGTTTTTTCCACGTGTCTTGACATCCAATGTATCCATGCAAAGTTTGGTGAAGATCTGAGTATGTCGTTTTTGACCTTATCTGGAACCTCCCATCTGAAAATTTGAAAATTCATAAAAAATTCGTCCAAAATCTTGATGTCTCCAATCTCTTGTTTTGTACGTTTTTTCCACGTGTCTTGACATCCAATGTATCCCTGCAAAGTTTGGTGAAGATCTGAGTATGTCGTTTTTGAACTCATCTGGAACATCCTTTCTGAAAATTTGAAAATTCTTAAAAAATTCGTCCAAAATCTTGACGTCTCCAATCTCTTGTTTTGTACGTTTTTTCCACGTGTCTTGACATCCAAT
This sequence comes from Lepisma saccharinum, assembly GCF_977018435.1. NCBI lineage: Eukaryota > Metazoa > Arthropoda > Insecta > Zygentoma > Lepismatidae > Lepisma > Lepisma saccharinum. The sequence goes on along the minus strand of NW_028142931.1, from coordinate 107,720 downwards.
GTATCCCTGCAAAGTTTGGTGAAGATCTGAGTATGTAGTTTTTGACCTTATCTGGAACCTCCCATCTGAAAATTTGAAAATTCCTAAAAAATCTGTCCAAAATCTTGATGCCCCCAATCTCTTGTTTTGTACGATTTTTCCACGTGTCTTGACATCCAATGTATCCCTGCAAAGTTTGGTGAAGATCTGAATATGTAGTTTTTGACTTTATCTGGAACCTCCTATCTGAAAATTTGAAAATTCTTAAAAAATTCGTCCAAAATCTTGATGTCTCCAATCTCTTGTTTTGTACGTTTTTGCCACGTGTCTTGACATCCAATGTATACCTGCAAAGTTTGGTGAAGATCTGAGTATGTAGTTTTTGACCTTATCTGGAACCTCATTTCTGAAAATTTGAAAATTCCTCAAAAATTAGTCCAAAATCTTGATGTCTCCAATCTCTTGTTTTGTACGTTTTTTCCACGTGTCTTGACATCCAATGTATCCCTGCAAAGTTTGGTGAAGATCTGAGTATGTAGTTTTTGACCTTATCTGGAACCTCCTATCTGAAAATTTGAAAATTCTTAAAAAATTCGTCGAAAATCTTGATGTCTCCAATCTCTTGTTTTGTACGTTTTTTCCACGTGTCTTGACATGCAAAGTATCCCTGCAACGTTTGGTGAAGATCTGAGTATGTAGTTTTTGACCTTATCTGGAACCTCCTATCTGAAAATTTGAAAATTCTTCAAAAATTCGTCCAAAATCTTGATGACACCAATCTCTTGTTTTGTACGTTTTTACACGTGTCTTGACATCCAATGTATCCATGCAAAGTTTGGTGAAGATCTGAGTATGTAGTTTTTGACCTTATATGGAACCTCCTATCTGAAAATTTGAAAATTCTTAAAAAATTCGTTAAAAATCTTGATGTTTCCAATCTCTTGTTTTGTACGTTTTTTCCACGTGTCTTGACATCCAATGTATCCCTGCAAAGTTTGGTGAAGATATGAGTATGTAGTTTTTCACCTTATCTGGAACCTCCCATCTGAAAATTTGAAAATTCCTAAAAAATCCGTCCAAAATCTTGATGACCTCAATCTCTTGTTTTGTACGTTTTTTCCACGTGTCTTGACATCCATTGTATCCCTGCAAAGTTTGGTGAAGATCTGAGTATGTAGTTTTTGACCTTATATGGAACCTCCTTTCTGAAAATTTGAAAATTCTTAAAAAATTCGTCCAAAATTTTGATGTCCCCAATCCTATGTTTTGTATGTTTTTTCCACGTGTCTTGACATCCAATGTATCCATGCAAAGTTTGGTGAAGATCTGAGTATGTCGTTTTTGACCTTATCTGGAACCTCCCATCTGAAAATTTGAAAATTCTTCAAAAATTCGTCGAAAATCTTGATGTCTCCAATCTCTTGTTTTGTACGTTTTTTCCACGTGTCTTGACATGCAAAGTATCCCTGCAACGTTTGGTGAAGATCTGAGTATGCAGTTTTTGACCTTATCTGGAACCTCCTATCTGAAAATTTGAAAATTCTTCAAAAATTCGTCCAAAATCTTGATGTCTCCAATCTCTTGTTTTGTACGTTTTTTCCACGTTTCTTGACATCCAATGTATCGCTGCAATGTTTGGTGAAGATCTGAGTATGTAGTTTTTGACCTTATATGGAACCTCCTTTCTGAAAATTTGAAAATTCTTAAAAAATTCGTCCAAAATCTTGATGTCCCCAATCCTTATGTTTATGTTTTTTCCACGTGTCTTGACATCCAATGTATCCATGCAAAGTTTGGTGAAGATCTGAGTATGTAGTTTTTGACCTTATCTGGAACCTCCCATCTGAAAATTTGAAAATTCTTCAAAAATTCGTCGAAAATCTTGATGTCCCCAATCCTATGTTTTGTATGTTTTTTCCACGTGTCTTGACATCCAATGTATCCATGCAAAGTTTGGTGAAGATCTGAGTATGTCGTTTTTGACCGTATCTGGAACCTCCTATCTGAAAATTTGAAAATTCTTCAAAAATTCGTCGAAAATCTTGATGTCTCCAATCTCTTGTTTTGTACGTTTTTTCCACGTGTCTTGACATGCAAAGTATCCCTGCAACGTTTGGTGAAGATCTGAGTATGTAGTTTTTGACCTTATCTGGAACCTCCGATCTGAAAATTTGAAAATTCTTCAAAAATTCGTCCAAAATCTTGATGTCTCCAATCTCTTGTTTTGTACGTTTTTTCCACGTTTCTTGACATCCAATGTATCCCTGCAATGATTGGTGAAGATCTGAGTATGTAGTTTTTGACCTTATATGGAACCTCCTATCTGAAAATTTGAAAATTCTTAAAAAATTTGACCAAAATCTTGATATCCCCAATCCTATGTTTTGTATGTTTTTTCCACGTGTCTTGACATCCAATGTTTCCCTGCAAAGTTTGGTGAAGATCTGAGTATGTAGTTTTTGACCTTATCTGGAACCTCCTATCTGAAAATTTGAAAATTTTTGAAAAATTCGTCCAAAATCTTGATGTCTCCAATCTCTTGTTTTGTACGTTTTTTCCACGTGTCTTGACCTCCAATGTATCCCTGAAATCTTTGGTGAAGATCTGAGTATGTAGTTTTTGACATTATATGGAACCTCCTATCTGAAAATTTGAAAATTCTTAAAAAATTTGACCAAAATATTGATTTCCCCAATCCTATGTTTTGTATGTTTTTTCCACGTGTCTTGACATCCAATGTATCCCTGCAAAGTTTGGTGAAGATCTGAGTATGTCGTTTTTGACTTTATCTGGAACATCCTTTCTGAAAATTTGAAAATTCTTAAAAAATTCGTCCAAAATCTTGATGTCTCCAATCTCTTGTTTTGTACGTTTTTTCCACTTGTCTTGACATCCAATGTATCCCTGCAAAGTTTGGTGAAGATCTGAGTATGTAGTTTTTGACCTTATATGGAACCTCCTATCTGAAAATTTGAAAATTCTTAAAAAATTTGACCAAAATCTTGATGTCCCCAATCCTATGTTTTGTATGTTTTTTCCCCGTGTCTTGACATCCAATGTATCCCTGCAGAGTTTGGTGAAGATCTGAGTATGTCGTTTTTGACCTTATCTGCAACATCCTTTCTGAAAATTTGAAAATTCTTAAAAAATTCGTCCAAAATCTTGATGTCTCCAATCTCTTGTTTTGTACGTTTTTTCCACGTGTCTTGACAACCAATGTATCCCTGCAAAGTTTGGTGAAGATCTGAGTATGTAGTTTTTGACCTTATCTGGAACCTCATTTCTGAAAATTTGAAAATTCCTCAAAAATTCGTCCAAAATCTTGACGTCTCCAATCTCTTGTTTTGTACGTTTTTTCCAAGTGTCTTGACATCCAATGTATCCCTGCAAAGTTTGGTGAAGATCTGAGTATGTCGTTTTTGACCTTATCTGGAACATCCTTTCTGAAAATTTGAAAATTCTTAAAAAATTCGTCCAAAATCTTGACGTCCCCAATCTCTTGTTTTGTACGTTTTTTCCACGTGTCTTGGCATCCAATGTATCCCTGCAAAGTTTGGTCAAGATCTGAGTATGTAGTTTTTGACCTTATCTGGAACCTCCTATCTGAAAATTTGAAAATTCTTAAAAAATTCGTCCAAAATCTTGATGTCTCCAATCTCTTGTTTTGTACGTTTTTTCCACGTGTCTTGACATCCAAAGTATCCCTGCAAAGTTTGGTGAAGATCTGAGTTTGTCGTTTTTGACCTTATCTGGAACATCCTTTCTGAAAATTTGAAAATTCTTAAAAAATTCGTCCAAAATCTTGACGTCTCCAATCTCTTGTTTTGTACGTTTTTTCCACGTGTCTTGACATCCAATGTATCCCTGCAAAGTTTGGTGAAGATGTGAGTATGTAGTTTTTGACCTTATCTGGAACCTCCCATCTGAAAATTTGAAAATTCCTAAAAAATCTGTCCAAAATCTTGATGCCCCCAATCTCTTGTTTTGTACGATTTTTCCACGTGTCTTGACATCCAATGTATCCCTGCAAAGTTTGGTGAAGATCTGAGTATGTAGTTTTTGACCTTATCTGGAACCTCCTATCTGAAAATTTGAAAATTCTTAAAAAATTCGTCCAAAATCTTGATGTCTCCAATCTCTTGTTTTGTACGTTTTTGATACGTGTCTTGACATCCAATGTATACCTGCAAAGTTTGGTGAAGATCTGAGTATGTAGTTTTTGACCTTATCTGGAACCTCATTTCTGAAAATTTGAAAATTCCTCAAAAATTCGTCCAAAATCTTGATGTCTCCAATCTCTTGTTTTGTACGTTTTTTCCACGTGTCTTGACATCCAATGTATCCCTGCAAAGTTTGGTGAAGATCTGAGTATGTAGTTTTTGACCTTATCTGGAACCTCCTATCTGAAAATTTGAAAATTCTTAAAAAATTCGTCGAAAATCTTGATGTCTCCAATCTCTTGTTTTGTACGTTTTTTCCACGTGTCTTGACATGCAAAGTATCCCTGCAACGTTTGGTGAAGATCTGAGTATGTAGTTTTTGACCTTATCTGGAACCTCCTATCTGAAAATTTGAAAATTCTTCAAAAATTCGTCCAAAATCTTGATGACACCAATCTCTTGTTTTGTACGTTTTTACACGTGTCTTGACATCCAATGTATCCATGCAAAGTTTGGTGAAGATCTGAGTATGTAGTTTTTGACCTTATATGGAACCTCCTATCTGAAAATTTGAAAATTCTTAAAAAATTCGTTAAAAATCTTGATGTTTCCAATCTCTTGTTTTGTACGTTTTTTCCACGTGTCTTGACATCCAATGTATCCCTGCAAAGTTTGGTGAAGATATGAGTATGTAGTTTTTCACCTTATCTGGAACCTCCCATCTGAAAATTTGAAAATTCCTAAAAAATCCGTCCAAAATCTTGATGACCTCAATCTCTTGTTTTGTACGTTTTTTCCACGTGTCTTGACATCCATTGTATCCCTGCAAAGTTTGGTGAAGATCTGAGTATGTAGTTTTTGACCTTATATGGAACCTCCTTTCTGAAAATTTGAAAATTCTTAAAAAATTCGTCCAAAATTTTGATGTCCCCAATCCTATGTTTTGTATGTTTTTTCCACGTGTCTTGACATCCAATGTATCCATGCAAAGTTTGGTGAAGATCTGAGTATGTCGTTTTTGACCTTATCTGGAACCTCCCATCTGAAAATTTGAAAATTCTTCAAAAATTCGTCGAAAATCTTGATGTCTCCAATCTCTTGTTTTGTACGTTTTTTCCACGTGTCTTGACATGCAAAGTATCCCTGCAACGTTTGGTGAAGATCTGAGTATGCAGTTTTTGACCTTATCTGGAACCTCCTATCTGAAAATTTGAAAATTCTTCAAAAATTCGTCCAAAATCTTGATGTCTCCAATCTCTTGTTTTGTACGTTTTTTCCACGTTTCTTGACATCCAATGTATCGCTGCAATGTTTGGTGAAGATCTGAGTATGTAGTTTTTGACCTTATATGGAACCTCCTTTCTGAAAATTTGAAAATTCTTAAAAAATTCGTCCAAAATCTTGATGTCCCCAATCCTTATGTTTATGTTTTTTCCACGTGTCTTGACATCCAATGTATCCATGCAAAGTTTGGTGAAGATCTGAGTATGTAGTTTTTGACATTATCTGGAACCTCCCATCTGAAAATTTGAAAATTCTTCAAAAATTCGTCGAAAATCTTGATGTCCCCAATCCTATGTTTTGTATGTTTTTTCCACGTGTCTTGACATCCAATGTATCCATGCAAAGTTTGGTGAAGATCTGAGTATGTCGTTTTTGACCGTATCTGGAACCTCCCATCTGAAAATTTGAAAATTCTTCAAAAATTCGTCGAAAATCTTGATGTCTCCAATCTCTTGTTTTGTACGTTTTTTCCACGTGTCTTGACATGCAAAGTATCCCTGCAACGTTTGGTGAAGATCTGAGTATGTAGTTTTTGACCTTATCTGGAACCTCCGATCTGAAAATTTGAAAATTCTTCAAAAATTCGTCCAAAATCTTGATGTCTCCAATCTCTTGTTTTGTACGTTTTTTCCACGTTTCTTGACATCCAATGTATCCCTGCAATGATTGGTGAAGATCTGAGTATGTAGTTTTTGACCTTATATGGAACCTCCTATCTGAAAATTTGAAAATTCTTAAAAAATTTGACCAAAATCTTGATATCCCCAATCCTATGTTTTGTATGTTTTTTCCACGTGTCTTGACATCCAATGTTTCCCTGCAAAGTTTGGTGAAGATCTGAGTATGTAGTTTTTGACCTTATCTGGAACCTCCTATCTGAAAATTTGAAAATTTTTGAAAAATTCGTCCAAAATCTTGATGTCTCCAATCTCTTGTTTTGTACGTTTTTTCCACGTGTCTTGACCTCCAATGTATCCCTGAAATCTTTGGTGAAGATCTGAGTATGTAGTTTTTGACATTATATGGAACCTCCTATCTGAAAATTTGAAAATTCTTAAAAAATTTGACCAAAATATTGATTTCCCCAATCCTATGTTTTGTATGTTTTTTCCACGTGTCTTGACATCCAATGTATCCCTGCAAAGTTTGGTGAAGATCTGAGTATGTCGTTTTTGACTTTATCTGGAACATCCTTTCTGAAAATTTGAAAATTCTTAAAAAATTCGTCCAAAATCTTGATGTCTCCAATCTCTTGTTTTGTACGTTTTTTCCACTTGTCTTGACATCCAATGTATCCCTGCAAAGTTTGGTGAAGATCTGAGTATGTAGTTTTTGACCTTATATGGAACCTCCTATCTGAAAATTTGAAAATTCTTAAAAAATTTGACCAAAATCTTGATGTCCCCAATCCTATGTTTTGTATGTTTTTTCCCCGTGTCTTGACATCCAATGTATCCCTGCAGAGTTTGGTGAAGATCTGAGTATGTCGTTTTTGACCTTATCTGCTACATCCTTTCTGAAAATTTGAAAATTCTTAAAAAATTCGTCCAAAATCTTGATGTCTCCAATCTCTTGTTTTGTACGTTTTTTCCACGTGTCTTGACAACCAATGTATCCCTGCAAAGTTTGGTGAAGATCTGAGTATGTAGTTTTTGACCTTATCTGGAACCTCATTTCTGAAAATTTGAAAATTCCTCAAAAATTCGTCCAAAATCTTGACGTCTCCAATCTCTTGTTTTGTACGTTTTTTCCAAGTGTCTTGACATCCAATGTATCCCTGCAAAGTTTGGTGAAGATCTGAGTATGTCGTTTTTGACCTTATCTGGAACATCCTTTCTGAAAATTTGAAAATTCTTAAAAAATTCGTCCAAAATCTTGACGTCCCCAATCTCTTGTTTTGTACGTTTTTTCCACGTGTCTTGGCATCCAATGTATCCCTGCAAAGTTTGGTCCAGATCTGAGTATGTAGTTTTTGACCTTATCTGGAACCTCCTATCTGAAAATTTGAAAATTCTTAAAAAATTCGTCCAAAATCTTGATGTCTCCAATCTCTTGTTTTGTACGTTTTTTCCACGTGTCTTGACATCCAAAGTATCCCTGCAAAGTTTGGTGAAGATCTGAGTATGTCGTTTTTGACATTATCTGGAACATCCTTTCTGAAAATTTGAAAATTCTTAAAAAATTCGTCCAAAATCTTGACGTCTCCAATCTCTTGTTTTGTACGTTTTTTCCACGTGTCTTGACATCCAATGTATCCCTGCAAAGTTTGGTGAAGATGTGAGTATGTAGTTTTTGACCTTATCTGGAACCTCCCATCTGAAAATTTGAAAATTCCTAAAAAATCTGTCCAAAATCTTGATGCCCCCAATCTCTTGTTTTGTACGATTTTTCCACGTGTCTTGACATCCAATGTATCCCTGCAAAGTTTGGTGAAGATCTGAGTATGTAGTTTTTGACCTTATCTGGAACCTCATTTCTGAAAATTTGAAAATTCCTCAAAAATTCGTCCAAAATCTTGATGTCTCCAATCTCTTGTTTTGTACGTTTTTTCCACGTGTCTTGACATCCAATGTATCCCTGCAAAGTTTGGTGAAGATCTGAGTATGTAGTTTTTGACCTTATCTGGAACCTCCTATCTGAAAATTTGAAAATTCTTAAAAAATTCGTCGAAAATCTTGATGTCTCCAATCTCTTGTTTTGTACGTTTTTTCCACGTGTCTTGACATGCAAAGTATCCCTGCAACGTTTGGTGAAGATCTGAGTATGTAGTTTTTGACCTTATCTGGAACCTCCTATCTGAAAATTTGAAAATTCTTCAAAAATTCGTCCAAAATCTTGATGACACCAATCTCTTGTTTTGTACGTTTTTCCACGTGTCTTGACATCCAATGTATCCATGCAAAGTTTGGTGAAGATCTGAGTATGTAGTTTTTGACCTTATATGGAACCTCCTATCTGAAAATTTGAAAATTCTTAAAAAATTCGTCCAAAATCTTGATGTTTCCAATCTCTTGTTTTGTACGTTTTTTCCACGTGTCTTGACATCCAATGTATCCCTGCAAAGTTTGGTGAAGATATGAGTATGTAGTTTTTGACCTTATCTGGAACCTCCCATCTGAAAATTTGAAAATTCCTAAAAAATCCGTCCAAAATCTTGATGACCTCAATCTCTTGTTTTGTACGTTTTTTCCACGTGTCTTGACATCCATTGTATCCCTGCAAAGTTTGGTGAAGATCTGAGTATGTAGTTTTTGACCTTATATGGAACATCCTTTCTGAAAATTTGAAAATTCTTAAAAAATTCGTCCAAAATCTTGATGTCTCCAATCTCTTGTTTTGTACGTTTTTGCCACGTGTCTTGACATCCAATGTATCCATGCAAAGTTTGGTGAAGATCTGAGTATGTAGTTTTTGACCTTATCTGGAACCTCATTTCTGAAAATTTGAAAATTCCTCAAAAATTCGTCCAAAATCTTGATGTCTCCAATCTCTTGTTTTGTACGTTTTTTCCACGTGTCTTGACATCCAATGTATCCCTGCAAAGTTTGGTGAAGATCTGAGTATGTAGTTTTTGACCTTATCTGGAACCTCCTATCTGAAAATTTGAAAATTCTTAAAAAATTCGTCGAAAATCTTGATGTCTCCAATCTCTTGTTTTGTACGTTTTTTCCACGTGTCTTGACATGCAAAGTATCCCTGCAACGTTTGGTGAAGATCTGAGTATGTAGTTTTTGACCTTATCTGGAACCTCCTATCTGAAAATTTGAAAATTCTTCAAAAATTCGTCCAAAATCTTGATGACACCAATCTCTTGTTTTGTACGTTTTTCCACGTGTCTTGACATCCAATGTATCCCTGCAGAGTTTGGTGAAGATCTGAGTATGTCGTTTTTGACCTTATCTGCAACATCCTTTCTGAAAATTTGAAAATTCTTAAAAAATTCGTCCAAAATCTTGATGTCTCCAATCTCTTGTTTTGTACGTTTTTTCCACGTGTCTTGACAACCAATGTATCCCTGCAAAGTTTGGTGAAGATCTGAGTATGTAGTTTTTGACCTTATCTGGAACCTCATTTCTGAAAATTTGAAAATTCCTCAAAAATTCGTCCAAAATCTTGACGTCTCCAATCTCTTGTTTTGTACGTTTTTTCCAAGTGTCTTGACATCCAATGTATCCCTGCAAAGTTTGGTGAAGATCTGAGTATGTCGTTTTTGACCTTATCTGGAACATCCTTTCTGAAAATTTGAAAATTCTTAAAAAATTCGTCCAAAATCTTGACGTCCCCAATCTCTTGTTTTGTACGTTTTTTCCACGTGTCTTGGCATCCAATGTATCCCTGCAAAGTTTGGTCAAGATCTGAGTATGTAGTTTTTGACCTTATCTGGAACCTCCTATCTGAAAATTTGAAAATTCTTAAAAAATTCGTCCAAAATCTTGATGTCTCCAATCTCTTGTTTTGTACGTTTTTTCCACGTGTCTTGACATCCAAAGTATCCCTGCAAAGTTTGGTGAAGATCTGAGTATGTCGTTTTTGACCTTATCTGGAACATCCTTTCTGAAAATTTGAAAATTCTTAAAAAATTCGTCCAAAATCTTGACGTCTCCAATCTCTTGTTTTGTACGTTTTTTCCACGTGTCTTGACATCCAATGTATCCCTGCAAAGTTTGGTGAAGATGTGAGTATGTAGTTTTTGACCTTATCTGGAACCTCCCATCTGAAAATTTGAAAATTCCTAAAAAATCTGTCCAAAATCTTGATGCCCCCAATCTCTTGTTTTGTACGATTTTTCCACGTGTCTTGACATCCAATGTATCCCTGCAAAGTTTGGTGAAGATCTGAGTATGTAGTTTTTGACCTTATCTGGAACCTCCTATCTGAAAATTTGAAAATTCTTAAAAAATTCGTCCAAAATCTTGATGTCTCCAATCTCTTGTTTTGTACGTTTTTGATACGTGTCTTGACATCCAATGTATCCCTGCAAAGTTTGGTGAAGATCTGAGTATGTAGTTTTTGACCTTATCTGGAACCTCATTTCTGAAAATTTGAAAATTCCTCAAAAATTCGTCCAAAATCTTGATGTCTCCAATCTCTTGTTTTGTACGTTTTTTCCACGTGTCTTGACATCCAATGTATCCCTGCAAAGTTTGGTGAAGATCTGAGTATGTAGTTTTTGACCTTATCTGGAACCTCCTATCTGAAAATTTGAAAATTCTTAAAAAATTCGTCGAAAATCTTGATGTCTCCAATCTCTTGTTTTGTACGTTTTTTCCACGTGTCTTGACATGCAAAGTATCCCTGCAACGTTTGGTGAAGATCTGAGTATGTAGTTTTTGACCTTATCTGGAACCTCCTATCTGAAAATTTGAAAATTCTTCAAAAATTCGTCCAAAATCTTGATGACACCAATCTCTTGTTTTGTACGTTTTTCCACGTGTCTTGACATCCAATGTATCCATGCAAAGTTTGGTGAAGATCTGAGTATGTAGTTTTTGACCTTATATGGAACCTCCTATCTGAAAATTTGAAAATTCTTAAAAAATTCGTCCAAAATCTTGATGTTTCCAATCTCTTGTTTTGTACGTTTTTTCCACGTGTCTTGACATCCAATGTATCCCTGCAAAGTTTGGTGAAGATATGAGTATGTAGTTTTTGACCTTATCTGGAACCTCCCATCTGAAAATTTGAAAATTCCTAAAAAATCCGTCCAAAATCTTGATGACCTCAATCTCTTGTTTTGTACGTTTTTTCCACGTGTCTTGACATCCATTGTATCCATGCAAAGTTTGGTGAAGATCTGAGTATGTAGTTTTTGACCTTATATGGAACATCCTTTCTGAAAATTTGAAAATTCTTAAAAAATTCGTCCAAAATCTTGATGTCTCCAATCTCTTGTTTTGTACGTTTTTGCCACGTGTCTTGACATCCAATGTATACCTGCAAAGTTTGGTGAAGATCTGAGTATGTAGTTTTTGACCTTATCTGGAACCTCATTTCTGAAAATTTGAAAATTCCTCAAAAATTCGTCCAAAATCTTGATGTCTCCAATCTCTTGTTTTGTACGTTTTTTCCACGTGTCTTGACATCCAATGTATCCCTGCAAAGTTTGGTGAAGATCTGAGTATGTCGTTTTTGACCTTATCTGGAACCTCCTATCTGAAAATTTGAAAATTCTTAAAAAATTCGTCGAAAATCTTGATGTCTCCAATCTCTTGTTTTGTACGTTTTTTCCACGTGTCTTGACATGCAAAGTATCCCTGCAACGTTTGGTGAAGATCTGAGTATGTAGTTTTTGACCTTATCTGGAACCTCCTATCTGAAAATTTGAAAATTCTTCAAAAATTCGTCCAAAATCTTGATGACACCAATCTCTTGTTTTGTACGTTTTTCCACGTGTCTTGACATCCAATGTATCCATGCAAAGTTTGGTGAAGATCTGAGTATGTATTTTTTGACCTTATATGGAACCTCCTATCTGAAAATTTGAAAATTCTTAAAAAATTCGTCCAAAATCTTGATGTTTCCAATCTCTTGTTTTGTACGTTTTTTCCACGTGTCTTGACATCCAATGTATCCCTGCAAAGTTTGGTGAAGATATGAGTATGTAGTTTTTAACCTTATCTGGAACCTCCCATCTGAAAATTTGAAAATTCCTAAAAAATCCGTCCAAAATCTTGATGACCTCAATCTCTTGTTTTGTACGTTTTTTCCACGTGTCTTGACATCCATTGTATCCCTGCAAAGTTTGGTGAAGATCTGAGTATGTAGTTTTTGACCTTATATGGAACCTCCTTTCTGAAAATTTGAAAATTCTTAAAAAATTCGTCCAAAATCTTGATGTCCCCAATCCTATGTTTTGTATGTTTTTTCCACGTGTCTTGACATCCAATGTATCCATGCAAAGTTTGGTGAAGATCTGAGTATGTCGTTTTTGCCCTTATCTGGAACCTCCCATCTGAAAATTTGAAAATTCTTCAAAAATTCGTCGAAAATCTTGATGTCTCCAATCTCTTGTTTTGTACGTTTTTTCCACGTGTCTTGACATGCAAAGTATCCCTGCAACGTTTGGTGAAGATCTGAGTATGTAGTTTTTGACCTTATCTGGAACCTCCTATCTGAAAATTTGAAAATTCTTCAAAAATTCGTCCAAAATCTTGATGTCTCCAATCTCTTGTTTTGTACGTTTTTTCCACGTTTCTTGACATCCAATGTATCGCTGCAATGTTTGGTGAATATCTGAGTATGTAGTTTTTGACCTTATATGGAACCTCCTTTCTGAAAATTTGAAAATTCTTAAAAAATTCGTCCAAAATCTTGATGTCCCCAATCCTATGTTTTGTATGTTTTTTCCACGTGTCTTGACATCCAATGTATCCATGCAAAGTTTGGTGAAGATCTGAGTATGTCGTTTTTGACCTTATCTGGAACCTCCCATCTGAAAATTTGAAAATTCTTCAAAAATTCGTCGAAAATCTTGATGTCTCCAATCTCTTGTTTTGTACGTTTTTTCCACGTGTCTTGACATGCAAAGTATCCCTGCAACGTTTGGTGAAGATCTGAGTATGTAGTTTTTGACCTTATCTGGAACGTCCTATCTGAAAATTTGAAAATTCTTCAAAAATTCGTCCAAAATCTTGATGTCTCCAATCTCTTGTTTTGTACGTTTTTTCCACGTTTCTTGACATCCAATGTATCCCTGCAATGATTGGTGAAGATCTGAGTATGTAGTTTTTGACCTTATATGGAACCTCCTATCTGAAAATTTGAAAATTCTTAAAAAATTTGACCAAAATCTTGATATCCCCAATCCTATGTTTTGTATGTTTTTTTAACGTGTCTTGACATCCAATGTTTCCCTGCAAAGTTTGGTGAAGATCTGAGTATGTAGTTTTTGACCTTATCTGGAACCTCCTATCTGAAAATTTGAAAATTTTTGAAAAATTCGTCCAAAATCTTGATGTTTCCAATCTCTTGTTTTGTACGTTTTTTCCACGTGTCTTGACCTCCAATGTATCCCTGCAATCTTTGGTGAAGATCTGAGTATGTAGTTTTTGACCTTATATGGAACCTCCTATCTGAAAATTTGAAAATTCTTAAAAAATTTGACCAAAATCTTGATGTCCCCAATCCTATGTTTTGTATGTTTTTTCCACGTGTCTTGACATCCAATGTATCCCTGCAAAGTTTGGTGAAGATCTGAGTATGTCGTTTTTGACCTTATCTGGAACATCCTTTCTGAAAATTTGAAAATTCTTAAAAAATTCGTCCAAAATCTTGATGTCTCCAATCTCTTGTTTTGTACGTTTTTTCCACGTGTCTTGACATCCAATGTATCCCTGCAAAGTTTGGTGAAGATCTGAGTATGTAGTTTTTGACCTTATATGGAACCTCCTATCTGAAAATTTGAAAATTCTTAAAAAATTTGACCAAAATCTTGATGTCCCCAATCCTATGTTTTGTATGTTTTTTCCCCGTGTCTTGACATCCAATGTATCCCTGCAGAGTTTGGTGAAGATCTGAGTATGTCGTTTTTGACCTTATCTGCAACATCCTTTCTGAAAATTTGAAAATTCTTAAAAAATTCGTCCAAAATCTTGATGTCTCCAATCTCTTGTTTTGTACGTTTTTTCCACGTGTCTTGACAACCAATGTATCCCTGCAAAGTTTGGTGAAGATCTGAGTATGTAGTTTTTGACCTTATCTGGAACCTCATTTCTGAAAATTTGAAAATTCCTCAAAAATTCGTCCAAAATCTTGATGTCTCCAATCTCTTGTTTTGTACGTTTTTTCCAAGTGTCTTGACATCCAATGTATCCCTGCAAAGTTTGGTGAAGATCTGAGTATGTCGTTTTTGACCTTATCTGGAACATCCTTTCTGAAAATTTGAAAATTCTTAAAAAATTCGTCCAAAATCTTGACGTCCCCAATCTCTTGTTTTGTACGTTTTTTCCACGTGTCTTGACATCCAATGTATCCCTGCAAAGTTTGGTCAAGATCTGAGTATGTAGTTTTTGACCTTATCTGGAACCTCCTATCTGAAAATTTGAAAATTCTTAAAAAATTCGTCCAAAATCTTGATGTCTCCAATCTCTTGTTTTGTACGTTTTTTCCACGTGTCTTGACATCCAAAGTATCCCTGCAAAGTTTGGTGAAGATCTGAGTATGTCGTTTTTGACCTTATCTGGAACATCCTTTCTGAAAATTTGAAAATTCTTAAAAAATTCTTCCAAAATCTTGACGTCTCCAATCTCTTGTTTTGTACGTTTTTTCCACGTGTCTTGACATCCAATGTATCCCTGCAAAGTTTGGTGAAGATCTGAGTATGTAGTTTTTGACCTTATCTGGAACCTCCCATCTGAAAATTTGAAAATTCCTAAAAAATCTGTCCAAAATCTTGATGCCCCCAATCTCTTGTTTTGTACGATTTTTCCACGTGTCTTGACATCCAATGTATCCCTGCAAAGTTTGGTGAAGATCTGAGTATGTAGTTTTTGACCTTATCTGGAACCTCCTATCTGAAAATTTGAAAATTCTTAAAAAATTAGTCCAAAATCTTGATGTCTCCAATCTCTTGTTTTGTACGTTTTTGCCACGTGTCTTGACATCCAATGTATCCCTGCCAAGTTTGGTGAAGATCTGAGTATGTAGTTTTTGACCTTATCTGGAACCTCATTTCTGAAAATTTGAAAATTCCTCAAAAATTCGTCCAAAATCTTGATGTCTCCAATCTCTTGTTTTGTACGTTTTTTCCACGTGTCTTGACATCCAATGTATCCCTGCAAAGTTTGGTGAAGATCTGAGTATGTAGTTTTTGAACTTATCTGGAACCTCCTATCTAAAAATTTGAAAATTCTTAAAAAATTCGTCGAAAATCTTGATGTCTCCAATCTCTTGTTTTGTACGTTTTTTCCACGTGTCTTGACATGCAAAGTATCCCTGCAACGTTTGGTGAAGATCTGAGTATGTAGTTTTTGACCTTATCTGGAACCTCCTATCTGAAAATTTGAAAATTTTTCAAAAATTCGTCCAAAATCTTGATGACACCAATCTCTTGTTTTGTACGTTTTTCCACGTGTCTTGACATCCAATGTATCCATGCAAAGTTTGGTGAAGATCTGAGTATGTAGTTTTTGACCTTATATGGAACCTCCTATCTGAAAATTTGAAAATTCTTAAAAAATTCGTCCAAAATCTTGATGTTTCCAATCTCTTGTTTTGTACGTTTTTTCCACGTGTCTTGACATCCAATGTATCCCTGCAAAGTTTGGTGAAGATATGAGTATGTAGTTTTTGACCTTATCTGGAACCTCCCATCTGAAAATTTTAAAAATTCCTAAAAAATCCGTCCAAAATCTTGATGACCTCAATCTCTTGTTTTGTACGTTTTTTCCACGTGTCTTGACATCCATTGTATCCCTGCAAAGTTTGGTGAAGATCTGAGTATGTAGTTTTTGACCTTATATGGAACCTCCTTTCTGAAAATTTGAAAATTCTTAAAAAATTCGTCCAAAATCTTGATGTCCCCAATCCTATGTTTTGTATGTTTTTTCCACGTGTCTTGACATCCAATGTATCCATTCAAAGTTTGGTGAAGATCTGAGTATGTCGTTTTTGACCTTATCTGGAACCTCCCATCTGAAAATTTGAAAATTCTTCAAAAATTCGTCGAAAATCTTGATGTCTCCAATCTCTTGTTTTGTACGTTTTTTCCACGTGTCTTGACATGCAAAGTATCCCTGCAACGTTTGGTGAAGATCTGAGTATGTAGTTTTTGACCTTATCTGGAACCACCTATCTGAAAATTTGAAAATTCTTAAAAAATTCGTCCAAAATCTTGATGTCTCCAATCTCTTGTTTTGTACGTTTTTTCCACGTTTCTTGACATCCAATGTATCCCTGCAATGTTTGGTGAAGATCTGAGTATGTAGTTTTTGACCTTATATGGAACCTCCTTTCTGAAAATTTGAAAATTCTTAAAAAATTCGTCCAAAATCTTGATGTCCCCAATCCTATGTTTTGTATGTTTTTTCCACGTGTCTTGACATCCAATGTATCCATGCAAAGTTTGGTGAAGATCTGAGTATGTCGTTTTTGACCTTATCTGGAACCTCCCATCTGAAAATTTGAAAATTCTTCAAAAATTCGTCGAAAATCTTGATGTCTCCAATCTCTTGTTTTGTACGTTTTTTCCACGTGTCTTGACATGCAAAGTATCCCTGCAACGTTTGGTGAAGATCTGAGTATGTAGTTTTTGACCTTATCTGGAACCTCCTATCTGAAAATTTGAAAATTCTTCAAAAATTCGTCCAAAATCTTGATGTCTCCAATCTCTTGTTTTGTACGTTTTTTCCACGTTTCTTGACATCCAATGTATCCCTGCAATGTTTGGTGAAGATCTGAGTATGTAGTTTTTGACCTTATATGGAACCTCCTATCTGAAAATTTGAAAATTCTTAAAAAATTTGACCAAAATCTTGATATCCCCAATCCTATGTTTTGTATGTTTTTTCCACCTGTCTTGACATCCAATGTTTCCCTGCAAAGTTTGGTGAAGATCTGAGTATGTAGTTTTTGACCTTATCTGGAACCTCCTATCTGAAAATTTGAAATTTTTTGAAAAATTCGTCCAAAATCTTGATGTCTCCAATCTCTTGTTTTGTACGTTTTTTCCACGTGTCTTGACCTCCAATGTATCCCTGCAATCTTTGGTGAAGATCTGAGTATGTAGTTTTTGACCTTATATGGAACCTCCTATCTGAAAATTTGAAAATTCTTAAAAAATTTGACCAAAATCTAGATGTCCCCAATCCTATGTTTTGTATGTTTTTTCCACGTGTCTTGACATCCAATGTATCCCTGCAAAGTTTGGTGAAGATCTGAGTATGTCGTTTTTGACCTTATCTGGAACATCCTTTCTGAAAATTTGAAAATTCTTAAAAAATTCGTCCAAAATCTTGATGTCTCCAATCTCTTGTTTTGTACGTTTTTTCCACGTGTCTTGACATCCAATGTATCCCTGCAAAGTTTGGTGAAGATCTGAGTATGTAGTTTTTGACCTTATATGGAACCTCCTATCTGAAAATTTGAAAATTCTTAAAAAATTTGACCAAAATCTTGATGTCCCCAATCCAATGTTTTGTATGTTTTTTCCCCGTGTCTTGACATCCAATGTATCCCTGCAGAGTTTGGTGAAGATCTGAGTATGTCGTTTTTGACCTTATCTGCAACATCCTTTCTGAAAATTTGAAAATTCTTAAAAAATTCGTCCAAAATCTTGATGTGAAGATCTGAGTATGTAGTTTTTGACCTTATCTGGAACCTCCTATCTGAAAATTTGAAAATTCTTCAAAAATTCGTCGAAAATCTTGATGTCTCCAATCTCTTGTTTTGTACGTTTTTTCCACGTGTCTTGACATCCAATGTATCCCTGCAATGTTTGGTGGAGATCTGAGTATGTAGTTTTTGACCTTATCTGGGACCTCCTATCAGAAAATTTCAAAATTCTTCAAAAATTCGTCCAAAATCTTGATGTCTCCAATCTCTTGTTTTGTACGTTTTTTCCACGTGTCTCGACCTCCAATGTATCCCTGCAAAGTTTGGTGAAGATCTGAGTATGTCGTTTTTGACCTTATCTGGAACATCCTTTCTGAAAATTTGAAAATTCTTAAAAAATTCGTCGAAAATCTTGATGTCTCCAATCTCTTGTTTTGTACGTTTTTTCCACGTGTCTTGACATCCAATGTATCCCTGCAAAGTTTGGTGAAGATCTGAGTATGTAGTTTTTGACCTTATATGGAACCTCCTTTCTGAAAATTTGAAAATTCTCAAAAAATTCGTCCATAATCTTGATGTCTCCAATGTCTTGTTTTGTACGTTTTTTCCACGTGTCTTGACATCCAATGTATCCCTGCAAAGTTTGGTGAAGATCTGAGTATGTAGTTTTTGACTTTATCTGGAACCTCCCATCTGAAAATTTGAAAATTCTTAAAAAATTCGACCAAAATCTTGATGTCTCCAATCTTTTGTTTTGTACGTTTTTTCCACGTGTCTTGACACATAATGTATCCATGCAAAGTTTGGTGAAGATCTGAGTATGTAGTTTTTGACCTTATATGGAACCTCCTATCTGAAAATTTGAAAATTCTTAAAAAATTCGTCCAAAATCTTGATGTCTCCAATCTCTTGTTTTGTACGTTTTTTCCACGTGTCTTGACATCCAATGTATCCCTGCAAAGTTTGGTGAAGATCTGAGTATGTAGTTTTTGACCTTATCTGGAACCTCCCATCTGAAAATTTGAAAATTCCTAAAAAATCCGTGCAAAATCTTGATGACCCCAATCTCTTGTTTTGTACGTTTTTTCCACGTGTCTTGACATCCAATGTATTCCTGCAATGTTTGGTGAAGATCTGAGTATGTAGTTTTTGACCTTATATGGAACCTATTATCTGAAAATTTGAAAATTCTTAAAAAATTCGACCAAAATCTTGATGTTCCGAATCCTATGTTTTGTATGTTTTTTCCACGTGTCTTGACATCCAATGTATCCATGCAAAGTTTGGTGAAGATCTGAGTATGTATTTTTTGACCTTATATTGAACCTCCCATCTGAAAATTTGAAAATTCTTAAAAAATTCGTCCAAAATCTTGATGACCCCAATCTCTTGTTTTGTACGTTTTTTCCACGTGTCTTGACATCCAAAGTATCCCTGCAAAGTTTGGTGAAGATCTGAGTATGTAGTTTTTGACCTTATATTGAACCTCCCATCTGAAAATTTGAAAATTCTTAAAAAATTCGTCCAAAATCTTGATGTCTCCAATCTCTTGTTTTGTACGTTTTTTCCACGTGTCTTGACATCCAATGTATCCATGCAAAGTTTGGTGAAGATCTGAGTATGTCGTTTTTGACCTTATCTGGAACCTCCCATCTGAAAATTTGAAAATTCTTAAAAAATTCGTCCAAAATCTTGATGTCTCCAATCTCTTGTTTTGTACGTTTTTTCCACGTGTCTCGACCTCCAATGGATCCCTGCAAAGTTTGGTGAAGATCTGAGTATGTCGTTTTTGACCTTATATTGAACCTCCCATCTGAAAATTTGAAAATTCTTAAAAAATTCGTCCAAAATCTTGATGACCCCAATCTTTTGTTTTGTACGTTTTTTCCACGTGTCTTGACATGCAAAGTATCCCTGCAACGTTTGGTGAAGATCTGAGTATGTAGTTTTTGACCTTATCTGGAACCTCCTATCTGAAAATTTGAAAATTCTTAAAAAATTCGTCGAAAATCTTGATGTCTCCAATCTCTTGTTTTGTACGTTTTTTCCACGTGTCTTGACATCCAATGTATTCCTGCAATGTTTGGTGGAGATCTGAGTATGTAGTTTTAGACCTTATCTGGAACCTCCTATCTGAAAATTTGAAAATTCTTCAAAAATTCGTCCAAAATCTTGATGTCTCCAATCTCTTGTTTTGTACGTTTTTTCCACGTGTCTCGACCTCCAATGGATCCCTGCAAAGTTTGGTGAAGATCTGAGTATGTCGTTTTTGACCTTATCTGGAACATCCTTTCTGAAAATTTGAAAATTCTTAAAAAATTCGTCGAAAATCTTGATGTCTCCAATCTCTTGTTTTGTACGTTTTTTCCACGTGTCTTGACATCCAATGTATCCCTGCAAAGTTTGGTGAAGATCTGAGTATGTAGTTTTTGACCTTATATGGAACCTCCTATCTGAAAATTTGAAAATTCTTAAAAAATTCGTCCAAAATCTTGATGTCTCCAATCTCTTGTTTTGTACGTTTTTTCCACGTGTCTCGACCTCCAATGGATCCCTGCAAAGTTTGGTGAAGATCTGAGTATGTCGTTTTTGACCTTATCTGGAACCTCCCATCTGAAAATTTGAAAATTCTTAAAAAATTCGTCGAAAATCTAAATGTCTCCGATCTCTTGTTTTGTACGTTTTTTCCACGTGTCTTGACATGCAAAGTATTCCTGCAAAGTTTGGTGAAGATCTGAGTATGTAGTTTTTGACCTCATCTGGAACCTCCCATCTGAAAATTTGAAAATTCCTAAAAAATCCGTGCAAAATCTTGATGACCCCAATCTCTTGTTTTGTACGTTTTTTCCACGTGTCTTGACATCCAATGTATTCCTGCAATGTTTGGTGAAGATCTGAGTATGTAGTTTTTGACCTTATATGGATCCTCCTATCTGAAAATTTGAAAATTCTTAAAAAATTCGACCAAAATCTTGATGTTCCGAATCCTATGTTTTGTATGTTTTTTCCACGTGTCTTGACATCCAATGTATCCATGCAAAGTTTGGTGAAGATCTGAGTATGTAGTTTTTGACCTTATATTGAACCTCCCATCTGAAAATTTGAAAATTCTTAAAAAATTCGTCCAAAATCTTGATGACCCCAATCTCTTGTTTTGTACGTTTTTTCCACGTGTCTTGACATCCAAAGTATCCCTGCAAAGTTTGGTGAAGATCTGAGTATGTAGTTTTTGACCTTATATGGAACATCCTTTCTGAAAATTTGAAAATTGTTAAAAAATTCGTCCAAAATCTTGATGTCTCCAATCTCTTTTTTGTACGTTTTTTCCACGTGTCTTGACATCCAATGTATCCATGCAAAGTTTGGTGAAGATCTGAGTATGTAGTTTTTGACCTTATCTGGAACCTCCCATCTGAAAATTTGAAAATTCTTAAAAAATTCGACCAAAATCTTGATGTCTCCAATCTTTTGTTTTGTACGTTTTTTCCACGTGTCTTGACACATAATGTATCCATGCAAAGTTTGGTGAAGATCTGAGTATGTAGTTTTTGACCTTATATGGAACCTCCTATCTGAAAATTTGAAAATTCTTAAAAAATTCGTCCAAAATCTTGATGTCTCCAATCTCTTGTTTTGTACGTTTTTTCCACGTGTCTTGACATCCAAAGTATCCCTGCAAAGTTTGGTGAAGATCTGAGTATGTAGTTTTTGACCTTATCTGGAACCTCCCATCTGAAAATTTGAAAATTCCTAAAAAATCCGTGCAAAATCTTGATGACCCCAATCTCTTGTTTTGTACGTTTTTTCCACGTGTCTTGACATCCAATGTATCCATGCAAAGTTTGGTGAAGATCTGAGTATGTCGTTTTTGACCTTATCTGGAACATCCCTTCTGAAAATTTGAAAATTGTTAAAAAATTCGTCCAAAATCTTGATGTCTCCAATCTCTTTTTTGTACGTTTTTTCCACGTGTCTTGACATCCAATGTATCCCTGCAAAGTTTGGTGAAGATCTGAGTATGTAGTTTTTGACCTTATCAGGTACCTCCCATCTGAAAATTTGAAAATTCTTCAAAAATTCGTCGAAAATCTTGATGTCTCCAATCTCTTGTTTTGTACGTTTTTTCCACGTGTCTTGACATCCAATGTATCCCTGCAAAGTTTGGTGAAGATCTGAGTATGTAGTTTTTGACCTTATATGGAACCTCCTTTCTGAAAATTTGAAAATTCTCAAAAAATTCGTCCATAATCTTGATGTCTCCAATCTCTTGTTTTGTACGTTTTTTCCACGTGTCTTGACATCCAATTTATCCCTGCAAAGTTTGGTGAAGATCTGAGTATGTAGTTTTTGACCTTATCTGGAACCTCCCATCTGAAAATTTGAAAATTCTTAAAAAATTCGTCGAAAATCTTGATGTCTCCAATCTCTTGTTTTGTACGTTTTTTCCACGTGTCTTGACATCCAATGTATCCCTGCAAAGTTTGGTGAAGATCTGAGTATGTAGTTTTTGACCTTATATGGAACCTCCTTTCTGAAAATTTGAAAATTCTCAAAAAGTTCGTCCATAATCTTGATGTCTCCAATCTCTTGTTTTGTACGTTTTTTCCACGTGTCTTGACATCCAATTTATCCCTGCAAAGTTTGGTGAAGATCTGAGTATGTAGTTTTTGACCTTATCTGGAACCTCCCAACTGAAAATTTGAAAATTCTTAAAAAATTCGACCAAAATCTTGATGTCTCCAATCTTTTGTTTTGTACGTTTTTTCCACGTGTCTTGACACATAATGTATCCATGCAAAGTTTGGTGAAGATCTGAGTATGTAGTTTTTGACCTTATATGGAACCTCCTATCTGAAAATTTGAAAATTCTTAAAAAATTCGTCCAAAATCTTGATGTCTCCAATCTCTTGTTTTGTACGTTTTTTCCACGTGTCTTGACATAAAATGTATCCCTGCAAAGTTTGGTGAAGATCTGAGTATGTAGTTTTTGACCTTATCTGGAACCTCCCATCTGAAAATTTGAAAATTCCTAAAAAATCCGTGCAAAATCTTGATGACCCCAATCTCTTGTTTTGTACGTTTTTTCCACGTGTCTTGACATCCAATGTATTCCTGCAATGTTTGGTGAAGATCTGAGTATGTAGTTTTTGACCTTATATGGAACCTCCTATCTGAAAATTTGAAAATTCTTAAAAAATTCGTCGAAAATCTTGATGTCTCCAATCTCTTGTTTTGTACGTTTTTCCACGTGTCTTGACATGCAAAGTATCCCTGCAACGTTTGGTGAAGATCTGAGTATGTAGTTTTTGACCTTATCTGGAACCTCCTATCTGAAAATTTGAAAATTCTTCAAAAATTCGTCGAAAATCTTGATGTCTCCAATCTCTTGTTTTGTACGTTTTTTCCACGTGTCTTGACATCCAATGTATTCCTGCAATGTTTGGTGAAGATCTGAGTATGTAGTTTTTGACCTTATCTGGAACCTCCTATCTGAAAATTTGAAAATTCTTCAAAAATTCGTCGAAAATCTTGATGTCTCCAATCTCTTGTTTTGTACGTTTTTTCCACGTGTCTTGACATCCAATGTATTCCTGCAATGTTTGGTGAAGATCTGAGTATGTAGTTTTTGACCTTATATGGAACCTCCTATCTGAAAATTTGAAAATTCTTAAAAAATTCGTCGAAAATCTTGATGTCTCCAATCTCTTGTTTTGTACGTTTTTTCCACGTGTCTTGACATGCAAAGTATCCCTGCAACGTTTGGTGAAGATCTGAGTATGTAGTTTTGACCTTATCTGGAACCTCCTATCTGAAAATTTGAAAATTCTTAAAAAATTCGTCCAAAATCTTGATGTCTCCAATCTCTTGTTTTGTACGTTTTTTCCACGTGTCTTGATATCCAATGTATCCCTGCAAAGTTTGGTGAAGATCTGAGTATGTCGTTTTTGACCTTATCTGGAACATCCTTTCTGAAAATTTGAAAATTGTTAAAAAATTCGTCCAAAATCTTGATGTCTCCAATCTCTTTTTTGTACGTTTTTTCCACGTGTCTTGACATCCAATGTATCGCTGCAAAGTTTGGTGAAGATCTGAGTATATAGTTTTTGACCTTATCTGGAACCTCCCATCTGAAAATTTGAAAATTCTTAAAAAATTCGACCAAAATCTTGATGTCTCCAATCTTTTGTTTTGTACGTTTTTTCCACGTGTCTTGACACATAATGTATCCATGCAAAGTTTGGTGAAGATCTGAGTATGTAGTTTTTGACCTTATATGGAACCTCCTATCTGATAATTTGAAAATTCTTAAAAAATTCGTCCAAAATCTTGATGTCTCCAATCTCTTGTTTTGTACGTTTTTTCCACGTGTCTTGACATCCAATGTATCCCTGCAAAGTTTGGTGAAGATCTGAGTATGTAGTTTTTGACCTTATCTGGAACCTCCCATCTGAAAATTTGAAAATTCCTAAAAAATCCGTGCAAAATCTTGATGACCCCAATCTCTTGTTTTGTACGTTTTTTCCACGTGTCTTGACATCCAATGTATTCCTGCAATGTTTGGTGAAGATCTGAGTATGTAGTTTTTGACCTTATATGGAACCTTCTTTCTGAAAATTTGAAAATTCTTAAAAAATTCGACCAAAATCTTGATGTTCCGAATCCTATGTTTTGTATGTTTTTTCCACGTGTCTTGACATCCAATGTATCCATGCAAAGTTTGGTGAAGATCTGAGTATGTAGTTTTTGACCTTATATTGAACCTCCCATCTGAAAATTTGAAAATTCTTAAAAAATTCGTCCAAAATCTTGATGACCCCAATCTCTTGTTTTGTACGTTTTTTCCACGTGTCTTGACATCCAAAGTATCCCTGCAAAGTTTGGTGAAGATCTGAGTATGTAGTTTTTGACCTTATATGGAACCTCCTTTCTGAAAATTTGAGAATTCTTAAAAAATTCGTCCAAAATCTTGATGTCTCCAATCTCTTGTTTTGTACGTTTTTTCCACGTGTCTTGACATCCAATGTATCCATGCAAAGTTTGGTGAAGATCTGAGTATGTCGTTTTTGACCTTATCTGGAACCTCCCATCTGAAAATTTGAAAATTCTTAAAAAATTCGTCGAAAATCTTGATGTCTCCAATCTTTTGTTTTGTACGTTTTTTCCACGTGTCTTCACATGCAAAGTATCCCTGCAACGTTTGGTGAAGATCTGAGTATGTAGTTTTTGACCTTATCTGGAACCTCCTATCTGAAAATTTTAAAATTCTTAAAAAATTCGTCGAAAATCTTGATGTCTCCAATCTCTTGTTTTGTACGTTTTTTCCACGTGTCTTGATATCCAATGTATCCCTGCAAAGTTT
This sequence comes from Lepisma saccharinum, assembly GCF_977018435.1. Lineage (NCBI taxonomy): Eukaryota > Metazoa > Arthropoda > Insecta > Zygentoma > Lepismatidae > Lepisma > Lepisma saccharinum. Next base: position 82,667 of record NW_028142931.1, on the reverse strand, counting down.
GGTGAAGATCTGAGTATGTCGTTTTTGACCTTATCTGGAACATCCTTTCTGAAAATTTGAAAATTGTTAAAAAATTCGTCCAAAATCTTGATGTCTCCAATCTCTTTTTTGTACGTTTTTTCCACGTGTCTTGACATCCAATGTATCCCTGCAAAGTTTGGTGAAGATCTGAGTATGTAGTTTTTGACCTTATCTGGAACCTCCCATCTGAAAATTTGAAAATTCTTAAAAAATTCGACCAAAATCTTGATGTCTCCAATCTTTTGTTTTGTACGTTTTTTCCACGTGTCTTGACACATAATGTATCCATGCAAAGTTTGGTGAAGATCTGAGTATGTAGTTTTTGACCTTATATGGAACCTCCTATCTGAAAATTTGAAAATTCTTAAAAAATTCGTCCAAAATCTTGATGTCTCCAATCTCTTGTTTTGTACGTTTTTTCCACGTGTCTTGACATGCAAAGTATTCCTGCAAAGTTTGGTGAAGATCTGAGTATGTAGTTTTTGACCTTATCTGGAACCTCCCATCTGAAAATTTGAAAATTCCTAAAAAATCCGTGCAAAATCTTGATGACCCCAATCTCTTGTTTTGTACGTTTTTTCCACGTGTCTTGACATCCAATGTATCCATGCAAAGTTTGGTGAAGATCTGAGTATGTCGTTTTTGACCTTATCTGGAACATCCTTTCTGAAAATTTGAAAATTGTTAAAAAATTCGTCCAAAATCTTGATGTCTTCAATCTCTTTTTTGTACGTTTTTTCCACGTGTCTTGACATCCAATGTATCCCTGCAAAGTTTGGTGAAGATCTGAGTATGTAGTTTTTGACCTTATCTGGAACCTCCCATCTGAAAATTTGAAAATTCTTCAAAAATTCGTCGAAAATCTTGATGTCTCCAATCTCTTGTTTTGTACGTTTTTTCCACGTGTCTCGACCTCCAATGGATCCCTGCAAAGTTTGGTGAAGATCTGAGTATGTCGTTTTTGACCTTATCTGGAACATCCTTTCTGAAAATTTGAAAATTCTTAAAAAATTCGTCGAAAATCTTGATGTCTCCAATCTCTTGTTTTGTACGTTTTTTCCACGTGTCTTGACATCCAATGTATCCCTGCAAAGTTTGGTGAAGATCTGAGTATGTAGTTTTTGACCTTATATGGAACCTCCTATCTGAAAATTTGAAAATTCTTAAAAAATTCGTCCAAAATCTTGATGTCTCCAATCTCTTGTTTTGTACGTTTTTTCCACGTGTCTCGACCTCCAATGGATCCCTGCAAAGTTTGGTGAAGATCTGAGTATGTCGTTTTTGACCTTATCTGGAACCTCCCATCTGAAAATTTGAAAATTCTTAAAAAATTCTTCGAAAATCTTGATGTCTCCAATCTTTTGTTTTGTACGTTTTTTCCACGTGTCTTGACATCCAATGTATCCATGCAAAGTTTGGTGAAGATCTGAGTATGTAGTTTTTGACCTTATATGGAACCTCCTATCTGAAAATTTGAAAATTCTTCAAAAATTCGTCGAAAATCTTGATGTCTCCAATCTCTTTTTTGTACGTTTTTTCCACGTGTCTTGACATCCAATGTATCCCTGCAAAGTTTGGTGAAGATCTGAGTATGTAGTTTTTGACCTTATCTGGAACCTCCCATCTGAAAATTTGAAAATTCTTCAAAAATTCGTCCAAAATCTTGATGTCTCCAATCTCTTGTTTTGTACGTTTTTTCCACGTGTCTCGACCTCCAATGGATCCCTGCAAAGTTTGGTGAAGATCTGAGTATGTCGTTTTTGACCTTATCTGGAACATCCTTTCTGAAAATTTGAAAATTCTTAAAAAATTCGTTGAAAATCTTGATGTCTCCAATCTCTTGTTTTGTACGTTTTTTCCACGTGTCTTGACATCCAATGTATCCCTGCAAAATTTGGTGAAGATCTGAGTATGTAGTTTTTGACCTTATATGGAACCTCCTATCTGAAAATTTGAAAATTCTTAAAAAATTCGTCCAAAATCTTGATGTCTCCAATCTCTTGTTTTGTACGTTTTTTCCACGTGTCTCGACCTCCAATGGATCCCTGCAAAGTTTGGTGAAGATCTGAGTATGTCGTTTTTGACCTTATCTGGAACCTCCCATCTGAAAATTTGAAAATTCTTCAAAAATTCGTCGAAAATCTTGATGTCTCCAATCTCTTGTTTTGTACGTTTTTTCCACGTGTCTTGACATGCAAAGTATCCCTGCAACGTTTGGTGAAGATCTGAGTATGTAGTTTTTGACCTTATCTGGAACCACCTATCTGAAAATTTGAAAATTCTTAAAAAATTCGTCCAAAATCTTGATGTCTCCAATCTCTTGTTTTGTACGTTTTTTCCACGTTTCTTGACATCCAATGTATCCCTGCAATGTTTGGTGAAGATCTGAGTATGTAGTTTTTGACCTTATATGGAACCTCCTTTCTGAAAATTTGAAAATTCTTAAAAAATTCGTCCAAAATCTTGATGTCCCCAATCCTATGTTTTGTATGTTTTTTCCACGTGTCTTGACATCCAATGTATCCATGCAAAGTTTGGTGAAGATCTGAGTATGTCGTTTTTGACCTTATCTGGAACCTCCCATCTGAAAATTTGAAAATTCTTCAAAAATTCGTCGAAAATCTTGATGTCTCCAATCTCTTGTTTTGTACGTTTTTTCCACGTGTCTTGACATGCAAAGTATCCCTGCAACGTTTGGTGAAGATCTGAGTATGTAGTTTTTGACCTTATCTGGAACCTCCTATCTGAAAATTTGAAAATTCTTCAAAAATTCGTCCAAAATCTTGATGTCTCCAATCTCTTGTTTTGTACGTTTTTTCCACGTTTCTTGACATCCAATGTATCCCTGCAATGTTTGGTGAAGATCTGAGTATGTAGTTTTTGACCTTATATGGAACCTCCTATCTGAAAATTTGAAAATTCTTAAAAAATTCGTCCAAAATCTTGATGTCTCCAATCTCTTGTTTTGTACGTTTTTTCCACGTGTCTTGACATCCAATGTATCCCTGCAAAGTTTGGTGAAGATCTGAGTATGTAGTTTTTGACCTTATATGGAACCTCCTATCTGAAAATTTGAAAATTCTTAAAAAATTTGACCAAAATCTTGATGTCCCCAATCCTATGTTTTGTATGTTTTTTCCCCGTGTCTTGACATCCAATGTATCCCTGCAGAGTTTGGTGAAGATCTGAGTATGTCGTTTTTGACCTTATCTGCAACATCCTTTCTGAAAATTTGAAAATTCTTAAAAAATTCGTCCAAAATCTTGATGTGAAGATCTGAGTATGTAGTTTTTGACCTTATCTGGAACCTCCTATCTGAAAATTTGAAAATTCTTCAAAAATTCGTCGAAAATCTTGATGTCTCCAATCTCTTGTTTTGTACGTTTTTTCCACGTGTCTTGACATCCAATGTATCCCTGCAATGTTTGGTGGAGATCTGAGTATGTAGTTTTTGACCTTATCTGGGACCTCCTATCAGAAAATTTGAAAATTCTTCAAAAATTCGTCCAAAATCTTGATGTCTCCAATCTCTTGTTTTGTACGTTTTTTCCACGTGTCTCGACCTCCAATGTATCCCTGCAAAGTTTGGTGAAGATCTGAGTATGTCGTTTTTGACCTTATCTGGAACATCCTTTCTGAAAATTTGAAAATTCTTAAAAAATTCGTCGAAAATCTTGATGTCTCCAATCTCTTGTTTTGTACGTTTTTTCCACGTGTTTTGACATCCAATGTATCCCTGCAAAGTTTGGTGAAGATCTGAGTATGTAGTTTTTGACCTTATATGGAACCTCCTTTCTGAAAATTTGAAAATTCTCAAAAAATTCGTCCATAATCTTGATGTCTCCAATGTCTTGTTTTGTACGTTTTTTCCACGTGTCTTGACATCCAATGTATCCCTGCAAAGTTTGGTGAAGATCTGAGTATGTAGTTTTTGACCTTATCTGGAACCTCCCATCTGAAAATTTGAAAATTCTTAAAAAATTCGACCAAAATCTTGATGTCTCCAATCTTTTGTTTTGTACGTTTTTTCCACGTGTCTTGACACATAATGTATCCATGCAAAGTTTGGTGAAGATCTGAGTATGTAGTTTTTGACCTTATATGGAACCTCCTATCTGAAAATTTGAAAATTCTTAAAAAATTCGTCCAAAATCTTGATGTCTCCAATCTCTTGTTTTGTACCTTTTTTCCACGTGTCTTGACATCCAATGTATCCCTGCAAAGTTTGGTGAAGATCTGAGTATGTAGTTTTTGACCTTATCTGGAACCTCCCATCTGAAAATTTGAAAATTCCTAAAAAATCCGTGCAAAATCTTGATGACCCCAATCTCTTGTTTTGTACGTTTTTTCCACGTGTCTTGACATCCAATGTATTCCTGCAATGTTTGGTGAAGATCTGAGTATGTAGTTTTTGACCTTATATGGAACCTATTATCTGAAAATTTGAAAATTCTTAAAAAATTCGACCAAAATCTTGATGTTCCGAATCCTATGTTTTGTATGTTTTTTCCACGTGTCTTGACATCCAATGTATCCATGCAAAGTTTGGTGAAGATCTGAGTATGTAGTTTTTGACCTTATATTGAACCTCCCATCTGAAAATTTGAAAAATCTTAAAAAATTCGTCCAAAATCTTGATGACCCCAATCTCTTGTTTTGTACGTTTTTTCCACGTGTCTTGACATCCAAAGTATCCCTGCAAAGTTTGGTGAAGATCTGAGTATGTAGTTTTTGACCTTATATTGAACCTCCCATCTGAAAATTTGAAAATTCTTAAAAAATTCGTCCAAAATCTTGATGTCTCCAATCTCTTGTTTTGTACGTTTTTTCCACGTGTCTTGACATCCAATGTATCCATGCAAAGTTTGGTGAAGATCTGAGTATGTCGTTTTTGACCTTATCTGGAACCTCCCATCTGAAAATTTGAAAATTCTTAAAAAATTCGTCGAAAATCTTGATGTCTCCAATCTTTTGTTTTGTACGTTTTTTCCACGTGTCTTGACATGCAAAGTATCCCTGCAACGTTTGGTGAAGATCTGAGTATGTAGTTTTTGACCTTATCTGGAACCTCCTATCTGAAAATTTGAAAATTCTTAAAAAATTCGTCGAAAATCTTGATGTCTCCAATCTCTTGTTTTGTACGTTTTTTCCACGTGTCTTGACATCCAATGTATTCCTGCAATGTTTGGTGGAGATCTGAGTATGTAGTTTTAGACCTTATCTGGAACCTCCTATCTGAAAATTTGAAAATTCTTCAAAAATTCGTCCAAAATCTTGATGTCTCCAATCTCTTGTTTTGTACGTTTTTTCCACGTGTCTTGACATCCAATGTATCCCTGCAAAGTTTGGTGAAGATCTGAGTATGTAGTTTTTGACCTTATATGGAACCTCCTATCTGAAAATTTGAAAATTCTTAAAAAATTCGTCCAAAATCTTGATGTCTCCAATCTCTTGTTTTGTACGTTTTTTCCACGTGTCTCGACCTCCAATGGATCCCTGCAAAGTTTGGTGAAGATCTGAGTATGTCGTTTTTGACCTTATCTGGAACCTCCCATCTGAAAATTTGAAAATTCTTAAAAAATTCGTCGAAAATCTAAATGTCTCCGATCTCTTGTTTTCTACGTTTTTTCCACGTGTCTTGACATGCAAAGTATTCCTGCAAAGTTTGGTGAAGATCTGAGTATGTAGTTTTTGACCTCATCTGGAACCTCCCATCTGAAAATTTGAAAATTCCTAAAAAATCCGTGCAAAATCTTGATGACCCCAATCTCTTGTTTTGTACGTTTTTTCCACGTGTCTTGACATCCAATGTATTCCTGCAATGTTTGGTGAAGATCTGAGTATGTAGTTTTTGACCTTATATGGAACCTCCTATCTGAAAATTTGAAAATTCTTAAAAAATTCGACCAAAATCTTGATGTTCCGAATCCTATGTTTTGTATGTTTTTTCCACGTGTCTTGACATCCAATGTATCCATGCAAAGTTTGGTGAAGATCTGAGTATGTAGTTTTTGACCTTATATTGAACCTCCCATCTGAAAATTTGAAAATTCTTAAAAAATTCGTCCAAAATCTTGATGACCCCAATCTCTTGTTTTGTACGTTTTTTCCACGTGTCTTGACATCCAAAGTATCCCTGCAAAGTTTGGTGAAGATCTGAGTATGTAGTTTTTGACCTTATATGGAACCTCCTTTCTGAAAATTTGAGAATTCTTAAAAAATTCGTCCAAAATCTTGATGTCTCCAATCTCTTGTTTTGTACGTTTTTTTAACGTGTCTTGACATCCAATGTATCCATGCAAAGTTTGGTGAAGATCTGAGTATGTCGTTTTTGACCTTATCTGGAACCTCCCATCTGAAAATTTGAAAATTCTTAAAAAATTCGTCGAAAATCTTGATGTCTCCAATCTTTTGTTTTGTACGTTTTTTCCACGTGTCTTGACATGCAAAGTATCCCTGCAACGTTTGGTGAAGATCTGAGTATGTAGTTTTTGACCTTATCTGGAACCTCCTATCTGAAAATTTGAAAATTCTTAAAAAATTCGTCGAAAATCTTGATGTCTCCAATCTCTTGTTTTGTACGTTTTTTCCACGTGTCTTGATATCCAATGTATCCCTGCAAAGTTTGGTGAAGATCTGAGTATGTCGTTTTTGACCTTATCTGGAACATCCTTTCTGAAAATTTGAAAATTGTTAAAAAATTCGTCCAAAATCTTGATGTCTCCAATCTCTTTTTTGTACGTTTTTTCCACGTGTCTTGACATCCAATGTATCCATGCAAAGTTTGGTGAAGATCTGAGTATGTAGTTTTTGACCTTATCTGGAACCTCCCATCTGAAAATTTGAAAATTCTTAAAAAATTCGACCAAAATCTTGATGTCTCCAATCTTTTGTTTTGTACGTTTTTTCCACGTGTCTTGACACATAATGTATCCATGCAAAGTTTGGTGAAGATCTGAGTATGTAGTTTTTGACCTTATATGGAACCTCCTATCTGAAAATTTGAAAATTCTTAAAAAATTCGTCCAAAATCTTGATGTCTCCAATCTCTTGTTTTGTACGTTTTTTCCACGTGTCTTGACATCCAAAGTATCCCTGCAAAGTTTGGTGAAGATCTGAGTATGTAGTTTTTGACCTTATCTGGAACCTCCCATCTGAAAATTTGAAAATTCCTAAAAAATCCGTGCAAAATCTTGATGACCCCAATCTCTTGTTTTGTACGTTTTTTCCACGTGTCTTGACATCCAATGTATCCATGCAAAGTTTGGTGAAGATCTGAGTATGTCGTTTTTGACCTTATCTGGAACATCCCTTCTGAAAATGTGAAAATTGTTAAAAAATTCGTCCAAAATCTTGATGTCTCCAATCTCTTTTTTGTACGTTTTTTCCACGTGTCTTGACATCCAATGTATCCCTGCAAAGTTTGGTGAAGATCTGAGTATGTAGTTTTTGACCTTATCTGGAACCTCCCATCTGAAAATTTGAAAATTCTTCAAAAATTCGTCGAAAATCTTGATGTCTCCAATCTCTTGTTTTGTACGTTTTTTCCACGTGTCTTGACATCCAATGTATCCCTGCAATGTTTGGTGGAGATCTGAGTATGTAGTTTTTGACCTTATCTGGAACCTCCCATCTGAAAATTTGAAAATTCTTCAAAAATTCGTCCAAAATCTTGATGTCTCCAATCTCTTGTTTTGTACGTTTTTTCCACGTTTCTTGACATCCAATGTATCCCTGCAATGTTTGGTGAAGATCTGAGTATGTAGTTTTTGACCTTATATGGAACCTCCTATCTGAAAATTTGAAAATTCTTAAAAAATTCGTCCAAAATCTTGATGTCTCCAATCTCTTGTTTTGTACGTTTTTTCCACGTGTCTTGACATCCAATGTATCCCTGCAAAGTTTGGTGAAGATCTGAGTATGTAGTTTTTGACCTTATATGGAACCTCCTATCTGAAAATTTGAAAATTCTTAAAAAATTTGACCAAAATCTTGATGTCCCCAATCCTATGTTTTGTATGTTTTTTCCCCGTGTCTTGACATCCAATGTATCCCTGCAGAGTTTGGTGAAGATCTGAGTATGTCGTTTTTGACCTTATCTGCAACATCCTTTCTGAAAATTTGAAAATTCTTAAAAAATTCGTCCAAAATCTTGATGTGAAGATCTGAGTATGTAGTTTTTGACCTTATCTGGAACCTCCTATCTGAAAATTTGAAAATTCTTCAAAAATTCGTCGAAAATCTTGATGTCTCCAATCTCTTGTTTTGTACGTTTTTTCCACGTGTCTTGACATCCAATGTATCCCTGCAATGTTTGGTGGAGATCTGAGTATGTAGTTTTTGACCTTATCTGGGACCTCCTATCAGAAAATTTGAAAATTCTTCAAAAATTCGTCCAAAATCTTGATGTCTCCAATCTCTTGTTTTGTACGTTTTTTCCACGTGTCTCGACCTCCAATGTATCCCTGCAAAGTTTGGTGAAGATCTGAGTATGTCGTTTTTGACCTTATCTGGAACATCCTTTCTGAAAATTTGAAAATTCTTAAAAAATTCGTCGAAAATCTTGATGTCTCCAATCTCTTGTTTTGTACGTTTTTTCCACGTGTTTTGACATCCAATGTATCCCTGCAAAGTTTGGTGAAGATCTGAGTATGTAGTTTTTGACCTTATATGGAACCTCCTTTCTGAAAATTTGAAAATTCTCAAAAAATTCGTCCATAATCTTGATGTCTCCAATGTCTTGTTTTGTACGTTTTTTCCACGTGTCTTGACATCCAATGTATCCCTGCAAAGTTTGGTGAAGATCTGAGTATGTAGTTTTTGACCTTATCTGGAACCTCCCATCTGAAAATTTGAAAATTCTTAAAAAATTCGACCAAAATCTTGATGTCTCCAATCTTTTGTTTTGTACGTTTTTTCCACGTGTCTTGACACATAATGTATCCATGCAAAGTTTGGTGAAGATCTGAGTATGTAGTTTTTGACCTTATATGGAACCTCCTATCTGAAAATTTGAAAATTCTTAAAAAATTCGTCCAAAATCTTGATGTCTCCAATCTCTTGTTTTGTACGTTTTTTCCACGTGTCTTGACATCCAATGTATCCCTGCAAAGTTTGGTGAAGATCTGAGTATGTAGTTTTTGACCTTATCTGGAACCTCCCATCTGAAAATTTGAAAATTCCTAAAAAATCCGTGCAAAATCTTGATGACCCCAATCTCTTGTTTTGTACGTTTTTTCCACGTGTCTTGACATCCAATGTATTCCTGCAATGTTTGGTGAAGATCTGAGTATGTAGTTTTTGACCTTATATGGAACCTATTATCTGAAAATTTGAAAATTCTTAAAAAATTCGACCAAAATCTTGATGTTCCGAATCCTATGTTTTGTATGTTTTTTCCACGTGTCTTGACATCCAATGTATCCATGCAAAGTTTGGTGAAGATCTGAGTATGTAGTTTTTGACCTTATATTGAACCTCCCATCTGAAAATTTGAAAATTCTTAAAAAATTCGTCCAAAATCTTGATGACCCCAATCTCTTGTTTTGTACGTTTTTTCCACGTGTCTTGACATCCAAAGTATCCCTGCAAAGTTTGGTGAAGATCTGAGTATGTAGTTTTTGACCTTATATTGAACCTCCCATCTGAAAATTTGAAAATTCTTAAAAAATTCGTCCAAAATCTTGATGTCTCCAATCTCTTGTTTTGTACGTTTTTTCCACGTGTCTTGACATCCAATGTATCCATGCAAAGTTTGGTGAAGATCTGAGTATGTCGTTTTTGACCTTATCTGGAACCTCCCATCTGAAAATTTGAAAATTCTTAAAAAATTCGTCGAAAATCTTGATGTCTCCAATCTTTTGTTTTGTACGTTTTTTCCACGTGTCTTGACATGCAAAGTATCCCTGCAACGTTTGGTGAAGATCTGAGTATGTAGTTTTTGACCTTATCTGGAACCTCCTATCTGAAAATTTGAAAATTCTTAAAAAATTCGTCGAAAATCTTGATGTCTCCAATCTCTTGTTTTGTACGTTTTTTCCACGTGTCTTGACATCCAATGTATTCCTGCAATGTTTGGTGGAGATCTGAGTATGTAGTTTTAGACCTTATCTGGAACCTCCTATCTGAAAATTTGAAAATTCTTCAAAAATTCGTCCAAAATCTTGATGTCTCCAATCTCTTGTTTTGTACGTTTTTTCCACGTGTCTTGACATCCAATGTATCCCTGCAAAGTTTGGTGAAGATCTGAGTATGTAGTTTTTGACCTTATATGGAACCTCCTATCTGAAAATTTGAAAATTCTTAAAAAATTCGTCCAAAATCTTGATGTCTCCAATCTCTTGTTTTGTACGTTTTTTCCACGTGTCTCGACCTCCAATGGATCCCTGCAAAGTTTGGTGAAGATCTGAGTATGTCGTTTTTGACCTTATCTGGACCCTCCCATCTGAAAATTTGAAAATTCTTAAAAAATTCGTCGAAAATCTAAATGTCTCCGATCTCTTGTTTTGTACGTTTTTTCCACGTGTCTTGACATGCAAAGTATTCCTGCAAAGTTTGGTGAAGATCTGAGTATGTAGTTTTTGACCTCATCTGGAACCTCCCATCTGAAAATTTGAAAATTCCTAAAAAATCCGTGCAAAATCTTGATGACCCCAATCTCTTGTTTTGTACGTTTTTTCCACGTGTCTTGACATCCAATGTATTCCTGCAATGTTTGGTGAAGATCTGAGTATGTAGTTTTTGACCTTATATGGAACCTCCTATCTGAAAATTTGAAAATTCTTAAAAAATTCGACCAAAATCTTGATGTTCCGAATCCTATGTTTTGTATGTTTTTTCCACGTGTCTTGACATCCAATGTATCCATGCAAAGTTTGGTGAAGATCTGAGTATGTAGTTTTTGACCTTATATTGAACCTCCCATCTGAAAATTTGAAAATTCTTAAAAAATTCGTCCAAAATCTTGATGACCCCAATCTCTTGTTTTGTACGTTTTTTCCACGTGTCTTGACATCCAAAGTATCCCTGCAAAGTTTGGTGAAGATCTGAGTATGTAGTTTTTGACCTTATATGGAACCTCCTTTCTGAAAATTTGAGAATTCTTAAAAAATTCGTCCAAAATCTTGATGTCTCCAATCTCTTGTTTTGTACGTTTTTTTAACGTGTCTTGACATCCAATGTATCCATGCAAAGTTTGGTGAAGATCTGAGTATGTCGTTTTTGACCTTATCTGGAACCTCCCATCTGAAAATTTGAAAATTCTTAAAAAATTCGTCGAAAATCTTGATGTCTCCAATCTTTTGTTTTGTACGTTTTTTCCACGTGTCTTGACATGCAAAGTATCCCTGCAACGTTTGGTGAAGATCTGAGTATGTAGTTTTTGACCTTATCTGGAACCTCCTATCTGAAAATTTGAAAATTCTTAAAAAATTCGTCGAAAATCTTGATGTCTCCAATCTCTTGTTTTGTACGTTTTTTCCACGTGTCTTGATATCCAATGTATCCCTGCAAAGTTTGGTGAAGATCTGAGTATGTCGTTTTTGACCTTATCTGGAACATCCTTTCTGAAAATTTGAAAATTGTTAAAAAATTCGTCCAAAATCTTGATGTCTCCAATCTCTTTTTTGTACGTTTTTTCCACGTGTCTTGACATCCAATGTATCCATGCAAAGTTTGGTGAAGATCTGAGTATGTAGTTTTTGACCTTATCTGGAACCTCCCATCTGAAAATTTGAAAATTCTTAAAAAATTCGACCAAAATCTTGATGTCTCCAATCTTTTGTTTTGTACGTTTTTTCCACGTGTCTTGACACATAATGTATCCATGCAAAGTTTGGTGAAGATCTGAGTATGTAGTTTTTGACCTTATATGGAACCTCCTATCTGAAAATTTGAAAATTCTTAAAAAATTCGTCCAAAATCTTGATGTCTCCAATCTCTTGTTTTGTACGTTTTTTCCACGTGTCTTGACATCCAAAGTATCCCTGCAAAGTTTGGTGAAGATCTGAGTATGTAGTTTTTGACCTTATCTGGAACCTCCCATCTGAAAATTTGAAAATTCCTAAAAAATCCGTGCAAAATCTTGATGACCCCAATCTCTTGTTTTGTACGTTTTTTCCACGTGTCTTGACATCCAATGTATCCATGCAAAGTTTGGTGAAGATCTGAGTATGTCGTTTTTGATCTTATCTGGAACATCCCTTCTGAAAATGTGAAAATTGTTAAAAAATTCGTCCAAAATCTTGATGTCTCCAATCTCTTTTTTGTACGTTTTTTCCACGTGTCTTGACATCCAATGTATCCCTGCAAAGTTTGGTGAAGATCTGAGTATGTAGTTTTTGACCTTATCTGGAACCTCCCATCTGAAAATTTGAAAATTCTTCAAAAATTCGTCGAAAATCTTGATGTCTCCAATCTCTTGTTTTGTACGTTTTTTCCACGTGTCTTGACATCCAATGTATCCCTGCAATGTTTGGTGGAGATCTGAGTATGTAGTTTTTGACCTTATCTGGGACCTCCTATCAGAAAATTTGAAAATTCTTCAAAAATTCGTCCAAAATCTTGATGTCTCCAATCTCTTGTTTTGTACGTTTTTTCCACGTGTCTCGACCTCCAATGTATCCCTGCAAAGTTTGGTGAAGATCTGAGTATGTCGTTTTTGACCTTATCTGGAACATCCTTTCTGAAAATTTGAAAATTCTTAAAAAATTCGTCGAAAATCTTGATGTCTCCAATCTCTTGTTTTGTACGTTTTTTCCACGTGTCTTGACATCCAATGTATCCCTGCAAAGTTTGGTGAAGATCTGAGTATGTAGTTTTTGACCTTATATGGAACCTCCTTTCTGAAAATTTGAAAATTCTCAAAAAATTCGTCCATAATCTTGATGTCTCCAATCTCTTGTTTTGTACGTTTTTTCCACGTGTCTTGACATCCAATTTATCCCTGCAAAGTTTGGTGAAGATCTGAGTATGTAGTTTTTGACCTTATCTGGAACCTCCCATCTGAAAATTTGAAAATTCTTAAAAAATTCGACCAAAATCTTGATGTCTCCAATCTTTTGTTTTGTACGTTTTTTCCACGTGTCTTGACACATAATGTATCCATGCTAAGTTTGGTGAAGATCTGAGTATGTAGTTTTTGACCTTATATGGAACCTCCTATCTGAAAATTTGAAAATTCTTAAAAAATTCGTCCAAAATCTTGATGTCTCCAATCTCTTGTTTTGTACGTTTTTTCCACGTGTCTTGACATCCAATGTATCCCTGCAAAGTTTGGTGAAGATCTGAGTATGTAGTTTTTGACCTTATCTGGAACCTCCCATCTGAAAATTTGAAAATTCTTAAAAAATTCGTCGAAAATCTTGATGTCTCCAATCTCTTGTTTTGTACGTTTTTTCCACGTGTCTTGACATGCAAAGTATCCCTGCAACGTTTGGTGAAGATCTGAGTATGTAGTTTTTGACCTTATCTGGAACCTCCTATCTGAAAATTTGAAAATTCTTCAAAAATTCGTCGAAAATCTTGATGTCTCCAATCTCTTGTTTTGTACGTTTTTTCCACGTGTCTTGACATCCAATGTATTCCTGCAATGTTTGGTGAAGATCTGAGTATGTAGTTTTTGACCTTATATGGAACCTCCTATCTGAAAATTTGAAAATTCTTAAAAAATTCGTCGAAAATCTTGATGTCTCCAATCTCTTGTTTTGTACGTTTTTTCCACGTGTCTTGACATGCAAAGTATCCCTGCAACGTTTGGTTAAGATCTGAGTATGTAGTTTTTGACCTTATCTGGAACCTCCTATCTGAAAATTTGAAAATTCTTAAAAAATTCGTCCAAAATCTTGAAGACCCCAATCTCTTGTTTTGTACGTTTTTTCCACGTGTCTTGACATCCAATGTATCCCTGCAAAGTTTGGTGAAGATCTGAGTATGTAGTTTTTGACCTTATATGGAACCTCCTTTCTGAAAATTTGAGAATTCTTAAAAAATTCGTCCAAAATCTTGATGTCTCAAATCTCTTGTTTTGTACGTTTTTTCCACGTGTCTTGACATCCAATGTATCCATGCAAAGTTTGGTGAAGATCTGAGTATGTCGTTTTTGACCTTATCTGGAACCTCCCATCCGAAAATTTGAAAATTCTTAAAAAATTCGTCGAAAATCTTGATGTCTCCAATCTCTTGTTTTGTACGTTTTTTCCACGTGTCTTGACATGCAAAGTATCCCTGCAACGTTTGGTGAAGATCTGAGTATGTAGTTTTTGACCTTATCTGGAACCTCCTATCTGAAAATTTGAAAATTCTTCAAAAATTCGTCGAAAATCTTGATGTCTCCAATCTCTTGCTTTGTACGTTTTTTCCACGTGTCTTGACATCCAATGTATCCCTGCAATGTTTGGTGGAGATCTGAGTATGTAGTTTTTGACCTTATCTGGAACCTCCTATCTGAAAATTTGAAAATTCTTCAAAAATTCGTCCAAAATCTTGATGTCTCCAATCTCTTGTTTTGTACGTTTTTTCCACGTGTCTCGACCTCCAATGTATCCCTGCAAAGTTAGTGAAGATCTGAGTATGTCGTTTTTGACCTTATCTGGAACATCCTTTCTGAAAATTTGAAAATTCTTAAAAAATTCGTCGAAAATCTTGATGTCTCCAATCTCTTGTTTTGTACGTTTTTTCCACGTTTCTTGACATCCAATGTATCCCTGCAAAGTTTGGTGAAGATCTGAGTATGTAGTTTTTGACCTTATATGGAACCTCCTTTCTGAAAATTTGAAAATTCTCAAAAAATTCGTCCATAATCTTGATGTCTCCAATCTCTTGTTTTGTACGTTTTTTCCACGTGTCTTGACATCCAATGTATCCCTGCAAAGTTTGGTGAAGATCTGAGTATGTAGTTTTTGACCTTATATGGAACCTCCTATCTGAAAATTTGAAAATTCTTAAAAAATTCGTCCAAAATCTTGATGTCACCAATCCTATGTTTTGTATGTTTTTTCCACGTGTCTTGACATCCAATGTATCCATGCAAAGTTTGGTGAAGATCTGAGTATGTCGTTTTTGACCTTATCTGGAACCTCCCATCTGAAAATTTGAAAATTCTTAAAAAATTCGTCGAAAATCTTGATGTCTCCGATCTCTTGTTTTGTACGTTTTTTCCACGTGTCTTGACATGCAAAGTATTCCTGCAAAGTTTGGTGAAGATCTGAGTATGTAGTTTTTGACCTCATCTGGAACCTCCTATCTGAAAATTTGAAAATTCTTAAAAAATTCGTCCAAAATTTTGATGTCTCCAATCTCTTGTTTTGTACGTTTTTTCCACGTGTCTTGACATCCAATGTATCCCTGCAGTGTTTGGTGAAGATCTGAGTATGTAGTTTTTGACCTTATCTGGAACCTCCCATCTGAAAATTTGAAAATTCCTAAAAAATCCGTCCAAAATCTTGATGACCCCAATCTCTTGTTTTGTACGATTTTTCCACGTGTCTTGACATCCAATGTATCCCTGCAAAGTTTGGTGAAGATCTGAGTATGTAGTTTTTGACCTTATCTGGAACCTCCTATCTGAAAATTTGAAAATTCTTAAAAAATTCGTCCAAAATCTTGATGTCTCCAATCTCTTGTTTTGTACGTTTTTTCCACGTGTCTTGATATCCAATGTATCCCTGCAAAGTTTGGTGAAGATCTGAGTATGTCGTTTTTGACCTTATCTGGAACATCCTTTCTGAAAATTTGAAAATTGTTAAAAAATTCGTCCAAAATCTTGATGTCTCCAATCTCTTGTTTTGTACGTTTTTTCCACGTGTCTTGACATCCAATGTATCCATGCAAAGTTTGGTGAAGATCTGAGTATGTCGTTTTTGACCTTATCTGGAACCTCCCATCTGAAAATTTGAAAATTCTTAAAAAATTCGTCCAAAATCTTGATGACCCCAATCTCTTGTTTTGTACGTTTTTTCCACGTGTCTTGACATCCAAAGTATCCCTGCAAAGTTTGGTGAAGATCTGAGTATGTAGTTTTTGACCTTATATGGAACCTCCTTTCTGAAAATTTGAGAATTCTTAAAAAATTCGTCCAAAATCTTGATGTCTCCAATCTCTTGTTTTGTACGTTTTTTCCACGTGTCTTGACATCCAATGTATCCATGCAAAGTTTGGTGAAGATCTGAGTATGTCGTTTTTGACCTTATCTGGAACCTCCCATCTGAAAATTTGAAAATTCTTAAAAAATTCGTCGAAAATCTTGATGTCTACAATCTTTTGTTTTGTACGTTTTTTCCACGTGTCTTGACATGCAAAGTATCCCTGCAACGTTTGGTGAAGATCTGAGTATGTAGTTTTTGACCTTATCTGGAACCTCCTATCTGAAAATTTGAAAATTCTTAAAAAATTCGTCGAAAATCTTGATGTCTCCAATCTCTTGTTTTGTACGTTTTTTCCACGTGTCTTGATATCCAATGTATCCCTGCAAAGTTTGGTGAAGATCTGAGTATGTCGTTTTTGACCTTATCTGGAACATCCTTTCTGAAAATTTGAAAATTGTTAAAAAATTCGTCCAAAATCTTGATGTCTCCAATCTCTTTTTTGTACGTTTTTTCCACGTGTCTTGACATCCAATGTATCCATGCAAAGTTTGGTGAAGATCTGAGTATGTAGTTTTTGACCTTATCTGGAACCTCCCATCTGAAAATTTGAAAATTCTTAAAAAATTCGACCAAAATCTTGATGTCTCCAATCTTTTGTTTTGTACGTTTTTTCCACGTGTCTTGACACATAATGTATCCATGCAAAGTTTGGTGAAGATCTGAGTATGTAGTTTTTGACCTTATATGGAACCTCCTATCTGAAAATTTGAAAATTCTTAAAAAATTCGTCCAAAATCTTGATGTCTCCAATCTCTTGTTTTGTACGTTTTTTCCACGTGTCTTGACATCCAATGTATCCCTGCAAAGTTTGGTGAAGATCTGAGTATGTAGTTTTTGACCTTATCTGGAACCTCCCATCTGAAAATTTGAAAATTCCTAAAAAATCCGTGCAAAATCTTGATGACCCCAATCTCTTGTTTTGTACGTTTTTTCCACGTGTCTTGACATCCAATGTATCCATGCAAAGTTTGGTGAAGATCTGAGTATGTCGTTTTTGACCTTATCTGGAACATCCCTTCTGAAAATTTGAAAATTGTTAAAAAATTCGTCCAAAATCTTGATGTCTCCAATCTCTTTTTTGTACGTTTTTTCCACGTGTCTTGACATCCAATGTATCCCTGCAAAGTTTGGTGAAGATCTGAGTATGTAGTTTTTGACCTTATCTGGAACCTCCCATCTGAAAATTTGAAAATTCTTCAAAAATTCGTCGAAAATCTTGATGTCTCCAATCTCTTGTTTTGTACGTTTTTTCCACGTGTCTTGACATCCAATGTATCCCTGCAATGTTTGGTGGAGATCTGAGTATGTAGTTTTTGACCTTATCTGGGACCTCCTATCAGAAAATTTGAAAATTCTTCAAAAAATCGTCCAAAATCTTGATGTCTCCAATCTCTTGTTTTGTACGTTTTTTCCACGTGTCTCGACCTCCAATGTATCCCTGCAAAGTTTGGTGAAGATCTGAGTATGTCGTTTTTGACCTTATCTGGAACATCCTTTCTGAAAATTTGAAAATTCTTAAAAAATTCGTCGAAAATCTTGATGTCTCCAATCTCTTGTTTTGTACGTTTTTTCCACGTGTCTTGACATCCAATGTATCCCTGCAAAGTTTGGTGAAGATCTGAGTATGTAGTTTTTGACCTTATATGGAACCTCCTTTCTGAAAATTTGAAAATTCTCAAAAAATTCGTCCATAATCTTGATGTCTCCAATCTCTTGTTTTGTACGTTTTTTCCACGTGTCTTGACATCCAATTTATCCCTGCAAAGTTTGGTGAAGATCTGAGTATGTAGTTTTTGACCTTATCTGGAACCTCCCATCTGAAAATTTGAAAATTCTTAAAAAATTCGACCAAAATCTTGATGTCTCCAATCTTTTGTTTTGTACGTTTTTTCCACGTGTCTTGACACATAATGTATCCATGCAAAGTTTGGTGAAGATCTGAGTATGTAGTTTTTGACCTTATATGGAACCTCCTATCTGAAAATTTGAAAATTCTTAAAAAATTCGTCCAAAATCTTGATGTCTCCAATCTCTTGTTTTGTACGTTTTTTCCACGTGTCTTGACATCCAAAGTATCCCTGCAAAGTTTGGTGAAGATCTGAGTATGTAGTTTTTGACCTTATCTGGAACCTCCCATCTGAAAATTTGAAAATTCCTAAAAAATCCGTGCAAAATCTTGATGACCCCAATCTCTTGTTTTGTACGTTTTTTCCACGTGTCTTGACATCCAATGTATTCCTGCAATGTTTGGTGAAGATCTGAGTATGTAGTTTTTGACCTTATATGGAACCTCCTATCTGAAAATTTGAAAATTCTTAAAAAATTCGTCGAAAATCTTGATGTCTCCAATCTCTTGTTTTGTACGTTTTTTCCACGTGTCTTGACATGCAAAGTATCCCTGCAACGTTTGGTGAAGATCTGAGTATGTAGTTTTTGACCTTATCTGGAACCTCCTATCTGAAAATTTGAAAATTCTTCAAAAATTCGTCGAAAATCTTGATGTCTCCAATCTCTTGTTTTGTACGTTTTTTCCACGTGTCTTGACATCCAATGTATTCCTGCAATGTTTGGTGAAGATCTGAGTATGTAGTTTTTGACCTTATATGGAACCTCCTATCTGAAAATTTGAAAATTCTTAAAAAATTCGTCGAAAATCTTGATGTCTCCAATCTCTTGTTTTGTACGTTTTTTCCACGTGTCTTGACATGCAAAGTATCCCTGCAACGTTTGGTGAAGATCTGAGTATGTAGTTTTTGACCTTATCTGGAACCTCCTATCTGAAAATTTGAAAATTCTTAAAAAAATTCGTCCAAAATCTTGAAGACCCCAATCTCTTGTTTTGTACGTTTTTTCCACGTGTCTTGACATCCAATGTATCCCTGCAAAGTTTGGTGAAGATCTGAGTATGTAGTTTTTGACCTTATATGGAACCTCCTTTCTGAAAATTTGAGAATTCTTAAAAAATTCGTCCAAAATCTTGATGTCTCCAATCTCTTGTTTTGTACGTTTTTTCCACGTGTCTTGACATCCAATGTATCCATGCAAAGTTTGGTGAAGATCTGAGTATGTCGTTTTTGACCTTATCTGAAACCTCCCATCCGAAAATTTGAAAATTCTTAAAAAATTCGTCGAAAATCTTGATGTCTCCAATCTCTTGTTTTGTACGTTTTTTCCACGTGTCTTGACATGCAAAGTATCCCTGCAACGTTTGGTGAAGATCTGAGTATGTAGTTTTTGACCTTATCTGGAACCTCCTATCTGAAAATTTGAAAATTCTTCAAAAATTCGTCGAAAATCTTGATGTCTCCAATCTCTTGCTTTGTACGTTTTTTCCACGTGTCTTGACATCCAATGTATCCCTGCAATGTTTGGTGGAGATCTGAGTATGTAGTTTTTGACCTTATCTGGAACCTCCTATCTGAAAATTTGAAAATTCTTCAAAAATTCGTCCAAAATCTTGATGTCTCCAATCTCTTGTTTTGTACGTTTTTTCCACGTGTCTCGACCTCCAATGTATCCCTGCAAAGTTAGTGAAGATCTGAGTATGTCGTTTTTGACCTTATCTGGAACATCCTTTCTGAAAATTTGAAAATTCTTAAAAAATTCGTCGAAAATCTTGATGTCTCCAATCTCTTGTTTTGTACGTTTTTTCCACGTGTCTTGACATCCAATGTATCCCTGCAATGTTTGGTGAAGATCTGAGTATGTAGTTTTTGACCTTATCTGGAACCTCCCATCTGAAAATTTGAAAATTCCTAAAAAATCCGTCCAAAATCTTGATGACCCCAATCTCTTGTTTTGTACGTTTTTTCCACGTGTCTTGACATCCAATGTATCCCTGCAAAGTTTGGTGAAGATCTGAGTATGTAGTTTTTGACCTTATCTGGAACCTCCTATCTGAAAATTTGAAAATTCTTAAAAAATTCGTCCAAAATCTTGATGTCTCCAATCTCTTGTTTTGTACGTTTTTTCCACGTGTCTTGATATCCAATGTATCCCTGCAAAGTTTGGTGAAGATCTGAGTATGTCGTTTTTGACCTTATCTGAAACATCCTTTCTGAAAATTTGAAAATTGTTAAAAAATTCGTCCAAAATCTTGATGTCTCCAATCTCTTTTTTGTACGTTTTTTCCACGTGTCTTGACATCCAATGTATCCCTGCAAAGTTTGGTGAAGATCTGAGTATGTAGTTTTTGACCTTATCTGGAACCTCCCATCTGAAAATTTGAAAATTCTTAAAAAATTCGACCAAAATCTTGATGTCTCCAATCTTTTGTTTTGTACGTTTTTTCCACGTGTCTTGACACATAATGTATCCATGCAAAGTTTGGTGAAGATCTGAGTATGTAGTTTTTGACCTTATATGGAACCTCCTATCTGAAAATTTGAAAATTCTTAAAAAATTCGTCCAAAATCTTGATGTCTCCAATCTCTTGTTTTGTACGTTTTTTCCACGTGTCTTGACATCCAATGTATCCCTGCAAAGTTTGGTGAAGATCTGAGTATGTAGTTTTTGACCTTATCTGGAACCTCCCATCTGAAAATTTGAAAATTCCTAAAAAATCCGTGCAAAATCTTGATGACCCCAATCTCTTGTTTTGTACGTTTTTTCCACGTGTCTTGACATCCAATGTATTCCTGCAATGTTTGGTGAAGATCTGAGTATGTAGTTTTTGACCTTATATGGAACCTCCTATCTGAAAATTTGAAAATTCTTAAAAAATTCGACCAAAATCTTGATGTTCCGAATCCTATGTTTTGTATGTTTTTTCCACGTGTCTTGACATCCAATGTATCCATGCAAAGTTTGGTGAAGATCTGAGTATGTAGTTTTTGACCTTATATTGAACCTCCCATCTGAAAATTTGAAAATTCTTAAAAAATTCGTCCAAAATCTTGATGACCCCAATCTCTTGTTTTGTACGTTTTTTCCACGTGTCTTGACATCCAAAGTATCCCTGCAAAGTTTGGTGAAGATCTGAGTATGTAGTTTTTGACCTTATATGGAACCTCCTTTCTGAAAATTTGAGAATTCTTAAAAAATTCGTCCAAAATCTTGATGTCTCCAATCTCTTGTTTTGTACGTTTTTTCCACGTGTCTTGACATCCAATGTATCCATGCAAAGTTTGGTGAAGATCTGAGTATGTCGTTTTTGACCTTATCTGGAACCTCCCATCTGAAAATTTGAAAATTCTTAAAAAATTCGTCGAAAATCTTGATGTCTCCAATCTCTTGTTTTGTACGTTTTTTCCACGTGTCTTGACATGCAAAGTATCCCTGCAACGTTTGGTGAAGATCTGAGTATGTAGTTTTTGACCTTATCTGGAACCTCCTATCTGAAAATTTGAAAATTCTTCAAAAATTCGTCGAAAATCTTGATGTCTCCAATTTCTTTTTTTTTAAGTTTTTTCCACGTGTCTTGACATCCAATGTATTCCTGCAATGTTTGGTGGAGATCTGAGTATGTAGTTTTAGACCTTATCTGGAACCTCCTATCTGAAAATTTGAAAATTCTTCAAAAATTCGTCCAAAATCTTGATGTCTCCAATCTCTTGTTTTGTACGTTTTTTCCACGTGTCTCGACCTCCAATGGATCACTGCAAAGTTTGGTGAAGATCTGAGTATGTCGTTTTTGACCTTATCTGGAACATCCTTTCTGAAAATTTGAAAATTCTTAAAAAATTCGTCCAAAATCTTGATGTCTCCAATCTCTTGTTTTGTACGTTTTTTCCACGTGTCTTGATATCCAATGTATCCCTGCAAAGTTTGGTGAAGATCTGAGTATGTCGTTTTTGACCTTATCTGGATCATCCTTTCTGAAAATTTGAAAATTGTTAAAAAATTCGTCCAAAATCTTGATGTCTCCAATCTCTTTTTTGTACGTTTTTTCCACGTGTCTTGACATCCAATGTATCCCTGCAAAGTTTGGTGAAGATCTGAGTATGTAGTTTTTGACCTTATCTGGAACCTCCCATCTGAAAATTTGAAAATTCTTAAAAAATTCGACCAAAATCTTGATGTCTCCAATCTTTTGTTTTGTACGTTTTTTCCACGTGTCTTGACACATAATGTATCCATGCAAAGTTTGGTGAAGATCTGAGTATGTAGTTTTTGACCTTATCTGGAACCTCCCATCTGAAAATTTGAAAATTCTTAAAAAATTCGACCAAAATCTTGATGTCTCCAATCTTTTGTTTTGTACGTTTTTTCCACGTGTCTTGACACATAATGTATCCATGCAAAGTTTGGTGAAGATCTGAGTATGTAGTTTTTGACCTTATCTGGAACCTCCCATCTGAAAATTTGAAAATTCCTAAAAAATCCGTGCAAAATCTTGATGACCCCAATCTCTTGTTTTGTACGTTTTTTCCACGTGTCTTGACATCCAATGTATTCCTGCAATGTTTGGTGAAGATCTGAGTATGTAGTTTTTGACCTTATATGGAACCTCCTATCTGAAAATTTGAAAATTCTTAAAAAATTCGACCAAAATCTTGATGTTCCGAATCCTATGTTTTGTATGTTTTTTCCACGTGTCTTGACATCCAAAGTATCCCTGCAAAGTTTGGTGAAGATCTGAGTATGTAGTTTTTGACCTTATATGGAACCTCCTTTCTGAAAATTTGAGAATTCTTAAAAAATTCGTCCAAAATCTTGATGTCTCCAATCTCTTGTTTTGTACGTTTTTTCCACGTGTCTTGACATCCAATGTATCCATGCAAAGTTTGGTGAAGATCTGAGTATGTCGTTTTTGACCTTATCTGGAACCTCCCATCTGAAAATTTGAAAATTCTTAAAAAATTCGTCGAAAATCTTGATGTCTCCAATCTCTTGTTTTGTACGTTTTTTCCACGTGTCTTGACATGCAAAGTATCCCTGCAACGTTTGGTGAAGATCTGAGTATGTAGTTTTTGACCTTATCTGGAACCTCCTATCTGAAAATTTGAAAATTCTTCAAAAATTCGTCGAAAATCTTGATGTCTCCAATCTCTTGTTTTGTAAGTTTTTTCCACGTGTCTTGACATCCAATGTATTCCTGCAATGTTTGGTGGAGATCTGAGTATGTAGTTTTAGACCTTATCTGGAACCTCCTATCTGAAAATTTGAAAAATTCAAAAATTCGTCCAAAATCTTGATGTCTCCAATCTCTTGTTTTGTACGTTTTTTCCACGTGTCTCGACCTCCAATGGATCCCTGCAAAGTTTGGTGAAGATCTGAGTATGTCGTTTTTGACCTTATCTGGAACATCCTTTCTGAAAATTTGAAAATTCTTAAAAAATTCGTCCAAAATCTTGATGTCTCCAATCTCTTGTTTTGTACGTTTTTTCCACGTGTCTTGATATCCAATGTATCCCTGCAAAGTTTGGTGAAGATCTGAGTATGTCGTTTTTGACCTTATCTGGAACATCCTTTCTGAAAATTTGAAAATTGTTAAAAAATTCGTCCAAAAATCTTGATGTCTCCAATCTCTTTTTTGTACGTTTTTTCCACGTGTCTTGACATCCAATGTATCCCTGCAAAGTTTGGTGAAGATCTGAGTATGTAGTTTTTGACCTTATCTGGAACCTCCCATCTGAAAATTTGAAAATTCTTAAAAAATTCGACCAAAATCTTGATGTCTCCAATCTTTTGTTTTGTACGTTTTTTCCACGTGTCTTGACACATAATGTATCCATGCAAAGTTTGGTGAAGATCTGAGTATGTAGTTTTTGACCTTATATATAACCTCCTATCTGAAAATTTGAAAATTCCTAAAAAATTCGTCCAAAATCTTGATGTCTCCAATCTCTTGTTTTGTACGTTTTTTCCACGTGTCTTGACATCCAATGTATCCCTGCAAAGTTTGGTGAAGATCTGAGTATGTAGTTTTTGACCTTATCTGGAACCTCCCATCTGAAAATTTGAAAATTCCTAAAAAATCCGTGCAAAATCTTGATGACCCCAATCTCTTGTTTTGTACGTTTTTTCCACGTGTCTTGACATCCAATGTATTCCTGCAATGTTTGCTGAAGATCTGAGTATGTAGTTTTTGACCTTATATGGAACCTCCTATCTGAAAATTTGAAAATTCTTAAAAAATTCGACCAAAATCTTGATGTTCCGAATCCTATGTTTTGTATGTTTTTTCCACGTGTCTTGACATCCAATGTATCCATGCAAAGTTTGGTGAAGATCTGAGTATGTAGTTTTTGACCTTATATTGAACCTCCCATCTGAAAATTTGAAAATTCTTAAAAAATTCGTCCAAAATCTTGATGACCCCAATCTCTTGTTTTGTACGTTTTTTCCACGTGTCTTGACATCCAAAGTATCCCTGCAAAGTTTGGTGAAGATCTGAGTATGTCGTTTTTGACCTTATCTGGAACCTCCCATCTGAAAATTTGAAAATTCTTAAAAAATTCGTCGAAAATCTTGATGTCTCCAATCTTTTGTTTTGTACGTTTTTTCCACGTGTCTTGACATGCAAAGTATCCCTGCAACGTTTGGTGAAGATCTGAGTATGTAGTTTTTGACCTTATCTGGAACCTCCTATCTGAAAATTTGAAAATTCTTAAAAAATTCGTCGAAAATCTTGATGTCTCCAATCTCTTGTTTTGTACGTTTTTTCCACGTGTCTTGATATCCAATGTATCCCTGCAAAGTTTGGTGAAGATCTGAGTATGTCGTTTTTGACCTTATCTGGAACATCCTTTCTGAAAATTTGAAAATTGTTAAAAAATTCGTCCAAAATCTTGATGTCTCCAATCTCTTTTTTGTACGTTTTTTCCACGTGTCTTGACATCCAATGTATCCCTGCAAAGTTTGGTGAAGATCTGAGTATGTAGTTTTTGACCTTATCTGGAACCTCCCATCTGAAAATTTGAAAATTCTTAAAAAATTCGACCAAAATCTTGATGTCTCCAATCTTTTGTTTTGTACGTTTTTTCCACGTGTCTTGACACATAATGTATCCATGCAAAGTTTGGTGAAGATCTGAGTATGTAGTTTTTGACCTTATATGGAACCTCCTATCTGAAAATTTGAAAATTCTTAAAAAATTCGTCCAAAATCTTGATGTCTCCAATCTCATGTTTTGTACGTTTTTTCCACGTGTCTTGACATCCAATGTATCCCTGCAAAGTTTGGTGAAGATCTGAGTATGTAGTTTTTGACCTTATCTGGAACCTCCCATCTGAAAATTTGAAAATTCCTAAAAAATCCGTGCAAAATCTTGATGACCCCAATCTCTTGTTTTGTACGTTTTTTCCACGTGTCTTGACATCCAATGTATCCATGCAAAGTTTGGTGAAGATCTGAGTATGTCGTTTTTGACCTTATCTGGAACCTCCCATCTGAAAATTTGAAAATTCTTAAAAAATTCGTCGAAAATCTTGATGTCTCCAATCTCTTGTTTTGTACGTTTTTTCCACGTGTCTTGACATCCAATGTATCCCTGCAATGTTTGGTGGAGATCTGAGTATGTAGTTTTTGACCTTATCTGGAACCTCCTATCTGAAAATTTGAAAATTCTTCAAAAATTCGTCCAAAATCTTGATGTCTCCAATCTCTTGTTTTGTACGTTTTTTCCACGTGTCTCGACCTCCAATGTATCCCTGCAAAGTTAGTGAAGATCTGAGTATGTCGTTTTTGACCTTATCTGGAACATCCTTTCCGAAAATTTGAAAATTCTTAAAAAATTCGTCGAAAATCTTGATGTCTCCAATCTCTTGTTTTGTACGTTTTTTCCACGTTTCTTGACATCCAATGTATCCCTGCAAAGTTTGGTGAAGATCTGAGTATGTAGTTTTTGACCTTATATGGAACCTCCTTTCTGAAAATTTGAAAATTCTCAAAAAATTCGTCCATAATCTTGATGTCTCCAATCTCTTGTTTTGTACGTTTTTTCCACGTGTCTTGACATCCAATGTATCCCTGCAAAGTTTGGTGAAGATCTGAGTATGTAGTTTTTGACCTTATATGGAACCTCCTATCTGAAAATTTGAAAATTCTTAAAAAATTCGTCCAAAATCTTGATGTCACCAATCCTATGTTTTGTATGTTTTTTCCACGTGTCTTGACATCCAATGTATCCATGCAAAGTTTGGTGAAGATCTGAGTATGTCGTTTTTGACCTTATCTGGAACCTCCCATCTGAAAATTTGAAAATTCTTAAAAAATTCGTCGAAAATCTTGATGTCTCCGATCTCTTGTTTTGTACGTTTTTTCCACGTGTCTTGACATGCAAAGTATTCCTGCAAAGTTTGGTGAAGATCTGAGTATGTAGTTTTTGACCTCATCTGGAACCTCCTATCTGAAAATTTGAAAATTCTTAAAAAATTCGTCCAAAATTTTGATGTCTCCAATCTCTTGTTTTGTACGTTTTTTCCACGTGTCTTGACATCCAATGTATCCCTGCAATGTTTGGTGAAGATCTGAGTATGTAGTTTTTGACCTTATCTGGAACCTCCCATCTGAAAATTTGAAAATTCCTAAAAAATCCGTCCAAAATCTTGATGACCCCAATCTCTTGTTTTGTACGTTTTTTCCACGTGTCTTGACATCCAATGTATCCCTGCAAAGTTTGGTGAAGATCTGAGTATGTAGTTTTTGACCTTATCTGGAACCTCCTATCTGAAAATTTGAAAATCCTTAAAAAATTCGTCCAAAATCTTGATGTCTCCAATCTCTTGTTT
The DNA here is from genome assembly GCF_977018435.1 of Lepisma saccharinum. Taxonomy (NCBI): domain Eukaryota; kingdom Metazoa; phylum Arthropoda; class Insecta; order Zygentoma; family Lepismatidae; genus Lepisma; species Lepisma saccharinum. The sequence goes on along the minus strand of NW_028142931.1, from coordinate 55,831 downwards.
TGTACGTTTTTTCCACGTGTCTTGATATCCAATGTATCCCTGCAAAGTTTGGTGAAGATCTGAGTATGTCGTTTTTGACCTTATCTGGAACATCCTTTCTGAAAATTTGAAAATTGTTAAAAAATTCGTCCAAAATCTTGATGTCTCCAATCTCTTTTTTGTACGTTTTTTCCACGTGTCTTGACATCCAATGTATCCCTGCAAAGTTTGGTGAAGATCTGAGTATGTAGTTTTTGACCTTATCTGGAACCTCCCATCTGAAAATTTGAAAATTCTTAAAAAATTCGACCAAAATCTTGATGTCTCCAATCTTTTGTTTTGTACGTTTTTTCCACGTGTCTTGACACATAATGTATCCATGCAAAGTTTGGTGAAGATCTGAGTATGTAGTTTTTGACCTTATATGGAACCTCCTATCTGAAAATTTGAAAATTCTTAAAAAATTCATCCAAAATCTTGATGTCTCCAATCTCTTGTTTTGTACGTTTTTTCCACGTGTCTTGACATCCAATGTATCCCTGCAAAGTTTGGTGAAGATCTGAGTATGTAGTTTTTGACCTTATATTGAACCTCCCATCTGAAAATTTGAAAATTCTTAAAAAATTCGTCCAAAATCTTGATGACCCCAATCTCTTGTTTTGTACGTTTTTTCCACGTGTCTTGACATCCAAAGTATCCCTGCAAAGTTTGGTGAAGATCTGAGTATGTAGTTTTTGACCTTATATGGAACCTCCTTACTGAAAATTTGAGAATTCTTAAAAAATTCGTCCAAAATCTTGATGTCTCCAATCTCTTGTTTTGTACGTTTTTTCCACGTGTCTTGACATCCAATGTATCCATGCAAAGTTTGGTGAAGATCTGAGTATGTCGTTTTTGACCTTATCTGGAACCTCCCATCTGAAAATTTGAAAATTCTTAAAAAATTCGTCGAAAATCTTGATGTCTCCAATCTCTTGTTTTGTACGTTTTTTCCTCGTGTCTTGACATGCAAAGTATCCCTGCAACGTTTGGTGAAGATCTGAGTATGTCGTTTTTGACCTTATCTGGAACATCCTTTCTGAAAATTTGAAAATTCTTAAAAAATTCGTCCAAAATCTTGATGTCTCCAATCTTTTGTTTTGTACGTTTTTTCCACGTGTCTTGATATCCAATGTATCCCTGCAAAGTTTGGTGAAGATCTGAGTATGTCGTTTTTGACCTTATCTGGAACATCCTTTCTGAAAATTTGAAAATTGTTAAAAAATTCGTCCAAAATCTTGATGTCTCCAATCTCTTTTTTGTACGTTTTTTCCACGTGTCTTGACATCCAATGTATCCCTGCAAAGTTTGGTGAAGATCTGAGTATGTAGTTTTTGACCTTATCTGGAACCTCCCATCTGAAAATTTGAAAATTCTTAAAAAATTCGACCAAAATCTTGATGTCTCCAATCTTTTGTTTTGTACGTTTTTTCCACGTGTCTTGACACATAATGTATCCATGCAAAGTTTGGTGAAGATCTGAGTATGTAGTTTTTGACCTTATATGGAACCTCCTATCTGAAAATTTGAAAATTCTTAAAAAATTCGTCCAAAATCTTGATGTCTCCAATCTCTTGTTTTGTACGTTTTTTCCACGTGTCTTGACATCCAATGTATCCCTGCAAAGTTTGGTGAAGATCTGAGTATGTAGTTTTTGACCTTATCTGGAACCTCCCATCTGAAAATTTGAAAATTCCTAAAAAATCCGTGCAAAATCTTGATGACCCCAATCTCTTGTTTTGTACGTTTTTTCCACGTGTCTTGACATCCAATGTATTCCTGCAATGTTTGGTGAAGATCTGAGTATGTAGTTTTTGACCTTATATGGAACCTCCTATCTGAAAATTTTAAAATTCTTAAAAAATTCGACCAAAATCTTGATGTTCCGAATCCTATGTTTTGTATGTTTTTTCCACGTGTCTTGACATCCAATGTATTCATGCAAAGTTTGGTGAAGATCTGAGTATGTAGTTTTTGACCTTATATTGAACCTCCCATCTGAAAATTTGAAAATTCTTAAAAAATTCGTCCAAAATCTTGATGACCCCAATCTCTTGTTTTGTACGTTTTTTCCACGTGTCTTGACATCCAAAGTATCCCTGCAAAGTTTGGTGAAGATCTGAGTATGTAGTTTTTGACCTTATATGGAACCTCCTTTCTGAAAATTTGAGAATTCTTAAAAAATTCGTCCAAAATCTTGATGTCTCCAATCTCTTGTTTTGTACGTTTTTTCCACGTGTCTTGACATCCAATGTATCCATGCAAAGTTTGGTGAAGATCTGAGTATGTCGTTTTTGACCTTATCTGGAACCTCCCATCTGAAAATTTGAAAATTCTTAAAAAATTCGTCGAAAATCTTGATGTCTCCAATCTTTTGTTTTGTACGTTTTTTCCACGTGTCTTGACATGCAAAGTATCCCTGCAACGTTTGGTGAAGATCTGAGTATGTAGTTTTTGACCTTATCTGGAACCTCCTATCTGAAAATTTGAAAATTCTTAAAAAATTCGTCGAAAATCTTGATGTCTCCAATCTCTTGTTTTGTACGTTTTTTCCACGTGTCTTGATATCCAATGTATCCCTGCAAAGTTTGGTGAAGATCTGAGTATGTCGTTTTTGACCTTATCTGGAACATCCTTTCTGAAAATTTGAAAATTGTTAAAAAATTCGTCCAAAATCTTGATGTCTCCAATCTCTTTTTTGTACGTTTTTTCCACGTGTCTTGACATCCAATGTATCCCTGCAAAGTTTGGTGAAGATCTGAGTATGTAGTTTTTGACCTTATCTGGAACCTCCCATCTGAAAATTTGAAAATTCTTAAAAAATTCGACCAAAATCTTGATGTCTCCAATCTTTTGTTTTGCACGTTTTTTCCACGTGTCTTGACACATAATGTATCCATGCAAAGTTTGGTGAAGATCTGAGTATGTAGTTTTTGACCTTATATGGAACCTCCTATCTGAAAATTTGAAAATTCTTAAAAAATTCGTCCAAAATCTTGATGTCTCCAATCTCTTGTTTTGTACGTTTTTTCCACGTGTCTTGACATCCAATGTATCCCTGCAAAGTTTGGTGAAGATCTGAGTATGTAGTTTTTGACCTTATCTGGAACCTCCCATCTGAAAATTTGAAAATTCCTAAAAAATCCGTGCAAAATCTTGATGACCCCAATCTCTTGTTTTGTACGTTTTTTCCACGTGTCTTGACATCCAATGTATCCATGCAAAGTTTGGTGAAGATCTGAGTATGTCGTTTTTGACCTTATCTGGAACCTCCCATCTGAAAATTTGAAAATTCTTAAAAAATTCGTCGAAAATCTTGATGTCTCCAATCTCTTGTTTTGTACGTTTTTTCCACGTGTCTTGACATGCAAAGTATCCCTGCAACGTTTGGTGAAGATCTGAGTATGTAGTTTTTGACCTTATCTGGAACCTCCTATCTGAAAATTTGAAAATTCTTCAAAAATTCGTCGAAAATCTTGATGTCTCCAATCTCTTGTTTTGTACGTTTTTTCCACGTGTCTTGACATCCAATGTATCCCTGTAATGTTTGGTGGAGATCTGAGTATGTAGTTTTTGACCTTATCTGGGACCTCCTATCAGAAAATTTGAAAATTCTTCAAAAATTCGTCCAAAATCTTGATGTCTCCAATCTCTTGTTTTGTACGTTTTTTCCACGTGTCTCGACCTCCAATGTATCCCTGCAAAGTTTGGTGAAGATCTGAGTATGTCGTTTTTGACCTTATCTGGAACATCCTTTCTGAAAATTTGAAAATTCTTAAAAAATTCGTCGAAAATCTTGATGTCTCCAATCTCTTGTTTTGTACGTTTTTTCCACGTGTCTTGACATCCAATGTATCCCTGCAAAGTTTGGTGAAGATCTGAGTATGTAGTTTTCGACCTTATATGGAACCTCCTTTCTGAAAATTTGAAAATTCTCAAAAAATTCGTCCATAATCTTGATGTCTCCAATCTCTTGTTTTGTACGTTTTTTCCACGTGTCTTGACATCCAATGTATCCCTGCAAAGTTTGGTGAAGATCTGAGTATGTAGTTTTTGACCTTATCTGGAACCTCCCATCTGAAAATTTGAAAATTCTTAAAAAATTCGACCAAAATCTTGATGTCTCCAATCTTTTGTTTTGTACGTTTTTTCCACGTGTCTTGACACATAATGTATCCATGCAAAGTTTGGTGAAGATCTGAGTATGTAGTTTTTGACCTTATCTGGAACCTCCTATCTGAAAATTTGAAAATTCTTAAAAAATTCGTCCAAAATCTTGATGTCTCCAATCTCTTGTTTTGTACGTTTTTTCCACGTGTCTCGACCTCCAATGTATCCCTGCAAAGTTAGTGAAGATCTGAGTATGTCGTTTTTGACCTTATCTGGAACATCCTATCTGAAAATTTGAAAATTCTTCAAAAATTCGTCGAAAATCTTGATGTCTCCAATCTCTTGTTTTGTACGTTTTTTCCACGTGTCTTGACATGCAAAGTATCCCTGCAATGTTTGGTGAAGATCTGAGTATGTAGTTTTTGACCTTATCTGGAACCTCCTATCTGAAAATTTGAAAATTCTTCAAAAATTCGTCGAAAATCTTGATGTCTCCAATCTCTTGTTTTGTACGTTTTTTCCACGTGTCTTGACATGCAAAGTATCCCTGCAACGTTTGGTGAAGATCTGAGTATGTAGTTTTTGACCTTATCTGGAACCTCCTATCTGAAAATTTGAAAATTCTTAAAAAATTCGTCCAAAATCTTGAAGACCCCAATCTCTTGTTTTGTACGTTTTTTCCACGTGTCTTGACATCCAATGTATCCCTGCTAAGTTTGGTGAAGATCTGAGTATGTAGTTTTTGACCTTATATGGAACCTCCTTTCTGAAAATTTGAGAAATCTTAAAAAATTCGTCCAAAATCTTGATGTCTCCAATCTCTTGTTTTGTACGTTTTTTCCACGTGTCTTGACATCCAATGTATCCATGCAAAGTTTGGTGAAGATCTGAGTATGTCGTTTTTGACCTTATCTGGAACCTCCCATCCGAAAATTTGAAAATTCTTAAAAAATTCGTCGAAAATCTTGATGTCTCCAATCTCTTGTTTTGTACGTTTTTTCCACGTGTCTTGACATGCAAAGTATCCCTGCAACGTTTGGTGAAGATCTGAGTATGTAGTTTTTGACCTTATCTGGAACCTCCTATCTGAAAATTTGAAAATTCTTCAAAAATTCGTCGAAAATCTTGATGTCTCCAATCTCTTGCTTTGTACGTTTTTTCCACGTTTCTTGACATCCAATGTATCCCTGCAATGTTTGGTGGAGATCTGAGTATGTAGTTTTTGACCTTATCTGGAACCTCCTATCTGAAAATTTGAAAATTCTTCAAAAATTCGTCCAAAATCTTGATGTCTCCAATCTCTTGTTTTGTACGTTTTTTCCACGTGTCTCGACCTCCAATGTATCCCTGCAAAGTTAGTGAAGATCTGAGTATGTCGTTTTTGACCTTATCTGGAACATCCTTTCTGAAAATTTGAAAATTCTTAAAAAATTCGTCGAAAATCTTGATGTCTCCAATCTCTTGTTTTGTACGTTTTTTCCACGTTTCTTGACATCCAATGTATCCCTGCAAAGTTTGGTGAAGATCTGAGTATGTAGTTTTTGACCTTATATGGAACCTCCTTTCTGAAAATTTGAAAATTCTCAAAAAATTCGTCCATAATCTTGATGTCTCCAATCTCTTGTTTTGTACGTTTTTTCCACGTGTCTTGACATCCAATGTATCCCTGCAAAGTTTGGTGAAGATCTGAGTATGTAGTTTTTGACCTTATATGGAACCTCCTATCTGAAAATTTGAAAATTCTTAAAAAATTCGTCCAAAATCTTGATGTCACCAATCCTATGTTTTGTATGTTTTTTCCACGTGTCTTGACATCCAATGTATCCATGCAAAGTTTGGTGAAGATCTGAGTATGTCGTTTTTGACCTTATCTGGAACCTCCCATCTGAAAATTTGAAAATTCTTAAAAAATTCGTCGAAAATCTTGATGTCTCCGATCTCTTGTTTTGTACGTTTTTTCCACGTGTCTTGACATGCAAAGTATTCCTGCAAAGTTTGGTGAAGATCTGAGTATGTAGTTTTTGACCTCATCTGGAACCTCCTATCTGAAAATTTGAAAATTCTTAAAAAATTCGTCCAAAATTTTGATGTCTCCAATCTCTTGTTTTGTACGTTTTTTCCACGTGTCTTGACATCCAATGTATCCCTGCAATGTTTGGTGAAGATCTGAGTATGTAGTTTTTGACCTTATCTGGAACCTCCCATCTGAAAATTTGAAAATTCCTAAAAAATCCGTCCAAAATCTTGATGACCCCAATCTCTTGTTTTGTACGTTTTTTCCACGTGTCTTGACATCCAATGTATCCCTGCAAAGTTTGGTGAAGATCTGAGTATGTAGTTTTTGACCTTATCTGGAACCTCCTATCTGAAAATTTGAAAATTCTTCAAAAATTCGTCCAAAATCTTGATGTCTCCAATCTCTTGTTTTGTACGTTTTTTCCACGTGTCTTGATATCCAATGTATCCCTGCAAAGTTTGGTGAAGATCTGAGTAAGTCGTTTTTGACCTTATCTGGAACATCCTTTCTGAAAATTTGAAAATTGTTAAAAAATTCGTCCAAAATCTTGATGTCTCCAATCTCTTTTTTGTACGTTTTTTCCACGTGTCTTGACATCCAATGTATCCCTGCAAAATTTGGTGAAGATCTGAGTATGTAGTTTTTGACCTTATCTGGAACCTCCCATCTGAAAATTTGAAAATTCTTAAAAAATTCGACCAAAATCTTGATGTCTCCAATCTTTTGTTTTGTACGTTTTTTCCACGTGTCTTGACACATAATGTATCCATGCAAAGTTTGGTGAAGATCTGAGTATGTAGTTTTTGACCTTATATGGAACCTCCTATCTGAAAATTTGAAAATTCTTAAAAAATTCGTCCAAAATCTTGATGTCTCCAATCTCTTGTTTTGTACGTTTTTTCCACGTGTCTTGACATCCAATGTATCCCTGCAAAGTTTGGTGAAGATCTGAGTATGTAGTTTTTGACCTTATCTGGAACCTCCCATCTGAAAATTTGAAAATTCCTAAAAAATCCGTGCAAAATCTTGATGACCCCAATCTCTTGTTTTGTACGTTTTTTCCACGTGTCTTGACATCCAATGTATTCCTGCAATGTTTGGTGAAGATCTGAGTATGTAGTTTTTGACCTTATATGGAACCTCCTATCTGAAAATTTGAAAATTCTTAAAAAATTCGACCAAAATCTTGATGTTCCGAATCCTATGTTTTGTATGTTTTTTCCACGTGTCTTGACATCCAATGTATCCATGCAAAGTTTGGTGAAGATCTGAGTATGTAGTTTTTGACCTTATATTGAACCTCCCATCTGAAAATTTGAAAATTCTTAAAAAATTCGTCCAAAATCTTGATGACCCCAATCTCTTGTTTTGTACGTTTTTTCCACGTGTCTTGACATCCAAAGTATCCCTGCAAAGTTTGGTGAAGATCTGAGTATGTAGTTTTTGACCTTATATGGAACCTCCTTTCTGAAAATTTGAGAATTCTTAAAAAATTCGTCCAAAATCTTGATGTCTCCAATCTCTTGTTTTGTACGTTTTTTCCACGTGTCTTGACATCCAATGTATCCATGCAAAGTTTGGTGAAGATCTGAGTATGTCGTTTTTGACCTTATCTGGAACCTCCCATCTGAAAATTTGAAAATTCTTAAAAAATTCGTCGAAAATCTTGATGTCTCCAATCTCTTGTTTTGTACGTTTTTTCCACGTGTCTTGACATGCAAAGTATCCCTGCAACGTTTGGTGAAGATCTGAGTATGTAGTTTTTGACCTTATATGGAACCTCCTATCTGAAAATTTGAAAATTCTTCAAAAATTCGTCGAAAATCTTGATGTCTCCAATCTCTTGTTTTGTACGTTTTTTCCACGTGTCTTGACATCCAATGTATTCCTGCAATGTTTGGTGGAGATCTGAGTATGTAGTTTTAGACCTTATCTGGAACCTCCTATCTGAAAATTTGAAAATTCTTCAAAAATTCGTCCAAAATCTTGATGTCTCCAATCTCTTGTTTTGTACGTTTTTTCCACGTGTCTCGACCTCCAATGGATCCCTGCAAAGTTTGGTGAAGATCTGAGTATGTCGTTTTTGACCTTATCTGGAACATCCTTTCTGAAAATTTGAAAATTCTTAAAAAATTCGTCGAAAATCTTGATGTCTCCAATCTCTTGTTTTGTACGTTTTTTCCACGTGTCTTGACATCCAATGTATCCCTGCAAAGTTTGGTGAAGATCTGAGTATGTAGTTTTTGACCTTATATGGAACCTCCTATCTGAAAATTTGAAAATTCTTAAAAAATTCGTCCAAAATCTTGATGTCTCCAATCTCTTGTTTTGTACGTTTTTTCCACGTGTCTCGACCTCCAATGGATCCCTGCAAAGTTTGGTGAAGATCTGAGTATGTCGTTTTTGACCTTATCTGGAACGTCCCATCTGAAAATTTGAAAATTCTTAAAAAATTCGTCGAAAATCTTGATGTCTCCGATCTCTTGTTTTGTACGTTTTTTCCACGTGTCTTGACATGCAAAGTATTCCTGCAAAGTTTGGTGAAGATCTGAGTATGTCGTTTTTGACCTCATCTGGAACCTCCCATCTGAAAATTTGAAAATTCTTAAAAAATTCGTCGAAAATCTTGATGTCTCCAATCTTTTGTTTTGTACGTTTTTTCCACGTGTCTTGACATGCAAAGTATCCCTGCAACGTTTGGTGAAGATCTGAGTATGTAGTTTTTGACCTTATCTGGAACCTCCTATCTGAAAATTTGAAAATTCTTCAAAAATTCGTCGAAAATCTTGATGTCTCCAATCTCTTGTTTTGTACGTTTTTTCCACGTGTCTTGACATCCAATGTATTCCTGCAATGTTTGGTGGAGATCTGAGTATGTAGTTTTAGACCTTATCTGGAACCTCCTATCTGAAAATTTGAAAATTCTTCAAAAATTCGTCCAAAATCTTGATGTCTCCAATCTCTTGTTTTGTACGTTTTTTCCACGTGTCTCGACCTCCAATGGATCCCTGCAAAGTTTGGTGAAGATCTGAGTATGTCGTTTTTGACCTTATCTGGAACATCCTTTCTGAAAATTTGAAAATTCTTAAAAAATTCGTCGAAAATCTTGATGTCTCCAATCTCTTGTTTTGTACGTTTTTTCCACGTGTCTTGACATCCAATGTATCCCTGCAAAGTTTGGTGAAGATCTGAGTATGTAGTTTTTGACCTTATATGGAACCTCCTATCTGAAAATTTGAAAATTCTTAAAAAATTCGTCCAAAATCTTGATGTCTCCAATCTCTTGTTTTGTACGTTTTTTCCACGTGTCTCGACCTCCAATGGATCCCTGCAAAGTTTGGTGAAGATCTGAGTATGTCGTTTTTGACCTTATCTGGAACCTCCCATCTGAAAATTTGAAAAATTTAAAAAATTCGTCGAAAATCTTGATGTCTCCGATCTCTTGTTTTGTACGTTTTTTCCACGTGTCTTGACATGTAAAGTATTCCTGCAAAGTTTGGTGAAGATCTGAGTATGTAGTTTTTGACCTCATCTGGAACCTCCTATCTGAAAATTTGAAAATTCTTAAAAAATTCGTCCAAAATCTTGATGTCTCCAATCTCTTGTTTTGTACGTTTTTTCCACGTGTCTTGACATCCAATGTATCCCTGCAATGTTTGGTGAAGATCTGAGTATGTAGTTTTTGACCTTATCTGGAACCTCCCATCTGAAAATTTGAAAATTCCTAAAAAATCCGTCCAAAATCTTGATGACCCCAATCTCTTGTTTTGTACTTTTTTTCCACGTGTCTCGACCTCCAATGTATCCCTGCAAAGTTTGGTGAAGATCTGAGTATGTAGTTTTTGACCTTATATGGAACCTCCTATCTGAAAATTTGAAAATTCTTAAAAAATTCGTCCAAAATCTTGATGTCACCAATCCTATGTTTTGTATGTTTTTTCCACGTGTCTTGACATCCAATGTATCCATGCAAAGTTTGGTGAAGATCTGAGTATGTCGTTTTTGACCTTATCTGGAACCTCCCATCTGAAAATTTGAAAATTCTTAAAAAATTCGTCGAAAATCTTGATGTCTCCGATCTCTTGTTTTGTACGTTTTTTCCACGTGTCTTGACATGCAAAGTATTCCTGCAAAGTTTGGTGAAGATCTGAGTATGTAGTTTTTGACCTCATCTGGAACCTCCTATCTGAAAATTTGAAAATTCTTAAAAAATTCGTCCAAAATCTTGATGTCTCCAATCTCTTGTTTTGTACGTTTTTTCCACGTGTCTTGACATCCAATGTATCCCTGCAATGTTTGGTGAAGATCTGAGTATGTAGTTTTTGACCTTATCTGGAACCTCCCATCTGAAAATTTGAAAATTCCTAAAAAATCCGTCCAAAATCTTGATGACCCCAATCTCTTGTTTTGTACTTTTTTTCCACGTGTCTCGACCTCCAATGTATCCCTGCAAAGTTTGGTGAAGATCTGAGTATGTAGTTTTTGACCTTATATGGAACCTCCTATCTGAAAATTTGAAAATTCTTAAAAAATTCGTCCAAAATCTTGATGTCACCAATCCTATGTTTTGTATGTTTTTTCCACGTGTCTTGACATCCAATGTATCCATGCAAAGTTTAGTGAAGATCTGAGTATGTCGTTTTTGACCTTATCTGGAACCTCCCATCTGAAAATTTGAAAATTCTTAAAAAATTCGTCGAAAATCTTGATGTCTCCGATCTCTTGTTTTGTACGTTTTTTCCACGTGTCTTGACATGCAAAGTATTCCTGCAAAGTTTGGTGAAGATCTGAGTATGTAGTTTTTGACCTCATCTGGAACCTCCTATCTGAAAATTTGAAATTTCTTAAAAAATTCGTCCAAAATTTTGATGTCTCCAATCTCTTGTTTTGTACGTTTTTTCCACGTGTCTTGACATCCAATGTATCCCTGCAATGTTTGGTGAAGATCTGAGTATGTAGTTTTTGACCTTATCTGGAACCTCCCATCTGAAAATTTGAAAATTCCTAAAAAATCCGTCCAAAATCTTGATGACCCCAATCTCTTGTTTTGTACGTTTTTTCCACGTGTCTTGACATCCAATGTATCCCTGCAAAGTTTGGTGAAGATCTGAGTATGTAGTTTTTGACCTTATCTGGAACCTCCTATCTGAAAATTTGAAAATTCTTAAAAAATTCGTCCAAAATCTTGATGTCTCTAATCTCTTGTTTTGTACGTTTTTTCCACGTGTCTTGACATCCAAAGTATCCCTGCAAAGTTTGGTGAAGATCTGAGTATGTAGTTTTTGACCTTATATGGAACCTCCTTTCTGAAAATTTGAGAATTCTTAAAAAATTCGTCCAAAATCTTGATGTCTCCAATCTCTTGTTTTGTACGTTTTTTCCACGTGTCTTGACATCCAATGTATCCATGCAAAGTTTGGTGAAGATCTGAGTATGTCGTTTTTGACCTTATCTGGAACCTCCCATCTGAAAATTTGAAAATTCTTAAAAAATCCGTGCAAAATCTTGATGACCCCAATCTCTTGTTTTGTACGTTTTTTCCACGTGTCTTGACATCCAATGTATCCATGCAAAGTTTGGTGAAGATCTGAGTATGTCGTTTTTGACCTTATCTGGAACCTCCCATCTGAAAATTTGAAAATTCTTAAAAAATTCGTCGAAAATCTTGATGTCTCCAACCTCTTGTTTTGTACGTTTTTTCCACGTGTCTTGACATGCAAAGTATCCCTGCAACGTTTGGTGAAGATCTGAGTATGTAGTTTTTGACCTTATCTGGAACCTCCTATCTGAAAATTTGAAAATTCTTCAAAAATTCGTCGAAAATCTTGATGTCTCCAATCTCTTGTTTTGTACGTTTTTTCCACGTGTCTCGACCTCCAATGTATCCCTGCAAAGTTTGGTGAAGATCTGAGTATGTCGTTTTTGACCTTATCTGGAACATCCTTTCTGAAAATTTGAAAATTCTTAAAAAATTCGTCGAAAATCTTGATGTCTCCAATCTCTTGTTTTGTACGTTTTTTCCACGTGTCTTGACATCCAATGTATCCCTGCAAAGTTTGGTGAAGATCTGAGTATGTAGTTTTTGACCTTATATGGAACCTCCTATCTGAAAATTTGAAAATTCTTAAAAAATTCGACCAAAATCTTGATGTTCCGAATCCTATGTTTTGTATGTTTTTTCCACGTGTCTTGACATCCAATGTATCCATGCAAAGTTTGGTGAAGATCTGAGTATGTAGTTTTTGACCTTATATTGAACCTCCCATCTGAAAATTTGAAAATTCTTAAAAAATTCGTCCAAAATCTTGATGACCCCAATCTCTTGTTTTGTACGTTTTTTCCACGTGTCTTGACATCCAAAGTATCCCTGCAAAGTTTGGTGAAGATCTGAGTATGTAGTTTTTGACCTTATATGGAACCTCCTTTCTGAAAATTTGAGAATTCTTAAAAAATTCGTCCAAAATCTTGATGTCTCCAATCTCTTGTTTTGTACGTTTTTTCCACGTGTCTTGACATCCAATGTATCCATGCAAAGTTTGGTGAAGATCTGAGTATGTCGTTTTTGACCTTATCTGGAACCTCCCATCTGAAAATTTGAAAATTCTTAAAAAATTCGTCGAAAATCTTGATGTCTCCAATCTCTTGTTTTGTACGTTTTTTCCACGTGTCTTGACATGCAAAGTATCCCTGCAACGTTTGGTGAAGATCTGAGTATGTAGTTTTTGACCTTATCTGGAACCTCCTATCTGAAAATTTGAAAATTCTTAAAAAATTCGTCCAAAATCTTGATGTCTCCAATCTCTTGTTTTGTACGTTTTTTCCACGTGTCTTGACATCCAATGTATCCCTGCAAAGTTTGGTGAAGATCTGAGTATGTAGTTTTTGACCTTATATGGAGCCTCCTATCTGAAAATTTGAAAATTCTTAAAAAATTCGTCCAAAATCTTGATGTCTCCAATCTCTTGTTTTGTACGTTCTTTCCACGTGTCTTGACATCCAATGTATCCCTGCAATGTTTGGTGAAGATCTGAGTATGTAGTTTTTGACCTTATATGGAACCTCCTATCTGAAAATTTGAAAATTCTTAAAAGAATTTAACAAAATCTTGATGTCCCCAATCCTATGTTTTGTATGTTTTTTCCACGTGTCTTGACATACAATGTATCCCTGCAGAGTTTGGTGAAGATCTGAGTATGTAGTTTTTGACCTTATCTGGAACCTCCCATCTGAAAATTTGAAAATTCCTAAAAAATCCGTCCAAAATCTTGTTGACCCGAATCTCTTGTTTTGTACGTTTTTTCCACGTGTCTTGACATCCAATGTATCCCTGCAAAGTTTGGTGAAGATCTGAGTATGTAGTTTTTGACCTTATCTGGAACCGCATTTCTGAAAATTTGAAAATTTTTAAAAAAATCGTCCAAAATCTTGATGTCTCCAATCTCTTGTTTTGTACGTTTTTTCCACGTGTCTTGACATCCAATGTATCCCTGCAAAGTTTGGTGAAGATCTGAGTATGTAGTTTTTGACCTTATATGGAACCTCCTATCTGAAAATTTGAAAATTCTTAAAAAATTCGTCCAAAATCTTGATGTCTCCAATCTCTTGTTTTGTACGTTTTTTCCACGTGTCTCGACCTCCAATGGATCCCTGCAAAGTTTGGTGAAGATCTGAGTATGTCGTTTTTGACCTTATCTGGAACCTCCCATCTGAAAATTTGAAAATTCTTAAAAAATTCGTCGAAAATCTTGATGTCTCCGATCTCTTGTTTTGTACGTTTTTTCCACGTGTCTTGACATGCAAAGTATTCCTGCAAAGTTTGGTGAAGATCTGAGTATGTAGTTTTTGACCTCATCTGGAACCTCCTATCTGAAAATTTGAAAATTCTTAAAAAATTCGTCCAAAATCTTGATGTCTCCAATCTCTTGTTTTGTACGTTTTTTCCACGTGTCTTGACATCCAATGTATCCCTGCAAAGTTTGGTGAAGATCTGAGTATGTAGTTTTTGACCTTATCTGGAACCTCCTATCTGAAAATTTGAAAATTCTTAAAAAATTCGTCCAAAATCTTGATGTCTCCAATCTCTTGTTTTGTACGTTTTTTCCACGTGTCTTGATATCCAATGTATCCCTGCAAAGTTTGGTGAAGATCTGAGTATGTCGTTTTTGACCTTATCTGGAACATCCTTTCTGAAAATTTGAAAATTGTTAAAAAATTCGTCCAAAATCTTGATGTCTCCTATCTCTTGTTTTGTACGTTTTTTCCACGTGTCTTGACATCCAATGTATCCCTGCAAAGTTTGGTGAAGATCTGAGTATGTAGTTTTTGACCTTATCTGGAACCTCCCATCTGAAAATTTGAAAATTCTTAAAAAATTCGACCAAAATCTTGATGTCTCCAATCTTTTGTTTTGTACGTTTTTTCCACGTGTCTTGACACATAATGTATCCATGCAAAGTTTGGTGAAGATCTGAGTATGTAGTTTTTGACCTTATATGGAACCTCCTATCTGAAAATTTGAAAATTCTTAAAAAATTCGTCCAAAATCTTGATGTCTCCAATCTCTTGTTTTGTACGTTTTTTCCACGTGTCTTGACATCCAATGTATCCCTGCAAAGTTTGGTGAAGATCTGAGTATGTAGTTTTTGACCTTATCTGGAACCTCCCATCTGAAAATTTGAAAATTCCTAAAAAATCCGTGCAAAATCTTGATGACCCCAATCTCTTGTTTTGTACGTTTTTTCCACGTGTCTTGACATCCAATGTATTCCTGCAATGTTTGGTGAAGATCTGAGTATGTAGTTTTTGACCTTATATGGAACCTCCTATCTGAAAATTTGAAAATTCTTAAAAAATTCGACCAAAATCTTGATGTTCCGAATCCTATGTTTTGTATGTTTTTTCCACGTGTCTTGACATCCAATGTATCCATGCAAAGTTTGGTGAAGATCTGAGTATGTAGTTTTTGACCTTATATTGAACCTCCCATCTGAAAATTTGAAAATTCTTAAAAAATTCGTCCAAAATCTTGATGACCCCAATCTCTTGTTTTGTACGTTTTTTCCACGTGTCTTGACATCCAAAGTATCCCTGCAAAGTTTGGTGAAGATCTGAGTATGTAGTTTTTGACCTTATATGGAACCTCCTTTCTGAAAATTTGAGAATTCTTAAAAAATTCGTCCAAAATCTTGATGTCTCCAATCTCTTGTTTTGTACGTTTTTTCCACGTGTCTTGACATCCAATGTATCCATGCAAAGTTTGGTGAAGATCTGAGTATGTCGTTTTTGACCTTATCTGGAACCTCCCATCTGAAAATTTGAAAATTCTTAAAAAATTCGTCGAAAATCTTGATGTCTCCAATCTTTTGTTTTGTACGTTTTTTCCACGTGTCTTGACATGCAAAGTATCCCTGCAACGTTTGGTGAAGATCTGAGTATGTAGTTTTTGACCTTATCTGGAACCTCCTATCTGAAAATTTGAAAATTCTTAAAAAATTCGTCGAAAATCTTGATGTCTCCAATCTCTTGTTTTGTACGTTTTTTCCACGTGTCTTGATATCCAATGTATCCCTGCAAAGTTTGGTGAAGATCTGAGTATGTCGTTTTTGACCTTATCTGGAACATCCTTTCTGAAAATTTGAAAATTGTTAAAAAATTCGTCCAAAATCTTGATGTCTCCAATCTCTTTTTTGTACGTTTTTTCCACGTGTCTTGACATCCAATGTATCCCTGCAAAGTTTGGTGAAGATCTGAGTATGTAGTTTTTGACCTTATCTGGAACCTCCCATCTGAAAATTTGAAAATTCTTAAAAAATTCGACCAAAATCTTGATGTCTCCAATCTTTTGTTTTGTACGTTTTTTCCACGTGTCTTGACACATAATGTATCCATGCAAAGTTTGGTGAAGATCTGAGTATGTAGTTTTTGACCTTATATGGAACCTCCTTTCTGAAAATTTGAGAATTCTTAAAAAATTCGTCCAAAATCTTGATGTCTCCAATCTCTTGTTTTGTACGTTTTTTCCACGTGTCTTGACATCCAATGTATCCCTGCAAAGTTTGGTGAAGATCTGAGTATGTCGTTTTTGACCTTATCTGGAACCTCCCATCTGAAAATTTGAAAATTCTTAAAAAATTCGTCGAAAATCTTGATGTCTCCAATCTCTTGTTTTGTACGTTTTTTCCACGTGTCTTGACATGCAAAGTATCCCTGCAACGTTTGGTGAAGATCTGAGTATGTAGTTTTTGACCTTATCTGGAACCTCCTATCTGAAAATTTGAAAATTCTTCAAAAATTCGTCGAAAATCTTGATGTCTCCAATCTCTTGTTTTGTACGTTTTTTCCACGTGTCTTGACATCCAATGTATCCCTGCAATGTTTGGTGGAGATCTGAGTATGTAGTTTTTGACCTTATCTGGGACCTCCTATCAGAAAATTTGAAAATTCTTCAAAAATTCGTCCAAAATCTTGATGTCTCCAATCTCTTGTTTTGTACGTTTTTTCCACGTGTCTCGACCTCCAATGTATCCCTGCAAAGTTTGGTGAAGATATGAGTATGTCGTTTTTGACCTTATCTGGAACATCCTTTCTGAAAATTTGAAAATTCTTAAAAAATTCGTCGAAAATCTTGATGTCTCCAATCTCTTGTTTTGTACGTTTTTTCCACGTGTCTTGACATCCAATGTATCCCTGCAAAGTTTGGTGAAGATCTGAGTATGTAGTTTTTGACCTTATATGGAACCTCCTATCTGAAAATTTGAAAATTCTTAAAAAATTCGACCAAAATCTTGATGTTCCGAATCCTATGTTTTGTATGTTTTTTCCACGTGTCTTGACATCCAATGTATCCATGCAAAGTTTGGTGAAGATCTGAGTATGTAGTTTTTGACCTTATATTGAACCTCCCATCTGAAAATTTGAAAATTCTTAAAAAATTCGTCCAAAATCTTGATGACCCCAATCTCTTGTTTTGTACGTTTTTTCCACGTGTCTTGACATCCAAAGTATCCCTGCAAAGTTTGGTGAAGATCTGAGTATGTAGTTTTTGACCTTATATGGAACCTCCTTTCTGAAAATTTGAGAATTCTTAAAAAATTCGTCCAAAATCTTGATGTCTCCAATCTCTTGTTTTGTACGTTTTTTCCACGTGTCTTGACATCCAATGTATCCATGCAAAGTTTGGTGAAGATCTGAGTATGTCGTTTTTGACCTTATCTGGAACCTCCCATCTGAAAATTTGAAAATTCTTAAAAAATCCGTGCAAAATCTTGATGACCCCAATCTCTTGTTTTGTACGTTTTTTCCACGTGTCTTGACATCCAATGTATCCATGCAAAGTTTGGTGAAGATCTGAGTATGTCGTTTTTGACCTTATCTGGAATCTCCCATCTGAAAATTTGAAAATTCTTAAAAAATTCGTCGAAAATCTTGATGTCTCCAATCTCTTGTTTTGTACGTTTTTTCCACGTGTCTTGACATGCAAAGTATCCCTGCAACGTTTGGTGAAGATCTGAGTATGTAGTTTTTGACCTTTTCTGGAACCTCCTATCTGAAAATTTGAAAATTCTTAAAAAATTCGTCCAAAATCTTGATGTCTCCAATCTCTTGTTTTGTACGTTTTTTCCACGTGTCTTGACATCCAATGTATCCCTGCAATGTTTGGTGAAGATCTGAGTATGTAGTTTTTGACCTTATATGGAGCCTCCTATCTGAAAATTTGAAAATTCTTAAAAAATTCGTCCAAAATCTTGATGTCTCCAATCTCTTGTTTTGTACGTTCTTTCCACGTGTCTTGACATCCAATGTATCCCTGCAATGTTTGGTGAAGATCTGAGTATGTAGTTTTTGACCTTATATGGAACCTCCTATCTGAAAATTTGAAAATTCTTAAAAGAATTTAACAAAATCTTGATGTCCCCAATCCTATGTTTTGTATGTTTTTTCCACGTGTCTTGACATACAATGTATCCCTGCAGAGTTTGGTGAAGATCTGAGTATGTAGTTTTTGACCTTATCTGGAACCTCCCATCTGAAAATTTGAAAATTCTTAAAAAATTCGACCAAAATCTTGATGTCTCCGATCTCTTGTTTTGTACGTTTTTTCCACGTGTCTTGACATGCAAAGTATTCCTGCAAAGTTTGGTGAAGATCTGAGTATGTAGTTTTTGACCTCATCTGGAACCTCCTATCTGAAAATTTGAAAATTCTTAAAAAATTCGTCCAAAATCTTGATGTCTCCAATCTCTTGTTTTGTACGTTTTTTCCACGTGTCTTGACATCCAATGTATCCCTGCAAAGTTTGGTGAAGATCTGAGTATGTAGTTTTTGACCTTATCTGGAACCTCCTATCTGAAAATTTGAAAATTCTTAAAAAATTCGTCCAAAATCTTGATGTCTCCAATCTCTTGTCTTGTACGTTTTTTCCACGTGTCTTGATATCCAATGTATCCCTGCAAAGTTTGGTGAAGATCTGAGTATGTCGTTTTTGACCTTATCTGGAACATCCTTTCTGAAAATTTGAAAATTGTTAAAAAATTCGTCCAAAATCTTGATGTCTCCTATCTCTTGTTTTGTACGTTTTTTCCACGTGTCTTGACATCCAATGTATCCCTGCAAAGTTTGGTGAAGATCTGAGTATGTAGTTTTTGACCTTATCTGGAACCTCCCATCTGAAAATTTGAAAATTCTTAAAAAATTCGACCAAAATCTTGATGTCTCCAATCTTTTGTTTTGTACGTTTTTTCCACGTGTCTTGACACATAATGTATCCATGCAAAGTTTGGTGAAGATCTGAGTATGTAGTTTTTGACCTTATATGGAACCTCCTATCTGAAAATTTGAAAATTCTTAAAAAATTCGTCCAAAATCTTGATGTCTCCAATCTCTTGTTTTGTACGTTTTTTCCACGTGTCTTGACATCCAATGTATCCCTGCAAAGTTTGGTGAAGATCTGAGTATGTAGTTTTTGACCTTATCTGGAACCTCCCATCTGAAAATTTGAAAATTCCTAAAAAATCCGTGCAAAATCTTGATGACCCCAATCTCTTGTTTTGTACGTTTTTTCCACGTGTCTTGACATCCAATGTATTCCTGCAATGTTTGGTGAAGATCTGAGTATGTAGTTTTTGACCTTATATGGAACCTCCTATCTGAAAATTTGAAAATTCTTAAAAAATTCGACCAAAATCTTGATGTTCCGAATCCTATGTTTTGTATGTTTTTTCCACGTGTCTTGACATCCAATGTATCCATGCAAAGTTTGGTGAAGATCTGAGTATGTAGTTTTTGACCTTATATTGAACCTCCCATCTGAAAATTTGAAACTTCTTAAAAAATTCGTCCAAAATCTTGATGACCCCAATCTCTTGTTTTGTACGTTTTTTCCACGTGTCTTGACATCCAAAGTATCCCTGCAAAGTTTGGTGAAGATCTGAGTATGTAGTTTTTGACCTTATATGGAACCTCCTTTCTGAAAATTTGAGAATTCTTAAAAAATTCGTCCAAAATCTTGATGTCTCCAATCTCTTGTTTTGTACGTTTTTTCCACGTGTCTTGACATCCAATGTATCCATGCAAAGTTTGGTGAAGATCTGAGTATGTCGTTTTTGACCTCATCTGGAACCTCCCATCTGAAAATTTGAAAATTCTTAAAAAATTCGTCGAAAATCTTGATGTCTCCAATCTTTTGTTTTGTACGTTTTTTCCACGTGTCTTGACATGCAAAGTATCCCTGCAACGTTTGGTGAAGATCTGAGTATGTAGTTTTTGACCTTATCTGGAACCTCCTATCTGAAAATTTGAAAATTCTTCAAAAATTCGTCGAAAATCTTGATGTCTCCAATCTCTTGTTTTGTACGTTTTTTCCACGTGTCTTGATATCCAATGTATCCCTGCAAAGTTTGGTGAAGATCTGAGTATGTCGTTTTTGACCTTATCTGGAACATCCTTTCTGAAAATTTGAAAATTGTTAAAAAATTCGTCCAAAATCTTGATGTCTCCAATCTCTTTTTTGTACGTTTTTTCCACGTGTCTTGACATCCAATGTATCCCTGCAAAGTTTGGTGAAGATCTGAGTATGTAGTTTTTGACCTTATCTGGAACCTCCCATCTGAAAATTTGAAAATTCTTAAAAAATTCGACCAAAATCTTGATGTCTCCTATCTTTTGTTTTGTACGTTTTTTCCACGTGTCTTGACACATAATGTATCCATGCAAAGTTTGGTGAAGATCTGAGTATGTAGTTTTTGACCTTATATGGAACCTCCTTTCTGAAAATTTGAGAATTCTTAAAAAATTCGTCCAAAATCTTGATGTCTCCAATCTCTTGTTTTGTACGTTTTTTCCACGTGTCTTGACATCCAATGTATCCATGCAAAGTTTGGTGAAGATCTGAGTATGTCGTTTTTGACCTTATCTGGAACCTCCCATCTGAAAATTTGAAAATTCTTAAAAAATTCGTCGAAAATCTTGATGTCTCCAATCTCTTGTTTTGTACGTTTTTTCCACGTGTCTTGACATGCAAAGTATCCCTGCAACGTTTGGTGAAGATCTGAGTATGTAGTTTTTGACCTTATCTGGAACCTACTATCTGAAAATTTGAAAATTCTTCAAAAATTCGTCGAAAATCTTGATGTCTCCAATCTCTTGTTTTGTACGTTTTTTCCACGTGTCTTGACATCCAATGTATTCCTGCAATGTTTGGTGGAGATCTGAGTATGTAGTTTTAGACCTTATCTGGAACCTCCTATCTGAAAATTTGAAAATTCTTCAAAAATTCGTCCAAAATCTTGATGTCTCCAATCTCTTGTTTTGTACGTTTTTTCCACGTGTCTCGACCTCCAATGGATCCCTGCAAAGTTTGGTGAAGATCTGAGTATGTCGTTTTTGACCTTATCTGGAACATCCTTTCTGAAAATTTGAAAATTCTTAAAAAATTCGTCGAAAATCTTGATGTCTCCAATCTCTTGTTTTGTACGTTTTTTCAAAGTGTCTTGACATCCAATGTATCCCTGCAAAGTTTGGTGAAGATCTGAGTATGTAGTTTTTGACCTTATATGGAACCTCCTATCTGAAAATTTGAAAATTCTTAAAAAATTCGTCCAAAATCTTGATGTCACCAATCCTATGTTTTGTATGTTTTTTCCACGTGTCTTGACATCCAATGTATCCATGCAAAGTTTGGTGAAGATCTGAGTATGTCGTTTTTGACCTTATCTGGAACCTCCCATCTGAAAATTTGAAAATTCTTAAAAAATTCGTCGAAAATCTTGATGTCTCCGATCTCTTGTTTTGTACGTTTTTTCCACGTGTCTTGACATGCAAAGTATTCCTGCAAAGTTTGGTGAAGATCTGAGTATGTAGTTTTTGACCTCATCTGGAACCTCCTATCTGAAAATTTGAAAATTCTTAAAAAATTCGTCCAAAATTTTGATGTCTCCAATCTCTTGTTTTGTACGTTTTTTCCACGTGTCTTGACATCCAATGTATCCCTGCAATGTTTGGTGAAGATCTGAGTATGTAGTTTTTGACCTTATCTGGAACCTCCCATCTGAAAATTTGAAAATTCCTAAAAAATCCGTCCAAAATCTTGATGACCCCAATCTCTTGTTTTGTACGTTTTTTCCACGTGTCTTGACATCCAATGTATCCCTGCAAAGTTTGGTGAAGATCTGAGTATGTAGTTTTTGACCTTATCTGGAACCTCCTATCTGAAAATTTGAAAATTCTTAAAAAATTCGTCCAAAATCTTGATGTCTCCAATCTCTTGTTTTGTACGTTTTTTCCACGTGTCTTGACATCCAAAGTATCCCTGCAAAGTTTGGTGAAGATCTGAGTATGTAGTTTTTGACCTTATATGGAACCTCCTTTCTGAAAATTTGAGAATTCTTAAAAAATTCGTCCAAAATCTTGATGTCTCCAATCTCTTGTTTTGTACGTTTTTTCCACGTGTCTTGACATCCAATGTATCCCTGCAAAGTTTGGTGAAGATCTGAGTATGTAGTTTTTGACCTTATATGGAACCTCCTATCTGAAAATTTGAAAATTCTTAAAAAATTCGTCCAAAATCTTGATGTCTCCAATCTCTTGTTTTGTACGTTTTTTCCACGTGTCTCGACCTCCAATGGATCCCTGCAAAGTTTGGTGAAGATCTGAGTATGTCGTTTTTGACCTTATCTGGAACCTCCCATCTGAAAATTTGAAAATTCTTAAAAAATTCGTCGAAAATCTTGATGTCTCCGATCTCTTGTTTTGTACGTTTTTTCCACGTGTCTTGACATGCAAAGTATTCCTGCAAAGTTTGGTGAAGATCTGAGTATGTAGTTTTTGACCTCATCTGGAACCTCCTATCTGAAAATTTGAAAATTCTTAAAAAATTCGTCCAAAATCTTGATGTCTCCAATCTCTTGTTTTGTACGTTTTTTCCACGTGTCTTGACATCCAATGTATCCCTGCAATGTTTGGTGAAGATCTGAGTATGTAGTTTTTGACCTTATCTGGAACCTCCCATCTGAAAATTTGAAAATTCCTAAAAAATCCGTCCAAAATCTTGATGACCCCAATCTCTTGTTTTGTACTTTTTTTCCACGTGTCTCGACCTCCAATGTATCCCTGCAAAGTTTGGTGAAGATCTGAGTATGTAGTTTTTGACCTTATATGGAACCTCCTATCTGAAAATTTGAAAATTCTTAAAAAATTCGTCCAAAATCTTGATGTCACCAATCCTATGTTTTGTATGTTTTTTCCACGTGTCTTGACATCCAATGGATCCCTGCAAAGTTTGGTGAAGATCTGAGTATGTCGTTTTTGACCTTATCTGGAACCTCCCATCTGAAAATTTGAAAATTCTTAAAAAATTCGTCGAAAATCTTGATGTCTCCGATCTCTTGTTTTGTACGTTTTTTCCACGTGTCTTGACATGCAAAGTATTCCTGCAAAGTTTGGTGAAGATCTGAGTATGTAGTTTTTGACCTCATCTGGAACCTCCTATCTGAAAATTTGAAAATTCTCAAAAAATTCGTCCAAAATCTTGATGTCTCCAATCTCTTGTTTTGTACGTTTTTTCCACGTGTCTTGACATCCAATGTATCCCTGCAAAGTTTGGTGGAGATCTGAGTATGTAGTTTTTGACCTTATATGGAACCTCCTTTCTGAAAATTTGAAAATTCTCAAAAAATTCGTCCATAATCTTGATGTCTCCAATCTCTTGTTTTGTACGTTTTTTCCACGTGTCTTGACATCCAATGTATCCCTGCAAAGTTTGGTGAAGATCTGAGTATGTAGTTTTTGACCTTATATGGAACCTCCTATCTGAAAATTTGAAAATTCTTAAAAAATTCGTCCAAAATCTTGATGACCCCAATCTCTTGTTTTGTACATTTTTCCACGTGTCTTGACACATAATGTATCCATGCAAAGTTTGGTGAAGATCTGAGTATGTAGTTTTTGACCTTATATGGAACCTCCTATCTGAAAATTTGAAAATTCTTAAAAAATTCGTCCAAAATCTTGATGTCTCCAATCTCTTGTTTGGTACGTTTTTTCCACGTGTCTTGACATCCAATGTATCCCTGCAAAGTTTGGTGAAGATCTGAGTATGTAGTTTTTGACCTTATATGGAACCTCCTATCTGAAAATTTGAAAATTCTTCAAAAATTCGTCCAAAATCTTGATGTCTCCAATCTCTTGTTTTGTACGTTTTTTCCACGTGTCTCGACCTCCAATGGATCCCTGCAAAGTTTGGTGAAGATCTGAGTATGTCGTTTTTGACCTTATCTGGAACATCCTTTCTGAAAATTTGAAAATTCTTAAAAAATTCGTCGAAAATCTTGATGACCCCAATCTCTTGTTTTGTACTTTTTTTCCACGTGTCTCGACCTCCAATGTATCCCTGCAAAGTTTGGTGAAGATCTGAGTATGTAGTTTTTGACCTTATATGGAACCTCCTATCTGAAAATTTGAAAATTCTTAAAAAATTCGTCCAAAATCTTGATGTCACCAATCCTATGTTTTGTATGTTTTTTCCACGTGTCTTGACATCCAATGTATCCATGCAAAGTTTGGTGAAGATCTGAGTATGTCGCTTTTGACCTTATCTGGAACCTCCCATCTGAAAATTTGAAAATTCTTAAAAAATTCGTCGAAAATCTTGAAGTCTCCGATCTCTTGTTTTGTACGTTTTTTCCACGTGTCTTGACATGCAAAGTATTCCTGCAAAGTTTGGTGAAGATCTGAGTATGTAGTTTTTGACCTCATCTGGAACCTCCTAACTGAAAATTTGAAAATTCTTAAAAAATTCGTCCAAAATTTTGATGTCTCCAATCTCTTGTTTTGTACGTTTTTTCCACGTGTCTTGACATCCAATGTATCCCTGCAATGTTTGGTGAAGATCTGAGTATGTAGTTTTTGACCTTATCTGGAACCTCCCATCTGAAAATTTGAAAATTCCTAAAAAATCCGTCCAAAATCTTGATGACCCCAATCTCTTGTTTTGTACGTTTTTTCCACGTGTCTTGACATCCAATGTATCCCTGCAAAGTTTGGTGAAGATCTGAGTATGTAGTTTTTGACCTTAACTGGAACCTCCTATCTGAAAATTTGAAAATTCTTAAAAAATTCGTCCAAAATCTTGATGTCTCCAATCTCTTGTTTTGTACGTTTTTTCCACGTGTCTTGACATCCAAAGTATCCCTGCAAAGTTTGGTGAAGATCTGAGTAGGTAGTTTTTGACCTTATATGGAACCTCCTTTCTGAAAATTTGAGAATTCTTAAAAAATTCGTCCAAAATCTTGATGTCTCCAATCTCTTGTTTTGTACGTTTTTTCCACGTGTCTTGACATCCAATGTATCCATGCAAAGTTTGGTGAAGATCTGAGTATGTCGTTTTTGACCTTATCTGGAACCTCCCATCTGAAAATTTGAAAATTCTTAAAAAATCCGTGCAAAATCTTGATGACCCCAATATCTTGTTTTGTACGTTTTTTCCACGTGTCTTGACATCCAATATATCCATGCAAAGTTTGGTGAAGATCTGAGTATGTCGTTTTTGACCTTATCTGGAACCTCCCATCTGAAAATTTGAAAATTCTTAAAAAATTCGTCGAAAATCTTGATGTCTCCAATCTCTTGTTTTGTACGTTTTTTCCACGTGTCTTGACATCCAATGTATCCCTGCAATGTTTGGTGGAGATCTGAGTATGTAGTTTTTGACCTTATCTGGGACCTCCTATCAGAAAATTTGAAAATTCTTCAAAAATTCGTCCAAAATCTTGATGTCTCCAATCTCTTGTTTTGTACGTTTTTTTCACGTGTCTCGACCTCCAATGTATCCCTGCAAAGTTTGGTGAAGATCTGAGTATGTCGTTTTTGACCTTATCTGGAACATCCTTTCTGAAAATTTGAAAATTCTTAAAAAATTCGTCGAAAATCTTGATGTCTCCAATCTCTTGTTTTGTACGTTTTTTCCACGTGTCTTGACATCCAATGTATCCCTGCAAAGTTTGGTGAAGATCTGAGTATGTAGTTTTTGACCTTATATGGAACCTCCTATCTGAAAATTTGAAAATTCTTAAAAAATTCGACCAAAATCTTGATGTTCCGAATCCTATGTTTTGTATGTTTTTTCCACGTGTCTTGACATCCAATGTATCCATGCAAAGTTTGGTGAAGATCTGAGTATGTAGTTTTTGACCTTATATTGAACCTCCCATCTGAAAATTTGAAAATTCTTAAAAAATTCGTCCAAAATCTTGATGACCCCAATCTCTTGTTTTGTACGTTTTTTCCACGTGTCTTGACATCCAAAGTATCCCTGCAAATTTTGGTGAAGATCTGAGTATGTAGTTTTTGACCTTATATGGAACCTCCTTTCTGAAAATTTGAGAATTCTTAAATAATTCGTCCAAAATCTTGATGTCTCCAATCTCTTGTTTTGTACGTTTTTTCCACGTGTCTTGACATCCAATGTATCCATGCAAAGTTTGGTGAAGATCTGAGTATGTCGTTTTTGACCTTATCTGGAACCTCCCATCTGAAAATTTGATAATTCTTAAAAAATCCGTGCAAAATCTTGATGACCCCAATCTCTTGTTTTGTACGTTTTTTCCACGTGTCTTGACATCCAATGTATCCATGCAAAGTTTGGTGAAGATCTGAGTATGTCGTTTTTGACCTTATCTGGAACCTCCCATCTGAAAATTTGAAAATTCTTAAAAAATTCGTCGAAAATCTTGATGTCTCCAATCTCTTGTTTTGTACGTTTTTTCCACGTGTCTTGACATCCAATGTATCCCTGCAATGTTTGGTAAAGATCTGAGTATGTCGTTTTTGACCTTATCTGGAACCTCCCATCTGAAAATTTGAAAATTCTTAAAAAATTCGTCGAAAATCTTGATGTCTCCGATCTCTTGTTTTGTACGTTTTTTCCACGTGTCTTGACATGCAAAGTATTCCTGCAAAGTTTGGTGAAGATCTGAGTATGTAGTTTTTGACCTCATCTGGAACCTCCTATCTGAAAATTTGAAAATTCTTAAAAAATTCGTCCAAAATCTTGATGTCTCCAATCTCTTGTTTTGTACGTTTTTTCCACGTGTCTTGACATCCAATGTATCCCTGCAATGTTTGGTGAAGATCTGAGTATGTAGTTTTTGACCTTATCTGGAACCTCCCATCTGAAAATTTGAAAATTCCTAAAAAATCCGTCCAAAATCTTGATGACCCCAATCTCTTGTTTTGTACTTTTTTTCCACGTGTCTCGACCTCCAATGTATCCCTGCAAAGTTTGGTGAAGATCTGAGTATGTAGTTTTTGACCTTATATGGAACCTCCTATCTGAAAATTTGAAAATTCTTAAAAAATTCGTCCAAAATCTTGATGTCACCAATCCTATGTTTTGTATGTTTTTTCCACGTGTCTTGACATCCAATGGATCCCTGCAAAGTTTGGTGAAGATCTGAGTATGTCGTTTTTGACCTTATCTGGAACCTCCCATCTGAAAATTTGAAAATTCTTAAAAAATTCGTCGAAAATCTTGATGTCTCCGATCTCTTGTTTTGTACGTTTTTTCCACGTGTCTTGACATGCAAAGTATTCCTGCAAAGTTTGGTGAAGATCTGAGTATGTAGTTTTTGACCTCATCTGGAACCTCCTATCTGAAAATTTGAAAATTCTCAAAAAATTCGTCCAAAATCTAGATGTCTCCAATCTCTTGTTTTGTACGTTTTTTCCACGTGTCTTGACATCCAATGTATCCCTGCAATGTTTGGTGAAGATCTGAGTATGTAGTTTTTGACCTTATCTGGAACCTCCTTTCTGAAAATTTGAAAATTCCTAAAAAATCCGTCCAAAATCTTGATGACCCCAATCTCTTGTTTTGTACTTTTTTTCCACGTGTCTCGACCTCCAATGTATCCCTGCAAAGTTTGGTGAAGATCTGAGTATGTAGTTTTTGACCTTATATGGAACCTCCTATCTGAAAATTTGAAAATTCTTAAAAAATTCGTCCAAAATCTTGATGTCACCAATCCTATGTTTTGTATGTTTTTTCCACGTGTCTTGACATCCAATGTATCCATGCCAAGTTTGGTGAAAATCTGAGTATGTCGTTTTTGACCTTATCTGGAACCTCCCATCTGAAAATTTGAAAATTCTTAAAAAATTCGTCGAAAATCTTGATTTCTCCGATCTCTTGTTTTGTACGTTTTTTCCACGTGTCTTGACATGCAAAGTATTCCTGCAAAGTTTGGTGAAGATCTGAGTATGTAGTTTTTGACCTCATCTGGAACCTCCTAACTGAAAATTTGAAAATTCTTAAAAAATTCGTCCAAAATTTTGATGTCTCCAATCTCTTGTTTTGTACGTTTTTTCCACGTGTCTTGACATCCAATGTATCCCTGCAATGTTTGGTGAAGATCTGAGTATGTAGTTTTTGACCTTATCTGGAACCTCCCATCTGAAAATTTGAAAATTCTTAAAAAATTCGTCGAAAATCTTGATGTCTCCGATCTCTTGTTTTGTACGTTTTTTCCACGGGTCTTGACATGCAAAGCATTCCTGCAAAGTTTGGTGAAGATCTGAGTATGTAGTTTTTGACCTCATTTGGAACCTCCTATCTGAAAATTTGAAAATTCTTAAAAAATTCGTCCAAAATCTTGATGTCTCCAATCTCTTCTTTTGTACGTTTTTTCCACGTGTCTTGACATCCAATGTATCCCTGCAAAGTTTGGTGAAGATCTGAGTATGTAGTTTTTGACCTTATCTGGAACCTCCTATCTGAAAATTTGAAAATTCTTAAAAAATTCGTCCAAAATCTTGATGTCTCCAATCTCTTGTTTTGTACGTTTTTTCCACGTGTCTTGATATCCAATGTATCCCTGCAAAGTTTGGTGAAGATCTGAGTATGTCGTTTTTGACCTTATCTGGAACATCCTTTCTGAAAATTTGAAAATTGTTAAAAAATTCGTCCAAAATCTTGATGTCTCCAATCTCTTTTTTGTACGTTTTTTCCACGTGTCTTGACATCCAATGTATCCCTGCAAAGTTTGGTGAAGATCTGAGTATGTAGTTTTTGACCTTATCTGGAACCTCCCATCTGAAAATTTGAAAATTCTTAAAAAATTCGACCAAAATCTTGATGTCTCCAATCTTTTGTTTTGTACGTTTTTTCCACGTGTCTTGACACATAATGTATCCATGCAAAGTTTGGTGAAGATCTGAGTATGTAGTTTTTGACCTTATATGGAACCTCCTATCTGAAAATTTGAAAATTCTTAAAAAATTCGTCCAAAATCTTGATGTCTCCAATCTCTTGTTTTGTACGTTTTTTCCACGTGTCTTGACATCCAATGTATCCCTGCAAAGTTTGGTGAAGATCTGAGTATGTAGTTTTTGACCTTATCTGGAACCTCCCATCTGAAAATTTGAAAATTCCTAAAAAATCCGTGCAAAATCTTGATGACCCCAATCTCTTGTTTTGTACGTTTTTTCCACGTGTCTTGACATCCAATGTATTCCTGCAATGTTTGGTGAAGATCTGAGTATGTAGTTTTTGACCTTATATGGAACCTCCTATCTGAAAATTTGAAAATTCTTAAAAAATTCGACCAAAATCTTGATGTTCCGAATCCTATGTTTTGTATGTTTTTTCCACGTGTCTTGACATCCAATGTATCCATGCAAAGTTTGGTGAAGATCTGAGTATGTAGTTTTTGACCTTATATTGAACCTCCCATCTGAAAATTTGAAAATTCTTAAAAAATTCGTCCAAAATCTTGATGACCCCAATCTCTTGTTTTGTACGTTTTTTCCACGTGTCTTGACATCCAAAGTATCCCTGCAAAGTTTGGTGAAGATCTGAGTATGTAGTTTTTGACCTTATATGGAACCTCCTTTCTGAAAATTTGAGAATTCTTAAAAAATTCGTCCAAAATCTTGATGTCTCCAATCTCTTGTTTTGTACGTTTTTTCCACGTGTCTTGACATCCAATGTATCCCTGCAAAGTTTGGTGAAGATCTGAGTATGTAGTTTTTGACCTTATCTGGAACCTCCCATCTGAAAATTTGAAAATTCCTAAAAAATCCGTGCAAAATCTTGATGACCCCAATCTCTTGTTTTGTACGTTTTTTCCACGTGTCTTGACATCCAATGTATTCCTGCAATGTTTGGTGAAGATCTGAGTATGTAGTTTTTGACCTTATATGGAACCTCCTATCTGAAAATTTGAAAATTCTTAAAAAATTCGACCAAAATCTTGATGTTCCGAATCCTATGTTTTGTATGTTTTTTCCACGTGTCTTGACATCCAATGTATCCATGCAAAGTTTGGTGAAGATCTGAGTATGTAGTTTTTGACCTTATATTGAACCTCCCATCTGAAAATTTGAAAATTCTTAAAAAATTCGTCCAAAATCTTGATGACCCCAATCTCTTGTTTTGTACGTTTTTTCCACGTGTCTTGACATCCAAAGTATCCCTGCAAAGTTTGGTGAAGATCTGAGTATGTAGTTTTTGACCTTATATGGAACCTCCTTTCTGAAAATTTGAGAATTCTTAAAAAATTCGTCCAAAATCTTGATGTCTCCAATCTCTTGTTTTGTACGTTTTTTCCACGTGTCTTGACATCCAATGTATCCATGCAAAGTTTGGTGAAGATCTGAGTATGTAGTTTTTGACCTCATTTGGAACCTCCTATCTGAAAATTTGAAAATTCTTAAAAAATTCGTCCAAAATCTTGATGTCTCCAATCTCTTCTTTTGTACGTTTTTTCCACGTGTCTTGACATCCAATGTATCCCTGCAAAGTTTGGTGAAGATCTGAGTATGTAGTTTTTGACCTTATCTGGAACCTCCTATCTGAAAATTTGAAAATTCTTAAAAAATTCGTCCAAAATCTTGATGTCTCCAATCTCTTGTTTTGTACGTTTTTTCCACGTGTCTTGATATCCAATGTATCCCTGCAAAGTTTGGTGAAGATCTGAGTATGTCGTTTTTGACCTTATCTGGAACATCCTTTCTGAAAATTTGAAAATTGTTAAAAAATTCGTCCAAAATCTTGATGTCTCCAATCTCTTTTTTGTACGTTTTTTCCACGTGTCTTGACATCCAATGTATCCCTGCAAAGTTTGGTGAAGATCTGAGTATGTAGTTTTTGACCTTATCTGGAACCTCCCATCTGAAAATTTGAAAATTCTTAAAAAATTCGACCAAAATCTTGATGTCTCCAATCTTTTGTTTTGTACGTTTTTTCCACGTGTCTTGACACATAATGTATCCATGCAAAGTTTGGTGAAGATCTGAGTATGTAGTTTTTGACCTTATATGGAACCTCCTATCTGAAAATTTGAAAATTCTTAAAAAATTCGTCCAAAATCTTGATGTCTCCAATCTCTTGTTTTGTACGTTTTTTCCACGTGTCTTGACATCCAATGTATCCCTGCAAAGTTTGGTGAAGATCTGAGTATGTAGTTTTTGACCTTATCTGGAACCTCCCATCTGAAAATTTGAAAATTCCTAAAAAATCCGTGCAAAATCTTGATGACCCCAATCTCTTGTTTTGTACGTTTTTTCCACGTGTCTTGACATCCAATGTATTCCTGCAATGTTTGGTGAAGATCTGAGTATGTAGTTTTTGACCTTATATGGAACCTCCTATCTGAAAATTTGAAAATTCTTAAAAAATTCGACCAAAATCTTGATGTTCCGAATCCTATGTTTTGTATGTTTTTTCCACGTGTCTTGACATCCAATGTATCCATGCAAAGTTTGGTGAAGATCTGAGTATGTAGTTTTTGACCTTATATTGAACCTCCCATCTGAAAATTTGAAAATTCTTAAAAAATTCGTCCAAAATCTTGATGACCCCAATCTCTTGTTTTGTACGTTTTTTCCACGTGTCTTGACATCCAAAGTATCCCTGCAAAGTTTGGTGAAGATCTGAGTATGTAGTTTTTGACCTTATATGGAACCTCCTTTCTGAAAATTTGAGAATTCTTAAAAAATTCGTCCAAAATCTTGATGTCTCCAATCTCTTGTTTTGTACGTTTTTTCCACGTGTCTTGACATCCAATGTATCCATGCAAAGTTTGGTGAAGATCTGAGTATGTCGTTTTTGACCTTATCTGGAACCTCCCATCTGAAAATTTGAAAATTCTTAAAAAATTCGTCGAAAATCTTGATGTCTCCAATCTTTTGTTTTGTACGTTTTTTCCACGTGTCTTGACATGCAAAGTATCCCTGCAACGTTTGGTGAAGATCTGAGTATGTAGTTTTTGACCTTATCTGGAACCTCCCATCTGAAAATTTGAAAATTCTTAAAAAATTCGACCAAAATCTTGATGTCTCCAATCTTTTGTTTTGTACGTTTTTTCCACGTGTCTTGACACAATGTATCCATGCAAAGTTTGGTGAAGATCTGAGTATGTAGTTTTTGACCTTATATGGAACCTCCTATCTGAAAATTTGAAAATTCTTAAAAAATTCGTCCAAAATCTTGATGTCTCCAATCTCTTGTTTTGTACGTTTTTTCCACGTGTCTTGACATCCAATGTATCCCTGCAAAGTTTGGTGAAGATCTGAGTATGTAGTTTTTGACCTTATCAGGAACCTCCCATCTGAAAATTTGAAAATTCCTAAAAAATCCGTGCAAAATCTTGATGACCCCAATCTCTTGTTTTGTACGTTTTTTCCACGTGTCTTGACATCCAATGTATCCCTGCAAAGTTTGGTGAAGATCTGAGTATGTCGTTTTTGACCTTATCTGGAACATCCTTTCTGAAAATTTGAAAATTGTTAAAAAATTCGTCCAAAATCTTGATGTCTCCAATCTCTTTTTTGTACGTTTTTTCCACGTGTCTTGACATCCAATGTATCCCTGCAAAGTTTGGTGAAGATCTGAGTATGTAGTTTTTGACCTTATCTGGAACCTCCCATCTGAAAATTTGAAAATTCTTAAAAAATTCGACCAAAATCTTGATGTCTCCAATCTTTTGTTTTGTACGTTTTTTCCACGTGTCTTGACACATAATGTATCCATGCAAAGTTTGGTGAAGATCTGAGTATGTAGTTTTTGACCTTATATGGAACCTCCTATCTGAAAATTTGAAAATTCTTAAAAAATTCGTCCAAAATCTTGATGTCTCCAATCTCTTGTTTTGTACGTTTTTTCCACGTGTCTTGACATCCAATGTATCCCTGCAAAGTTTGGTGAAGATCTGAGTATGTAGTTTTTGACCTCATCTGGAACCTCCCATCTGAAAATTTGAAAATTCCTAAAAAATCCGTGCAAAATCTTGATGACCCCAATCTCTTGTTTTGTACGTTTTTTCCACGTGTCTTGACATCCAATGTATTCCTGCAATGTTTGGTGAAGATCTGAGTATGTAGTTTTTGACCTTATATGGAACCTCCTATCTGAAAATTTGAAAATTCTTAAAAAATTCGACCAAAATCTTGATGTTCCGAATCCTATGTTTTGTATGTTTTTTCCACGTGTCTTGACATCCAATGTATCCATGCAAAGTTTGGTGAAGATCTGAGTATGTCGTTTTTGACCTTATCTGGAACCTCCCATCTGAAAATTTGAAAATTCTTAAAAAATTCGTCGAAAATCTTGATGTCTCCGATCTCTTGTTTTGTACGTTTTTTCCACGTGTCTTGACATGCAAAGTATTCCTGCAAAGTTTGGTGAAGATCTGAGTATGTCGTTTTTGACCTCATCTGGAACCTCCCATCTGAAAATTTGAAAATTCTTAAAAAATTCGTCGAAAATCTTGATGTCTCCAATCTTTTGTTTTGTACGTTTTTTCCACGTGTCTTGACATCCAATGTATCCCTGCAAAGTTTGGTGAAGATCTGAGTATGTAGTTTTTGACCTTATATGGAACCTCCTATCTGAAAATTTGAAAATTCTTAAAAAATTCGTCCAAAATCTTGATGTCTCCAATCTCTTGTTTTGTACGTTTTTTCCACGTGTCTCGACCTCCAATGGATCCCTGCAAAGTTTGGTGAAGATCTGAGTATGTCGTTTTTGACCTTATCTGGAACCTCCCATCTGAAAATTTGAAAATTCTTAAAAAATTCGTCGAAAATCTTGATGTCTCCGATCTCTTGTTTTGTACGTTTTTTCCACGTGTCTTGACATGCAAAGTATTCCTGCAAAGTTTGGTGAAGATCTGAGTAGGTAGTTTTTGACCTCATCTGGAACCTCCTATCTGAAAATTTGAAAATTCTTAAAAAATTCGTCCAAAATTTTGATGTCTCCAATCTCTTGTTTTGTACGTTTTTTCCACGTGTCTTGACATCCAATGTATTCCTGCAAAGTTTGGTGGAGATCTGAGTATGTAGTTTTAGACCTTATCTGGAACCTCCTATCTGAAAATTTGAAAATTCTTCAAAAATTCGTCCAAAATCTTGATGTCTCCAATCTCTTGTTTTGTACGTTTTTTCCACGTGTCTCGACCTCCAATGGATCCCTGCAAAGTTTGGTGAAGATCTGAGTATGTCGTTTTTGACCTTATCTGGAACATCCTTTCTGAAAATTTGAAAATTCTTAAAAAATTCGTCCAAAATCTTGATGTCTCCAATCTCTTGTTTTGTACGTTTTTTCCACGTGTCTTGATATCCAATGTATCCCTGCAAAGTTTGGTGAAGATCTGAGTATGTCGTTTTTGACCTTATCTGGAACATCCTTTCTGAAAATTTGAAAATTGTTAAAAAATTCGTCCAAAATCTTGATGTCTCCAATCTCTTTTTTGTACGTTTTTTCCACGTGTCTTGACATCCAATGTATCCCTGCAAAGTTTGGTGAAGATCTGAGTATGTAGTTTTTGACCTTATCTGGAACCTCCCATCTGAAAATTTGAAAATTCTTAAAAAATTCGACCAAAATCTTGATGTCTCCAATCTTTTGTTTTGTACGTTTTTTCCACGTGTCTTGACACATAATGCATCCATGCAAAGTTTGGTGAAGATCTGAGTATGTCGTTTTTGACCTTATCTGGAACATCCTTTCTGAAAATTTGAAAATTGTTAAAAAATTCGTCCAAAATCTTGATGTCTCCAATCTCTTTTTTGTACGTTTTTCCACGTGTCTTGACATCCAATGTATCCCTGCAAAGTTTGGTGAAGATCTGAGTATGTAGTTTTTGACCTTATCTGGAACCTCCCATCTGAAAATTTGAAAATTCTTAAAAAATTCGACCAAAATCTTGATGTCTCCAATCTTTTGTTTTGTACGTTTTTTCCACGTGTCTTGACACATAATGTATCCATGCAAAGTTTGGTGAAGATCTGAGTATGTAGTTTTTGACCTTATATGGAACCTCCTATCTGAAAATTTGAAAATTCTTAAAAAATTCGTCCAAAATCTTGATGTCTCCAATCTCTTGTTTTGTACGTTTTTTCCACGTGTCTTGACATCCAATGTATCCCTGCAAAGTTTGGTGAAGATCTGAGTATGTAGTTTTTGACCTTATCTGGAACCTCCCATCTGAAAATTTGAAAATTCCTAAAAAATCCGTGCAAAATCTTGATGACCCCAATCTCTTGTTTTGTACGTTTTTTCCACGTGTCTTGACATCCAATGTATTCCTGCAATGTTTGGTGAAGATCTGAGTATGTAGTTTTTGACCTTATATGGAACCTCCTATCTGAAAATTTGAAAATTCTTAAAAAATTCGACCAAAATCTTGATGTTCCGAATCCTATGTTTTGTATGTTTTTTCCACGTGTCTTGACATCCAATGTATCCATGCAAAGTTTGGTGAAGATCTGAGTATGTCGTTTTTGACCTTATCTGGAACCTCCCATCTGAAAATTTGAAAATTCTTAAAAAATTCGTCGAAAATCTTGATGTCTCCGATCTCTTGTTTTGTACGTTTTTTCCACGTGTCTTGACATGCAAAGTATTCCTGCAAAGTTTGGTGAAGATCTGAGTATGTCGTTTTTGACCTCATCTGGAACCTCCCATCTGAAAATTTGAAAATTCTTAAAAAATTCGTCGAAAATCTTGATGTCTCCAATCTTTTGTTTTGTACGTTTTTTCCACGTGTCTTGACATCCAATGTATCCCTGCAAAGTTTGGTGAAGATCTGAGTATGTAGTTTTTGACCTTATATGGAACCTCCTATCTGAAAATTTGAAAATTCTTAAAAAATTCGTCCAAAATCTTGATGTCTCCAATCTCTTGTTTTGTACGTTTTTTCCACGTGTCTCGACCTCCAATGGATCCCTGCAAAGTTTGGTGAAGATCTGAGTATGTCGTTTTTGACCTTATCTGGAACCTCCCATCTGAAAATTTGAAAATTCTTAAAAAATTCGTCGAAAATCTTGATGTCTCCGATCTCTTGTTTTGTACGTTTTTTCCACGTGTCTTGACATGCAAAGTATTCCTGCAAAGTTTGGTGAAGATCTGAGTAGGTAGTTTTTGACCTCATCTGGAACCTCCTATCTGAAAATTTGAAAATTCTTAAAAAATTCGTCCAAAATTTTGATGTCTCCAATCTCTTGTTTTGTACGTTTTTTCCACGTGTCTTGACATCCAATGTATTCCTGCAAAGTTTGGTGGAGATCTGAGTATGTAGTTTTAGACCTTATCTGGAACCTCCTATCTGAAAATTTGAAAATTCTTCAAAAATTCGTCCAAAATCTTGATGTCTCCAATCTCTTGTTTTGTACGTTTTTTCCACGTGTCTCGACCTCCAATGGATCCCTGCAAAGTTTGGTGAAGATCTGAGTATGTCGTTTTTGACCTTATCTGGAACATCCTTTCTGAAAATTTGAAAATTCTTAAAAAATTCGTCCAAAATCTTGATGTCTCCAATCTCTTGTTTTGTACGTTTTTTCCACGTGTCTTGATATCCAATGTATCCCTGCAAAGTTTGGTGAAGATCTGAGTATGTCGTTTTTGACCTTATCTGGAACATCCTTTCTGAAAATTTGAAAATTGTTAAAAAATTCGTCCAAAATCTTGATGTCTCCAATCTCTTTTTTGTACGTTTTTTCCACGTGTCTTGACATCCAATGTATCCCTGCAAAGTTTGGTGAAGATCTGAGTATGTAGTTTTTGACCTTATCTGGAACCTCCCATCTGAAAATTTGAAAATTCTTAAAAAATTCGACCAAAATCTTGATGTCTCCAATCTTTTGTTTTGTACGTTTTTTCCACGTGTCTTGACACATAATGCATCCATGCAAAGTTTGGTGAAGATCTGAGTATGTAGTTTTTGACCTTATATGGAACCTCCTATCTGAAAATTTGAAAATTCTTAAAAAATTCGTCCAAAATCTTGATGTCTCCAATCTCTTGTTTTGTACGTTTTTTCCACGTGTCTTGACATCCAATGTATCCCTGCAAAGTTTGGTGAAGATCTGAGTATGTAGTTTTTGACCTTATCTGGAACCTCCCATCTGAAAATTTGAAAATTCCTAAAAAATCCGTGCAAAATCTTGATGACCCCAATCTCTTGTTTTGTACGTTTTTTCCACGTGTCTCGACCTCCAATGGATCCCTGCAAAGTTTGGTGAAGATCTGAGTATGTCGTTTTTGACCTTATCTGGAACCTCCCATCTGAAAATTTGAAAATTCTTAAAAAATTCGTCGAAAATCTTGATGTCTCCGATCTCTTGTTTTGTACGTTTTTTCCACGTGTCTTGACATGCAAAGTATTCCTGCAAAGTTTGGTGAAGATCTGAGTATGTAGTTTTTGACCTCATCTGGAACCTCCTATCTGAAAATTTGAAAATTCTTAAAAAATTCGTCCAAAATCTTGATGTCTCCAATCTCTTGTTTTGTTCGTTTTTTCCACGTGTCTTGACATCCAATGTATCCCTGCAATGTTTGGTGAAGATCTGAGTATGTAGTTTTTGACCTTATCTGGAACCTCCCATCTGAAAATTTGAAAATTCCTAAAAAATCCGTCCAAAATCTTGATGACCCCAATCTCTTGTTTTGTACTTTTTTTCCACGTGTCTCGACCTCCAATGTATCCCTGCAAAGTTTGGTGAAGATCTGAGTATGTAGTTTTTGACCTTATATGGAACCTCCTATATGAAAATTTGAAAATTCTTAAAAAATTCGTCCAAAATCTTGATGTCACCAATCCTATGTTTTGTATGTTTTTTCCACGTGTCTTGACATCCAATGTATCCATGCAAAGTTTGGTGAAGATCTGAGTATGTCGTTTTTGGCCTTATCTGGAACCTCCCATCTGAAAATTTGAAAATTCTTAAAAAATTCGTCGAAAATCTTGATGTCTCCGATCTCTTGTTTTGTACGTTTTTTCCACGTGTCTTGACATGCAAAGTATTCCTGCAAAGTTTGGTGAAGATCTGAGTAGGTAGTTTTTGACCTCATCTGGAACCTCCTATCTGAAAATTTGAAAATTCTTAAAAAATTCGTCCAAAATTTTGATGTCTCCAATCTCTTGTTTTGTACGTTTTTTCCACGTGTCTTGACATCCAATGTATTCCTGCAATGTTTGGTGGAGATCTGAGTATGTAGTTTTAGACCTTATCTGGAACCTCCTATCTGAAAATTTGAAAATTCTTCAAAAATTCGTCCAAAATCTTGATGTCTCCAATCTCTTGTTTTGTACGTTTTTTCCACGTGTCTCGACCTCCAATGGATCCCTGCAAAGTTTGGTGAAGATCTGAGTATGTCGTTTTTGACCTTATCTGGAACATCCTTTCTGAAAATTTGAAAATTCTTAAAAAATTCGTCCAAAATCTTGATGTCTCCAATCTCTTGTTTTGTACGTTTTTTCCACGTGTCTTGATATCCAATGTATCCCTGCAAAGTTTGGTGAAGATCTGAGTATGTCGTTTTTGACCTTATCTGGAACATCCTTTCTGAAAATTT
This sequence comes from Lepisma saccharinum, assembly GCF_977018435.1. Lineage (NCBI taxonomy): Eukaryota > Metazoa > Arthropoda > Insecta > Zygentoma > Lepismatidae > Lepisma > Lepisma saccharinum. The sequence continues at coordinate 17,342 of NW_028142931.1, read as the reverse complement.
GAAAATTGTTAAAAAATTCGTCCAAAATCTTGATGTCTCCAATCTCTTTTTTGTACGTTTTTTCCACGTGTCTTGACATCCAATGTATCCCTGCAAAGTTTGGTGAAGATCTGAGTATGTAGTTTTTGACCTTATCTGGAACCTCCCATCTGAAAATTTGAAAATTCTTAAAAAATTCGACCAAAATCTTGATGTCTCCAATCTTTTGTTTTGTACGTTTTTTCCACGTGTCTTGACACATAATGCATCCATGCAAAGTTTGGTGAAGATCTGAGTATGTAGTTTTTGACCTTATATGGAACCTCCTATCTGAAAATTTGAAAATTCTTAAAAAATTCGTCCAAAATCTTGATGTCTCCAATCTCTTGTTTTGTACGTTTTTTCCACGTGTCTTGACATCCAATGTATCCCTGCAAAGTTTGGTGAAGATCTGAGTATGCAGTTTTTGACCTTATCTGGAACCTCCCATCTGAAAATTTGAAAATTCCTAAAAAATCCGTGCAAAATCTTGATGACCCCAATCTCTTGTTTTGTACGTTTTTTCCACGTGTCTTGACATCCAATGTATTCCTGCAATGTTTGGTGAAGATCTGAGTATGTAGTTTTTGACCTTATATGGAACCTCCTATCTGAAAATTTGAAAATTTTTAAAAAATTCGACCAAAATCTTGATGTTCCGAATCCTATGTTTTGTATGTTTTTTCCACGTGTCTTGACATCCAATGTATCCATGCAAAGTTTGGTGAAGATCTGAGTATGTCGTTTTTGACCTTAACTGGAACCTCCCATCTGAAAATTTGAAAATTCTTAAAAAATTCGTCGAAAATCTTGATGTCTCCGATCTCCTGTTTTGTACGTTTTTTCCACGTGTCTTGACATGCAAAGTATTCCTGCAAAGTTTGGTGAAGATCTGAGTATGTCGTTTTTGACCTCATCTGGAACCTCCCATCTGAAAATTTGAAAATTCTTAAAAAATTCGTCGAAAATCTTGATGTCTCCAATCTTTTGTTTTGTACGTTTTTTCCACGTGTCTTGACATCCAATGTATCCCTGCAAAGTTTGGTGAAGATCTGAGTATGTAGTTTTTGACCTTATATGGAACCTCCTATCTGAAAATTTGAAAATTCTTAAAAAATTCGTCCAAAATCTTGATGTCTCCAATCTCTTGTTTTGTACGTTTTTTCCACGTGTCTCGACCTCCAATGGATCCCTGCAAAGTTTGGTGAAGATCTGAGTATGTCGTTTTTGACCTTATCTGGAACCTCCCATCTGAAAATTTGAAAATTCTTAAAAAATTCGTCGAAAATCTTGATGTCTCCGATCTCTTGTTTTGTACGTTTTTTCCACGTGTCTTGACATGCAAAGTATTCCTGCAAAGTTTGGTGAAGATCTGAGTATGTAGTTTTTGACCTCATCTGGAACCTCCTATCTGAAAATTTGAAAATTCTTAAAAAATTCGTCCAAAATCTTGATGTCTCCAATCTCTTGTTTTGTACGTTTTTTCCACGTGTCTTGACATCCAATGTATCCCTGCAATGTTTGGTGAAGATCTGAGTATGTAGTTTTTGACCTTATCTGGAACCTCCCATCTGAAAATTTGAAAATTCCTAAAAAATCCGTCCAAAATCTTGATGACCCCAATCTCTTGTTTTGTACTTTTTTTCCACGTGTCTCGACCTCCAATGTATCCCTGCAAAGTTTGGTGAAGATCTGAGTATGTAGTTTTTGACCTTATATGGAACCTCCTATCTGAAAATTTGAAAATTCTTAAAAAATTCGTCCAAAATCTGGATGTCACCAATCCTATGTTTTGTATGTTTTTTCCACGTGTCTTGACATCCAATGTATCCATGCAAAGTTTGGTGAAGATCTGAGTATGTCGTTTTTGACCTTATCTGGAACCTCCCATCTGAAAATTTGAAAATTCTTAAAAAATTCGTCGAAAATCTTGATGTCTCCGATCTCTTGTTTTGTACGTTTTTTCCACGTGTCTTGACATGCAAAGTATTCCTGCAAAGTTTGGTGAAGATCTGAGTAGGTAGTTTTTGACCTCATCTGGAACCTCCTATCTGAAAATTTGAAAATTCTTAAAAAATTCGTCCAAAATTTTGATGTCTCCAATCTCTTGTTTTGTACGTTTTTTCCACGTGTCTTGACATCCAATGTATTCCTGCAATGTTTGGTGGAGATCTGAGTATGTAGTTTTAGACCTTATCTGGAACCTCCTATCTGAAAATTTGAAAATTCTTCAAAAATTCGTCCAAAATCTTGATGTCTCCAATCTCTTGTTTTGTACGTTTTTTCCACGTGTCTCGACCTCCAATGGATCCCTGCAAAGTTTGGTGAAGATCTGAGTATGTCGTTTTTGACCTTATCTGGAACATCCTTTCTGAAAATTTGAAAATTCTTAAAAAATTCGTCCAAAATCTTGATGTCTCCAATCTCTTGTTTTGTACGTTTTTTCCACGTGTCTTGATATCCAATGTATCCCTGCAAAGTTTGGTGAAGATCTGAGTATGTCGTTTTTGACCTTATCTGGAACATCCTTTCTGAAAATTTGAAAATTGTTAAAAAATTCGTCCAAAATCTTGATGTCTCCAATCTCTTTTTTGTACGTTTTTTCCACGTGTCTTGACATCCAATGTATCCCTGCAAAGTTTGGTGAAGATCTGAGTATGTAGTTTTTGACCTTATCTGGAACCTCCCATCTGAAAATTTGAAAATTCTTAAAAAATTCGACCAAAATCTTGATGTCTCCAATCTTTTGTTTTGTACGTTTTTTCCACGTGTCTTGACACATAATGCATCCATGCAAAGTTTGGTGAAGATCTGAGTATGTAGTTTTTGACCTTATATGGAACCTCCTATCTGAAAATTTGAAAATTCTTAAAAAATTCGTCCAAAATCTTGATGTCTCCAATCTCTTGTTTTGTACGTTTTTTCCACGTGTCTTGACATCCAATGTATCCCTGCAAAGTTTGGTGAAGATCTGAGTATGTAGTTTTTGACCTTATCTGGAACCTCCCATCTGAAAATTTGAAAATTCCTAAAAAATCCGTGCAAAATCTTGATGACCCCAATCTCTTGTTTTGTACGTTTTTTCCACGTGTCTTGACATCCAATGTATTCCTGCAATGTTTGGTGAAGATCTGAGTATGTAGTTTTTGACCTTATATGGAACCTCCTATCTGAAAATTTGAAAATTCTTAAAAAATTCGACCAAAATCTTGATGTTCCGAATCCTATGTTTTGTATGTTTTTTCCACGTGTCTTGACATCCAATGTATCCATGCAAAGTTTGGTGAAGATCTGAGTATGTCGTTTTTGACCTTATCTGGAACCTCCCATCTGAAAATTTGAAAATTCTTAAAAAATTCGTCGAAAATCTTGATGTCTCCGATCTCTTGTTTTGTACGTTTTTTCCACGTGTCTTGACATGCAAAGTATTCCTGCAAAGTTTGGTGAAGATCTGAGTATGTCGTTTTTGACCTCATCTGGAACCTCCCATCTGAAAATTTGAAAATTCTTAAAAAATTCGTCGAAAATCTTGATGTCTCCAATCTTTTGTTTTGTACGTTTTTTCCACGTGTCTTGACATCCAATGTATCCCTGCAAAGTTTGGTGAAGATCTGAGTATGTAGTTTTTGACCTTATATGGAACCTCCTATCTGAAAATTTGAAAATTCTTAAAAAATTCGTCCAAAATCTTGATGTCTCCAATCTCTTGTTTTGTACGTTTTTTCCACGTGTCTCGACCTCCAATGGATCCCTGCAAAGTTTGGTGAAGATCTGAGTATGTCGTTTTTGACCTTATCTGGAACCTCCCATCTGAAAATTTGAAAATTCTTAAAAAATTCGTCGAAAATCTTGATGTCTCCGATCTCTTGTTTTGTACGTTTTTTCCACGTGTCTTGACATGCAAAGTATTCCTGCAAAGTTTGGTGAAGATCTGAGTATGTAGTTTTTGACCTCATCTGGAACCTCCTATCTGAAAATTTGAAAATTCTTAAAAAATTCGTCCAAAATCTTGATGTCTCCAATCTCTTGTTTTGTACGTTTTTTCCACGTGTCTTGACATCCAATGTATCCCTGCAATGTTTGGTGAAGATCTGAGTATGTAGTTTTTGACCTTATCTGGAACCTCCCATCTGAAAATTTGAAAATTCCTAAAAAATCCGTCCAAAATCTTGATGACCCCAATCTCTTGTTTTGTACTTTTTTTCCACGTGTCTCGACCTCCAATGTATCCCTGCAAAGTTTGGTGAAGATCTGAGTATGTAGTTTTTGACCTTATATGGAACCTCCTATCTGAAAATTTGAAAATTCTTAAAAAATTCGTCCAAAATCTTTATGTCACCAATCCTATGTTTTGTATGTTTTTTCCACGTGTCTTGACATCCAATGTATCCATGCAAAGTTTGGTGAAGATCTGAGTATGTCGTTTTTGACCTTATCTGGAACCTCCCATCTGAAAATTTGAAAATTCTTAAAAAATTCGTCGAAAATCTTGATGTCTCCGATCTCTTGTTTTGTACGTTTTTTCCACGTGTCTTGACATGCAAAGTATTCCTGCAAAGTTTGGTGAAGATCTGAGTAGGTAGTTTTTGACCTCATCTGGAACCTCCTATCTGAAAATTTGAAAATTCTTAAAAAATTCGTCCAAAATTTTGATGTCTCCAATCTCTTGTTTTGTACGTTTTTTCCACGTGTCTTGACATCCAATGTATTCCTGCAATGTTTGGTGGAGATCTGAGTATGTAGTTTTAGACCTTATCTGGAACCTCCTATCTGAAAATTTGAAAATTCTTCAAAAATTCGTCCAAAATCTTGATGTCTCCAATCTCTTGTTTTGTACGTTTTTTCCACGTGTCTCGACCTCCAATGGATCCCTGCAAAGTTTGGTGAAGATCTGAGTATGTCGTTTTTGACTTTATCTGGAACATCCTTTCTGAAAATTTGAAAATTCTTAAAAAATTCGTCCAAAATCTTGATGTCTCCAATCTCTTGTTTTGTACGTTTTTTCCACGTGTCTTGATATCCAATGTATCCCTGGAAAGTTTGGTGAAGATCTGAGTATGTCGTTTTTGACCTTATCTGGAACATCCTTTCTGAAAATTTGAAAATTGTTAAAAAATTCGTCCAAAATCTTGATGTCTCCAATCTCTTTTTTGTACGTTTTTTCCACGTGTCTTGACATCCAATGTATCCCTGCAAAGTTTGGTGAAGATCTGAGTATGTAGTTTTTGACCTTATCTGGAACCTCCCATCTGAAAATTTGAAAATTCTTAAAAAATTCGACCAAAATCTTGATGTCTCCAATCTTTTGTTTTGTACGTTTTTTCCACGTGTCTTGACACATAATGTATCCATGCAAAGTTTGGTGAAGATCTGAGTATGTAGTTTTTGACCTTATATGGAACCTCCTATCTGAAAATTTGAAAATTCTTAAAAAATTCGTCCAAAATCTTGATGTCTCCAATCTCTTGTTTTGTACGTTTTTTCCACGTGTCTTGACATCCAATGTATCCCTGCAAAGTTTGGTGAAGATCTGAGTATGTAGTTTTTGACCTTATCTGGAACCTCCCATCTGAAAATTTGAAAATTCTTAAAAAATTCGACCAAAATCTTGATGTCTCCAATCTTTTGTTTTGTACGTTTTTTCCACGTGTCTTGACACATAATGTATCCATGCAAAGTTTGGTGAAGATCTGAGTATGTAGTTTTTGACCTTATATGGAACCTCCTATCTGAAAATTTGAAAATTCTTAAAAAATTCGTCCAAAATCTTGATGTCTCCAATCTCTTGTTTTGTACGTTTTTTCCACGTGTCTTGACATCCAATGTATCCCTGCAAAGTTTGGTGAAGATCTGAGTATGTAGTTTTTGACCTTATCTGGAACCTCCCATCTGAAAATTTGAAAATTCCTAAAAAATCCGTGCAAAATCTTGATGACCCCAATCTCTTGTTTTGTACGTTTTTTCCACGTGTCTTGACATCCAATGTATTCCTGCAATGTTTGGTGAAGATCTGAGTATGTAGTTTTTGACCTTATATGGAACCTCCTATCTGAAAATTTGAAAATTCTTAAAAAATTCGACCAAAATCTTGATGTTCCGAATCCTATGTTTTGTATGTTTTTCCACGTGTCTTGACATCCAATGTATCCATGCAAAGTTTGGTGAAGATCTGAGTATGTAGTTTTTGACCTTATATTGAACCTCCCATCTGAAAATTTGAAAATTCTTAAAAAAATTCGTCCAAAATCTTGATGACCCCAATCTCTTGTTTTGTACGTTTTTTCCACGTGTCTTGACATCCAAAGTATCCCTGCAAAGTTTGGTGAAGATCTGAGTATGTAGTTTTTGACCTTATATGGAACCTCCTTTCTGAAAATTTGAGAATTCTTAAAAAATTCGTCCAAAATCTTGATGTCTCCAATCTCTTGTTTTGTACGTTTTTTCCACGTGTCTTGACATCCAATGTATCCATGCAAAGTTTGGTGAAGATCTGAGTATGTCGTTTTTGACCTTATCTGGAACCTCCCATCTGAAAATTTGAAAATTCTTAAAAAATTCGTCGAAAATCTTGATGTCTCCAATCTTTTGTTTTGTACGTTTTTTCCACGTGTCTTGACATGCAAAGTATCCCTGCAACGTTTGGTGAAGATCTGAGTATGTAGTTTTTGACCTTATCTGGAACCTCCTATCTGAAAATTTGAAAATTCTTAAAAAATTCGTCGAAAATCTTGATGTCTCCAATCTCTTGTTTTGTACGTTTTTTCCACGTGTCTTGATATCCAATGTATCCCTGCAAAGTTTGGTGAAGATCTGAGTATGTCGTTTTTGACCTTATCTGGAACATCCTTTCTGAAAATTTGAAAATTGTTAAAAAATTCGTCCAAAATCTTGATGTCTCCAATCTCTTTTTTGTACGTTTTTTCCACGTGTCTTTACATCCAATGTATCCCTGCAAAGCTTGGTGAAGATCTGAGTATGTAGTTTTTGACCTTATCTGGAACCTCCCATCTGAAAATTTTAAAATTCTTAAAAAATTCGACCAAAATCTTGATGTCTCCAATCTTTTGTTTTGTACGTTTTTTCCACGTGTCTTGACACATAATGTATCCATGCAAAGTTTGGTGAAGATCTGAGTATGTAGTTTTTGACCTTATATGGAACCTCCTATCTGAAAATTTGAAAATTCTTAAAAAATTCGTCCAAAATCTTGATGTCTCCAATCTCTTGTTTTGTACGTTTTTTCCACGTGTCTTGACATCCAATGTATCCCTGCAAAGTTTGGTGAAAATCTGAGTATGTAGTTTTTGACCTTATCTGGAACCTCCCATCTGAAAATTTGAAAATTCCTAAAAAATCCGTGCAAAATCTTGATGACCCCAATCTCTTGTTTTGTACGTTTTTTCCACGTGTCTTGATATCCAATGTATCCCTGCAAAGTTTGGTGAAGATCTGAGTATGTCGTTTTTGACCTTATCTGGAACATCCTTTCTGAAAATTTGAAAATTGTTAAAAAATTCGTCCAAAATCTTGATGTCTCCAATCTCTTTTTTGTACGTTTTTTCCACGTGTCTTGACATCCAATGTATATCTGCAAAGTTTGGTGAAGATCTGAGTATGTAGTTTTTGACCTTATCTGGAACCTCCCATCTGAAAATTTGAAAATTCTTAAAAAATTCGACCAAAATCTTGATGTCTCCAATCTTTTGTTTTGTACGTTTTTTCCACGTGTCTTGACACATAATGTATCCATGCAAAGTTTGGTGAAGATCTGAGTATGTAGTTTTTGACCTTATATGGAACCTCCTATCTGAAAATTTGAAAATTCTTAAAAAATTCGTCCAAAATCTTGATGTCTCCAATCTCTTGTTTTGTACGTTTTTTCCACGTGTCTTGACATCCAATGTATCCCTGCAAAGTTTGGTGAAGATCTGAGTATGTAGTTTTTGACCTTATCTGGAACCTCCCATCTGAAAATTTGAAAATTCCTAAAAAATCCGTGCAAAATCTTGATGAACTCAATCTCTTGTTTTGTACGTTTTTTCCACGTCTTGACATCCAATGTATTCCTGCAATGTTTGGTGAAGATCTGAGTATGTAGTTTTTGACCTTATATGGAACCTCCTATCTGAAAATTTGAAAATTCTTAAAAAAATCGACCAAAATCTTGATGTTCCGAATCCTATGTTTTGTGTGTTTTTTCCACGTGTCTTGACATCCAATGTATCCATGCAAAGTTTGGTGAAGATCTGAGTATGTCGTTTTTGACCTTATCTGGAACCTCCCATCTGAAAATTTGAAAATTCTTAAAAAATTCGTCGAAAATCTTGATGTCTCCGATCTCTTGTTTTGTACGTTTTTTCCACGTGTTTTGACATGCAAAGTATTCCTGCAAAGTTTGGTGAAGATCTGAGTATGTCGTTTTTGACCTCATCTGGAACCTCCCATCTGAAAATTTGAAAATTCTTAAAAAATTCGTCGAAAATCTTGATGTCTCCAATCTTTTGTTTTGTACGTTTTTTCCACGTGTCTTGACATCCAATGTATCCCTGCAAAGTTTGGTGAAGATCTGAGTATGTAGTTTTTGACCTTATATGGAACCTCCTATCTGAAAATTTGAAAATTCTTAAAAAATTCGTCCAAAATCTTGATGTCTCCAATCTCTTGTTTTGTACGTTTTTTCCACGTGTCTCGACCTCCAATGGATCCCTGCAAAGTTTGGTGAAGATCTGAGTATGTCGTTTTTGACCTTATCTGGAACCTCCCATCTGAAAATTTGAAAATTCTTAAAAAATTCGTCGAAAATCTTGATGTCTCCGATCTCTTGTTTTGTACGTTTTTTCCACGTGTCTTGACATGCAAAGTATTCCTGCAAAGTTTGGTGAAGATCTGAGTATGTAGTTTTTGACCTCATCTGGAACCTCCTATCTGAAAATTTGAAAATTCTTAAAAAATTCGTCCAAAATTTTGATGTCTCCAATCTCTTGTTTTGTACGTTTTTTCCACGTGTCTTGACATCCAATGTATCCCTGCAATGTTTGGTGAAGATCTGAGTATGTAGTTTTTGACCTTATCTGGAACCTCCCATCTGAAAATTTGAAAATTCCTAAAAAATCCGTCCAAAATCTTGATGACCCCAATCTCTTGTTTTGTACATTTTTTCCACGTGTCTCGACCTCCAATGTATCCCTGCAAAGTTTGGTGAAGATCTGAGTATGTAGTTTTTGACCTTATATGGAACCTCCTATCTGAAAATTTGAAAATTCTTAAAAAATTCGTCCAAAATCTTGATGTCACCAATCCTATGTTTTGTATGTTTTTTCCACGTGTCTTGACATCCAATGTATCCATGCAAAGTTTGGTGAAGATCTGAGTATGTCGTTTTTGACCTTATCTGGAACCTCCCATCTGAAAATTTGAAAATTCTTAAAAAATTCGTCGAAAATCTTGATGTCTCCGATCTCTTGTTTTGTACGTTTTTTCCACGTGTCTTGACATGCAAAGTATTCCTGCAAAGTTTGGTGAAGATCTGAGTATGTAGTTTTTGACCTCATCTGGAACATCCTATCTGAAAATTTGAAAATTCTTAAAAAATTCGTCCAAAATTTTGATGTCTCCAATCTCTTGTTTTGTACGTTTTTTCCACGTGTCTTGACATCCAATGTATTCCTGCAATGTTTGGTGGAGATCTGAGTATGTAGTTTTAGACCTTATCTGGAACCTCCTATCTGAAAATTTGAAAATTCTTCAAAAATTCGTCCAAAATCTTGATGTCTCCAATCTCTTGTTTTGTACGTTTTTTCCACGTGTCTCGACCTCCAATGGATCCCTGCAAAGTTTGGTGAAGATCTGAGTATGTCGTTTTTGACCTTATCTGGAAAATCCTTTCTGAAAATTTGAAAATTCTTAAAAAATTCGTCCAAAATCTTGATGTCTCCAATCTCTTGTTTTGTACGTTTTTTCCACGTGTCTTGATATCCAATGTATCCCTGCAAAGTTTGGTGAAGATCTGAGTATGTCGTTTTTGACCTTATCTGGAACATCCTTTCTGAAAATTTGAAAATTGTTAAAAAATTCGTCCAAAATCTTGATGTCTCCAATCTCTTTTTTGTACGTTTTTTCCACGTGTCTTGACATCCAATGTATCCCTGCAAAGTTTGGTGAAGATCTGAGTATGTAGTTTTTGACCTTATCTGGAACCTCCCATCTGAAAATTTGAAAATTCTTAAAAAATTCGACCAAAATCTTGATGTCTCCAATCTTTTGTTTTGTACGTTTTTTCCAGGTGTCTTGACACATAATGTATCCATGCAAAGTTTGGTGAAGATCTGAGTATGTAGTTTTTGACCTTATATGGAACCTCCTATCTGAAAATTTGAAAATTCTTAAAAAATTCGTCCAAAATCTTGATGTCTCCAATCTCTTGTTTTGTACGTTTTTTCCACGTGTCTTGACATCCAATGTATCCCTGCAAAGTTTGGTGAAGATCTGAGTATGTAGTTTTTGACCTTATCTGGAACCTCCCATCTGAAAATTTGAAAATTCTTAAAAAATTCGACCAAAATCTTGATGTCTCCAATCTTTTGTTTTGTACGTTTTTTCCACGTGTCTTGACACATAATGTATCCATGCAAAGTTTGGTGAAGATCTGAGTATGTAGTTTTTGACCTTATATGGAACCTCCTATCTGAAAATTTGAAAATTCTTAAAAAATTCGTCCAAAATCTTGATGTCTCCAATCTCTTGTTTTGTACGTTTTTTCCACGTGTCTTGACATCCAATGTATCCCTGCAAAGTTTGGTGAAGATCTGAGTATGTAGTTTTTGACCTTATCTGGAACCTCCCATCTGAAAATTTGAAAATTCTTAAAAAATTCGACCAAAATCTTGATGTCTCCAATCTTTTGTTTTGTACGTTTTTTCCACGTGTCTTGACACATAATGTATCCATGCAAAGTTTGGTGAAGATCTGAGTATGTAGTTTTTGACCTTATCTGGAACCTCCCATCTGAAAATTTGAAAATTCCTAAAAAATCCGTGCAAAATCTTGATGACCCCAATCTCTTGTTTTGTACGTTTTTTCCACGTGTCTTGACATCCAATGTATCCATGCAAAGTTTGGTGAAGATCTGAGTATGTCGTTTTTGACCTTATCTGGAACCTCCCATCTGAAAATTTGAAAATTCTTAAAAAATTCGTCGAAAATCTTGATGTCTCCAATCTCTTGTTTTGTACGTTTTTTCCACGTGTCTTGACATGCAAAGTATCCCTGCAACGTTTGGTGAAGATCTGAGTATGTAGTTTTTGACCTTATCTGGAACCTCCTATCTGAAAATTTGAAAATTCTTCAAAAATTCGTCGAAAATCTTGATGTCTCCAATCTCTTGTTTTGTACGTTTTTTCCACGTGTCTTGACATCCAATGTATCCCTGCAATGTTTGGTGGAGATCTGAGTATGTAGTTTTTGACCTTATCTGGGACCTCCTATCAGAAAATTTGAAAATTCTTCAAAAATTCGTCCAAAATCTTGATGTCTCCAATCTCTTGTTTTGTACGTTTTTTCCACGTGTCTCGACCTCCAATGTATCCCTGCAAAGTTTGGTGAAGATCTGAGTATGTCGTTTTTGACCTTATCTGGAACATCCTTTCTGAAAATTTGAAAATTCTTCAAAAATTCGTCCAAAATCTTGATGTCTCCAATCTCTTGTTTTGTACGTTTTTTCCACGTGTCTCGACCTCCAATGTATCCCTGCAAAGTTAGTGAAGATCTGAGTATGTCGTTTTTGACCTTATCTGGAACATCCTTTCTGAAAATTTGAAAATTCTTAAAAAATTCGTCGAAAATCTTGATGTCTCCAATCTCTTGTTTTGTACGTTTTTTCCACGTTTCTTGACATCCAATGTATCCCTGCAAAGTTTGGTGAAGATCTGAGTATGTAGTTTTTGACCTTATATGGAACCTCCTATCTGAAAATTTGAAAATTCTTAAAAAATTCGTCCAAAATCTTGATGTCTCCAATCTCTTGTTTTGTACGTTTTTTCCACGTGTCTCGACCTCCAATGGATCCCTGCAAAGTTTGGTGAAGATCTGAGTATGTCGTTTTTGACCTTATCTGGAACCTCCCATCTGAAAATTTGAAAATTCTTAAAAAATTCGTCGAAAATCTTGATGTCTCCGATCTCTTGTTTTGTACGTTTTTTCCACGTGTCTTGACATGCAAAGTATTCCTGCAATGTTTGGTGAAGATCTGAGTATGTAGTTTTTGACCTTATCTGGAACCTCCCATCTGAAAATTTGAAAATTCCTAAAAAATCCGTCCAAAATCTTTATGACCCCAATCTCTTGTTTTGTACTTTTTTTCCACGTGTCTCGACCTCCAATGTATCCCTGCAAAGTTTGGTGAAGATCTGAGTATGTAGTTTTTGACCTTATATGGAACCTCCTATCTGAAAATTTGAAAATTCTTAAAAAATTCGTCCAAAATCTTGATGTCACCAATCCTATGTTTTGTATGTTTTTTCCACGTGTCTTGACATCCAATGTATCCATGCAAAGTTTGGTGAAGATCTGAGTATGTCGTTTTTGACCTTATCTGGAACCTCCCATCTGAAAATTTGAAAATTCTTAAAAAATTCGTCGAAAATCTTGATGTCTCCGATCTCTTGTTTTGTACGTTTTTTCCACGTGTCTTGACATGCAAAGTATTCCTGCAAAGTTTGGTGAAGATCTGAGTATGTAGTTTTTGACCTCATCTGGAACCTCCTATCTGAAAATTTGAAAATTCTTAAAAAATTCGTCCAAAATTTTGATGTCTCCAATCTCTTGTTTTGTACGTTTTTTCCACGTGTCTTGACATCCAATGTATCCCTGCAATGTTTGGTGAAGATCTGAGTATGTAGTTTTTGACCTTATCTGGAACCTCCCATCTGAAAATTTGAAAATTCCTAAAAAATCCGTCCAAAATCTTGATGACCACAATCTCTTGTTTTGTACGTTTTTTCCACGTGTCTTGACATCCAATGTATCCCTGCAAAGTTTGGTGAAGATATGAGTATGTAGTTTTTGACCTTATCTGGAACCTCCTATCTGAAAATTTGAAAATTCTTAAAAAATTCGTCCAAAATCTTGATGTCTCCAATCTCTTGTTTTGTACGTTTTTTCCACGTGTCTTGATATCCAATGTATCCCTGCAAAGTTTGGTGAAGATCTGAGTATGTCGTTTTTGACCTTATATGGAACCTCCTTTCTGAAAATTTGAGAATTCTTAAAAAATTCGTCCAAAATCTTGATGTCTCCAATCTCTTGTTTTGTACGTTTTTTCCACGTGTCTTGACATCCAATGTATCCATGCAAAGTTTGGTGAAGATCTGAGTATGTCGTTTTTGACCTTATCTGGAACCTCCCATCTGAAAATTTGAAAATTCTTAAAAAATTCGTCGAAAATCTTGATGTCTCCAATCTCTTGTTTTGTACGTTTTTTCCACGTGTCTTGACATGCAAAGTATCCCTGCAACGTTTGGTGAAGATCTGAGTATGTAGTTTTTGACCTTATCTGGAACCTCCTATCTGAAAATTTGAAAATTCTTCAAAAATTCGTCGAAAATCTTGATGTCTCCAATCTCTTGTTTTGTACGTTTTTTCCACGTGTCTTGACATCCAATGTATCCCTGCAATGTTTGGTGGAGATCTGAGTATGTAGTTTTTGACCTTATCTGGGACCTCCTATCAGAAAATTTGAAAATTCTTCAAAAATTCGTCCAAAATCTTGATGTCTCCAATCTCTTGTTTTGTACGTTTTTTCCACGTGTCTCGACCTCCAATGTATCCCTGCAAAGTTTGGTGAAGATCTGAGTATGTCGTTTTTGACCTTATCTGGAACATCCTTTCTGAAAATTTGAAAATTCTTAAAAAATTCGTCGAAAATCTTGATGTCTCCAATCTCTTGTTTTGTACGTTTTTTCCACGTGTCTTGACATCCAATGTATCCCTGCAAAGTTTGGTGAAGATCTGAGTATGTAGTTTTTGACCTTATATGGAACCTCCTATCTGAAAATTTGAAAATTCTTAAAAAATTCGACCAAAATCTTGATGTTCCGAATCCTATGTTTTGTATGTTTTTTCCACGTGTCTTGACATCCAATGTATCCATGCAAAGTTTGGTGAAGATCTGAGTATGTAGTTTTTGACCTTATATTGAACCTCCCATCTGAAAATTTGAAAATTCTTAAAAAATTCGTCCAAAATCTTGATGACCCCAATCTCTTGTTTTGTACGTTTTTTCCACGTGTCTTGACATCCAAAGTATCCCTGCAAAGTTTGGTGAAGATCTGAGTATGTAGTTTTTGACCTTATATGGAACCTCCTTTCTGAAAATTTGAGAATTCTTAAAAAATTCGTCCAAAATCTTGATGTCTCCAATCTCTTGTTTTGTACGTTTTTTCCACGTGTCTTGACATCCAATGTATCCATGCAAAGTTTGGTGAAGATCTGAGTATGTCGTTTTTGACCTTATCTGGAACCTCCCATCTGAAAATTTGAAAATTCTTAAAAAATCCGTGCAAAATCTTGATGACCCCAATCTCTTGTTTTGTACGTTTTTTCCACGTGTCTTGACATCCAATGTATCCATGCAAAGTTTGGTGAAGATCTGAGTATGTCGTTTTTGACCTTATCTGGAACCTTCCATCTGAAAATTTGAAAATTCTTAAAAAATTCGTCGAAAATCTTGATGTCTCCAATCTCTTGTTTTGTACGTTTTTTCCACGTGTCTTGACATGCAAAGTATCCCTGCAACGTTTGGTGAAGATCTGAGTATGTAGTTTTTGACCTTATCTGGAACCTCCTATCTGAAAATTTGAAAATTCTTAAAAAAATCGTCCAAAATCTTGATGTCTCCAATCTCTTGTTTTGTACGTTTTTTCCACGTGTCTTGACATCCAATGTATCCCTGCAATGTTTGGTGAAGATCTGAGTATGTAGTTTTTGACCTTATATGGAGCCTCCTATCTGAAAATTTGAAAATTCTTAAAAAATTCGTCCAAAATCTTGATGTCTCCAATCTCTTGTTTTGTACGTTCTTTCCACGTGTCTTGACATCCAATGTATCCCTGCAATGTTTGGTGAAGATCTGAGTATGTAGTTTTTGACCTTATATGGAACCTCCTATCTGAAAATTTGAAAATTCTTAAAAGAATTTAACAAAATCTTGATGTCCCCAATCCTATGTTTTGTATGTTTTTTCCACGTGTCTTGACATACAATGTATCCCTGCAGAGTTTGGTGAAGATCTGAGTATGTAGTTTTTGACCTTATCTGGAACCTCCCATCTGAAAATTTGAAAATTCCTAAAAAATCCGTCCAAAATCTTGTTGACCCGAATCTCTTGTTTTGTACGTTTTTTCCACGTGTCTTGACATCCAATGTATCCCTGCAAAGTTTGGTGAAGATCTGAGTATGTAGTTTTTGACCTTATCTGGAACCGCATTTCTGAAAATTTGAAAATTTTTAAAAAAATCGTCCAAAATCTTGATGTCTCCAATCTCTTGTTTTGTACGTTTTTTCCACGTGTCTTGACATCCAATGTATCCCTGCAAAGTTTTGTGAAGATCTGAGTATGTAGTTTTTGACCTTATATGGAACCTCCTATCTGAAAATTTGAAAATTCTTAAAAAATTCGTCCAAAATCTTGATGTCTCCAATCTCTTGTTTTGTACGTTTTTTCCACGTGTCTCGACCTCCAATGGATCCCTGCAAAGTTTGGTGAAGATCTGAGTATGTCGTTTTTGACCTTATCTGGAACCTCCCATCTGAAAATTTGAAAATTCTTAAAAAATTCGTCGAAAATCTTGATGTCTCCGATCTCTTGTTTTGTACGTTTTTTCCACGTGTCTTGACATGCAAAGTATTCCTGCAAAGTTTGGTGAAGATCTGAGTATGTAGTTTTTGACCTCATCTGGAACCTCCTATCTGAAAATTTGAAAATTCTTAAAAAATTCGTCCAAAATCTTGATGTCTCCAATCTCTTGTTTTGTACGTTTTTTCCACGTGTCTTGACATCCAATGTATCCCTGCAAAGTTTGGTGAAGATCTGAGTATGTAGTTTTTGACCTTATCTGGAACCTCCTATCTGAAAATTTGAAAATTCTTAAAAAATTCGTCCAAAATCTTGATGTCTCCAATCTCTTCTTTTGTACGTTTTTTCCACGTGTCTTGACATCCAATGTATCCCTGCAAAGTTTGGTGAAGATCTGAGTATGTAGTTTTTGACCTTATCTGGAACCTCCCATCTGAAAATTTGAAAATTCTTAAAAAATTCGACCAAAATCTTGATGTCTCCAATCTTTTGTTTTGTACGTTTTTTCCACGTGTCTTGACACATAATGTATCCATGCAAAGTTTGGTGAAGATCTGAGTATGTAGTTTTTGACCTTATATGGAACCTCCTATCTGAAAATTTGAAAATTCTTAAAAAATTCGTCCAAAATCTTGATGTCTCCAATCTCTTGTTTTGTACGTTTTTTCCACGTGTCTTGACATCCAATGTATCCCTGCAAAGTTTGGTGAAGATCTGAGTATGTAGTTTTTGACCTTATCTGGAACCTCCCATCTGAAAATTTGAAAATTCCTAAAAAATCCGTGCAAAATCTTGATGACCCCAATCTCTTGTTTTGTACGTTTTTTCCACGTGTCTTGACATCCAATGTATTCCTGCAATGTTTGGTGAAGATCTGAGTATGTAGTTTTTGACCTTGTATGGAACCTCCTATCTGAAAATTTGAAAATTCTTAAAAAATTCGACCAAAATCTTGATGTTCCGAATCCTATGTTTTGTATGTTTTTTCCACGTGTCTTGACATCCAATGTATCCATGCAAAGTTTGGTGAAGATCTGAGTATGTAGTTTTTGACCTTATATTGAACCTGCCATCTGAAAATTTGAAAATTCTTAAAAAATTCGTCGAAAATCTTGATGTCTCCAATCTTTTGTTTTGTACGTTTTTTCCACGTGTCTTGACATCCAATGTATCCCTGCAAAGTTTGGTGAAGATCTGAGTATGTAGTTTTTGACCTTATATGGAACCTCCTATCTGAAAATTTGAAAATTCTTAAAAAATTCGTCCAAAATCTTGATGTCTCCAATCTCTTGTTTTGTACGTTTTTTCCACGTGTCTCGACCTCCAATGGATCCCTGCAAAGTTTGGTGAAGATCTGAGTATGTCGTTTTTGACCTTATCTGGAACCTCCCATCTGAAAATTTGAAAATTCTTAAAAAATTCGTCGAAAATCTTGATGTCTCCGATCTCTTGTTTTGTACGTTTTTTCCACGTG